>NC_141877.1:49325000-50565000 GCF_056163025.1 Triticum urartu | reverse complement strand
AAATATTATTCTCTCTATGGCAATATGTGGAAACTTATTTTGCAGAGCCGGATACTATCTTCGTGTTCAAAATCTTCTATGAAGTACTTGGAGGAGAACCCGCCTTGCAATGCCGAAGACAATCTGCGTGCCGGACTCGTCGTCATTAAAGCCTGGTTCAGGGGCTACTGAGGGAGTCCTGGATTAGGGGGTGTTCGGATAGCCGGACTATACCTTCAGCCGGACTCCTAGACTATGAGGATACAAGATTGAAGACTCCGTCCAGTGTCCGGAAGGGACTTTCCTTGGCATGGAAGGCAAGCTTGGCGATACAGATATGAAGATCTCCTACCATTGTAACCGACTTTGCATAACCCTAACCCTCTCCGGTGTCTATATAAACCGGAGGGTTTTAGTCCGTAGGACAACGTACACATCAACAATCATACCATAGGCTAGCTTCTAGGGTTTAGCCTCCTCGATCTCGTGGTAGATCTACTCTTGTACTACCCATATCATCAATATTAATCAAGCAGGACGTAGGGTTTTACCTCCATCGAGAGGGCCCGAACCTGGGTAAAACTTCGTGTCCCTTGCCTCCTGTTACCATCCAGCCTAGACGCACAGTTCGGGACCCCCTACCCGAGATCCGCCGGTTTTGACACCGACACCAGTGATCCCATAGGTGTCGTTCCCACCGACATCTCTGCACGCCAGGTAGGGGGGGCGGAGCTGTGAAAATCTGGTCTAGCAGTCAGCCTAGCGGTCCTTGATCGTCATGGCTCCCGAGAAGAAGGCGGCCATGGTGGTCGGTTCGTCGGGAGCCGGACGTCTAGTACTGGTGCGGGCGAGCAGCGGGCCAGTCACAGACAAGACCCGAGGCGTGACCCACGAGCATCAACATCACTCTGGCAGTCAGAGCCTGGCTAGCGGCGTCGTTCGTGCGCAAGGCGACGGCCGCACGCCATGAAATCCAAAGACAAAGCTGGGCCCCCCGCAGGCAGCGCGGGACCCCCCGAGGGTGTCGCCGTACCACCCACGGGCGGCGCGGCGACGTCCAAGACGCCCACAACGCGCTCTTCCTAGGTTGTGCGCGACGAGCAGCGTCACTACGCCGGTGACCCTGGGTGCCGCCGTGGGGAGAGTCCTGTGCGTCATTTGTGGGACGAAGGAGGTCAGCGTGCCCGCCAAGCTGCTGGCAAAAATGTCACACAGCCGCCGAGCCGTGACAGAGCTCCTTCTAACATGGTTAGAAGTCGAAGCGCGCCATGGTCCATGCAGCTTTCGCCGCCACCCACGCCAGCAGAAGCTTTGGTGCACGCGCAGCTCCTCCTCGACTTCCCTCCTGCAGCGGAGAAGCTCGACGAGTGGAGAGACACTATCCAGAGCCTCGTCGGCGTCGCCAACATGGATGGGCCACGACCGATGGGGCCCTCAGGCCAGCGCTCCATCGATCCATTGCACGCCAGTGGTGGAGGGGCCAGAGGCGCCGCGGCCATGATGCACTCTCCTCCTCCACGCCTGCCACCGCGGATGTCGGTTCGTCGTGATGACGCTTGTGATAACATTTCCATAGCGTCGTCCGACCCACAGACCCACCGCGACCAATGCCAGGTCCTTCGGGAGCGAGCCCATGAAGATGCTCGAACCACCATCAAGCACCGGCGTGATACGCGCCACCAATCAGACAGGCGAGCGGGGCCCGCTATGGACCACCCAACACCGGGAGGCTCTGGCGGCCTACCTTACGAGGTGGGTTGCCCAGCCTTTACCCGTGAGCTGCGGCAGTTCCAGTGGTCGTCCCACCGCACGTTCAAGCCCGACGTCGGCGAGAAGTAGAACGGCAAGACCCATCCGTCAGAGTTCCTCAGCATCTACACCATCGCGATGCAACCCGCTAGAGCTCTTGACAACAAGGTGCTTGCCAACTACTTCCCGTTGGCCCTGAAACCCAATGTCATGTCTTGGTTGATGCACTTGCTGGCGGATTCCATTTCTTCTTGGTCGGATCTATGTCATGAGTTCGTTGGGGCCTTCACTATAGGACACCAAGCTCATGGCCAGGCGAGTGATTTGCATATCATTCCCCAGAAGGAAGGAGAAAACCTGCGCAAGTACATACAGAGGTTCAACCAAGTGCAATACAACATCCCGGATGTTCATCCTGCCGCCGTGATCAGCGCATTCCATCAGAATGTGCATAACCGCAAGATGCGCGAAGAGTTGGCAATGAACAAGGTCAAGGACGTGGCCGAACTTTGCATTCTGGCCGATAGATGCGCCTGGGCTGAAGAGGGAAGGAAGTACCCCGGCGAAGACGCTGGTGTGAAAACCGACTCTACCGACGAAGACACTGCCACCCCGACGAAGAAGGGCTGGCGTCACAATAGGAAACACAAGGACAAGATCGTGCTTGCCGTTGAGGGATCTGGCGACACTGGCACTACCAAGAAGGCCAAGGCAGACGACCCCGACAAGGAGATTGCTGGGTGCGCCGCTTACCGGGCCTTGGCGGCTGCCGACAAGCCAGGGGCTCCGACAAGCAGTACTGCAAGATCCACCGCACCAAAGGCCACGACCTCCAGAACTACCGACAAGTTGAGCTGCTCGCTGAAAAGCAAAAAGCCGAATATGAGAGGCGGGACAAGGAGAAGGGTCAGGATGGTGTCGATGGATCCGGTAAGAAGCGTGGCGGCCAAGGAGGCCGCCGCGGTAAGGACAACCAGCAAGAGAGGCCCGCTCGGGGCCGCGACAAGAAGCAGGAAGACGACGATCATGACGAGGATGACGAGTCCGGCGAGCACGAGTTCCAGAAGGCTACAGAGGCCATGTGCATCGATGGTGGAGCCTTTCTGCATACTTCTCACCGCCAGCTCAAGCAGTGGGCACGTGAGATCACTGCAGCGGAGCTGTCGTTCGACGCTCAGAAGCCTATGAAGTGGTCCAGCACGCCCATCATCTTTGACGCCAAGGACCACCCTGATCGCACAATGGTGGTCGGGTGTTTGCCGTTGTTGGTTTCAACAACGATACGCAACCTCAAGGTAAACAAGATGTTGGTTGACAGTGGGGCCGGTCTGAACTTGATCTCACCCATTGTGATCAAAAGGATGCAAATTCCTGATGGAGACATCGAGGAAACAAGCACGTTTCAAGGGGTCAACCCAGGAAGGAACCAGCCGAAGGGGAAGGTCACGCTGCCTGTGACATTTGGAGGCGAGCTGAACTACAGGACAGAGAAGATTGTCTTTGATTTAGCCGAGATTCCCTTGCCCTACAACGGGATTCTCGGTCGGCCAGCACTAGCCAAGTTCATGGCGGCATCACATTACGCCTACAACACGCTGAAGATGCCTGGGACGATGACCATCATCACCATTCCCTGCGACAAGAAGGATGCGCTGATTTGCGCCGACCTACTCTACCGGGAAGCGGTTGCAGCAGCTGCCGCCAAGGCGCCTGCTCCTGCCAGCGAAGTCCCGGGAGGGAAGAAGAAGACCGGCAGGACCTCTGGCACCCACTCCGGCAAGCGCACCTCTTCGGAGTGTTGTGCTACCATTGAGGACGTGCCAGAGAGCTCCACCGACAAGAGCAAGAAATTCAGAGCTGCGTCGCCAGAGACCAAGAAGGTGTCCATTAAGGTGGATGGCATGGGAGGGGCTTTCACCATAAGCTCCACCCTTGACAACAAATAGGAAAGCACGCTCATCACTTTCCTACGGGCGAATGTCGATGTGTTTGCATGGCAAGCACCCGACATTCCCGACGTTCCCAGGGAAGTGATTGAGCACCATCTTGCTGTCTGTCCCCATGCGCGACCCGTCAAGTAGAAGGTCAGGAAGCAAGCTTTGGAACGGCAAGAGTTTACTACAGAGGAGATCAGGAAGTTGGAACAGCAGGCTTGGTGAGAGGAGTGCTACATCTGACGTGGTTGGCCAATACAGTGGTGGTGTGCAAGGCGAACGGGAAGTGGAGGCTGTGTATTGATTATACAGATATCAATTAGGCTTGACCTAAGGACCCCTTCCCGTTGCCACACATTGACCAGATTGTTGACTCCACGGCCATGTGCGATCTGTTATCGTTCCTCGACGCCAAATCGAGCCACCAGCCAGACACCCTTTGCCCTGGTATACGGGGCAGAAGCAGTTCTCCCCATGGAACTCATATACGGGTCACCTCGAGTGCTCGCTTACGACGAGTTTGAGCAAGAGCAATTGCGGCAAGATGACGCAACGCTCCTTGAGGAAGATCGTCTTCGGGCGGCTGTGAGAGCAGCGCGCTACCAGCAAGCCTTGCGCCACTACCATAGCCGCAAGGTTCATGCCCGAAGCTTTGAGGAAGGCGACCTTGTTCTTCGGTGCGGTCCAACAAGTTGACGCCAAAGTGGGAAGGCCCTTATCGGGTAATACGAATCACCAAGCCCGGCGCAGTCCGCCTGGAGACCGAAGATGCTGTTCTAGTGAGTAATGTCGTGGATCTAAGACTGACAGTAGAATGGGGTAGGTATGAGGAGGCAAGATCCTAGCTATGGCGAAGTTGTACACACGAGTTTACGAGTTCAGGCCCTTGCGGAGGAAGTAACAGCCCTACGACTTGGTGCCTGGAGGCGGTCGACAGGGTTATGTATATGTGTGTGTTTACAGAGGGTGCGAACCCTTGTGCCAGTGGAGGGGGGTGGCTTATATAGAGTGCGCCAGGACCCTAGCCAGCCCATGTTACAAAGGGTTAAAAGTACATTAAGAAAGAGGCGTTACTGGTAGCACTAGCAATTAAGTGATATAAATGCCTATTAAGTCTATGAAATAAACGTCCGACCGTTGCCGTGCAGAATAACTTTAGATCTTCTGCCGTCGAGTGATAATTGTTGTGGTCGAGTGACTTTGAATCTTCCAAGTGGAACGACTTGTAGTCGAGTGGATGATGCTATTCCTCGAATGCTTCTGGTTTTAAGATGGTGTCCTAGGGGAGGGTGTCTGGGTCAGGCCCATGACCCTACCCTAGGTACATAGCTTCATCATTAGCCCCCGAATGGTTCAGGGTTTGAATGGAGAAGGATTTGAGAGCACCTCCGATTCAATTTTCGTGCTCCGGAAGCGCCTTATGAGGACCAAATGAACAACTGTGATGACTACATCTTCTTTTTAAGTCGCCTTGATCCATTCTTGGTTCTGCCGAGTGAACTTTACTGTGATGTCTTGAGTACTGATATGAAAGAAATCTTCCATCTGACAGGTTTCCCTGCTGCACGCGGATATCGTGGGATTCATATTTTGGGGAAGCACGCGGGACGGAGGAGGCCGCAGTAATCGGATGGGATTAGGCAAGGCCGCCTCGATCACTGCGCCACCTTTTTCGCCATGTACCTCGCGCGCGACTGTTGCAGGATTTGATAGGATCGTCCGGACCCACAGGACAGCCACTCGGAAGCGGCCTCATATAAGGTGCCAGATTGGGGTTTTTTGCACAGCGCGTCCCCATTCTCCTCTGCTCTCTCCGCCATACCCACTTCTGCTCCCGGTGTCGCTGCTCCGTTTGAGTTTCTCCCGTGGCCATGGGAAGGAGAAGACAGTGGCTCCAGAGCGCGCGAAGAAGGCGACGTCGAAGGCGAAGGGGAAGAAGTTCAGCCGGGGCGGATCTTCATCGAGGTCCGGCCTGCCGCATGATTGGATCCAGGGCGACTGGATCCGGTCGACGATCAGTCAGGACGACATCAACGATCTGGTCGAGGGGGGGCTGATTCCCCACGAATCGGTGCTGCTCTTAGAAGGCGAGACCGAACCACATCCGCGAGAGGGTGAGTGCGTTCTCCTCCCCACCCATGTTGACCGTGGATTCTCTCTGCATCCCCATCCTTTTTTCCGGGGATTCTTGAACTTCTTTGGAGCACAACTCCACCACTTTACGCCCAACACCATCGTATATCTTGCTGCCTCTGTGTCCATGTGCGAGAACTTCTTAGGTTGTAGGCCACACTGGGGTCTTTTCAAGCACATTTTCACGTGTCGTTCCCAGTCGGTCAAGAAGGCCAACCCGAGTGACGAGAGGACACACGTGATTCATATGTGCGAGGGTCCTGGGATTCAAGTGAGAGGTAAAAGCACTTTCCCAGCCATGATCCTTCCCGAGTCGGTCCGAGGATGGCAGTCGACCTGGTTTTATTGCGAAGACCAGCCGACTCCAGGTCAGTCGACTGGACTTCCTACTTTCTCCATGGCTCGGGTCAAGAAGCCCTCTGCCTTGAAAGTGATTCCAGAGGAGAGGGCGCAGGTGAAGGTGTTGGTCGAGCGGGTGGTCCAGCTCGTCCGGGATGGTGTGACCGGTATGGATCTGTTGGAGGTCTTCATTAAACAACGCATCCAGCCACTCCAAGCCTGTGACCATCCGATGTGGATGTACTCGGGTATTGAGGATTCCACTCGGATCCACCCAGAGGAGGTCGACGAGGACACGGTGGAGAAGTGGCTGAAAGACATCACTGGCAACAAGGATAACCCTAGGGGGTCCAGGAGAGTCGCTCCATTCGACAATTCGCGCTAGCCAGACCAGGTCCGACTCTGGATTGCCGAGTGTTTTCTTGATTTATCATGTAACCGCCTATTGACAACCGATTGATTTTTGCTTCACGTGTTATCTTTCAGGCCCTTACTGAGATGTACTCGATGCCCAATGGAGAGCAGGAGCAGGATCCAGAGGGGGAGGCGAGCGGGGGCGAGAGCGGCGAGTGGCACTCTGACGAGGAGGAGGACGAGGAGAGTGACGACCCGAGTGATGAAGAAGAGGTCGACTCGCCTCCTCGTAGAGAAAAAAGATCCAAGCATGCTCACAACCCGGCAAGCATCCATGACAAAGCGGCCGCACCGACTGGGCAGTCGTCGAAGCGCCCATGGACGTCTTCTCTAGTGCCGACTAAGAGGGCACTGAAGCAACCTAAAGCTGCATCGTTTCCAGCACCGAAACAACCGAAGGCTGCGTTATCCAAACCGCCGAAGGCTTTGCCCAAGATCAAAGTGGCCATTCCTACTGTCTCTGGGTAATAATTAGACTTGATTCTTTGGTTGACTCGGTGCAACAAACATGACCGACTGAATATTGAAATTTGCAGAGCTGCTACCTCCGGGACTTCCACCCACAAGTACGAAGACGAAGAGATGGAAGACGCAGTCACCTCCAACCCAGGTACAATTATCGTAATCATGTCCTTGGTTACTTGGTCGATTATTCTGATGATTGATCTGGGGTCGACTGATTTCTTTGCAGCCCCTCCTAATATCATTGAGCTTCCAGATGATGAAGAGGACGTGCCGCCGAGGCCCAGGAGGAACAAGAAGGCGTCAGCTAGCAAGGCATCCCAATCGGAACCGGCGGCAGAACCAGAAGTTCAACATCTTGAAGATGTGAGCAGGGTTTCTGTTACTTTTGCTGATCCACTGTTGAGTGTATGCCCCACACCGTCGAGTGTGCCAATGCCTGCTTCAACCGTCCAACTTCATACCTCAGAACTTCAAACTACTGTGTCTGGACTATCAGTCCCGTTCTTCACCACTCATCACGTTTCAGAAAGCCAGGCGGACGCCGCTGCGGAAGCCATTCGCCAGGCTGGTATAATGATGGAGCAGGTGAAGGCGGTGCACGAAAACAGTCAGGCTGCTTATGACGCCAGCGCGGCCCTTCGAGCTAATGTCCAAGTAAGTTGGCTTCCGACTGAACTTGTTCTATTAGGATATGCTACCTGAATACTTTTTCTCCGTGTAATCTCTTGTTGTCCTGCACTTCGCATCTGCACACCCACTGGGTGTTTTTCCATCTTTGTTGTTTTCACTCTTCCACTTGGTCTAGGCGGACCGTGTCGAGTGGAATCTGAACTAGTGGGGGCACGCTAAGTGCACCCACTGGGTGTAGTCCCCGAGATCACAGTCGACTGCTGGCAGTCGGTTGGGGTCTGAACACTTCTTTTCTTTTCCACTCGGTCTAGGCGGACCATGTCGAGTGGAATCTGGACTAGTGGTGGCACGCTAAGTGCACCCACTTGGTGTAGTCCCCGAGACTACTGTAGAATATTTGATTCTGCGGCAGTCTTTAAAGTTTTATTCACTCGGAGGTAAATAATCTTTGATCTTGTTCACTGACACGTCTTTTACTCATTGCATAAATCATGTGCGCTCATCTCCAAATTTGCTGAATTCGAGGAAAAGCAGAGGCAACTCAACCTTGACTTAGAGCTGGCCCGACAGAACTTAAAAAAAGCTCAAGATGAAGTTGCTGGTAAGGAAGGTAACGGCCTGTCGACTGCTTATCTCGACCATCCTTCAAGTTATCCCTTCGTTCTTCTGTTTGACCCAAATGTGTGTTTCACAGAGAAATGAGGCTGGCTCTGGAGAAGAAGGACCTCGACCTTGCAGCTGCGCACAAGGAGGCTCAGGAGAAGACTGCCCTTGCTGACAAAAAGCTGGCTTCGGTCGGAACGCTAGAGGAGGAAATAACCAAGCTGAAGTCGTCTCTTACTGAATCCAACCGAGAGGCGACTCGTCTGAAGAAGGATAAGGTGACTCTGAACGAGCAGCTGGAAAGCATGTCTCGTAGGAGAAACGACTTGGAAGCTTATCTGAAAGCCCTCGCCAAGAAGCTCTTCCTTATGCTTGAAGGTACCCCCTTTTATCCGACCGTTTCACTGTTTGCAAGTCACTGCAGACCAGTCGACTCATTAACTCCTTGAATCTACAGAATTCTACCAAAACTTTGAAGAGGAAACTGGGTGGATCAAGACGGGCTTGGATCCCATCCTTTCTCCAGTCGGCGATGAGGCTGCCATGAATGTGCTTCGACTGGAATCTCGTGTTGCTAGTGTTACCAGTTATCTTGCTTGCTTGAAGGTAGCGACGTCGCACATTGACACATCACTCTGGCCAAGGGCAACGCTTCAAAATGATCTCGAGTCTCTGATGACTCGACTCAATGAGGTTCCTGGTCGAGTGCAGGAATGGAAGAAGTCTTCTGCCCGATGCGGTGCTGACGTGGCTCTGTCGCTGGTTAGGGTCCACTGCAAAGAAGCTCGAGAAGAGAAGCTAGTGGCGATCAAGATTGCCAACACCAAAAGACACGACTTCCAATCCTTCATGGAGACTTTCATTGCTGCTCCCACTCGGATCGCTGACGGGATCGATTTGGACGAGTTTGTTGAGCCTGCAAGCCCTCCTCCCGCTGAGTGAACAAACTTGATACCTAAATTTGCCTTAAATTTGTCTCGGAATGCCGAGTGATTTTTGTAAACATTAAACTCCTTTAGGCCTGATGCCCAGGTACTTTTATCTTCGTCCTGAAACTTTTAAGATTTTATCCGAACTTGGTTTATCTTCTGCATGTGCTTGTGTTTGCCTTCGAGTTGAACTTGTTCTTCACTCGGAATATTCTTTGAACTTGAGATGCAGTTCTGAGGGAGATATCCCAGTCGACCTGTACCTCGTCGTCCTTGCAGATAGGGATGGAGCACACGTTGTACTTGTGGCGCAGCTCCGAGGAGAGGATTGCAGTCGACCTGCACCTCGTCGTCCTTGCGGATAGGGATGGTTTTCAAACTTAGGCGAGTATTGAACTGCAGCTAAGCCCCAGAGTGTGAGGTTCGCTCATCGCTCGGTAGGATTTTTTAAACTTAGGCGAGTACTGGACTGCAGCTAAGCCCCCGAGTGTGAGGTTTGCTCATCACTCGGTAGGATTTTTTAAACTTAGGCGAGTACTGTACTGCAGCTAAGCCCCGAGTGTGAGGTTTGCTCATCACTCAGTAGGATTTTTTAAACTTAGGTGAGTACTGGACTGCAGCTAAGCCCCCGAGTGTGAGGTTTGCTCATCACTCGGTAGGATTTTTTACACTTAGGCGAGTACTGGACTGCAGCTAAGCCCCCGAGTGTGAGGTTTGCTCATCACTCGGTAGGATTTTTAAACTTAGGCGAGTACTGGACTGCAGCTAAGCCCCCGAGTGTGAGGTTTGCTCATCACTCAGTAGGATTTTTTAAACTTAGGCGAGTACTGGACTGAAGCTAAGCTTCCGAGTGAGAGGCTTGCTCACCACTCGAAAGGATTTTTCAAACTGAGGCGAGTACTGGACTGCAGCTAAGGCTCCGAGTGAGAGGCTGTCTCACCACTCGGTAGGATTTTTCAAACTTAGGCGAGTACTGGACTGCAGCTAAGCCTCCGAGTGAGAGGCTTGCTCACCACTCGGTAGGATTTTTCAAACTTAGGCGAGTACTCGACTACATCTAAGCCTCCGAGTGAGAGGCTTGCTCACCACTCGGTAGGATTTTTCAAACTTAGGTGAAACGGATTCGCAGCTAAGCCCCTGAGTGAGAGGCTTGCTCACCACTCGGCAGGATTTGTTAAACTTAGGCGAAACGGATTCACATCTATGGCACCCACTGTGTGTGGGATTTAGAACATAAACATAAAAAAGAACAACAATTATTTATGAGACTGTAAAACCGTGTCTTTGATAATCAAACTAAGGGATACTTCTTATTACATCTCAACAGTCTGAATGCTTAAGTGTAAAAGGGGCGGAGCAACTCCTCATTCCCAGCACGTGGCTCGTCTTTCTTATGCTCGACGTTGTAGAGGTGGTACGCTCCGTTGTGGAGCACTCTGGTGATGATGAAAGGACCTTCCCAAGTAGGGGCGAGCTTGTGTGGTTTCTGCTGATCCACTTGAAGAACCAAATATCCTTCCCTAAATGCTCAACCCCTCACGTTTCTGGCATGAAATCGACGCAAGTCTTGCTGATAAATGGTCGATCGGATCAGAGCCATCTCTCTTTCCTCTTCTAGGAGATCAACTGCATCTTGCCGAGCCTATTCTGCTTCATCTTCTGAGAAAAGCTCGACTCTGGGTGGATTGTGAAGCAAGTCACTCAGAAGCACAACTTCAACTCCATATACCAAGAAGAATGGGTTTCGACGAGTCGACCGATTTGGAGTCGTCCTCAAACCCCAAAGTATTGACGGAAGTTCATCGACCCAGGCACCTGCCGCATGCTTGAGGTCACGCATAAGTCGGGGTTTCAGTCCTTTGAGGATCAACCCGTTTGCTCTTTTAGCTTGTCCATTCGACTGGGGATGGGCGACTGATGCATAGTCGACTTGAGTGCCTTGGGAAGCACAAAAGGCTTTGAACTCATCCGAATCGAAGTTCGAGCCATTGTCAGTGATGATGCTGTGCGGAACACCATATCTGAATGTTAACTCTCTGATGAAACTGACCGTAGTACTGGCTTCAAGACTTGATAGGTTTGGCTTCAATCCATTTGGTGAATTTGTTGACTGCCACGAGCACAGGAGTGAAGCCGCTCCTACCCGTTCTTAGAGGTCCAATGTAACACCCCGGATGTAACTTTCCTAATTTGTACTCCAACTCTTGCCGTTTCCGGCGTTAAGTTATTTTATTATCTCGGGTTCGGGTCTTTGTCTCCGTGTGTTGTTATCATTGTCATGCATCTCATATCATGTCATCTTGTGCACTGCATTTGCATACGTGTTCGTCTCATGCATTCGAGCATTTTCCCCGTTGTCCGTTTTGCATTCCGGCGCTTCGTTCTCCTCCGATGGTCATTTCTAGCTTTCTTTTGTGTGTGGGGATTAAACATTTCCGGATTGGACCGAGACTTGCCAAGCGGCCTTGGTTTACTACTGGTAGACCGCCTGTCAAGTTTCGTACCATTTGGACTTTGTTTGATACTCCAACGGTTAACCGAGGGACCGAAAAGGCCTCGTGTGTGTTGCAGCCCAACATCCCTCCAAGTTGGCCCAAAACCCACCTAACTCTGCTCCATCATCTAGAGCGTTCGATCATGATCGCGTGGCCGAAAACCGCACATCATTTGGACTCTCCTAGCTCCCTCTACCTATAAAAGTAGCCCCTCCTCCAAAATTCCGGATCCCCCTCTCCCCGAAACCCTAAATTCCGCGCCGGCCGGACACGTCCGCCCCGGCCGGACGCGTCCGCTCCACCGCCCGCAGCCACTCCTGGGCTGCCACGTGTCCACGCCGCCGCCGCCTCCCACCGCGGGCCGGGGAGCCCGGAGCCGGCCCCCGCGGCCCGAGTCACCCGCGCCGCCTCCTCCCACGCCGCGCCGCCACCTCCCTCTCCTCCGGCCGCCGCCGCCTCCGCGCGCCGCCGCCGCCACCGCGCCGCGCCGCCGCGCTCCGGCCGCCGCCCCGACCTCTCCGGCCTCGCCTCGCCCTCGCCGGCCGCCGGCGACCTCAGAAACTCCGGCCGCTACAGTGATTCCGGCCGTCCTCGTAATCTATGCAAACCCTAGATCTCGGGGTGATTTTTTCTACTAAGTCCCAGAAATTCTGATCCAAGTGCTCATGTTCATAGTCCCGTAACTTTGCATTCGTAGCTCCGATTCATGCATATAGCATATCAAAATGTTCATCTCAGAGAGTACATCATTTCATTCCATTGCATCATTTTCATTTGAGTTTGTCTTGATGCCCGAAATGCTGTTAGAAGAGGGCTACTTGAGTTAATTGTCAGATCTGCTACTCCATTTAGCTTTTTGTCATTTTTGCCATGATTAATGTGTGCATGATATGCCCATGAGTTCTACATGTGTTTTGTTAAGGGTTTTGTCATCTTTCCAGATTTGCAACCCATGTATTTTTGTGATGTGTGTGGTGTTTTGTGCAAGCTTGCAAAGTGGTGCACTTGCTAATTCTGTTTTCAGGGACTTAGTAATTTCACTAAGTCCTGGAGCTGTTTATCTCATGATGCCATATGTTCTTGTTGTTTCCTAGTGATCCGTGCCTCTTTTGAGGATGATCAGTAAGGATGTTTTGTTAATATTGTAGTGCTCTATCCATCCATGTCTTTGTTTGCATTTATGGAGCACCCTAGCTTGAGTCAATCGAGCTCTACTTTTGTTACTTCGTGAATCTGGGCAGATTGCCAACTTGTTTGCAATTTTGCCGGTGATGTTGTAGTTGATCCATGCATGCTATGCTATTGTTCTTGCCATGTCTAGATTGCATTTTGTGCCTTATTTATGTATTTATGCTTGTCTTGCCATGACTTGCACCGTAGTGAGTGCATCGAGCTCGTGAACATGCCTACTTGAGTTATATTTCAGCATGTGTCAGTTTTCACTAAGTCTGAAAACTGATTATGTTTTTGCTATGTTCACATGCTTGCAATTGTATTTTATCACCCCTTTTGGCTCAAGGTCACTAAGGGACTTTTGTTAAGCTCTTTGAGTAGCTCCATTCCATGCTTTACTTTGCCATGTTCAGGTCCTGTAGCATGTAGTTTTGTTGCTCCGAAGAGGGCTATTTGATCTGAAATTCCAGACAAGTGTTGATTTCACCAAGTCTGAGATCTGTTTGCCATATGCATTTTTGCCATGCTTGTTTGAACATGTTAATGGATTAATTGGCGGTAGCTCAGTGCTAGACTTTTGTTAAGAATCTTGTGTGCATCCCTGCCATGTATTTTGTTGTCTTGTTTGGGTGCTGTAGCATGTTAATCTCATTGCATTTATATGCCTACTTGCTGTAAATCGCAGACCGGTGTCATATTTGAATCGCTTGCCATTTCCAAACCGTAATTCCGATTCCGGCGTTATTTATATCGTTTTCAAGGGATTTCATCTCATCTTTCCAGTGGCACACTTGGATTTCCATGTTGAGGCCAGGTTCATGTTTTTCCTGTCATATCTTGCATTTTGCATCCCGCATCGCATTCCGCATAGCATATCACTTTGCATCGTATCGCTTGATCCTTGCACGTGGTTGATTGTATCCTTGTTGCTTGTTTGTCTTGTTTGGGTAGAGCCGGGAGACGAGTTCGCTAACGAGGAGCCCGTTGAGTTTGCTTTTGAGGATCCAGTCAACTCTGACAACTGTGCAGGCAAGATGATCATACCCTCGAAATCACTACTATCTTTGCTATGCTAGTTTGCTCGCTCTTTTGCTATGCCAATGCTACGATGCCTACCACTTGCTTGCAAGCCTCCCATTTTTCCATGTCAAACCTCTAACCCACCTTGTCCTAGCAAACCGTTGATTGGCTAGGTTACCGCTTTGCTTAGCCCCTCTTATAGCGTTGCTAGTTGCAGGTGAAGATTGGGGGCCGTTCCTTGTTGGAACATCTTTTATTTACTTGTTGGGATATCATTATATTGCTATGTTATATTAATGCATCTATATACTTGGTAAAGGGTGGAAGGCTCGGCCTCTCGCCTAGTGTTTTGTTCCACTCTTGCCGCCCTAGTTTCCGTCATATCGGTGTTATGTTCCCGGATTTTGCGTTCCTTACGCGGTTGGGTTATAATGGGAACCCCTTGATATTTCGCCTTGATTAAAGCTTTTCCAGCAATGTCCAACATTGGTTTTACCATTCGCCACCTAGCCTTTTCTTTCCCTTGGGTTCTGCAGACTCAAGGGTCATCATTATTTTAACCCCCTCGAGCCAGTGCTCCTCTGAGTGTTGGTCCACCTGTCAGCTACCGGTGGTCACCAGGGGCAACTCTAGGCTGGCTTACCCGTACCTAGGACAATCTGAGTGTGCCCTGAGAAAGAGATATGTGCAGCTCCTATCGGGATTTGTCGGCACATTCGGGCGGTGTTGCCGGTCTTGTTTTAACCTGTCGAAGTGTCTTGAATTACCGAGATACCGAGTCTGATCGGAACGTCTTGGGAGGAGGTCTATTCCTTCGTTGACCGTGAGAGCTTGTCATGGGCTAAGTTGGGACTCCCCTGCAGGGATTTGAACTTTCGAAAGCCGTGCCCGCGGTTATGGGCAGATGGGAATTTGTTAATGTCCGGTTGTAGATAAGTTGAACCTTAACTTAATTAAAATGAACCAACTGAGTGTGTTACCGTGATGGCCTCTTCTCGGCGGAGTCCGGGAAGTGGACACGGTGTTGGAGTAATGTCTGCGTAGGTTGTCCTCTAGTTTCTCGCTCGTGCTTTGCCTCCTCTTCTCGCTCTCTTTTGCGAATAAGTTAGCCACCATATATGCTAGTCGCTTGCTGCAGCTCCACCTATATTTACCTTGCCTTACCTATAAGCTTAAATAGTCTTGATCGCGAGGGTGCGAGATTGCTGAGTCCCTGTGGCTCACAGATTAGTATTACACCAGATGCAGGGCCTGATGATTACGCTCCAGGAGACGCGTACGAGCTCAAGTGGGAGTTCGACGAAGACTCTCAACGATACTATGTTTCTTTTCCCGATGATCAGTAGTGGTTCCCAGTTGGGGGTGAACGGGACCGTGTCGCATGTTGGGTTCTCTTTTATTTTGGTGCCGTAGTCGGGCCATGAGTGTTTGGATGATGTAATGTTATTTATGTACTTGATTGACGTGGCGAGTGTAAGCCAACTATGTTATCTCCCCCTTTCATTATTATTATTACATGGGATGTGGTGAAGATTGCCTAACTTGCGACATATGCCTTCCATGCGATTATGTCTCTAAGTCGTGCCTCGACACGTGGGAGCTATAGTCGCATCGAGGGTGTTACATCCAACCATGTCCAAACCCCAAACAGCGAAGGGCCAGACGAGTGGAATGGTCTTCAGGGCTGACGCAGGCTTGTGAGACATGTTGGAGTAAAACTGGCAGCCTTCACATTTGTCAACTATCTCTTGTGCCATCTCATTTGCCCGTGGCCAATAAAATCGTGCTCGGTATGCTTTGGCCACAATGGCCCGAGAGGACGCATGGTGATCATAGGTCCTCGAGTGGATGTCGTTGAGGATCACTCGACCTTCCTCTGGTGTTATGCATTTCTGGCTAACTCCAGTTACACTTTCTCTGAACAGCTGCCCTCTTATCATAGTAAAAGCTTTGGATCGCGGACGACCTGCCAGGCCTCTTCCTCGCCCTCTGGTAGTTCCCTCCTGAGGATGTACGCAATGTACATCACTGTCTAGTCGGGAGTGATGACCAAAACCTCCATGATCAAGTCGACTACGACCGGGACTTTGACTTTAGTCGGATCAACAATACTCTTTGGCCGCGGGGGCTCTTCAGTGAAAGGATCTTCCTGGACTGAAGGTGTATGAATATGCTCCAAAAACACATTACTGGGAATGGCTTCTCTCTTGGAACCTATCTTTGCCAAATCATCCGCTGCTTGATTTTTCAGACAGGGTATATGGTGGAGTTCTAAACCCTCGAACTTCTTTTCTAACTTTCTCACCACATTGCAGTAGCCAGTCATAGCTGGGCTTCTGACGTCCCACTCCTTCATTACTTGATTCACTACCAAATCTGAGTTGCCATAGACCATGAGGCGATGGACGCCGAGTGAAATGGCCATACGCAACCCGTACAAAAGTGTCTCATATTCAGCTTCGCTGTTGGAGGAATCGAAATGAATTTGGAGAACATAGCGGAGCTTGTCGCCTCGGGGGGATACCAATACCACCCCAGCACCAGAACCATTCAACATCTTGGATCCATCGAAGAACATGGTCCAGTGGTCCGAGTGAATCTGAGTCCGCAGTTGCTGTTCGATCCACTCGGCGAGGAAATCCGCTATTGCCTGGGACTTGATAGCTTTCTTTGCCTCAAACTTGATATCCAAGGGAAGGAGTTCAATCGCCCATTTTGCCACTCGACCAGTTGCATCTCTGTTGTTCAGAATTTTCGACAATGGGGCGTCGCTGACGACTGTAACAGAGTGATCGGAGAAATAATGTGCAACCTTCTTCGTGGTCATGTAAATCCCATATACAAGCTTCTGATAATGTGGATATCTTTTCTTGGATGGAGTTAAAACTTCAGAAACATAATATACTAGGCATTGAACTTTATAGGCTTTTCCTTCTTCTTCCCGCTCGACCGTGAGTACTGTACTGACAACTTGTCAAGTGGCTGCAATGTAAAGCAGTAAAGGATCTTTGCTAATTGGGGCAGCGAGCACCGGCTGGGTGGAAAGCAGGGGTTTGAGATCTGAAAACGTTGCATCAGCTTCAGGAGTCCACTCGAACTTGTCAGATTTCTTCATCAGTCGGTAAAGAGGCAATGCCTTTTCACCGAGGCGAGAAATTAATCGACTCAAGGCGGCCAAACAACCAATAAGCTTCTGGACATCATGCACGCGCACAGGGCGCTTCATTCGGAGTATGGCACCAACTTTCTCTGGGTTCGCATTGATCCCTCGTTCGGAAATGAGGAAGCCAAGTAACTTTCCGCCGGGAACTCCGAAAGTACACTTTGATGGGTTAAGCTTGATATCATATCTTCTCAAGTTGGCAAAGGTTTCAGCAAGGTCAGTCAGCAGGTCGGAACCTTTGCGCGACTTGACCACAATGTCATCCATGTATGCTTCCACATTCCGATTGATTTGAGTGAGCAGACACTTCTGAATCATCCTCATGAATGTGGCCCCAGCGTTCTTGAGACCGAATGGCACGGTTACATAACAAAAACACCCGAATGGAGTGATGAAAGCTGTTTTTATCTCATCGGGTCCATACAGTCAGATCTAATGGTACCCGGAATAGGCGTCTAAGAAAGACAAACGCTCACACCCCGTAGTCGAGTCAACAATTTGGTCGATACAGGGGAGAGGAAAATGATCTTTCAGGCAGGCCCGATTGATATGCTTGAAGTCAATGCACATGCGAAGTGAGTCGTCCTTCTTGGGGACCATAACATCATTGGCGAGCCACTCGGAGTGGTAAATCTCGCGGATGAACTCAGCTGCCAGGAGCTGAGCCACTTCCTCGCCAATTGCTTTTCTCTTCTGTACGGCGGACCGTCGAAGATGTTCTTTGACTGGTTTTACTTTCAGGTCGACTCACAAACGATGCTCAGCCAGTCCCCTGGGTACACCCGGCATGTCAGAAGGTTTCCATGCAAAGATGTCCTAGTTCTCACGGAGGAACTAGATGAGCGCTTCTTCCTAGTTGCTATCGAGTGAAGTTGAAATATGAGTAGGAGCAACATTAGGATCAGTCAGGTGAATATGAATCGACTTGGTTTCACCGAACGACTGAAATGCAGAATCAGTGGCAGGCTTCTTGGAGCGCAGCAAATCACTCGGATCTGCATTTTTCTGGTATTCTTGCATTTCGACTGCCGCCATTTGTGCATCAACAATTTTTGAGCCCTTCTGGAAGCACTCTTCTGCTTTCTACTGATTGCCAGTGATAGTGATCACTTCTCTGGGACCAGGCATTTTCAATTTGAGGTATACGTAACATGGTCGAGCCATGAAATGTGCATAGGCAGGCTTACCCAGAATGGCATGATAAGCACTCTTGAAATCTACTACTTCAAATGTCAACTTTTCTTTGCGGCAATTCTTGGAATCACCGAAAACAACATCAAGGGCGATCTGGCCGAGTGATTCAGCCTTCTTGCCGGGTATAACACCATGGAAACTCATATTACTTTCGCTAAGCTTGGACATCGGAATCCCCATTCCCTTCAAGGTTTCAGCATAAAGGATATTCAGGCCGCTACCACCATCCATCAACACTTTAGTCAGTCGAGTGCCTTCAACAACTGGGTCGACCACCAACGCTTGCCTCCCAGGGGTGGCTATATGTGCTGGATGGTCAGACTGGTCGAATGTGATGGAAGTTTGGGACCAATTCAAATAACTTGGTGTTGCCGGAGCAACCATGTTCACTTCTCTGTTGATAACTTTCAATCGACTTCTGCTCTCAACATCTGCAAAAATCATCAGACTGGAGTTGACGTTAGGAAAACCGCCATCATCCTCTTCCTTGTTCTCATCCTTGTCCAACTCCTTTTCCTTCTCTTTGGGTTGCTTCTCTCAGAATTGCTGGACCAGGAGTCGACACTGTTGAGTGGTGTGCTTGGGATAAATCAAATTACCCTCTTCATCTTTCTTGGTATGAATGTGACATGGCAAATCCAACACATCATTCCCGTCTTGATCTTTCACTTTCTTGGGATTCCAGGGCCCTTTGGGCTTCCCCTTGAACTTTCCTTGAGCCACAACTAAGGCCTCACCAGGAGCAACTGGGTCGGCCTTACGCTTCTGTTTCCGATTGGAAGTACCTCCTCCGGTGTCCTGGTCGACTGTTTTGTGCTTGCCACTCCGGAGTTGGTCTTCCTCTTCGCCGTTAGCGTATTTGGTGGCAATCTCCATCATCCGAGTCAGAGTCATATCTCATGTCCGACCGAATTTCAGATTCAACTCCCGATATTTAACGCCTTCCTTGAAGGCACAGATTGCTTGGTGATCTGACACATTTTTCACTGTATGGTGTAACGTGATCCATCTCTAGATATAATCTCTCAGAGTTTCATTCGGTTTCTGTACACAACACTGCAATTCTGTCAACCCTGCCGGTCACTTGCAAGTACCTTCAAAAGTTCTAACAAACACTCTAGCGAGTTCTTCCCAACTGTACATGTTACCAGGTGCTAGTTGGTTCAGCCACGCCCTGGCCGAGCCTTCCAGCATGAGATGGAGGTGCTTCATAGCCACCTCATCATTCCCACCACCAATTTGCACAGCCACTCGGTAATCTTCAAGCCAAGTGTCAGGCTTAGACTCACCGGTGAACTTGCTGACTCCAGTCGCCAACCTTAAGTTGGGAGGAATCACTGCGGCCTTGATGGCTCTACTGAAACACTCGGGACCGGAAATGTGCACTCTACTGCCAGTTGGATAATCTCTGTCATGACCTTGTCAATGCGCTCTGTTCCTGTCAACCAGACCTTGAACGAGAATAGATCTCGCATCAAAGCCTGGCTCTCTTGGGTCGACTGGTACTCTTCGCTCCCCACTGTGGGGCGCCTGTCATCCTGCCGCCGAGGCACGTATGACCCACTCCTCGGAGGAGGCGTGGGCACTCGACGACGGTCATCGTGGCCGAGTCGGTGATCATACTGCTCGCAGTTTCTGTACTGATCCTGCCGGTGCCCTCGTCCCTCACGCCGCGGAGGTGATCTTGGGCTGCGAGCCGACTGGACTGTGTCTGCCACCACAGACCTTCTATGGATCCTATTCCACGACTGAGATACTGCTGTATTCTGTTCTCCAGCTGCTCGAAGCAAGGCTCGGATCTGCATAACACCCCTGCCTACCTCCGACTAGGAAGGCTGGATTGACTCTGCTATTCGGGATGCGGCTGTGGGATTTTGGATCGGAGTGCGGTATACCTGAGTTTGAGGTGGAAAAAGCTGTCGTCGACTAATCCGTATCCAATGTATCTATAATTTTTGATTGTTCCATGCTATAATATTATCTGTTTTGGATGTTTATGGCCTTTATTATACACTTTTATATTATTTTTGGGACTAACCTATTAACCCAGAGCCCAGTGCCAGTTTTTGTTTTTCCTTGTTTTAGAGTATCGCAGAAAAGGAAAATCAAACGGAGTCCAATTGACCTGAAACTTCATGGAACTTATTTTTGGACCAGAAGAAGCCCACGGAGTATCGGAGTTGGACCAGGAGAGTCCCGGGCTGCCCACGAGGGTGGGGGGCGCGCCCACTCCCCCTGGGCGCGCCCCCCTGCCTCGTGGACAGCCCGGAGATCCACTGACGTATTTCTTCCTCCTATATATACCCACATACCCTAAAAACATCGGGGAGCACAATAGATCGGAAGTTCCGCTGCCAGAAGCCTCCGTAGCCACCAAAAACCAATCTAGACCCGTTTCGGCACCCTGCCGGAGGGGGCAATCCCTCTCCGGTGGCCATCTTCATCATCCCGGTGCTCTCGATGATGAGGAGGGTAGTTCTCCCTCGGGGCTGAGGGTATGTACCAGTAGCTACGTGTTAGATCTCTTTGTCGTGTTCTTGAGGTGGTACGATCTTGATGTATCGTGAGCTTTGCTATTATAGTTGGATCTTATGATGTTTCTCCCCCTCTACTCTCTTGTAATGGATTGAGTTTTCCCTTTGAAGTTATCTTATAGGATTGAGTCCTTAAGGATTTGAGAACACTTGATGTAATAACCATGGTGACAATGGGTTATTCTATTGATTCACTTGATGTATGTTTTGGTGATCAACTTGCGGGTTCCGCCCATGAACCTATGCATAGAGGTTGGCACACATTTTCATCTAGACTCTCCGGTAGAATCTTTGGGGCACTCTTTGAGGTAATTTGTGTTGGTTGAATAGATGAATCTGAGATTGTGTGATGCATATCTTATAATCATACCCACGGATACTTGAGGTGACATTGGAGTATCTAGGTGACATTAGGGTTTTGGTTGATTTGTGTCTTAAGGTGTTATTCTAGTACGAACTCTAGGGCTATTTGTGACACTTATAGGAATAGCCCAAAGGATTGATTGGAAAGAATAACTTTGAGGTGGTTTCGTACCCTGCCATAATCTCTTCGTTTGTTCTCCTCTATTAGTGACTTTGGAGTGACTCGTTGTTGCATGTTGAGGGATAGTTATATGATCCAATTATGTTATTATTGTTGAGAGAACTCGTACTAGTGAAAGTATGAACCCTAGGCCTTATTTCAACGCATTGCAATACCTTTTGTGCTCACTTTTATCATTACTTACGTTGCTGTTTTTATATTTTCAGATTACAAAAACCTATATCTACCATCCATATACCACTTGTATCACCATCTCTTCGCCGAACTAGTGCACCTATACAATTTACCATTGTATTGGGTGTGTTGGGGACACAAGAGACTCTTTGTTATTTGGTTGCAGGGTTGCTTGAGAGAGACCATCTTGATCCTATGCCTCCTACGGATTGATAAACCTTTGGTCATCCACTTGAGGGAAATTTTCTACTGTCCTACAAACCTTTGCACTTGGAGGCCCAACAACGTCTACAAGAAGAAGGTTGTGTAGTAGACATCAAGCTCTTTTCTGGCACTATTGCCGGGGAGGTTAGAGCTTGAAGGTATATCTTTAGATCTTGCAATCGAATCTTTTTGTTTCTTGTTTTAGCACTAGTTTAGTTTATAAAAGAAAACTACAAAAAAAATATGGAATTGAGTTTGCCTCATACGCTTCATATTTTTAATATCTTTCGTGAGTATGATGGAAAGGAAAATTGTGCCAAAGTGTTAGAAGAAGAATGCATTAAATTTTTTGGCACTAAATATTTGAATGATGAGCATGATTGCAATGTTGTTAATATGAATTCCTTGAATATCTATGATGCTAATGATATGCAAAGCCACAAGCTTGGGGATGCTATGTTTGATGAATATGATATTTTTAGTCCCCCAAGTTTTGATGTGCAAATTTATTATGATGATAGCATTCCTCCTATTTATGATGATTATGTTGATGAAAGTGGTTTCGGAGAGGTCATGACTTTATTTTGTGATGAATCCACTATTTCGGAAGAGGTTCCAATTGATTATGAGAACAAAGTTGCTATCTATGATGATTATTGTGATGACTTGTATGCTATAAAGAATAATGATATCCATGAATCTTGTCATGATGATTTTAGTTTTCAATTGGATTATGCCTCACATGATAATTATTTTGTTGAGTTTGCTCCCACTATTATTCATGAGAAGAATTTTGCTTGTGTGGAGAGTAGTAAATTTTCTATGCTTGTAGATCATGAAAAGAATGCTTTATGTGATGGTTGTATTGTTGAATTCATTCATGATGCTGCTGAAAATTATTATGAGGGAGGAATATATGCTTGTAGGAATTGCAATAATATCAAGTTTCCTCTCTATGTGCTTAAAGTTTTGAAGTAATGCTTGTTTTGCCCTCCTATGCTAGTTGATTATTGTTCCCATAAGTTGTTTGCTCAAAAAATCCCTATGCATAGGAAGTGGGTTAGACTTAAATGTGCTAGTCATATTCTTCATGATGCTCTCTTTATGTTATAATTCTTATCTTTTATGTGAGCATCGTTGAAATCATCATGCCTAGCTAGGGGCGTTAAACGATAGCGCTTGTTGGGAGGCAATCCAACTTTATTTTTGTTCGTTGCCTTTTGCTCATGTTTAGTAATAAATAATTTATCTAGCCTCTGTTATGATTGAGTTTGCATGTATTAATTAGTGTTTGTGCCAAGTAGAACCGTTGGGAAGACTTGGGGAAAGTCTTGTTGATCTTGCTGTAAAAAACAGAAACTTTAGCTCTCACAAGAATTGCTGCCATTTTTTATTGGAGAGTGATATTTAGTTAATTATTTTTGCAGATGATTAATAGATAAATTCCTCAGGTCCAGCAATTTATTTTAGAATTTTTGGGGCTCCATAAGTATACGTTAGTTACAGATTACTACAGACTGTTCTGTTTTTGACAGATTCTATTTTTCATGTGTTGTTTACTTATTTTGATGAGTCTATGGCTAGTAAAAGAGTTTATAAACCAAAGAGAAGTTGGAATAAAGTAGGTTTAACACCAATATAAATAATGAATGAGTTCATTACAGTACCTTGAAGTGGTGTTTTGTTTTCTTTCGCTAACGGAGCTTACGAGTTTTCTGTTAAGTTTTGTGTTGTGAAGTTTTCAAGTTTTGGGTAAAGATTCGATGGACTATGGAATAAGGAGTGGAAAGAGCCTAAGCTTGGGGATGCCTAAGGCACCCCAAGTTAATATTCAAGTACAACCAAGAGCCTAAGCTTGGGGATGCCCCGGAAGGCATCCCCTCTTTCATCTTCGTTCATCGGTAACTTTACTTGGAGCTATATTTTTATTCACCACATGATATGTGTTTTGCTTGGAGCGTCATTTTATTTTCTTTAGTTTTGCTTGATGTTTGAATAAAATACCAAGATCTGAAATTCTTAAATGTTAGAGAGTCTTCATATAGTTGCATAATTGTTCGACTACTCATTGATCTTCACTTATATCTTTCGGAGTAGTTTGTCATTTGCTCTAGTGCTTCAGTTATATCTTTTTAGAGCACGGTGGTGGTTTTATTTTGAAGAAATAGATGAATTCTCGTGCTTCACTTATATTATTTTGAGAGTCTTCAGAATAGCATGGTAGTTTGCTTTGGTTATGAAGCTAGTCCTAATATGATGGGCATCCAAGAGGGATATAATAAAAACTTTCATATAAAGTGCATTGAATACTAAGAGAAGTTTGATACTTGATGATTGTTTTGAGATATGGAGATAGTGATA
The DNA here is from genome assembly GCF_056163025.1 of Triticum urartu. Lineage (NCBI taxonomy): Eukaryota > Viridiplantae > Streptophyta > Magnoliopsida > Poales > Poaceae > Triticum > Triticum urartu. The sequence goes on along the minus strand of NC_141877.1, from coordinate 50,540,963 downwards.
TCAAAGTTGTGCTAGTTGAGTAGTTGTGAATTTGAGGAATACTTGTGTTGAAGTTTGCAAGTCCCGTAGCATGCACGTATGGTAAACGTTGTGTAACAAATTTGAAACATGAGGTGTTATTTGATTGTCTTCCTTATGAGTGTCGGTCGGGGACGAGCGATGGTCTTTTCCTACCAATCTACCCCCCTAGGAGCATGCGCGTAATGCTTGATTTTTGATGACTTGTAGATTTTTGCAATAAGTATGTGAGTTCTTTATGACTAATGTTGAGTCCATGGATTATACACACTCTTACCCTTCCATCATTGCTAGCCTCTTCGGTACTGTGCATTGCCCTTTCTCACATTGAGAGTTAGTGCAAACTTCACCGGTGCATCCAAACCCCATGATATGATACGCTCTATCACACATAAACCTCCTTATATCTTCCTCAAAACAGCCACCATACCTACCTATTATGGCATTTCCATAGCCATTCCGAGATATATTGCCATGCAACTTTCCACCGTTCCGCTTATTATGACACGCATCATCATTGTCATATTGCTTTGCATGATCATGTAGTTGACATCGTATTTGAGGCAAAGCCACCATTCATAATTTTTCATACATGTCACACTTGATTCATCGCAATCCCGGTACACCGCCGGAGGCATTCATATAGAGTCATATCTTGTTCTAAGTATCGAGTTGTAATTCTTGAGTTGTAAGTAAATAGAAGTGTGATGATCATCATTCATAGAGCATTGTCCCCAAAAAAAGAAAAAAAGAAAGGCAAAAAAAGAAAGGCCAAATAAAAAAGGAAAGGCCAAATAAAAAAATATAAAAAATAAATAAAAGGGACAATGCTACTATCCTTTTTCCACACTTGTGCTTCAAAGTAGCACCATGATCTTTATGAAAGAGAGTCTCTGTTTTGTCACTTTCATATACTAGTTGGAATTTTTCATTATAGAACTTGGCTTGTATATTCCAACAATGGGCCTCCTCAAGTGCCCTAGGTCTTCGTGAGCAAGCAAGTTGGATGCACACCCACTTAGTTTCTTTTGTTGAGCTTTCATACATTTATAGCTCTAGTGCATCCGTTGCATGGCAATCTCTACTCCTTGCATTGACATCAATTGATGGGCATCTCCCTAGCCCATTGATTAGCCGCGTCAATGTGAGACTTTCTCCTTTTTGTCTTCTCCACATAACCCCCTCATTATATTCTATTCCACCCATAGTGCTATATCCATGGCTCACGCTCATGTATTGCATGAAAGTTGAAAAAAGTTTGAGATTACAAATGTATGAAACAATTGCTTGGCTTGTCATCGGGGTTGTGCATGATGAGAGCATTCTTGTGTGATGAAAATGGAGCATGACCAAACTATATGATTTTGTGGGGATGAACTTTCTTTGGCCATGTTATTTTGAGAAGACATGATTGCTTAGTTAGTATGCTTGAAGTATTATTATTTTTATGCCAATATTAACTTTTATCTTGAATCTTATGGATCTGAACATTCATGCCCAAATGAAGAGAATTACATAGAGAAATATGTTAGGTAGCATTCCACATCAAAAATTCTGTTTTTATCATTTACCTACTCGAGGACGAGTAGGAATTAAGCTTGGGGATGCTGATACGTCTCCAACGTATCTATAATTTTTGATTGTTCCATGCTATTATATTATTTATGGGCTTTATTATACACTTTTATATTATTTTTGGGGATGTTTATGGGCTTTATTATACACTTATATATTATTTTTGGGACTAACCTATTAGCCCAGAGCCCAGTGTCAGTTTCTGTTTTTTCCTTGTTTTAGAGGATCGCAGAAAAGGAAAATCAAACGGAGTCCAATTGACCTGAAACTTCACGGAACTTATTTTTGGACCAGAAGAAGCCCACGGAGTATCAGAGTTGGACCAGGAGAGTCCCGAGCTTCCCAAGAGGGTGGGGGGCGCGCCCACTCCCCCTGGGCCCGCCCCCTGCCTCGTGGACAGCCCGGAGATCCACCGACGTACTTCTTCCTCCTATATATACCCATATACCCTAAAAACATCGGGGAGCACAATAGATCGGGAGTTCCGCCACCAGAAGCCTCTGTAGCCACCAAAAACCAATCTAGACCCGTTCCGGCACCCTGCCAGAAGGGGCAATCCCTCTCCGGTGGCCATCTTCATCATCCCGGTGCTCTCCATGACGAGGAGGGAGTAGTTCTCCCTCGGGGCTGCGGGTATGTACCAGTAGCTATGTGTTTGATCTCTCTCTCTCTCTCTCTCTCTCTCTCTCTCTCTCGTGTTCTTGAGGTGGTACGATCTTGATGTATCGCGAGCTTTGCATTATAGTTGGATCTTATGATGTTTGTCCCCCTTTACTCTCTTGTAATGGATTGAGTTTTCCCTTTGAAGTTATCTTATCGGATTAAGTCTTTAAGGATTTGAGAACACTTGATGTATGTCTTGCGTGGGATAACCGTGGTGACAATGGGTTATTCTATTGATTCACTTGATGTATGTTTTGGTGATCAACTTGCGGGTTCCGCCCATGAACCTATGCATAGGGGTTGGCACACGTTTTCATCTTGATTCTCCGGTAGAATCTTTGGGGCACTCTTTGAGGTACTTTGTGTTGGTTGAATAGATGAATCTGAGATTGTGTGATGCATATCGTATAATCATACCCACGGATACTTGAGGTGACATTGGAGTATCTAGGTGACATTAGGGTTTTGGTTGATTTGTGTCTTAAGGTGTTATTCTAGTATGAACTCTAGGGCTGTTTGTGACACTTATAGGAATAGCCCAACAGATTGATTGGAAAGAATAACTTTGAGGTGGTTTCGTACCCTACCATAATCTCTTCATTTGTTCTCCGCTATTAGTGACTTTGTAGTGACTCTTTGTTGCATGTTGAGGGATAGTTATATGATCCAATTATGTTATTATTGTTGAGAGGACTTGCACTAGTGAAAGTATGAACCCTAGGCCTTGTTTCAACGCATTGCAATACCGTCTGTGCTCACTTTTATCATTAGTTACCTTGCTGTTTTTATATTTTATGATTACAAAAACCTTTATCTACCATCCATATACCACTTGTATCACCATCTCTTCGCCGAACTAGTGCACCTATACAATTTACCATTGTATTGGGTGTGTTGGGGACACAAGAGACTCTTTGTTATTTGGTTGCAGGGTTGCTTGAGAGAGACCATCTTGATCCTATGCCTCCTACGGATTGATAAACCTTAGGTCATCCACTTGAGGGATATTTTCTACTATCCTACAAACCTCTGCACTTGGAGGCCCAACAACGTCTACAAGAAGAAGGTTGTGTAGTAGACATCATCGACTGGATTCAGGGATCCGCTGCCGAGAACGTTCGTCGAGTGCATGCTACAGGTTCTCCAGTTGAGTGCGCTCAGCCAAGTTGGCCAGGCGCGCTTCCTCCAAGGCCCGGGCCTCGGTGGTTTCTGCAACGGTGGGAGTGTGAAGTGCATCCATGTTGCGGCGGCGAAGCTCTTCCCTCCACTGCGATGAAAGGGGCTCGGGGCGGTACTCCTCGTGAACGCGCGACGGATCGCCGCCATCATCGCCACCGTCGTTGCGGGGGAAGCCAGGAGGACTGGGTGGTCCGTCGACCATCAAGTCTTCTGCCGCGGGATTGCTGCCGAGGGAGTCCTGGATTAGAGGGTCTCCGGTCAGCCGGACTATATCCTTTGGCCGGACTGTTGGATTATGAAGATACGAGATTGAAGACTTCGTCTCGTGTCCGGATGGGACTCTACTTGGCGTGGAAGGCAAGCGAGGCAATATGGATATGTATATCTCCTCCTTTGTAACCGACCTTGTGTAACCCTAGCCCCCCTACGGTGTCTATATAAACCGGAGGGTTTAGTCCGCAGGACAATATACAATCATACCATAGGCTAGCTTCTAGGGTTTAGCCTCTTTGATCTCGTGGTAGATCAACTCTTGTAATACTCATATCATCAAGAACAATCAAGTAGCACGTAGGGTATTACCTCCATCAAGAGGGCATGAACCTGGGTAAACATCGTGTCCCTTGCCTCCTGTTACCATTAGCCTCAGACGCACAGTTCGGGACCCCCTACCCGAGATCCGCCGGTTTTGACACCGACATTGGTGCTTTCATGGAGAGTTCCACTGTGTCGTCACCATAAGGCTTGATGGCTCCGTCGATCATCGCTAGTGATGCGGTCCAGGGTGAGGCTTTCCTCTGAGGACAGATCTTCGTATTCGGTGGCTTCGCACTGCGGGCCAATTCTCTTGGCCATCTAGAGCAGATCGAGAGCTACGCCCCTGGCCATCAGGTCAGGTTCGGAAACTTAAACTACACCGCCGACATCCGCGGAGACTTGATCTTCGATGCATTCGAGCCCAAGTCGGGTACGCCGCACAGTCATGACGAGCATGATATAACTCTGCGTCGGACAGTGTTCGGGAGATCGCATTCGCAACCACTTCGGCCGTTAATCCGGAGCAAATCGCGCCGTCTGAGAGCGGAGGGATAGACCCCGCCATGGAAGCCGCCCTCTCAGTGGCGATAGAGCCAGATACTGACTTCACCTCTTACGAGAGCCGTGTCGCCGAACCACTGGGTTCATCTCCGGCCACGGACTCCGAGCCGATCTCATCCGTTCCCGTCGAATCCGACTGGGCGCCGATCATGGAGGTCACCTCTGCGGATATTTTTCAAACACTCGCCCTTCGGCGACGTGCTAAATTCATTAAGGTCTCTCTCCCTGTCAGGAGAACCTTGGCTGAACTATGTCCGGATAGAATGGGATGCAGACGACGAAGAAATTTGCTGCCCACCCACCACCCACTTAGTAGCCACTATCGACGACTTAACCAACATGCTCGACTTCGACTCCGAAGACTTTGATGGTATGGACGACGAAGCCAGAGACGAACAGGAACCACTGCCCTCAGGGCACTAGACCGCCACCTCATCATATGACATATACATGGTGGACACCCCCAAAGAAGGCAATGGCGACGAGACAGCGGAGGATGACCCCTCCAAGAAGCAACCCAAGCGCCGACGTCAGCGGCGCCGCTCTAAGTCCCGCCATAGCAAGAGCAGTGATACTGGCACAGGAGATAATAACACTCCGGATAGTGCCAAAGACAACAACAATCCCCTCCAGAACGATGTAGAGCTGGAGGACGAACAAGCTAGCCCTCCAGAGCAGGCAACAGATGGAGAACGGGAGGAGGACAATTACATGCCTCTCTCCAAAGACGAGGCGAGCCTCGGCGACGACGAATTTATCGTGCCTGAGGACCCCGTCAAGCAAGAGCGCTTCAAGCGCCGGCTTATGGCCATGGCAAATAGCCTAAAGAAAAAGCAGCAACAACTTCAAGCTGATCAATACTTGCTAGCAGATAGGTGGACCGAAGTCCTTGCGGCCGAGGAGCATGAACTCGAGCGTCCATCCAAGAGTTACCCAAAACGCAGGTTGCTGCCTCACCTCGAGGAGGAAGCATTGAAACCTCATTCACCAGTGTACGATGCGGCTGACTGGCCACTACGCGGCCGAGCTAGAGAGGCGTTTCTGCCTGAAGTTCAGCCCGCACCCCATCGCCACTCAATCAAAAATACTAAGGCCCGGGGCAACACAAAGGACCTGCGAGACATATTGGACAGTAAGGCAAAAATCGCAAGGTCAATATACGGGACACGGGCACGCGCGCCAACACGGGACGATTATCGTCGCGTCGGATACACCAAGAGTAAATCCGGCCGGGCCGAATACATCAGACAAGACTCATACGAACTGCGTCGGGATATAGCTCGGCACAGAGGCGCCGCACACCCCCTATGCTTCACTGATGAAGTTATGAATCATGAATTCTCGGAGGATTTCAAACCCGTCAATATTGAATCATACGATGGCACAACAGATCCCGCTGTATGGATTGAGGATTTCCTCCTTCACATCCACATAGCTCACGGTGATGATCTACATGCCATCAAGTACCTCCCACTAAAACTCAAAGGACTAGCTCGGCATTGGCTGAACAGCTTGCCAGATTCCGTCGGCAGTTGGGAGGATCTGGAAGACGCATTCCTTGACAACTTCCAGGGCACTTATGTGTGGCCACCGGATGCTGATGACTTGAGCCACATAACCCAGCAGCCAGGGGAATCGGCCAGACAATTCTGGACACGGTTCCTGACTAAGAAAAACCAAATTGTAGACTATCCGGATGCAGAGGCCCTAGCGGCATTCAAGCGTAACATCCGCGATGAGTGGCTCGCCCGCCACCTCGGCCAGGAGAAGCCGATATCTATGGCAGCCCTCATAACACTCATGACCCGCTTTTGCGCTGGCGAGGACAGCTGGCTGGCTCGCAGCAACAACACATCGAGGAATCCAGATACCTCGGATACCAAAGATGTTAACGGTAGGCAGCATCGTAACAGACCAAAGTGCCGCAATAACGGCAATAACACCGAAGATACGGCAGTGAATGCCGGATTCAGAGGCTCTAGATCCGGTCAGCGGAAAAAGCCATTTAAAAGAAATACTCCGGCTCCGTCCAGTCTGGATCGCATACTGGTCGCTCGTGTCAAATCCACGGCACCACCGACAAGCCAGCCAATCACACCAACAGAGAATGCTGGGTGTTCAAGCAGGCCAGCAAGTTAAATGCCGAAATCAAGGACAAGGGGCTGCATAGCAATGACGAGGAGGATCCTCGGCCGCAGAACATAGGAGGACAGAAGGGGTTTCCCCCACAAGTGAAGACGGTGAACATGATATACGCAACCCACATTCCCAAGAGGGAGCGGAAGCGTGCACTAAGGGACGTCTATGCGATGGAGCCCGTCGCCCCAAAGTCAACCCATGGTCTGCTTGCCCGATCACCTTCGATCGCAGGGACCACCCCACTAGCATCCGTCATGGCGGATCCGCCGCACTGGTCCTAGACCCCATCATTGACGGATTTCACCTCAGTCGAGTCCTTATGGACGGCGGCAGCAGCCTGAACCTGCTTTATCAAGATACAGTGCGAAAAATGGGTATCTATCCCTCGAGGATCAAACCTAGCAAAACCACCTTTAAAGGCATCATCCCAGGTGTAGAGGCCCATTGCACAGGCTCAATCACACTGGAAGTGGTCTTCGGATCACCGGACAACTTCCGAAGCGAAGAGTTAATCTTCGACATCGTCCTGTTTCGCAGTGGCTATCATGCACTGCTCAGACGGACAGCATTTGCAAAATTCAATGCAGTGCCGCATTACGCATACCTCAAGCTCAAGATGCCAGGACCTCGCGGGGTCATAACAGTAAATGGAAACACAGAACGCTCGCTCCGTACAGAAGAGCACACCGCGGCCCTTGCAGCAGAAGCACAAAGCAACCTGTTCAGGCAGACCACTCATTCGGCGTCACATCCCTCGGACACCTTCAAGCGATTCTGGAACAAGCTGCAACAAGATCGCCTGGCACGATCAGAGCTCGCCTAGCAATTCGGCCCCCGTCCTAGTCCCAGTCAAGCGACAAAATCAATGCCGCGCGTACATAACTACGCACTGAAAATACCATGGACATAGGCGGGGGCAAGATCAGGACACGCCCGCAATGTGGCTTAACCACCCTAGGGGCTGTATACCTTTATCATTCCTTTTTTCTTCCAGGGCCTAACTCTTTGGAAGCCCTTTCCGGCAGTACGATTGCCGGACACATTCCAGAAGCAACAACCAAGGCGGCAAGAAGCTAAGATGAACACGGGAATCCTCAGGTGGTCTCTAATAATAATAATTGATATACCCATTTTTTACTATCTATGCGCAGCTCGCCCTGGGATAGGACATTTCGAATTGTCGTACTTTCTGCTTATTGCACTACTTGTACCAGTATGCTTCGACGTATTATTTAAATAACAATGCATATCATTAATCTGTCATTGCATCATTTAAGTTTTTCCCTTTTTCTCTCACTTATACATCCATTTACGACAATCCGCACCCGCAAGTTCGGGTATGGTCAGTTCGCCAATGGTTCTCGTTTACCCCCATAATACGGCGCAAGAAGTCTGAACACTTTCGACAGTGCGACACCCCGAACTTATAGCATTATATGCATCAGCTCCGAATCATGTCTTTGGTCAAATGTTGGGTTGCCTGTCTCCCATGCTTTGGTACCTTACGTTCCACTATATCGGCTAAGGTAGCGGTGGGAGAACTACTACGATTGTGTCCCGGTTCTTCCGGATGAGCACCTCAGTATAGAAAGCCAAAAACTGACTGTCATGATAAGGCGAGAGGCTGGTCGCTGTTCGAGAGGTCTCAAGTCCTTAAAGACTTTTTCCGCTTTGGGCGAGGAGTCGGCCTTGTCCGGCTTAGGCGTGTATACCGCCCCAAATTCGGCCCTCTGAATACTAGGGGCTTCGCCAAAATTTAAAATCATAGACTTCTATGGCTAAGTGAGAGTGATAAAGCATTATAGTACGATTGCCTGGTTCGTTGCGCTGAACACCTCCCTTGAAGGACCCAAAACTGGGGTAAAGAGTGCTCAGGTTTATCCCGAACACCCCTGTCGGTGTCAAAACCGGCGGATCTCGGGTTGGGGGTCCCGAACTGTGCGTCTAAGGCGGATGGTAACAGGAGGCAGGGGACACGATGTTTTACCCAGGTTCGGGCCCTCTTGATGGAGGTAAAACCCTACGTCCTGCTTGATTATTATTGATAATATGAGTAGTACAAGAGTAGATCTACCACATGCTCGGTGAGGCTAAACCCTAGAAGATAGCCTATGGTATGATTGTATGTTGTCCTACGGACTAAAACCCTCCGGTTTATATACACACTGGAGGGGGCTAGGGTTAAACAAGGTCGGTTACAAAGGAGGAGATATCCATATCCATATTGCCTAGCTTGCGTTCCACGCCAAGTAGAATCCCATCCGGACACACTAGTAGAAAAAGGGTCAAATGTGAAGCACATTAGTGCCGGTTTGTATTTGAGCCGGTACTAATGGTACCATTAGTGCCGGTTCGAACGGATTTGCATTAATGCCGGTTCGTGTTGAACCTTTAGTACCGGTTCATGGCACGAACCGGTACTAAAGGGGTGGTGGCAGGCTGGCGTCAGGCCGGGGCCCCACGATCACCTTTAGTACCGGTTCGTGGCACGAACCGGTACTAAAGGTCTAACCTTTGGTACCGGTTCGTGCCATGAACCGGTACTAACGGGGTCTGACCTATAGTACCGGTTGGAGACACAAACCGGCACTATAGGGCAATTTTCAAACTTGAAAAAATCATAACTAAATCATCCTAATTCAGAAAAATACATATAATATATCAAAATTTGCAGAACAAAAATATTGAGCCGGTACTAATGGTACCATTAGTGCCAGTTTTCCGTTTCGACAATTTTTTAAAATCACAAAATTCCAAAGGGAAAATAGAGTTTTTGGGCGTTTTAGACGTTTTTTTGGACGTTTTTAGCGTTTAGTGCTAGGGTTTAGATTTCAGCGTTTAGGGTTAGGTTTTATGGTCTAAACCCTTAGTTTTTACTGTTTAGCATAGAGTTTCCGACGTTTTAAGTCCCGGGTTTAGGGTTTAGGACAATTTTTGAAATGACAAATTGTAAAAGGAAAAAAAGATATGCTCTAATTTATGTTTTTTTGAATTTTGGTTAAATCTTGTCAAACCGGTCAAACAACTGATTCAAGAAATATAGAGTGTTACTAAATAATTACGCAATAATATTAGTGTTACTAAATAAGTATCTCAGTTTTTTTGAATTTTGTTCAAATCTGGTCAAACTATGGTCAAACTGTGGTCAAACTATGGTCAAACTACTTATTCAAGAAATATTAGTGTTACTACATAATTATTCAAGAATATTAGTGTTACTAAATAATTATTTCAATTTTTTGAATTTTGGTCAAATCTGGTCAAACTATGGTCAAACTGTGGTCAAACTATGGTCAAACTTATTCAAGAAATATTAGCGTTACTAAATAATTACTGTTTTTTTAGAATAATAGTTTCAAACTCAAACGGTGAAATGTGTGACTTCATGCTCAAGCTAAACTCCTGAGGGTTAATAGGATTGACATCTTACTATTGTCAGGAAAACAACAAGTGCAGACTCGGAAACGAAGGAGAATAGAACCTGAAAGTTAAGCGTGCTCGGGCTGGAGTAGTGAGAGGGATGGGTGACCGGTCGGGAAGTTAGATGATTTGGAATGAGTGATCCACACTTGAGCAGTTAAGAGAGGTGATTAGAGACTAAATCATCAAATAATTCAGAAAAATTAAAAATAAAAAAAATCAAATTTTTTTTTCCAAAATTTTCAAAAAAAAAAATTCAAAAAAAACCTTTAGTACCGGTTGGTAACACCAACCGGTACTAAAGGTCCCCCGTACCAGGGCGCGAGCTCACGCCACGTGGTGGCACTTTAGCGCCGGTTCGTGCCGAACCGGTACTAAAGGGGGGGGGGCTTTAGTGCCGAAACTTTAGTGCCGGTTCCATAACCGGCACTAAAGGCCCTTACAAACCGGTACTAATGGTCCGTTTTCTACTAGTGACACGGGACGAAGTCTTCAATCTCGTATCTTCATAGTCCAACAACCCGGCTAAAGGATATAGTCCGGCTGTCCGGAGACCCCCCAATCTAGGACTCCTTCAGTAGCCCCTGAACCAGGCTTCAATGACGATGAGTCTGGCGCATAGTGTTGTATTCGGCATTGCAAGGCGGGTTCCTCCTCCGAGTATGCCACAGAAGACTTTGAATACAAGGATAGTGTCCGACCCTGCAAAATAAGTTCCACATACCACCGTAGAGAGAATAATATTTCCACAAATCTAATCTGCTGACATGTTTTGGCAGCATGACATCACGCCACGGCCCGGTAATTATTTGAACCGTTTTGCTTTAACCAGCCCCGCACATAACGCGAGGTAGTTTCTTGACACGTCTTGTCAAAGCAGAGATCGTGTTCCCCTTATCACGGGATTCTCATCAATATGGACGTGGGTAACCCAACCACGCCACCAATTACGGCGCTTGGGGGATAAGCGAGTTTTACCAGGCTAGTGGGGGCACATAGTTTCGTCCGCCCTTATAAAGGGATAAGGTCTCACCTTTTTCTACCCACGCCTTCTTCCTCCTTGCTCATCCATTCTCACGCACTAGAGCTCCAGCGCCCAAGTCCACATCCTTTTCCTCAACTCTCCTCAAACATGTCCGGAGCGGGAGGCAAGTGGATGGCCTCCTCCGTCATGGAGGGACACATCAAAAAGCTACGTGGAGCCAGATACTTAGCCGCGGATATCGCGCACCGGCTGCCTGCCGCGGGGCAGGTCGTCCCTACCCCAGAACCTCACGAAAGGGTGGTTTTCCTTCCCCACTTCGTCCGCGGACTGGGGTTTCCCCTCCATCCATTCGTCCGCGGCCTTATCTTCTATTATGGGCTGGGCTTTCATGATCTGGCCCCGAATTTCATCCTCAACATCTCGGCGTTCATCGTCGTGTGTGAGGCTTTCCTCCGCATTCGGCCCCACTTCGGCCTGTGGCTGAAGACCTTCAATATCAAGCCGAAGGTGGTTGGCGGCCAACAAGCGGAATGCGGCGGAGCCATGGTGGGCAAAATGTCCAACATTATATGGCTCGAGGGCTCCTTCGTGGAGACCATAAAGGGGTGGCAATCAGGGTGGTTCTACATCACCGAGCCGCGCGACACCAACTGGGTGGCGGGCCCCGAGTTTCGATCCAGAATCCCCACGCGGCTCACTTCTTGGAAGGAGAAGGGCCTGTCCTGGGGTTCATCGGTGGAGCTGGACGGACTCCAGAAGTGTATCCGGAACATGACAAGCAAGAAACTTAAGCTTGTCAACATAGTCCAGGTCATGCTCTTCCGCTGGATCCTCCCGTGTCAACAACGGGATTTCAACTTATGGGAGTTCGACCCGGCCCAGCACCAGACTCTAAGTGAGCTCTCCGACACAACGCATAAGGACGTCTAGAGGGTGCTGTTCAAGGGCGCCGAGGTCCCTCCTTCTCTTACCGAGGACCGCGGGCTAAGCACGAAGCGCCCTGCGAATCCGATAAGTTCTATACATCTGGTAGGGTGTTTATTTCCCATAGCTTAACCATGTGTGGGGTCTGAGCTCCCATGCCTTTGACAGGACTGGGTGGAGACATCGGAGCAGATTAACTGTCCGGCCCCTCTGCCCGAAGACCCCACAAACGCTCTTCTGACAAAGATGCGGACTCCGGCTCCTTATGAGGTGCCGGAGAAGACCAAGAAGAAGGCCAAGGGAACCCGAAAGAGTTCCCGACGCCAGGTGGTATCGGACTCATCGTCTGATCCCTCCGAGGCACACTCCTCCTGTGAAAACGAGGAGAAGGAAGATGAAGATTCTCCCCCTCCAGCCGGGGGAGACAAGAAAAGGAAGGCCGCCCAACCGGGGAGGCCGAAGGGTCCAAGAAGGGAAGGACTCTCCTTCCGGACTGCTCCACCACCGCCGCCGACGGCGAAGACGAGTGGCTGCTCAAGGCCAAGCCCCTAACGAAGTCGTAACTATTCGGATACCAGAGTAACTCATAGCATACCTTTGTCGCACTGCTTCTCCTAACGTCGAATATGATTATGCAGTCCGCCCCAAGCCCGTATCGATGTATCATCGTCGGACGGTTCCTTAGACTCGTCGGACATGAATAGTGATACACTTCCAACCGCCTCCTCCCCTTGCTCTACGGACAACGCCGAGGTATTGTCTCAAGGGGCACCGAGCCGGGGGGAGACAGTCCCGGAGGCGCCTCACGGTGACCTTCTGGACTCCAGGAGCAAAGGTAGCAAGGCTCCCAGGGGCTCCAAGTTCAGCCCTCAGCCGGACACCGCGCCGGAACCTCCAGTGGTTCTGGACTCGAGCAGGCGGCCCTCTTCCAAGAGGGGCAAGCCGCCTGTGCCGGTGACCTCTATCCATCCAGAGGCACCGGACAACCTGCTGGGAGCGCTTCGCGGCGCTTCCATCGACGAAGAGCACCGCACTATTATGAGTGCGGTGATCAAGAAGGTTCAGTCCGCCAAGAGCGGACTGACTGAAGCCTATGCCAGCCTTCTAACAGGCTTTGAGGTAAGTATTTAAAATATAGGAAAATATTACCGCATAGACAGTAGCCCCTGATACTCTGTTCGGTGTTCACAAAGAAAAGCCGAATAGAGGATCAAATAATATCTGCAAGAGTCTAATATAAGTATGTCTGTATGCGTATGCAGGCTTCGCTACTGACCTCTGCCGCACTGACTGCGGAGGTCGCCGCACTGAAGCAGGACGTCGAGGGGTCCGAGAAAGAGCTCGGCCTTGCCAAGAGGCAGCTCGAGGAGAACAAAGGTAAGTAATACCTTGTCTATATAAAAAATAAAATGTGGTTGCGAAATGATAGGATCATCATGAATGTGCCAGGGGCCACGACCGAAGTGGCGACCCTGAAGCAAGCGCTGTCCGAGGCCGAGAACAAAGCGGCCAAGGAGCGCACCGAGCGGGAAAAACAAGAGGCACGGGTGGGCGAGGTGCAGCAAGAGCTCCAGGCTCTCGTGAAGAAGCACGCGGCTTTGGAGCTTGACTCGAAGACACGAGAGTCTGAGCTTGCTGCGCCCCTCTAGAGCACAAAGCATGCCAAGGCCGAAGCCCAAAAGGCCCTCCAGGAGATTGAGGCGATGAGGAAGATAGCGGCGGGTAAGACATTCAATATTCAAAGCAAGCATGTGAAAGTGAATTACTTGTTACTTACCCGAGTCCGGAGCTCTCCAGGAGCATTCGCAGATTTGCCCCGCAGCGTGTCGGATGCCACAAAATTTTACCAGGCCGAGGAGGGAAGCTCGACGGAGAAGTTGTTCTGGTCTCAGTATATTGGGACCGAACACCCGATGCCTATGAGCGATCAGCTAAAGCAACTGGTCGAGCTGCACAAGGCGGCCGAACAGGCCATGAAGGGCTTTATAGTCCGGATGTGGCCTGGCGACTCCCTTCCCAACAACTACTTCGGCCTGGTGAGGTGGCTTGTGGATGCCTTCCCATGACTGGAAGTCATCAAGCAGTCCGTCTGTATCAAAGGTGCATGCCGGGCTTTTGCCCGTGCGAAGGTGCAATGGGCCAAGATGGACGCCAAGAAGCTGGTGAAGGAGGGGCCATCACAGGGCAGGGAGCATCGTGACCCCGAAATGTATTATGAGGGTGTCCTGAAGGGTGCCCGTCTTGTGGCGGACGAGTGTGCGAAGGATGTAATATTTGAATGAACTCGCTCGTGTGATCCTGTATTATGAAAACTTGTTCATATGCGCTATGCAACGCTTGTTTGAATTTAAAATATTACCTTATGTGCGGCTGTTTATCAAATCTGAGAGATGGCCAGTCGTCGGCTTCTGCCCCCATGCCACGAGTGCTGGGGTGTTCGGGATAAACCTGAGCACTCTTTTTCCCATTTTTGGGTCCTTCGAGGGAGGTGCTCAGCACAACGAACAAGGCAATCATACTATAATGCTTTATCACTCTCATTTAGCCATAGAAGTCTACAATTTTAAATTTTGGCGAAGCCCCTAGTATTCGGAAGGCCGAATTCGGGGCGCTATACACGCCTTAAGCCGGACAAAGCTGACTCCTCGCTCTAAGAGGCATAAGTTTTTAGGGACTCGAGACCTCTCGAATAGCGACCAGCTCTCGCCTTATCATGACAGTCAGTTTTAGCTTTCTCTTCTGAGGTGCTTAGCCCAGATGAACCGGGGCACAATCACAGTAGTTCTCCCAGTGCTACCTTAGCCGATATAGCAGAACGTCAGGTACCAAAACATGGGAGCCGGGCAAACCCAACTATTGACCCAAGACATGATTCGGAGCTGATGCATATAATGCTGTAAGTTCGGGGTGCCGCACTTTCGAAAGTGTTCGGACTTCTCACGCCGTATTATGGGGTATTATTAAGCCCCTGGCGTATTGGTCGTACCGGAGTGTACGGGTGCTGAATGTCATGAATGAACATATATTTATAAAAAAGGAAGAATAGAGAATGCGATAATAGTCTAGTGCTATGCATTGTTTATTCAAAAAGGTGTGTCGAAGCAGAATGATACAAGTAGTGCGATAAGCAAAAAGTAGGACTATTTGACATGTCCCCTCCAAGGGCAAAGCTGAGGAATGGTATTTAAAGCAAGTATTTCATTCGTTATCAGAATCCACCTGGGAGTTCCGAGGTGCGACGTAGCTTTCTTCCTCCTTGGTTGTTGTATCGTGTGTCCGACAATCGTATTGCCGGACGGGGCTTCCAGAGATTGAAGTCCTGAAAGAAAGAAAAATAACAAAGCGGGAAGCCCCTAGTGCGGTTGAGCCGCGTCTTGGGGCGTGCCGTAGTCGTGCCCCCTCCCCACCTGTGCCCATGGTATTTTCAATGTGTAATTATGTACGCGTGGCACGGATTTCGCCGTTTGGCTGGGACTGGGGTGGGGGCCGCATTGCTATGCGAGCTCGGAACGTGCCAGGTGGTCTTGTTGCCGATTACTCCGGGCGCGCTTGAAGGTGTCCGGATCCTTAATCGCCGAACTGGTGGATTGCCTTAAGAGGCTGCTTTGCGCTTCTGCTGCGAGGGCCGCAGTGTGCTCCTCCGTGCGGAGAGAGCGCTCTGTGTTTCCATTGACTGTGATGACCCCCCGAGGTCCTGGCATCTTGAGCTTGAGGTATGCATAATGTGGTACCGCATTGAATCTCGCAAATGCGGTTTGCCCGAGCAGTGCATGATAGCCACTGCGGAACGGGACTATATCGAAGATTAAATCCTCGCTTTTGAAGTTATCCAGGGATCCGAAGACCACTTCCATTGTGACTGAGCCTGTGCAATGGGCCTCTACACCTGGTATGACGCCTTTGAAGGTCGTTTTTGTGGGTTTGATCCTTCAGGGGTCTATACCCATTTTGCACACTGTGTCCTGATAAAGCAAGTTCAGGCTGCTGCCGCCATCCATAAGGACTCGAGTGAGGTGAAATCCGTCAATGATTGGGTCTAGGACCAGTGCGGCGATTCCGCCATGACGGATACTAGTGGGGTGGTCCCTGCGATCGGACAGGAGGACCATGGGTTGAACTTTGGGGTGACTGGCTCCAACGCATATACGTCCCTTAGCGCATGCTTCCGCTCCCTCTTAGGGATGTGGGTTGCGTATATCATGTTCACCGTCCGCACTTTGGGGGGGAACCTCTTCTGTCCTCCGGTGTTTGGCTGTCGGGGCTCCTCCTTCTCACCGCTATGTGACCCCTTATCTTTGTTTTTGGCATTTAACTTGCCGGCCTGCTTGAACACCCAACACTCCCTGTTGGTGTGGTTGGCTGGCTTGTCTGGGGTGCTGTGTATTTGACACGAGCGATCGAGTATACAGTCTAAACTGGACGGGCCTGGAGTGCTTCTTTTGAATGGCTTTTTCCGCTGACCGGTTTTAGAGCCTTTGAATCCGGCATTGACTGCCGTATCCTCGGTATTGTTGCTGTTGATGCGGCGCTTGTGTTTGTTGCGATGTGACCTGCCATTGCCATCCTTGGTATCCGAAGTACCATGATTCTTTGATATATTATTGCTGTGAGCCAGCCAGCTGTCTTCTCCCGTGCAAAAGCGGGTCATGAGTGTCGTGAGGGCTGCCATAGATTTCGGATTTTCCTGGCCAAGGTGCCGGGCAGCCACTCGTCGCGGATGTTGTGCTTAAAAGCTGCTAGGGCCTCTGCATCCGGACAGTTAACGATTTGATTTTTCTTTGTCAGGAACCGTGTCTAGAATTGCCTGGCCGATTCCTCTGGCTGCTGAATTATGTGTCTCAAGCCATCGGCATCTGGTGGTCGCACATAAGTGCCCTGGAAGTTGTCGAGGAATGCAACTTCCAGATCTTCCCAACAGCCAATGGATTCTGCTGGCAGGCTGTTGAGCCAATGCCGAGCTGGTCCTTTAAGTTTGAGTGGGAGGTATTTGATGGCGTGTAGATCGTCACCGCGGGCCATGTGGATGTGCAGGAGGAAGTCCTCGATCCATACCACAGGATCTGTTGTGCCGTCATATGATTCAATTTTTACGGGTTTGAAACCCTCTGGGATTTGGTGATCCATTACTTCGTCTGTGAAGCATAGGGGGTGTGCGGCGCCTCTGTACTGGGCTATATCGCGACGCAGCTCGAATGAGTCTTGTCCGCTGTGTTCGGCCCGACCGGATTTACTTTTACTGTATCCGGCATGACGGTTATCGTCTCACATAGTGGCGCGCCCTCGTGATCCGTAGATCGATCTTGTGTGTTTTGCTTTGTCCTCCAATACGTCTCACAGGTCTGGCGTATTTCCCCAAGCCTTGACATTTTTATTTGAGTGGCGTCGGGGTGCGGGCTGAGCTTTTGGCTGAAATGCCTCTCTGTCGCGGCCATGGGGTGGACGATCAGCCGTGTCATACGCTGGAGATGTAGGTTTTGGTGCTTCCTCCTCCAGTCGGGGTAGCAACCTGCGCTTTGGGTAACACTTGGAGGGACGTTCGAGTTTATATTCTTCGGCCGCAAGGACTTCAGTCCATCTGTCAGCTAGCAAATCTTGATCAGCTTGAAGCTGCTATTGCTTTTTCTTAAGGCTATTTGCCGTGGCTATAAGCCGGCGCTTGAAGCGCTCTTGTTCGACGGGATCCTCAGGCACAACAAATTCGTCATTGTCGATGCTTGCCTCGTCTTCGGAGGGAGGCATGTAATTATCATCCTCCGCCTCTCCATCTGCCGCTCTCTCAGGAGGGCTGGCTTCTCCATCCTCCTGCTCTAAATCTTGCTGGAGGGTATTGTTGTCATCTTTGGCACTGTCCGGAGTGCTATTATCTCCTGTGCCGGTGTCACCGCTTTTGCTTTGGTGAGACTTAGAGCGGCGCCGCTGACGTCGGCGCTTGGGTTGCTTCTTGGAGGGGTCATCCTCTGCTGTCCCATCGCCATTGCCTTCTTTGGGTGTGTCCACCATGTATATATCATATGATGAGGTGGCTGTCCAGTGCCCTGTGGGTAGTGGTTCCTCTTCGTCTCCCGCATCGTCGTACATACCGTCGATGTCTTCGGAGTCGAAGTCGAGCATGTCGGTCAAATTGTCGATAGTGGCTACTAAGTGGGTGCTGGGTGGGCGGCGAATTTCTTCGTCATCCGCATCCCAATCCTGCCGAACATAGTTCAGCCAGGACTCTCCTGACAGGGAGAGAGACCCTAATGAGTTCAGTAAGTCGCCAAAGGGTGAGTGCTGAAAGATATCCGCGGAGGTGAACTCCATGATCGGCACCCAGTTGGATTTGACAGGCACGGGCGCAGGCGGTTCAGAGTCCGTGGTCGGGGAAGAATCCGGTAGTTTGGCGTCACGGCCCCCGTGAAGGGTAAGGTCGATCCTCAGCTCGATCGCCGCTGAGAATACGGCCTCCGTGTCGGGGTCTATCCACCCGTCCATGGATGGCACAATTGGCTCCGAATTGAGGGTCGGAGCGGTTGCCGATGCGGTCTCTTGAACACTATCCGATGGTAGAGCTAAATCATGCTCATCTTGACCGTGCGGCGCACTCGGCAGGGGCTCGAATCCGTCGAAGATCAAGTCTCTGCAGATGTCGGCCGTGTAATTTAAGCTTCCAAACCTGACCTGGTGGCCAGGGGTGTAACTCTCGATCTGCTCCATATGGCCAAGCGAGTTGGCCCGCAGTGCAAAGCCGCCGAATACAAAGATCTGTCCAGGGAGAAAAGTCTCACCCTGGACTGCATCGCTATCGATGATCGAAGGAGCCATCAAGCCTAACGGTGACGACACAGAGGAACTCTCAATAAAAGCACCAATGTCGGTGTCAAAACCGGCGGATCTCGGGTAGGGGGTCCCGAACTGTGCGTCTAAGGCGGATGGTAACAGGAGGCAGGGGACACGATGTTTTACCCAGGTTCGGGCCCTCTTGATGGAGGTAAAACCCTATGTCCTGCTTGATTATTCTTGATAATATGAGTAGTACAAGAGTATATCTACCATGGGATCGGAGAGGCTAAACCCTAGAAGCTAGCCTATGGTATGATTGTATGTTGTCCTACGGACTAAAACCCTCCGGTTTATATAGACACCGGAGGGGGCTAGGGTTACACAAGGTCGGTTACAAAGGAGGAGATATCCATATCCGTATTGCCTAGCTTGCCTTCCACGCCAAGTAGAGTCCCATCCGGACACGGGACGAAGTCTTGAATCTTGTATCTTCATAGTACAACAGTCCGGCCAAAGGATATAGTCCGGCTATCCGGAGACCCCCTAATCCAGGACTCCCTCAACCCCAGTACTAGTTACATGGGGGCAGAAGCCGACGACTAGCCAACTCTCAGATTTCATAAATGGCCGCACAGAAGGTAATATTTTAAATTAAGAAAGCGTCGCATGACGCAAATGAACTCGTTTCATATTACAGGATCACATGAGCATGTTCATTCAGAAATTACATCCTTGGCACACTCATCTGCCACTAGGGGGAACCCTTCAGGACACTCTCATAATAATTCTCGGGGCAGCGATTTTGCTTGCCCTCCGGCGACCCCTCCTTCACCAGCTTCACGGCGTCCAGCTTCGCCCAGTGCACCTTCGCCCGGGCAAAAGCCCTGCGTGCACCCTTGATGCAGACGGACCGCTTGATGACTTCATGCCGTGGGCAGGCTTCCACAAGCCGCCTCACCAGACCGAAGTAGTTGCCGAACAGGGGCTCGCCAGGCCACATCAGGACTATAAGGCCCCTCATGGCCTGTTCGGCCGCCTTGTGAAGCTCGACCAACTGCTTCAGTTGGTCGCTCAAGGGCACGGGGTTTTCGGTCCCAGTATACTGAGACCAGAACAACTTCTCTGTTGAGCTCCCCTCCTCAGCCCAGTAAAACTCCACGGCATCCAGTACACTGCGGGGAAGATCTGCAAACGCTCCTGGAGAGCTCCGAACTGGGGTAAGAAAAAGGAAAGTCTCCTTCATGTGCTTGCTTTGCATAATGAATGCCTTACCCGTTGCTATCTTCTTCATCGCGTCAATCTCTTGGAGGGCCTTGTGTGCTTCGGCCTTGGCGCTCCGGACGCTTTCAAGCGCCTGCGTGAGCTCGGACTCTCGCGTCTTAGAGTCAAGCTCCAAGGACTCGTGCTTTTTTTGCGAGAGCCTCGAGCTCTTGCTGCACCTCG
The DNA here is from genome assembly GCF_056163025.1 of Triticum urartu. NCBI lineage: Eukaryota > Viridiplantae > Streptophyta > Magnoliopsida > Poales > Poaceae > Triticum > Triticum urartu. The sequence goes on along the minus strand of NC_141877.1, from coordinate 50,520,760 downwards.
CCTACTCGGGCTTCTTGCTTCTCCCGCTCAATACGCTCCTTGGCCACTTTGTCTTTGGCCTTGGACATCGCTTTCCTCAGGGTCGCCACTTCGGTCGTGGCCCCTGTCAAACCCATGATGATCCTATTATTTTATAACTGAATTTCTTTTTAACTATATAGACAGGGGTATTTCTTACCTTTGCTCTCTTCAAGCTGCCTCTTGGTAAGGCCGAGCTTGTCCTCAGACCGCTTCCGGTCCTGCTTCAGCGCAGAGACCTCCGCAGTACGTGCGGCAGCGGCCAGCAGTGAAGCCTGCACATACACATAGACATACTCTAATTAGAATCCCGAGTTATCATTTGATCCTCTATTTGGCTTTTCTTCGCGAACGCCGAACAGAGCATCAGGGGCTACTATCTATGTGGTAATATTATCTTATATTTTGATTGCTTACCTCAAAGCCTGTTACAAGGCTGGCGCAAACTTCGGTTAGTTCGTTTTTGATGGCCCGAACCTTCTTGACCACCACACTCATGATAGTGCGGTGCTCTTCATCAATGGAAGCGCTGCAAAGTGCTTCCAGCAAGCTGTCCGGTGCCTCTGGTTGGACAGAGGACACCGGCACGGATGGTTGGCCCCCCTTAATGGGGGACCGCCTGCCGGAGTCCGGAACCATCGAAGGTTCCGGCATAGTGTTTGGCTGAGGGCCGAACTCGGAGCCCGTAGGAGCCTCGCTCCCTTGGTACCCAGGGTCCGGGAAGTCGCCTCGAGGCGCCCCCAGGACCACCTCCCCTTGGCTCGGTGCCTTTTGAGACAACACCTCGGCGTTGTCCGTAGGGCGAGGGGTGGTAGCGGTCGGGAGAGAACTGCCGTTCATATCCGACGAGTCCAAAGAGCCGCTCGACGAGGATACGTCGAGACGAGCTCGGGACGGACTGCATAATCATGTTCGGCATGAGGAAAGGCAGTGTAATAAAGCATACCATGAAGTACTATGGTGCCCGGACACTTACGATTTCGCCAGGGGCTTGACCCTGGGTAGCCACTCGTCGCCGCAGTCGGCGGCTATCGTGGCGCAGTCCAGATGGAGGGTCCTTCCCTTCTTGGACCCTTCGGCCACCCCGGTTGGGTCGGCCTTCCTTTTCTTGTCTCCCCCGGCTGGGGGGGGGGATAACTTTCCTCTTCCTCCTTCTCGTCTTCGTGGGAGGAGTGCGCGTCAGAGTCATCGGACGATGAGTCCGATACAACCTTGCGCCGGAGACCCTTTCGGGTCCCCGCGGCCTTTTTCTTGGTCTTCTTCACCGGCACCTTGTAAGGTGCCGGAGTCAGCATCTCCGTTAGGAGAGCACCTGCGGGATCTTCGGGCAGGGGGGCTAGGCAATCAAGCCGCTCCGCTGCCTTTATCCAGTCCTGTTAATGGCATAGAAGCTTAGATCCTGCATATGACTAAACCGGGGCAAATAAATACCCTGAGAGATATAAAATCTTACCGGATTGGCGCAGCGTTTTGCGCTGAGTCCGCGGTCCTCGGTGAGGGAAGGAGGAATCTCGGCGCCCTTGAACAGCACCCTCCAGACGTCCTTGTGCATCGTGTCATAGAGCTCTTGCATCGTCTGGTGCTTGGCCGAGTCGAACTCCCACAAATTGAATTCCCTTCGTTGACATGGGAGGATCCGAGGGAAGAGCATGACTTGGACCACGTTGACGAGCTTGATTTTCTTGCTCGTCATGTTCCGGATACAGGTCTGGAGTCCGGTCAACTCTACCGAAGAACCCCAGGACATGCCCTTCTCTTTCCAGGAGGTGAGCCACGTGGGGATTCCGGATCAAAATTTGGGGTCGCCACCCAGTTGGAGTCGCGCGGCTTGGTGATGTAGAACCACCCCGATTGCCACCCCTTTATGGTATCCACATAGGTGCCCTCGAGCCAGGTGACATTAGGCATCTTTCCCACCATGGCGCCTCCGCACTCTGCTTGCTGGCCGCCCACCACCTTCGGTTTAACATGGAAGGTTTTCAACCATAGGCCGAAGTGGAGCCTGATGCGGAGGAAGGCCTCGCACACGACGATAAACACCGAGATGTTGAGGATGAAATTGGGGGCCAGATCATGAAAATCCAGCCAATAGTAGAACATGAGACCATGGACAAACGGGTGGAGGGGAAATCCCAGTCCATGGACAAAATGGGTAAGAAAAACTACCCTCTCATGGGGTTAGGGCGTTGGAATGATCTGCCCCGCATTTGGCAGCCGGTGCGCGATATCCGCGGCCAGATATCCGGCTTCCCGTAACTTTTTGATGTTCTCCTCCATGACGGAGGAGACCATCCACTTGCCTCCTGCTCCAGACATGCTTGGAGTGGTTTGAGAAGAGGAACGCGAGCTTGGGCGCTAGAGCTCGAGTGTGCGGGAATGGGTAAGCAAGGAGGAAGAAGGTGTGGGTTAAAAGAGTGAATCCTTGTCCCTTTAGAAGGGCGGAAGAGGCGATGCGTCTCCCCACTTGCCTGGTAAAACCGCTTATTCCCTAGGCGCCATAGTTGATGGCGCGGTTGGGTTACCCACGTCCGTATCGATGAGAATCCCATAATAAGGGGGACACGATCTCTGCTTTGACAAGACGTGGCGAGAAAACTGCCCCATGTTATGTGCGGTGCTGGTTGAGAAAAACGGTTCGAATACTGACCGAGCCATGACATAACGTCGTGCTGTCAGAACGTGTCAGCAGATTAGATTTGTGCAAATATTATTCTCTCTGCGGTAGTATGTGGAACTTGTTTTGCAGAGCCGGACACTATTCTGGTGTTCAAAATCTTCTATGGAGTGTTCGGAGGAGGAACCCGCCTTGCAATGTCGAAGACAATACTGCGCGCCGGACTCATTGTCATTGAAGCCTGGTTTAGGGGCTACTGAGGGAGTCCTGGATTAGGGGTTCTCTAGACTACTGGACTATATCCTTTGGCCGGACTGTTGGACTATGAAGATACGATATTGGAGACTTCGTCCCGTGTCCGGATAGGACTCTACTTGGCGTGGAAGGCAAGCTAGGCAATACGGACATGCATATCTCCTCCTTTGTAACCGACCTTGTGTAACCCTAGCCCCCTCCGGTGTCTATATAAACCGGAGGGTTTAGTCCGTAGGACAATATACAATCATACCATAGGCTAGCTTCTAGGGTTTAGCCTCTTTGATCTCGTGGTAGATCGACTCTTGTAATACTCATATCATCAAGAACAATCAAGCAGGACGTAGGGTATTACCTCCATCAAGAGGGCCCAAACCTGGGTAAACATCGTTTCCCCTGTCTCCTGTTACCATCCGCCTCAGGCGCATAGTTCGGGCCCCCTACCCGAGATCCGCCGGTTTTGACACCGTCAGCTGCTGTCGCATTCGGATGCGGTCTCGACGGAGCCAGTCGATAGGTCGAACAGGCCGTAGAGAGATTCGTTTGGCTTGATTGCCGTGACATGTGAGATGGCCGACTGGCGGGCCACCGCATGCCTCACCCACCGCTGGAGCCGCGACCGACTGGAACGCTTGTGCCGGCGAGTGGCGGGGGATGAAGACACCATAGGAACCGACCGAAACTGGGTCGACGGTTGTCGGAGAAGGACGCCGCGGATGCACGCGCGAAAGTGCGTCGCCCCGCGGACGGGGAGCACATCGACGTCGAGCGGAGCTTCCTGGAGCCAGGCGGAGCTGTCGGCGATGAACACAAGTGCACCGAGACGGACCTCGCGGCCCTCAACCAGTCCGCCGGCGGAAACCATGACGATGAGAATCGGATAAAATTGCAACTCCACTAGAAAGTAGCTAAGACACCTGCCCCACGGTGGGCACCTACTGTCGTGGATCTAAGTTTGACAGTAGAATGGGGGGTAGGTATGAGGAGGCAAGATCCCAGCTATGGAGAAGTTGTACACACGAGTTTACGAGTTCGGGCCCTTCGCGGAGGAAGTAACAGCCCTACATCTTGGTGCCCGGAGGCGGTCGACTGGATAATGTATATGTGTGTGTTTACAGAGGGTGCGGACCCTTGTGCCAATGGAGGGGGGTGGCTTATATAGAGTGCGCCAGGACCCTAGCCAGCCCATGTTACAAAGGGTTTAAAGTACATTAAGAAAGAGGCGTTACTGGTAATGCTAGCAATTAAGTGACATAAATGCCTATTAAGTCTATGAAATAAACGTCCGATCGTTGCCGTGCAGAGTGACTTTAGATATTCTTCTGCCGTCGAGTGATAATTGTTGTGGTCGAGTGACTTTGAATCTTCCGAGTGGAACGGCTTGTAGTCGAGTGGATGATGCTATTCCTCGAATGCTTCTGGTTTTAAGATGGTGTCCTAGGGGAGGGTGTCTGGGTCAGGCCCATGACCCTACCCTATGTACATAGCTTCATCAAGTAACTCCTAGAACATTGAACATCTTCGCAAGTTTTACCCATAAGGCGCGGTTGCCGGGCCCCCCGGCAAACCACCTTTTGTACAAGCCTTGCCGGCAAGGCATGTAACCCTCTGTACAAAGCCAGGCGCAGACCCTGAGCATATATAAATGAAGTGTTGGTGCCCTAAGTTTTAGCATGCATGCTAGGTTAAGTCTCTCCCTTGGTTAGGGTTGATAGTGCATAGCAGCGACTAACCCCTAGCCTAGAGGTCGAATATGTGCCTTCTCTATCTTCTTTGGTTCGCAAGGCACGTGGACACTTCTGTTGAGCCTCTTGGGAGAAAGAAAACGAACCGGCGCTACGGCCCCGGCAAGCCAAGACTGCCGGGGGATAAAGACACAAGGATCTAACCACGGCGAGCCAAAGTTGCCGGGGGCTGCGGATTCAGATAAGTTCTTCATCCCCTGTTGTGCATTTCCGTATGGAACTAGGACAAATGAAACCTCATTTTGCTCCAAGACCACCGTGCTCCACCTTCCTTGTAACGCCCTCGATGCGGCTATATCTCCCACGTGTCGAAGCACGACTTAGAGGCATAACCGCATTGAAAGCAATGTCGCAAGTGAGGTAATCTTCACACAACCCATGTAATACATAAGGGAAAGAGATACATAGTTGGCTTACAATCGCCACTTCACACAAATACATGAATAAAGCATTACATCATCCAGATACAATCAAGGCCCGACTACGGAGCCAAAATAAAAGAAGACTACCCCAAATGCTACACAGATCCCCGATCGACCCCAACTGGGCTCCACTACTGATCAACAAGAACGAAACAACACAAAGGACAAGATCTTCATTGAGCTCCTCCTGAGCTTGGTTGCGTCATCTTCATGGACTCATCGGCACCTGCAAACTGGTTTTGGAAGTATCTGTGAGCCACGGGGACTCAGCAATCTCGCACCCTCGCGATCAAGACTATTTAAGCTTATGGGTAAGGTAAAGGTATGAGGTGGAGCTGCAGCAAGCGACTAGCATATATGGTGGCTAACATACGCAAATGAGAGCGAGCAGAGAAGGCAAAGCACGATCGTGAAACTATGATCAAGAAGTGATCCTAGAACAACCTACGTCAAGCATAACTCCAACACCGTGTTCACTTCCCGGACTCCGCCGGAAAGAGACCATCACGGTAACACACGCGGTTGATGTATTTTAATTAAGGTCAACTTCAGGTTTTCTACAACCGGACATTGTCCCATCTGCCCATAACCGCGGGCACGGCTTTCAAAAGTTCAAATCCCTGCAGGGGTGTCCCAACTTAGCCCATGACAAGCTCTCACGGTCAACGAAGGAATAGACCTCCTCCCGAGACATTCCGATCAGACTCGGTATCCCGGTTCTTCAAGACACTTCGACAAGTTAAAACAAATCCAGCAACACCGCCCGAATGTGCCGACAAATCCCGATAGGAGCTGCACATATCTCATTCTCAGGGCACACTCAGATGAGACATCCTACGAGTAAAACCAACCCTCAAGTTGCCCCGAGGTGGCCCCGCAGTCTGCTTGGTCGGACCAACACTCAGAGGAGCACTAGCCCGGGGGGGGGGGTTAGAATAAAGATGACCCTTGAGTCTGCAGAACCCAAGGGAAGGTGGTAGGTTGTTAGTGCAAATGGTAAAACCAAGGTTGGGCATTGCTGGAGGAGTATTATTCAAGGCGAACTGTCAAGGGGTTCCCATTATTACCCAACCGCGTAAGGAACGCAAAATCCGGGAACATAACACCGATATGACGGAGACTAGGGCGGCAAGAGTGGAACAAAACACCAGGCATAAGGCCGAGCCTTCCACCCTTTACCAAGTATATAGATGCATTAATTAAATAAGAGATATTGTGATATCCCAACAAGTAAACATGTTCCAACAAGGAACAACATCTCCATGTTCCAACAAGGAACAAACTTCAATCTTCACCTGCAACTAACAACGCTATAAGAGGGGTTGAGCAAAGCGGTAACATAGCCAAACAACGTTTTGCTAGGACAAGGTGGGTTAGAGGCTTGGTTCAACAATATGGGAGGCATGATAAGAAAGTGGTAGGTATCGCAGCATAGGCATAGCAAAAGAGCGAGCAACTAGCAAGCAAAGAGAGAAGTGATTTCGAGGGTATGATCATCTTGCCTGAGATCCCGCAAGGAAGAAGAACGAGTCCATGAAGAAGACAAACGGACATAGTCGAACGGTTCCTCACAAACGCGACGTTATCGGAACCAACCCGAAGAAGCAACACCGGAAAAGAGCAAACAACCTAGTAAACAACCAACACATAGACATGGCATGATGCACAATCAAGTATGATGCATGTCCGGTTTAATGAAGCATGGCATGGTAAAGTGCAACAAACAACACTACAAATTAAGTGGAGCTCAATATGCAACGAGTTGCATATTGACAGAACACCACATGCCTTATTTAGTTCTCTCTCGTTTATGTACCCAACAATATTAAATGTTGTTAGCATGGCAAGAGGTGAAGCATGACAAAACTATACTATCTAAACAAATTAAATGGGGCCGGATATAACAAACAAAAATCCGGTAAATCCCCATATGCATTAGTAATTTATAGCTACAACAAAATTTAAACATTTTAAAGGTTGTTATCATGATGCGGATGACATGAACAGTTTATGCAATTATTATTAAAAGTTGACAAGAGCATTATGAAGCATTTGTCACCGTGGTGGAAAGAAAAGGGGTGCCACGGCAACGAATCCGAAAATGATGCCACGGCAACATATAGGTTCCTGTAACTCGATTGAGATCCCGGTGCAAATGAAAGTGCAGCGGGAGCGTGACATGCGATAGAAGGTGGGGTGCTCTCGGATACCGAGTTCCCACATGTCGGTGGCAAGGCAAAAGAGGGGCGACGTTATCGAACAAGGGTGCATCTCATACAACATGCATTCATTCACGGGCATCGTTCTGGCGGTTATACCTTCGAAGTGAGCAAACGAGACGGTTCGGGTTCGATGGGACGTAGTGGAAGTAGACGTTCTCGCAACGGTGGAGGAAGTAGTGGTACACGCGACGTCGGGGTACTTGTTGGTCCGGTCTTGGCAGCGTAGATGTACACGTTGTTGGGGTAGTTGTCACATCATCGGGTGTAGTTGTACATGAGGGTCTTGACGAATCCGAAGGGGTACTTGACGGTCCGGCCCTGGCGATTCAGGTTTCGTAGTGTCCTGGTACTTGATGCTTGGGATTGATTCCACGGTAGCATGCATCCACGGCAACACAGCGCAGATGCAAAGAGGCAACAATTTGGCACGGTTCCGGTGGTCGAGCAAGGCAGCGCAGCTCGGCGCGAAGCGCGGGGACGGACGGGCGAGGAGCGATGCAGATTAGCGGTTCCTGAGGCTGGTACCTCAGGAGCTCACAGGAGGAAGCGGGTCGTCCTGGACGGCAGTCTCCGGAGGTGCAGCAGCGGAGTCTCCGGAGGTTGGCCTCCACTAGCGCGCGGGAGTGCTTCGGGCGACGGAGGGGAGTCCTGCCGGCGTGGTCGTCGCACCATGGCCCGAGGCAGGGGAGGAGCAGAGGCTCGCTGGCGGGGTAGCACAGTGGTGCTCGGCGTCCCGGGCGAAGCAGCGCTGGAGACGAACCCGAGAAGGAGAAGGGATGGACGGAGCTCGATGGGGTGACGTGCGGGCGCTGGGCCACGGGCTTCGGGCACGAGGAGGCGCCATGGAGGAAGGAGGCCGGCTGAGAGGAGAGCTTTGGGAATCCGGCGGCGGCCTCGGGAAGGAGAAGGGGTCGAGGGAGATGAGGGGGTCGAGCAGGATGGCAGCGAGCGAGAGAAAAAGGATCAAGCACAGGTCTCTCCTGGCTCGATGCGATCGAGAGAAGGATGAGAGAGTCTGGCAGTGGCAGGAAACGAGGAGGGAATGAGATCGGGAGAGGGTAGCGAGGGGAGATTCTGGGCTAGGGTTATGGAACTGGTGGGGGCAGCTGGGCCTTGGAGCCGGCCCAGTGGGAAGGGTGCCAGCTGGGCCTTGACCAACTGGTGCGGCTGCTGGGCTCCCTCTCCTTTCCAAAATCTTCCCTTTCTTAAATTTATTGTTTATATAATTAAACAACCAACAAAAGGGGAAAATCCAGGGGGTTTCGGTTAGGAATATGAGATATATAAAAATATATCTGGAACCCTGGATTTATGTAGGGTTTGAATAAATTGCTCTGGCATTTTTAGAAGGTAGAAAAATAATTAGAGTTTGAATTATTCTCAAACTTCAATCATGTTTGAACCTAACCAAAACAACTTCGAATGGGATGAAATCTGACAGAGAGGGTGTAGGAAAAAGGCAAGATTTATAGGGAAAAGATGAACATTAATGAAGGAGGAATAAGGACGCTTGCAAAGACATGAAAAAAAGGAAGTGAGAGGGATGATGCATGGGTATGGCTTGAGAGAGAGATGACAAGGAAAATATATGAGGTTAAGTCGGATACAAGAAGAGTTGAAGAGTAATGCAATTGTGTGATGGGTGATTCCAAGTTAATGGGATATTTAATATAGCTCCCTAATATCGGGAGGATATGTTATAAAGAGAATCACCATGTGAATTCCCTCGGTTTAAATGGATCAAAGATCTGTGCCATTTATTTAGTTGAGTTTTTAGATGACTTTGAGAAAAAGATGGCATGATGACATGATGCAACGAACCAAAACAAAACACCTGACAACACTCGGAAACATGGAAAGCATCTGAAGCTCCGGTCTTGGGGCGTCAAATTCCTCTTGTACCCAAGTCCCTGGGACAGAACCGGGTCGTAGACGCGGTGGCGAGGAAATAAACAAAGGGCCTAACTCTACTTCGCCCGTGCCTCCGCCAAAAGCGTGAGAATGGTCGACTGAAGTCAGGGGGCGACAAGGCCTATTGCCGGGCGACAATGTTTATCTTAAAAATAACAATGATTCGTTCCTTGGCGTGGGCCTCGCTCACGCAGAGAGAACCCGACAAGCACCCTTTTTCATTAAAAACATCCTATACATGTATAGTTCATATGGAATTAAAAACATGAGCAAGGGGATTACAAATTTTAAATCTAACAAGTGCCCGCAGGCTTACAAAAAAAGAGATAAGATGCCCGTAATCCCTTTCTTGTCCCTCTCCTCAAAAGGTGGAACAAGATGGCAGGAGGGCAAAAAGAGCGCCTAGGCGAGGTGCAAGGAGCAGAAGGCACGAAGAGAACGTTCTGGTGCCGGGAGAGAAGCTAGAAGATGAGGCAGCAGGCCGGCAAATACGCGACGAAGGCATCGGTGCCCACGTACTCCGACTTGACGGCCGCCACCCGCCTTCTTCGCCTTCTCCGACCCTCCTACGCTAGCCGCCCAAGGAGATGACGGGGAGCCCCCCGATGGAGAGCTTGGCGAGGAAGGCCCTCGGCAGGCCGCACGACGTAGGGCGGGGCGACGCGGTCAGTGGGAGACGAGGTCGACTTGACCTCGCTCGGCGCTCTCGTCGTCGCTGTCACTACCCTCCTCATCGCCCCCGCTTGAAGAGGAATCTTCATCGTTGGAGGAGCTCTCCACGCAGTACTTAAGGCGGACTCCAAGCTCTCCAAAATCTTGACGGAGAGCAGACCACCCCCCATTAACTTGAAGTGCCATCAGGCTGTGGATGCGAGTGAATGTCTTCCATCCGCGGCGGAGGTACATGATGCGAGGAGCGGGGAAGTCGACGTCGACCCGCGTGCCGCTGTTCCCGCAGCCCCTCAGATGCAACCTGAGGGTCTGGGGTGGATTGAGCTCCATCTCTCGAGCGAATGGCATAGGGAGACGGAGGCGGCGACGCGGTGGCCGACACAGCCAGATGAAGAACTCGCGGGGCTGGTCCCTGACGTGGTCCTCCATTGGGAGAGGCATCACTGGCGGAGGCGAGACTGATGCACCGCCCCGTCCCCCTCTCCCCCGAGCGCCACGGCGACCTCAGCCTCGCCCCTCCCCCTTTCTCTCGTGGCCGGCTCCGCCGCCACAAGCTCTTGGAGAGGAGGGACGCGCTGTCGAGCAGCGACCCTCGCCGCCACCGTCGAAGGGCCAACACCCCTATCGCCATGGCGGGTGGAAGAAAGGAGCGGAGGTGCAAGATGATGGATGCTAGGAGAATGCGGGATGACATCCCCCTCCTTATAAAGAGGCGAGGTCGAGGCTCGGCCGCCCCACTCAACCAATCCAGCCACCGGGGACACAGGGAATCAGGACCGACCCGCTGCCCCAATCAGCGACGGCCCGGTTTCCCGCCTCCGCTGCCTGCCACCTGTATGGGGGACACGTGGCGAGCAAGCAAAATTGAGGGGACGGGTGAGGCGACCGTTCCCCACCCCGTGATCGTGTGGGACTGACGCCTTGAAGACCACGGCCCGAGTCCGCCCGAGTAAATGAGCCGCGCCTCTGCGCCTCCCTCTTTTTATGGGGAAGGCGTGAGCCGCCTCTTTACCACGATGTGACGCATGTGTGCGGAAACCGCCCCACGCATGACCCCCACATCACGCACGACCCTCCATGTCGCGCGTACAATGCAGGTCATGGGGAAGCGTAGCGGATGATGAGTTACTGCGGTAAAATCTGCCCCACCTGCCCGCACACCGTTCTAGGCCTACCCCAACAACGCGGCGCGCTTATGTGTGGCCAAGGCCCGGGGGCTGCTGTCGGTGTACAAAAGTAGGGCTCTTCTTTTGACCCCTTTACTTGTGCACGGGTAGTCAGAGCCGCGCACCACGGCCACACTTAGTAGGGCAGAGGAGGGAAGCCAGAGAGAAGCCAAAACAAGATACAACCAGGGCAACGCCAAGACCAGGAGCATAGGAGGGCAAGAGGGCGAAGTGGACTCCTTTGGCAAGATCCTTGCCGAGGCAGCGTCCGCAGCCCCGGCAAGAGCCTTGCCGAGGCGACTTTCCCGATGCCATTGGAGTGAGCCACCCTTGAGCCCATAGGCTCCAATGCAACCAACTACATTGGAACCAAGGCTCGGGAGGCGCCTCTGCGGTGGCATGAAAATCTTCGTCAAGATCATTAACATGTGAGATCAAATGAGGACTAGAAGACGGCGACCCTCGACGGGATCCTAGCTGAGGAAATCCACAAGACCCCCGGTAAGACCCTTGTCGGGGACGACTACAACGCCACGGCAATTCCCTTTTCGGGCCCCCGGCAAGACCCTTGCCGAGAGCATCAGCAGGGCCACTGCCAGGCCCGTGCCAGCCAAGACTCCACCATTGTCCCCGAGCAGCTGCTAGCTCAACTAGCGGAGCAGGCACCTGTGTGGCAATGGGCGGCCTCTACACCGACTCAGCAGGCACCTGCGTGGTGGCATGCGACTCTTCATGAAGGCTCCACCACCGCGCCAGCCCAGCAGCCAACCAACATAGTGCCATGATGCCTCATCAGCTCGGACGCGTGTCGAGGCCAGGTGAGGCGGCGACAGCTGGGACATGCTTCCCTGGCATCCCCGATAAAGCAAGGAGGGCATGTCGGCAGCGCATTAAATGCGTTTGTCCGACAGTCCCAAATGATAGACTCATCCACTGTAGACCTTTCCACCTCCTGTGTGCCACTTTGGCAACCCCTTTTTCCTATAAAAGGAGGCCCAAGGCGACCAGGAGGGGGATTCGGTTCTTTTGGGCAAGTTGCACCCCGTAGCTAGCTCAAGAACACAAGAACACTCAAATACATCCACCAAAGAAGGACTAGGGTATTACGCATCTTTGCGGCCCGAACCTGGGTAAACGATCCGTGTGCTCCCTGTCAAACCCGCTCTTCACGCAGCCTCACGCCCGCCAACCGTAGAAGGGATCCCAGTGATCCCATTGGTGTCGTTCCCACCGATACCCCCTACCCGAGATCGGCCGGTTTTGACACCGACAGGGAGCATAACCCACGAGGGCGCGCCTGGAGGCCCAGGCACGCCCTAGTGGGTTGTGCCCACGTCGGGTGCCCCCGGACCGCCTCTTTACTCTATAAATACCCCAATATTCCAGAAACCCTAGGGGAGTCGACGAAAATCAATTCCAGCCACCGCAAGTTCCAGAACCACCAGAGCCAATCTAGACACCATCACGGAGGGGTGCATCATGTCCGTTGGTGCCTCTCCGATGATGCGTGAGTAGTTCTTTGTAGACCTACGGCTCCGTAGTTAGTCACTAGATGGCTTCCTCTCTCTCTTCTGATTCTCAATACAATGGTCTCTTGGAGATCCATATGATGTAACTCTCTTTGCGGTGTGTTTGTTGGGATCCGATGAACTTTGAGTTTATGATCAGATCTATCTTTTTATCCACGAAAGTTATTTGAGTCTTCTTTGATCTCTTATATGCATGATTGATTATAGCCTCGTATTTCTTCTCTGATATTTGGGTTTTGTTTGGCCAACTTGATCTATTTATCTTGCAATGGGAAGAGGTGCTTTGTAATGGGTTTGATCTTACGGTGCTTGATCCCAGTGACAGAAGGGGAACCGACATGTATGTATCATTGCTATTAAGGATAACAAGATGGGTTCTATTTCTACATAAATAGATCTCATCTACATCATTTCAGCGTTCTTATTGCATTACTCTGTTTCTCCATGAACTCAATACACTAGATGCATGCTGGATAGCAGTCGATGTGTGGAGTAATAGTAGTAGATGCAGGCAGGAGTCGGTCTACTAATCTTGGGTGTGATGCCTTGATACGTCTCTATCGTATCTACTTTTCCAAACACTTTTGACCTTGTTTTGGACTCTAACTTGCATGATTTGAATGGAACTAACCCGGACTGACGCTGTTTTCAGCAGAATTGCCATGGTGTCATTTTTGTGCAGAAATAGAAGTTCTCGGAATGACCTGAAACTTCACGGAGAATATTTTTGGAATATATAAAAATACTGGCGAAAGAATCAATGTCAGGGGGCCCACACCCTGTCCACGAGGGTGGGGGGCGCGCCCACCTCCCTGGGGCGCGCCCCTGCCTTGTGGGCCCCCCTAATGCTCCACCGACCTCAGCTCCAACTATATATATTCATGTTCTGGGAGGAAAAAATTAGAGAGAAGGATTCATCACGTTTGACGATATAGAGCCGCCACCAAGCCCTAATCTCTCTCGGGTGGGCTGATCTGGAGTCCGGTCGGGGCTCCGGAGAGGGGAATCCGTCGCCATCGGCATCAACAACCTTCCTCCATCACCAATTTCATGATGCTCACCGCCGTGCGTGAGTAATTCCATTGTAGGCTTGCTGGACGGTGATGGGTTGGATGAGATTTACCATGTAATTGAGTTAGTTTTGTTAGGGTTTGATCCCTAGTATCCATTATGTTTTGAGATTGATGTTGCTATGACTTTGCTATGCTTAATGCTTGTCACTAGGGCCCGAGTGCCATGATTTCAGATCTGAACCTATTATGTTTTCATGAATATATGTGAGTTCTTGATCCTATATTGCAAGTCTATAGTCACCTATTACGTGTTATGATCCGTTAACCCCGAAGTGACAATAATCAGGATACTTACCGGTGATGACCATAGTTTGAGGAGTTCATGTATTCACTAAATGTTAATGCTTTGGTATGGTACTCTATTAAAAGGAGGCCTCAATATCCCTTAGTTTCCAATAGGATCCCGCTGCCACGGGAGGGTAGGAAAAAAGATGGCATGCAAGTTCTTTTCTATAAGCACGTATGACAATATTTAGAATATATGCCTACAGTACATTGATGAACTGGAGCTAGTTCTGTGTCACCCTAGGTTATAACTTTTGCATGAGGAATCACATCCTACATAATTATCCATCACTGATCCAATGCCTACGAGCTTTTCACATATTGATCTCCACTTAGTTACTTTACCGTTGCCACTGTTATGCTTGCTATAAAACTGCTACTGTTACTTTTGCTACCGTTACCACTACTATCATATTACTTTTCTACTAAATACTTTGCTGCAGATATTAAGTCTTTCAGGTGCGGTTGAATTAACAACTCAACTGCTAATACTTGAGAATATTCTTTGGCTCCCCTTGTGTCGAATCAATAAATTTGGGTTGAATACTCTACCCTCGAAAACTATTGCGATCCCCTATACTTGTGGGTTATCAACACTATTTTCTAGCGCCGTTGCGGGGAGCATAGCTCTATTATTTGAGTCACTTGGGATTTATATCTGCTGATCAATATGAAGAACTTGAAAGATGAAAGAACCAAGATTTTTCCCTCAACTACGAGGGGAGGTAAGGAACTGCCATCTAGCTCTGACTTGATTCACCTTCTATTTTGAGTAAACTTGCGACACCTACTCCTTCTATTCATTCTGATATGTCGCATGTTATTGATGATGCCACTTCTGCTATGCATGATGCTTATGATGAAACTACTTCTATGCTTGATAATACTGTGCCACTAGGTGAATTTCTTAATGAACAACTTGCTAGGGTTAGAGAAAATGAAATTATTGAAACTAATAATATTGATGAAAGTGATGATGAAAGATTCTCCCCCTAGATATGAATTGCCTGTTGTGCCTGAGGGTTATGTTATGGATGAAGAAACTGCTAGAGACTTTTTAGCTTGCAGTGATAGATATGATCTTAAGAAACTGTTAGCTAAGCTGAAAGAAAAGTCTTTAAATGCTAGAATGAAATATGACCCTGCTTTTGCTACTTCACCTATCTGTATTTCCAATAAGGATTATGTTTTCTCTGTCGATCCTGAGTTAATTACTTTGGTTGAATCTGATCCTTTTTATGGCTATGAATCTGAAACTGTTGTGGCACATCTTACTAAATTGAATGACATAGCCACCCTGTTAACTAATGATGAGAAAACTCGCTATTACTTTATCCTTAAGTTGTTTCTGTTCTCATTAAAGGGTGATGCTAAAACATGGTTTAATTCTCTTGATCCTGGTTGTGTGCGTAGTCCCCAGGATTTAGTACTTCTCTGCTAAGTATTTCCCCGCTCATAAGAAACAAGCTGCCTTAAGGGAAATATATAATTTTGGGCAAATTGAAGAAGAGAGTCTCCCACAAACTTGGGGGAGGCTTCTCCGATTACTTAATGCTTTGCCTGATCATCCTCTCAAGAAAAATGAAATACTTGATATCTTTTATAATGGACTAACCAATGCTTCCAGAGATCACCTGGATAGTTGTGCTGGTTGTGTTTTCAGGGAAAGAACTGTTGAGCAAGCTGAATTGCAATTGAATAATATGTTGAGTAATGATAATGATTGGACACTTCCTGAACCAAATCCTAAGCCAACTCCGAAGAAAAGGGGTAATCTTTTTCTCAGTCCTGAAGATATGCAAGAGGCAAAGAAATCTATGAAAGAAAAAGGTATTAAAGCTGAAGATGTTAAGAATTTACCACCTATTGAAGAAATACATGGTCTTGATAACCCGACACAGGTAGTAAAGGTAAATTCTCTCTATAGATTTGATGAAGGTGATATTCCTTGTTATAAGTCTGCTAGCCAATGCTTAGATGAGTTTGATAATTTTATTGTTAAACAAGAAAACGCCAATGCTTATGTTAGTAGACAATTGAAATGTAATGATTATATGTTGCACACTTGAGTGATTATATGTCTAGAGTTAAAGGTGAACTTAAACTTATTAGTAAACATCCTTCTATGGTTACCACTCAAGTAGAACAAGTACTTAAAGCTCATAATGATTTGCTCAATGAATTAAATAATAAGAAGAATGATAATGCTGTTGGAGTTGTGACTAGAGGGGGTGAAATGACCCAGGAACCTTTGTATCCCGAGGGCCACCCTAAGAGAATTGAGCAAGATTCTCAGTGAACTAATGTTGATGTACATAGTTCTTCTAAGAAGAAGAAAAAGAAAAATGATAGGACTTTGCATGCTTCTAGTGAACCTGTTGTTGACACACCTAAGAATCCCAATGATATTTCTATTTCTGATGTTGAAAGACAATCTGGTAATGAGCATGAACCTAGTGATGATGTTAATGATGATGTTCATGTTGAAGCTCAACCTAGCAATGATAACGATGTAGAGATTGAACCTGCTGTTGATCTTGATAACCCACAATCAAAGAATCAATGTTATGATAAGAGAGACTTTGTTGCTAGGAAGCATGGTAAAGAAAGAGAACCATGGGTTCAGAAACCCATGCCTTTTCCTCCTAAACCATCCAAGAAAAATGATGATGAGGATTTTGAGCGCTTTGCTGAAATGATTAGACCTATATTTTTGCGTATGCGTTTGACTGATATGCTTAAAATGAATCCTTATGCTAATATATGAAAGATATTGTTACAAATAAAATAAAGATACCGGAAGCTCAAATTTCCACCATGCTTGCTAATTATACATTTAAGGGTGGAATACCTAAGAAACTAGGAGATCCAGGTGTCGGGTGGTAGGTGCGACATATGCCAACGGGTGGCTTATCATTGTGGGAGCCAGTAAGACATCGCCGGTGCCTGGAAATGGGATAAGGCGAAGACATGCATGCCGGCGGATCTTACCCAGCTTCGGGGCTCTCCGTGGAGATAACACCCCTACTGCTGCTCTGCGGGGTCTCCGCATGCTCGCTAGATGAATCAAGTAGCTACACAACGCTCCTTGAGCTGTTTGGGGGGAGGAGGAAGAAGGGCACGGCTAGCCTGCTTCTTCTCCTTGTGTGGTGTCTAGAACTACCCGGGGGGTCCAACCCTTTGCATGGGTGCCCCGGGGGGTTTATATAGGCCTACCCCCCGGGGGTACAATGGTAATCCGACTGGGCACGGGGCCCAGCCGTCTGTGACTGTGCTCGCCGGCTTCTGCACCGGCTGCTGGGGCCCGCCGACTGGTGGGTCCCGCCGGCTGCCGGCCCCTTGGTCGACAGGCAGGCCCCACTGTCCAGGGCCTAGTCGGCGGCTGGTTACTGTGACTCCATCTTGTTGACGTGAGCTTCATCGTGGTAAGCGCGGCTACAGTACCGCCGTCTGTCAGGCGATCGCTGTAGCCTTACCACGTCTTGTCTCCTTAATGGGGCGTCCTCTTCGAGGAAAGCGGCAAGCCGGCTACGGGGAGCCGGCTCTGTCTTGGGCCGACTAGTGGGAGGTGTGGCCGCCTTCGGGTGTCTCTCTGCTGAAAGGGGCCCACCGTCGGTGGGCCACGCTGGCGGCCCGTCGTGGGTGATGCCAGAGTCAACATGGCAACAGTGCCGCGCCGGACGGGTAACGCCTACCCCGTACGGCGCACTGTGCCAGGCGTGCTCCGGGATTCGGGGGTGGCAGGCTTTACTGTAGCCACGCCCCGTCGCACCGCCGTTAGGTGGGTGCAAACTTTGTGGGTACGGTCTTGACCGCTTTATGGGGAGCCGGCTACTTGGAGTCGGCCTTCTCATGGCCGGCTTCTTGGAGTCGGCCTTCTCATGAGGGCTAAAGTCGGACCGCCTTCCGAAAGCCGACCTGGGTTGCAGCCAGCTAGGGGAAGGCGGCCCCACGTCTTGGATTCTTGAGAGCCGGGCGGGCTCGTAACTTTTTCAGAAGGGCCAGGGGAAGCCGGCTAGGCTACCCATGGCTATTTACTCCGACAGTAGTCCCCGAAGCTGATCGAGCTCCGAGGTGAGCAGGGGGACGTGAAGCTTGGTCAGCTTCCCATCCTCAAGAGCCGGCTTAGCGGGTGTACGCCGACTTTAGAGAGCCCTGCGTCTTGTTGGCGAGAGGAGGGGGGGGGCAACCCGCGTGCCGACTACGGGCCCTCCCGCGGCCACGTGGCGGCGAGATTCTGCGAGCGCACGCGCGCGACGGGACGCCGCCGCAGGCCCGGGCTAGCCACTCGCGAGCCTTGGTCCGGGCACGGATCTTCCGTGGCCCACAGGGGCCGCTCGCCTTCTCGAGGCAGTTTCGTTTTGCCGTTAAGGCTCAATAATCGCGGGACGTGGGGAGTGGGCACGATCGATCCCCACACTTCCCCGCGCCGCGCCTCCTCGGCTCCGCCACGTGAGCCTATAAGTAGGGGGAGGAGGGAGAGCGACAGAGGTTCGCACGCTCCCTCCCGTTCCGACCCTCCTAACCCTCGTCTTCTTCCTCTCGTTGCCGTCGCAGCTTCCTGTCTCAGCGTTGTCGCGTCTCTACACCGCCTCGCTCCCATGGCATTGTCAAGCTCGTGGGACAGCTCCAACGTCCATGAAGACCACGTGGAGTTCCTTCGCCAGACCCGGCGCCTGCCCGGCGCCGACCGCGTACAGGTCCGCCTGGCGCCCACGAAGGATATCTCGCCGGCGCCGGAGGAGGGTGAGCGGGTCGTCTTCCGCTCGCACTGCCTGCGCGGCTTCGGCCTTCTGGCGAGCGGGTTTCTGCGCTCTTTCCTGGAGTTCTACAACCTCCAGCCGCATCACCTAACGCCCAATGCGGTGATGCTGCTGTCGGCCTTCGTCTCCCTCTGCGAAGGCTTCTTGGGGCTACTCCCCACACTGGAGCTCTGGGGAGAGTTCTTCCAGTGCAAGCTCGGCACGGTCGTCGCCGGCGTGCCCACCCCCTGCGGAGCCTTCATCGCCATGAGGAGGGCGAGCGAGAACAACCCGTTCCCGCCCATCCCCCTGATCCAGTCGGTGAAGGCTTGGCAAAGGTCTTATTTCTATGTGAAGAACGTCGCCGAGCAAGGAGACTACATCAACCTGCCGGCTTACGTAGCCGGCCCGCCGGCTGGGAGGCTGCCCTCGTGGAGCTTCCGGTCCCGGTCATTGACTCCGGCCGGGAACGCCGCCATCTCTCGGCTTCGGGTGTTGATTCAGTCGGAAGGCTTGCGCGGGGCCGACTTGGTGGCCGCCTTCGTGGAGCGCCGGATCCTTCCTCTCCAAAGCCGGCCCCATATGATGTGTCAGATGAGCGGCCGCTTCGACCCAAGCCGTCAGAGCACATGGGAAATGCCCCACGCGGAGGTGGCGCTCATGGTTAACTACATCGCCAACTGCAAGCTCGCCGGGGACTGGCAATACGGGAAGGCGCCGTATTCTCGCGCCAATCCTCCGCCCATGGTAAGTTTCTCTCTCTTCTTCTTTTTGTCGTCGGCCGGCTTCATGACGGCCGGCTTCTGACTAGTCGGTTCTTTTGAGCAGAACCCTCTTCTTGCGCCGCCGGCTGGGGCGGCGGGAATTGAACGCCAGTACGCCCCCGACCGCATGGCGGATGACGTTGACGACCCGGACTTGGGGGCGGCCGCCATGGAAGACACCGTCGTGGGGGACAGCGCCGAGCCCGGAGGCTCAAGGTTCACCGCGAGCTTCAAGGACTGGCCGGACAATTTCGAAGCCGAAGTCGCCCTGCGTCGCCAGCCGGCGGCCGACCAACAGGGCGCGGGCTCGTCTGTCGCGCCGGCTGTCGGCGGCGCGCAGAAGCGCCGGGCCGCTCTAGGCCTCTTTGGCAGTCGGCCGAAGAAGTCCAAGCCCTCCACCGCGGCGACAAAGCGAGACGAGGCGGCCGCGAAGGCGGCCCGCTTCCGTAAGGCGGTGAAGCAGCCCCAGGCGGTCTCGGCGTAAGTCTTCAATTGCCTTGCCGCATTCTTGTCATCATTCTCTTTCTCTTCGAATATTCTTCTTAGCTTTTCCTCGCTTGCTGGACAGGGCGCCGCTTTCCCTTGAGCGGGGCCCGGGCGGCTCCGTCGTGGGGCCGGCTGGAGGGTCTTCGAGCTCCCGCCGCGTGGACCCCCGCGCCGATCTCAGGGAGGCCACAGAGCGGAACGCCCGCGAAACGCGGGAGGAGCGCGAGGCGGCGGAGAAGGCGGCCGCCCAGGCGGCGAGGGAGCAGGCCGAAGCGGCGGCCAAGGCCCAGACGGAGGCGGCTACCGCGGAGATGGAGGCGGAAAGCTCGCGCGACCAGCCTCCACTGCTCGCCATTCCTCTCCGAGCCGTAGCCCCCGACACCCCGTTGCCCTTGGCGGAGGAGATCGTCCAAGACCCGCCGTTGTTGGAGAGGGGGAGGACCCGGTGGCCTTGGCGGGGAGAGCGCCGCCAGCAGCGCCAACCGGAGCGGGCCAAGGTGGTCAATCGTCAGCGGCGCCAGAGGAGCCGGCCGGAGGTGAGCCGGAGAACAGAGCCGGCCTCGAGGTGCAGCCGGCGACGGGCCGGCGCGCAGGGGGAGGCACCGCTCCGCCGGAGTTGCGCCGAGCCACGGGCGCAGGCCAGTCGGCTGAAGATCTGGAGGCGGCCAGCACCGTCATGTCCGAGTGGACTCCCAGCGGGGGGACTGGCGAGCTGGATGCGGCGGTTCAAGGGGTCCGGAGCCGGCTACAAGCTCAGGCCGCCCTGCTGCAACAGCTCAACCAAGAGTTCTTGTCAACGCGAGCCACTATCCGGGTGAGTCCTTCGTTCTTGGCTGCTTCGCTTTCTTAATTTCTTCCATGGGGGCGCGTCAGCGCACCCACTGGGTGTAGTCCCCGAGATTCGGGCCGACTGCTGCGCAGTCGGGTCGGATCTTTCTCGACGGCCACCTTACTTTGCTTTCTTTCTAAACTTTCAGGAATACCACAATGTTCGTGCTGCCGCCTTCGACTCCCAGGCTCGGGAGTTGAGCCGGCGGACCGATGACCTGGCCGACAGCCGAAGTAAGTACTCGATTTTGTCTGTCTCCTGTGGGGGCGCGTCAGCGCACCCACTGGGTGTAGTCCCCGAGATTCGGGCTGACTGCTGCGCAGTCGGGTCGGATCTTTCTTGACGACTCTTTTCTTATTGGTTTTTCTTTGTCTTTGTCTTCAGGGGCCAACGCCGACTTGAGGAAGGAGCTTGGCGAAGCGAAGGCCGCCCTTCACACCAAGGAGGCCGAGTGCGCTGCCTTGGTCCAGGAACGGGATCGCCTAGCCAAGAAGCTGGCCGACCAAGAGGAGAGCCACAAAGTGGCCCTGCAGGTGGCGCGGGAAAGTGAAGCCGCCTTGTTGGCGGAGTATGAGATGGAGGCGGCGAGCTGGTCTGAGACCCGGCGAGCCCTGGACGAAGGCTTCGGCCGGATCGAGGACTTGATCAACGGTAAGCTGCCTTCCTCGGCCCTTCTCCTGCCCCTTGCCGCCTGGGTTTTTTGACTTATCTTGAGCTATTGCTTGTTGTTTCTTGCAGATTACTTCCCGGGCTACTCCGCCTTCGCCGCCCAAAGCATTGAGGCCCATCGCGAGGCGCGCCGTCAAGCGGGGGCCGACATTGCGCCGGATGCAAACAGAACCCTTGAGGAGCAGCTCCTGGCTGTCCAGGCACGGTTGCAGCCGGCTCATCGGATACTTCGCTGGCTCCAACGCGCCGGGGCGCAAGTGTTGTCCGCCCTCTGGCCCGGCGAGACGATCCCCCGCACCCCAAGCCGAACTGCCGACTGGCTAGAAGTCGCAGTTGGTCGCTTCGAAGCTTGGAAAGCGTCAGTGGCCCGCCTCCGAGCCGGGCGAGCGTTGGAATTCGTTCGGGCTTGGTACCCAGGGCTGAGCCTGGACCAGCTGCGCACTTGGCGGATGGAGGCCGACGCGGAGCTGGAGGAGGTGAGGCAGGCCATCGCCCAGCGAGCTTTAACGATCGCCGAGTGCACCGACATCAGCGTTTTCGCACCCGAAATCGATGATGAGGGTGTTGCTCAGCCGGAGGAGTGGTTCGGGCTTAACCCGGCAGTGGACGAGGACTCGGCAGAGGAGATTGCCTCCAGCGACGAGGGCGAAGAAGACGAAGACGAGGACGGCGAAGACGTCGAGCCGGCTGGTGGAACAACCAGCCGACCTCAGGCCGACCGTGCCTCCAGCAACGAGGCATGTGGAAGCGCGCCCTCTGCGGGAGGCGGCGACCAAGCCGAAGTTCGTCAGCCGGCCGCTCCTTCAGCCGGCACGACCGTCTCTGCCAACCAGTCTGGCTCGTCAGCCGCTCCGCCAGCTTGACCTGCCGTCTTTATCTTTCCTGCTTTGTTGTCTTTGAACAATCTTTGTTAAGTTTTCGCAGTTCCACCCACTGGGGGTGTATCCAAACTATGTTGAATGCTGGCCTCTCAGAGGTCTTTTTATGTAAATATTATCATGTGTATGTTTGGTTTCCATTCGCGTATGCTTTTTTATCCTTAGGCTTTTTCCTTTGCCGCCTTCCCTCTTTAGGGAGGCAAGTACTTGAGCTTGCTTGGATTAAAGCGAAGTGAATGGAAACCGGCCGGCCGGCTACTCTGGTAGCCAGTCGGCGGTGTGAGAAAAACCGGCTTTTGTTATATTAGTCCGTTAGTCCCTAGCCGTTTTTCGTGTGGGCGCCCATTCCTACCTTTAACTCTTGCCAGCCGGACAGCCGGTTCTTCGAACTGCGACTTTTGGCAAGAGAAGGTTTGGGAGCCGGCACACTACCTGTTTGACTGCGAGTAGGACTTCTAACATAACTCCAGTCGGTGAGTCCCCGAGCCGACTAGTCGAACTCGGTGCCGGACGGAATAAGTAAATGACACGACAAGGTCATAAGCATGATACTGTTCATTCATAAATAAGGGATGGCAGTCCCTGAGCCCTCCTCGGGAAGCCTATTGTCTTGTACTTAATACAAAAGTTAGCGCGATACATACTGCCTTTCAACTGTAAAACCTTCGAAGGAGGTTGGCGTTCCATGGCCATTCCGACTCCTTGCCGGAGTCGTCTCTCTTGCGTGCCTTCGGCTTCTGTGCGTCGATCAGGTAGTAGGAGTCGTTGCCTAGAGCTCTGCTGATGATGAAGGGGCCTTCCCAAGGGGCTGAGAGCTTGTGCTGGCCGGCTGTTCGCTGGATCAGCCGGAGCACAAGATCGCCCTCTTGGAAAGATCTTGGCCTGACTTTCCGGCTGTGGTAGCGGCGCAAACCCTGCTGGTAGATGGCAGACCGGCTGAGGGCTAACAACCGGCTTTCTTCCAGCAGGTCGACACCGTCTTCTCGTGCTTCCTTGGCCTCCGCTTCCGTGTACATGGTTACTCGAGGCGAGTCGAATTCGATGTCAGTTGGGATGACCGCCTCGGCACCATACACAAGGAAGAAAGGGGTGAAGCCGGTTGACTTGTTTGGTGTAGTGCGCAGACTCCAGAGGACAGCCGGCAGCTCGTCGAGCCAACAGCCGGCTGAGCGCTCCAGAGGTATGACCAGTCGAGGCTTGATACCGGAGAGGATGAGGCCGTTGGCTCGCTCGACCTGGCCGTTTGACTGCGGGTGGGCGACGGATGCTAAGTCCAGCCGGATACCTTGGGCTGCGCAGAAACGTGCCAAGGCTCCTTTGGCAAAATTCGTGCCATTGTCGGTGATGATGCTGTGCGGCATGCCGTACCGAGTTGTTATGTCTGTGATGAACGTCAAGGCAGTCGGCCCATTCAGCTTCTTGATCGGCTTTGCCTCAATCCACTTGGTGAATTTGTCCACGGCGACGAGCAAATGTGTCATGCCGCCGCGCGCCGTCTTGAATGGGCCCACCATGTCCAGTCCCCAAACGGCAAAGGGCCAAGTGAGGGGAATGGTCTTGAGTGCCGAGGCCGGCATGTGTTGCTTGGAGCTGAAGAGTTGGCACCCCTTGCAATGTTTAACTAATTCTTTGGCATCATCCAAAGCAGTCGGCCAGAAGAAACCATGGCGGAAGGCTTTGGCGACAAGTGATCTTGAGGCCGCATGGTGGCCGCATTCTCCTTGGTGAATGTCTCTGAGGATTGCAATGCCTTTCTCTTGCTCGACGCACCGTTGGAGGACTCCAGTGACACTGCGCTTGACGAGCTCTCTGTTGACGATTGTGTATGCTCCGGCTCGACGTTGGTCTTGTCTTGCTTCTGTTTCGTCATCCGGCAGGTCTTGGTTTACTAGGAAGTTGAGGATGGACTGAGCCCATGATGGAGCCGCGACTTCTTCTACTGCCAATGTGGCTACTGGCACCAGGGTGGGTGGGCTGGGCGGTGAGGTGCTGGAGTCGGCCGCCGGCTGTTGTGTTGGTGCAGTCCCCGGGCCGGCTACCGCAGTCCCCGAGCCGGGTGCGGCAGTCCCCGAGCCGGCTGCCGAAGTCCCCGAGCCGGCTGCCGGGGTCGCCGGGCCGGTTACGGGAGTCTTGGGGTCGCCTACTTGGTTCTTCGAGCCGGACTCGGCCGCATCGGGGTTAGGCGGCACAAAGATGGAATCGGACTCTGGAGACGGCTTGACAGACGGCTTGAGGAGGCGTTGGAGAGCGACGCCGGTTGGAATTGCTTGCTGAGTGGTGCCTATTCGAGCCAGGGCATCGGCTGGCTCGTTGTTGGCTCGTGGTACATGGAGAAACTCGCATCCTTCAAAGTATCCACTGAGTTGTTGGACAAGGAAGCGGTAGCTCGCCATATTCGCGTCCTTGGCGTCCCAGTCGCCGGATGATTGCTGGACCACCAGGTCCGAGTCGCCGTAACATAGGATCCGGCGAATGCCAAGTTCTTTGGCAAGCCGGAGCCCGTGTATGAGCGCCTCGTACTCGGCCACGTTGTTGGAGGCGGCAAAGTGGATCTGTAGCGTGTATCTGAGCTTGTCGCCTTTCGGAGAGGTAAGGACGACGCCGGCTCCCAAGCCGGTGTGCATCTTGGACCCGTCGAAGTGCATGCGCCAATGGGTGGAGTCGGGAGCTGGTGGCAGGTACTGGGTCTCGGCCCAGTCGACGAGGAAGTCGGCCAGTGCTTTGTCTTGACGTTTAGCTTCTCCAGGGTGTCACGATACAGGATGTTGATGCTGCTCCCGCCGTCTATCAACACACGGGAGAAGCGGGCGGCGCGTCTGTCCGTTGCAAGGGTGGCTTCCAGGACCAAAGCATAAGAGCCGGGAGACGGCATCACCTCCGGATGGTCGGCCCGGCTCCAGTTGATGGGCTTTTCTGACCAATGCATGTGTCCGGCGGGGTTGGCAGCGACCACGCTAACTTCCTGGCGCTCTTGGCGTTTGCTGCGCCGGTCTTTGGGCTGGCTTGTAAAGACGATGTAGGTGGCTTGCTCGTCAGGGAACTCGTCATGCACGGCTCCGACTACGGGCCGAGCGGTCGGAGGCGGTGGGGCCGGAGGCGGCGGGCCGGCAGGCGGAGGCGGCAAGAGACCCTCGCCCTTCGAGATTCGGGTGAGCCAGTGGCACTTCCGGGTCGTGTGGTTGGACGGCTTCGCGCCACTATGGAACTTGCAAGGGGCGTCGAGAGTCTGCTCGTAGGAGAAGGCGGGCTGCCAAGCCGGCCTGCCGCCCTTGGGCTTCTTGGGCGCCGGTCGTTCTTCAGGCGGCGCATCTTCGACTGTGGCCACCTGCCGGCTGGCGGGAGGCGGCGCGGGGCCCTTGCGCTTGTTGTCGTTCGAGTTGGGGTGTCGGCCGGAATCCCCAGGCGGCGTCTTGGGCGCCGGGTTGAGTACCTTTCTGGACGCGTCCACCCGAAGCTCGGTCTTCATCGAGGAGTCGGCGGTGGCGTACTTCTCCGCTATGTCCAGAAGCTCGTCGAGGGTAGCCGGCTCGTCGCAGAGGAGCTTGTGCTTGAGGAGGGTGCCTTCTCGGCATCCGGCTGTGAAGTATTCTTTGGCTTGCACCTCGTGCACCCCTTCACAGGAGTTGCGGAGCTCGGCCCAACGCGTGAGGTAATCGCGAGTGGACTCAGCGGGGCCTTGTACGCACAAGGAGAGCTGTCTGGGCTTGGGAGCCCGCTTGTAGGTGCTGGTGAAGTTGCGGATGAAGGCTTCTGTGAAGTCTAGCCAGCTGTTGATGCTACGCGGCTTGAGGCTGTTGAGCCAGGTCCGCGCCGTGCCTTGCAGCATGAGGGGCACGTACTTCACGGCAATGCGCCGGTTGTCGTTGGCTATGCTAACCGCCGTGGAGTAGTCGATAACCCAATTTTCCGGCTTCACGGAGCCGTTGTACTTGGGCGTGTCTCTCGGGAGCGAGAACCCTTTGGGAAAGGGCTCGTCGCGGATGCGCGGGCCGAAACAAGGCGGGCCGACATCGTCTTCTTCTTCCAACGCCAGGGATCGCGCCAGGCGGTCGATCCGATGGCGGGCGTCGTTCTCGCCGATTCCTTCACGGCGGCCCAGCCGGCCGCTGAGAGTCGGGTGCGCCACTGGCGGCGAGGCGGGATATCTCTCTCCACGGGGCGGAGGCGGAGGCAGGTCGCCCCGCCATTCCATGGCTCGGGGATGACCGTCCGCGTCTCGCTCGACGGAGATCCGAGTCCGGCTGCGGCTGGCAGCCGGCTCATCCTCGCGTCGTGCGCGGGTATTGCTCGTAGTCGGCGTCCGGGACGTCGCGCCGTGCTCTCGGCGCGGGGGAGGGCTTTCCGCGCGGGCGTCGGCTTCGTGTCGCTGCGCGGCTGTGTCAATCAATTGCTGGATGCGCCGGGTCATGTGGGGGAGGTCTTCGGCCTCCAAGCCGTCTAACTCGTCTACAGCCGCCTGGGCGGCTCGTAAGTTCTCGAGTGGCGTGGCATAGACCGGGCGGTCGACTCCCAGTGTGTCGGCGATGACGGCGCCGCGTTGCTTGACAAGGCCGGCCCGGCTTGGCCTGCTCGGGGCCGGCGTGCCGAAGGCGGCGCGGTCAGCTTCGCGCTGGTAGGCCTCGGTGAGGCGTCTTACGGAGGCCAGCCTCCGGCCCTCTACGAGGAGGGCGAGGCGGCGTGCTTCCAGTGCTTCATCGTTGGCGTTAGCCGGGAGGGGAGCGGACAAGTCGTGGGCCGCCGCACACGAGGCGTCGTGGGCGCTTTCGTCGGCCAGGCCGCCGTGGCCGACAACCATCACTTCGGCGGTGACAGCATCGCAGCCGTCAGCTCGAGGAAGCGGGTCGTTGTATATCGCGACGTTGGTGGGGAAGGTGTCGTAGGAGGCCGTGTCGGAGTCGACAGGCATCGGGTCGGTGGAGCCAACCGACTCCAGGTCCGCAGCGGGCTCGCTGGAGACATGGAGCTGGCCGAGAAGGTTGGCGAGGTGGTCGGTGCCTGCATCGGAGGCGAGCTCGTCAGAGGTGAGAGTTTTGTCGAGGATATCGGCGAGGCTGCTCGCCACGCGGATGCTGGTGACGCCTTGCAGCGCGTCGTGGCAACCGCCATCGGGCGTGCCGGGCTGGCTACGCTCGCGGGGGAGGAATAAGGTTCCCGTCCAGAACAGGTCTCCGGACGACGGTGCACCTGGCCCCACGGTGGGCGCCAAATGTCGGGTGGTAGGTGCGACATATGCCAACGGGTGGCTTATCATTGTGGGAGCCAGTAAGACATCGCCGGTTCCTGGAAACGGGATAAGGCGAAGACATGCACGCCGGCGGATCTTACCCAGCTTCGGGGCTCTCCGTGGAGATAACACCCCTACTGCTGCTCTGCGGGGTCTCCGCATGCTCGCTAGATGAATCAAGTAGCTACGCAATGCTCCTTGAGCTGTTTGGGGGGAGGAGGAAGAAGGGCACGGCTAGCCTGCTTCTTCTCCTTGTGTGGTGTCTAGAACTACCCGGGGGGTCCAACCCTTTGCATGGGTGCCCCGGGGGGTTTATATAGGCGTACCCCCCGGGGGTACAATGGTAATCCGACTGGGCACGGGGCCCAGCCGTTTGTGACTGTGCTCGTCGGTTTCTGTGCCGGCTGCTGGGGCCCGCCGACTGGTGGGTCCCGCCGGCTGCCGGCCCCTTGGTCGACAGGCAGGCCCCACTGTCCAGGGCCTGGTCGGCGGCTGGTTACTGTGACTCCATCTTGTTGACGTGAGCTTCATCGTGGTAAGCGCGGCTACAGTACCGCCATCTGTCAGGCGATCGCTGTAGCCTTACCACGTCTTGTCTCCTTAATGGGGCGTCCTCTTCGAGGAAAGCGGCAAGCCGGCTGCGGGGAGCCAGCTCTGTCTTGGGCCGACTGGTGGGAGGTGTGGCCTCCTTCGGGCGTCTCTCTGCTCAAGACGGTGGGCCACGCTGGCGGCCCGTCGTGGGTGATGCCAGAGTCAACATGGCAACAGTGCCGCGCCGGACGGGTCACGCCTACCCCGTACGGCGCACTGTGCCAGGCGTGCTCCGGGATTCAGGGGTGGCAGGCTTTACTGTAGCCACGCCCCGTCGCACTGCCGTTAGGTGGGTACAAACTTTGTGGGTACGGTCTTGACCGCTTTATGGGGAGCCGGCTACTTGGAGTCGGCCTTCTCATGGCCGGCTTCTTGGAGTCGGCCTTCTCATGAGGGCTAAAGTCGGACCGCCTTCCGAAAGCCGGCCTAGGTTGCAGCCAGCTAGGGGAAGGCGGCCCCACGTCTTGGATTCTTGAGAGCCGGGCGGGCTCGTAACTTTTTCAGAAGGGCCAGGGGAAGCCGGCTAGGCTACCCATGGCTATTTACTCTGACACCAGGAGTACCAACTATACCATGCTCCATTAAAAGAAACTATGTTAAAACTGCTTTATGTGATCTTGGAGCCGGTGTTAGTGTTATGCCTCTCTCTTTATACTGTAGACTTGATTTGAATAAGTTGACACCTACTGAAATGTCTTTGCAAATGACCAATAAATCAACTGCTATACCCGTCGGTATTTGTGAGGATATGCCTGTTGTGGTTGCAAATGTTACTATTTTAACAGACTTTGTTATTCTTGATATTCCCGAGGACGATATTATGTCTATTATTCTAGGTAGACCCTTTTTAAATATTGCAGGGGCTGTTATTAATTGCAACAAAGGCAATGTCACTTTCATGTTAATGGTAATGAGCATACGGTACACTTTCCGAGGAAACAACCTCAAGTCCCCAGTATCAATTCTATTTGAAAAACTTCAACAATTATTATTGGAGCTTTTGAATTTCCTCTTCCTACTATAAAGAAGAAATATGATATTCTTATTGTTGGGGACATGCATATCCCCGTTGAGGTAACATAGTGTTATTCGAAAATTCTCCGGTTTCATGTTATTCGGAAAGAGTTTGTTAACAAGACTTGATCAACCTTGTTAATGGATTCCTTTTGATGAGCATGAGATGGATGAAGTTAGAAAGCACAACCTTTGGTACCCTCCATTTACTTTCTATTATATAGATTAAATAAAGCAATAATAATATTTTCTGTCTGTTTTCTGAATTATCCATGCAATAAAAAATACCCCAAAAATAAAAGTTTTCCAAATGCCCCAAAAATGAAATATGTTTTTTTCTAGATTATTTAAGAATTGTTGGCACTGAGAACACACCAGGGGGAGCAACCACCTGGCCACGAGGGTCCAGGGCGCGCCCCCTGCCTCGTGGAACCCACGTGGCCCCCTCCACTTATTCCAGCACCCACACACTTCGTCTTCCTCCAGAAAAAATCTCCCACCAGCTCAAGCCCAAGTTCTAGCTCATCTTGCTACCGTTTTTGATCTCCTTGCTCAAAGCTCCATTCACAAAACTGCTTTGGGGGATTGTTCTTTGGTATGTGACTCCTCCAATGGTCCAATTAGTTTTGTTCTAGTGCTTTATTTATTGCAAATTTTTGCTTCTTAGGTGACCCTGTTCTTGAGCTTGCATGTCAAATTTATGTGGTCAAAAGTAGTTTTATTGCATGATATGGCCTCTAGGCACTTGTGGGAGTAGTTTCTATCAATCTTGATGCGTTTGGTTCACTTTTATTTTGAGTTACTAAAAATTTCAGAAATTTTTCAGAGGAAATGATGAAGAGATTGTTGAGGGGCTCTTTGAGCCGAAGCTCGAAGGATAAGCAAAGTGAAGAGAATAAGAAGCCCAAATATAATCTCCCTCGCATTGCGGAGGTTCGGCCGTGCGAATGGCCTTGTGATGAGTTCTTGAGAGCAGCCGGGATTTATGAAGACTTTTATTATTTGGCTGAGAATGCAGGCCTCGTCAACTTCCTTCGCGACCAGTGCAAACAGTATCTCCTCCTCACTAATATTTTCGTGCAAATGTTTTACTTTCATGCTAAGAAATCACCAACTTCGGTGGAATTTCATTTATATGATGAGGTTAAGGAGATGTCACTATATGAGTTTTATAGGGTCTGTAGGATACCCTTTGGGGGCAGCATAGAGGAACCACATCGTAATGATGTGGAGGGATTTATTGATATGATTGCTGTAGGGGAAACGAGGAAAGTTTCCGATGCAAGAATTACTAGCATACATTTTCCTGTTCTATGTTACTTTGCAATATTTGCTAGTAGATGTTTAAATATAGATTGATATTTGATAAAAAATACTTTGAGACTATTACCTTGCGTGCTCCCTCTTTGTTCAACATATTTTCAGGCACGCACCTTGTTTGGCCAGACGCCGTTCATGCATACTGGAGCCTGACATTAGCTCCAGAGCCTGAGCCGGAGCCACCACTTGATCCTTACCGTTAGTCTGTTTATCAGTGGGATCCGGAGGCGATCGCCAAATAGTGGCACCTAGAGGACACTCCTCCGTACATCGGAGAGGGCGGCTTTGAGCCGTGGCCATAGACCAACTTAGGCCAAAAGCCTAAGCTCGGGGAGTACGTATTCCTCACCGACATTACATTCATGTTCACACACTCATGCCAGTTGTCGGTGCTCATACTTTTTCATTGTACTATCCATGCTAGTTTAATTTTCTTTTCCAGCATTCTTCTTGTGTGTTTGAAAAACCTTAAGAAAAGCAAAAAAATTAGTTGTAGCTTTTAGCTAGTTTACTTTCCATGCCTGTAGTAGTAGTAATTAAAAAGAAAACCCAAAAAGATTTCTCGTTCTTCTTTTACTTGTTGGGAGCTCTCTCGTGTAAATAGTTTTATTTCCTTTCATTTCTTTCGGGGTCGAGAGGAGAAGACTATGATGAAAATGTTGAGTGGCTCTTATATGCATTATAGTTGATCTAACCAAGAGCCCATATTACCTTGTCTTCTCCTGTATATTGAATGCTTGCAGATTCCAGCTTAGTCCAAAGCACGTGCACTATTATTATTATCCACATCGTTCATTCGTGCAAGTGAAAGGCAATAATGACGATATATGATGAACTGATTGAGATGAGAAAAGCTGGTATGAACTCGACCTCTCTTGTTTTTGTAAATATGATTAGTTCATTGTTCTTGATTCAGCCTATTATGAATGAAACATGTTTGCAATGACAATTAGAGATTATAGTTGCTTATGCCATGCTTAATTAGCTTGGAGTTTATAATGGTTTACCTTGCGGGCCAACATGCTATTAAAATGGTTGTGATGTGGTATGATAGGGTGGTATCGTCCTATGAACGATTTGAGTGGCTTGACTTGGCACATGTTCACGCATGTAGTTGAATCAAAATCAACATACCCTCCATAATATTTATGTTCATGGTGAATTATATCCTACTCATGCTTGCACTCAATGTTGATTAATTTTAATGCATGTTCATGACTGTTGTCGCTCTCTAGCTGGTCGCTTCCCAGTCCTCTTTCTAGCCTTCACTTGTACTAAGCTAGAATACTGCTTGTACATCCACTTCCATAAACCCAAAATTCATTCCCTATGCCTCAGTCATAGGTTCTATAAAGTATGCTATGTTGTGTACCCGACCTATTGTGTACCTCACCGTAAGTTTGGCAAGAGGGTACAATAGTGATCCAGGAGTGGATCACTGGACAGCGGTAAAAAATATCCTTAGTGGAATAAGGAAATGTTTCTCGGTTATGGAGGTGACAAAGAGTTCGTCGTAAAGAGTTACATCGATGCAAGCTTTGACACCGATCTAGATGACTCTAAGTCTCGATCTAGATACATATTGAAAGTGGGAGCGATTAGTTATAGTAGCTCCATGCAGAGCATTGTAGACATAGAAAATTTGCAAAATACATACGGCTCTGAATGTGGCAGACCCGTTGACTCTACTTCTCTCACAAGAAAAACATGATCACACCTTAGTACTCTTTGGGTGTTAATCACATAGCGACGTGAACTAGATTATTGACTCTAGTAAACCCTTTGGGTGTTGGTCACATGACGATGTGAACTATGGGTGTTAATCACATGGCGATGTGAACTATTGGTGTTAAATCACATGGCGATGTGAACTAGATTATTGACTCTAGTGCAAGTGGGAGACTGAAGAAAATATGCCCTAGAGGCAATAATAAAGTTATTATTTATTTCCTTATTTCGTGATAAATGTTTATTATTCATGCTAGAATTGTATTAATCGGAAACTTAGTACATGTGTGAATAGATAGACAAAACAAAGTGTCCCTAGTATGCCTCTACTTGACTAGTTCGTTTATCAAAGATGGTTATGTTTACTACATAGACATGTGTTGTCATTTGATGAACGGGATCACATCATTAGGAGAATGATGTGATAGACAAGACCCATCCATTAGCTTAGCACGATGATCCTTTAGTTTGTTGCTATTGCTTTCTCCATAACTATACATGTTCCTATGACTATGAGATCATGCAACTCCCGAATACCGGAGGAATACTTTGTGTGCTACCAAATGTCACAATGTAACTAGGTGATTATAAAGGTGCTCTACAGGTGTCTCCGATGGTGTTTGTTGAGTTGGCATGGATCAAGATTAGGATTTGTCACTCCGATTGTCAGAGAGGTATCTCTGGGCCCTCTCGGTAATGTACATCACTATAAGCCTTGCAAGCAATGTAGCTAATGAGTTAGTTACGGGATGTAGCATTACAGAACGAGTAAAGAGACTTGCCGGTAACGAGATTGAACTAGGTATTGAGATACCGACGATCGAATCTCGGGCAAGCACTACAAAAAAATACACTTCCGTGATGATACGTGTTTGTCACAGTAGGTCGCGTTTTTTGTCATGCATGTACATCCATGACGATTTTATGAGAGAATCAAGATAGTCATACCCGTGCTGTCGTAGAAGTGTTCCATGACATTACCAAAATTATCATCACGGAAGTGTCCACTTCCATGACGATAAATCGCGCGTCATAGAAGTGCTTTCGTCAAGGGTGACCGACACGTGGCATCCACCGTAACGGAACGCCGTTAAGCTATCGGGTCGGGTTTTGGATCCGATAACCCGTTAACAGCCATGACCAATGGGGATTTTCCACGTGTAAAAGCATCATTGGCTAGAGGAAACACGTGTCGGCTGACCGTTGGGACAGATGTCATCCGCTCATTGGACCGAAGGCGCCTATGATACAGCGACACGTGGCACGGCCCAACAGAGGCCCACGGAAAGCCTGTTAACGGCCTGTTCGCCTATAGCCCATTTACAGCCCGCTAACCCAGGGCCCGTTACGCCCTATCTGAATTAGGCCCAGTAGCGTCATCTGGGCCGTCCAATATGATTCAGCCCATTTTAACTTCCGGCCCATGTGTGGCCCATGACTTCTTTCGGCCCATATGAGGACCTTTGTAACTCTTGGCCCATTAATGGCCCGTGGTGAAACTGGCCCGTATTGAACAGTGTATCACTTTATACCCATTAACGGCCCGTTATTCTATTGGGCCGTTTCCAGCCCAAGTTATCTTTCGGCCTTCTCAGGGCCCATTGATTCTTGGGCTCATTTGCAGCATTCGGGTACATACGGATCGTTAATACGTTGGGCCGTTTTCATGTCAAAAAAACCCGTTGGGCTGTTTTCGTAGAGTTATCAAATATGGACTATTAACGACCCGTTATGGTCCACGAATAGTACGGCCGGACGAAGGCCCATGGATCATACTGTTGGAAATATGCCCTAGAGGCAATAATAAAATTATTATTATTATTATATTTCTATGATCATGATAATTGTCTTTATTCATGCTATAACTGTATTATCCAGAAATCGTAATACACGTGTGAATACATAGACCATAATATGTCCCTAGTAAGCCTCTAGTTGACTAGCTCGTTGATCAACAGATAGTCATGGTTTCCTGGCTATGGACATTGGATGTCATTGATAACGGGATCACATCATTAGGAGAATGATGTGATGGACAAGACCTAATCCTAAGCATAGCACAAGATCGTGTAGTTCGTTTGCTAGAGCTTTTCCAATGTCAAGTATCTTTTCCTTTGACCATGAGATCGTGTAACTCCCGGATACCATAAGAGTGCTTTGGGTGTATCAAACATCACAATGTAACTGGGTGACTATAAAGGTGCACTACAAGTATTTCCGAAAGTGTCTGTTGGGTTGACACGGATCGAGACTGGGATTTGTCACTCCATATAACGGAGAGGTATCACTGGGCCCACTCGGTAATGCATCATCATTATGAGCTCAAGGTGACCAAGTGGTTGATCACGGGATCATGCATTACGGTACGAGTAAAGTGACTTGCCGCTAACGAGACTGAACAAGGTATTGGGATACCAACGATCGAGTCTCGAGCAAGTAACATACCGATTGACAAAGGGAATTGTATACGGGGTTGATTAAATCCTCGACATCGTGGTTCATCCGATGAGATCATCGTGGAGCATGTGGGAGCCAACATGGGTATCCAGATCCCCCTGTTGGTTATTGACCGGAGAGTCGTCCCGGTCATGTCTGCATGTCTCCCGAACTCGTAGGGTCTACACACTTAAGGTTCGGTGACGCCAGGGTTATGAAGATATGTATATGCAGTAACCCGAATGTTGTTCGGAGTCCCGGATGAGATCCCGGACGTCACGAGGAGTTCCGGAATGGTCCGGAGGTAAATAATTATATATAGGAAGTGCAGTATCGGCCATCGGGACAAGTTTCGGGGTTATCGGTATTGTACCGGGACCACCGGAAGGGTCCCGGGGGTCCACCGGGTGGGGCCACCTGTCCCGGGGGGCCACATGGGCTGTAGGGGGTGCGCCTTGGCCTGCATGGGCCAAGGGCACCAGCCCCAAAAGCCCATGCGCCTAGGTTTCCACAAAAGGGAAGAGTCCCAATGGTGGAAGGCACCTCTAGGTGCCTTGGGGGGAGGGAAACCTCCCCTTGGCCGCCGCACCTAGGAGATTGGATCTCCTAGGCTGGCGCACCCCCCCCCTTGGCCCTCCTATATATAGTTGAGGAGAGGGAGGACTTCATACCTCAGCCTTTGGTGCTTCCCTCTCCCCTGTTACATCTCTCCCTCGTAGTACACGGCGAAGCCCTGCTACTGTGACGCCCTGCATCCACCACCACGCCGTCGTGCTGCTGGATCTTCATCAACCTCTCCCCCCCTTGCTGGATCAAGAAAGGAGGAGACGTCATCCGTTCCACACGTGTGTTGAACGCGGAGGCACCGTCCATTCGGTGCTAGGATCTCCGGTGATTTGATTCACGTCGTGTTCGACTACATCATCCCCGTTCTTTGAACGCTTCCGCTCGCGATCTACAAAGGTATGTAGATGCATCCGATCACTCGTTGCTAGATGAAGTCCTAGATGGATCTTGGTGAAATGAGTAGGAAAATTTTTGTTTTCTGCAACGTTCCCCAACACATACGGCCTGCAGGAGGCCCATGGTTACAACAGTCTGTGTGTTGCCATGATTATTTTGGCCTAGTTACCAAAAATAGGCTATTGTGGCCACTAGAAAAAAACAGAAAAAGAACTGCAGTGACTACAAGCAAACAACTAAACAAGAAAATAAGGAAATAAATAAGCAAGCAATTAATGCTAGCCTATTACCGCTATTAAACATATTACATCCACTGGGCATCAAAGTTTGCCACCAGTTTAAATATAGGGAACAAAGCAGCACATTACATACACTGGCCGTCAAAATTGGCCACCAGTGCAAATAAACGCGGTAC
The DNA here is from genome assembly GCF_056163025.1 of Triticum urartu. Taxonomy (NCBI): domain Eukaryota; kingdom Viridiplantae; phylum Streptophyta; class Magnoliopsida; order Poales; family Poaceae; genus Triticum; species Triticum urartu. The sequence goes on along the minus strand of NC_141877.1, from coordinate 50,484,789 downwards.
CAAAACAAGAGCATAACTGAAACAACTTCAGAAGAGCTCAAGAAACATTATCCTGGGTATCCACCATGCTAGCAATAAGCTTAACAAGCTGATTAGCTTTGTCCTGTTTGGCGCTAAAATCCTCCAACGCTTGCTGTTGCACCAGAAAGTATGCATCTGAATGCTCCAGGGACTTCCGCAGTCCTTCCGCTTCTTGTCGCAGCACAGTTGATCGATGTCTTTTAGCTTGTAGTTGAGACTCAAGAAACCGAACTGATTCAGACAGTGAGTTTGAATAGCTTGTGCAAGCGGTAGTGGCCAGTAACTCGAACACTAAACCAAGACAGGACTTTGGGGTTGTCTCGCTGTCTTCAAGATAGTCTTCCTTAGCTGTTTTATCAGCTTTGTTGGAGACCAACAAGGATGTGTCACTATCCTGAACCTTATCTGCATTACTTCCTTTACCATTGCTTAATAAGGCACTCTTCCCCAATATTCTGTCAGCATTCTAAAAGAAGAAACAAGCAGACACATAACAAGTTTAGCATGTACTAGTATATGAAACTCATTTCGGTGAACCAGTTCATTAGTAAGGTGGACATGATTAAACTACCAAGTCTTCTATTGCCAAGTACTAGTACATAATAAAAGCATCAAACAAACATATATCTATGTCCTATGGTCACTTCATTGTCTTGACAAATCAAAATAGAGACACGGTTCAAATCATATCAGTTCAAGACAAAGCAACAGTGAAAGAATACAAAGCGTGGGAAACTACACGGCACAACAAGATTTCAGATGGGTACCACGGGTCTACATGTACAACAACACTATTGGCTCTATTGTGATGCTAGTAATGTGCATGATATGAAATTCAACTGTATACACAATTGAAATTGAAATCAACAGAGCTATTGATAAGAGTAAACCTGTTAAAGAAACATGCGTGAACATACCTGCTATGCCATTGGAGTTTCAATTGGATCCTTCAATTTAAAAATAAGTTTTTATGAGTAAATACAATGATACAAGAGCAAAGCAATCATAGTTAAAAAAGGCGCGCTTAAGCGAGCGCTTAAGCGCGCCTAGGCTATAGGCGTTGGCAAAACGCATTGTGCATAACTACGCATAATCTGTGCATAACTGCGCATAAGCATGCAGTTTGGTCAGTAAAGCACAAGGCGGTGGCAAAACACACAATTAACGCCTAGCACTTTTTTGAACTATGATAGCAATGGAATCTTAAATTAGAACAGTTGTTTTTAGGTTTAGGCACTTGCTCTACATGAACAGAGTACAGTAAGACGCAAGAATATAATACTTAAAAATAGAAAATGAGCTCATAGAGCTTACCACATTCTTGGTTCGGGGCCAGTACAGAACAAGGCGTTCCCAGTCATCGTCCAGTAAATGTGTCTCAGGAGAACGTGAGGGAATTTGATGAGTTTCTTTGCCGGTGAAGTATGTTTTCTTCAGGTAATTCTGATACTGCCACCAAGCATTCTTGAAGATAGCAGAGGTATTAGCACAGGTTACCTCATCCTGAGTTTCCAAATCAGTCAATCTCTATAGAGAAAAATGGGAAATTTGCTGTATTATAACCATCATGGAGGTAGGATGTATGGGACGAAGCAAAGTAATTGCCATGAATAACATTACTTACACATAACTCCTGGACAAACACCTGCAACTGGCATTTTCCTTCATCTTTAGTATAATATTTACAAGATGGGAAGATACGCACATACGATTTAACAACATCAAATGCGATAGATGCTAAACTATGACTAGCTAGTTGTGCTTCCTCCACAGGAATAGGCGTACTAACTGGTGGAGTTGGGGTTCGTCGTGATAGTACTGGCCCTTTGGGCATTGGAGCTGCCTTACTAACTGCTCTTGTTTGGGAGCTCTGTGGTGGAGATGGTGCCGTGTCAACAGGAACTGGGTTACTATCGGCTGGGGTTGGGGTTAGATTGTGTGAAGCTGGTTCTCTGTCCATCGCAGTAGGGGTACAATCTATGAGAGTTTGAGTTATGTGTGGTAGGGCTGGTTCTTGTGCATGTACAACCGGGGTGCTATCTCCACCAAGAGGTAGCACTGTTTTATTTGAAGACCGTGTTTTTAGTCCGCTAGATACTGGCATCACCCGCTCCAATTCAAATGGCTGATAAACAGGAAACATAGTTGAATGTACAGACATTGTATGAGAGACAGATGCAATAGATAGTGTGGAAAAAAGAGGGCATGAAATAGTTGACATGTATATTGTTTAACTAAAACGGATAGCATGACATAATTTCACATATATGATGTCTATCTAAACTGGATAGCATAGCATAACATAATTCTAAGATATGATGAATAACTAAACATGATCGCATGACACAATTCACCAACATGTTATCTAAGTAATCATGATCGCATCATTTAATTGACATATGTGATTTATATGCTAAACATAGGGCATTCGATATGATGTCTGAACTAAGAACATGGTGTTGAATATTGTGTATATGATGTCTAAACTATGCAATGCAAGACACCGTATGCATGATATGAGCAGTATAACCGTGCCAAGTTAGAGCATACACCTTAGTGGGGGAATAGGACTGGTCATATGTCTCTGAATCCATCTCTGAGGAGCTATCGGGACCCAACAAGAGATCTGCTTCGACAGGTAGCATTGTCTGCTCTGAAGGCCTTGTTTTCACTCCAGATTTTTCCATCTCCCACCCAAATGGCTGATTCACAGGAAGAGTAGTTTAATGTACAAACATTGTCGACAAATGGAAATGTAATGAAGAAAAGGATGGGAAAGATATCATTCAAATATATGATGCCTGATTAAACAGGATGGCATTGCACATTTCACATATATTATGGCTGGCTAAAAGACATGAGACTGCATAATTCCCATATATGATATAGAAACCAAACATGTGGCATTACAGAACATTTCTAAACTAAAAAGTAGGCACTGCAAGGCAACATATGCATGATATCATTAACATCATCATGCCAAGGTAGGGCAAACACCTTGGGGGGCTAAATAGGAGTGGTCAGCGGCGCCTGAATCCGCCTTAGAACAGATATCTTCCTCTGGATTACAATCTAGAGAGGGGTGGGGAGGGTTTGCCATTGAACCCACCATGGAGCGATGTCTGCATGACATTGTATTGCCGCGCAAAACTCTTCTCTTTTTATCTACATGTTCAGCATGACTGTCTACAATATCTGACATGCATACGAAAAAATATGGTGAGATTATGTAAGGAGAGCATGCAGAAATTTAGAGTGATGGTAACAACCAGTGGATCGACGTTTTTCTGTTGAACCAAAAAAGCCCTAATGGATCAACGTGAATGTATAGTAATAACTGATGCAACAAGTGTACAACCTCTTTGCCGTAGCCGTGTCGACCTCAGCATCATTGGGTTGGTCGCTGAAGCAGTTAAGGCAGAGGTGGCTGTCGGAGGTGTGGAGGAAGATCTGAGGAATCTGTAGATGGCGTCCAGGGCACTTCTCTGTTGTGATGGATGGTTTTGTCGTTGGAGCAGCTTCGGTGAGCCGTAAGACGTCAAGGTTGAAGCAGCACAAGACATACATCGTCAATCTCAAGTGGGATTCTAATAGCATCTCCAATAGATGATGTAAAATGAATTTAAAATTAACATCACCAAAAACCACCTGACTACAACAGATGAGGTAAAAACTGTTGACTCTGAACTTAACTATCGAAACTGAAATTTACTGTGGAATCTGAATGCTACTGTCGAAACTGAACACCATGGTAACAGAGAGGCACTTGACATGTAGTTTAGGGAGGGCCTGCAGTTCATCTTCAACCTACACCCCCTGAGCCACCAGCCACCACCGGCCGAACCGTCGGCCCCAGCGCGGCCTCGCCGCCCTGAAACAACTCACCACCGCCGCCCCGGCCAGCCCTCTAGGCCCCCCGCCACCACCCTGAACCCTAAGATAGATAGTGGGGTACCTCTCCGGCGAGCCCCCATCCCCGCTGTGGGTGGTTCTTCCTTAACTCCGGCGAGCCCCCCAACCCCTGAAAATCAACTGACCCAAAAGTTGATTCAGTTGACTAAAGTGTGGCTTAATCGGAGCAGAGCAGGAGCACGAGCGAGGGGGAGAGCAGCAGCAGCTGGGCGAGCGAGCGATCGAGCGAGAGCCGGAGCAGCAGCAGCAACGTGAGCGAGCGAGCGAGAGCCGGAGCAGCAGCAGCAGATCCGACTAGTATGGCCGCCGCCGCTGGAGGGGCCTCACACTTGGGGAGAGCCACCATGGATATGTCGCCCATGGCGCCGGCTTCAAGGTAGCCGCTCCATGGGGGTGCGGGATGGAGCACCGTCGGCGCCGGGAGGTCGAGTTAAGGAGAAGGTGCGATGCGATGAGTGTACAACCTCTTTGGTGGCGCCGAGTAGGCCTCGGCTTCGTCTGAGGAGTCGGTGAGGATGCTGCGGTTCCGTGGAGCGGGTTAAGGTGACGCTGTGGGGATGGAGCAGCCGCGATAGACGAGGCGATCGTCTGAGCATCTCCTTGGAGGTGGAGGACGGGGCGACTGAACCGGCGGGATGGCGAGATGGACGACGGATCCTCATCCGAGGAGGTGGACGAGGGACGTCGAGCTGTTGTGGTGGACAACATCGTCGGGGAAGAGGCTCCGGCTGGGCAGTGGTGACGTGGCGGACGGAGGAGGGTGGGGTTTCGCGGCTGGAGCGGAGAGGTTATGGCGGCCTGGGATTTTGAATGGCGAAAAGGGGGTGATGGGAAGGGGTGAAGCATGACATAGCGACGCGCTTGTCCAAAATGTAGGGTGTGTTACAAAAGTACCCCCCGCCAATTTGAACTAGCGTCCCGTTCGGCTCAGGTTAGAAGGGGATTTTGCATGTCGGGATTTGGCAGCTGGAGGGAGTTTTCGTGCGCGTTGTAATTTCAGGATAGCAAGGCGCGGGTTGTGAAGGCGCCAGTTTTGGGAGCATGATATCTGAATTTTCGGGATATAACAAGACGCGGGTTGAATTTTAGGGACAAGCCTAACGTGTAGTAATATTGTACTTGTACATACCAAATCAATTCGCCCTTCCCTCAACCAAAAAGAAAACAAAAAAGATAAAACTATTCACTAGTCTTGCCCCATTTTACTATACAAATGCTATTCAAAGCTACTCCCTCCTTCCATCTATATAGGGCCTAATGCATTTTTCGATGCTAACTTTGACCAAATATTAGAGCAATGATATATGACATCCAACTTACACAAAGCACACCGTTAATTTTGCCTGTGAAAGGTTCTTTCAATGATATAATTTTCACATTGTGCATGTCATGTACTATTAATCTTGTCAATAGTCAAAGGCGGTCTTAAAAATCTCATTACGCCCTATATAGATGGTGAAAGTGCTAGTGATCGACTAGAGGGGGGTGAATAGGCAATTTTTATAAAAGTCTTCAAAACATGGAAGTTTCGAATACAATTGATAGAAATGAACCTATTAACATGCATCGGAAGGTAGACTACACTAGCAAGCCATAGTCAAGTATTCAATGAAGTGAAAGTACAAAGACTAATAGCAGCTAGGCAGTATGGATCAGGATGGAAGACAGTATGAAGCCAATCAGAACAAGCAGTCACACAGTGAAGACAAATAGATAATGCAAACATGCAATGACTTTACAAGGACCAACTGTGAATAAAAAAATGGAAAGGATAGAACCAGTTGCTCGTTGAAGACAAGGATTTGTTGGACCAGTTCCAGTTGCTGTGAAAACTGTACGTCTGGTTAGGGAGGCTGAGATTTAACTCAGAAGACCGTGTCTTCACCTTATTCCCCTTGAGCTAAGGACACCCAGTCCTCGCCCAATCACTCTGGCAAGTCTTCAAGGGAGACTTCCAAACCTTCACAGACTTCGTTCACCGACGATCCACAATGACTCTTGGATGCTTAGAACGTGATGCCTAACCGGCTGGAGGATTCACAGTCCTTAAGTGTAACAAGTCTTCAGATCACACAGACAAGAAGACTTCAGTGATGCCTAACACTCTTTGGCTCAGGGTGTTTAGGGCTTTGTCCTCGCAAGGATTTCTCTCTCAAAGGCTTCGAGGTGGGTTGCTCTCAAACGACAAAAGCCGTGCACTAACTCTGAGCAGCCAAACGATTTATGGTGTAGGGGTGGGCTATTTATAGCCACTAGGCAACCCGACCTGATTTGTCCGAAATGACCCTGGGTCACTAAGGAACTGACACATGTTCCAACGGTCAGATTTCAAACACACGCGGCAACTTTACTTGGGCTACAAGTAAAGCTGACTCATCCAGCTCTGGATAAGATTTGCTCTCATTGTCTTCGCTCGAAGACATAGGATTTTGGTTAAGCATCACTTCAGTCACTCTGACTTTGTTCACTCTGACCCCATTTAACAGTACGGTGGTTCCTATGACTCAACAAAGAAGAAAAGGAAACAACGAAACAACTAAGTCTTCGCGCTCCATAGTCTTCACTCAATGTCTTCTCTTGTCATAGTCTTCGATGTGAATATATTCACATACCACCTTTGTCTTTAATGTCTTCATACATTTTTAGGGGTCATCTCCGATAGGAAAACCGAATCATTGCGGGACTACTACCTGTGTTATCCTGCAATTCTCACAAACACATTAGTCCCTCAACCAGGTTTGTCGTCAATACTCAGGGGTGGCACTAGATGCACTTACAATCCCCCTTTTTGGTGATTGATGACAAACTGGTTGAAGTTTTCAATGGGGATAAATGTATGTGAAATTGTAAAGGATTTAAGTATTGTCTTCGTAAGTAGCAGGAAGGCTCCCCCTGAAGATGTGCATATAAGTATTTTGCTTCTGAATGCAAATGCACATGGCAGGTTGTACTTGCGGAGCTCCTCTTCTACTTATGAAGACAATTCATCATGCATGAAAGGATATAACGAAGATAATGACATGCATAATGAAAAATGGACGTCTACAAAATGACTTCGTGCGGAATTCATCGTCGCACATGCGGAATTTATCATCGCATCACATAGTGTCGAAAAAGGTAGCAGATGACCTTCAAGTTTAAGTGTTACAACTCAAAACGAACCAAATGTTTCAAAAGCGAGAGTTGTAAGCACTTGGCAAATGTAGCAAAAGTAAAGCAACCACCCATATGGACCCGCTTGAAGACTATCAACAAGATAATGACATGCATAATGAAAAATGGAAGTCTGCAAAATGACTTCGTGCGGAATTTATCGTCGCACATGCGGAATTTATCATCGCATCACATAGTGTCGAAAAAGGTAGCAGATGACCATCAAGTTTAAGTGTTACAACTCAAAACGAACCAAATGTTTCAAAAGAGAGAGTTGTAAGCACTTGGCAAATGTAGCAAAAGTAAAGCAACCACCCATATGGACCCGCTTGAACACTTTCAACTCATATGCTTCTCCCCCTTTTGTCAGTAATGACCAAAAAGGTTTGAAGACATAGAGCTTGTACTCGTTCCCATGAGGAGTAGGTGAAGCAGCAGGGTGATGTCTACTACACAACCTTCTTCTTGTAGACGTTGTTGGGCCTCCAAGTGCAGAGGTTTGTAGGACAGTAGCAAATTTCCCTCAAGTGGATGACCTAAGGTTTATCAATCCGTAGGAGGCGTAGGATGAAGATGGTCTCTCGCAAGCAACCCTGCAACCAAATAACAAAGAGTCTCTTGTGTGCCCAACACACCCAATACAATGGTAAATTGTATAGGTGCACTAGTTTGGCGAAGAGATGGTGAAACAAGTGGTATATGGATAGTAGATAATAGTTTTTGTAATATGAAATTATAAAAACAGCAAGGTAGCAAGTGATAAAAGTGAGCGTAAACGGTATTGCAATGATGGTAAACAAGGCCTAGGGTTCATACTTTCGCTAGTGTAAGTCCTCTCAACAATACTAACATAATTGGATCATAAAACTATCCCTAAACATGCAACAAAGAGTCACTCCAAAGTCACTAATAGCGGAGAACGAACGAAGAGATTATGGTAGGGTACGAAACCACCTCAAAGTTATTCTTTCCAATCAATCCGTTGGGCTATTCCTATAAGTGTCACAAACAGCCCTAGAGTTCGTACTAGAATAACACCTTAAGATACAAATCAACCAAAACCCTAATGTCACCTCAAGTATCCGTGGGCATGACTATACGATATGCATCACACAGTCTCAGATTCATCTATTCAACCAACACAAAGGACCTCAAAGAGTGCCCCAAAGTTTCTACCGGAGAATCACGACGAAAACGTGTACCAACCCCTATGCATAGGTTCCCAATGTCACAAAACCCGCAAGTTGGTCACCTTAACATACATCAAGTGGCACGTGGTATCCCATTGTCACCACAGATATCCACAGCAAGACATACATCAAGTGTTCTCAAGTCTTTAAAGACTCAATCCGATAAGATTACTTCAAAGGGGAAACTCGATTCATTACAAGAGAGAAGAGGGGGGGGGGAGAAACACCATAGGATCCAAATATAATAGGAAAGCTCGCGATACAGCAAGATCGTATCATCTCAAGAACATGAGGGAGAGAGATCAAACACATAGCTACTGGTACATACCCTCAGCCCCGAGGGAGAACTACTCCCTCCTCATCATGGAGAGCACCGGGATGATGAAGATGGCCACCGAAGAAGGATCCCCCCTTCGGCAAGGTGCCGGAATAGGGTCCCGATTCGTTTTTGGTGGCTACGGAGGCTTCTGGCGGCGGAACTCCCGATCTATGTTGCGTTCTGGAAGTTTTAGGTCACATAGGTATATATGGGTGCAGGAGGTACGTCAGGGGAGCCACGAGGGCCCCACGAGACAGGGGGCGCGCCCTAGGGGGGGGCCCCCACCCTCGTGAGCACCTCGTTCCTTCCTTGATGTGGGGTCCAATTCCATCAGGTGTGTTTCCTTCCAAAAATAACTTCTCCAGTTGATTTCGTTCCGTTTTGACTCCGTCTGATATTCCTTTTCTTCAAAACACTGAAATAGGCATAAAACAGCAAATCTGGGCTGGGCCTCCAGTTAATAGGCTAGTCCCGAAAGTAATATAAAAGTGGATAATAAAGCCCAATATTTCCCAAAACGGTAGATAATATAGCATGGAGCAATCAAAAATTATAGATACGTTGGAGACGTATCACAGGGTCGTCGTTGAGGTTCGGTGGTGCAGAAGAACTTGGTGCAGTGTCGACACGTGCTGAAGTTGGAGGAGGTGAAGTAGTGTCATCTTGATCATCTATGACTCTGGCATTCACCGTTGCATCTGATGAGGAATAGTCAGAGTCTTCAAGAGAGGGAGTCTGACGCAAGTGAGCATTCCTTGGAGGAGTTGAGTCAAACTTGAATCTTTTTGTGAAGCCATCGTCTTGAAGATCAGATTTAGCACTGAGCAATGTCAAACTTTTCCAAGACCTCCGACAGGTTTCATGTGTAACAAAGGCATTCTTGGTGGCAAGATTGCGAATGCGACTGACATCCACCAAGAGGCTTTGCATCTGACGCTTGAGCCAGTCATGATGCTTATCCTGTTTCTGATGTAGAGCGACGAGAAGCTCTCGGTCGTTGAGAACTTGAGATCTCTTTCGAGGCCTTTGGGCAATGGTGCTTGCAGTGGCTTCAGTTTGGGTGCGAGGGGCACGTGTGTTACCAGCCAAGGGATAAACACGAGAGACGGCCTGAACTCCCTCAGTGGGCTGGGTGAAGCTTTGATGGTCAACATTGTGAAGATAAACTGGCTCCTTTGCAGGCTCTGGGTAAATAGCTTCAACAGACAGATCAACCTCTGGCAAGAATACAAGATGATTGCGCGTAGACGGTTGATAGTTGAATGCAGAGTGAAGCTTGATAAGACACATTACCCATGGAGCATAGAACTTCAGACCAAAGATGTCGGAGCCAGATGCAGCCAACTGCCTGATGAAGAAGTCTTGAGCATTGAAGCTTATGACATTGAAGATATAGAAAACCAAAGTCTTCATTGCTCCTTCAAGCTTTGCTGCAGATGAATGTCCTTTGACAGGCCATAGAGTTTTCTTGATGATATGGTAAATGATGCGGGGCAGATACTCTAGGTCTTCGACAATGAATTCCGTTGGGTATTCAGCATCGCGTGGCAGAGGCTTCATCATGCTCAGCATGTGGCTCATGTTAGGCTCTGGCTTCTGGAAAATGCTCTCCAAAGCATTCTGGTGTTGCTAACAACCTAGTTCATAATATTCGCCAGGAGTGGGCAGGGTTGTAAGCTCAATGATGTCTTGGGCTTTAGCTTCATGATGGACATCGCCTGTCATCCACTCAAGGATCCAAGTCTTCGAATCCCTGTTGTAACCACGGATGTGGAGGTTAGCATAGAATTGAAGCAAAAGTTCTTCATTCCAGTGTTCCTTGGCAGTCACAAAGTTGAGCAGACCCGCATCACGGAAGCAGTCAAGAGCTTCTTCAAGGCAAGGCATCCAACAATGGCTTTGCAGTCTAGACGCATATGAGGGAAAATGCGCCACTGATTGTATACGACGCAAGAATAGTAGCTGCGTTGCTGATAACTCCAGAATCGATCCGAGGAGATTCTTGGCCTTGTGTAAGGGTTCTTGTCACTATCAAAGAATGTATTATGTGCCTTGAATCCATTCAGATTAAACGATCCTGGTGACATTGCAGTACCTGGAAACCATGGTAGCCTTGGCTTTGGCTTCTGGACCTGAGGCCTGTGCTCCACATGATAGTCAAACTGAGGTCCAAGAGTAGGCGGAGGAACCAGAATTGGCCAGCGAACGGTAACAAGCTGACCACGATCATATGCTTGCTCGATGGTGTGTGGCCTGGGAGGTGGTACAGGAGCAGAGGCATTGGCTTCAAGCTGCAGATTTGCATCAGGTGCAGCATTAGCTTCAGGTGCAGTGACATCTGGCACCACATTAGCTTCAGGCGCCACATTAGCTTCAGCCATGACAACGTCATTGGCTTCATTGTTGGTGGCTGCCTCATTATTGGTAACCTCCACTTCAGGAGCTAGAGGGTCAGACACGTTCTCCTCGAGAACAACTTCAGGATTGGACGGGGGTGTAGCAACTCTTTCTTCATTTCTTGGTTCTTCTTCTTGGTCATCGACTGATGCAGCCGAAATATCTTCAGCCGTTTTGGCTTCAGATTCAGGGATGTTCGCAGTAGGAGAGGCTTCAGGAAAGACTTCGCGTGAAACGGATTGGCGCTCTTCTCCTTCTGGAACACTTGACAATGTGACCTGCGGCCTTGGTCCTTTGCGAAGCCTGCGAAACGCTGGCGACACTTGTGGAGATGGAGTTGGTTGGGCCTCAAGGTCTTCATTGTCAATCACTGGAGTGGTGACCTGGGTTGGGGGAGTAACATGTGTTTCTTCATCACGAGGGGATTCTTGAGGGTGACCAGCCCATGAGTCATCCTGAGCAATTGGCGTCAATGGACGACCAATGCTGATGAGTTCGCCGTTTATGAGAACAGGCGATGATACCAAATTGTGGTCGATCTGAGGAAGGACTTCATCATCTTCAACATTGTCGTGATGACCAATGTCTTCAACTACGGTGGGGTCAGCAGCTGGAATGTCTTCGGATTCAGGAGCCTCTGTGGAAGCAGGCTCATGAACTACCAAACGACGCTCACGATGTTCAGATGCAGGACGAGCCACTGAGATTGGCTCGGCAACAAGGGGCTCTGTGGGAGCAGCCCGGTCTTTCTTCTTTGTCTTTCTCTTCTTGGTTGGCGGAGCGTCGTTAGTGGTGTGCTTGGTCTTGCGCTTGCGGGCTTCAACATCAGCTGCCCTGGTTTTCTTGAGTTCCGACGCCACTGTGGGGACCTTAGGCTTCGAGCCTGTCATACTGGCCGGGAAGACAATGCGAGGCTCTTCCTGCCTTGAATCTTTTGGTTGGGCCACAACTGGCTTCTTCTTCTTCTTGGCAGCCATTCTAGGGTCGATGCCTGGTCGCCCCAAAGCCTTGCGCTTTTCAGCTTCATTGTAGCCTTGAACACATTTGGCAGCAAGATTCTTCATGTGCTCACGAGAACCTTTTGCTTCTTCTCGTTTCTTCTAGAACGCCTCCTTGAGCTCATGCATCATGACCTTGAAGTTTTGAATGTCTTCAACATTGAGCTTGGCCATGTGCTTCTTGAACCGAGCCTTTTCATAATCAATCTTGTGCTTTAGCTCAACAATCTTCTGTGCAAGAGCCAGCTCAGGAGCAATGGCTCCATGGAAGGAGACGCTGAGGCCAATTGGGAGCTGAAGATCATCAAAACTGAGATCTGGGCTGTCAAACCACTCATCAATAAACTTGTACAGAATCTCCACATCAAAGAGTGGAAGATCATTGAAGATTTCCGCCTCTTGCTTGCTCTTTATCAATTTCTCAAGAGCATCATCACCAAAATCGTCGTCGCTAGACAGATCAATGGCGTCATTCTCGTTTCTCAAAACTGCAGTAGGGGTCAATGCTTGACCAGTTGGTTGCATGGGCTTTTTCAACTTGTCAGACTTGGAGATGCGAGAGAGATCTTCAGACTGCACACTGGTTTCAGGAGGTGCAGTGGCCAGAGGCTTCGCCCGTGATACCTTTGGTGCAGAGGAGGGCTTTGAAGCCTTTGGTCTCTTTTGCTTCATAGGCTTTGGTGGTGCAGGCGCTTCATCAGAATCAACGTCATCTGCAGAGTGGTCCACGGCTGCCCCTTGAACCTGAATGTGAGTGATGAGTCCTTCTAAGATGTAGAAGGGCCCAACAAGATTGGGTTCATCATCGCGTGTGCCGTCGGCACGAGGAGCAGAGGGACCTGGGTTGAAGTCCAACCCTAGTGACTTCTTGTTCTCTTTGGCAGAAGTTTTGGCAAACTGGAAGTTGCGCTTAAAGAGATTATCTTCACGACACCATAGCAGAGAGGATGGGTCGGCATTAGCAGGCTGCGGTCCACGAATCATGCAGGGGTAGAAGCCTTGAGCAATAGCTTCGGACTTCGACTTGGCTGAAGACCTTTGTATATAATATCTCCCCAGGGGCCCTTGATGGCATTCTTTCCAGCATATTCGTCGGTGACAAATCTGTACTTGAACCATTCCTCTGCCCAATGTCTTCGAATCCATTGGATTCGGTTCTTGCGTTCTCCATAGGTCTCTTCTGGATCTGACTTGTATAACTCATAGAGATGCGGTGGCAGGTCCTTAGCAGTGTTTTCATAGCGCTGTCTGCCGCCCTTCCTGACTGATTTTTCTGTTGTCATGAAGTTTAGACCGAAAGGCTTCAGCACTGTCAAAGTCTTCCGTCTAATGGTCAGACAGGAACTGGCTTCAGGAGAATTTATGTGATGCTGTAAGAACTCTGCAAATGAATGCATACTATGACAACCAAGGGATTCTCCCACGGACATGTACCTGTGACAGCATTAGAGATGCGAGGGAAGGGGAAGAGGTCATATGCATTCTTAGAAGATTTTGAAGATAAATCAGTTTAGAAGACATTGACCTCATAGTGCGAAGACATTCACTCATATGTTGAGAGTTGGTTCCAGATTTGTCCGAATCCACGAATAAGTACAAGTGAGGAATCTAACTACTTTGTGAAGCATAAGTGAACATACTAGACATGCTATGAGATGCAGAACAAGATAGATCCAACTTTGTAGCAACAGAAACCACTTGTGGTTGAAAAGGATGAATCTATCGGATCAAAAAGACTGTAAAAAGAGTTTTTATTTACCACTCGAGGAATTGCTAGATAGAGTAGGAGATGAGGCCGAGCAATTCAATCTTCCGTGCCCTAACTTGGTGACGGAGGACACCTACGGCAACGGTGGAGAAGACGATGTCCGCGGCCGGCGTGATGACGATGTTGGTGAGGTCGCGGCAGCTAAGCGCTTCGTTGCCGGCGTCGTCGAGGGCTAGCGGTGGCGCTAGGGTTTGTGCGAGGAAGAGTAGTTTAAGAAGAGATAATGACTGGGGTGTGGCGAGTATTTATAAGGACAGGGACGGTGCAACATTATTACGTAGGTGCCCCTGGTGGTTCACATCTGAAAGACACATGGCGATCATGCAACACATCGGAGGTTGTTCCACGTTCCCACGTACGCCTGGATTGTCGGGTGGTCGTTCCCGCTTCTTCGGGTTTCAGGCAAAAGGATTGAGCATTTAAAACAGATTTAATGATTGTCTCTGTATCTTCTGCTGACAAGGACATAGCGAAGACATTCAACAGTTTCAATAGAATGCATATGATTTGGATAGATATATTTGAGATGGGAGCGTAGAAAGGTTAGGGTCCGATCACATTCACTTAGTTCAAAAGATTCAATGAGAAGACATATCTATAAGTGAATGCTGTAGAGGACAGAACGCAATCATATGAATATATCCGAATAAGACCAAATCAATATAGTGAAGATAAACATGAAACCATGTTAATATTGAAGACAAACCAAATGCGAAGACTTTGCAAATGTATAGTCAACAGAAAATACTCCAAACAAAAGTTTGGTGGTGGCGTTATCCACCGTATAGGAAGTATTAGACCCTGACACGGTGCACAATTATCGTGGCGCTCCGAAGTCAAATTCCGCGTTAATGTATTCACACTTAGAGTGTAAGTCTTCATTAGTTGAAGATATACGTTACTTCGTGTGTTGCACATCTAAGACATCAACGTGCATGAGTGTTAGGATGTGTGCATGATCACATGACATTTGAGAATTCCAAGATATTTAGCTCACACCGCAACTTGCAAAACCTTTTCTCATCCAAGGGCTTTGTGAAGATATCTGCCAGTTGCTCTTCAGTGTTGACGTGAATGATATCAATATCTTGTTCATGACATGATCTCTGAGAAAGTGATGACGGATCTGAATGTGCTTTGTCTTCGAGTGCTGAACTGGGTTGTTGGCGATCTTGATGGCGCTTTCATTGTCGTAGTAGAGTGGCACTTGCTTCAGATGAATGTCATAGTCTTTGAGTGTTTGCTTCATCCATAGAAGTTGGGCGCAACAAGATCCAGCAGCAATGTATTCAGATTCAGTAGTGGAGAGAGATACACGGTTCTGCTTCTTTGAAGACCAACACACAAGTGATCGTCCCAGAAAGTGACATGTGCCTGATGTAGACTTGCGATCCACCTTGTCACCAGCATAATCAGCATCCGAGAATTCAACTAGATCAAACTCTGAGCCCTTTGGATACCATAATCCTAGTGTTGGGGTGTAAGCCAAATATCGAAGAATTCGCTTCACAACTAAGTGATGTGATTCCTTTGGTGCCGCTTGGAATCAGGCACACATGCAAACTCTAAGCATGATATCTGGCCTAGATGCACATAAATAAAGCAAAGAACCAATCATGGAGCGGTATACCTTTTGATCAAACTCTTTACCATTGGTGTCAGAATCCAGATGACTCTCGGTAGGCATTGGCGTCGTATAACCCTTGCAGTCTTGCATTCCAAACTTCTTTAGGCAATCTTTGAGGTATTTCTCTTGAGATATGAAGATGTCGTTGCGTTGCTTCCTTACTTGAAGACCAAGGAAGAACTTCAGCTCACCCATCACGGACATCTGATATTTCTCTTGCATCATGTATCCAAACTCATCACTGTATTTCTGGTTAGTGCAGCCGAAGATAATGTCATCCACATATATTTGAAACACAAATAGTTCACCATCATATGTCTTCGTGAAGAGTGTGGGATCCAGGGAACTAGGTTTGAAGCCTTTGCTCTTTAGGAAGTCTTTGAGTGTGTCATACCAAGCACGAGGGGCTTGTTTGAGGCCATACAGTGCCTTTATGAGCTTGTAAACCATGTCAGGATGTTTTGGATCTTCAAAACCAGCGGTTGTGAAACATACACTTCTTCAATCTTGCCATTGAGAAAGGCACTCTTCACATCCATTTGATACAGAAGGATGTTATGATGATTTGCATAGGCTAGTAGTATGCGAATAGCTTCAAGCCTAGCCACAGGAGCAAATGTTTCATCGAAGTCAATTCCTTCAACTTGAGTGTATCCTTGAGCAACGAGACGAGCCTTGTTTCTGACAACTTGAGCATGCTCATCTTGCTTGTTGTGATATATCCATTTAGTGCCTATGATAGTGTGTTTACGAGGATCAGGACGCTTTACCAGTTCCCATACATTATTCAGCTCGAACTGTTGAAGCTCTTCTTGCATAGCTTGAATCCATTCAGGTTCCAGAAGGCTTCATCAACTTTCTTGGGTTCAGATATTGAGACGAATGCAAAGTGCCCACAGAAATTTACTAGCTGTGTTGCCCTTGAACAAGTGAGTGGACCAGGTGCATTGTTGCTATCAATTATCTTCTCAATCTGTACTTCATTTGCAACACGAGGATGAACTGGACGAAGATTTTGCTCTTGCTGATCATTTTCATCGTTTGAAGGATTGTCTTCAGGCTCAGCATAGTCTTCAGGTTGATTAGGTGCAGAGATGATAAGTTCCTCTTCAGGTTGTACTTCAGACGGTATGATTTCTCGAGTTCCCATAAGCTTGATGGATTCACTTGGGTGGAATTTCATCTAGCACATTTGGCAGGTGCACTCTTTACGAGCCGTTAGTCTCATCAAACCGCACATCCACAGTCTCAACCACTTTATAGTGAAACAGGTTGAAGACTCTGTAGGAGTGCGAATCCTTTCCGTAACCAAGCATAAAACCTTCATGTGCTTTCGGTGCAAATTTTGAAGTGTGATGTGGATCCTTGATCCAGCACCTAGCACCAAATACTCTGAAGTAACTGACATTTGGCTTGTTACCAGTGAGGAGTTCATAGGATGTTTTCTTCAGAAGCTTGTGAAGATAAACATAGTTGATGACATGGCATGCAATATCAATAGCTTCAGGCCAGAACTTTCTTGGTGTCTTGTATTCATCGAGCATCATCCGAGCCATCTCAATGAGTGTTCTGTTCTTGCGTTCCACGATGCCATTTTGCTGCGGTGTGTACGGAGCTGAGAACTCATGAGTGATGCCCAATGTATCGAGATAAGTTTCAAGGCTGGTGTTCTTGAATTCAGTCCGTTGTCGCTTCTGATGTGCTTGCTCTTGATGCCATAGTTGTTCATGGCTCGATTGGCGAAGCGTCTGAAGACATCCTGCACTTCAGTCTTGTAGAGGATTATATGCACCCATGTATATCTAGAATAATCATCAACAATGACGAAGCCATAGAGACAAGCAGTATTAGTAAGAGTAGAGTAGTGAGTAGGGCCGAAGAGGTCCATGTGTAGAAGTTCGAAGGGTTTGAGTTGTTGTCATGATTGTCTTTGAGGGATGCTTGGCCCTCGTCATCTTTCTAGCTTCACAGGCACCGCATAAGTGATCCTTCTTGAACTTGATGCCCTGGATGCCTATGACGTGCTTCTTCTTTGCAAGAGTATGCAAGTTCCTCATGCCAGCATGCCCTAGCCTACGATGCCAGAGCCAGCACTCTTAAGCTTTTGCAAGAAGACATACGGCAAGCCGTGGTCCTGCTGAGAAATCTACCATGTACAAATCATCTTTCCGATACCCTTCAAAGACTAGAGACTTGTCAGATTCCATTAGAACAAGGCAATGATATTTACCAAATATCACAATCATGTTCAAATCGCAAAGCATTGAGACAAACATTAAGTTGAAACCAAGGGATTCAACAAGCATCACTTTATCCATGTGCTGATCCTTTGAGATTGCAACTCTACCTAGACCCAATACCTTGCTTTTACCAGTATTAGCAAATGTGATGTGACTTTTGTCAGATGGACGTAAGGTTGAGTCAATGAGAAGACTTCGTTCGCCAGTCATGTGTACATCCACTATCAATAATCCATTCTAAAGCAGCTGGTGTCATACCCTACAGTGCGGTTAGGGGGATAGGCTTCACGAAGAGTATTGTGAAGCATAAACATTTGACGAGCAAGTGGATTATGAAAGCTTAGATTCAGGTTAGGACTGATAGGACAAATAGCAAGCGACTCAGGAACAAAATACATAATAAGACCATTTGGGCATTTGATCTTGCGCCCTACAAGATGTTTTAGGTCCCCAGCAATAGCTTCACACTCATTTGATTTTCGGCTGGAGACCTTTCCCTGCAAAAGAGAGTTAAGCTTTCTTAGCCACCCACATCTTCAAGGGTGGCTTCGAAGCAATGAGTCTAAGTGCAGCATCTGAGAACTTTGGCTTTGGAGCCCTAGCAAATAGTCTTGCAGGTGAGAAACAGTACTCATAAGAATAAGCAGAGTAGTTCTGGGTCTTATGAACATGGCGGTTTGATGAAACACGCTCATATTCATAGGCCTGAGTATAGTTTCCCTGCAAAACATTTGTGTTAGTGCGATTCAGGTGAGTTCTCTGTCTGTATGACGCCTGTGGTCTGGGGTTTGTCTTTTTCCCTTGTGATGTCACAACGACATTCACAGGAAGATTCTCCAAACACTTTTTGGGCACCCAGACTTTCTTCATAAGTGGCCCATTCCTGAAGTTAGTACCAATATACCTGGCGAACACTTCACCATTCTAATTCTTAAACAGTTTATAGTTTGCATCAAATGATTCATCAATGACAATAGGATTAGCACAAGTGAAGCTAGATATGGTAGATGGATCCACTGAAGGTCCCTTTGCAGCAACCCATGTGGTTTGGGGGTACTGCTCAGGCTTCCAGTAAGAGCCATCAGCATTCATTTTCCTTTCGAACCCAATACCCTCTTTCCTAGGGTTTCGGTTCAGAATCTGCCTTTTGAGGACATCAGATAGTGTCTGATGCCCTTTGAGACTTTTGTACATCCCTGTTTCAAGAAATGTATTCAACCTAGAATTTTCATCAGCAATAGCAGTGGCATCCTCACCAGAGGGGTTAGTTACCACATCAATAGTTGAAGATATTGCAACAGTAGCAGCAGTCACTACAAAAAAAGACACATCCGTGACATTTTGGGCCAAACGAATTTTTTTCTGTCATACATATGACACGTCTATGACGATAATTGTGACAAAACCCGATATCATCATAGATGTGGTGGGCTCCTACTTCTATGACAAAAAATCATGACAGAAAATGGGCTTTTCGTCTTGGGCGGGCCGGAGAAGCAGCTACATGACATTCTTTGGGCCGTCCATGACGGAAAAAACCATGGTAAAAGAGAGGGCGAGGAAAATTTTGGGGAGTTCCCGGTTATGGTGGGAGGTCGGGGGCCGAGCGATGCGCACTTCTCTCGTACACGTACGCGCGTGTGTGCGAGGCGTTGACTCTAACTGAACCCGAGCGAGGCGTTGGGCTCTAACTGAACCCGAGCGATTACACTGCAGGCTACGCGTTACTGAACCCGAGCGATCGATCGATGGCTATTAACTGAACCCGATCGAGCGATTCCATCGCTACTGCTGCTAACTGAAGCCGATCGATGCTGCCTCTGGATGAACAGTGAGCGTTGCGGGGGGAGGGGGGGTTGGATGTACAGTTCCCGGTGGGGGTGGATGAACAGGACCCCATGGTGTTGATTCTGGATGAACAGGACCCCGATCGATCGAGCCGGTTGGGGCTGGATGAACAGGACCCCGTGGAGGGCTGGATGAACAGGACCACCCCGTGGAGGGCTGGATGAACAGTAGACGGTGGAGGGCAGGATGAATAGTAGCCCGTGGAGGGGTGGTTGAACAGGAGCCCGTGGAGAGGGCTGGTTGAACAGTAGTCGGTAGAGTAGCGCGCGGTGGAGGCTGGATGAATAGGAGCCTGTGGATGAACAGTCGTAGGTGGAGGCTGGAGGAGGTCGACGGTGGATGAACAGTAGCTCGTGGAGGCTGGAGGGGATCGACGGTGGAGATGAACAGTATCCCGTGGAGTCCCGTTTTGCGGTATGCCACACCCCTCCCAATGAACAGGACCCCCGTTTCGACCGTAGTGCTCCAATACAAGTCCGTTTCCTCTGTTTTGCGGTACGCCACACCCCTCCCGATGAACAGGACCCCCGTTTCGACCATAGGAGGCCCGTTTCCTCCATTTTGCGGTACGCCAGACCCCTCCCAATCAACAGGACCCCGTTCCGAAAGTAGGAGGTTTGTTTCCTCCGTTGTGCAGTACGCCAGACCTCGTTTCCATCGCATGTTCCGTCCAAGCCCTCTCGATGAACACGACCACGCATTCCGTTCTGACCCAGCCGGTTGGCTCCAACGCGTTCCGTTGCCTCCCGATGAACACGACGCATTCCGTTGCCTCCCCATGAACATGACGCATTCTGTTGCCTCCCTATGAACACGACGCATTCTGGTGCCTCCCCATGAACACGACGACGACGCTGTTTCTCCGTTCTGACCCAGCCATGTACACGAGCCCTAGCCGTACGTATGCGCGAGTAGGCGTTCAAGACCCCGCCCGTATGTACACATACATGGCCATATTTTCTTTCTTGCACCCTGGCCGCTGTACGTACGTGTACATGCTACGTGCGCGCCTCTAGTACGACACATGCGCGCCTCTACTACGACACGTGCGCGCCTCTACATCGACCAGTATGTACGTACACGTTCGCGACCAGAATGACAACGGTACATACGCTTCGACCAGGTGGGTCCCGACTGTCAGGCACTTCCTTGCCTGCGAAGATGTAGCTGGTGGGTCCCAGCAGTCAGGGCGAATCATTTTTTTTGCCCGGACACACTTCCTTGCGTGCGAAGATGTAGCTGGTGGGTCCCAGCAGTCAGGGGGAAACATTTTTTTCACGAAATACAGTGGCCCGTCCGGTGGGTCCCAGCTGTCAGGTGGAGGAATCATTATTTTCCGCGTAATAAGGAGGCACTTCCTTGCTACGGCCGTGGACCCAGCTGTCAGCCTCTCCACGTACAGTCCACGTCCGATGGAAGTCGTTCCTTGACCACGTTGACCACGCCGCGCCGAGAGCACCAGGGCGGTGGACGATGACGAGGCCTAGGAAGGGGACGACACGGAGGCAGGGAAGACTCGGCAGTTGTTTCCCACGCGGAGGGGAGTACGACTGCAGAGGGTTTACTGGTTCGTTTGCCGTCGCCGGAGAATAATAGCAGGTGTGGGTGAGTAGAGGGATGGCTAGGCCAGCGATGGGAGTACGGTCGGGTGGTGAGGCCTGCGCGGCAGCACAGCCGGCCACGAGGAGGAGGGAGCAGGTAGTCCCGCCGGCGCTTGTTTGAGCGGCTGGAGCAGGAAGAGCAGAGATTGAAGAAGCACGACGGCCGTTGGATGGACATCAAACAGTCAGTGCTTGTGCGTCAACCTTTTTTTAGGAAAGCCTCAAATCTATGGCAAACAGCATACAACCCATCTGCCATTATTTCTAATAATTTACAGCCCATTTGCTAATTCTTAAGGTTTTTTTGGAGCCCATGTTCTTTTTTTAGCATTACAACCCATATTGTGGCAACGGTTAAAAAATTATACTAAATTTTGCATATTTCGGTGCGGTCCGAACTGTTTTTAATCCCGAAATTTCGACTCACATTCAAACTGATTTAAAAAATAAACATATATCAATATAAAATCCAACAAATTCTCCATGCATAAAAAATAATGTAATTTAAAATCTTGAAATGAAAAAAAAGATATTTGAAAGTAATTGCCGGTTTGATGTGTTTTAAAAATGTACAACCCATTTCTCATTACTGATGGGCCATTTTCTCGGCCAGCCGAATGAAAGCTCTCCTCGTCTTGAAAGGTTAGCAGCCCAACAGGCCTGACAAAGCGACTTACTTGGCAAATCACAAAAAAACTGGGCTGTGGCCGTGGACCCAGCTGTCAGCCTCTCCACGTACAGTACTCTTCCGATGGAAGTCGTTCCTTGACCACGTTGACCACGTCGCGCGGAGAGCACCACGACGGTGGACGACGGCGAGGCCTAGGAAGGGGACGACGCGGAGCCGGGGAAGACGCGGCAGTGGATGCCCACGTGTAGAGGAGTACGAGGGTTCACTGGTTCGTTGCGGTGTGAGGCTGCCGTCGCCGCAGAATAACAGGGGGTGTGGGTGAGTAGAGGGATGGCCTGGCCAGTGGTGGGAGTAGTAGGGGGCGGTGAGGCCTCCGCCACATCGCAGCCGACCACGGGAGGCAGGAGCACGAGGCACGACCGGCGCTGGTTTGGGTGGCTAGATCAAGAAGACCAGAGGTTGAAGAAGCACTACGCCATTGGATGGACATCGTACGGTCACTAGAGCTAGAATCGTGCATATTGACTAAGTTGACAAAGCTCTCCATCCCTGTCAACTTAGTAGGCCCACAAGTCAGCCTGCCACTAAGGTGGGTCCCAGCTAGCAGGGGGTATTCATTTTTTTGTGCGTAATAAGGAGGCACTTCTGGTGGGTCCGAGCTGACAGCAGGGGGAACGTTTTTTTCGCGAAATACAGTGGCCCGTCGGGTGGGTCCCAGCAGTCAGGGGCAAACGTTTATTTCAAAGTTTGGAAATTGCAGTGGCATTTCTCGGATACACCAGATTTGGAGTGGCATTTATCAAATTAACCCAAAACAAAAATAACTGGGCGAGCTGCTGGGTCCCTGGTGTCAGCCGCTCATTGTGCAGTTCTCTTGTTTATTGACTACGTTGACAATGGCATGGGACCCAGATGTCAGAAATCCACTAGGAGGAGCCATTTTTTTATTGGCTTGAAATAAGGAGGCACTTGCTTGCGTACTGCCATGACCTTGGCGGGTCCCTGCTGTCATCCTCTCCACGTACAATACCAGGGGGTGTGGGTGAGTGGTGTGGAGGGATGGCCTGGCCAGCGGTGGGAGTAGTATGGGGGGGTGAGGCCTCCGCGGTAGCACAGCCGGCCACGGGAGGCAGGAGCAGGCGGCACGACCGGCGCTGCTTTGGGCGGCTGGAGCAAGAAGAACAGAGGTTGAAGAAGCACTACGGCCGTTGGATGGACATCGTACGGTCAGTGAGCTAGAATCCTGCATATTGACTAAGTTGACAAAGCCCTTCGTCCCCGTCAACTTAGTAGGCCCACTATACTGGGTCCCAGCTAGCAGGGGGAGTATTCATTTTTTTGTGCGTAATAAGGAGGCACTTCCTTGCGTGCGAAGATATAGCAGGTGGGTCCGAGCTGTCAGCGGCGGTAACGTTTTTTTCGCGAAATACAGTGGCCGTTTCGGTGGGTCCCAGATGTCAGGTGGAGGAAATCATTATTTTGCGCGTAATAAGGAGGCATTTCCTTGCGTGCGGCTGTGGACCTAGCTGTCAGCCTCTCCACGTACAGTCCACTTCAGATGCATGTCGGTCGTTGACCACGCTGACCACGCCACGCCGAGAGCACCAGGGCGGTGGACGATGGCGAGGCCTAGGAAGGGAACGACACAGAGGCAGGGAAGACTCGGCCATTGCTTTTTTTCCCATGCGGAGGGGAGTACGACTGTATGAGGGTTTACTGGTTCGTCTGCTGTCGCCGGAGAATAACATCAGGTGTGGGTGAGTAGAGGGATGGCTAGGCCAGCGATGGGAGTACTGTGGGGTGGTGAGGCCTGCACGGCAGCATAGCCGTCCGCGGGGAGGAAGGAGCAGGCAGTCCCGCTGGCGCTTGTTTGAGCGGCTGGAGCAAGAAGAGCAGAGATTGAAGAAGCACGACGGCCGTTAGATGGACATCCAACAGTATACAGGCCATCTGTGGAAAGCCTCAAATCTGTGGAAAACATCATACAACCCATCTTCCATTATTTCAAATAATTTACAGCCCATTTGCTAATTCTTACGGGTTTTTTTGGAGCCCATATTATTTATGTTAGCATTACAGCCCATATTGTGGCCACGGTTAAAAAACTATATGAAATTTTGCATATGTCGGTGCGGTCTGAACTGTTTTTAATCGCAAAATTTCAAGTCACATTCAGACTGATTTTAAAAATAAATTTATATCAATATAAAATCCAATAAATTGTCCATGCATAAAAATTAATGCAATTTAAAATCTCAAAATGAAAAAAAGATATTTGAAAATAATTGCCGGTTTGATGTGTTTTAAAAATGTACAACCCATTTCTCATTACTGATAGGCCATTTTCTCGGCCAGCCGAATGAAGCTCTCCTCGTCTTGAAAGATTTGCAGCCCAGCAGGCCTAATAAAGCGACTTACTTGACAAATCACAAAAGAACTGGGCTAGCCATTTTCAGAAAGGAAAAAAACTACTGGGCTGGTCTGTGGTAAACACAAATGAAAAGGCTGTCTAGACAGGCTAGAGTGTCCCGCACAGCCCAGTTAACACCCTACTTCTGTCTCTAAAACAAATTAGATAAATGCCACTCCAATTATGGCGATTCATAAAAATGCCACTACAATTTTTGCAAACTTTGAAAAACGCCACTACAGTTTGCAAACTTTGAAAAACGCCACTCCAGACTTCAAAAAATGCGACTAGAAATGGCATGAAATGGCATTTTTAAAAGTTTGGAAATTGCAGTGGCATTTCTCGAATACACCAGATTTGGAGTGGCATTTATCAAATTAACCCAAAAAAAAATTACTGGGCGAGTTGCTGGGTCCCTGGTGTCAGCCGCTCGTTGTGCAATTCTCTCTTTTATTGACTACGTTGACAATGGCATGGGACCCAAATGTCATAAATCCAATAGGAGGAGCCATTTTTATTGGCTTGAAATAAGGACGCACATGCTTGCGTACTGCCATGACCTTGGCGGGTCCCTGCTGTCATCCTCTCCACGTACAATTCTAGTTAGTCGTGCTTCAAAACTGATCGGCACGCCATTAAAAAACAAAGGTCGATAACTAATGCGGCACCTCGGGCCAACGCGGCCAGATGGAATTTTGCACGAGAAATTACACACCATGTTTCGTTGACATGTGGTCCCGTTCCAACATATCAGTGAGACGACAGCGAGTAGTAGGAGTATTTCCGAACGGACATGTAGGCCGGGGCGCCTCTTCGTGAACCGTGGCAAACTCGCAACCGTCCACCGAATCTTCGCCTTTCCATCTCAATTTGGAACTGCTGTCGCACACTCTTCCTCTCCCTCCTCCATTTTCCTTCAGCCCTTCACCCTTTCTTCTGCCATTGTTCGATCGTCTTCTCCGTGGAGGGAACAGGCCGAAAACGACCCCGTTATTCTTGCCCCGATCTGAAAGATGACGTGGTGGAGGAACTCATTGATCGATGCGACGTCATCACCTCGGCTAGCATGGCAGGTTCGTTCAAGCCCATTCTCGACTCAACTAATAACATCATGTAACGCCCTCGATGCGGCTATATCTCCCACGTGTCGAAGCATGACTTAGAGGCATAACCGCATTGAAAGCAATGTCGCAAGTGAGGTAATCTTCACACAACCCATGTAATACATAAGGGGAAAAGATACATAGTTGGCTTACAATCGCCACTTCACACAATACATGAATAAAGCATTACATCACACAAATACAATCAAGGTCCGACTACGGAACCAAAATAAAAGAAGAACCCCAAATGCGACACGGTCCCCGATCGACCCCAACTGGGCTCCACTACTGATCAACTAGAACGAAACAACACAAAGGACAAGATCTACATCGAGCTCCTCCTGAGCTTGGTTGCGTCCTCTGCACGGACTCATCGACACCTGCAAGCTGGTTTTGGAAGTATCTGTGAGTCATGGGGACTCAGCAATCTCGCACCCTCGCGATCAAGACTATTTAAGCTTATGGGTAAGGTAAAGGTATGAGGTGGAGCTGCAGCAAGCGACTAGCATATATGTTGGCTAACATACGCAAAAGAGAGCTAGAAGAGAAGGCAAAGCACGATCGTGAAACTATGATCAAGAAGTGATCCTAGAACAACCTACGTCAAGCATAACTCCAACACCGTGTTCACTTCCCGGACGCCGCCGGAAAGAGACCATCACGGTTACACACGCGGTAGATGTATTTTAATTAAGGTCAACTTCAGGTTTTCTACAACCAGACATTAACAAATTCCCATCTGCCCATAACCGCGGGCACGGCTTTAGAATGTCCAAATCCCTACAGGGGTGTCCCAACTTAGCCCATCACAAGCTCTCACGGTCAACGAAGGAATAGACCTCCTCCCGAGACATTCTGATCAGACTCGGTATCCCGGTTCTACAAGACATCCTCGACAATGGTAAAACAAGTCCAGCAAGACCGTCCGATGCGCCGACATCCTGATAGGAGCTGCACATATCTCGTTCTCAGGGCAACACCGGATGAACACTGCGTACAGCTAAAACCAGCCCTCAAGTTTCCCCGAGGTGGCGCCGCAAGTGGCTCTAGTTTGGACCAACACTTAGACAAGCACTGGCCCGTGGGTTAAAATAAAGATGACCCTCGGGATGCGCGACTCCCAAGGGAAAAAGGCTAGGTGGCGAATGGTAAAACCAATGTTGGGCCTTGCTGGAGGAGTTTTATTCAAAGCGAACTGCCAAGGGGTTCCCATTATAACCCAACCGCATAAGGAACGCAAAATCCGGGAACATAACACCGATATGACGGAAACTACGGCCGCAAGAGTGGAACAAAACACCAGGCATAAGGCCGAGCCTTCCACCCTTTACCAAGTATATAGATGCATTAATTAAATAAGATCTATTGTGATATCCCAATGTCGGTGTACGAGAGTAGGGGTACCCTTAGTTCCCCGAACTTGTGCACGGGCAGTCGCAGCACCCCGCGGCAAGCCTTGCCGGGTGACCGCCAAGATCCTCCGTGGTCCCTTTGAAGACCATCCAAGAACAAAGTACTCAAATCAAGGCCCCGGCCAGAGGAGCTTGCCGGGAAGAAGACAAGACCCCGGCAAGAGGAGCTTGCCGGGAAGGCTATCAAAAGCATCTCGAGACCCTGGCAAGAGGAGCCTGCCGGGAAGGCCATCCAAGGCATTTCAAGGAACTTGCCGCGGCGCGCTACGCGCCCCGGCAAGGCCCGGTGAGCGACAAGCTCCCGGATGCGACAAGACAACGGCCGCGGCAAGGCGCTTGCCGCGGCAAGCCCTCACTCCACGCCTGCGCTCCAGCACATCCACCCACGTGTCGCTCTGGGGCCCTCCCAAGCACACGTGGCGGGAGGCGGTGCAGCTAGGGGCGTGCGGTGGCAAGCAGGCGCTGACAAGATCACCATCGTGGCAAACGGTGGCGTCCCTAGCGGTCCATTTCTGCACTGTCTAGGCGACACAGACGGGCATTTAATGCCCTTGTCCCCTGTCGTCAGGGTTAGGTACGATAGCACTGTAGCAGGTAGCTGTGCCTGCTATAGCACCTAGCTATGCCTACTACGGCACCTTTCCACTTTTGCCCTCCGTTGCCCTATGTCGGTAACCCCTTGAGCATATAAAAGGAGGCCCGTGTGCAACGGAGAAGTGGGTTAGCCAATTCGAGAACCCTTCGAGAGGGGTTAGCCAATTCGAGAACCCTTCGAGAGGAAGCCACCTCGAACACTCACGCTCGGTCTCGCTCCCGAGCTAGAAATCAATACAATCCACAAAGCAGGAGTAGGGTTTTACGCATCCGTGCAGCCCGAACCTGGGTAAATCTCTTGCGTGTTTTGCCTCGATCTGCTCTTTGCGCGACCTCCGCCCCCCGCCGAACCGAAAGGGACCCGGTCCGCTGGTCCCATAGGTGTCCGTGGATCAGCAACCCCGGCATCTTTGGCGCGCCAGGTAGGGGGCGTCGAAGTCGGGTGAATCAGATCCGGCGTTCTCGCGACCTAGATCTTCATCGTCTTCATCAACATGCCGCCGAAGAAGAAGGTTTCGGAGGCAGCTGCTCCGTCCGCGCCGAGCCACCCGCCGCCAGAGCAAACGGCCGGTGGGGCAGGCGCCGACGGAAGGACGGGCGCCGACGAGGGGGCTCACGGTGCTGCCAGGTCCAAGGACAAGGCTGCGCTGCCCATCGGCGGCGTGGCCGGCTCCCACAACGACCGGGCGCACTCCAAGACCTCGGCGTCCGTGCATGCACCGCGCCCGTCCCAGGAGGCGCGGGACCGGCAGCGTCATGGTACTCACGGTACCATGCGTTCGCTGGATCCAGACCGAGCTGGTGGATCTCGGAGCGCTCCGGACCACCATGCACGTCAACCTGTTTGTGCGAGCGAGACACGGTCGCCTGGACGGGATATTGCTCCTTCTAACGTGGTTAGAAGTCCGAGCATATCCCGCTCCTCGCACCGTTCACTACCGCCGCCCACCACCGCAGTAGAAGCTCTGGCGCGAGCTCAGCTGCTCCTAGACTACCCTCCAGCGCCGGACAAGATCGACGACTGGAGGGCCACTATCCAGAGTCTCATCGGCTTCGCCAACGACGACACTCCTCGGCAGCCGAGCACGTCGCAGCCGCAGCGAGTCAGCCAGGCGCGAACCGCTGGCGACAAGACCGGTGGGGGTGCAACTACTGTGCACTCCCCACCCCGAAGGCCGAGATCGCCGACTCGCCGGATCCACCTCGACAGCGACTCCACCGCGTCGTCGGATCCGCGAGCCCGTCGCGATCAGCGCCAAGTTCTTCAAGAGCGACAGCGGGAAGACGCTCGTACTCGCATCGAGCGCCGGAGAGAAGCGCGGCGTCAATCAGACCAGCGCGCTGGGCCCTCTGATGACATGCATGCACCGGGGGAACCAGGTGACTTACCGTACACGGTAGGTTGCCCTGCGTTCACTCGTGAGCTGCGGCAAGTCCAGTGGCCCAGTACAAAGAACTTGAAGCCGGATGTGCCGGAGAAGTACGACGGCAAGTCGCATCCGTCGGAGTTCCTCAGCATCTACACCATCGCGGTGCAGGCTGCTAGGGGGCGGGACGACAAGATCCTTGCCAACTACTTCCCGCTGGTTCTTAAGCCCAACGTCAGGTCCTGGCTCATGCACTTGCCGGACAACTCCATATCCTCCTGGGCGGATCTATGCCATCAGTTTGTCGCCGCCTTTACAGGCGGCCACAAGCCTCATGGCCAAGAGAGTGATCTGCATTTGCTCGTCCAGAGGGAAGGAGAGCCCCTACGCAAGTACATTCAGAGGTTCAGCCGTGTGCAGTACAACATCCCAGACGTCCACCCCGCCGCGGTCATCAGCGCGTTCCATCAGAACGTGCGTAACCGCAGGATGTGGGAGGAGATGGCGATGTGCAGGATTAGAGACGTCAGCGAGCTATATGCCCTGGACGACAAGTGTGCACGCGCTGAGGAAGGGAGGAGACTCCCCGGAGAGAAGACCGGAGCGGAAGGATCTGACAGTGAAGATGCCGCCCCGGCAAAGAAGAACCGTTGGCGCGGCAACAGGAAGAAGCAGAACAAAGAGGTGCTAGTCGTTGAGCAGTCCGGCAACGAAGGTGGCGCCAAGAAGGCTACAGTTGGTTGCTCCGGCAAGGAAGTTGCCGCGTGCACCAACTGTCAGGCCGTGGCCGCCGCCGACAAGCGGGACGGCTCCGACAAGCAATACTGCAAGATTCACCGCACCAAGGGCCATGACCTCCAGAGCTGCAAGAAGGTCGAGCAGCTTGTCCAGCAACAGAAGGCTGAATACGAGCGGCGCGACAAGGGGAGAGCCCAAGGGGGTGCCGAGAAATCTGGCCAGAAGCGCACCGGCCAGGGAGAACTCCGCGGCAAGGCCAAGCAGCGGCAGGGAGACAGACCACCCCGCGGCCGCGACAAGGATGAAGACGACGATGACGACGAAGACATGGATGACGTTGAGACCAGCGAGCAGGAGTTTCAGAAAGCCACGGAGGTCTTGTGCGTTGACGGGGGTGCTTCTCTGCATACCTCGCACCGCCAACTCAAGCAGTGGGTGCTGGAGGTCAATGCAGAAGAACCACCCATCGAATCGCGCAAGCTTCTGAAGTGGTCCAGCACGCCTATCATCTTTGACATTGAGGACCACCCTGATCGCACAACTGCGGTCGGGTGTTTGCCGATGTTGGTCTCACCAACTATCCGCAACCTCAAAGTCACCAAGATGCTAGTTGACGGCGGGGCCGGCTTAAACCTGATCTCCTCCGCTGTACTCCGAAAACTCCAGATCCCCGATAGTGAGCTCGAAGAGACCGGCACGTTCCAAGGGATCAATCCGGGAAGAAGCAAGCCGAAGGGGAAGGTCACGCTGCCGGTGACATTTGGCAGCGAGCTCAACTTCAGGACTGAGAGGGTCACGTTTGACATTGCCGATATTCCGTTACCCTACAACGGGATACTTGGCCGTCCAGCGCTCGCCAAGTTCATGGCGGCCTCTCATTATGCATACAACATACTAAAGATGCCGGGCCCGATAAGCGTCATTTCTGTCCCTGGCGACAAAAAGGATGCCCTTATCTGCGCCGACAAGATCTACCGGGAAGCAGCAGCCACGACAGGTCACGACCCACTTGCTGCTGAAGCTCCCGGGAGCAAGAAGACCAAGTCCGACAAGAGCTCTGATGCCCACTCCGGCAAGCGTGCCTCTTCGGAGTGCTGCGCTACCGTCGAGGACGCACCATCGAGCTCCACCGGCAAGTGCAAGAAGGTGATGGCAGCTCCGCCAGAGACGAAGAAGGTGTCCGCCAAGGAGGACGGCACTGGTGGTACCTTCACCATCAGTGCCATGCTTGACCCTAAATAGGAAAGCGCGCTCGTTGCTTTCCTGCGAGCGAATGCCGACGTGTTTGCATGGCAACCGTCTGACATCCCCGGTGTTCCCAGGAAAGTGATTGAGCACCACCTTGCCGTTTGTCCCCATGCGCGGCCCGTCAAGCAGAAAGTCAGGAAACAGGCAGTGGAGCGCCAAGAGTTCATTGTAGAAGAGATCAAGAAACTGGAAGAAGCAGGCCTTGTCAGAGGAGTGCTCCCTCCCACGTGGTTGGCCAATCCTGTAGTCGTGCGGAAGGCAAACGGGAAATGGAGGCTTTGCATCGATTTCACCGATGTTAACAAAGCTTGTCCCAAAGACCCATTTCCTTTGCTGCGCATCGACCAGATTGTTGACTCCACCGCCGGATGTGATTTGCTTTCATTTCTTGACGCATACTCAGGATATCATCAGATCTTCATGGCAGAAGAGGATGAGGAGAAGACCGCATTTATTACTCCATGTGGCACGTACTGTTTCATACGGATGCCTTTTGGATTAAAAAATGCTGGTTCGACATTTGCAAGGGTAGTCCATGTTGCCCTTGAGCCGCAAATACACAGAAATGTGGAAGCCTACATGGATGATATAGTGGTCAAGAGCAAGGACAGAGCAACCCTGATTCAAGATCTAGACGAGACCTTTGCAAATCTGTGCAAGATCAGCCTCAAGCTCAACCCAGAGAAGTGTGTGTTTGGAGTCCCCTCCGGCAAGCTTCTCTGGTTCTTCGTGTCTCAGCGCGGAATCGAAGCCAACCCCGACAAGATCAGGGCCATCGAGCAGATTGAAGCACCGAAGCGCGTCAAGGATGTACAGAAACTTGCCGGTTGCGTGGCTGCTCTCAGCAGGTTCATCTCTCGGTCTGCTGAGCGCGCCCTGCCGTTTTTCAAATTGTTGAAAAAGGCAGGTCCAATGAAATGGACTCCGGAAGCGGAGGCTGCGCTGCAAGACCTGAAGAGATACCTGTCCTCCCCTCCAATACTTGTCGCACCCAAGCCACAAGAGAGGTTGCTGCTGTACATAGCGGCAACCAATCAAGTGGTTAGTGCTGCGTTGGTAGCAGAGAGAGAGGCAGATGATGAGCCCGCAACCACGGCAAGCGCATCCAGCGACAAGCAGGGGGCTTCCCCGACAAGCTCTGGCCCCGGCAAAGATGAATCTGCGCAGATGCACGAGGAGATATGGAAGAAAATGGTGCAGCGCCCAGTTTACTTTGTCAGTTCCCTTCTGCAGGGGGCTAGGTCAAGGTACTCTGGTGTGCAGAAATTGCTTTTCGGCCTCCTCATGGCCTCGAGAAAGCTGCGCCATTACTTCCAAGCACATGAGATCACAGTTGTCACTCGCTTTCCGCTGAAGAGGATACTGCAGAATCCAGAAGCGACAGGCAGGATTGTTGAGTGGGCACTGGAACTGTCAAGCTTTGGCCTCAAGTTTGAAAGCACTTCAACCATCCAGAGCAGAGCCTTGGCAGAATTCATAGCGGAGTGGACGCCAACGCCAGATGAAGAAATCCCAGAAACGAGCATCCCCGACAAAGAAGCAAGCAAAGAGTGGCTGATGTACTTTGATGGTGCATTTTCGCTGCAAGGCGCCGACGCTGGCGTACTGCTTGTCGCGCCCGCCGGAGAGCACCTCAAGTATGTAGTCCAGATGCACTTTCCCAAGGAGCAAGCAACAAATAATACTGCAGAGTATGAAGGCTTGCTTGCCGGTCTCCGGATTGCGGCAGACCTTGGGATCAAGAAGCTCATTGTCAGGGGTGACTCACAGCTTGTCGTCCGCCAAGTAAACAAAAGTTATCAGAGCCCGTTGATGGAAGCCTACGTCGACGAAGTGAGAAAGCTAGAAGAGTGTTTTGACGGCCTACAGATGGAACACGTTCCGAGAACTCAGAACGCCATCGCCGATGGCCTGTCAAAATGCGCTGCACTTAAGTTACCTGTGGAACCAGGGACCTTTGTGCTCAAGCTGACTCAACCGTCCATGACAC
Source organism: Triticum urartu (assembly GCF_056163025.1). NCBI lineage: Eukaryota > Viridiplantae > Streptophyta > Magnoliopsida > Poales > Poaceae > Triticum > Triticum urartu. The sequence goes on along the minus strand of NC_141877.1, from coordinate 50,452,222 downwards.
CGTCAACTGGGCAGAGCAAGAAGAGGAAGTCGGTTCCTGGTGACTATTTGCCGGCAGAGCTTCTCGAAGCCGCCGCCAAGAAGGTCCCCAAGATCGACGCCAAGACCGCTGAGGAGCAGTCTGCTCTGGCAAACTCTAGGGTTTGTTCCGTTGTAGCAGAAGCTCCCAACAAGTTTTGCTCCGGCAAGCTTGTCGGGGAATGTCACACTCCGGCAGAGCCGCAGGCTCTTGCCGTAGAAGCGGCTGTTCCCGCAGCAACCCCCAAGATCGACGCCAAGACCACTGAGGAGCAGTCTGCTCCGGCAAGCCCTAGGGCTTGTTCCGTTGTAGCAGAAGCTCCCGACAAGTTTCGCTCTGGCAAGCTTGCCGGGGAACGTCAAGCTCCGGCAGAACAGGAGGTTCTCGCCATCGAAGCGGACTTTCTCGCAGCCGCAGAATTGCCTTTAGTCCTTGTTGTCGAGCCACAAGCTCCAGCATGGGCGTAGCAGATTGTCCATTTCCTTCAGACAGGAGAACTTCCCGAAGAGCAAGAAGAAGCCGAAAGAGTAGCCCGGCAGTCAAGTATGTACCAGTTCGTCGATAAGACACTGTACAGAAGAAGACTCAACGGCGTGAAATTGAGGTGTATTCCCCGGGAAGATGGACAAAAGCTGTTGGCAGAGATACATGGAGGCATATGTGGTCACCACATTGGCGCAAGAGCACTTGTCGGCAAGGCATTCCGGCAAGGTTTCTTCTGGCCAACAGCCCTCCAGGATGCAACTGCACAAGTAACCAAGTGTGAAGCGTGCCAGTTCCATTCCAAGCAGATACACCAGCCAGCTCAAGCTCTCCAGACAATCCCTTTATCCTGGCCATTTTCGGTCTGGGGGCTCGACATCCTCGGCCCCTTTCCCCGTGCTGTCGGGGGCTTTGAGTACTTGTACGTTGCAATCGACAAGTTCACAAAGTGGCCGGAAGTGGTACCAGTGAGAAAGGTGACCGCACAGTCAGCAGTCAAGTTCTTCAGGTCGATTGTTTGCCGCTTCGGGATCCCTAACAGGATAATCACCGATAACGGTACACAATTCACAAGCCATGCCTTCATGCAGTACGTCCAAGATCTCGGCGCCAATGTCTGCTTTGCTTCTGTTGCTCACCCGAGAAGCAATGGTCAAGCGGAGAGGGCAAATGCCGAGGTGCTGCGCGGGCTCAAGACCAGAACTTTCAACAAACTGCTCAAGTGCGGAAGAAACTGGATCGAGGAGCTGCCGGTGGTTCTTTGGTCGATCAGAACGACGCCAAATCGAGCCACTGGCCAGACACCTTTCGCTCTAGTCTATGGAGCGGAAGCAGTTATCCCCACGGAACTTGTATACGGGTCACCTCGAGTGCTCGCTTATGATGAGCTTGAGCAAGAGCGGCTGCGACAAGATGATGCGCTGCTCCTTGAGGAAGATCGTCTTCAGGCTGCTGTGCGAGCTGCTCGCTACCAGCAAGCTTTGCGCCGCTACCATAGCCGCAAAGTTAATGCCAGAAGTCTCGAGGAAGGCGACCTTGTTCTTCGGCGCGTTCAGTCGGCCAAGAATTCCAACAAGTTGACGCTGATGTGGGAAGGCCCTTACCGGGTGAAACGAGTCACTAGGCCTGGCGCTGTCCGCCTTGAGACCGAAGATGGCATTCCGGTGAGCAACTCCTGGAACATCGAGCATCTTCGTAAGTTTTACCCGTAAGGCGCGGTTGTCGGGCCCTGCCCGGCAACCACCCTTTTGTACAAGTCTTGCCGCTGTTGCATGTAATCCTTTGTACAAAGCCAGGCGCAGACCCTGAGCACCAGAGAATGAAGCGCTGCATACCCCGGGGTTATAGCATGCATGCTAGGTTGAGTCTCGTCCTTGGTTAGGGTCGATAGTGCCTAACAGCGCCTAACCCCTAACTTAGAGGTCGAGTGTCCGTCCCTTTGCTTTTCCTTCGTTCGCAGGGCTCGCACGTCCTGGCCAGACCACCTGGAGACGAAAAGGAGAAGAAGGGCGCGCCGGCACCTGGGCCCCGGCAAGAACGCCGGGGGCTGCGAGTGCCAAGATGTCACCCCTGGCAAGCCAGAGTTGCCGGGGGCTGCGATATCAGATAAGTCTTTCATCCCTCTTCATGCATCCTCTTATGGACTGGGGAATGCGAACCCGCGTTTCTTCCCCGGAAACTGCCGTGCTCCCTCAACTCTAGGCCCTGGAGCTAGTTCCCGGGGCCAAGATTGGTCGTAGTCGCGGCAGCAAAGGGATGAAACGAGGAGGCCACACCCATCTCGTTCCCGCCTCCGTCAAAGGCGTGACAACGGTCGAGCGACGTGGGAAGGCGGCAGGGCCTGTTGCCGGGAGATGAAATGTCTGTCCGAAAGACACCAAGGATTTACTCCTTGGCGTGGGTTCAACCCGCGAGGCAAATAACCCGGCAAACATCCCCTTTTCATTAAAAAACATCCCACTCAGGTACAGTCCGTAGAGGATGAAAAACATGAAAGAGAGGATTACAAGTTCTAGATACAGCTAAGGCCCGAAGGCTTATAAATTAAAAAGATAAGGTGCCCATAATCCCTTTCCTGTCCCTCTCTTCAGGAGGTAGGGTAACGAGACAAAAAGGGGAAAGGGGCGCCAAGGCGAGCTACAGGTGCCGGAAGACACCAAGAGAACATCCCGGGGGCCGTCCGAAGACCGGACGGTGATGGCGACGCCGGGAGAAGGGTGCGAAGGAGGGGTGGCAGGACGTCAGCACGCTATCGAGGGCACCACGCCCTCGTACTCCGACCTAACGGCCTTGTCGCCAGCCCTCTTCCCCTTCCGCGGCCTCCCTACGCCAGCCGCCCAAGGAGACGCCCCCGGGGAGTTCAAGAAGCCGGCGACGCAGATGATGGGGTCGCCGGTGCCGCACGAGACGGCGCCCGACACCTAGTCGGAGTCGCCATCCTGCCGCCCGCCACCCTCACCATCACTGCCGCTCTCCTCCTCGTCACTCTCGCTCGAGGAGGAGCCTTCGCTATCGGAGGAGCTGTCCACGCAGCACTTCGCCCGGGTGCCGAAGCACCCGAAGACCTTGACGGAGAGGAGATCGCCCTCCACCAGCTTAAAATGGAGGGTGAACCCCTCCATCAAGCTGTGGATATGGGCGAATGTCTTCCACCCTCGATCGAGATACATCACACTAGGGGCTGGGAACACCACGCGGACTCGCGTGCCGCTGATCCCACAGCCCCTCATGTGTAATCTCAGAGTTTCGGGCGGATCCGACTCCATCGCGCTCGCGAATGGAGCTGGAAGCCGGAGGCGACGACGAGGTGCTCGGCGCAGCCTGACGAACAACTCGCAAGGGTTGTCCCCAATATGGACCGCCGTGGGGGGAGGAGCCGCCGGCGGAGGCGAAGCTGGCGCGTCGCCCCGTCCGCCTCTTCCCCGAGCGCTTCGACCTCGTCCTCGGCCTCGTCCACGACCTCGCCCCCTCCCTCTTCCCCTTATGGCTGGCTCTGCCGCCACGAGCGTGGAAGAGGGAAGGGTGCGCTGTCTGGCGGCGACCCTCGCCGCCACCAATGAAGGCCCAGGATTCCCCTTCTCCATGGCGAATGAGAGGAGGGGGAGAAGAAGCTGAAGAAAGGAGGAGATGAGAGGGTGCGGGCTTCTGTGCCCCCCTCCCGCTCCTTATAAAGGAGCAAGGTGGGAGCTCGGCCGCCCTGCTCAGCGAATCAAGACGCAGGAAGAGCAGGGAGACGGGGCGGACCCACTACCTTTGCTCGCAACGGCCCGGCTTCCCGCTTCCACCGTCCGCGACTCCAAGCGCATGGGAGCCGCATGGCGGGGATGCAGAGCCGAGGCGATGGATGAGGCGGCCTCGCCCTACCCCGTGATCTCGGGGAGTGGGCGCCTCGAAAACCGCACACCGGCCACGTCCAGTAAATGCACCACGCCCCCACGCCTACCTCCGTCCAGGGAGGAGGGCGTGGGCCGTCCCCTTCATCATGGCCTGACGCACGCTCGCGGGGCTTAGCTCCGCGCACGCCGCCCGCGTCACCCACGACTCCGCGCTTGACGCATGCCGTTACGGGCGTGCGCGGTGGAAGCGGAGAGATATGCGGCGTGACCCAGGCCGCGCGCGTGCCCGTGCACTGTTTTGGGCCTGGCCCAACAGCGCTCGGCACCGTGTCTGGTCCAGGCCCGGGGGCTCCTGTCGGTGTACTAGAGTAGGGGTACCCTTAGTACCCCGAACTTGTGCACGAGCAGTCGCAGCACCCCGCGGCAAGCCTTGCCGGGTGACCACCAAGATCCTCCGTGGTCCCTTTGAAGACCATCCAAGAACAAAGTACTCAAATCAAGGCCCCGGCCAGAGGAGCTTGCCGGGAAGAAGACATGACCCCGGCAAGAGGAGCTTGCCGGGAAGGCTATCAAAAGCATCTCGAGACCCTGGCAAGAGGAGCCTGCCGGGAAGGTCATCCAAGGCATTTCAAGGAACTTACCGCGGCGCGCTACGCGCCCCGGCAAGGCCCGGTGAGCGACAAGCTCCCGGATGCGACAAGACAACGGCCGCGGCATGGCGCTTGCCGCGGCAAGCCCTCACTCCACGCCTGCGCTCCAGCACATCCAACCACGTGTCGCTCTGGGGCCCTCCCAAGCACACGTGGTGGGAGGCTGTGCAGCTAGGGGCGTGCGGTGGCAAGCAGGCGCTGACAAGATCACCATCGTGGCAAATGGTGGCGTCCCTAGCGGTCCATTTCCGCACTGTCTAGGCGACACAGACGGGCATTTAATGCCCTTGTCCCCTGCCGTCAGGGTTAGGTACGATAGCACTGTAGCAGGTAGCTGTGCCTGCTACAGCACCTAGCTATGCCTACTACGGCACCTTTCCACTTTTGCCCTCCGTTGCCCTATGTCGGTAACCCCTTGAGCATATAAAAGGAGGCCCGTGTGCAACGGAGAAGTGGGTTAGCCAATTCGAGAACCCTTCGAGAGGGGTAAGCCAATTCGAGAACCCTTCGAGAGGAAGCCACCTCGAACACTCACGCTCGGTCTCGCTCCCGAGCTAGAAATCAATACAATCCACAAAGCAGGAGTAGGGTTTTACGCATCCGTGTGGCCCGAACCTGGGTAAATCTCTTGCGTGCTTCGCCTCGATCTGCTCTTTGTGCGACCTCCGCCCCCCGCCGAACCGAAAGGGACCCGGTCCGCCGGTCCCATAGGTGACCGTGGATCAGCAACCCCGGCACCCAACAAGTAAACATGTTCCAACAAGGAAAAAGATCTCCATGTTCCAACAAGGAACAAACTTCAATCTTCACCTGCAACTAACAACGCTATAAGAGGGGCTGAGCAAAGCGGTAACATGGCCAAACAATGGTTTGCTAGGACAAGGTGGGTTAGAGGCTTGGTTCAACAATATGGGAGGCATGATAAGCAAGTGGTAGGTATCGCAGCATAGGCATAGCAAAAGAGCGAGCATCTAGCAAGCAAAGATAGAAGTGATTTCGAGGGTATGGTCATCTTGCCTGAAATCCCACAAGGAAGAAGAACGAGTCCATGAAGAAGAAAAACGAACGTAGACGAACGGGTCCTCGCAATCATGACGTTACCGGAACCAACCCGAAGAAGCAAACACCGAAAGAAGCACACAACATTGTAAACAACCAACACATGAACATGGTATGATATGCGGGATGCGGTATGCGATGCATATGCATGATTTGACAAGGAATGATAGAACCTGGCCTCAACATGGAAATCCAAGTGTGCCACTGGAAAAGTGAGATGAAATCACTTGAAAACGATATAAAGAACGCCGGAACCGGAGTCACGGTTTGGAAATGGCAAGCAATTCAAATATGGCACCGTTCTGCGATATACAGCAAGTAGCCATCTAAATGCAACAAGATGAACATGCTACAACACTCAAACATGGAAACAAAATACATGGCAGGGATCCATTCAAGAAGCTTAACAAAAGACTAGCACTGAGCTACGGCCAATTCATCCATTAACAGGTTCAAACAAGCATGGCAAAAATGCAATTGGTAAACAGATCTCAGACTTAGTGAAATTAACACTTGTCTGGAATTTCAGATCAGATAGCACTCTTTGGAGCAATAAAACTATATGCTACAGGAACTGAACATGGCAAAGTAAAGCATAGAATGGAGCTACTCAAAGAGCTTAACAAAAGTCCCTTAGTGACCTTGAGTCAAAAGGGATCAGAAAATACAATTGCAAGCATGTGAACATGGCAAAAACATAATCAGTTCTCAGACTTAGTGAAAAACTGGAGCATGCTGAAACAGATATCAAGTAGGCATGTTTACGAGCTCGATGCACTCACTACAGAGCAAGGCATGACAATCTAAGCATACACCCATCAAGAATACACATTATACAAGCTAGACATGGCAAGAACAATAACATAGCATGCACGGATCAACTACAACATCCTCGGCAAAATCGCTAACAAGTAGACAATCTGCACGGATTCACGAAATAGCAAAAGTAGAGCTCGATTGACTCAAGCTAGGGTGCTCCATAATTGCAAACAAAGACATGGATGGATAGAGCACCGCAATATTAACAAAACATCCTTACTGATCATCCTCAAAAGAGGCACGAATCACTAGGAAACAACATGAACATATGGAATAATGAGATAAACAGACCAGGGACTTAGTGAAAATGCTAAGTCCCTGAAATCAGCATTAACGAATGCACTACTTTGCAAGCTTGTGCTAGTCACCACACACATCACAAAAATACATGGATGGCACCTCTGGAAAGATGACAAAGCATATAACAAAACAAATGTAGAGCTCACGGGCATATCATGCACACAATAATCATGGCAAAAATGACAAATATCTAAATGGAGCAGCAAATCTGACAACTATCTCAAGTAGCACTCTTCTAACAGAATTTCGGTCATCAATATGAGCTCAAATGAAAATGATGCAATGAGATGAAATGATGTACTCTCTGAGACGAACATTTTGATATGCTATATGCATGAATCGGAGCTATGGATGCAAAGTTACAATGCGATGAACATGGGCATATGGATCTGGGAATTTCGGGGAAAGTCAACGCGGGACGGAGGGATCCGGGACGGAGCGGTGCAGATCTGAGACGGGACGTTTGGTTCGGGGAGTGGTGCATCTGGTCCCGATCCACGGGATCTCGCCGGAGATAATGGAGATGGCCGGAATTTGAGCTTGGGGCGGCGCCGGTCGAGGCAAGGCAGAGGAGGCGGTGTAGGTGACCGGATCCGGCGCATTAGGCGGCGGTGGCGGCGGCGGGGCCGCGCCGGCGAAGGGCGGCGCCGGCGGGAGGGAGCGGTGGCGCCGGACGGCGACCTTGGCCGGCGAAGGCGGCGGCGAGAGCAGCGCGGCCGCGGGCGGGCGCGGATGGCGGTGCTCTGTAGCGCGGGAGGCGAGGCGCGCGGATGGTGGCGGCCGGCGGATCTGGGCCCGCGCGGGCCTTCCCCGGGCCCCATGGGCCGGCGGCGGCGGGAGGAGGAGAGAGAGGGCGGCGGGGTGAGGTGGCGAGGCCGGATTGGCTGAGGGCGAGGGCGGACACGTCCGGTCGCCGGGCGAACATGTCCGGCGACGCGAGGGAGAGGGAGGCTAGGGTTTCGTCCGCGAAAATGGACGGGGAGTTCATATTTATAGGTAGAGGGAGCTAGGAGAGTCCAAATGAGGTGCGGGTTTAGGCCACGCGATTGTGATCGAACGACCGAGATGATGGAAGAGGTTTAGGTGGGTTTTGGGCCAAAATGGAGGGGTGTTGGGCTGCAACACACACGAGGCCTTTTCGGTCCCTCGGTTAACCGTTGGAGCATCAAACGAAGTCCAAATGGTACGAAACTTGACAGGCGGTCTACCGGTAGTAAACCAAGGCCGCTTGACAAGTCTTGGTCCAATCCGGAAATGTTTAATCACCACACACGAAAGGAAAGTAGAAATGACCACCGGAGGAGAACGGAGCGCCGGATTGCAAAACGGACAACGGGGAAAATGCTTGGATGCATGAGACGAACATGTATGCAAATGAAATGCACATGATGACATGATATGCAATGCATGACACGCAAGCAATGACAAGGCAACAACAGCGAATAACTGGACGACACCTGGCACATCGGTCACGGGGCGTTACAACACTCCACCACTACGAGAGGATCTCGTCCCGAGGTCTAGAATGGCACCAGAGGAACAACGGAAGAGAAGAGATGAGAGGTAAAACTAAGTTGCTTCATTGACAAACGAGTGAAACCACGAACCTTGAAGAGGTTAAGTTATTTCGAGAAAAGAATACGACGGAGATGAACGAAATAGAAAAACACTCCGTTAAGAACGAGTAACGAGTAAGAACAAATTCGGGAAGCACTCCGGTTTTAGAAGGGATGCAAGAGTTGATAAGGCGAAAGGAACTTGAGCAAAAGGGCACAACACTCCGGTTAAATGGACAATCATGAAAAGAACATAATCTTTGATGAAGCGAGATGATGGTTGAAGAAAGCAACATCACAATGGCTCCGGAACAAAAGAATAGAAGATAGATAATTGAAATAGGAGAAATGAGGAGAAAATGCCAACTTCTGCCAAAAGAGGTTGAGAAGGCATCCTTAGGAGAAGGGTCGAATGGAGTTGTTGGAAAACCAACAACGAAAAGAACAGGGTTGTAGTGGGCTTATGGAGAACATCTCAAAACTATGAGGTGAAATTCTGCCACTAACAGAAACGATATATTAGATTGATAACAACAAGGAGATGAGAAGCTTAATTCACCGGGAGGATAGATGAATAACTTGGGTCATTTATAAACACCATAGATAGCAACAATCCTTAGGGAAGGCTTTAGGTGAAATATAACCCAGGATAGCTCCAATGACGAGATTGATGGATTTAAAATATCCCAATCTTGACGGCATATGAATCATGAAAACATGAACTCAAATTATCAAAATGACATAATACCACCTCCAATGATACGATAGACAGAAAATGCACTCCGGATTACAATATGAAGAAAGCTTGAGTTTCTTAGAAAAGAATCTCGATGAATACTTCGAGAAGGAATATAAATCCTTGATGAACCATCATGTAGAACTTTCATGAGAACTCCAGAAATAAAAGAAATGATCAATCGAAATGGAGGATGAAAAGAATAAGGTTGAAGCCTTGCAATGATTTAAATGGATCTCGCGATGAAATAATTGAGAGAACTTGGAACTCCGGGAAAGAAAGATAAAGCATCTCGAACTGTGAATATGATATGATGAACCACTCCGGAAAAAGGAATTAATCACTTGGATGGAACAAGAATAAGAATTATGTTATGCCTATCCTTCACCAATTAAATTGACGACAATCAACGGATTTGGCATACTACTTATTCTCGTTGAAAGGATTAAGATAGATATAGCGCAAACTTGAGAAGGTATTGAACGAACTACCGGTAGAATTGAAAACAACAAATGAATTGATATGATAAAAAGGTAAGAAGAATCTTGAACGAACCACCGTAAGAGTTGAAAAAGAACGAATAAAAGATAACGAATCACCGGGAAGAATTTGTAAATGAACGAAGATGCTTGAGAGAAACTAGATACATGAGAACGAAGGGATCACGAACTGATTAGAGATCACTTGAACAGAGCACCGGTAAGATTTAAAGAACGAGAACTGAAAACTAGAAAGAATAATTCTGAGATGATGGGCTGCGAAGAATCAAACTGAAAAGACTCCTGAATTGCTCCGGATGGGTGAAAATAATTCTCGCAATCGAAAACAATTATGAGAGGATAGCATCAAGCTAGAATCACGAATCTTTGAGAGAACGGATAAGATTTGGAGGAAAAATCTTCTTCGGTCTTGAAATGCAGAGAATGACGATGAGAAACACTACCAAGAATTATTTAGACACTCCGGAAGAATCAAAAGCGAAGAGGTTGAGCCAACAATGAAAATATTTTGACAGATCTTGGAGAAGACATTTGACTGATGATAAATCATTCTTATGTCAAACTTTGAAAAGAAATTTGAGGATAGCTCCGGGAGAATAAGAAGAGTCAGGTAAGATCCCGGAAAAGACCTGTGGGTTAGGGCCCACTCAAAAGATACACCGTTAGAATGATTAAAAAGAGAGATTTCACCGGTTGAATTAAAAGACTTGAATGAGATAACATCCTCGAAAGAACTTGAACGAATGTAGAGTGGAAACACGAATCTTCGAGATATCTTGAGCACTCCGGAACAATTAAATAGCGCAAAGTAAATTATTATGAGGTGCACTGGTATGAGAAGGTATTTGAAACGAGGAAAAAGGATATGATCAAACACCAAAAGCTTGATTTGAAACCACCGGCGATGAAAAGAATGAAGAATGACGAACTTGAAGCTCCGTTAGAAACTTCATGAGAATCACCGGATAAGAACATTCAAGGAAAAGAATGGAGAGACTTCACATCGATAAGATGGATACTTGATCAAGAATTTTGAATCCTACAAGAAAACAAGGGTGGGAGGGAGGGACAACAAAGACAACTTAGGATGGATGAATGAACACCATTTAGAAAGCTGAGATTGAATCTTGCGGATGTTGAACATGAACGGATCCGCTTGGCGAGAGACACACTGGTTGAAAAGGCTTGACATGACAAACTCGATTATCAAGAAGGATTAGTATTCACATCGGAGTATGAGAACACCACTTAGAAAAGGTATGGAATCAACACTTGACATTGAAGCAACTCGAATACCACAACTCAAAACAAAAACAAAGGGTTGGCTTGCAGAATAAGCCGGAACAAACATATGATAGAGATTTCGTCCGAAGTTTTCATGGTGCGGCCTACACGGGCTCGATCGTACAGCACCATCATGTACAAGGCAGTGCACATGACATACGAAGCGTCCCCGAGTCGGCATAGCCAAGGACTCTTTAAGACACAACGAGACCACTGTAAAACCGACCGTGAATAGGCGGACCACTAGACTTCGAACCCTAATTTCATATCATACATCTGTCGGAAAGATATCCTAAGAACTACTTGAATTCCCACCTATGAAACTCCCGAAATTTTCCGGTTATGCAATCAGGTGTTGGGGATACAGGGGAAGCAAAATATCTCACCCAAAACTAGCAAATCCTACATCCAGCTGTATCCATCCTTCAACACATAACCAAGAAACCTTCGGAAATCATCTACCTCAACCTTCGAAAAGCATCCGTTATACAAGTTATGGCAATACTCCCGAACTCCCGCCCCAGTACTGGGTGGCATCGAGGTTATCTCACCAACGAACTGCATAAAAGAGATTTTCGATGTCGGCGTACTAAACTCAGGTATTCCAAAACTGCAATGATAAAATTTTGCCGACAACACCTCAGAGCTCAACTCCCCGGGACACTTCCACAAAACCCCTGACAGGAGGCACCAAGACAATGTTCTCGTCACAAAACCATCGGAACGATTCCAAGATACCCGCTTGATCCTAAATTTTTTTTTAGTGAAATTTGAGAAGAGAAGAGTCAAAGCTCTGCGTCAGGATGCCTCACCAGAGCGACGAAGGGACTGAGGAGTAAAAAGAAGTCCTAACTCTCCGATATATATAATTCCTGAATGACTCAAAACATTTTTCTAGACTCAACAACGTCCGCTAATTCGATCAAGCAGTGGGGGCTCCTAAAGTCGGGGATGGCTCTAATTACCAACATGTAACGCCCTCGATGCGGCTATATCTCCCACGTGTCGAAGCACGACTTAGAGGCATAACCTCATTGAAAGCAATGTCGCAAGTGAGGTAATCTTCACACAACCCATGTAATACATAAGGGGAAAAGATACATAGTTGGCTTACAATCGCCACTTCACACAATACATGAATAAAGCATTACATCACACAAATACAATCAAGGTCCGACTATGGAACCAAAATAAAAGAAGAACCTCAAATGCGACACGGTCCCCGATCGACCCCAACTGGGCTCCACTACTGATCAACTAGAACGAAACAACACAAAGGACAAGATCTACATCGAGCTCCTCCTGAGCTTGGTTGCGTCCTCTGCATAGACTCATCGGCACCTGCAAGCTGGTTTTGGAAGTATCTGTGAGTCACGGGGACTCAGCAATCTCGCACCCTCGCGATCAAGACTATTTAAGCTTATGGGTAAGGTAAAGGTATGAGGTGGAGCTGCAGCAAGCGACTAGCATATATGTTGGCTAACATACGCAAAAGAGAGCGAGAAGAGAAGGCAAAGCACGATCGTGAAACTATGATCAAGAAGTGATCCTAGAACAACCTACGTCAAGCATAACTCCAACACCGTGTTCACTTCCCGGACTCCGCCAGAAAGAGACCATCACGGTTACACACGCGGTTGATGTATTTTAATTAAGGTCAACTTCAGGTTTTCTACAACCGGACATTAACAAATTCCCATCTGCCCATAACCGCGGGCACGGCTTTCGAATGTTCAAATCCCTGCAGGGGTGTCCCAACTTAGCCCATCACAAGCTCTCACGGTCAACGAAGGAATAGACCTCCTCCCGAGACATTCCGATCAGACTCGGTATCCCGGTTCTACAAGACATCCTCGACAATGGTAAAACAAGTCCAGCAAGATAGCCCGATGCGCCGACATCCTGATAGGAGCTGCACATATCTCGTTCTCAGGGCAACACCGGATGAACACTACGTACAGCTAAAACCAGCCCTCAAGTTTCCCCGAGGTGGCGCCGCAAGTGGCTCTAGTTTGGACCAACACTTAGACAAGCACTGGCCCGGGGGGTTAAAATAAAGATGACCCTCCGGATGCGCGACTCCCAAGCGAAAAAGGATAGGTGGCGAATGGTAAAACCAATGTTGGGCCTTGCTGGAGGAGTTTTATTCAAAGCGAACTGTCAAGGGGTTCCCATTATAACCCAACCGCGTAAGGAACGCAAAATCCGAGAACATAACACCGATATGACTGAAACTAGGGCGGCAAGAGTGGAACAAAACACCAGGCATAAGGCCGAGCCTTCCACCCTTTACCAAGTATATAGATGCATTAATTAAATAAGATATATTGTGATATCCCAACAAGTAAACATGTTCCAACAAGGAACAACATCTCCATGTTCCAACAAGGAACAAACTTCAATCTTCACCTGCAACTAACAACGCTATAAGAGGGGCTGAGCAAAGCGGTAACATAGCCAAACAACGGTTTGCTAGGACAAGGTGGGTTAGAGGCTTGGTTCAACAATATTAGAGGCATGATAAGCAAGTGGTAGGTATCGCAGCATAGGCATAGCAAAAGAGCGAGCATCTAGCAAGCAAAGATAGAAGTGATTTCGAGGGTATGGTCATCTTGCTTGAAATCCCGCAAGGAAGAAGAACGAGTCCATGAAGAAGACAAACGAACGTAGACGAACGGGTCCTCACTATCATGACGTTACCGGAACCAACCCGAAGAAGCAAACACCGGAAAGAAGCACACAACATAATAAACAACCAACACATGAACATGGTATGATATGCGGGATGCGGTATGCGATGCATATGCATGATTTGACAAGGAATGATAGAACCTGGACTCAACTTGGAAATCCAAGTGTGCCGCTGGAAAAGTGAGATGAAATCGCTTGAAAACGATATAAAGAACGCCGGAATCGGAGTCACGGTTTGGAAATGGCAAGCAATTTAAATATGGCACCGGTCTGCGATATACAGCAAGTAGCCATCTAAATGCAACAAGATGAACATGCTACAACACTCAAACATGGCAACAAAATACATGGCAGGGATCCATTCAAGAAGCTTAATAAAAGACTAGCACTGAGCTACGGCCAATTCATCCATTAACAGGTTCAAACAAGCATGGCAAAAATGCAATTGATAAACAGATCTCAGACTTAGTGAAATTAACACTTGTCTGGAATTTCAGATCAGATAGCACTCTTTGGAGCAATAAAACTATATGCTACAGGAACTGAACATGGCAAAGTAAAGCATGGAATGGAGCTACTCAAAGAGCTTAACAAAAGTCCCTTAGTGACCTTGAGTCAAAAGGGATCAGAAAATACAATTGCAAGCATGTGAACATGGCAAAAACATAATCAGTTCTCAGACTTAGTGAAAAACTGGAGCATGCTGAAACAGATATCAAGTAGGCATGTTTACGAGCTCGATGCACTCACTACAGAGCAAGGCATGACAATCTAAGCATACACCCATCAAGAATACACATTATAAAAGCTAGACATGGCAAGAACAATAACATAGCATGCACGGATCAACTACAACATCCTCGGCAAAATCGCTAACAAGTAGACAATCTGCCCAGATTCACGAAATAGCAAAAGTAGAGCTCGATTGACTCAAGCTAGGGTGCTCCATAATTGCAAACAAAGACATGGATGGATATAGCACCTCAAGATTAACAAAACATCCTTACTGATCATCCTCAAAAGAGGCACGAATCACTAGGAAACAACATGAACATATGGCATAATGAGATAAACAGACCAAGGACTTAGTGAAAATGCTAAGTCCCTGAAATCAGCATTAACGAATGCACTACTTTGCAAGCTTGTGCTAGTCACCACACACATCAGAAAAATACATGGATGGCACCTCTGGAAAGATGACAAAGCATATAACAAAACACATGTAGAGCTCACGGGCATATCATGCACACAATAATCATGGCAAAAATGACAAATATCTAAATGGAGCAGCAGATCTGACAATTATCTCAAGTAGCACTCTTCTAACAGAATTTCGGTCATCAATATGAGCTCAAATGAAAATAATGCAATGAGATGAAATGATGTACTCTCTGAGATGAACATTTCGATATGCTATATGCATGAATCGGAGCTATGGATGCAAAGTTACAATGCGATGAACATGGGCATATGGATCTGGGAATTTCGGGGACTTAGTGAAATTATACCTCCGCGAAAGTCAACGCGGGACGGAGGGATTCGGGACGGAGCGGTGCAGATCTGAGACGGGACGTTTGGTTCGGGGAGTGGTGGATCTGGTCCCGATCCACGGGATCTCGCTGGAGACGATGGAGATGGCCGGAATTTGAGCTTGGGGCGGCGCCGGTCGAGGCAAGGCGGAGGAGGCGGTGTAGGTGGCCGGATCCGGCGCATTAGGCGGCGGTGGCGGCGGCGGGGCGGCGCCGGCGAAGGGCGGCACCGGCGGGAGGGAGCGGTGGCGCCAGACGGCGACCTTGGCCGGCGAAGGCAGCGGCGAGAGCAGCGCGGCCGCGGGCGGGCGCGGATGGCGGTGCTCTGCAGCGCGGGAGGCGAGGCGCGCGGATGGCGGCGGCCGGCGGATCTGGGCGCGCACGGGCCTGCCTCAGGCCCCGCGGGCCGGCGGCGGCGGGAGGAGGAGAGAGAGGGCGGCGGGGTGAGATGGCGAGGCTGGATTGGCTGAGGGTGAGGGCGGACACGGCCGGTCGCCGGGCGAACATGTCCGGCGACGCGAGGGAGAGGGAGGCTAGGCTTTCGTCCGTGAAAATGGACGGGGAGGACATATTTATAGGTAGAGGGAGCTAGGAGAGTCCAAATGAGGTGCGGGTTTCGGCCACGCGATCGTGATCGAACGACCGAGATGATGGAAGAGGTTTAGGTGGGTTTTGGGCCAAAATGGAGGGGTGTTGGGCTGCAACACACACGAGGCCTTTTCGGTCCCTCGGTTAACCGTTGGAGCATCAAACGAAGTCCAAATGGTACGAAACTTGACAGGCGGTCTACCGGTAGTAAACCAAGGCCGCTTGAAAAGTCTCGGTCCAATCCGGAAATGTTTAATCACCACACACGAAAGGAAAGTAGAAATGACCACCGGAGGAGAACGGAGCGCCAGATTGCAAAACGAACAACGGGGAAAATGCTTTGGATGCATGAGAAGAACATGTATGCAAATGAAATGCACATGATGACATGATATGCAATGCATGACACGCAAGCAACGACAAGGCAACAACAGCGAATAACTGGACGACACCTGGCACATCGGTCACGGGGCGTTACAACACTCCACCACTACGAGAGGATCTCGTCCCGAGATCTAGAATGGCACCGGAGGAACAACGGAAGAGAAGAGATGAGAGGTAAAACTAAGTTGCTTCATTGACAAACGAGTGAAACCACGAACCTTGAAGAGGTTAAGTTATTTCGAGAAAAGAATACGACGGAGATGAACGAAATAGAAAAATACTCCGTTAAGAACGAGTAACGAGTAAGAAAAAATTCGGGAAGAACTCCGGTTTTAGAAGGTATGCAAGAGTTGATAAGGCGAAAGGAACTTGAGCAAAAGGGCACAACACTCCGGTTAAATGGACAATCATGAAAAGAACATAATCTTTGATGAAGCGAGATGATGGTTGAAGAAAGAAACATCACAATGGCTCCGGAACAAAAGAATAGAAGATAGATAATTGAAATAGGAGAAATGAGGAGAAAATGCCAACTTCTGCCAAAAGAGGTTGAGAAGGCATCCTTAGGAGAAGGGTCGAACGGAGTTGTTGGAAAACCAACAACGAAAAGAACAGGGTTGTAGTGGGCTTATGGACAACATCTCAAAACTATGAGGTGAAATTCTGCCACTAACAGAAACGATATATTGGATTGATAACAACAAGGAGATGAGAAGCTTAATTCACCGGGAGGATAGATGAATAACTTGGGTCATTTATAAACACCATAGATAGCAACAATCCTTAGGGAAGGCTTTAGGTGAAATATAACCCAAGATAGCTCCAATGACGAGATTGATGGATTTAAAATATCCCAATCTTGACGGCATGTGAATCATGAAAACATGAACTCAAATTATCAAAATGACATAATACCACCTCCAATGATACGATAGACAGAAATGCACTCCGGATTACAATATGAAGAAAGCTTGAGTTTCTTAGAAAAGAATCTCGATGAATACTTCCAGAAGGAATATAAATCCTTGATGAACCATCATGTAGAACTTTCATGAGAACTCCAGAAATAAAAGAAATGATCAATCGAAATGGAGGATGAAAAGAATAAGGTTGAAGCCTTGCAATGATTTAAATGGATCTCGCGATGAAATAATTGAGAGAACTTGGAACTCCGGGAAAGAAAGATAAAGCATCTCGAACTGAGAATATGATATGATGAACCACTCCGGAAAAAGGAATTAATCACTTGGATGGAACAAGAATAAGAATTATGTTATGCCTATCCTTCACCAATTAAATTGATGACAATCAACGGATTTGGCATACTACTTATTCTCGTTGAAAGGATTAAGATAGATATAGCGCAAACTTGAGAAGGTATTGAACGAACTACCGGTAGAATTGAAAACAACAAATGAATTGATATGATAAAAAGGTAAGAAGAATCTTGAACGAACCACCGTAAGAATTGAAAAAGAATGAATAAAAGATAACGAATCACCGGGAAGAATTTGCAAATGAACGAAGATGCTTGCGAGAAACTAGATACATGAGAACGAAGGGATCACGAACTGATTAGAGATCACTTGAACAAAGCACCGGTAAGATTTAAAGAACGAGAATTGAAAACTAGAAAGAATAATTCTGAGATGATGGGCTGCGGAGAATCAAACTGAAAAGACTCCTGAATTGCTCCGGATGGGTGAAAATAATTCTCGCAATCGAAAACAATTATGAGAGGATAGCATCAAGCTAGAATCATGAATCTTTGAGAGAACGGATAAGATTTGGAGGAAAACTCTTCTTCGGTCTTGAAATGCAGAGAATGACGATGAGAAACACTACCAAGAATTATTTAGACACTCCGGAAGAATCAAAAGCGAAGAGGTTGAGCCAACGATGAAAAGATTTTGACAGATCTTGGAGAAGACATTTGACTGATGATAAATCATTCTTACGTCAAACTTTGAAAAGAAATTTGAGGATAGCTCCAGGAGAATAAGAAGAGTCAGGTAAGATCCTGGAAAAGACCTGTGGGTTAGGGCCCACTCAAAAGATACACCGTTAGAATGATTAAAAAGAGAGATTTCACCGGTTGAATTAAAAGACTTGAATGAGATAACATCCTCGAAAGAACTTGAACGAATGTAGAGTGGAAACACGACTCTACGAGATATCTTGAGCACTCCGGAACAATTAAATAGCGCGAAGTAAATTATTATGAGGTGCACCGTTATGAGAAGGTATTTGAAACGAGGAAAAAGGATATGATCAAACACCAAAAGCTTGAGTTGAAACCACCGGCGATGAAAAGAATGAAGAATGACGAACTTGAAGCTCCGTTAGAAACTTCATGAGAATAACCGGATAAGAACATTGAAGGAAAAGAATGGAGAGACTTCACATCAATAAGATGGATACTTGATCAAGAATTTTGAATCCTACAAGAAAACAAGGGTGGGAGGGAGGGACAACAAAGACAACTTAGGATGGATGAATGAACACCATTTAGAAAGCTGAGATTGAATCTTGCGGATGTTGAACATGAACGGATCCGCTTGGCGAGAGACACACCGGTTGAAAAGGCTTGACATGACAAACTCGATTATCAAGAAGGATTAGTATTCACATCGGAGTATGAGAACACCACTTAGAAAAGGTATGGAATCAACACTTGACATTGAAGCAACTCGAATACCACAACTCAAAAGAAAAACAAAGGGTTGGCTTGCAGAATAAACCGGAACAAACATATGATAGAGATTTCGTCCGAAGTTTTCATGGTGGGGCCTACACGGGCACGATCGTACAGCACCATCATGTACAAGGCAGTGCACATGACATACGAAGCGTCCCCGAGTCGGCATAGCCAAGGACTCTTTAAGACACAACGACACCACTATAAAACCGACCGTGAATAGGCGGACCACTAGACTTCGAATCCCAATTTCATATCATACATCTGTCGGAAAGATATCCTAAGAACTACTTGAATTCCCACCTATGAAACTCCCGAAATTTTCCGCTTATGCAATCAGGTGTTGGGGATACAGGGGAAGCATAATATCTCACCCAAAACTAGCAAATCCTACATCCAGCTGTATCCATCCTTCAACACATAACCAAGAAACCTTCGGAAATCATCTACCTCAACCTTCGAAAAGCATCCGTTATACAAGTTATGGCAATACTCCCGAACTCCCGCCCCTGTACTGGGTGGCATCGAGGTTATCTCACCAACGAACTGCATAAAAGAGATTTTTGATGTCGGCGTACTAAAGTCAGGTATTCCAGAAAATGGACGGGGAGAGGGAGGCTAGGGTTTCGTCCGCGAAAATGGACGGGGAGGACATATTTATAGGTAGAGGGAGCTAGGAGAGTCCAAATGAGGTGCGGGTTTCGGCCACGCGATTGTGATCGAACGACCGAGATGATGGAAGAGGTTTAGGTGGGTTTTGAGCCAAAATGGAGGGGTGTTGGGCTGCAACACACACGAGGCCTTTTCGGTCCCTCGGTTAACCGTTGGAGCATCAAACGAAGTCCAAACGGTACGAAACTTGACAGGCGGTCTACCGGTAGTAAACCAAGGCCGCTTGACAACTCTCGGTCCAATCCGGAAATGTTTAATCACCACACACGAAAGGAAAGTAGAAATGACCACCGGAGGAGAACGGAGCGCCGGATTGCAAAACGGACAACGGGGAAAATGCTTGGATGCATGAGACGAACATGTATGCAAATGAAATGCACATGATAACATGATATGCAATGCATGACACGCAAGCAATGACAAGGCAACAACAGCGAATAACTGGACGACACCTGGCACATCGGTCACGGGGCGTTACAACACTCCACCACTACGAGAGGATCTCGTCCCGAGATCTAGAATGGCACCGGAGGAACAACGGAAGAGAAGAGATGAGAGGTAAAACTAAGTTGCTTCATTGACAAACGAGTGAAACCACGAACCTTGAAGAGGTTAAGTTATTTCGCGAAAAGAATACGACGGAGATGAACGAAATAGAAAAACACTCCGTTAAGAACGAGTAACGAGTAAGAACAAATTCGGGAAGCACTCCGGTTTTAGAAGGGATGCAAGAGTTGATAAGGCGAAAGGAACTTGAGCAAAAGGGCACAACACTCCGGTTAAATGGACAATCATGAAAAGAACATAATCTTTGATGAAGCGAGATGATGGTTGAAGAAAGCAACATCACAATGGCTCCGGAACAAAAGAATAGAAGATAGATAATTGAAATAGGAGAAATGAGGAGAAAATGCCAACTTCTGCCAAAAGAGGTTGAGAAGGCATCCTTAGGAGAAGGGTCGAACGGAGTTGTTGGAAAACCAACAACGAAAAGAACAGGGTTGTAGTGGGCTTATGGACAACATCTCAAAACTATGAGGTGAAATTCTGCCACTAACAGAAACGATATATTGGATTGATAACAACAAGGAGATGAGAAGCTTAATTCACCGGGAGGATAGATGAATAACTTGGGTCATTTATAAACACCATAGATAGCAACAATCCTTAGGGAAGGCTTTAGGTGAAATATAACCCAAGATAGCTCCAATGACGAGATTGATGGATTTAAAATATCCCAATCTTGACGGCATGTGAATCATGAAAACATGAACTCAAATTATCAAAATGACATAATACCACCTCCAATGATACGATAGACAGAAATGCACTCCGGATTACAATATGAAGAAAGCTTGAGTTTCTTAGAAAAGAATCTCGATGAATACTTCCAGAAGGAATATAAATCCTTGATGAACCATCATGTAGAACTTTCATGAGAACTCCAGAAATAAAAGAAATGATCAATCGAAATGGAGGATGAAAAGAATAAGGTTGAAGCCTTGCAATGATTTAAATGGATCTCGCGATGAAATAATTGAGAGAACTTGGAACTCCGGGAAAGAAAGATAAAGCATCTCGAACTGAGAATATGATATGATGAACCACTCCGGAAAAAGGAATTAATCACTTGGATGGAACAAGAATAAGAATTATGTTATGCCTATCCTTCACCAATTAAATTGATGACAATCAACGGATTTGGCATACTACTTATTCTCGTTGAAAGGATTAAGATAGATATAGCGCAAACTTGAGAAGGTATTGAACGAACTACCGGTAGAATTGAAAACAACAAATGAATTGATATGATAAAAAGGTAAGAAGAATCTTGAACGAACCACCGTAAGAATTGAAAAAGAATGAATAAAAGATAACGAATCACCGGGAAGAATTTGCAAATGAACGAAGATGCTTGCGAGAAACTAGATACATGAGAACGAAGGGATCACGAACTGATTAGAGATCACTTGAACAAAGCACCGGTAAGATTTAAAGAACGAGAACTGAAAACTAGAAAGAATAATTCTGAGATGATGGGCTGCGGAGAATCAAACTGAAAAGACTCCTGAATTGCTCCAGATGGGTGAAAATAATTCTCGCAATCGAAAACAATTATGAGAGGATAGCATCAAGCTAGAATCATGAATCTTTGAGAGAACGGATAAGATTTGGAGGAAAACTCTTCTTCGGTCTTGAAATGCAGAGAATGACGATGAGAAACACTACCAAGAATTATTTAGACACTCCGGAAGAATCAAAAGCGAAGAGGTTGAGCCAACGATGAAAAGATTTTGACAGATCTTGGAGAAGACATTTGACTGATGATAAATCATTCTTACGTCAAACTTTGAAAAGAAATTTGAGGATAGCTCCAGGAGAATAAGAAGAGTCAGGTAAGATCCTGGAAAAGACCTGTGGGTTAGGGCCCACTCAAAAGATACACCGTTAGAATGATTAAAAAGAGAGATTTCACCGGTTGAATTAAAAGACTTGAATGAGATAACATCCTCGAAAGAACTTGAACGAATGTAGAGTGGAAACACGAATCTACGAGATATCTTGAGCACTCCGGAACAATTAAATAGCGTGAAGTAAATTATTATGAGGTGCACCGGTATGAGAAGGTATTTGAAACGAGGAAAAAGGATATGATCAAACACCAAAAGCTTGAGTTGAAACCACCGGCGATGAAAAGAATGAAGAATGATGAACTTGAAGCTCCGTTAGAAACTTCATGAGAATAACCGGATAAGAACATTGAAGGAAAAGAATGGAGAGACTTCACATCAATAAGATGGATACTTGATCAAGAATTTTGAATCCTACAAGAAAACAAGGGTGGGAGGGAGGGACAACAAAGACAACTTAGGATGGATGAACGAACACCATTTAGAAAGCTGAGATTGAATCTTGCGGATGTTGAACATGAACGGATCCGCTTGGCGAGAGACACACCAGTTGAAAAGGCTTGACATGACAAACTCGATTATCAAGAAGGATTAGTATTCACATCGGAGTATGAGAGCACCACTTAGAAAAGGTATGGAATCAACACTTGACATTGAAGCAACTCGAATACCACAACTCAAAAGAAAAACAAAGGGTTGGCTTGCAGAATAAACCGGAACAAACATATGATAGAGATTTCGTCCGAAGTTTTCATGGTGGGGCCTACACGGGCTCGATCGTACAGCACCATCATGTACAAGGCAGTGCACATGACATACGAAGTGTCCCCGAGTCGGCATAGCCAAGGACACTTTAAGACACAACGAGACCACTATAAAACCGACCGTGAATAGGCGGACCACTAGACTTCGAACCCCAATTTCTTATCATACATCTGTCGGAAAGATATCCTAAGAACTACTTGAATTCCCACCTATGAAACTCCCGAAATTTTCCGGTTATGCAATCAGGTGTTGGGGATACAGGGGAAGCATAATATCTCACTCAAAACTAGCAAATCCTACATCCAGCTGTATCCATCCTTCAACACATAACCAAGAAACCTTCGGAAATCATCTACCTCAACCTTCGAAAAGCATCCGTTATACAAGTTATGGCAATACTACCGAACTCCCGCCCCAGTACTGGGTGGCATCGAGGTTATCTCACCAACGAACTGCATAAAAGAGATTTTCGATGTCGGCGTACTAAACTCAGGTATTCCAGAAAATGGACGGGGAGAGGGAGGCTAGGGTTTCGTCCGCGAAAATGGACGGGGAGGACATATTTATAGGTAGAGGGAGCTAGGAGAGTCCAAATGAGGTGCGGGTTTCGGCCACGCGATCGTGATCGAACGACCGAGATGATGGAAGAGGTTTAGGTGGGTTTTGGGCCAAAATGGAGGGGTGTTGGGCTGCAACACACACGAGGCCTTTTCGGTCCCTCGGTTAACCGTTGGAGCATCAAACGAAGTCCAAATGGTACGAAACTTGACAGGCGGTCTACCGGTAGTAAACCAAGGCCGCTTGAAAAGTCTCGGTCCAATCCGGAAATGTTTAATCACCACACACGAAAGGAAAGTAGAAATGACCACCGGAGGAGAACGGAGCGCCGGATTGCAAAATGGACAACGGGGAAAATGCTTGGATGCATGAGACGAACATGTATGCAAATGAAATGCACATGATGACATGATATGCAATGCATGACACATAAGCAATGACAAGGCAACAACAGCGAATAACTGGACGACACCTGGCGCATCGGTCATGGGGCGTTACACATCATTACAAAGAACCCAAGAGTCAAGGAGCGGTTTTATCTCCCATATCTTCTATGCCGTGACCCTGATGACTGGCGCCGGCACGACGGAGGCCTCGCCCTGTGCCAGTTGATGCTGCTTGATAATGATACGTATGATGTTAAGATGCCATCGCTTGAGGGCAAGGCTTGGGCGGGCGCAAATGGAGATTGGGTTGTTTACATTGGGTCCAACTGCGAGTGGGAACTTATGAATGTGTACACTCGTCACCGGGTTCCACTTCCAAAAATCTCAGCACACTGCCCAGAGGTTGAGCACACCGGTAATGTACGCACGTTCAAATACGATCATGGTGACTGTCTTCTATGGAAGATAGCAATTTGTCGAGTTCCCAACCGCTCTTGGAATTACAACAACTATCAAGTTGTTGCTATCTTCGACAAGCTTGTTGCCGTCCTTCGTGGTTCGACTCGGTGGATATTGCTCAAAAATCAGTTTCTGTACACGGATGAATACTGTGATGCAATTCAATACGAGGGCCTTGTGTTTGCTGCCACCACTCGTGGCACTGTTTTTTTCATGGCATCCTAGTAGTTTCGGTACGTTTGTCTTCCACCGTAATTATAATTGTTTCATCCACATGCATGCGGGTTAGCAAGTTTCCCTTTACTAATTAACCTTCTTCTTGTGTTTCCAAGGTCTTGTGAACCTCCCACCACCTATACTTGAAAAAATTTATAACCAAGGGGGAGATGACGATGGTGATGATCACGAGCATGAGGACGAGCAGCGCCCATATACTCTGTGGCGCCTGGCAACTAATTCCGATGGATCACCTCTTCTTGTGTGTATACAGCCCACTGATGATGTTACTGCTAAGGAAGCAGGTGTCTCCCATGGTCGCACTCTCTGGACCTATTCCAACACCCGTTGCATGGTATTCGGGATGTATACTAGTGTGCTAGCGCCAACTCCTACTCCCTGGCACAGAATTGATAGTCTTGGAGAAAACTCGCTCTTCCTTGGACAAAACTATCCGATGATGGTGAAAGGCGATCCAACTGCTGTTGACACATTTATGAGAAGCAACTGTGTCTATACCTCGGACATTTGGGTGGTTCCCTACCCTAGTACTGATATAGTAGGCCGCTTCAGCCTGGATGATCGGTCCTGCATTGGTCTCCAGATCGACAACGGATGGCCCGTCCCAGAGAATCACTTGTGGTTCAAAGCAAGTGTTTCCAACGCCGCGGAATGGTTGAGTTAAAGTTCATTTCATGGCTTGTTATTTGTTGTGTGGTGAAAACTTTAGTATTTATAATGTATCCTCGTTGTCGATGTGGGTTGATGACCTGTTGTATGTAATAAAATCATATGCGTGTGATAAACTTACTAAATTTATGAATGTCTTTCGAGTCGCTTATCTGAGTGAGTGGTGCGACGAGGCAAAAAAAATATTTTCCGAATACATAATTGTACGTGCATTGCAACAGGTTATCGGATGAGGCCAATCAACAATTGTAGGACACTATTTGTACTAGCTTCACATGCTTCGCGCGTCGGGCGGGTGTTTTTACTGTAGCCATATGTTAATGTGTTCGCTGTACGTAATATAGTAGGAGTAAGTAGTAGGAGTAGTAGGGTCGCATGGGCCAGAACAAGCATTCACGTCCAGGAGTACGGCACACGCCACCACCACGACATCCATCTGACACCATATTATTTCTTGGAGTCCGTGCTAGAGCAATCTCTTCAACCTCGTCGTTTCTCTAACTTCAGCCATCGCGCGGCGAGCGAGGTGGGGGTTTGCCGATAGTCGGTTTCCTTAACTGCGGTCCCACTTGTAAGGCCAACTCCAACGCACGACCCCAAACGCACCTCCGTTTTGCACGAACTCCAACGATAATTTTGACTAGAAAAGCAAGACCAAAGAAAACAAGAACCACAAGAATACATTTTACTACTCCTGTAAGTTGTATTAGTGCCTTCTCGATGCATTCATTGTTGATCTGCCGAGGCTCGATCTTGCGTGCTTCTTTCTTCCTCGAGTGTATAGAAGTAGATGTTGCTTCCTGGCATCTAGTCTCATGTCTAGCCTCTATTCTAGTAGGAGTATCAACAAGTGCACTAATCCCATCCGAGAGCAGAACCGAAGATTTGGCCGGGTTCTTCCTCCTTTTGCCGACACGTGGGACATCCAGCATCCAGGTCATGTCATGAAAGAAAATAGAGTGGTAGTTGAAGCCACGAGATGTGCATCTTGGGTTAAACTATAAATAGAATCTTACAACTCTTGAGTAACTTCAAAAGCGGCCACCGAAGATCTTTATTGGATTTGTTTTTCATCACCAGCACGTCGAGGTGAAAGATGTGCAGATTCAGTGGGTCCTCTTGCGTTTTCACTGACATGAACGGCGCCAGAACCAAACTTCTCATTATTCAGGTGAGCAAACAGACGACGGGCTCCGCGCGTCCGCTGGCTGGCTGAGAAGAGAGATAGAGGAGGGCTGAGCACGGACTGGAGGAAATTTGTTGTACGTACCTCGATATAGGCTCGATATAGTGGGGTGGCATGGGCCATAACTATCATTCACGTCTAGCAGTACGGCACACGCCACCCACACGAGTCCCATCCGACACCAATTTTTGTGGAGTCCGTGCTACAGCCATCTCTTCTCCCTCCTCTTTTCTCAGCCATCGCGCGGTGGGCGGGGTGGGGGTTTGCCGATAGTCGGTTTGCTCAACTGCGGTCCCACTTGTAAGTGAAAATGCAACACCGCACGCATTCCCGCTTGAGCGGCGTGCTGGACCAACCATGTGGGGGTGTGACGCGAACACGGCAGGCTTTTCCTTTTGAACTCGTAACTTGTAAAATTTGGTTCTGCTCCATGGAGCGACCGATAGATCGAAAATAACGATTTTGCCTAGAGTAATGAGAAGTTTGGTTCTGGCGCCGTTCATGCATGGAGTACGTACGAAAATTATGAAGTTGATGCGAAAGGTAAGATAATTACTGTAGTATCATATACTACTACATGGATTTGACGGAAAGATAAAAATACATACGGATCCATCAATGTTCAACGACATCCTCACGCCCTAGTGCGCCGGGTCACCAACCAACGTGTGAGGAGCAGCGGCGTTGGCGGCGAGCTCAACGTGCTTCTGAACAGTGCCGTCCAAGGTTGCCCTGCGCTCCAAGAAGGCCAACGTCCTATCGTCCTCCTCTTGCATGTAGTAGTCCTTGTGGACGATTTGCGTGTAGACGTGGGTGATTATGTCGATGGTGTCTTGCTGCGCCAGGCGCTGCGCGGCGAGCGTGACCTCGAGGTGGACATTCTCTGGCGCGACGGCGGGCAGTCGCAGGGCCACCAGTGCGTCAAAGAGGTTGTTACCATAGTGGCCATTGAGGGTGGCGGGCATCGCAGAGCCTGGGCGCGTCGGCTGGAGGCTTACGTCAAAGTCGTCCAGCTTCTTGACGACGGTGAACTTGGCAAGGAAACCGACAAGGACCTCGTCGAACAAGGAGACGAAGCTGTCGTCCAAGTGGCCCCTCGCCCTGGCGGCCTCAAGAAATACTACCTGGAGACGTTCCTCGGTGCCGGGCCACAGGCCGGCGTCGTGGACCATCTGGCACAGCCGGCTGATGCTCGTGCTGATCGCCTCCTTGGGTCTAGCGTAGCTTCTAGTCAACTGATCTTGCGATTCGAGTGATCACTCAGCCCTAGGTTAGCGTGCGTAGGTGCGTAGGATTTCGTACTACTCCTTGGCCCTCTACTGCACCTGCCTTTGGCTGTATGATAGGTGGGCCAGCCACCCCCTGGGGCCACATGTCATTCACCCAAAGGCAGTTTCTCACAGTGAATATCCGTTGGTCAAATTATTACGTGCTGCTCCTCACAGTGAAGTGACAAGACCCTGCGCCGGAGATGACACCTGAGTATAGGCGCCGTGTTCGGCATACCATAGTTAGCCTCACCATATGCAGTCACTATCATCATGGCTGTAGAGCTAGCCTGCTTACAACTAGCCCTGTTCGACATAATTTCCCATGCGTAGATGCCCATGCATTGCACGGAACACCAAGATTGGGGGTGGACGGCTCCGGCAGTGGCCATCGCGCCAGATTTTTCTACGGCCTTCTACTCCTAGATGTGGTGGGGAGGAGATGAGGCTGATTGTGAGAGACAAGGAGTTGTTTGTAAATAGGGAACAAGTGTGGGCACCTTTTTGCAAAAATGGAGAAGCTTGGTTTGTATGCGTCCGATCTAGATCCGACGGCTATTGGTGAAAGATGGGAGGCACAACATCATCACCAACTCAGGACCTATTTGATTCGCGGGATTTTGAAAATGCAGGAATAGGACACGACAATATTACAAGTTTCAAACTGGTATTACAAATGTTAGGAGTAATGCTGCACCTACGAAGAGGGAATTACTTGGAAGTTTACGTAAGAACTTCCGTTACTTTAGGTGGATGCAGCTTTATCGTACAAACTAAAATCCACCGCCCCGACAAGTCACTAATGGGAAAATAAGTTTTCGAGTCTCTGGCCACTTGATGTTTCAAAAAAAAATTCAGCTTCTGCGGAGAAATGAGCTCCAACGTGTACCCGCGCGGGTGTGGCTGGGCACAAAGCGTGAGTACGTGCACGATGCACCTATTCTCTTCTTGTATACGTAGACCACCTATGTGGGGTTGTGTGAGAGAGATACAAACCTAGAGAGATATGGTGTGTGGGTTCTTGAGAGTTTTTTTGGGGGGGGGGGTCAATCAAAATACTTAACATATGCAATGTGTGTGAAATAGAGTCCTGGATATAACATATATATAGAGGGGGAGATCCACGAGAAGAGAGTGGAGGTATCATCGCCTTGAGGTGTCCATAGAATCGAAGAGAGGGATGATGTGTGTGTGTGCGCGCGCGATCGATAAAGAATGCCATCGAATTTGTGTGTGCCCACGTCAAAGATATAGAGTGGCTGGCCTACTGGAACGTGAGATGGGACATGTGCAGTTTGTCTCTATGGCATGGATACCTACCTGCAGCGCTCGACTATCGTGTGTGGTGGGGAAAGAGGGAGGCCCAATTAACTATAGAGGTACAATGGTTGGTATATGTGTGGAGGAGGAGAGATGCCTACCTCATGTATTAAGGAGATCGATCTGCCTCATGTATTAAGGGAGATCGATCGGCATCCATGCATATGTGCAGGAGATGAATAAAGTTGGGAGAGAGACAGAGCTAGAGTGTTGGAGGGGGTGGTAGTGGAGTTGCTTCTAACAAATGGTGGGATAGGCTTGCTAGACAAACGGAGGGCACGCCCGCAATATCAATAAGAGAGGAGATGGCTGCTTGTTGTCTGTGCACGTGCATGTGAGAGACGGGTCAGGAGGCATGCACGAATGATGAGGGGGACGATGTGGCTGTGGTAAGCAGACGTAACTACATAGGAAGATCAATCGCCCTTTGTAAGATAAAGGAGAGACATAACTTGAGAGGTACGTCGATCGATGGGGGGTAGTTAAAGTCGATACTATATCGAGGGGGAGGAGTGTGTAACATCCCAAATTTTCAATTTGGAATGTTATACATAGTCATCCATGCATATCATCTTTTATTTGCATTTCGTCTCGCGATCCTCGAAATCCTAAGCAACTCAAGAACCCTCGGAGAGAGTTGGGGATTTCCCCGGTTTTCATATTTGATTTTTATCAAATCTAAAACGAGGATTTTGGTTTTAATTATTTTTCTCTCCGAAAATATTTCATATTGAGATAATATGACTTCTCCAAGATAATTGAAATACAAAAGGAAAAATATTAAAATCAAATATTTGTTTTATTTGGATTTTATTGCAATTTTTGTTTGCATTAGAAAAATTGCACGTTTTCAAAGTTGCATTTTAGGGCCAAGAAAATGTTCATCTCGTTCTAAATATTTTATTTAGACGATGAAAATTTATTTTGGCATTTTTAGATTTTTATTTATTTTTCTAGGATTTTATTTCTCTCGGCGGAATTATTTTAAAAAAAAGTTCCCGCGCCCGACTGGGCCTAAGGCCCAGCTGAGCCAGGCCGGCCCGCAGCCGCCGCCGCCTCCCCGCGCGCGCGCCGCCCCGCCGCCGCTCGGACTAGGAGTCCGAGCCGGACTCCGCCGCCGCCGCCGCTTGCCCCTCCTCCAAGCAAGCTGCCCCGCCCCGCCCTTTATATAGCCGCCACCCCCGCCGCCCCAAACCACCGCCGCCCCGCGCCAACCCCGCCGCTCGCGCTAAGTCGTCGCTGCCGTCGCACTAAGCCGCCGCCGCCGCTTGCCGCCGCCGCCCCGCCACCTCGCCTCGCCGGAGCCCCTCGCCGGAGGTAGCCACCGGATCCGAGCCGCCGGTTTTTTTAAAACCATTTGTTTTTTAGGAAACCCTGGATTCGTTTTTTTGGATCCTCGGTTTTTCTCGGTTCTTCTAGTTAGCGGACGTTCGTCCATACGTTCGTTTTAACGAACGGTTTTCGCCCGTTAGTTACAGCTAACGAACGCTCGTTCGTTAGTCTATTCGTCAGTTTTCTTTTATCGGATTTATTCCGCGAGTTTTCTTATCACGATTTCCGATCCAATCCTTGTTTCTGTTTATCTTTTCGCTCATTAGTCGGAATCAGGCGATTCAAGCGCCTAGATCTTCGTCTCGAGACCCTCTTTCCGTTTAACCAACTTAAATAAGTTTTTGCTACTGTAAAATTTTGACCTAGGTTCAGATTAGTAAACGAAGCTTCTTTCTTTCGCCGTTTGAGTTTCGTTGCCCCGTTTGATTTGATTCTTTTTATGAACCGGAGTTCTTAAGTTGAACCTTCTGATCAACCTCTTTTATTTGAGTTTGGCTTGCGGATCTTTGCTTGTTGCTTATGTATGTTATTGTTTGTTTGCGATAGAACACCCGAAGTGCTAAGCGTGCTACTACGAGTCCCTAGGTTTCGCAGACCGTCAGCAAGGCAAGTAACACTTTGATCATATCCCTTTTATCACCCAGTTTTTATGCATTAGTTCCAATCCTCAAACATTGCATGATTAGGATGTCATTAACATATGGGTTGGGAAGTAGATGATGAGGTAGAACCTATTACCCTGTTACATTCAAACCCTTGGGAGTTACTTCTACGCGTCGCTTATATTGCTATGCTATGCTCGTAGACGTGTTTTGGGTTTGAGTGAAATCCATGAAAGATGTGAGTTTGTTAATTAATGGTTCAACTGAAGGTGGAAACTTAAATTAACATCTGGGTGGATTGAGGCACCTGGAGTACCCAGTGTTGTCTGTATTTTTTTTGGAAATCCCGGAGTACCCGTGTGATCTTCCTATGGACCGCCACCCAGGCTCAAAGGGAACTGAGATGATTCATGCTAGAAACTTCCGTGTGCAGCCACAGGCTATTATGGGCTCTAACGTAGTTGAGTAAGTTATGTGAAGCTCTTGAAGAGGCAGATCAGCAGGTAGTGGGATGTAGGTTTGGTATCGTCTATCTAGAGTAGAGAGTTAATGTTTCTGAAAGACTGTGTCTCGGTCATCCGTTTCTCAAACACCCTGTAGTGCGAGAAATCCAATGGAGGTGATCGAGTCTTGTGGGGAAAAGTGCACAAACCTCTGTAGAGTGTATAATCTAATCATGGTTAGCCGTGTCCTCGGTTATGGACAATTCTTGAGTATCTAGTATTTGGGTTATCACATGTATCTCATCATTCTTAATTAATACTGTTGGGATGTTAATCACTTTAATTGGGATTGAGTTGGAGGAACCTTCTCAATGTTGTTCAACTACCATGATAGTTAAATTAAAATATATTCCTTTGTTGTAGGAAAAATTGGCTTTTCGCAAAAAACTATAACCATAGAGCTTTCCACCAGCCAAATATGCATGTAGTGATAGCATTATTCAGTTCTTGCTCTACTGTGTTATTTTGCCAGCATATTCCATGTGCTGACCCATTTTCGGGCTGCAACGTATTATGTTGCAGACTTTTCAGACGAGGAGTAATGTTAGTTAGGTCGTTTCCGTGCAGCTCAGCTATGCCGTTGGAGTTAATGGACTCACTTTATCTTCCAAGCCTTCCGCTGTTATCATATTAGATGGCCTTAAGCCATATTATTGTAATAAGTTCTTTTTTGAGACATTCGATGTAATAAGTGTGTGATTGCCACTCTGTTATAAATCCTTCGAGTACTGTGTGTCAGCATTACCGATCCAGGGATGACACTGAAGCACAGAGACTCGGCCATCTGAGCTCGGGTCGCTACAAGATGGTATCAGAGCACACACTGAGTGTAGGACACGGCCACTAAGATAAACCCTAGTTCACGCTTCTCTACTCATTTCTGACTCCTCTCCATTTTCTACCCTTTAGGATGATGGAGATGAAGAACAATTTGCACAACCAGATGAAGACACACCTTTTGGACGCCACTTGAAGGAAGTCACTAGGTACTTGAACATTGGAATTCCAAGCTTCATCGGAACATACAATGCCACTTTACCTGAAGAGGAGCGTTGGATGGTTCAAGTACAAGTTCCAAGAAGGACGTTCTCGCCAACTTCTAAACCCATAGAGTTTTATTTTGAAGCACCCACCTGGTGTCTAGGCAAGAGCATGGCAGCCCACATTACCATGGAATGCATTGGAGAAGTCTACAACAAGGAGCTTAAGGACACTATCTACCAAATATGTGGACGCCGAGACGAGCAACGGGAAGTAATCAGCACCAGGAAGGATAGATCCATTGCAGAGTTAAACCAGCACATTCAACGCCAGGAGAACCAGATGTGCGCAGACATGATGGACTTGAAGAAGGCAAAGACTAGAATCATCGAGCTTGAGGAAGAACTCAAGTTTACACGCGATGGATATGAGGAGGAAATCAAGTCACTACTGGAGAAGAATGACGACCTAGTCAAGAAGATCGGAGTATTCATGGGAGGACCGACACCAATAGAAGAAGAAGAAGAACCCAAGGAGATACGCCCCGAGGACTACATCATCATCGACGACACCGATTCCGATCCTAGTGGTGATGATTTTGAAGACGAAGCTGGAGCAGACATCATGGAGTCTTCCACCGATCAAAATTTCTAGATGACCACCAAATATTAGTAGTACTAGTCGTCAACCCGTGCGTTGCACGGCCTCGTTAATTAATATTCCATTCAAATATATTATTATCATATAACAATGTGTTTTATGAAATCAGATATGATTGACCCATCTAGTGAATCCCCGAGGATTTGAAACATGACATTTCGTAGGAATGTACTTTCACTAGTGAGTTAGTTCGGTGCAACCCGCAATCGCGTGTGTCTGTACAGCTAAAATAGATTGTCGTGAGGTAACTGAAATAAGTTCTTAAATATGAGGAAAGAAAACATGAGTCAGCAACAATTAATATGGATCAGAGTATTATTTGTCTCATTTCAGTAATATGCAAAGTGGGCTAATTATTGTCTACTTGCTTAGACCTTATCATATGGAAAACATAGCAAATACTTATGTTTTACATAATTATAAACAATCATTTCCCTTGCAAACTCAATCTGGGAAAAAAATAAGAATATCTCATATAATTCAAATCGTTGACACTTCAAATTAACTGGGTAAGGAAAAACAGTTGGTAATTCAAGAACATACCTTATTCAAGTGAGATTATAAGAAACTAAGAATTGATACAATATGGGGCAGGATTATGCCATGTAAGGTAATGGCACAACTTCTAGAAATAATATATTGAACATTATGGCAAACACCGTTACATATAACTTTTTGCACCTGAATCACATATTCGAGCATGTGCAAAATTTTAATTTGGAACGTAGATGCTCATTCTATTCTTTATCTAGTATATATGCACAACATTGATGATGGATGAAAGTTATAAATTTACTTCCATCTTAGGCCCGGATGAGTGCCCCGGATTTTCCTTTTATATAAGTTTCTTTTGTTTGCTTGGTTATATAGAGAGAACTGCAACACGGTAGAATCATTCCATTACCACTTTCTATGGCAGCCTATAATACAAATTATAGTAAGTAAAACCCATTAGTGGATGAGCATTGACCTTTTACAACTACTGATAATCATAGGGAAGCATTTTTCAGTTACAACTCAAATTAGAGAAATTATTCACTCTATTATTCATCTAGTGCAGAGACAAAGCTAATAATTAATAAAACAGGGGATATGAATTTCCATATATGACATTAAATAGGAAAACATAGCTCATAAGGCATCGATCCTCACCATGTGGTGTATTCACCCTTGGCCACGACATAGTGCAAGCAGCAAATTTGTGTGCGACATCACCCATATATGCTGGAAGAGGAGGAGAGAAATTAAGGAGACATTGAACGACATGGATTCCTAGCAGATATGGTGCAGTCTTAATTGAAGGCAGCAGTGGTAATTAACAGACGACTAAGAGAAAATTTATGGATGGGTTGAACAACCTCAGCACAACCCTGATTAAGGCTAACACACCTCCATACGTTTAAGATTGCGTAATGTAAAACTGCTAATTATGTGTCTTCGCGTACTTATAGTTGGACGTACATGTGCCTTTACATACCTACATGAGTCTTGACCTGTCTATGAACGATGCTGCTGTGGGTGTTGATTGATGGACGCTGGTAACTCCGGCGAACATCCAACCATAGATCACTGGTTGACTTTTTGTCAGACAAACCATGCATATATACTGGAAAGAGAGAATGTGAAAATAATAATAATTTATATTCGAAGGGACGTGTGAGATTTCCTTAGGAGAACACAACAAAGAGATTAAAAACGAAAATGAATTGGAATTACTGAACTACAATTGATCTAACAAAAGCGCTTGATAATATTATATAGGCTCCACATTCCAGATTGATTTGGAAACTATTCCACTTGAGACATTCGTCATCGGGCTCAATCAGCTAGACGACGAAGCCTGAGAAAACAGTAAGAAATTTGTACCTGTTTAATACTTGCAGTGGAAAACATGAGCACCGCTTAGTTCTAATTAAGTTCAAACAAAAGTCAAAAACCTAGAAGAGGAAATTTCCAAAAGAAAGCTTCTCACTAACCTAGTGCAGACGATGGTGTTAATTGTTAAGCGAGGGAAATCTGGACAATGATCACATGCTCAAAATTTGCTCAATAATGTTGGACCAACCATCCTGCTGCCTCTTTCTTAGCTCTTGACCATACGACCTGGATATGCAGTGGAATAGGCGAACAACAAAAACATCCATTCAGTGCCTTATGAAACATCTCACGACTGGTCAAACAACCACCTACAACTGGACATCTCGCTCAAGAATCGACTCTTGTCCATCTATGTGAAATCCAAGACATGGCACATGGCAGAACAATCTTGGGAGCAAAGAAATCAAATATTGGATTGAGACCAAATAGAAAAGTGATTATAAAATTCAGGGGATAGAATATGAGGAGAAGAACAACTTGTGGGTATTTACACTACACACCAATTAGATATATATAATGTCTCCTCCAGGGTGATCAATACCTAAAAAGGAAAATATGAATCAAAGTTACAAATATCTAGAGATTACATGCCTTGCTTAGAGTGATCAAAAAAAATTGAAGGGCCTATTGAAGGAACGACATATGTACCTGTGTGGCTCTGCGCTGTTTGTCAGACTATGAGCATAACAAACGACATATGTACCTGTTTCGTAGAAAAACTGACATATGTACCTGTGTTGCTTTGCACTGTTTGTGAGACTATGAGCATAATGACTTGCATCTGGCCTTCAGGACCGCTACCCCATGTGCCGAGGAGTAGCACCGTCACCATGCTCCCGTGTACGTGCAAGAAACGTAGTCAACAACACCTCCACCTCCTATGCGGCCGGGACGATGGTCTCCTAGATCAAGAACGTGGTAGAATTAGAGGTGCAGGTGAGACTGGGATCTGTGCTGCAATGACGCCATGCTCAGGGACGACGGTCTCCTAGATCGGGAACATGTCAGAATTAGAGGTCTGGATGAGGCTGTGATCCGTCCTCCAACGATGCCATGCTACAGATCGGCCATAGCGCTTCGTGTGGTGGAGATCGTCGGCGAGATTATGTCGTGCCGTCATCATCGCGTGACCGGCGGCCTCGAGGATAGATACAATCGGTCGTCCTTCAGCATCGAACGGTGGTGACGAACAGATTTGCTTGTGCGTGGGAAAGGAGAGGCGGGTGGAGGTGGGGCGACGTGCGGAGAAAACAGAAAGAGAATAGATGGTGGCGGCGTGAATATGCTGTCCAGATTGAGGGAGATACATGGCGTAAAATTTGCTTCAAGTTGTTTTATCACGGGAAGAGGAAAAGACCGTAGAGATTTTTTTCCTTGGCCGATTGAAAAGGCTTCAAAGTCTTTATACTTTTTTTGACACATCAGAGTCTCCATAGTGAATAGATTTCTAGTGCCTGATTGCACGTCTACATGGGACCCTGCCAGGAAAACCCATTGGCCACGGTGGTGTTCTAGTTTCAATATTTTTATTGATGGAAGGCCTGCACATGACCCTTCCTTTCAAAACTCCTTGTACGGTCATGGGCAGTTCTACGGCTCAACTTTTTTCCCTTTTCTTGTAAACAATTGTATATCTAAATCGTTCGGTGCTATTCCATGGCTCCTGTTTTTCTTGGTGCTTTAGATCTAAACTGCTTCATGCGATTCTATGGCTATTTTTTTCTAGTATAGTAATTGATAGAATATACGTGGGTTCATCTACACCGTAATAACTCGGTCCCACCAGATCAACAGTTCGTAAAATCTAATTAGCGTGGTAATTTCTTGGGAGTCTCTAATTATTATAGATATAGATATAGATATAGATAGATAGATATAGATATAGATATAGATTCCCCCATGTAATTAGTAATAGATGAGCACTTTGCGATAGTCCTAGACCGTTTGTATGCCCTTGCTTGATTGATTGAGTGAAATGTTTGTGTTTGTCTCATGTGCATATGGGTAGTGTTTTCTCATTAGACCCCTTTTCTATTCTGATCTCTTCCATCTAAACCCATCAGATGCCTCCGAGACGTGACACCAGTTTTGCTTTCCCACCGGAGCTCACCCAGTTGATCCAGCAGCAGAATACTTTGATGCAATTGCTAGTCCAGAACCAGGGCAATAACAACAACAACAACAACCCGCCGCCAGTGGACAACCTAGCCCGTTTTCTAAGGTTACAACCGTCGGTGTTTTCCAGTAGCACCGAGCCAATAGTTGTTGATGATTGGCTACGCCGTATTGGAAGGGAGTTGACCACTGCGGGATGCACTGATGCTGAGAAGGTGTATTTTGCCGCACATCAGTTGGAT
Source organism: Triticum urartu (assembly GCF_056163025.1). NCBI lineage: Eukaryota > Viridiplantae > Streptophyta > Magnoliopsida > Poales > Poaceae > Triticum > Triticum urartu. The sequence continues at coordinate 50,415,348 of NC_141877.1, read as the reverse complement.
GGACCAGCAGCATCATGGTGGGAGAATTACACAACCACTTTTCCCATAGCCAACGTCACTTGGGACCAGTTTCAGCAAGCTTTCCGCATGGCCCATGTCTCAACTGGAGCTATGCAGATGAAGAAGCGGGAGTTCTGCAACCTACGCCATGGGAATCGTACTGTGGCTCAGTACATGGATGATTTTAGCAAGTTATCACGCTATGCCCCTGATGATGTGGCCACAGATGCCGCGAAGCAGGAGAAGTTTATGGAAGGGCTGAATGATGAGATGAGCATGCAGTTGATGGTAGCAACCTTCAACAACTACCAGGAGTTGGTAGATAAGGCTCTCATGATTGAAGGAAAGCAGCAGCAAATTGAGAGCCGCAAGAGAAAGTATGGACAAGGGAAGTATAACTCAGGAGCTCAGCAGAAGCCTCGCCTAACCCCGAATTCGGGAGGACTTGTTCATAACCATGGAGGTCACAACCACACTGGAGGAGGATCGCATAACCACAACGGTTTTAAGAATGGGAATGGGAATGGAGCCAACAATAGTCAGAACCGCCCCAATCCAGCCACACCCGCAAAAAGAGATCTAAGTCACTTTACTTGTTTCAAGTGTGGGAAGACTGGACACTACGCCACGGAGTTCCCTGAAGGAAAGAATGGAAACGGAAATGGGAGCGCCGGGAAGAAACCCAATCCATTCAACAAAGGACAAGTGAACCACGTTAACGTGGAGGAGGTTGAAGAGCAGCCGGACGCGGTAATAGGTAAGTTTCTGGTTAAGTCATTTACCGCTCTTGTTCTTTTTGATACTGGTGCATCGCATTCATACATATCAAGGGGATTTGTGGATAAGTTTAAACTACCAACCCAAACCCTTAGGACCCCTCTGTTAGTAAGCTCACCCGGAGCAGAATACATGGCTAGCCGATGGTGCGACCAGGTACCCTTAACAATTGGCACACATGTTTTTCCGTCCGACCTAATTATCTTGGAGTCACAAGGATTGGATGTGATATTAGGTATGGACTGGATGTCAAAGTTTGGAGGAAGTATTGACTGTGCTAGTAAGTCAATTTATCTTACCACCCCGGAGGGAAAAAGGATTAAGTATGTGTCTAGGCATGTGCCTAGGAGGAGCCAAGTGAATGCCCTTACGGGAGTTGTTCAGGAGGAAGTGCCTGTAGTGAAGGATTATCCGGATGTTTTTCCAGAGGAGTTACCAGGCATGCCACGGGTTAGAGACATTGAGTTTTTCACAGAGATGTTGCCAGGAACAGGACCAATATCCAAGAGACCCTATCGGATGCCCGCAAATGATCTGGAGGAAATCAAGAAACAGATCAAGGAGTTATTGGAGAAAGGATACATTCGAAGAAGTTCATCACCTTGGGGAGCCCCTGTGCTTTCGGTTGAGAAGAAGGATAAATCCCTAAGGATGGTTGTTGATTATCGAGCCTTGAAGGAGGTGACGATTAAGAACAAGTACCCACTGCCGATGATCAACGATCTGTTTGATCAGTTGCAAGGAGCTAAGGTGTTTTCGAAGATCGATTTGAGATCGGGATACCATCAGTTGAAGATATGTGATAAGGATATACCAAAGACAGCGTTCACAACGCGGTATGGATTATACGAGTACACGGTCATGTCATTTGGACTGACTAATGCCCCTGCTTATTTCATGAGCATGATGAACAAGGTATTCATGGAGTATTTGGACAAGTTTGTTGTGGTGTTTATTGATGATATTATGGTATACTCGAAGAACGAGGAGGAGCACAAGGAGCATTTGCGCTTAGTTCTCGAGAAACTCAGGGAACACCAGTTGTATGCTAAGCTTAGCAAATGCGAGTTCTGGTTGAAGGAAGTCGGGTTCCTTGGACATGTTATATCGGGGGAAGGTATAGCAGTAGACCCCAGAAAAATTCAGTCAGTCACTGAATGGTTGGCACCCACCTCAGTTAGCGAGATCCGCAGTTTCCTTGGACTCGCGGGTTACTATCGGAGATTCATTGAGAATTTTTCCAAGATTGCGAAGCCAATGACTGAACTGTTAAAGAAGGATACTAAGTTTAAATGGACAGAATATTGTGAGGCAAGTTTCTAGTTTTTGAAGAAACGTTTGACTACAGCGCCAGTGCTAACACTGCCGGATATACATAAGGAATTCCAAGTGTATTGAGATGCCTCTCGCTTAGGACTTGGATGTGTACTTATGCAGGATGGAAGAGTTGTTTCATATGCCTCACGATAACTAAAACCTCATGAGTTGAACTATGCCACGCATGATTTGGAGTTAGCAGCCGTAGTGCATGCATTGAAGACCTGGAGGCATTACCTTATTGGAAACCGATGTGATGTATAACGGACCATAAGAGTTTGAAGTACATCTTCACCCGGAAGGAACTGAACCTTAGACAAACACTACTAGGGAAAACCTTATACACAGAAATTTAGCAACAGCGCGGGTTAAAAAAGGGCGCTGGTGCTAGATAGCAGTAGCGGTTCAAAATAAACCGCGCTGCAGATACGATTCTAGTAGTACCGCGTGTGCCCGTAAAAGTGCTACTACTAATATTCCCATTGCTAGAACGATGGGCTACGCATAGCAGTAGCGGCCTTGCAGGAAGCGCGCTACCGCTAGGGCATGAGTAGCAGCGCGTTTCCCTGTAACAGCACTACTGCTAATGGAAATAAAATAAAATGAAAAACAAATAGAAAAGTAAATGAAAATGAAAGAAATAGAAAAAGGAGAAAGAAAAAAAATAAAATGTAAAGCAAAATAAATGAAAAAGCGAAAAACAGAGAAAGGCTTAGCTGTAGCGTGTGTTAGTAGAGGCGCTGTAGCTAACGCAGCTGCAGCGCATTTCGAGGACCCCCGCTATAGAAACAGAAAAGGAAATAAAAAAGAGAGAAACTTACATATGTATAGCAGTAGCGCGTTTTGGAAAAAGCGCTATAGCTACCTTAGCTATAGCGCGTTCTGCGAAACGCGCTACCGCTAGTTTTGACTTAACCAAAAAACCGTTTCCCCCCCCCCGGCCACCACTTGCCCCCCAAATCTCTCGACCCACCCCGCCGCCGTCTCCCCGATTCGTCGTTGCCCCACTTCGCCACCGTCTCCTGCCGACGTCGACGCCCCCGGAGCCACCAGAGCCGTGCACCGTCGACGCCATCGGAGCCGCCCCCAACGCCACGGAGCCGCGCGGCCTCATCAACGCCACCGGAGCCGCCGTCGACGCCACCGGATCCTCCCTCGCCAGAACTGCCTCCCTCGCCGTCACCGGAGACGCCCCTGCCTCCCTCGCCACCACCGGAGCCATCCTCTGTAAGCCCCCACCCCTCCTCTCTCTCTCATGCATAGGTTAGCTAGTTTAATTATGTTAATTATCTAGGTTAGGGCAAAAATTTAGTTAGGGCTTTGACAAAGAAGTAGTTAGGTTAACTAGTTTAATTAGGTTAATTACCTAGGTTAATGCAAAAATTTAGTTAGGGCTTTGACAGAGAACTAGTCAGGTTAACTAGTTTGATTAGGTTAATTATCTATGTTATTTAGGCAAGTTTTATTTTAAAGATGATCCCTTCCTAGACTTTTATTGTTGATTATATCTTTTCATTGAAGTGGTCATGTTGTTTGTGCCCAAGTGGCTTTGTTGTTTCAATGAAGCTGAGTGGCCTATATATATTTTGCGGGAATGTTGATTCATTTCCGTTCCGGCAAATTTTAGGTTCTCGATTTGTCCACTTTTTAGCAAAGGTCATGCCGAAATTTTCCGTGAATTTCGGCATGACTTGTGCTACAAACTAGGACATATCGAGTGCCCGTGTGATTTGCCGCACCAGGAAGGAGTCAATGTTCCTGCAAAACAATAGGCCTTTTTTATGTCATTATTCATTTTATTAGGTCTAGAATTAATTGACTAGATTTAATCATAGGAAACATGGCTAGCAACGATGAAGGACAGGGTTCTGGTGATTGCGACGACGCCTACCGGGCAGCAGACGAATTTTTTAGCCTTACCGATGATCAACCGATGTTATTGCTAGGCCCACCGGTGGCATCGGGGAGTGAGACCGACACGCAGACTGGTGCTGAGACTGAGAGCGACGCTCAGACTCAGACAGGCATCGAGACCGGCGCTGCCTCGGGGAGCGGAGCCGGTGTAGAACCGAAAGCAAAGAGGCAATGAGTTCCTAACAAACTCAGGACTACTAGAGTGGTGGTCACGGAGGTGGACGACAGCAATTTTGAGCCAATGGCGCCCGAGGAAGCGCGTCGATGCTACGGCAATCAAATAGGCTGCATCGTACGGACAACCGCCACCATCAACGATGAGAAACTACAGAAGATAGAAAATATGAGGAGGTCCCTCCTAAAGAAGTTTCACCAGATATTCTTGTTCCCGGGCCGGAATGAGAAGGATTATAAAGATCCAGATGAGGACCCGGCAATGAAGAAGATAAACAAACACGCCATGACCAAGTTTAGCGACGTGTTGGCCGCCTGGAAAAATCGAGTGAAAGCAAGGATCATTGACAAGAAGGAACCCTACTCCAAGATTGTAAAGGATAATCCGACAATCACGGAAGAGCAGTTTCAAATATTCAAGGAGGCTTGCGAGGCCGAAGATGCCAAAAAAAAGTCTAAGTACATGAAGGGGCTACAAGAGAGGAACATTGGGAGCCACCTCCTCGGAAGCCGTGGTTACGGCGGAAAGAGGTCCACATGGGCCAAGGAGGACGCGGAAGCCGCGAGTCTGGGCATCCCAGACCCCTTGGCGGAGTTCACCGTCCCGCAGGAGCGTGACGTCCTCAGGGCCCGGCACCGTTGGGACCCAGTGAAAAAGGTTTACGAGACAACACCGGTCATTACGGAGTTCATGAGACTGCTGGTAATTTTAGTTTCTGATCAATTCGATTGCACATGTTAGTCATATTTGTAAACGATCGTTGTGCCTTTTGCAGAGAGAGCAGCACATGATTGCGGCCGAAAGCGACTCGCCGTCTGAGGCATTGGCGAGGCCCAAGTGGGACACTCCATTCAACCGGGCGTTGAACATATTGAAACAACAACCAGTGGATACTCGACTGTCGTATGGACGCGTGCACGGTGTCGAAGACGGCGCCACGTGGAAGAAGTACTACCGTGAGACCACGGAGGAGAGAAAGGAAAGACGGAGATTAAATGAAGAAAACATCGACAAGAGGGTTGAGATTGCGGTTGAGAAGAAATCAACTGAGACAGTCGCAACAGTGGTAGCTGCCGCAAAACAGGTGGCTTTAGATATTTCTACTACCTTGGTTCCGGCTGTTTTCCATTGGACCAGGAAAAATCCAAAAAAAGATGCAGCGGACTTTCCCCTTGCTGACTTCTTGGCGGGGAGCAGCTCGACTAGCATTGCACCAGCACCTGCAGCTGCACCTGCTCCCGCACTGGCTCCCGCACCGGACGTGCTAGGCGGTGCTTCGTCTTTGGCTGAGCTCGACGCCCTCACGGTATCTGTCACACCGGCCCCCTTCAATATAAATGTATAATCTCCCATTTTCGTTGCCTTTCGGATGTCTCACGTCGCAGAATTTTCTTTGCAGGCCGACGAAACCCCGTGCACCATATTGTACACCATCGGCGAAGATAATGGAGCCGAAGGAACCATTGTACCATAGCCGGCCGATCCCCCTGAATGTCTTCAATGTTTCCGTGGCCAGTGTCAAACCAGGCCACGAGAATTTGCCTCCTCTAGTACTACTGGGGGATGACGACGAGACACCGGGCGGCTTGGTGATTGTTGTAATGCTGGGTGGGTCCTATTGTGGCCAAAGAGTCTGCTTCGTCTGGAGGCGGCCGGGAGCACACCCACGAGCACGCAGCCTCAGCAAGGTATGAACATCAACACCCCACCTACCCAATTATCGTCGGGTGTCGGGTTGGGTGATAGCGGACGGGGTAAGGAGGAGGCTCCATTAGTCGCTGATGACGTCGCCATGGATGAGGATGAGGACGACGATGGCGCTGCTGAACAGTATGTCTATACTGGCGCCTCCTCAGGGTTTGAGCGTCATGAGTCGGTGCCTGAATTGCCGTCTCAACATATTATGGACGACCTTCCGGTAGTAAAGAAGTTTAGGAAGAGAGCGAGGAAAGGCAAAAAAGCTGTTTCTATGATCCAGCCGCCTCAGCAGCCTTGGCTTCAGGACCGTATAGATATCCCCGGTGCGGATAAATGGCATATCGCCGGTCAACCAATCCTACCTGCAACAGCGCTACGGGCCAGATTCGGCGATCTAAAGAGACTTCATGACGATGTGCTGCGGGTAGAGAAAGACCTCATCGCCTCGAAAGATCCAGGATACCCACTCTACATGGTTAACGTTCCGCGGCAAATGTCGTACGTCGACAGCTTCCCCGCGGATAAGTTCTTCCTCCGATTCGATTACATATTCGACATGTTTCACGTGAAGAAGCTGGATTTTACGTTTGTCCGCCTTTATGCCTTGCACATGAACTACATCATCGGGGTTGAGCAGATATCTCATATCTGTGTCGCTGACCCGTACTACATGCACGAGGGCTTCTTGGGAGTCTGCGCAAATCACCGTGAATACGCGAGGGATTACATCGTCAATTTCATGCTCGCCAATAAGGACAAGGAGGCGATTCTCGTGCCTTATCATCCCGTGTAAGTCATCCGCGCTGCTATCCTTCCTTCGATTTCAATCATTCATTTGCACGGTGGAGGCTAATTAATTTGAGGACTTATTTTGCGCAGCGGCGGGCGCGCCGTCCTCATCATCCTCTACCCCCGATTCTCCCGCGCTCTTTACTTGGACTCGTCGAAGAACATTCACAAAAAGGATTACACCCACATCAAGGATGTTCTCGACAGTGCTATGTTTTACTACCAAGCAAGGGGTGGAGAGGTCAGGGACAAGAAGAGAAGGGGCGGCAGGGTCGCCTTCAGCCATAAGACCGACTTCTGCTGCATCCAGCAACCGAACGATTCTCTTAATGATGGATTCTATGTCCTACACCACATGCTGGAGTACAGACGGGATCACCATAACCTTCGCATGTCACCTAGATCTGGCGATGCCCATATTCTGCAATGGGCAAAGGACATAGGAGATATCGAGGATCATCGACTTCGAGCTGAGTTCTATAACATCCAGCACAAACTTGCCCAAATCATCATGAAGGAGGTCGTCGGAAAAACAGGGATGTTCTACGGAGAAGGACAAATGTCGCGGGAAGACGTCCGAACATGGATAGCCTCTCAGCGTCTCGACCTGAAGCCTTTCACTAGGCTCGGGGACTATCTCCCTGACTTGGATGGATGGAACGACATGTTGGAGTGATTGTCGATATATGACAATGTGTCCGTTTAGTCCATACTTTCTGTATGACAAAACTTTGAGTTATGCACGGTGAAACTTTATTTGTGATGTAATTAAACCGTCCCCCTCCTCGACTAGCGAAAATCACTCTAGTTAGGGCATTTTGGGGTACGATGAACTTTGTTATTTATGCTTATGATATGTTGTTTTTATTTTTGCCAAGTCTGTCTCTTTCTGTTGCTCAACTATATATGTTGCATATCATTGACTCATATGATGATGCAGGTGCATAGATCATAGATGGCGAAGAAGTGCTATGCCAGGAGTATATATATACGACAAGTGGCCGGAGTGTCAGGCCCTTCCGGTTTCCGAGCGACAGGCAGTAGTTAGTTTAGAGGTTCACGCTAATGCGAAAGAGGGATACAAACTCATGTTCTCAAAGTGATAGCTCTTCTCGCGTATATCATTGTTTAGATGGATGACGATGTATTTGCATATCATTCGAGACTTGTATTGCTATTTTCGAGATGATGACGAGAGACCACTTTGTGTTGGATGATGATTATGATGATGACATGATTTGATGAGACTAATTGTATGTATATGCTATGATTACATTTGTATGTGTATGATATGCTAAAGATTATTGTATAAAGCCTATTCAAATACAAAGCAAATACCAAACAAATATGCAGGAAAAAAACTAATAAATAAGCTAGTAGTAGCGAGGGGGGAAATTTAGCAGTAGCGCCGCATTGTCAGTAGCACGTCCCAGCAAACAGCGCTGCAAATAATATCACTAGCGCCCTCCCCCAAAGAGCGCTACAGCTATTCATGTATAGCAGTAGCGTGGGACAACCGGCGCTACTGCTATACGTTAGCTGTAGCGCCTTATTAGTAGCGCCGGTGCCCACGCTATTGAGAGGCCCAAAACCCTCGCCGCTGGTAGGCTTTTCCCTAGTAGTGAAAGGAGATGGTTGGAGCTTATCAAGGATTATGATATGAAGCAACACTATCACCCAGGAAAGGCCAATGTCGTAGCAGACGCCTTGAGCAGGAAGAGTTATGCTAATATCCTTGAAAGTAAGGGACTGTCGAAGGAGTTAGCAGAGAATATCATGGAACTTCGATTGGAGATTGTTCCTAGAGGATCCGTTGCAACAATGAAGGTCCAGTCGACATTGCTGGACAAGATTCGGGAAGCTCAGAAGGATGACAGAGAGATTGCCGAGATAAAGGAGAAGATGAGCAAAGGAAAGGCCAAAGGTTTTCGTGAAGATGAGCACGATACCCTATGGTTTGAGGACCGAGTCTATGTGCCCAATAACCAGGAGATCAGGAAGTTAATACTTCAAGAGGCTCATGACTCACCATACTCGATACACCGTGGAAACACCAAGATGTATCTAGATTTGAAGGAACGTTTCTGGTGGACCGGTATGAAGAAGGATATTGCCGAGTATGTAGCCATATGTGATGTATGTCAGAGAGTGAAGCCAGAACATTAGAAGCCAGCAGGACTATTACAGCCTATGCCGATACCCGAATGGAAGTGGGATAAACTTGGCACGGACTTTATCACCGGATTGCCCAGGACTAAAGCAGGATATGATTCCATATGGGTAGTAGTTGATCACTTGACCAAAGTGGCTCACTTCATCCCAGTGAAAACCACTTATACCAGTGCAAAGTTGGCCAAGATTTATATGTCCAGGATCGTATGTCTGCATGGAGTTACAAGGACCATCATATCAGATAGAGGAACACAGTTTACTTCAAAGTTTTGGCATCAGTTATACTAGACTTTGGGGACTAGGTTGGAGTTCAATACAACTTTTCACCCACAGACAGATGGACAGACCGAGAGAGTGAACCAAATTTTGGAGGACATGTTGAGAGCCTGTGCGCTAGATTATGGATCTAGTTGGGATGACAATTTGCCTTACGCAGAGTTCTCGTACAACAATAGCTACCAAGCCAGTTTGAAGATGGCACCGTTTGAAGCCCTGTATGGATGCAGGTGCAGAACACCTTTGATGTGGGACGAGGTAGGAGACCGACAGTTGTTTGGACCAGACTTGATCAAGGAGTCTGAGGAGAAGGTTAAATTGATTCGTGATAGATTGAAGATTGCTCAGTCCAGGCAGAAGAGTTATGCGGACTCAAAACGCAAAGAGGTAACCTATGAAATTGGAGACAGAGTATATCTGCGAGTATCTCCCTTGCGAGGAGTGAAACGGATGGGAGAAGTTGCCTACAAGTTGGAATTACCCGTGATTTGTAGGACCGTATCGTGTTTTAGAACGGATGGGAGAAGTTGCCTACAAGTTGGAATTACCCGAGGGATTGTCAGGAGTTCATGATGTGTTTCATGTTTCACAACTGAAGAAATGTCATGCTGAGATGGCTAAGATACCATTAAGAGATACAGTACCCTTGGAGGCAATTCAGTTGGACAGTGATTTGACTTACGAGGAGAAGCCAGTTAAGATTCTTGAGTTTGCCAGCAGAGTCACTCGCGGTAAGGTTATCTAGTTTTGCAAAGTTCAGTGGAGCTACCATACCGAGGATGAAGCCACCTGGGAACGAGAGGATGATCTTCGCAAAGACCACCTACACCTATTTTCTAGCCAACCCGAATCTCGAGGGCGAGATTCATCTTAAGGGGGGTAGGTTTGTAACATCCCAAATTTTCAATTTGGAATGTTATACATAGTCATCCATGCATATCATATTTTATTTGCATTTTGTCTTGTGATCCTCGAAATCCTAAGTAACTCAAGGACCCTCGGAGAGAGTTGGGGATTTCCCTGGTTTTCATATTTGATTTTTATCAAATCTGAAACGAGCATTTTGGTTTTAATTATTTTTCTCTCCGAAAATATTTCATATTAAAATATATGAGAGGAGATAATATGACTACTCCAAGATAATTGAAATATAGGAGGAAAAATATTAAAATCAAATATTTGTTTTATTTGGATTTTATTGCAATTTTTGTTTGCATTAGGAAAATTGCACGTTTTCAAAGTTGCATTTTAGGGCCAAGAAAATGTTCCTCTCATTCTAAATATTTTATTTAGACGACGGAAATTTATTTTGGCATTTTTAGATATTTATTTATTTTTCTAGGATTTTATTTCTGTCGACGGAATTTTTTTTAAAATAAAAAGTTCCCGCGCCGGCTGGGCCTAAGGCCCAGCCGAGCTAGGCCGGCCCGCAGCCGCCGCCGCCTCCCCGCGCGCGTGCCGCCCGCGCTAAGCCGCCGCCTCCCCGCGCGCGCGCCGCCCTGCCGCTGCTCGGACTAGGAGTCCGAGCCGGACTCCTCCGCCGCCGCCGCTTGCCCCTCCTCCAAGCAAGCCGCCCCGCCCCGCCCTTTATATAGCCGCCACCCCCGCCGCCCCAAACCACCGCCGCCCCGCGCCAACCCCGCCGCCCCGCGCTAAGCCGCCGCCGCTTGCCGCGCCCCACGCCGCCGCCGCCGCTTGCCGCCGCCGCCCCGCCACCTCGCCTCGCTGGAGCCCCTCGCCGGAGGTAGCCGCCGGATCCGAGCCGCCGGTTTTTTTAAGAACTGTCCGTTTTTTAGGAAACCCTAGATTCGTTTTTTTAGGATCATCGGTTTTTCTCGGTTCTTCTAATTAGCGGACGTTCGTCCGTACGTTCGTTTTAACGAACGGTTTTCGCCCATTAGTTACAGCTAACGAACGCTCGTTCGTTAGTCTGTTCGTCAGTTTTCTTTTATCGGATTTATTCCGTGAGTTTTTGATCGCGATTTCTGATCCGATCTTAGTTTCTGTTTATCTTTTCGCTCGTTAGTCGGAATCAGGCGATTCAAGCGCCTAGATCTTCGTCTCGAGACCCTCTTTCCGTTTAACCAACTTAAATAAGTTTTTGCTACTGTAAAATTTTAACCTAGGTTCATATTAGTAAATGAAGCTTCTTTCTTTCGCCGTTTGAGTTTCGTTGCCCCATTTGGTTTGATTCTTTTTGCGAACCGGAGTTCTTAAGTTGAACCTTCTGGTCAACCTCTTTTATTTGAGTTTTTCTTGCGCATCTTTGCTTGTTGCTTATGTATGTTATTGTTTGTTTGCGATAGAACACCCGGAGTGCGAAGCATGCTACTACGAGTCCCTAGGGTTCGCAGACCATCAGCAAGGAAAGTAACACTTTGATCATATCCCTTTTATCACCCAGTTTTTATGCATTAGTTCCAACCCTCAAACATTGCATGATTAGGATGTCATTAACATATGGGTTGGGAAGTAGATGATGAGGTAGAACCTATTACCCTGTTACATTCAAACCCTTGGGAGTTACTTCTACGCATTGCTTATATTGCTATGCTATGCTCATAGACGTGGTTTGGGTTTGAGTGAAATCCATGAAAGATGTGAGTTTGTTAATTAATGGTTCAACTTAAGGTGGCAACTTAAATTAACATCTGGGTGGATTGAGGCACCTGGAGTACCCAGTGTTGTCTGTATTTTTTTGGAAATCCTAGAGTACCCGTGTGATCTTCCTATGGACCGCCACCCAGGCTCAAATGGAACTGAGATGATTCATGCTAGAAACTTCCGTGTGCAGCCACATGCTATTATGGGCTCTAGCATAGTTGAGTAAGTTACGTCAAGCTCTTGAAGAGGCAGATCAGCAGGTAGTGGGATGTAGGTTTGGTATGGTCTGTCCGGAGTAGAGAGTTAATGTTTCTGAAAGACTGTGTCTCGGTCATCCGTTTCTCAAACACCCTGTAGTGCGATAAATCCAACGGAGGCGATCGATTCTTGTGGGGAAAAGTGCACAAACCTCTGCAGAGTGTATAATCTAATCATGGTTAGCCGTGTCCCCGGTTATGGACAATTCTTGAGTATCTAGTATTTGGGTTATCACATGTATCTCATCGTTCTTAATTAATACCGTTGGGATGTTAATCACTTTAATTGGGATTGAGTTGGAGGAACCTTCTCAATGTTGTTCAACTACCATGATAGTTAAATTAAAATCTATTCCTTTGTTGTAGGGAAAAATTGGCTTTTCAGAAAAACTATAACCATAGAGCTTTCTGCCAGCCAAATATGCATGTAGTGATAGCATTATTCAGTTCTTGCTCTACTGTGTTATTTTGCCAGCATATTCCATGTGCTGACCCGTTTTTGGGATGCAACGTATTATGTTGCAGACTTTTTAGACGAGGGGTAAGTTTCGTTAGGTCGTTGCCTTGCAGCTCAGCTATGTCGTTGGAGTTAATGGACTCACTTTATCTTCCAAGCCTTCCGCTGTTATCGTATTAGATGGCCTTTTATTGTAATAAGTTCTCTTTTGAGACATTCGATGTAATAAGTGTGTGATTGCCACTCTGTTATAAATCCTTCAAGTACTGTGTGTGTCATCATTACCGATCCAGGGATGACACTGAAGCACAGAGACTTGGCCATCTGAGGTCGGGTCGCTATAGAGTGTGCGAGTACGAGAACGATGAAAAGAGTGGCGGGAGTGAGGCATGGACGGTGACAAGAGAAGAAGGGAAGCTTGTGTTTGTGCTAGGCACACCCGGCTAGAGAGGCATATCGATCGATGTGTGCCGTAAAGAAGGAGCTGGGTGGCCTACACACACGTGGGTGAACGACCTAATGTGAAAAGACGAATTTGCATGATGGAGCTAGAGAATGTTGTGGGAGGGTGAGAGGGATGCGGGCGTGTGCATGCACAAGAGGAAGTTAGCGCTAGCTACAAAGATAAGAGGGTTGTGTGGGTGTAAAAGATGAGTAGAGATCATATATACTTCATTATAAAAAGCGAATTCGGATATTTGAAGAATTTATCATAGTGTTTCAAACCGACGGATGTGTGAATATATATAACGGTGATACACATGGTGTGGTTATGAACATGGTATACTATATTTAATATATTTTATCTCTACTCTTATAAAAAACGGAGTTGTTGATGATGGTGTGCCTGCCATCCTGCATTATAGGCCGTCTAATTTATATCTGGCGGATAGCAAGGAAACTATGATTGTTGAAGTTGGCAACAATCATGATTGTAGATTCTTATTGAAATAGAGAAACAAATTCAAATTTTGTTCGAATTGCAGCGGTAGTATAGAAATTTGGAATGCACTAAAATGTTGGTATGAGTAGGTTACATGCATTATACAGCAAGCGAAAAATTTTAATCGGACATAACATGGATTTATACTCCCTCCTTCCATCTATATAGGGCGTAATGAGATTTTTAAGACCGCCTTTGACTATTGACAAGATTAATAGTACATGACATGCACAATGTGAAAATTATATCATTGAAAGAACCTTTCATAGACGAATTTAACGGCGTTCTTTGTGTAAGTTCCATGTCATATATCATTGCTCTAATATTTGGTCAAAGTTAGCATCGAAAAACGCATTAGGCCCTATATAGATGGAAGGAGGGAGTAGCTTTGAATAGCATTTGTATAGTAAAACGGGGCAAGACTCTCTCTTTGTGTGGTGTGAATAGTTTTATTTTTTTTGTTTTCTTTTTGGTTGAGGGAAGTGCGAATCGATTTGGTACGTACAAGTACAATATTACTACACGTTAGGCTTGTCCCTAAAATTCAACCCGCGTATTGTTATATCCCGAAAATTCAGATATCGTGCTCCCAAAACTGGCGCCTTCACAACCCGCGCCTTCTTATCCCGAAATTACAACGCGCACAAAAACTCCCTCCAGCTGCCAAATCCCGACACGCGAAATCCCCCTTCTAACCCTAAGCCGAAAGGGCCGCTAGTTCAAATCGGTGGGGGGTACTTTTGTAACACACCCTACATTTTGGACAAGCTGATGCTGAAGGAAATATGCCCTAGAGGCAATAATAAGTATTATTTATTTCCTTATATCATGATAAATGTTTATTATTCATGCTAGAATTGTATTAACCGGAAACATAATACATGTGTGAATACATAGACAAACAGAGTGTCACTAGTGTGCCTCTACTTGACTAGCTCGTTAATCAAAGATGGTTATGTTTCCTAACCATGGACAAAGAGTTGTCATTTGATTAACGGGATCACATCATTACTTGAATGATCTGATTGACATGACCCATTCCATTAGCTTAGCACCCGATCGTTTAGTATGTTGCTATTGCTTTCTTCATGACTTATACATGTTCCTATGACTATGAGATTATCCAACTCCCGTTTGCTGGAGGAACACTTTGTGTGCTACCAAACGTCACAACGTAACTGGGTGATTATAAAGGAGCTCTACAGGTGTCTCCAAAGGTACATGTTGGGTTGGCGTATTTCGAGATTAGGATTTGTCACTCCGATTGTCGGAGAGGTATCTCTGGGCCCTCTCGGTAATGCACATCACTTAAGCCTTGCAAGCATTGCAACTAATGAGTTAGTTGCGGGATGATGTATTACGGAACGAGTAAAGAGACTTGCCGATAACGAGATTGAACTAGGTATTGGATACCGACGATCGAATCTCGGGCAAGTAACATACCGATGACAAAGGGAACAACGTATGTTGTTATGCGGTCTGACCGATAAAAGATCTTCGTAGAATATGTAGGAACCAATATGAGCATCCAGGTTCCGCTATTGGTTATTGACCGGAGACGTGTCTCGGTCATGTCTACACTGTTCTCGAACCATAGGGTCCGCACGCTTAAGGTTTCGATGACAGTTATATTATGAGTTCATGAGTTTTGATGTACCGAAGGTGTTCGGAGTCCCGGATGAGATCGGGGACATGACGGGGAGTCTCGAAATGGTCGAGACGTAAAGATCGATATATTGGACGATTATATTCGGATATCGGAAAGGTTCTGAGTGATTCGGGTATTTTTCGGAGTACCGGGGAGTTACGGGAATACGGGGGAGAAGTATTGGGCCTTATTGGGCCATACAGGAAAGAGAGAGGGGCTTCCTAGGGCAGGCCGCGTGCCCCCCAAGGCCTAGTCCGAATTGCACTAGGGCGAGGGGCTGCGCCCCCTTCTTCCTTCCCTTCTCCCTTCCCTTCCTTGTCTCCTACTCCTACTACATGGAAGGACTCCTAGTTGGACTAGGAAAAGGGGAATCCTACTCCCGATGGGAGTAGGACTCCCCTAGGGCGCGCCATAGAGAGGGCCGGCCCTCCCCTCCTCCACTCCTTTATATACGGGGGCAGGGGGCACCCCATAGACACACAAGTTGATCTTCGTGATCGGTCCTTAGCCGTGTGCGGTGCCCCCCTCCACGATATTACACCTCGGTCATATTGTAGCAGTGCTGAGGCGAAGCCCTGCGACGGTTGAACATCAAGATCGTCACCACGCCGTCGTGCTGACGGAACTCATCCCCGAAGCTTTGCTGGATCGGAGCCCGGGGATCGTCATCGAGCTAAACGTGTGCCAAGAACTCGGAGGTGCCGGCTTAACGGTGCTTGGATCGGTCGGATCGGGAACACGTACGACTACTTCCTCTACGTTGTGTCAACGCTTCCACTTCGGTCTACGAGGGTACGTAGACAACACTCTCCCCTCTCGTTGCTATGCATCACCACGATCTTGCGTGTGCGTAGGAAATTTTTTGAAATTACTACGAAACCCAACAGTGTCATCCGAGCCTAGATTTTATGTGTTGATGTTATATGCACGAGTAGAACACAAGTGAGTTGTGGGCGATATAAGTCATACTGCTTACCAGCATGTCATACTTTGGTTCGGCGGTATTGTTGGACGAAGCGGCCCGGACCGACATTACGCGTACGCTTACGCGAGACCGGTTCTCCCGACGTGCTTTGCACAAAGGTGGCTAGCGGGTGACAGTTTCTCCAACTTTAGTTGAACCGAGTGTGGCTACGCCCGGTCCTTGCGAAGGTTAAAACAACACCAACTTGACAAACTATCGTTGTGGTTTTGATGCGTAGGTAAGATTGGTTCTTTCTTAAGCCCGTAGCAGCCACGTAAAACTCGCAACAACAAAGTAGAGGACGTCTAACTTGTTTTTGCAGGGGCATGTTGTGATGTGATATGGTCAAGACATGATGCTAAATTTTATTGTATGAGATGATCACGTTTTGTAACCGAGTTATCGGCAACTGGCAGGAGCCATATGGTTGTCGCTTTATTGTATGCAATGCAATCGCGCTGTAATGCTTTACTTTATCACTAAGCGGTAGCGATAGTCGTGGAAGCATAAGATTGGCGAGACGACAACGATGCTACGATGGAGATCAAGGTGTCGCGCCGGTGACGATGGTGATCATGACGGTGCTTCGAAGATGGAGATCACAAGCACAAGATGATGGTGGCCATATCATATCACTTATATTGATTGCATGTGATGTTTAGCTTTTATGCATCTTATCTTGCTTTGATTGACGGTAGCATTATAAGATGATCTCTCACTAATTATCAAGAAGTGTTCTCCCTGAGTATGCACCGTTGCGAAAGTTCTTCGTGCTGAGACACCACGTGATGATCGGGTGTGATAGGCTCTACGTTCAAATACAACGGGTGCAAAACAGTTGCACACGCAGAATACTCAGGTTATACTTGACGAGCCAAGCATATACAGATATGGCCTCGGAACATGGAGACCGAAAGGTCGAGCATGAATCATATAGCAGATATGATCAACATAGCGATGTTCACCAATGAAACTACTCCATCTCACGTGATGATCGGACATGGTTTAGTTGATTTGGATCACGTAATCACTTAGAGGATTAGAGGGATGTCTATCTAAGTGGAAGTTCTTAAGTAATATGATTAATTGAACTTAAATTTATCATGAACTTAGTCCTGGTAGTATTTTGCAAATTATGTTGTAGATCAATAGCTCGCGTTGTTGCTTCCCTGTGTTTATTTTGATATGTTCCTAGAGAAAATTGTGTTTAAAGATGTTAGTAGCAATGATGCGGATTGGATCCGTGATCTGAGGTTTATCCTCATTGCTGCACAGAAGAATTATGTCCTTGATGCACCGCTAGGTGACAGACCTATTGCAGGAGCAGATGCAGACGTTATGAACGTTTGGCTAGCTCAATATGATGACTACTTGATAGTTTAGTGCACCATGCTTAATGGCTTAGAATCGGGACTTCAAAGACGTTTTGAACGTTATGGAGCATATGAGATGTTCCAGGAGTTGAAGTTAATATTTCAAGCAAATACCCGAGTTGAGAGATATGAAGTCTCCAACAAGTTCTATAGCTAAAAGATGGAGGAGAATCGCTCAACTAGTGAGCATGTGCTCAGATTGTCTGAGTACTACAATCGCTTGAATCAAGTGGGAGTTAATCTTCCAGATAAGATAGTGATTGACAGAATTCTCTAGTCACCATCACCAAGTTAGTAGAACTTCGTGATGAACTATGATATGCAAGGGATAACGGAAACGATTCCCAAGCTCTTCGTAATGCAGAAATTGACGAAGGTAGAAATCGAGAAAAAACATCAAGTGTTGATGGTAGACAAGACCACTAGTTTCAAGAAAAGGGCAGAGGGAAGAAGGGGAACTTCAAGAAGAACAGCAAGCAAGTTGCTGCTCAAGTGAAGAAGCCCAAGTCTGGTCCTAAGCCTGAGACTAAGTGTTTCTACTACAAAGGGACTGGTCACTGGAAGCGGAACTACCCCAAGTGATTGTCAGATAAGAAGGATGGCAAAGTGAACATAAGTATATTTGATATACATGTTATTGATGTGTACTTTACTAGTGTTTATAGCAACCCCTCGGTATTTGATACTAGTTCAGATGCTAAGATTAGTAACTCGAAACGGGAGTTGCATAATGAACAGAGACTAGTTAAGGGTGAAGTGACGATGAGAGTTCGAAGTGGTTCCAAGATTGATATGATCATCATCGCACACTCCTTATACTTCGGGATTAGTGTTGAACCTGAATAAGTGTTATTTGGTGTTTGCGTTGAGCATGAATATGATTTGATCATGTTTATTGCAATACGGTTATTCATTTAAGTTAGAGAATAATTGTTGTTCTGTTTACATGAATAAAACCTTATATGGTTACACACCCAATGAAAATGGTTCATTGGATCTCGATCGTAGTGATACACATATTCATAATATTGAAGACAAAAGATGCAAAGTTAATAATGATAGTGCAACTTATTAGTGGCACTACCATTTAGGTCATATTGGTGTAAAAGCGCATGAAGAAACTCCATGCTGATGGGATTTTGGAATCACTTGATTATGAATCACTTGATGCTTGCGAACCATGCCTTATGGGCAAGATGACTAAGACTCCGTTCTCCGGAACAATGGAGCGAGCAACTAACTTATTGGAAATAATACATACTGATGTATGTGATCCGATGAGTGTTGAGGCTCGCGGCGGGTATCGTTATTTTCTGACCTTCACAGATGATTTGAGCAGATATGGGCATATCTACTTGATTAAACATAAGTTTGAAACATTTGAAAAGTTCAAAGAATTTCAGAGTGAAGTGGGAAATCATCGTAACAAGAAAAATAAGGTTTCTACAATCTGATCGCGGAGACAAATATTTGAGTTACGAGTTTGGTCTTCAATTAAAACAATGTGGAATAGTTTCACAAACTCATGCCACCTGGAACACCACAGCATAATGGTATGTCCGAACGTCATAACCGTACTTTATTGGATATAGTGCAATCTATGATGTTTCTTACCGATTTACCACTATCATTTTGGGGTCATGCATTAGAGACAGCTGCATTCACGTTAAATAGGGCACCATCAAAATCCGTTGAGACGATGCCTTATGAACTGTGGTTTGGCAAGAAACCAAAGTTGTCGTTTCTTAAAGTTTGGGGTTGCGATGCTTATATGAAAAAGTTTCATCCTGATAAGCTCAAACCCAAATCGGAGAAATGTGTCTTCATAGGATACCCAAAGGAGACAGTTGGGAACACATTCTATCACAGATCCGAAGGCAAGTTATTCGTTGCTGAGAATGGATCCTTTCCAGAGAAGGAGTTTCTCTCGAAAGAAGTGAGTGGGAGGAAAGTAGTTCATCACAGAAATCTGTTCTTGTGACTACTACACCAATTAGTGAGGAAGCTAATGATGATGATCATGTGACTTCAGATCAAGTTACTACCGAATCTCGTAGGTAAACCAGAGTGAGATCCGCACCAGAGCGGTACGGTAATCCTGTTCTGGAAGTCATGTTACTAGACCATGACGAACTTGCGAACTATGAAGAAGCAATGGTGAGCCCAGATTCCGCGAAATGGCTTGAGGACATGAAATCTGAGATGAGATCCATGTATGAGAACAAAGTATGGACTTTGATTGACTTGCCCAATGATCGGCGAGCCATTGAGATTAAATGGATCTTCAAGAGGAAGACGGACGTTGATAGTAGTGTTACTATCTACAAAGCTAGAATTGTCGCAAAAAGGTTTTCGACAAGTTCAAGGTGTTGACTATGATGAGAGTTTCTCACTCGTATTTATGATTAAGTCTGTCCGAATCATGTTAGCAATTGCCGCATTTTATGAAATCCAGCAAATGGATGTCAAAACTGCATTCCTAAATGGATTTCTGGAAGAAGAGTTGTATATGATGCAGCCGGAAGGTTTTTTCGTTCCAAAAGAAGCTAACAAAATAAGCAAGCTCCAGCGATCCATCTATGGACTGGTGCAAGCATCTCAGAATTGGAATATACGCTTTGATAAGTTGATCAAAGAATATAGTTTTATACAGAATTACGGTGAAGCCTGTATTTACTAGAAAGTGAGTGGGAGCACTACAACATTTCTGATAAGTATATGTGAATGACATATTGTTGATCAGAGATAATGTAGAATTATTCTGCAAAGCATAAAGGAGTGTTTGAAAGGAGTTTTTCAAAGAAAGACCTTGGTGAAGCTGCTTACATATTGAGCATCAAGATCTATAGAGATAGATCAAGACGCTTGATAAGTTTTTTCAATAAGTACAAACCTTGACAAGATTTTTAAGTAGTTCAAAATGGAGCAGTCAAAGAAAGAGTTCTTGCCTGTGTTATAAGGTGTGAAGTTGAGTAAGGCTCAAAGCCCGACCACGGCAGAAGAGAGAAAGAGAATGAAAGTCATTGCCTATGCCTCAGTCATAGGTTCTATAAATTATGCCATGCGGTGTACCAGATCTATTGTATACCACACACTGTGTTAAGAGAGGGAGTACAATAGTGATCTAGGAGTAGATCACTGGACAACGGTCAAAATTATCCTTAGTGGAATAAGGATATGTTTCTCGATTATGGAAGTGACAAAAGGTTCGTCGTAAAGGGTTACGTCAATGCAAGTTTTGACACTAATCCAGATGACTCTAAGTCTAAATCTGGATACGTATTGAAAGTGGGAGCAATTAGCTAGAGTAGCTCCGTGCAGAGCATTGTAGACATAGAATTTTGCAAAATACATACGGATCTAAATTTTGGCAGACCCGTTGACTAAGCTTCTCTCACAAGCAAAACATGATCACACCTTAGTACTCTTTGGGTGTTAATCACATAGCGATGTGAACTAGATTATTGAATCTAGTAAACCCTTTGGGTGTTAGTCACATGGAGATGTGAACCAATCACATAAAGATGTGAACTATTGATGTTAAATCACATGGCGATGTGATCTAGATTATTGACTCTAGTGCAAGTGGGAGACTAAAGGAAATATGCCCTAGAGGCAATAATAAAGTTATTATTTATTTCCTTATATCATGATAAATGTTTTTTATTCATGCTAGAATTGTATCAACCGGAAACATAATACATGTGTGAATACATAGACAAACAGAGTGTCACTAGTATGCCTCTACTTGACTAGCTCGTTAATCAAAGATGGTTATGTTTCCTAACCATGGACAAATAGTTGTCATTTGATTAACGGGATCACATCATTAGTTGAATGATCTGATTGACATGACCCATTCCATTAGCTTAGCACCCGATCGTTTAGTATGTTGCTATTGCTTTCTTCATGACTTATACATGTTCCTATGACTATGAGATTATGCAACTCCCGTTTGCCGGAGGAACACTTTGTGCGCTACCAAACATCACAATGTAACTGGGTGATTATAAAGGAGCTCTACAGGTGTCTCCAAAGGTACATGTTGGGTTGGCGTATTTCGAGATTAGGATTTGTCACTCCGATTGTCGGAGAGGTATCTCTGGGCCCTCTCGGTAATGCACATCACTTAAGCCTTGCAAGCATTGCAACTAATGAGTTAGTTGCGGGATGATGTATTACGGAACGAGTAAAGAGACTTGCCGGTAACGAGATTGAACTAGGTATTGGATACCGACGATCGAATCTCGGGCAAGTAACATACCGATGATAAAGGGAACAACATATGTTGTTATGCGGTCTGACCGATAAAAGATCTTCATAGAATATGTAGGAACCAATATGAGCATCCAGGTTCCGCTATTGGTTATTGACCGGAGACGTGTCTCGGTCATGTCTACATTGTTCTCGAACCGTAGGGTCCGCACGCTTAAGGTTTCGATGACAGTTATATTATGAGTTTATGAGTTTTGATGTACCGAAGGAGTTCGGAGTCCCGGATGAGGTCGGGGACATGACGAGGAGTCTCGAAATGGTCGAGATGTAAAGATCGATATATTGGACGACTATATTCGGACATCGAAAAGGTTCCGAGTGATTCGGGTATTTTTCGGAGTACCGGGGAGTTACGGGAATACGGGGGAGAGGTATTGGGCCTTATTGGGCCATACGGGAAAGAGAGAGGGGCTGCCTAGGGCAGGCCGCGCGCCCCCCAAGGCCTAGTCCGAATTGGACTAGGGCGAGGGGCTGCGCCCCCTCCTTATTCCCTTCTCCCTTCCCCTTCCTTGTCTCCTACTCCTACTACATGGAAGGACTCCTAGTTGGACTAGGAAAAGGGGAATCCTACTCCCGGTGGGAGTAGGACTCCCCTAGGGCGCGCCATAGAGAGGGCCGGCCCTCCCCTCCTCCACTCCTTTATATACGGGGGCAGGGGGCACCCCATAGACACACAAGTTGATCTTCGTGATCGTTCCTTAGCTGTGTGCGGTGCCCCCCTCCACGATATTACACCTCGGTCATATTGTAGCAGTGCTGAGGCGAAGCCCTGCGACGGTTGAACATCAAGATCGTCACCACGCTGTCGTGCTGACGGAACTCATCCCCGAAGCTTTGCTGGATCGGAGCCCGGGGATCGTCATCGAGCTAAACGTGTGCCAAGAACTCGGAGGTGCCGGAGTAACGGTGCTTGGATCGGTCGGATCGGGAAGACGTACGACTACTTCCTTTACGTTGTGTCAACGCTTCCGCTTCGGTCTACGAGGGTACGTAGACAACACTCTCCCCTCTCGTTGCTATGCATCACCATGATCTTGCGTGTCCGTAGGAATTTTTTTGAAATTACTACGAAACCCAACACATGCTTCACCCCCTCCCATCGCCCCCTTTTCGCCATTCGAAATCCCAGGCCGCCATAACCTCTTCGCTCCAGCCGCGAAACCCCACCCTCCTCCGTCCTCCACGTCACCGCAACAGCTTGACGTCCCTCGTCCACCTCCCCGGATGAGGATCCGTCGTCCATATCGCCGTCCCGCCGGTTCAGCCTCCCCGTCCTCCACCTCCAAGGAGCTGCTCCGACGATCGCCTCGTCTATCGCGGCTGCTCCATCCCCACAGCGCCGCCTTAACCTGCTCCACCGGAACCGCAGCATCCTCACCGACTCCTCGGATGAAGCTGAGGCCTACTCGGCGCCACCAAAGAGGTTGTACACTCATCGCATCGCACCTTCTCCTTAACTCTACCTCCCAGCGCCGACGGTGCTCCATGCCGCACCCCCATGGAGCGGCTACCTTGAAGCCGGCGTCGCGGGCGACATCTCCACGGCGGCTCTCCCCCGGTGCGAGGCCCCTTGGGCAGCGGCGTCCATACTAGCCGGATTTGCTGCTGCTGCTCCTGCTCTCGCTCGATCGCTCGCTCGCCCAGCTGCTGCTGCTGCTCTCCCCCTTGCTCGTGCTGCTGCTCTACTCCGATTAAGCCACACTTCGGTCGACTGAATCGACTTTTGGGTCAGTCAATTTTCAGGGGTTGGGGGGGGGCTCGCCGGAGTTAAGGAAGAACCACCCACAGCGGGGACGGGGGCTCGCCGGAGAGGTACCCCACTATCTATCTTAGGGTTCTGGGTGGGGGTGGGGGGCGGGGGGCCTAGAGGGCCGGCCGGGGCGGCGAGGCGGCGTTGGGCCGGCGGTTCGGCCGGTGGTGGCTGGCGGCTCAGGGGGGTGCAGGTTGAAGATGAACTGCAGGCCCTCCCTAAACTACATGTCAAGTACCTCTCTGCTAGCATTGCGTTCAGTTTCGACAGTAGCATTCAGATTCCACAGTAAATTTCAATTTCGACAGTTAAGTTCAGAGTCTACAGTTTTTACCTCATCTGTTGTAGTCAGGTGGTTTTTGGTGATGTTAATTTTACATCCATTTACATCATCTATTGGAGATGCTATTAGAATCCCACTTGAGATTGACGATGTCTGTCTTGTGCTGCTTCAGCCTTGACGTCTTACGGCTCACCAGAGCTGCTCCAACAACAGAATGATCCATCACAACAGAGCAGCGCCCTGGACGCCGTCTACAGATTCCTCAGATCTTCCTCCACACCTCCGACAGCCACCTATGCCTCAACTGCTTCAGCGACCAACCTAATGATGCTGAGGTCGACACGGCTACGGCAAAGAGGTTGTACACTTATTGCATCACTTATTACTATACATTCACGTTGATCCATTAGGGCTATTTTGGTTCAATGGAAAAACATCGATCCACTGGTTGTTACCATCACTCCAAATTTCTGCATGCTCTCCTTACATAATCTCACCATATTTTTTTCGTATGCATGTCAGATATTGTACACAGTCATGCTAAACATGTAGAGAAAAAGAGAAGAGTTTTGCGCGGCAATACAATGTCATGCAGACGTCGCTCCATGGTGGGTTCAATGGCAAACCCTCCCCACCCCTCTCCAGATTGTAATCCAAAGGAAGATATCTGTTCTGAGGCGGATTCGGACGCCGCTGACCACTCCTATTTACCCCCAAGGTTTTTGCTCTACCTTGGCATGATGATGTTAATCATATCATGCATATGTTGCATTGAAGTGCCTACTTTTGACATCATATATGTCATCTGCTTAGTTTAGACATGTTCTGTAATGCCACCTGTTTAGTTTCTATATCATATATGGGAATTATGCAGTCTCATGTCTTCTAGCCAGCCATAATATATGTGAAATGTGCAATGCCATCCTATTTAACCAGGCATCATATATTTGAATGATATCTTGCCCATCCTTTTCTTCATTACATTTCCATATGTCGACAATGTTTGTACATTAAACTACTCTTCCTGTGAATCAGCCATTTGGGTGGGAGACGGAAAAATCTGGAGTGAAAACAAGGCCTTCAGAGCAGACAGTGCTACCTGTCGAAGCAGATCTCTTGTTGGGTCCCGATAGCTCCTCAGAGATGGATTCAGAGACAGATGACCAGTCCTATTCCCCCACTGAGGTGTATGCTCTAACTTGGCACGGTTATACTGCTCATATCATGCATACGGTGTCTTGCATTGCATAGTTTAGACATCATATACACAATATTCAACACCATATTCTTAGTTCAGACATCATATCGAATGCCCTCTATTTAGCATATAAATCACATATGTGAATTAAATGATGCGATCCTGATTACTTAGATAACATGTAGGTAAATTATGTCATGTGATCCTGTTTAGTTATTCATCATATCTTTGAATTGTGTTATGCTATGCTATCCAGTTTAGATAGACATCATATATGTGAAATTATGTCATGCTATCCATTTTAGTCAAACAATATACATGTCAACTATTTCATGCCCTCTTTTTCCACACTATCTATTGCATCTGTCTCTCATACAATGTTTGTACATTCAACTATGTTTCCTGTTTATCAGCCATTTGAATTGGAGCGGGTGATGCCAGTATCTAGCGGACTAAAAACACGGTCTTCAAATAAAACAGTGCTACCTCTTGGTGGAGATAGCACCCCGGTTGTACATGCACAAGAACCAGCCCTACCACACATAACCAAATCTCTCGCAGATTGTACCCCTACTACAATGGACAGAGAACCAGCTTCACCCAATCTAACCCCAACCCTAGCCGATACTAACCCAGTTCCTATTGACACAGCACCATCTCCACCACAGAGCTCCCAAACAAGAGCAGCTAGTAAGGTAGCTCCAGTGCCCAATGGGCCAGTACTATCACGACGATCCCCAACTCCACGAGTTAGTACGCCTATTCCTGTGGAGGAAGCACAACCAACTAGTCGTAGTTTAGCATCTATCGCATTTGATGTTGTTAAATCGTATGTGCGTATCTTCCCATCTTGGAAATATTATACTGAAGATGAAGGAAAATACCAGTTGCAGGTGTTTGTCCAGGAGTTATGTGTAAGTAATGTTATTCATGGCAATTACTTTGCTTCGTCCCATACATCCTACCTCCATGATGGTTATAATTCGGCAAATTTTCCCATTTTTCTCTATAGAGAAGGACTGACTTGGAAACTCAGGATGAGGTAACCTGTGCTAATACCTCTGCTATCTTCAAGAATGCTTGGTGGCAGTATCGGAATTACCTAAAGAAAACGTACATCACCAGCAAAGAAACTCATCAAATTTCCTTACATTCTCCTGAGACACATTTTCTGGACGATGACTGGGAACGCCTTGTTCTGTACCGGTCCCGAACCAAGAATGTGGTAAGGTCTATGAGCTCATTTTCTATTTTTAAGTATTATACTCTCGCGTCTTACTGTACTCTGTTCATGTAGAACAAGTGCCTAAACATGAATAACAACTGTTCTAATTTAAGATTCCATTGCTACCGTAGGACATAGATATATGTTTGTTTAATGCTTTTATTATGTACTAGTACTTGGCAATAGAAGACTTGGTTGTTTAATCCTGTCCACCTTACTAATGAACTGGTTCATCGAAATGAGTTTCATATACTAGTACATGCTAAACTTGTTATGTGCCTGCTTGTTTCTTCTTTTAGAATGCTGACAGAATATTGGGGAAGAGTGCCTTATTAAGCAAGGCTAAAGGAAGTAATGCAGATAGGGTTCAACATAGTGACACATCTTGTCTTGGTTTAGTGTTGGAGTTATTGGCCACTACCGCTTGCACAAGCTATTCACACTCACTGTCTGAATCAGTCCAGTTTCTTGAGTCTCAACTAGAAGCTGAAAGACATCATTCAGCTGTGCTGCGACAAGAAGCGGAAGGACTACGGAAGTCCCTGGAGCATTCAGATGCATACTTTCTAGTGCAACAGCAAGCGTTGGAGAATTTTAGCGCTAAACAGGACAAAGCTAATCAGCTTGCTAAGCTTATTGCCAGCATGGTGGATACCCAGGATAACGTTTCTTGAGCTCTTCTGAAGTTGTTTCAGTTATGCTCTTGTTTTGCTGTCGCGTTTATTTGCGCTGGTGGCCAATTTTGACGGCCAGTGTATATGATATGCTGCTTTGTTCCCTATATTTGCACTGGTGGCGAACTTTGATGCCCAGATGATGTAATATGTGTAATAGCCGTGATAGCCTAGCATTAGTTGCTTGCTTATTTATTTCCTTGTTGTCTTGTTTATTTGTTTGCTTGTAGTCATTGCAGTTCTTTTTCCGTGGTTAACTAGTGGCTGCAATAACCTATTTTTTAAAACTAGGCCACAATAACCATGGGCTAATATTTACTGTAGTGACACTGGGCCTCCTACGGGCCGTAGAAATAGTGGGCCTTCTACGGGCCGTAGAAACAGTAGGCCTTCTACGGGCCGTAGAAACAATGGGCCTTCTATGGGCTGTATCAGCAATGGGCCTTATATGGGCCATATGATCGATTGGCCAAACATGGGCCAATAATAGGCCGCATTATGGCCATAAACGGGCTAGAGTTAGAATCGTCCGTTCATGGGCCGACCGTAACGGGCCATCGTTAATAGGCCGTATTTGATGACGCTATGAAAACGGCCCAACGTATTAACGGACCACAAACGGGCCGATTGTAACCACGGGCTGAATTTGGCCCACAAGCAGAAAATGACAGTAACGGGCCGTAAGTAAACGAATGTTAGAAATGAGCCCAAGAATAAATGGGCTCTGAGAAGGCCGAAAGATAACATGGGCTGGAAACGGCCCAACAGAATAACGGGCCGTTAATGGGTATAAAGTGATACACTGTTCATTACGGGCCAGTTTCACCATGGGCCGTTAATAGGCCAAGAATTACATAGGGCCTCATATGGGCCGAAAGACGTCATGGGCCATACATGGCCAGAAGTGAAAATGGGCTGGAATCATATTGGATGGCCCAGATGACGCTACCGGGCCTAATTCGGATAGGGCGTAACAGGCCTTGGGTTAGCGGGCTGTAAATGGGCTATATGCGAATAGGCCATTAACAGGCTTTCCATGGGCCGGCCCGCCACCTTTTGACCAAGTCAAACGGGCCGGCCTTTTCATAGGAATGGGCCTCTGTTGGGCTGTGCCACATGTCGACATATCATAGGCGCATATCTGACCCATTGACGAGCTGACACGTGTTTCGTCTGGCTAATGAGAATCTTACACGTGGAAATTTCCCATTGGTCGGGGCTGTTAACGAGTTATCGGATCCAAAACCCGACCCGATAGTTAACGGTGTTCCGTTACGGTGGATGCCACGTGTCGGTCACCCTTGACGAAAGCACTTCTGTGACACGCGATTTATCATCATGGAAGTGGACACTTCCGTGATGATAATTTTGGTAATGTCATGGAACACTTCTACGACAGCACAAGTATGACTATCTTGATTCTGTCATAAATTTGTCATGGATGTACATGCATGACAAAAAAGCGACCTACTGTGACAAACACGTATCATCACGGAAGTTTTTTTTTGTAGTGAGTAGAACATCTAGCAACAGAAGTAGTGTTATCACGCTCAAGGCATTTAAGACATGGTGGTTCAAATCCTTCCTGAGCAGAACTGATCTGTTCGGCGTGAAGTGACTCATTTTCCTTTTGAAGATCTTCATGAGCCGCTCTCAATTTCTCAAGTTCTTGATTCCTTTGAAGATAATCATAGGAAAGCTTTTCATGAGTTGTTGAGAGCGTTTCATGACGACTTTCAAGTTCCTCATACTTAACATGAAGATTTTTTATGTCTTCAATTAAGGACTGAGATCGAGTCATTTCAGTGTCCAACATGTCGTCGCTTTTGTCTAACAATTTTTGAATATGTTCCATAGCTTTCTGTTGTTCAGTTGCAATTTTAGCAAGTGTTTTGTAGCTGGGTTTGGGATTACAATCAGAGTCATCTTCACTGGATGTTTGATAGTGAGTATTGCATGAGTTTACCTTGGCACCACGTGCCATGAAGCATTAGGTGGGAGCGGATTTGTCCTTGTCATTAGCATCAGCGTCGGTGACGAAGTCATTGTCTTCAGTGTTGAAGATGGACTTGGCAACGTAGGTTGTAGCCAGACTTGCAACGCCAGAATCAGACTCCTCCTCAGACTCCACCTCTGCCTCCTCAGAAGCAGACTCCTCCTCTGAATCCATTTCCTTGCCAACAAACGCACGAGCCTTGCCAGATGAGCTCTTCTTGTGTGATGAAGACTTTGAGGAAGACTTGGAAGAAGACTTTGAGTATTTCTTCTTGTTCTTGTCGTCAGAATCATATTCCTTGCTCTTCTTGTTCTCATTGTCCCACGGCAGACACTCAGAGATGTAGTGACCAGGTTTCTTGCACTTGTGGCATGTTCTCTTCTTGTAGTCATGAGCAGAAGCTTCATCATTCCTTGAGCTGGATCGTGAAGACTTTTTGAAGCCTTTCTTCCTGGTGAATTTTTGGAACTTCTTCACAAGCATAGCAAGCTCTCTTCCAATGCCTTCAGGATCATCAGAACTGCAGTCAGATTATTCTTCAAATGAGGAAACAACGTTTGCCTTCAAGGCACGAGTTCGGCCATAGTTGGGACCGTAGATATCTCTTTTCTTAGAAAGCTGAAACTCATGTGTGTTGAGCCTTTCAAGTATGTCAGACGGATCAAGTCTCTTGAAGTCAGGGCGTTCTTGAATCATCAGGGCTAGGGTGTCAAATGAGCTGTCAAGTGATCTCAGGAGTGTCTTGACGATTTCATGCTTGGTGATCTCAGTAGCGTTGAGAGCTTGGAGCTCATTTGTGATGTCAGTAAGGCGATCAAACGTGAGCTAAACATTCTCATTGTCGTTTCTCTTGAAGCGGTTGAAGAGGTTGCGAAGGACACTGATCCTTTGATCTCTCTGGGTTGAGACGCCTTCATTGACCTTGGAGAGCCAGTCCCAGACTAGCTTAGATGTTTCTAGAGCACTCACACGACCATACTGCCCTTTGGTCAGATGACCACAGATGATGTTCTTGGCAGTGGAGTCCAGTTGAACGAACTTCTTGACATCAGCAGCGGTGACACCTTCACCAACCTTGGGGACGCCATTCTTGACGACATACCAGAGGTCGACATCAATGGCTTCAAGATGCATGTGCATCTTATTCTTCCAATAGGGATATTCAGTTCCATCGAAGACGGGGCATGCAGCGGAGACTTTGATTATCCCTGCAGTCGACATAGCTAAAACTCCAGGTGGTTAAACCGAATCACACAGAACAAGGGAGTACCTTTCTCTGATACCAATTGAAAGTGCTAGTGATTGACTAGAGGGGGGTGAATAGGCGATTTTTATAAAAGTCTTCAAAACATGGAAGTTTCAAAGACAATCGATAGAAATGAACCTATTAACATGCGGCGGAAGGTAGACTACACTAGGCAAGCCATAGTCAAGTATTCAATGAAGTGAAAGTACAAAGACTAATAGCAGCTAGGCAGTATGGATCAGGATGGAAGACAGTATGAAGCCAATCAGAACAAGCAGTCACACAGTGAAGACAAATAGATAATGCAAACAGGCAATGACTTCACAAGGACCAACTATGAATAAAAAATGGGAAGGATAGAACCAGTTGCTTGTTGAAGACAAGGATTTGTTGGACCAGTTCCAGTTGCTATGACAACTGTACGTCTAGTTAGGGAGGCTGAGATTTAACTCAGAAGACCGTGTCTTCACCTTATTCCCCTTGAGCTAAGGACAACCAGTCCTCGCCCAATCACTCTGGTAAGTCTTCAAGGGAGACTTCCAAACCTTCACAGACTTCGTTCACCGGCGATCCACAATGACTCTTGGATGCTCAGAACGCGAGCCTAACCGGCTGGAGGATTCACAGTCCTCAAGTGTAACAAGTCTTCAGATCACACAGACTGGAATACTTCAGTGATGCCTAACACTCTTTGGCTCAGGGTGTTTAGGGCTTTGTCCTCGCAAGGATTTCTCTCTCAAAGGCTTTGAGGTGGGTTACTCTCAAACGACTAAAGCCGTGCACTAACTCTGAGCAGCCAACAAATTTATGGTGTAGGGGGTGGGCTATTTAAAGCCACTAGGAAACCCGACCTGATTTGTCCGAAATGACCCTGGGTCACTAAGGAACTGACACTTGTTCCAACGGTCAGATTTCAAACACACGCGGCAACTTTACTTGGGCTACAAGTAAAGCTGACTCATCCAGCTCTGGATAAGATTTGCTCTCATTGTCTTCGCTCGAAGATATAGGATTTTGGTTAAGAATCACTTCAGTCACTCTGACTTTGTTCACTGGGACCCCACTTAACAGTACGGTGGTTCCTATGACTCAACAAAGAAGGAAAGGAAACAATGAAACAACTAAGTCTTCGCGCTCCATAGTCTTCACTCAATGTCTTCTCTTGTCATAGTCTTCGATGTGAATATCTTCACATACCACCTTTGTCTTCAATGTCGTCATACATTTTTAGGGGTCATCTCCGGTAGGAAAACTGAATCATTGAGGGACTACTACCTGTGTTATCCTGCAATTCTCACAAACACATTAGTCCCTCAACCAAGTTTGTCGTCAATACTCAAAAACTAACTAGGGGTGGCACTAGATGCACTTACAGATGGAAGGAGGGAGTATGAATCCATGTTATGTCTGATTAAATTTTTTCGCTTGCTGTATAATGCATGTAACCTACTCATACCAACATTTTAGTGCATTCCAAATGTCTATACTATCGCTGCAATTCGAACTAAATTTGAATTCCTTTCTCTATTTCAATAAGAATCTACAATCATAATTGTTGCCAACTTCAACCATCATAGTTTCCTTGCTATCCGCCAAATATAAATCGGACGACCTATAATGCAGGATGGGAGGCACACCATCAACAACTCCGTTTTTTATAAGAGTAGAGATAAAATATACTAAATGTAGTATAACATGTTCATAACCACACCATGTGTATCACCATTATATATATTCACACATGCGTCGGTTTGAAACACTATGATAAATTCTTCAAATATCCGAATTCACTTTTTATAATGAAGTATATATGATCTCTACTCGTCTTTTACACCCACACAACCCTCTTATCTTTGTAGCTAGTGCTAACTTTCTCTTCTGCATGCACACGCCCGCATCCCTCTCACCCTCCCTCAACATTCTCTAGCTCCATCGCGCAAATTCGTATTTTCACTTTAGGTCGTTCACCCACGGTGCATGTAGGCCCCGCAGCTCTTTATGGCACACATCGATCGATATGCCTCTCTAGCCAGGTGTGCCTAGCACAAACACAAGCTTCCCCTCTTCTCTTGTCACCGTCCATGCCTCACTCCCACCACTCTTTTCATCGTTCTCGTACTCGCACACTCCTCCCCCCTCGATATAGTATGCCTCTTATACCACCTTCTACATGCATCCCTCTCTCCCTATCCTTCTCCTCGTGCCTCATTTGCTTCTAACACACACATGCATGTATACCGATCGATCTCCCAACATATACCTAGATCGACTTTAACTACCCCCCATCAATCGACGTACCTCACAAGTTATGTCTCTCCTTTCTCTAACAAAGGTTGATTGATCTTCCTATGTAGTTACGTCTGCTTACCAGAGCCACATCGTCCCCCCTCATCATTCGTGCATGCCTCCTAACCCGTCTCTCACACGCACGTGCACAGACAACAAGCAGCCATCTCCTCTCTTATTGACATTGCGGGCGTGCCCTCCGTTTGTCTAGCAAGCCTATCCCACCATTTGTTAGAAGCAACTCCACTACCACCCCCTCCAACACTCTAGCTCTGTGTCTCTCCCAACCTTATTCCTCTCCTGCACATATGCATGGATGTCGATCGATCTCCCTTAATACATGAGGCGGATCGATCTCCTTAATACATGAGGTAGGCCTCTCTCCTCCTCCACACATATACCAGCCATTGTACCTCTATAGTTAATTGGGCCTCCCTCTTCCCCCACCACACACCGATAGTCGAGCGCTGCAGGTAGGTATCCATGCCACAGAGACAAACTGCACATGTCCCATCTCACGTTCCAGTAGGCCAGCCACTCTATATCTTTGACGTGGGCACAGACAAATTCGACGGCACTCTTTATCGATCGCGCGCGCACACACACACACATCATCCCTCTCTTCGATTCTATGGACACCTCAAGCTGATGATACCTCCACTATCTTCTCGTGGATCGCCCCCTCTATATATATGTTATATCCAGGACTCTATTTCACACACATTGCATATGTTACATTTTTTGATTGACCCCCCCCCCCAAATTCTCAAGAACCCACACACTATATCTTTCTAGGTTTGTATCTCTCTCACACAACCCCACGTAGGTGGTGTACGTATACAAGAAGAGAATAGGTGCACCGTGCACGTACTCACGCTTCGTGCCCAGCCACAGCTGCGCAGGTACACGGTGGAGCTCATTTCTTTACGAAATGGCAGCCCTCGTGCTAATTTGAACGCTTGTAGCGGTTGTTTACCTAGGGAGGTCGTGTACCATGCGTGCACGAAACACAGTTCAACTTGACGCGTTGCCGCATTATTTTTAAATAAAGTTATAGCACTCAATGGCACGTACACAGAATATAAAATGATTTTTATGGAGAAAAAGGTAGTCCGCTCACTATATACAATGGAGCCTGCCTGCCTGGTTTGTCGCTCTTCTGAGTATCTCACACAAGGATGCGCTGGCCTCTCTCTCTCACCGTTGGTCACTGATCCGGCCGCATCCCGTCTGCCGGGGGAAAGGGAGTGCGGTGGCCTCTCTCTCTCATCGTTGGTCACTGATTCGGCCGCATCCCGTCCGCCGGGGGAAAGGGAGGAAGTGCATCGTTTCTCCGTTCGACGGCGCCGAGGCAGCACGTCCCGATCTGCGGTACACGTCGTTCTCTCTGACCAAGCTCCGGCGCGGTAGGTCCTACACCACCTGCTCGCAGATTCCGCCCGCCGCCGCTCACCTAGTTACATCCCGATGACCTCTAGGTATCCCCTCCGGTCTTGCTCCACTGCCTGTCTTCCCACGTCGCTGCATGTGGATCTTCCATAGTTCTTTGCCCAAAACGTAGCTCGTCCGGCGTACTTTCCATATTGCATTCTCGTCCTCACACCATTTTAGATGAACACAACCGTGTTGTTATCTTCCTTAGGACAAGGAATATGCTTCTTTTTTGTCGTCGCATGTGTCATCAACTGTTATTGGCCAGTAATTGTTTCCTTTCTACCTCTTTTTTTGCAAACAGGGCTATCCATTTCACCTCGTTGCTATTGCGACCTTTTGGTGAACTGCACAAATCACTTTGTTTCTAACGAGTGTTTTGTGGAGTTGTACTAAAATGTCACACGGGCAACGTCTCTACATTTCAGTGCGACTGCACAAAGGGAGATTGGTTTTGCTCTATCCTCCTCATCCAACTCCGAGCCTAATCTTCTCCAACTAGTTAGTCTTAAGAGAGACTGCAAAGGTGACTGGCTTCTATTTGTGTGTTTATTGTTTCATCAGCAGTCCTCTATTATCGTAATCACACTTAATATCTTTGGAACAGGGACGCTCAACTCTATTTTAGTGGAACTGCACAAAATGATCGGAATGTTGCATGCTCCATACATCTACTTTTTTCCCAACATGCCTTGTTGATTTAGGCAGAGCTGGGGGGACGTTGCTACCAATGAAAGCATGGATCAATTTTAATTTAACACCTTCTCACAACTCTGTCTTCAGTTTGTGATGTAATTATTAGCTCTGATATGCTAATAATTGACATGCATTAGCAAGGAAGTTAGTTTTTTATTGTTTCCGAAAGAGCATCGATGGCAAGACACGCGAAACAAAAGCTGAAAGCTCACACCATTGTACAATTTCATGTCGCTGGAAAATTATTTGTATAGTACGTCAATTATGTAAACAAATGATGGAAGCTTGATAGCATTGCCAGAAGCCTCTTCATCATCCGGGTCCATGTGCCATGCACAAAATTATACTCCTTCGTTCCTAAATATTTGTCTTTTTACAAATTTTAAACGGGCATATTTTAGAGTGTAGATTCACTCATTTTGCTTCGTATGTGTACTCCCTCTGTTCCTAAATATTCTATTCGTCTTTCTAGAGATTTCAACAAGTGACTACATACGGAGCAAAATGAGTGAATCTACACTCTAAAATATGTCTATATACATCTGTATGTGCCACTCCATTTGAAATCTCTAAAAAGATAAATATTTGAGTAGTCACTCGTTGAAATCTCTAGAAAGACAAATACTCAGGAGTATATTTAAGAACTGAGGGGGTAGTGCACAACCGCATGGGAGACTCAGCCTGGTCGTTGTGCCACATTAATAGTGAGTAATGAGCAGTCAAATCATAAGCCCCACCTTTCCCACTGTAAGTTGCTCTAAAGAAGCAACCATCAATACGCTCTTCTTTGAATCCGCTCATACTACTCCATCGGTCACTGTTTATACAGCGCGCTTCACAAAAAAGAAAAAAAATCTGTGGTACCAAGGCGACTAGCGATCGGCCTGAAAAATAGCATTGGTAGTTATAGCACGGCGTCTATTACTAGAGGGAATAATGCGTACACACATGCATGCAGTGCTTCCACCCTGGGTACACACATGCATGCACTTACTCCACTCTGTAGTAGTACAGTACATGGAGAGAAAATTGTGGACTTGATTGCGGTTACCACGCCCTAATTAATTGAGCATTAAACCAAACGCGTCTAAAGTCTCTCTGGTGGTGGAAATGCATTGAGAGAAATGCATCATAATGAAGCGCGCCCTGTAAACTATGACGGAGGGAGGAGTAGTATGAAAGTGCAAAACCAAGTACGCGTATGGCCAGTCGGTCAACGCACCTCCTCTTGGCATATCACTGACATGTGGGACAGGAGTGTGAGCAAACTGATCTCAATTGGCCGCAAAGAGCCAACCCGCTGTTTCTTGAGAGAGACGAGGAGCGAGAACACACAGTGGGCTCGCACGGAGGCCAAGATATATTCTAGCATGGTTGGTTGATCGATATCATTCATGTTGGGCTACCGTTTTCCGCCCTTCTCCGGAATAAACGTGTACTTTATCAGAGATAAAAAAAATAAGAGTACATACGCTCCACCATGCGGTTCTTGTAGTAGTACTACTCGTACTACTGTGCTTGGCTCTTCGCCTCTTCGTGAAGTCGAACAATGATGGTACTCCGCATGTTGGGTACTATAGTGTATGCCTGTGACAATCTGACACCGAATGGACTGATGCATGTCCAACGAGGGTAGGTTGCATTAGTCAAAAGGCGTAAGAGAGCTTCGCCTTGTCCTGCAAGCTTCTCCTCGTTCTGCGAGTTGACGGGACACACCAAAAAGTAGTGCTAGTCCATACTCCCTCCTTTCCGGTTAATATGGCTTAATCTTTTTTGCGGGTAAATGAGAGAGCTTTATTCATATATAAGCATTCTTAGGACGATCAGCCAAGACACTGGTCACTAGGAAGCGAGGTACCCCACAAAAAAGAAGTAGGAAGCGAGGTGTTTCATCAAGCCAGCTCTCGGCCACATTCAAAGTGCAGCAAGCATGGTTCGCACGAAGATGCGCCGCAAGGTTTGCTGACCTGTTTACATGCTGAATAACAAAAAAGAGGAAATATTACCGAGCGCTACTATTTGTAACAGGATATGAGCCAGAATTAAGCAAGAGTTGTGGCGAGTGTTCCATGCAATCAACTTCCATTATCACATGCGGGAACCCTCGAAGAGAACCAAATGTGTTGAAGATTGCTTTATCACATTTTAAAATTATAATAAGAGTGCAGACGCTCCTCCATCCGGTTCCTAGTACTAGTATAGTACATACCTTTATAGAATATAGTAGTAGTACTAGTAAACTTTGCGCTTGGTTGTTCGCCTATTCGGGAAGTCGAACAATAATAGCACTAGTAGTATAGTGTATGCTTCTGGCAATCTGACACTGAATTAACTGTCGCATGTCCACCGCCTGAGTGAGGGAGAGCCTGCATTTGTCAAAAGTTTCTCCTTTTCCCGCGAGCCACCGCGCGCAAGCTTCTCCCATCCTGCAACCTTCTCCTTGTTCGGCAAGTTGACGAGACACAGCAAAGTAATGCTAGTCCATACTGCCTCCTCTCCGGTTAATATGGCTTAATTTCAAACAAGATAAATACACTGTCTGTCACTGTATATTTGTAAAAATACGGTCAGTGGACTTCATAATATGCTCATTGCGCTCAATATATATATTTTCTGGTGTTTATACGGTCACTAGCTCACCCTGACTGAGTATGTGTGTGCATGCACGTGTAGGTTGAGCACTTGAGCGTGACCATGTGTGTTCCGTCGTGTGCTCGGGTATGCATGCATTAGGGCGTCGCGCGTGTTTTTGCGTCCATGTGTACGTGTGACTGTTGCATACACGTAGGGGGAGTACGTGTAGGGGCCACTAAGGAGCAGTCAAATCACATAGTAAGTTAGTCGGAAGAAGCAACCATCATTTCACTCTTGAATGACACGTACGCAATATAAAATGGTTGATATGGAGAGAAAAAGAAAACCACTATATATACACTAGCAGGAGCCTAAGCTACAAGCCTGCTTGCTTAGGTTTCTCTCTTCACAATCATAGAACGACGGGCCTGATCCCGCAGCTGGGGGAAGGGAACAATGTTCTGCATAGACGCGGTCGACATCGGCGAGGGAGAAAACCCATAGTCGGTGCGTCCCAATCGGGGTCACCGTGATATGGGCGATGCCGCGTCCCAACCACCCTTCTAGCTACAGCCCGACGTCCCAGGTAGTCCATCTTCCTTTTGGAGCCGGCTTGCTCCACTACCGTAGCTCCATCTCCATGTCGATCTTTCTCTACTTCTACCGGCTTCTACTTGTGATGAGTTTATGTCTCATGAACTAGTGCCAGTACTATTATTCTAATCACACTTCTTCAATATCTTTGCCATCAGGGATGCTCAGGTCGATTTTAGTGGAACTGCACAAAAGCATCGTATGATCCGACGGTGCCAGCCATCTTTCCTTCGACAGGTTCTACCTGGCCAGGAAATTAAATCATGTTTAGAGTTTAGGGTTTAAGTCATAGTGACCCCACCAGTAGTTTTTATTTTGTACATGCTCTCACAACTTTTTTCTTTAGTTGTGAAGTAAATATTGGCTATGATCTGTGAATCATTGAGATGCATCAGCATGCGTGTTAGTTTTCCTTTGTATTTGATGGAATGTTGTAACGGGGCAACCATGGAATAGGAATGAAAATAGAGTGGAAATTTTCCGTTTTTCCGGAGAAAAAATGGAAACGAAGAGAAACCAACGTTTCGTTTCGTTGGATCGCGCCATCGAGCAAAACCAACGTTTAAATCACATCTGTCGTGTTTGTGTCTCACCCTCCTCCACGGCTCGACCCCACATGGTCGCTCGGCATGCCACTCACCGCAAACTGAGTATACGATAACTTTCCCGCCTGCTTGTCGATGGATCGCGCCATGGAGTACTAGCACTACTGGAAGAGATTGACGAGTTGGGGGAGGACAGCTAGCTGTATCACGGACTCCCAAGAACTTTTTACATGCAACTTGTAGCCGGCTATTGCGACCTTTGAACGCGGAGCAGCCGCGTGCATCCGGAAGCGGCGCAGGCGACACTCTCTCGGTCGGCGCCAGGGAGAGGTCACGTCCGCTCTGGCCGGGCATGAATGCGACACTAACCGTTTCGGGCGGGAAGCACGTGCGGGTGATGAAGAGGGTTCGGGTTGGTCAGGACCGGCTGTGGCAGCGGTCCGGACGTGCGCAAACAAGAGATGATGTACGTTAATATTGCTGCGTATATAATTAACAACGTAAATAATGTGCCAGTTGGACAAATATGATTGGAGATGGAGATGGA
This sequence comes from Triticum urartu, assembly GCF_056163025.1. NCBI lineage: Eukaryota > Viridiplantae > Streptophyta > Magnoliopsida > Poales > Poaceae > Triticum > Triticum urartu. The sequence goes on along the minus strand of NC_141877.1, from coordinate 50,376,664 downwards.
AATGGAATTTTACGTAAACACAGATATGCATGTCTATGTCTATGTGTGTGGTCGCGATGACTCTCGCGACCTGGAAGCGGGGGCGTGTTTTTGATCAAGTTTTCTTTCTTGGTACGTTAGAAAATCAGTTTGTCTAATTCACATCTAGATGTTATTTAAGGATATCACATCTAAGCTCCCACAAGTATATAATGTAGCAACAATAAACAAAAAAAGTAGGAAAAATTGGACCATAAACAGAGTGGACATCAACTTAGATGTGACATAACTATGTCACATCTGGATGTGTCCTAGACAGACCCTTAAAAAATTGTCCACCAGTTTTCGTTTCTTTTTTCCGGGAACGGGCGTATTCTATTTAAAACCACTGCTATGGAGAGATTTTTTTACTCCATTATATCCTCTTGTTTGATAGAGTTTCTCGCGTCCCGCTCTCTCACCCTCTCCATATTAAAACAAGATGACAGTGTCCACTCTATCTCTCTCCTCACCGGTGGTCACAGATCCGGCCGAATCCCGTCCGCTGCTGGAGGTGAGGAGGTGCAGCGTTGACGTTGTCGCCGTCGGCAACGGGGGAAGCCGATGCGCACCGTCCTCTCGGAGCCGGCGCTGGCGCGGACGAAGATCCTCCGCGCCCTTGTTCGCTGCCGTCATGGTGGCAGATCTCGCCCGCCCACCTAAACGACATATCGCCCACCTAAGGTATAACTTCTTGTACTGGTCCAGCTCCCCAGGTCGCTGTGTGTGGGTTTTCTTCTATGCGACTACTCCCCAGCTCCCCATGCATAGTAGCTAGGGTTCGTCGTCTGGTCCAACATCACCTACTAGTACTATTATAGAGGAAATGCCACTCAAAAAGTTGTCCTGATTTATGCCTCGGTGGAGGTATACATGTTGTTTCGACAAAAAGTACATGGTGGTTGTGCGGTCATTGTCCATATGGTGGTAGTACTATCACTGGTTAAATGAAGAAATGCTTTTTTTTCTCGGGTATCCTGGTTTAGTTCCCATCAAGATAATTATGATGCTTCTGTTTGTTGGTGTACTTTTCATTAATTCTTATTGACAATTGAGATGTCGTTGCTAACCCTTTTTTTATATTTTTGGAAACAGCGGTGCGTGTCTCCATACCCGGGCATGTCTTCCTCAATTTTAGTGGAACTACACAAAATTGGATGGCCATTGTTGTTCCGCCTCACTGTCCTCTGCCACCTAGTTCTTCCTTCCTCGAGCTTGATTCTGAGAAGAAAGAGACCACAGTGAGGATTTGTCGAACTTCATGGGTGCCTCACCCAAACTTGATGCCAAATGGATGATGCATCACCACGATGACCTATCGATGCTCATGGTTGCGCCTCATGGTTGCGTCAGCTGGTGAAGCTGATCGATTTTCAATGAAAAACAAGATGTCTTCCATCAGTGCTCTTTGCTTGTTACGCACAAAGATGATATCCTTCGTCAGTTCACCTTGGTTGCGTTGGAGACGCAGTCGTCTTTCACGTTGGTGCAATTTTATCACACAATTGGCTATGAACCAAATGTTTCCTCGAAGAAGGATCGACGTTGGTACTAAGAGCATAAGTTTTGTATTGATTTATAAGCCTTCTCACAACTTTGTCTCCAGCTCCCCTGTAATTTTATTTTTCCAGCTATTAACTTTGATTTAAAAAATGGTGTGGACTAAAAATCCGGATGGACGTAGTAGCCCTCCATTTTTATTTACTCCGCATATTAGATTTGACTGAAGTCAAACTTTGTAATACTCTCAAACCTTTCCGATAATTGAAATTAAAATTCTTTATTTGAACACACTCTCACACGTTTCCGATAATTTGGCACATGTGTGGTTGTTCACTTAAGGGAGGGTAGTGTACTACACGTGAAGGACAGGAAGTGCGATCAGGACGCGTGGGCGTGGATCGTTAGTTCATCGGAAGTAGTACTAGTTTTCTTCACTATACATTAAATAAAGTGTTTCGTTTCGTACTTACACAATTTAAAACGATTGTTATGGAGAGAATAAGAAAACCACTCCACTATATATTAGTCATATACACGAGAGTACTATATGGACCCACTTCATTGACTTAGTGCACCTGCCTTTGGATTTATGACAGGTGGGCCCAAAATGTGGCTGGCTCACCTGTCATACATCCAAAAGCAGGTGCAGTGAAGGCATCGGAGCTTAGTCCGTACTACAATAGTATATATATATATATATAAGCGGGAGCCTCAGCGCTTGTTCGCTAGGGTTTGCACTCTCCACACGCTCGCCACACTACATATATGTTACACGCTGGAGGCTCAGCGTTCATTTGCTAGGGTTTGCTATATTCACAGTCTCTCACCCTCTCTTCACCAGATCTAAACAAGACTGCGTTGACCTCTTGTTTCTCTCTCCCCCCTCACAGCTGGTGAAGGAGGCGTCCGTATCCCGTTGCACCGGGAAGGGGAGGAGGTGCAGCGTTCACTCTATCGCCTTCGGCGAGGGAGACAATCCACTGCTGGCTGCGCTGTTCTCTTTCACCCAGCACCTGTGCGGGAGGGCCACCGACCCCTTCTTCCTCGCTGTCGTACGTAGTGTGGGCAGATCCGGCCTCCCGCCGCACGCCTTGCCACATCCCGACGACCCTAAGGTATAAGTTTCTTTGAAACCGTCGTTGATCTAGCTGCATGTGGATCTTTTTCGATCTGTAGTCGAATCTAGGTCTTGGTTCAAAGAGGAAAGAAGGGTGCAGTGGGCTGGAGCAAGAATCTAGGACGTGGTTCAATGAGGAAAGGAGGGCGGAAAGTAGTATAGAATGGCTATCCAGCCGCTTTGTTGGTCGAAAAGGGAAAAGGGGGTAACCCAGTACACACATCTGTAAGGAACCGATCTCTTTGTTGAAAAGGGAAAGAAACTAGGGGGTCGGGTAGTTTGTGCAGGACTAGATTTGCTGCTCTCACATAGGAAGAAGGTTCAAAGAGAACAAATATGGGACCAACGCATATATGCTGCTTGACTACATACTCTGCATCACCCATTTATACGTGTGGACGCACATGGTGCTGGCATGTCCCATACAGCTATTTTGCTGTTGTTAATCTAAGAATGCCGCCGGAAAATTGAAGCAATGCCACTATTAAAAGTAAATTACATTTTTTAACGAATGTTGTTTCAAGAGAATGTCTCTGTTAATATGAATCAATGCAACCGTTTTAGAAATGCTACTGTCCTACTTTGTTTTCCATCCAAGATAAGTTAGATGCTTCTTTCTGTCACCATTTTTTTCATCCTCCTTTATCGGCAAGTAATTGTTTCCTTTTTTGCCTCTGTTAAAACAGGGGTATCGATTCAACTTGTTGCTATTGCGACATTTTTCTTCGCTACTCGAAACACTTATGTTTTAAGAGTGTTTTGTGCAGTTCAACTTGAATGTCACACCGGTGACTTTGCTTAATTTTGGTGGAACTGCACAAAAGGAGATCGCGATTTGTTTCCAGTCTTCGTGGCGAGTTGTTTCAAATCTTGGTATCACCCACATGATGTGCAGTGTGCTTCGAGATGTTGTGCTACTTGTTTTGGTACTGTTTTAAATAAATGTTGAATTGAAGCTATTGTATTGCTATCTTTTCCCATTAAGTAGTGAACAAAAATAGGACCAACCCAGACATGATGCTTGTTGCTTTGTTACAACAAATTCAGCATCACCCCCTTTATAAGCCAGTAATTGATGCCACTCTCAGAATTAACTACTGAATCTTATTTCAAAACTTGTTAGGGATTGGCGGGATTACCATTTTTGGGGCCGCATGTTTCATCCTCCTTTATTAGCCAGTAATTGATTCCTTTTTTGCCTCTGTTTAAACAGGGATATCTATTCAACTTGTTGCTATTGCGACATTTTGCTTCGCTACGCGAAACACTTTGCTTGATTTCAGTGCAACTGCACAAAATGAGATTGGATTTCGTATTTGTGTTGGCAGATTTGTATTTTATCTTATCCGTCTCATGAAAGGTCAGTACAGGCCTTCATCCACATTATTGTGCAGTGTGCTTTGAGATGTTGTGCTACTTGTATTGGTACTGTTTTAAATAAATGTTGAATTGAAGCTATTGTATTGCTGTCTTTTCCCATTAAGTAGTGAACAAAAATGGGACCAACCTAGACATTATGCTTGTTGGTTTGTTACAACAAACTCTGCATCACCCCCTTTATAAGTAGATGGAAGCACATACTATTGTTGCGCCCACTCTCCCTGGAACTGTTTATGCTTTTAGTTAATCTAATGCCGCTGGTAAAATTAAGCAATGCCACTCTCAGAATTAATTAACTACTGAATCTTAGTTCAAAACCGCAACACTTGTTAGGAATGGTACTATCCTGCTTTGTAGTTCTTTCTACATGTTTAACCAAGGTATTGTTAAGATAATGTCTCTGTTAAAATGAATCAGTTGCATTGTTTTAGGAATGGTACTTTTCTGCTTTGTCATTCTTTATACATGTTGAAACAAGACATTGTTAAGATAATGTCTCAATCAATATGAATGAATCACACTGATGGAGAATTGCTACTCTCCTGCTTTGTTTCCCATTAAGATAAAGTAGATCAGTAGATGCTTTTCTTCTGGGAGTACAAGTCATCAACCATTATTTCTCAGTAATTGTTTCCCTTATACCTATTGTTGCTTACAGGGATATCAAAATTAAAGCTCGGTTTCATTCCGACTTCGATTTTAGTTGAACTGCACAAAAGGAGCCAATGTGTCCAAGCCAAACTGCTGCATTACTGGGTCCAGTTGGTCGTTCCACTTTGCAGAAAGAAGCAGTCATTGTTTGTGCTACATTACAGAAGGAATGACTGAGAAGCTTATAGAGTATTGTTAGACACCGGTGACATGACTAGTCTGCAGAGACCATTGGCAATTTAACAACACGTGGAGTGCCCTGGGCAAAAAGTGCCCAAACAAGTACAAGAAGCTACAACAGGACTCCACGATCATAGGCATTACATATTTTGAATGGGAAAAGCTTGTCCAAGTTTAATCATTGATGTTAGCAAGAAGACGTTAGTTTAATATATTGGAATTGGAAAACCTTGTCAAAATTTGCTCATTGATGTTAGCCAGAAGACATGCATTTGATATTTTTGAGTGGGACGCCCTTGCTGTGAGCAGCGTCGAGTGTTTTTTCCTATTCCTGTGTTCAGTTTAGAAGTAAATAGTTACTCTGCTGAGATATTCCTGTGTTAAGAGTTTGTTATGAATATTGTCTATGTAATGCCAGGCCTTGTGTTTGATTGCAAAGTTGAGCTTGGAATGTTGTGGCATGCGGCATCACGAGCTGTTCACCGTGCCTCCTGAGAATAATGCTTCGTATTGTTTTGCATGTCGATCTAATGCCAGTGATTTGCTTGTTAAGAAGATCATCCTCTTCTGTTGTTTCCATGCTTAAGAAGTTCATCGTCTGATGTTTCATTCATAGCCTATACGACAAGTCGGGTAGGTTAGATGTGAAACCATATGATCTTCTGACCAACTCATGATATTAGGCTGTGATTGGATCGTCGTTTTCCAACCAAAACCGCTTGTAAAACTGACGCTTGTAAATTAAAGCAGATGGTCTCAGGAGAAGGCGCTTGGTTGGTCGATTTCGACTAGTAAAATATCGGAAGTACTTCACACACGATAAAAACGCTAAACGACACTCGAACGATTGCTAATCCAGCCGTTAGCTGTTGCTTCAGCCTTGCCCATGGATGGCATCATACGCACGTCGTGCATGTATCGTCTGGTAATGTCGTCCATATAGCAGTGCTCGTCAAATATATACTGGTCTCTCAAATTACACACGTAACCCGCTGGTTTTACTTACAGACCTCGGGCCCTCGGTTTCATTACGCCTGTAATTTACGCGTTGTTTCCGATGACGAGTAAATTACACTTGTATGTTAATACATGTTTGAAATAAACCAGAGCTCCCAAGCACAGCCTTACCGTTTCATGCCGTCTCAGTTTCTCGAAGGTGCTCATAGGTGTCCGATGATCCTGGCTTCCTGAATGAGCAGCGGGCGCTGTATCACACCATCCGTAGGGCCCGCGAGGCCCTCTCCGTTGTCCTTCGAGTTGTTGCGCTGGCCATGGCGCCGAGCATTGTTAACATCGTCAACGAACATGAGGATTCAGGAGATGACTTTATTTTGACTGGATGACACTAGGGACCCACTAAGGCCATAGCTGTACGTACGCAAGTACCTCCTTATTATGTACAAATATTTTTTTGCTTTCTCCTGGTTTCCTGACATCACAGTCCCACACCATTGTCAACCTATGTAGTCAATATAAACGAGAGAATTGCACAAGGTGCGGCCGACAGCTGGGACCAAGCAGCTCGAGCAGTATTTGTCTTTTTGAGGCATGAGCACTGCAGAGTTTTTCTTGGCGATGATTTTGTTGTTGTTTAGAGCAGAGCAGGGTATTAACTGGCTAGGCTGTGGCCCGTCTAGCCCAGGCCAGATATCCAGCCCAGATACTATTTTTTCAAGATGAAAATGGCTAGCCCAGCTATATGTCTATTTGAGGAATACCCAGGCAAGGTCAACTTGTTATTCTCCGCGCCGCTGGGCTGCAAATCTTTCCTAGGAGGGATGCATTAGGCTTAACAGGAAAATGGGCTTTAAAAATAATAAATGGGATGTAATTATAAAAACTGGGCAGTAACTATAAAAAATGCACCAAACACGAAATTAGTTTATAAAATATTATTTATGGATTTTGAAAATCTTAAATTTTCATTGTTGCGCGCGCAATGTTTCGTTGGATTTTTACGTAATACAAATTTATATTTAATCTGACTAGAAATTTCAGGATAAAAATATTTCGGATCCCATCAAAATGTGGGAAATTTTTATTGAATTATGTCTTCAACGGTTGGTTGAAATTATTAATCGTTGTCCTAGCTAGAAAATGGGCTGTACTTTTAACAAACTGTAAATGGGCTATTGTAAATTCCATTAGAATTCAAAAATGGGATGTACATTCTTACAAAACGCAAATGGGCTGTAAGTTCTCTGCCACACACTTGTGGGCCTACTAAGTGACGCGTCCCCTAAAAAAATAAGTTGACGCGTATGCAAGGCTTTGTCAACTTATTATAGTCAACACACGGTTCTAGCAGCAGTGGCCGTTGGATGTCTATCCAACGGATGTCGTGCTTCTTCTTCAATCTCGGATATTCTTAGCTTCGGCCGCCCAAAAAATGATTCCTCCCCCTGACATCTGGGGCGCACCGTTTCGGAGGCTGACTTGTGGGCCTACTAAGTTGGAGCATACCAAGGGCTTTGTCAACTTAGTCAATATAAACGATTCTAGCTTCAGTGACCGTACGATGTCCATCCAACGGCCGTAGTGCTTCTTCAACCTCTGGTCTTCTTGGTCCAGCCGCCCAAAGCAGCGCCGGTCGTGCCGCCTACTCCTGCCTCCCGTGGCCGGCTGTGCTACCGCGGAGGCCTCACCGCCCCCATACTACTCCCATCGCTGGCCAGGCCATCCCTCCACTCACCCACACCCCCTGTTATTCTGTGGCGACGGCAGCCTCACACCGTAGCCGAACCAGTGAACCCTCATACTCCTGTCCGCGCGGGCTTGCACTGCTGTGTCTTCCCTGGCTCCGCGTCGTCCCCTTCCTAGGCCTCGTCGTCGTCCACCGCCCTGGTGCTCTCGGCGCGGTGTGGTTAAGGTGGTCAACGACCGACTTCCATCAGAAGAGTACTGTACGTGGAGAGGTGATACGTCCATTTTGCATCATGCTTTTATATCGATATTTATTGAATTATGGACTGTTATTTCACTTTATGACACAATACTAATGGCTATTTCTCTCTTATTTTACAAGGTTTACATAAGGAGCGAGAATGCCGGCAGCTGGAAATCTGGGCTGGAAAAGGAGCAAATATTAGAGACCTATTCTGCGTAACTCCAAAAGTCCTGAAACTCCACGAAACATCTTAAAATAAATAAAGAAAAATACTCGCCAAAGATGAAGGCCAGGGGGCCCACACCCTGCTCACGAGGGTGGGGGCGCGCCCCCCTACCTCGTGGCCCCCCTGGTGGCTCTCCGACGTCCATCTTCTCCTAGATGAAGTCTTTCGATGAGAAAAAACCCAGAAGGAACTTTTCGGGACGAGACTCCGCCGCCACGAGGCGGAACCAATCTAGAGCTCCGGCAGAGCTGTTCTGTCAGGGATACTTCCCTCCGGGAGGGGGAAATCATCACCATCGTCATCACCAACGCTCCTCTCATCGGGAGAGGGCAAGCTCCGTCAACATCTTCACCAGCACCATCTCATCTCCAAACCCTAGTTCATCTCTTGTATCCAATTCTTGTCTCAAAGTCCGGGATTGGTGCTAGTAGGTTGCTAGTAGTGTTGATTACTCCTTGTAGTTGATGCTAGTTGGTTTATTTGGTGGAAGATCATATGTTCAGATCCTATATGCATATTATTACCCCTCTGATTATGAACATAAATATGCTTTGTGAGTAATTACGTTCGTTCCTGAGGACAAGGGAGAAGTCTTTCTATTAGTAGTCATGTGAATTTGGTATTCGTTTGATATTTTGATAAGATGTATGTTGTCTAGCCTCTAGTGGTGTTATGTGAACATCGACTACATAACACTTCACCATTATTTGGGCCTAGAGGAAGGCATTGGGAAGTAATAAGTAGATGATGGGTTGCTAGAGTGACAGAAGCTTAAACCCTAGTTTATGCGTTGCTTCGTAAGGGGCTGATTTGGATCCACATGTTTCATGCTATGGTTCGGTTTACCTTAATACTTTTGTTATAGCTGCGGATGCTTGCAATAGAGGTTAATCATAAGTGGGATGCTTGTTCAAGTAAGAATAGCACCCAAGCACCGGTCCACCCACATATCAAATTATCAAAGTATCGAACGCGAATCATATGAACGTGATGAAAACTAGCTTGACGATATTCCCATGTGTCCTCGGGAGCGCTTTTCCTATTATAAGAGTTTGTTCCGGCTTGTCCTTTGCTACGAAAAGGATTGGGCCACCTTGCTGCACCTTATTTACTTTTGTTACTTGTTGCTCGTTACAATTTATCCCATCACAAAACTATCTGTTACCACTTATTTCAGTACTTGCAGAGAATACCTTGCTGAAAACCGCTTATCATTTCCTTCTGCTCCTCGTTGGGTTCGACACTCTTACTTATCGAAAGGACTACGATAGATCCCCTATACTTGTGGGTCCTCAATACTCTTTTCTGGCGCCGTTGCCGGGGAGTGTAGCGCCTTTGGTAGGTGGAATTTGGTAAGGAAAAATTTATATAGTGTGCTGAAATTTACTGTCACTTGTTACTATGGAAAGTAATTCTCCGAGGGGCTTGTTTGGGGTATCTTCACCCCGTCCAGTAGAGCAAAGAGTTGCTCCTCAACCTACTGAACCTATTGAAAATGAAACTCCTTTTGAACTTCCTTTGGGTATGATGGAAAAACTGCTAGCTAACCCTTTTACAAGAGATGGAATGAAGCATCCTGATGAGCACTTAATATATGTGGATGAAGTTTGTGGATTATTTAAGCTTGTAGGTATACCCGATGATGTTGCTACGAAGAAGGTCTTCCCTTTATCTTTGAAGGGAGACACATTGATATGGTATAGTCTATGTGATGATATGAGATCATGGGACTATAAAAGATTGAAGTTGGAATTTCATCAAAAGTATTACCCTATGCATCTTGTTCATCGTGATCGCAATTATATATATAATTTCTGGCCTCGCGAAGGAGAAAGCATCGCTCAAGCTTGGGGGAGGCTTAAATCAATGTTATATTCATGCCCCAATCATGAGCTCTCAAGAGAAATGATCATTCAAAAAAATTTATGCTCGGCTTTCTGAAAACAATCGCACCATGCTCGACACTTCTTGTGCTGGCTCTTTTATGATTAAGACTATTGGATTCAGATGGAATTTATTGGATAGAATTAAATGCAACTCTGAAGATTGGGACCTCGACAAAGGTAAGGAGTCAGGTATGACACCTAAGTTTGATTATGTTAAATGTTCTATGGACACCGATATTTTCCGTAAGTTTAGCACTAAATTTGGACTTGACTCTGAGATAGTAGCTTCTTTCTGTGAATCTTTTGCTACTTATGTTGATCTCCCTAAGGAGAAGTGGTTTAAATATCATCCTCCCATAGAAGTAAAAGTAGCTGCACCTATTAAAGTTGAAAAAAAGGCTATCACTTATAATGATCCTATTGTTCCTACTTCTTATGTTGAGAAACCACCTTTCCCTGTTAGAATAAAGGATCATGCTAAAGCTTCAACTGTTGTTCGTAAAAACAATATTAGAACTTATACACCTCCTGAGCAAGTTAAAGTAGAACTTAATATTGCTATTGTTAAAGATCTCTTGTCTGATAATATTGATGGGCATGTTATTCAGTTCGAAGGTGAAACTGCTAGAATTGCTAAACCTTGTGATAAAGATAAACATAGACCTGTGGTAGGCGTGCCTGTTATTTCTGTTAAAATAGGAGATCATTGTTATCATGGCTTATGTGATATGGGTGCTAGTGCTAGTGCAATACCTATTGACTTATACAAAGAAATTATGCATGACATTGCACCTGTTGAGTTAGAAGGTATTGATGTCACAATTAAACTTGCCAATAGAGATACTATTTCACCAATTGGAATTGTTAGAGATGTTGAAGTCTTGTGTGGGAAAACTAAATATCCTGCTGATTTTCTTGTTCTTGGTTCCCCACAAGATAGCTTTTGTCCCATTATATTTGGTAGACCCTTCTTAAATACTGTCAATGCTACCATAGATTGCACTAAGAATGTTGTTACTGTTGGCTTGGATGATATGGTTCATGAGTTTAATTTCTCTAAATTTAGTAAACAACATCGTGAGGAAGAATTACCTAGTAAGGATGAAATTATTGGTCTTGCTTCTATTGCCGTACCTCCTAGTGATCCTTTAGAACATTATCTGCTAGACCATGAAAATGATATGTTCATGAATGAAAGAAGGGAAATAGATGAAGTATTCTTTAAATAGGAACCTATTCTGCAACACAATTTGCCTGTTGAAATTTTAGGGGATCCACCTCCACCCAAGGGTGATCCCGTGTTTGAGCTTAAACCGTTGCCTGATAATCTTAAATATGCTTATCTTGATGAAAAGAAGATATATCATGTTATTATTAGTGCTAACCTTTCAGAGCATGAAGAAGAAAGATTATTGAAAACTCTGAAGAAGCATCGTGCTGCTATTGGATATACTCTTGATGATCTTAAGGGCATTAGTCCCACTCTATGTCAACATAAAATAAATTTGGAAGAAGATGCCAAATCAGTTCGTGAACCTCAACGATGTCTGAATACTAAAATGAAAGAAGTGGTAAGAAAATAAATACTAAAGCTTCTGGAGGCAGGTATAATCTATCCCGTTGCTGATAGTGAATGGGTAAGTCCTGTCCATTGTGTCCCTAAGAAGGGAGGTATTACTGTTGTTCCTTATAATAAATATGAATTGATTCCACAAAGAATTATCACAGATTATAGGATGGTAATTGATTTCCGCAAATTAAATAAAGCCACTAAGAAAGATCATTACCCCTTACCTTTTATTGATCAAATGCTAGAAAGATTATGCAGACATACACACTATTGCTTTCTAGATGGTTATTCTGGGTTCTCTCAAATACCTGTGTCGGCTAGAGATCAATCAAAGACTACTTTTACATGCCCTTTTGGTACTTTTGCTTATAGACGTATGCCTTTTGGTTTATGTAATGCACCTACTACCTTTCAAAGATGCATGATGGCTATATTCTCTGACTTTTGTGAAAAGATTTGTGAGGTTTTCATGGACGATTTTTCCGTCTATGGTTCCTCTTTTGATGATTGCTTGAGAAATCTTGATCGAGTTTTGCAGAGATGTGAAGAAACTAATCTTGTTTTGAATTGGGAAAAGTGCCACTTTATGGTTAATGAAGGTATTTTCTTGGGGCACAAAGTTTCTCAAAGAGGTATTGAAGTTGATAAAGCCAAGGTTGATGCTATTGAAAACATGCCATGTCCCAAGGACATCAAAGGTATAAGAAGTTTTCTTGGTCACACCGGATTTTATAGGAGGTTCATTAAGGACTTTCTCCAAAATTTCTCGGCCTCTGACTAATTTATTGCAAAAGATATACCATTTGTCTTTGATGATGATTGTGTAGAAGCATTTGAAGTACTTAAGAAAGCATTAGTCTCTGCACCTGTTGTTCAGCCACCTGATTGGAATTTACCCTTTGAAATTATGTGTGATGCTAGTGATTATGATGTATGTGCTATTCTAGGGCAAAGAGTTGATAAGAAATTAAATGTTATTCATTATGCTAGTAAGACTCTAGACAATGCTCAAATAAATTATGCTACTACTGAAAAAGAGCTTTTAGCAGTTGTATTTGCTTGTGATAAGTTCAGATCTTATATTGTTGATTCTAAAGTAACTATTCAAACTGATCATGCTGCTATTAAATACCTTATGGAAAAGAAAGATGCTAAACCTAGACTTATTAGATGGGTTCTCTTGCTACAAGAATTTGATTTGCATATTGTTGATAGAAAGGGAGCTGAGAACCTCGTTGCAGACAACTTGTCTAGGTTAGAGAATATTCTTGATGACCCACTACCTATTAATGATAGCTTTCCTGATGAACAATTAAATGTTATAAGTATTTCTCGTAGTACTCCATGGTATGCTGATTATGCTAATTATATTGTTGCTAAGTTTATACCACCTAGCTTCACATACCAGCAAAAGAAAAGGTTTTTCTATGATTTAAGACATTACTTTTGGGATGACCCACATCTTTATAAAGAAGGAGTAGATGGTGTTATTAGACGTTGTGTACCTGAGCATGAACAGGAACAGATCCTACGCAAGTGTCATTCCGAGGCTTATGGATTACACCACGCTGGAGATAGAACTGCACATAAGGTATTGCAATCTGGTTTTTATTTGCCTACTCTCTTCAAGGATGCCCGTAAGTTTGTCTTGTCTTGTGATGAATGTCAAAGAATTGGTAATATTAGTAGACGTCAAGAAATGCCTATGAATTATTCTCTTGTTATTGAACCGTTTGATGTTTGGGGCTTTGATTATAAGGGACCTTTTCCTGCCTCTAATGGATACACACATATTCTAGTTGTTGTTGATTACGTTACTAAGTGGGTAGAAGCTATTCCAACTAGTAGTGCTGATCATAACACTTCTATTAAAATTCTTAAGGAAGTTATTTTCCCGAGGTTTGGAGTCCCTACATATTCAATGACTGATGGTGGTTCACACTTTATTCATGGTGCTTTCCGTAAAATGCTTGCTAAATATGATGTTAATCATAGAATTGCATCTCCTTATCACCCACAGTCTAGTGGTCAAGTAGAGTTGAGCAATAGAGAGCTCAAATTAATTTTGCAAAAGACTGTTAATAGGTCTAGAAAGAATTGGTCAAAGAAACTTGATGATGCATTATGGGCTTATAGAACTGCATACAAAAATCATATGGGTATGTCTCCGTATAAAATGGTCTATGGAAAAGCATGTCACTTACCTCTCGAACTAGAACATAAGGCATATTGGGATATTAAAGAGCTTAATTATGATTTTAAACTTGCCGGTGAGAAGAGGTTATTTGATATTAGCTCACTTGATGAATGGAGAACCCAAGCTTATGAAAATGCCAAGTTGTTTAAAGAAAAAGATAAAAGATGGCATTACAAAAGGATACAAAAGCGTGAGTTTAATGTAGGTGATTATGTATTACTATACAATTCTCATTTAAGATTTTTTGCAGGAAAACTTCTCTCTGAATGGGAAGACCCCTATGTTATCGAAGAAGTCTATCATTCCGGTGCCATGAAAATCAACAACTTTGAAGGCACAAGTCCGAAGGTGGTAAACGGTCAAAGAATCAAACATTATATTTCAGGTAATCCCATAAATGTTGAAACCAATATTATTGAAACCGTAACCCCGGAGGAATACATAAGGGACACTTTCCGGACCGTTTCAGACTCCAAAAAGGAATAGGTATGTGGTACGGTAAGTAAACCAACTCCAAAACAATTTTTAAGGCAATATTTCTCTGTTTTGGAATATTTAGAAAAATAGAAAAATAAGTAGCAGTCCGGGAAGGACACGAGGGCCCCACGAGGGTGGTGGGCGCTCCCCCTACCTCGTGAGCACCTCGTGTGACTTCCGGACTCTGTTTTCTTGCACGATACGTATTTTGGTCGGTAAAAATTCATTATATATTCTCCCGAAGGTTTTTACTCCCGTATCACGCAATTATTCTCTGTTCTTGTTTCGAGCTATTTTTCTGACAGATCTAGATTATCATGACGTCCCCAAGTGCTTCCAAGGACAAGTTCTTCGAGAAGGTCATCAACCCTTACCTCGCGGAGGTCCTGCGACACCCTCAAGCCATTGAGATGTGTGATGGGTTGTTGCACATCCGCAATGTTGAGGGACCAAAGGGAACCGGAAGCGTGGAGACAAGGCTCAAAGCAATGGAGCAACAATTTTTCAAGTGCCAGGGGATGGTGGAGCGTGGAATCAACGCTAGCCACACGATGCTCGCGGATTTCACTAACATCTACAAGCCGGATGCCAAGAACACCGAGGAGGCCATCTTCAATCTATATGAGAAGATCGAGCACCTCCAAGCCCAAATCTATGACCTACAAAACCAAAACTGTGAGTATGAATATAGATTCAAAAGAATGAGTTTGGCTGCAGATTCGAGGACTCCGGAGACTGGATCATCCTTCTATGATGGTGAACCTACGCCCTGGAAGATGGATGACAAGCCTGCATCATCAACAACACCTCCACCTTCTTCATCAACCAAGGAGACATAATCACATGGGCATGGTCACTCCCCTTGGCAACTGCCAAGCTTGGGGGAGTTTCCCCGGTATCGTATCACAATCACAACTCCTATCTTTATCATTTTTCTTAGTTCGATCCTATTAGTAGTATCTTGATGCAGTAGAATAAATTTTATGGCATAATCTAGTTTTGAGTTTGCTTTATGATCTCTCTTTGCAATCGAGTCCGTGAGCTATATATAATAAAGATTAGTGTTGAGTCAAGGGCTTGATTATTTTTCCATGATCTTGGGTGAATAAAAGAAAATAGAAAAAGAATAAAAAGAAACAAAGAGTTCATATTGATCTTACTGAGAGTGATGACTTCACATAGAAAGAGTGTGATGATTAAAAGTTGTTGGGAGTTGGCAAACATAGCTTTGGTCATTGTTGCAATTAATAGGAAGTAATAAGGAAAGAGAGGTTTTCACATATAGATATATTATCATTGACATCTTTTATAATTGGGAGCACTCATTAAAATATGACATGCTAAAGGGTTGATGTTGGACAAGGAAGACAACGTAATGAGTTATGTCTTTCTTATATCTGAGATAAAGTATGTTGTCATGGATCCTCTAACTTGTTGAGCTTTCCTTTCCCCCTCATGCTAGCCAAATTCTCAGCACCAAGTAGAAATACTACTTGTGCTTCCAAATACCCTTAAACCAGTTTTGCCATGAGAGTCCACCATATCTACCTATGGAATGAGTAAGATCCTTCAAGTAAGTTTTCATCGGTGCAAAGCAATAAAAATTGCTCTAAATATGTATGATTGATTGGTGTGGGAGAAATAAGCTTTATACGATCTTGTGATGTGGAAGTAATAAAAGCGACGGACTGCATAATAAAGGTTCATATCACAAGGGGCAATATAAAGTGACGTTCTTTCACATTGAGATTTTATGCATCTAACCATAAAAGCGCATGGCAACCTCTGCTTCCCTCTGCGAAGGGCCTATCCTTTATTATTATCTTCTACCTTCTGCAAGAGTCATGGTGATCTTCACCTTTTCTTTTTCATTTTATCCTTTGGCAAGCTCAGCATGGTAGAAAGAACATGATATATATATATATATAATTGGATGTAGGGGAGCATGAACCATTATTGTTGACATTACCCTTGAGGCAAAAGGTTGTGGGGCAAAACTATAAGCCCCTATCTTTCTCTGTGTCCGATTAAAACTCTGTAACCACAAGTATTACGTGAGTGTTAGCAATTATGGAGGACTAAATGATAATTGAGTATGTGGACTTGCTTTTTAGCTCTGACATAGACTCTTTCCGATGTTATGATAAATTGCAATTGCTTCAATGACTGAGATTATAGTTTGTCGAAGCCCAATAAGGTTTATGATTTATACTTTTGCATTGTGAATAGATAATCACTTGAACATAAGTAATCATATGACAAAGTCTATATATGTTGCTGTTATGAGAATAATCATGATGCCTTCATGTCCGTATTTTATTTTTATCGACGCCTCTACCTCTAAACATGAGGACATATTTATTGTTATCGGCTTTTCGCTTGAGGACACGCGAGGTCTAAGCTTGGGGGAGTTGATACGTCCATTTTGCATCATGCTTTTATATCGATATTTATTGAATTATGGACTGTTATTTCACTTTATGTCACAATACTTATGGCTATTCTCTCTTATTTTACAAGGTTTACATAAGGAGGGAGAATGCCGGCAGCTGGAATTCTGGGCTGGAAAAGGAGCAAATATTAGAGACCTATTCTGCACAACTCCCAAAGTCCTGAAACTCCACGGAACATCTTAAAATAAATAAAGAAAAATCCTCGCCAAAGATGAAGGCCAGGGGGCCCACACCCTGCTCACGAGGGTAGGGGCGCCCCCCTAGGGCGCGCCCCCTACCTCATGGGCCCCCTGGTGGCTCTCCGACGTCCATCTTCTCCTATATGAAGTCTTTCGATGAGAAAAAACCAGAAGGAACTTTTCGGGGCGAGACTCCGCCGCCACGAGGCGGAACCTTGGCAGAACCAATCTAGAGCTCCGGCAGAGCTGTTCTGCCGGGGATACTTCCCTCCGGGAGGGGGAAATCATCACCATCGTCATCACCAACGCTCCTCTCATCAGGAGAGGGCAATCTCCATCAACATCTTCACCAGCACCATCTCATCTCCAAACCCTAGTTGTAACATCCCAAAATTTTCAATTTGGAATTTTATACACTAGATCAGCATTGCATATCATATTTTATTGCATTCTAGTTGATCCTAGAAATTCTACGCAACTCAAGGACCCTTGGAGAGAGTTGGGGATTTTGTTATTTTCATATTTCAGTTTTCTCAAATTTTGAAAATAGGATCATTTGATTTTATTTATTTTATCTTCAATTATTTCTATTACAAAAATATGAGAGAGGGAGTAAAATGACTTTCCCAAAATAAAGAAATATTGAGGATTTAATAAAAAAATCAAATAAGATTTTATTTTGGTTTTATTTGCTATTTTATTTGTATTAGGGAAAAATGCGCGTTTTTCAAAATTGCATTTAGGCCCCAAATAAATGTTCATCCTATGCGGCTTGATTTTAGAAGTCGGGGAAATTTATTTCGGGATTTTTGGAGTCCGTTTAGTATTCCTTTTGTTTTTTTCTGAGCGTAAATATTTAAAAAAAGTCGAACCGCCTTACCGGGCCGTGTCCGACCTGGACTCCCGGCCTGGCCGGCTTTATAAGACGGGGGAGCCCAGCCCGAGCCGCCCCAAACCCTAGCGCCGCCCCGCCCCTGACGCCGCCGCCGCCTCGCCTCGCGCGCCGCGCCGCTGAGCCGCCGCCTCGCCGGCGCACCGCCACCCCGCCGAGCCGCCACCCCCGCCGCCGCGCTGCCCCGTGCCGTCACTGGAGCCGCCGCTGCCGACCCCGCCGCCTGCCTGAGCCGCCGCCTCGCGGGAGTTTGACCCCACCCGGCCGGCAGTTTTCCTCGAGAAAACCGTTTGGTTTTCCGTTCGGCTTTTTTTCGGGTTTTTTAGATTCGTTTTTTAGATAGATCGGTTTTTTCGGTTTAGTTATTTAGCGAGCGTTCACTCGTTCATTTGTTTCAACGAACGCGTTCATCGTTTAGATCCAGATAACGAATGTTCGTTCGTTAATCTGTCCGTCATTTTTCTTTTTCTCGGATTAAATCCGCGATTTTTTTGATCGCGATTCCTGATCCGATTTTCGTTTTAGTCTAACTTTTCACTCCTTTATCGGAATCAGGCGATTCAAGTGCCTAGAGTTTCGTCTCGAAACCCTCTTTCCGTTTAACCAACTCAAAAATGTTTTTGCCACTTTAAAAATGGCCCTATATCCAGAATAGTAATCGAAGCCTGTTTCTTTTGTCGTTTGTCTTTCGTTTTTTCGTTCGATTTGATTTCTTTTGCCAACCGGAGTTCTGAAGTTGAACTTTCTGGTTAGAGCCCTTATTTGAGTTTTACCTATGCATTAGTTGAATACTTATTGTATGCTTGTTTGTTTGCGATAGAGTACTCGGAGTGCGCCGCTTGCTACTTCGAATCGCTAGGTTTTGCGGATCATCAGCAAGGCAAGTAACACTTTGATCATATCTCCTACTACCCAGTTTTATTGCATTAGATCAATCCTCACACATTGCATTGTTTAGGATCTAATTAAATTATGGGTGGGAAGTAGTTGAGGTAGTACCTATTACCTGTTTATTTTCAAACCTTTGGGAGTTACTTCTACGTTTGCTTATTATGCCATGCTATGCTAGTAGACGTGATTGGGTGAGTGTATCCATGACAGATGTGAGATTGTTAATTAATGGTTTATCTAAGGTGGCAACCTAAACACACATCTGGGTGGATTGAGGCACCTGGGTATTCCAGCGATTGCCTGTTTTCTTTTGGACCGCCACCCAGGCCCAAAGGGATCATGATATTATTCATGCTAGAAACTTCCGTGTGCAGCCACAAGCTACTATGGGCTCTAGCATAGTTGATTAAGTTGTGCGAACTCTTAGAGTGGTAGACTAGCAGATGTAGGGGAAAGTAGGTGTAACAGTCTAATCGATCGTAAGGTGCTAGCACTTCTGAAAGACTATGTCTCGGTCATCCGTTTCTCAAACACCATGTAGTGCGAGAAACCAAACGAAGGCGATCGAGTCTTGTGGGGAGAAGTGCGCAAACCTCTGCGGAGTGTATAAACTAATCATGGTTAGCCGTGTCCCCGGTTATGGACATCTTGAGTATCTAGTACCTGGATTATCCATACATGCATAACTATAACCATAGAGCTTTCCACCAGCCATACATGCATATAGTATAGACTATTTCATTCCATTACTCTCTATGTGTTACTTTGCCAGCATATTCCATGTGCCGACCCATTTCGTGCTGCAACGTTAATGTTGCAGACTTTTCAGACGATGATTAAGGTGCTTTTAGGTCGTGGTTCTATACTCAGTGATGCCGTTGGAGTTGATGGACTCACTTATCTTCCAAGCCTTCCGCTGTTATCGTTATTAGATGGCCTTAAGCCATATTTATTGTAATAAGTTCTCTTTTGAGACACTCGATGTAATAAGTGTGTGATTGCTACTCTGTTATAAATCCTTCAAGTACTGTGTGGTGTCAGCATTACTGATCCAGGGATGACACCTGAGCACAGAGATTGGACCGATTGAGGTCTGGTCGCTACACTAGTTCATCTCTTGTATCCAATTCTTGTCTCAAAGTCTGGGATTGGTGCTAGTAGGTTGCTAGTAGTGTTGATTACTCCTTCTAGTTGATGCTAGTTGGTTTATTTGGTGGAAGATCTTATGTTCAGATCCTATATGCATATTATTACCCCTCTGACTATGAACATGAATATGCTTTGTGAGTATTTTCGTTCATTCCTGAGGACAAGGGAGAAGTCTTGCTATTAGTAGTCATGTGAATTTGGTATTCGTTTGATATTTTGATAAGATGTATGTTGTCTAGCCTCTAGTGGTGTTATGTGAACGTCGACTACATAACACTTCACCATTATTTGTGCCTAGAGGAAGGCATAGGGAAGTAATAAGTAGATGATGGGTTGCTAGAGTGACAGAAGCTTAAACCCTAGTTTATGCGTTGCTTCATAAGGGGCTGATTTGGATCCACATGTTTCATGCTATGGTTAGGTTTACCTTAATACTTTTGTTGTAGTTGCGGATGCTTGTAATAGAGGTTAATCATAAGTGGGATGCTTGTTCAAGTAAGAATGGCACCCAAGCACCGGTCCACCCACATATCAAATTATCAAAGTATCGAACGCGAATCATAAGAACGTGATGAAAACTAGCTTGACGATATTCCCATGTGTCCTCGGGAGCACTTTTCCTATTATAAGAGTTTGTTCCGGCTTGTCCTTTGCTAAAAAAAGGATTGGGCCACCTTGCTGCACCTTATTTACTTTTGTTACTTGTTGCTCGTTACAATTTATCCCGTCACAAAACTATCTGTTACCACTTATTTCAGTACTTGCAGAGAATACCTTGCTGAAAACCGCTTATCATTTCCTTCTGATCCTCGTTGGGTTCGACACTCTTACTTATTGAATGGACTATGATAGATCCCCTATACTTGTGGGTCATCAAGAGGCTGACAGCTGGGTCCACGGCGGCCGCAAGGAAGTGCCTCCTTATTACGCGCAAAATAATTATTCCTCCACCTGACAGCGGGGACCCACTGGACGGGCCACTTTATTTCGTGAAAAAACGTTTCCCCCTGACTGCTGGGACCCATCGGACGGGCCACCGTATTTAGCAAAAAAAACGTTCCCCTCGCTGTCAGCTCGGACCCACCGGAAGTGCCTCCTTATTACGCACAAAAAAATGAATACTCCCCCTGCTAGCTGGGACCCACCTTGGTGGGAGGCTGACTTGTGGGCCTACTAAGTTGACGGGGATGGAGGGATTTGTCAACTTAGTCAATATGAACGATTCTAGCTCCAGTGACCGTATGATGTCCATCCAACGGCCGTAGTGCTTCTTCAACCTCTGGTCTTCTTGCTCCAGCCGCCAAAAGCAGCGCCGGTTGTGCCGCCTGCTCCTGCCTCCCGTGGCCGGCTGTGCTGCCGCGGAGGCCTCACCGCCCCCTACTATTCCCACCGCTGGCCAGGCCCTGTGGTGACGGCAGCCTCACACCGCAGCCAAACCAGTGAACCCTCATACTCCTCTCTGTCTGGGCATCCACTTCCGCGTCTTCACCGACTCCGCGTTGTCCCCTTCCTAGGCCTCGCCGTCGTCCACCGCCCTGGTGCTCTTGGCGCGGCATGGTCAACGTGGTCAAGGAACGGCTTCCATCGGACGTGGACTATACGTGGAGAGGTTGACAGCTGGGTCCACGGCGGCAGGAAGGAAGTGCCTCCTTATTACGTAGAAAATAATGATTCCTCCACCTGACAGCAGGGACCCACCGGACGGGCCACCGTATTTTGTGAAAAAAACGTTTCCCTCTGACTACTGGGACCCACCAGCTACACCTTCGCATGCAAGGAAGTGCGTCCGGGCAAAAGAAAACGATTCGCCCCCCTGACTGCTGGGACCCACTAGCTACATCTTCGCATGCAAGGAAGTGCGTCCGGGTAAAAAAACCAAAACGAGTCGACCCCCTGACTGCTAGGACCCACTAGCTACATCTTCGCAGGCAAGGAAGTGCCTAACAGTCGGGACCCACCTGGTCGAAGCATACGTAGCGTTGTCATTTTGGTCGCGAACGTGTAAGTACATATATACTGGTCGATGTAGAGGCGCGCATGTGTCGTAGTAGAGGCGCGTACATGTCGTAGTAGAGGCGCGCACGTAGCATGTACACGTACGTACAGCGGCCAGGGTGCAAGAAAGAAAATACGACCACGTATGTACATACGGGCGGGGTCTCGAACGCCAACTCGCGCATACGTACGGCGAGGGCTCGTGTACATGGCTGGGTCGGAACGAAGAAACAGCGTTGTCGTCGTGTTCATGGGGAGGCAACGGAATGCGTCGTGTTCATGGGGAGGCAACGAAATGTGTCGTGTTCGTGGGGAGGGGTGTGGAGTACCACAAAACGGAGGAAACAGACCTCCTACGATCGAAACGGGGGTCCTATTGATCGGGAGGAGTGTGGCGTACCGCAAAATGGAGGAAACAGACCTCCTACGATCGAAACGGGGGTCCTGTTGATCAGGAGGGGTGTGGCGTACCGCAAAACGGATGAAACAGACCTCCTACTTTCGAAACGGGGGTCATGTTGATCGGGAGGGGTGTGGCATACCGCAAAATGGACGAAACGGACCTCCTACGGTCGAAATAGGGGTCCTGTTCATCGGGAGCGGTGTGGCGTACCGCAAAACGGGACTCCACGGGATACTGTTCATCTCCACCGTCGACCTCCTCCAGCCTCCACGGGCTACCGTCGACCTCCTCCAGCCTCCACGGGCTCCTGTTGATCCAGCCTCCACCGCGCGCTACTCCACTGGCTACTGTTCAACCACCCCTCCACGGGCACCCCTCCACCTTCAACTGTTCATCCAGCCCTTCACACCACAGGGTCTTGTTCAACCACCTCTCCACGGGCACCCCCTCCACCGAATACTGTTCATCCAGCCCTCCACACCATGAGGTCCTATTCATCCAGAGGCAACACCACCGCTCACTGTTCATCCAACCCCTCCCCCCCCCCCCGCCCCGCAACGCTCACTGTTCATCCAATCGATCGACTTCAGTTAGCAGTAGTAGCGAAGGAATCGCTCGATCGGGTTCAGTTAAAAGCCATCGATCTATCACTCGGGTTCAGTAACGCGTAGCCTGCAGTGCAATCGCTCGGGTTCAGTTAGAGCCCAACGCCTCGCTCGGGTTCAGTTAGAGCCAATGCCTGGCACACACGCGTGTACGTGTACGAGAGAAACGCGCATCGCTCAGTCCTGACCTCCCACCGTAACTGGGAACTCCCCAAAATTTTCCTCCCCCTCGCTTCTACCATGGTTTTTTCCGTCATGGACAGCCCAAAGAATGTCATGCAGCTGCTTCTCCGGCCCGCCCAGGACGAAATGCCCATTTTCTGTCATGATTTTTTGTCATAGAAGTAGGAGCCCACCACATCTATGATGATACTGGGTTTTGTCACAATTATCGTCATAGAAGTGTCATATGTATGACAGAAAAAACTTTCATTCGGCCCAAAATGTCACGGATGTGTCTTTTTTTGTAGTGAAGTAACATACCGATGACAAAGGGAACAATGTATATCGTTCTGCGGTTTGACCGATAAAGATCTTCTTAGAATATGTAGGAACCAATATGAGCATCCAGGTTCCGCTATTGGTTATTGTCCAAAGACATGTCTTGGTCATGTCTACATAGTTCTCGAACCCGTAGGGTCCGCACACTTAACGTTCGGTGACGATCGGTATTACGAGTTTATGTGTTTTGATGTACCAATGGTAGTTCAAAGTCCCGGATTTGATCACGGACATGACGAGGAGTCTCAAAATGGTCGAGACGTAAAGATCGATATATTGGAAGCCTATGTTTGGACATCGGAATGGTTCCAGGTGAAATCGGGAGTATAGCGGAGCACCATGAGGTTACCGAAACCCCCTGGGAGGTATATGGGCCTTATTGGGCCTTAGTGGAAGAGAGGGGAAAGAAGCAAAGGAGGGGGCGCGCCCCCCAAGCCCAATCCGAATTGGGAAGGGGGCCGCCCCCCTTTCCTTCCTTCTTCCCTCTCCTTCCTTCTCTCCTAGAACCAACAAAGGGAAGGGGGAATCCTACTCCCGGTGGGAGTAGGACCCCTTGGGGCGTGCCTAGAGAGGCCGGCTCCCTCCCCCTCCTCCACTCCTTTATATACAGGGGAGGGGGCACCCTGTAGACACACAAAGTTGATCATTGATATTTAGCCGTGCGCGGTGCCCCCCTCCACCATAATCCACCTCGGTAATATCGTAGTTGTGCTTAGGCGAAGCCCTGTTCCGTTAGCAACATCATCACCGTCATCACACTGTCATGTTGACGATGCTCTCCCTCGAAGCTCGAGTGGATCGTGAGTTCGTGGGACGTCACCAAGCTGAATGTGTGCAGATCACGGAGGTGTCGTATCTTCGATGCTAGATCGGTCGATCGTGAAGACGTATGACTACATCAACCGCGTTGTCATAACGTTTCCGCTTATGGCCTACGAGGGTACGTAGACAATACTCTCCCCTCTCGTTGCTATGCATAACCATGTTCTTGCGTGTGCGTAGGAATTTTTTTGAAATTACTGCGTTCCCCAACAATTATTTTTCTACTAAATACTTTGCTGCAAATATTAAGTCTTTCAGGTGCGGGTGAATTGACAACTCAACTGTTAATACTTGAGAATATTCTTTGGCTCCCCTTGTGTCGAATCAATAAATTTAGGTTGAATACTCTACCCTCGAAAACTGTTGTGATCCCTTATACTTGTGGGTTATCATGCCTATATACTGATCATTGCCTGGTTACTCTCATGATTATTTGAAGTTCTATCAATTGCCCAAAGTAATTTGTTCACCCACCGTTTGCTATTTTTCTCGGGAGAAGCCACTACTGAAACCTACGGCCCCCGGGTCTCTTCTTTACTATATTTGCCTTTGCAATCTATTTTCCTTTATTTGCTTTTATTTTCAGATCTATTAAACCAAAAATACAAAAATACCTTGCTGCACTTTATTTTATCTGGCATTCGATCTATCAATATTTACAACTCTCTCACGTCTTTTTGCCAATTTCTGGCGCCGTTACCTGAAAGGAATTGACGACCCCTTTCACACGTCGGGTTGCGAGTATTTGTTATTTGTGTGCAGGTGCTATTTATGTAGTGTTGCTTGGTTCTCCTACTGCTTCGATAACCTTGGTCTCATCACTGAGGGAAATACCTATTGTCGTTGTGCTGCATCATCCCTTCCTCTTTTGAGGAAATACCGACGTAGTCTAGCAGACATCAATAACCCACAAGTATAGGGGATCGCAACAGTTTTTGAGGGTAGAGTATTCAACCCAAATTTATTGATTCGACACAAGGGGAGCCAAAGAATACTCGGAAGTATTAGCAGTTGAGTTGTCAATCAACCACACCTGGAGGGTAAATATTTGCAACAAAGCGATTACTAGAAAAGTAGTTTGATAGCGAGTAACGGTAGTAGCAAGTGTAACAATAACAGTAGCAGTGGCAGTGGTAAATTTGTAGCAACTGTAACAGTAGCAACAATAGTAGTAACTTAGCAAGTATCAATATGTGGAAACTCGTAGGCACTAGATCGGTGATGATGGGTATGTGTTGGATGATATCAATCATATAGCAATTATAACCTAGGGCGGCACAGAACTAGCTCCAGTTCGTCAATACAATGTAGGCATGCATTCCGTAAATAGTTATACGTGCTTATGGAAAAGAACTTGCATGACATCTTTTTCCTACCTTCCCATGGTGGCAGGGTCCATTAGGAAACTGAGGGATATTAAGGCCTCCTTTTAATAGAGAACCAGAACAAAGCATTAACACATAGTGAATACATGAACTCCTCAAACTACGGTAATCACCGGAAAGAATCCTAGTTATTATCACCCTGGGGTATGCAGATCATAACACATAGCAGGTGCATACAACTTGCATGATCGGATAAAGAACACAAATATATTCATGGAAACATAAATGGTCCAGATCTGAAATCATGGCACTCGGGCCCAAACGGGCTCCAGATCTGGCCTCCCGATGAAGAACGGGGGGTAGCGGTGGCTCTGTCTCGTGAAATGCGATAATTCTACCTTCCTATTTTTTTCTCCCCAAATAAGAATTTATAGGCTTGGAGATAGGGTCAGGAGGGCCACCAGGGGCCCACATGACACTTGGGCACGCCCCCTGGGGCGCACCCAGGTGCCATGTGGCCACCTAGGACCCCCTCTGTAGTGGGTCTTGGCTCCATAATTCATCATGTACTCCATAAAAAAATTCACAAAAAATGTCGTCCAGTTCTGAGAACTTTGATTTCTGCACAAAAACAACACCATGGCAATTCTGCTGAAAACAACATCGGTCCAGGTTAGTTCCATTCAAATCATGCAAATTAGAGTCCAAAACAAGAGCAAAAGTGTTCAAAAGAGTAGGTACGACAGAGACTTATCAACTCCCCAAGCTTAACTCATTGCTTGTCCTCCAGCAATTCAGTTGGCAAACTGATAGTGATAAAGAAAAACATTTACAAACTCTTTTTGTTCTTGTGCTTATAAATATGCTTAAATAGCATCCAAGTTTTCAGCAAAGATTATAACTAACTGATACGTCTCCAACGTATCTATAATTTATGAAGTATTCATGCTGTTATATTATCATTCTTAGATGTTTTATAATTATTTTCTAGCAACTTTATATCATTTTTTGGGACTAACCTATTGACCCAGTGCCCAGTGCCAGTTGCAATTTTTTGCTTGTTTTTTACATCGCAGGAAATTAATATCAAAGGGAGTCTAAACACCGCGAAACTTTTTGGAGATTTTTTATGGACCAGAAGACATCCATTGGGCCAGAGCAGCACCTGGGGGGGTGCCCCGAGGGGGCACATCCCACCAGGGCATGCTTGGGGACCCAGGCGCGCCCAGGTGGGTTGTGCCCACTTTGGTGGCCTCCCGCACCCCTTCTTCACCCTATAAACTGCCAAATATTCCAAAGCCCTCAGGGGTAACCCTAGATCAGAAGTTCCGCCACCGCAAGCCTCTGTAGCCACGAGAAACCAATCTAGACCCCGTCCCTGCCGAAAGGGGAGATCATCACCAGTGACCATCTTCATCATCCCGGTGGCCACCACGATGAGGAGGGAGTAGTCCACCCTCGGGGCTGAGGGTTTGTACCAGTAGCTATGTGTTTAGAGCTAGTTTGGTTTGAGGCCTGGACTTCATGCCTGGGAGAAAACGAAGCATGTGAACGGCCTACAGACATGAAAATAATTGCCTGGCCAGGCCTGCCTGAGTGCTACGCGTTTGGTTCGTGTCCTGTGTTTGGGAAGCAATTATTTATGTGTTAGACTGCAAATAGCTGCTGGCCCACAAGAAAAAAGTAGAATTAGAACCCCAGGCTTGAGCCAAGCGACTGGTGCAGAACGCCTGGTCCAGGCTAACCAACATGCCTGATATTTGAGTCAGGCTAATGACCGTAGCAGAAGCTCCAGGCCAGGCTAGTGTTTCACTCTTCAGGCATCAACCAAACAATTTCCAGGCAGGTCTCAGGGAAGGTTTAGGACAGGCAAATTTTTGCCAGGTCTCGAACCAAACTAGCCCTTAATCTCTCTCTCTCTCTCATGTTCTTGAGATGTCACGATCTTGATGTATCGTGGGCTTTGTTAATATAGTCGGATCATATGGTGTTTCCCCCTCTCTATCTTGTTGTGATGAATTGAGTTTTCCCTTTGAGATTTCGTTTTATTGGATTGAATACTTTTATGGATTTGAGAGCACTTGATATATGTCTTGCAAATGAATACTCATGGTGACAATGGGGTATCATATTTATTCACTTGATATATGTTTTGGCACTCAACTCGCGGATTCCCGAGGTGGCATTGGGGTAATCTGTGCATAGGCATTGATGCACGTTCTCGTCTTTTCTTTCTCCGGTACAAATCTTGGGGCACTCTTTGAGGTTCTTTGAGTTGGATTGAGTATTACGAATCTGAATTTGCTTTGGTGTTATTTTAGTATGAACTCTAGGATAGATCAAACAGAAAGAATAACTTTGTGTTATTTTAGTATGAACTCTTGAATATATTGAACGCAAAGAATAGCTTTGAGGTGGTTTCGTACCCTACAAACAATTTCTTCTTATGTTCTCTGCTAGATAGGAACTTTGGAGTGATTCTTTGTTACATGTTGAGGGATGGTTATATGATCCAATTATATTAGCATTGTTTAGAGATTGCACTAGCAAAAATACAGACCCTAGGCCTCATTTTCAAGCATTGCAATACCGTTTGTGCTCCATTTTATCAATTGCTACCTTGCTGTTTTTTATTGTTCTTTTTACAAAAATCAATATCTACTATCCATATTACACTTTTATCACCATCTCTCTACCGAACTAGTGCACCTATACAAATTTCCATTGTATTTGGTGTGTTGGGGACACAAGAGACTTTTTATTATTTGATCGCAGGGTTGTTTGAGAGAGACTATCTTCATCCTACGCCTCCCACAGATTGAAAAACCTTAGGTCATCCACTTGAGGGAAAAGTGGTACTGTCCTACAAAAACTCTGTGCTTGGAGGCCCAACACATGTCTACAAGAATAAAGTTGCATGGTAGACCTCAAGCTCTTTTCTGGCACCGTTGCCGGGGAGGTGAGTGCTTGAAGTTATATCTTTAGATCTTGCAATTAAATCTTTTAGTTTCTTATTTTATCACTAGTTTGGTTTATAAAAGGAAAACTACAAAAAATGGAATTGGGGTTGCATCATATTGTTCATCTCTATAATGTATTTCATGAAAATGATGGAAAGGATAATTGTGCTCAATTGATAGAAGAAGAATTCAATACAATGTTTGGTATAAATGACGAGTATTATTACAATGTTATTAGTATGAATTCTTTGAATATCCATGATGCTAATGATATGCAAATCCATAAGCTTGGGGATGCTATGTTTGATGAAGATGATATTTTTAGTCCCCCGGGATTTGATTTGCAAATTCATTATAATGATTGCATGCCTCCTATTTATGATGATTATAATGATGAAAGTGGATTTGGAGAGGTCATGACTTTATTTAGTGATGAATCCACCATTTTTGATGAGGCTTAAATTGACTATGATAACAAAGTTGCTATCTATGATGATTATGGTGATGACATGTATGCTATAAGGAATAATGATAACCATGAAAAACTTGTCATCATAATTTTAATTCTCACTCTCATGATAGTTATTTTGTAGAGTTTACTCCCACTACTATTGATGAGAAGAAATTGGCTTATGTGGAGAGTAATGAGTATTCTATGCTTTTGTGTCATGAAAAGAATGCTTTATGTGATGGTTATATTGTTGAATTTCTTCATGATGCTACTGACAATTATTACGAGGGAGGAACTTATACTTGTAGGAATTGCAATAATATCAAGTTTCTTCTCTATGTGTTGAAAATCTTGAAGTTGTGCTTGTTTTGCCTTCCTATGCTAGTTGATTCTTGTTCCCATAAATTCTTTGATCACAAAATTCCTATTCATAGGAAGTGGGTTAGACTTAAATGTTCTTGCCATGTGCTTCATTATGCTCTCTTTATGTTTCAATTCTTATCTTTTATGCGAGCATCATTCAAATCATCATGCCTAGCTAAAAGGCATTAAAGAAAAGCGCTTGTTGGGAGACAACCCAACATTTACCCCTACTGTTTTTGTGTGTTCACATAATTAGACTGCTGTAGTAATCATGTTTTATTGCTTTTGTTTCAATAAAGTGCAAAGTAAGACCTTTGGGATGGTCTATGGTGATAGTTGATTTGATCTTGCTGAAAAATAGAAACTTTTGCACTCAGGAAAATAATTCTCATTTTTAACAGAAGCATGATAAAATACTAATTCTTTTTATAATACTAATAGACAAATTTCCCAGGTTGTCCTATTTTTTCAAAATTTCTGGAGTAGCAGAAGTATGGTTGGAGTACAGATTACTACCGACTGTTCTGTTTTTGATAGATTCTGTTTTCAATGCATAGTTTGCTTGTTTTCTAGTTTCCATGGTTTATATTGCTCAATATAAATTATGGAAATGATATGCTACAGTAGGCATTGTGTGCGAAAAATTATGAATCTTGTCTTTGACAGTACCAAAGTGAAATGGTTTGCTCTTTATCATACTAACCTATCTCACGAAGTTCCGTTAAGTTTTGTGTGATTGAAGTTTTCAAGTTTTGGGTGAGATGTCGATATGTGGAGAATAAGGAGTGACAAGACCCTAAGCTTGCAGATGCCCAAGGCACCCCAAGTTAATATCCTAGGAAGATCCAAGCAACTAAGCTTGGGGATGCCGCCAGAAGGCATCCCCTCTTTCATCTCCAACATTATCGGTAACTTTACTTGAGGCTATATTTTTATTCGTCACATGATATGTGTTTTTCTTGGAGCATCATTTTATTTTATTTCTATTTGATTGATGTTATTTAGAATAATGTTTTGCATATTTTATTTCAATAAAAATGTCAAGTATAGCGTTTTCCATGCTTATTTTGCAAGTCTACATGTTGCTGTTCCAAAACAGAAAGTTTATCGCTGTTGCAAAAATTCCCTAGAAAAGTCAGAATGTGATAACATGCTGAAACTTTTTGCACATTAAGCTCTGATAAATTTTATACAGTTTGGTAAATTTTCATAATTTTTGGAGTTAAAGAAGTATTGATACTCTTGCATTCTTTACAGACTATACTGTTTTGGCAAATTGCTGTTATGTTTGCATTGTTTGCATATGTTTGCTTGTTTAATTATTCTATTTGAGGATAGGAGTATTAAATATGCAGAGGCATTTTGTATGCAATGTTGAATAATAATTTTAGTGATTTTCTATAGTAGAGAATGATGAGGTTTTTGCATTGGTTTATACTAACTTATCTCACGAGTTCTTGTTGAGTTTTGTGTGGATGCAGTTTTTAAGATTTAGGGAAACCGTGATATAAAAGGAATTAAGGAGACACAAAATATCCAGCTTGGGGATGCCCAAGGCATCCCAAGATGATATTTCAAAGAAGCCTCAAGCATCTAAGCTTGGGGATGTCCCGGTAGGCATCCCACCTTTTTTCATCAACAATTATCAATTAGTATCGGTTGATCCTAAGTTTTTGCTTCTTCACATGATGTGTGCTATTGTTGGAATGCCATTTTATTTTGTTTTGCTTACTGTTTTCATAAAATACTTAGATCTGAAAGTTTTAAATAAGAGAGAGTCCTCGCATAGCTATCTGTTTACTTAACAACTCGATTGGCCTTCACTTATATCTTTTTGGAGTAGCTTGTCATTTACTCTTGTGCTTCACTTATATCTTGTGAGTAAATTGTTGAATAAATTGAATTTGATGAAGCTGAAATTATATGTTCATATCATGAGTAGTGGTAGCTTCACATTGGGTTTAGAAAGTGAAATCTTTTGAAGCTTGACAATCACAATATTGGTCATACAAGCAATTCATGAATGATTACTATAAGGAAGAGAACTTTCACATGCAAATACACTATCTTGGAAATCATTTGTGATTGTGAGCCCCCATCAAAATATTATATGCCAAAAATTTTGATGTTGGACAAGGAAGACAATGTAATGGTTTATGTTTGTTCATATTCACATAGAAGTTATATTGTCATAGATCCTTCAACATGTGGTGCTTTCCCCCCATCTTTGCTAGCCAAAAATTCCGCACCAAGTAGAGATACTACTTGTGCATCCAAAAACCCTTAAACCCAAATCTTATTTTCAAGAGTCCAACATACCTAACTAAGGATTGAGTAAGATCCTTCAAGTAAGTTGTCATCGGTGTAATAAGGCAATAAAAATTGCTTCCAAAAGTGTTAGATCATTTAGTGTAAGAGAAAATTGAGTGTTGTACAAACTTGTGATGGCAAAGAATAAAAGTGACAAACTGCATAATAAAGGTTGCTATCATAAGGGGCAATATAATGTGATGTTCTTTTGCACTAAGGGATTGAGCATACAAATAAAAAGCACATGTTAACCTCTGCTTCCCTCTGCGAAGGGCCTACCTTTTACTTTTATGTATTTACTTTCATGCAAGAGTCAAAGTTTTTCTCTCCACTCCTTTTTATTTTTCTCATTGGCAAGCACCATGTGGTGAGGAAAGATCTAGGCACATATATCCAGTTGGATATGGGTAGCATGATTTATTATTGTTGACATCACCTTTGTGGTGAATACGTTGGGAGGCGAAATTATAAGCCCCTGCCTTTCTATGTGTCTGGTTGAAATGTTTTGCTCATGTGTATGCAGTGAGTGTTAGCAATCATAGAAGACTATATGATGGTTGAGTGTGTGGAGCTCTTACTTAAACTCTATTGAATAAGTTGAATTACAATTGCTTGGTGACTAAGAACATAGGTTGTTGAGTTTCAAGAGAATTCATTGTTTGAACCTTAACATGTGAATTGGTTGCTACTTTAACATGAGAAGTTTTATATTGTTGTTATGATGCTAGGAAAAGTGATTGAAATTACCATTGATCAAACTTGTGCACATTGCTAGCATTCACACTTCATAACTTATTTCTTTTATCATTTACCTACTCGAGGACGAGTAGGAATTAAGCTTGGGGATGCTGATACGTCTCTAACGTATCTACAATTTATGAAGTATTCATGTTGTTATATTATCATTCTTGGATGTTTTACAATCATTTAATAGAAACTTTATATCATTTTCTGGGACTAACCTATTGACCCAGTGCCCAGTGCCAGTTGCTGTTTTTTGCTTGTTTTTTACACCGCGAAACTTTTTGGAGATTTTTATGGACCAGAAGACATCCATTGGGCCAGAGCAGCACTTGGCGGGTGCCCCGAGGGGGGCACAACCCACCAGGGCGTGCCTGGGGGCCCAGGCATGCCCAGGTGGGTTGTGCCCACCTCAGTGGCCTCCCGCACCCCTTCTTCACCCTATAAATTGCCAAATATTCCAAAACCCTTGGGGGTAACCCTAGATTAGAAGTTTCGCTGCTGCAAGCCTCTGTAGCCATGAGAAACCAATCTAGACCCTGTTCCGGCACCCTGCCGAAGGGGGAGATCATCTCCGGTGGCCATCTTCATCATCCTGGCGGCCACCACGATGAGGAGGGAGTAGTCCACCCTCGGGGCTGAGGGTTTGTACCAGTAGCTATGCGTTTAATCTCTCTCTCTCTATCTCTCTGTCTCATGTTCTTGAGATGTCACTATCTTGATGTATCGCGGGCTTTGTTAATATAATCGGATCATATGGTGTTTTCCCCTCTCTATCTTGTTGTGATGAATTGAGTTTTCCCTTTGAGATTTTGTTTTACCGGATTGAATACTTCTATGGATTTAAGAGCACTTGATATATGTCTTGCAAATGAATACTCGTGGTGACAATGGAGTATCATATTGATCCACTTGATATATGTTTTGGCACTCAACTCGTGGATTCCCGAGGTGACATTGGGGTAATCTATGCATAGGGGTTGACACACGTTCTCGTTTTTTGTTTCTCCGGTAGAAATCTTGGGGCATTCATTGAGGTTCTTTGAGTTGTATTGAGTATTACGAATCTGAATTTTCTTTGGTGTTATTCTAGTATGAACTCTAGGATAGATCAAACGGAAAGAATAGCTTTGTGTTATTTTAGTACGAACTCTTGAATAGATCAAACAGAAAGGATAGCTTTGAGGTGGTTTTGTACCCTACAAACAATTTCTTCTTATGTTCTCCGCTAGATAGGAACTTTGGAGTGATTCTTCTTTACACGTTTAGGGATGGTTATATGTTCCAATTATGTTAGCATTATTGAGAGATTGCACTAGCAAAAGTACGGGCCCTAGGCCTCATTTTCAAGCATTGCAATACCGTTTGTGCTCCGTTTTATCAATTGCTACCTTGCTATTTTTTATTGTTCTTATTACAAAAATCAGTATCTACTGTCCATATTATACTTGTATCACCATCTTTTCACCGAACTAGTGCACCTATACAAATTTCCATGTATTTGGTGTGTTGGGGACACAAGAGACTTTTTATTATTTGGTTGCAGGGTTGTTTGAGAGAGACTATCTTCATCCTACGCTTCCCACAGATTGATAAACCTTAGGTCATCCAGTTGAGGGAAAATTGCTACTGTCCTACAAAACTCTGCGCTTGGAGGCCCAACACGTGTCTACAAGAATAAAGTTGCATATTAGACATCACTAACCACATTCATGATAAATCTTAGAAATCATATTTATTCAGATCAATGGCATAATCAACTAGCGAGCAATAATAAAGTATCTCACATTCCAAGACTTTGTCAAAACAATCATGATATAATATGACCATGATGATATCTTGCTAGCCCTTTCTGAGACCGCAAAACATAAATGTAGAGCACCTCCAAAGTTCAAGTAGTGACTAACCATTGTAATTCATGGCAACAAAGATCCAGTCATGATGCACTCAACAATTGACCACACACAATGCATGAGGATGACAATAGTGCTCTTTGGTCTGGTGCTTGTTTGAGAAGGTGATGACTCAACAATAAAAGTAAATAGATAGGCCCTTCACGGAACGAAGCATGGATTTTGGAGAGGTGCCATAGCTCAAGGGTTTAAAACAGAGAAACAAATATCTTTAGGTGGCATGCCATTCCTGTCAATGTCACAACCGAGATTTTTTAGTAGCTTCAATGCTAAACAAATTAGTGGCGGTTCCCAAGCGTTAAAAGTAAAGTTTACTCCCCTTCCACCATCAATCACAAGCCATGGCTAACCAAATTCCCGGGTGCCCTCCATACCAACAACAGTCCGGGGGAGTTTGTTTTATTATTTGCAATTTTGAGTTTGGGACTGGGAATCCCGATTACCACCCTTTTCTCGTGCAATAACAAGTGAATAAAAACTCATATGAGAATAACCCCCTTAGCACGGAATATACTGACTGCCCCTTGTCGCTCCATGAGCGGTCCAGGCACACAAAACAGATGTTCATTTGAGTATTTAGAGATAGCACATGCAAATTTACTTGGAACGGCAGGGTAATACTGTTGGAAATATGCGCTAAAGGAAGTAATAAAATGTTTAAAATTATATTTCCTTGTTCATGGTAATCGTTAATTAACTAACCCATGCTATAATTGTATTGACTGGAAACTCAAATGCATATGTGGATACATTGACAAACAACATGTCCCTAGTAAGCCTCTACTGGGCTAGCTCGTTGATCAAAGATGGCCATGGTTTCCGGGTCATAGACATGAGATGTCATTTGATAACGGGATCACATCATTAGGAGAATGATGTGATGGATAAAGACCCAAACAATGAACGTAGCATATGATCGTGTCAAGTTTATTTCTATCGTTTTCTGCATGTCAAGTATTTGTTCCTATGACCATGAGATCATGTAACTCACTGACACTGGAGGAGTACCTTGTGTGTATCAAACATCGCAATGTAACTGGGTGACTATAAAGGTGCTCTACAGGTATCTCCGAGGGTGTCTGTTGAGTTGGGATGGATTGAGACTGGGATTTATCACTCCGTAAGACGGAGAGGTATCTCAGGGCCCACTCGGTAATACAACATCACAATGAGCTTGCAAGTAATGTGACCAATGAGTTGGCCACAAGATCTTGTATTATGGAACGAGTAAAGAGGCTTGCCGGTAACGAGATTGAACTAGGTATGGAGATATCGACAATCGAATCTCGGGCAAGTAACATACCGACGGACAAAGGGAATTGCATATGGAATTGACTGAATCCTTGATATCGAGGTTTGAACGATAAAGATCTTCGTAGAATATGTGAGAACCAATATAGGCATCTAGGCCCAACTATTAGTTATTGACCGTAGAGGTGTCTTGGTCGTGTCTGCATAGTTGTCGAACCCATAGGGTCTACACACTTAACGTTTGGTGACGATATTAGTAAAGTTGAGTCATTATGGTGGTTACCGAAGGTTGTTTGGAGCTCCGGATGAGGCCCCGGACGTGACGAGGAACTCCAGAATGGTTCGGAGGTGAATATCGATATATAGGACGAAGGGAATCAGAGCCCGAAAGTGTTCCAGAGGTACCAGGTGAAAAGATAGAGTACCGAAAGTGGTTTCGGGGGGCCCCGGCAAGTGTTGGGGGCCCCATGGGCCAAGGGGAGGGGCAAGCCAGCCCACTAAGGGGTTGTGTGCCCACAACTCCCCCTCCCACGATCACCAAAGGGGTGTGGTGCGCCCCCGTAGGGCTGCCTCCCCTGGCTTCAGGGGCAAGGCACTTTGGGGGGGCACCCAAAACCCATCTAGGGTTTCCCCTTAGCCGCCGCCACCCCCTAGGGGAAACCCTAGGGGCGCCCCTCTCCTCACCTACTCCCTATATAAAGAGGGGTATAGGGAGGGAGGCCACACCCATCTATGCCGCGATGCTACCCTCCCTCTCCCTCGGTCTTCTCCTTCTCCGCGTAGCGCTTAGTGAAGCCCTGCTAAAATTCCTCCACCACCACCGCCGCCGTAGGACTCAAGCTACTACTTCACCGTCGCTCGCTAGATCAAGGAGGTGAGGGCGTCATCAAGCCATACGTGTGTTGAACACGGAGGTGCCGTCCGTTCGGCACTAGATCGGAGTTCGCGGGACGGATCGTGATTGGATTGTGAAGACATTCGACTACATCAACCACGTTTCTTAATGCTTCCGCTTAGCAATCTACAAGGGTATGTAGATCCAATCTCTCCTCTCGTAGATTGTCATCTCCTAGATTGGATCTTGGTGATCGTAGGAATTTTTTGTTTCCCATGCAACATTCTCAAACACTGGCATCATGAGCTAGGTCTATGCATAGATGACATCATGAGTAGAACACAAAGGAGTTTGTGGGCGTTGATATTCAGATTGCTTCCTTCCTTGGTTTTTTCTTGATTCAACGGTATTGTGGGATGAAGCGACCCAGACCAACTTTACATGTCCACGTACATGAGACCGGTTCCATTGACAGACATGTGACTTTGTTTCATAAGATGGCTGGCGGGTGTCTGTCTCTCCCACCTTAGTTGAATCGTATTCGCCGAAGGCGTTTGATGTAGAAGGTTAAATAGCAACTTGCATATCACCCTTCTGGTTTTGTGTAGGTAGGAACCGTTCTTGCTAGATACCCATATAAGCCACGTAAAACATGCAACAAAAAATTAGAGGACGTCTAACTTGTTTTTGCAGGGTATGTTGTGATATGATATGGCCAAAGACATGATGAAATTATTTGATGTATGAGATGATCATGTTTGTAATAGTATATATCGACTTGCATGTTGATGAACATGGCAATCAGCAGCAGCCATAGGGTTGTCTTTATTTATTTTATGACCTGCGTGTCAATCTTTAAGCGCTATGTAATGCTTTACTTTATCGCAAAATGGTAGAAATAGTTGTAGAAGCATGGTTGGCGTGACAACCCCGATGGCGACACGATGCTGGAGATCATGGTGTCATGCTAGTGACAATGGAGATCATGTCGGTGCTTTGAAGATGGAGATCAAAAGCACAAGTTGATGGCCATATCATGTCACTTATGATTTGCATGTGATGTTAATCCTTTTATGCATCTTATTTTGCTTAGGATGACGGTAGCATTATAATGTGATCCCTCACTAAAATTTCAAGATAAAATTGTGTTCTCCTTGGGTGTGCATCGTTGCGAAAGTTCGTCATTTCAAAGCACCACGTGATGATCGGGTGTGATAGACTCTATGTTCACATACAACAGGTGCAAGCCAGTTTTGCACATGTGGAACACTCGAGTTAAACTTGATGAGCCTAGCATGTACAGACATGGCCTTAGAACACAAGAGACCGAAAGGTCGAACATGAGTCATATAGTAGATATGATCAACATGGAGATGTTCACCATTGAAACCACCTCATCTCACGTGATGATCGGACTTGGGTTGGTGAATTTGGATAATGTTACACTCAGATGACCGAAGGGATGTCTATTTGAGTGGGAGTTTTAAGTAATATGATTAATTGAATTCATTTATCATGAACAATAGTCTAAGGTTTCTATGCAAATTTTATGTTGTAGATCAATGGCTCGCGCAGTAGCTTCCCTGAATTTCAATGCGTTCCTAGAGAAAGCCAAGCTGAAAGATGATGGAAGTAACTTTGTAGATTGGGCCCGTAATCTTAGGATTATCCTCACGGCTGCCCAAAAGGTTTATTTCCTTGATGCACCGCTTGGTGTGCAACCCTCTCCGGCTTCTGTGGACATTATGAATGCCTGGCAGGCGCGTGTGGATGACTACTCAGTAGTTCAGTGTGCTATGTTGTATGGCTTAGAACCGGGACTTCAAAGATGTTTTGAACGTTATGGAGCATATGAGATGCTCCAGGAGTTGAAGTTTATTTTTGAAAAGAATGCCCGGATCGAGAGGTACGAGACCTCCGATAAGGTCTTTGCCTGCAAGATGGAGGAGAACGGGTCTGTAAGTGAGCACATACTCAGAATGTCGAGGTATTACAACCGTCTGGCTGAGTTGGGAGTTGTGCTCTCGCCAGAGGCAATCACTGACAGAGTTCCTCAATCACTACCACCTAGCTACAAGAGCTTTGTGCTGAACTATAACATGCAAGGAATGAACAAGTAAGTCTCCGAGCTATTTGCGATGTTGAAAGTTGCTGAGTCAGGCATCCAGAAGGAGCATCAAGTGTTGATGGTCAATTAAACCACTAGTTTCAAGAAGAATGGCAAGGGCAAGAAGTGTAACTCCAAGAAGAGTGGCAAAGCAGTTGCCCCTCCCGTGAAGAAACCGAAGGCTGGACCCAAGCCAGAAACCGAGTGCTTCTATTGCAAGGGGACTGGCTACTGGAAGCAGAATTGCCCCAAATATCTGGCCGATAAGAAGGCGGCCAATGCCAAATAAGGTATATATTATATACATGTTATTGATGTGTACCTTACCAACTCTCGTTCTAGCGCCTGGATATTTGATACCGGTTCGGTTGCTCACATATGCAACTCAAAGCAGGAACTACAGAATAGATGGAGGTTGGCGAAGGACGAAGTGACAATGCACGTGGGAAATGGTTCCAAGGTTGATGTGATCGCTGTCGGCATGCCCGCTCTTCGATTACCATCGGGATTAGTGATGAACCTGAATAATTGTTATTTAGTGCCAGCGTTGAGCATGAACATTATATCTGGATCTTTTTTAGTGCAAGACGGTTACTCATTTAAATCAAAGAATAATTGTTGTTCTATTTATATGGTTAATATCTTTTATGGTCATGCACCCATTGTGAGGGGTTTATTCTTATTGAATCTCGATAGTGATGATACGCATGTTCATAACATTGATGCCAAAAGATGTAGAGGTGATAATGATAGCACCACATTCTTGTGGCACTGCCGCTTAGGTCATATTGGTGTGAAACGCATGAAGAAACTCCATGCCAATGGACTTTTGGAGTCTCTTGATTTTGAATCACTTGAGACATGTGAACCATGCCTCATGGGCAAGATGGGTAAGACCCCGTTCACCGGAACAATGGAGCGGGCAAGTGACTTGTTGGAAATCATACATACTGATGTGTGCGGTCCGATGAGCATTGAGGCGCGTAGTGGATATCGTTATTTTCTCACCTTCACCGACGATTTGAGTTGATATGGGTATATTCACTTGATGAAACACAAGTCTGAAATGTTTGAAAAGTTCAAGCAATTTTGGAGTGAAGTTGAGAATCATCATAACAAGAAGATCAAGTTCCTACGATCTGATCGAGGGGGAGAATATTTGAGTTATGAGTTTGGCAATCAGTTAAGGCAATGCGGAATTGTGTCACAGTTGATGCCACCTGGAACACCACAACGTAATGGTGTGTCCGAATGACGTAATTGAACCTTATTGGATATGGTGCATTCCATGATGTTTCTGGCTGATCTGCCATTATCATTTTGGGGTTATGTGTTAGAGTGAAAGGATCAAGATGAACCTAGAGGGGGGTGAATAGGTACAATTACAAATTTTAATTATCACTTAGCAATTTTAGGCAATAATACGGAATATGAAAGTGAGCCTAACAATTGCAAGTATGATGCTAAGAGATTATGTAAGATAAACAAGTAACACAAGCAATGTTGGGAATACCGCTTATCGGGAACTTATCGGTCGACCCATGATAAGAGGTAAATCGGCAAGTTTATCGGCATATCGGCCGATTTATCGCCATATCGGCTGATTTATCGGCCTGTTTATCTTATCGGCCAGACAACGATAAGCGATAAATCGGCCGATTTATCAGAATATCGGAAGATATCTTGAACAATGAACACAAGTATGTGAGTAAGCGAGCATAATATGACATAAGTAGGTGCTAAGAGACAAGTAACCACAAGTAGAGAGTTAGGGTTACGAATAACTGCAACTCCGAGAGACGAGGATGTATGCCGATGTTCACTTCCTTGGAGGGAAGCTATGTCACCGTTAGAGAGGTGGATGTTACCACGAAGGCTCACCCTATTCTCCCTTTGAGACAACACCACGGAGGCGTTTCTCAACCACTAGTGGTATACCTTGGCGTGGTCTCCAAACCCTCACAAAAAATTTCGTGGGTAATCAAAATGGTTGATTCCTCTCCGAAAGACTCCTACCGCCTAGGAGTCTCCAACCTCCAAGAGTAACAAGAACGATGGGGAAAAACTCAAGACTTGATCAAATCACAAATTCCTTTGGTGCAAAGAAGGGGAAGGAGTGGATCTATCACTTGATCGGACAACTTCTCTCAAATGCTCTCAAATCCCTTAGGGATCTAAGATTTGGTGTGGAGGAGTGAGAGAGAGAGTGAAATGTGTTCTAGGGTTTGTTCAAAGTGAATGGTCAACCCTCTCCCGTAGGGGAAGAGGGCTATATATAGTGTGAGGAAATATGGTCGTTGTATTGTAAGTGACAGGGTAGGCCGGACATCCGGGACAGGGCCCGGACATCCGACCTATTGTAGTATGTGTAGACAGAGGCAGAAAGCAGAGAACAGAACAGAGAGCCCGGACATCCGGCGCTAGTGGTAGGCCCGGACATCCGGCAAGGTGGTTGGACATCCGGCAGGCCCACGCAACTAAAGGTGCCCTCTGGATAGCTTGTCCGGATATCCAAGGTGTATGAAGAGCCCGGACATCCGGAAGGGAATGCCACCTTATATGGTGTTCTGGATAGCAGGGCCCGGATATCCGACATGCGGGCCGGATATCCGGCAGGTGGCCCGGACATCCAGCATGGCCATAGGCAGAATGAACCAGAGAGAATAGTGATAGATCATAATGAATTTTGGGAAGGAGATTTGTGGCAAGAGCAAGACTTTTACTAACCCTATCGACCCCCTCTTAATAGTGCGGGATCCTATACTCAAGAAAACAAATATGTAACCATTTTTGGTACTTCATCCTTGAGTAAAATTACTTTGTACGCTCACAATCCACACACTTTAGATGAACCGGGGACTAACACCTGAGATTCACTTGACAAACATAGTCCCCTACATGTATATTGTCATAAACATCAAAACATGATGTAAGGGCGTGATTGCACTTTCAATCTCCCCCTTTTTGTTTGTTGATGACAATCATACATGTTGTATCATAGATGCAATAAATAACTTTAGCATTGACAATCATGAGAGCATAATACAAAATATGTTCCTATTTGCTTTAGCTCCCCCTCATTGTGTGCATGAGATGAATGTTTTAGGATGTACAGCACAACCTTTCGTGGTAATATATGTAGCTCAAAAAGGATATAAATGTGAGACACGCACATATGAAACAACCATCACACATAGACTCAAACATTTCCAAGCCACAAAGATAACAACATAGTCTCAACTGATCAAGTACCATAAGTAGCAACATAAAGAGACATACATAAAAAGTTTGAATAATAGAATAATAGCTAACACAAATAGCCAACATATAGCATGACCATCCTTAGATACTACTTCTCCCCCTTTGACAGCAACAAGTAAAAAGGGGTGAAGAACTAGACGGACTCAGTCACTCCTGGTGGATGTCATCATTATCATCAAAGAATTCGGCATACTTGTCACGAGACGGGAAACTGAAGGTGGAAGAAGACGAAGCCACAGGAATCGGATCGTCATCACTCATTGGACTCCCAAGGTCGCAAAGGCGCCGCTTGAGCTGGTTCTTGGAGATGATGAGGCGCTTCTGAACATCATAGTTTTGCTGACAGTTGAAAGTGACTGCCTTCATGATAGCAGACTGAGCCTTGCCCAAGAACAAGGCAAGACGTCCACGAGGAGCAGTCGAGGAGGAAGTCACGGAGGAACCAGTAGGCTGAGACCCACCAACAGACTTCCTAGGCGGTCGAGGTGCAGCAGCCGGTGGAGGAGCGGCCATGCGCATATGAATAGGAGGCTTCCAACTGGAATGCACAACAGTCTTAGCAACCTCAAATGGAGCAGTGTGATCAATGATTGCCTGAATGAATGGAGCATGAGGGAATTGGCACGTCTGAAGACCGGAGAGACGGATCTCATGCCAAATATAGTGGGCTGTGTCAAGAGGCTCAGTAGGTGCATCATGCATATGGACCATCAAGTTAATGCAGTAGTTGCAATCCCTGGAGCGATCCCCTTCTAAGGATAGAGAGTGTGGAGGACACATTGATAGAGAATGTAGTAGGGAGACCAGAAAATGGATGTCTCGTTGGGTGGATATGCACCTTCCTCTGGAGTGAGCTCAGAGATAGGCTTAAGAAGAGCCATGCAAGCATCAATCCCTTTGGCACTGTAGTGAGGATCTGTACTGTGGATGTGACGACCAACACCGGAGAAGCCCAAAATCTGAACAAACCAGTCATAGGTGATGCTCAACACAGTGTCATCAGTCATCCATGTGAGAGTGTTGTCTGACCCAAAGAAGCAGGTGGCATAGAACTGAAGGATGGCAACTTCATTCCAATCACATTTGAAGGTCATTGCTTGACCTAGAGTCATATCATCAATGATCTTGACCGTGTTGTCAGGGAACATGGCAGGATGAT
Organism: Triticum urartu; assembly: GCF_056163025.1. Classification (NCBI taxonomy): domain Eukaryota; kingdom Viridiplantae; phylum Streptophyta; class Magnoliopsida; order Poales; family Poaceae; genus Triticum; species Triticum urartu. The sequence goes on along the minus strand of NC_141877.1, from coordinate 50,334,006 downwards.
CACACATGAACTAAAGATCCAGGTATTTATGAGGGGCAAGTCCACGTCCATGGATGAAACTCGAGTAAAGATCTTGCTGCATGCGAGTATGGAAATGTGGATCCTCGGCATCAACCACCATCTCATATTGGTTGGTATCCCATCGGAACTCAAGGTATGGACAGCCCCCACGGTGGTGAAGTCGTGTGTGAGGCTATCCCCGCTGTTGGGAAGCTCCATTAAGATGCGACGACCATGAACCACGGGCATTGCAGCACCACGGACTTGAGGCACAGGGGCCCTCCTAGTGCCAGGCTTGGACTGACCAACAGAATGTCTTGGCGCAATGTCATTCTCTTCCTCCCCAACATAGTCCACATCATCCGGATCAGAGGCCGACGGACTTGGGGATGGTGCCAGACTCTTCTTCTTAGTGATGGTCTTCTTCTTAGGTCGAGCATGTTCATCGGAGTCGGTGGAACATTGCCGGTGATCGACTGAAATGGATACATGAGAAGGGTACCAATGAGAAGGAGTCAAAAAGTATGAAACAAGGATAAGCCAAATTAAACAATGGGATGAATATTTTCGAACATGACTATAGGACAAGTCCAAGTGGTAGATCAAAATATTGACATGCCCATGATTAAGTTGTTTAGCCAAGTACATAGAGAGGATTTTAGGCTACACTACTGTAGGATGCTGCTAATGCGACACTACGATCAGAGACCCTTCGACGAAACTGTGTGCGATGCCATAATCGCAAACGCTGGTGTAAAAAAACCATCAAAAAAGGTGCAAAACGTTTGCGATGGAGGATGCATCAAACACGGTTCAGATTTTAGTTGCGTGTGCGATTGAGGGCATATGGTTCAGTTCAGTTAACCATTTGCGATGAGGAGGAACAAAAGAAATGGGCAGCTAGATGAAGGTGTGTGCGATGTACAACATACGATTCACTCGGAGGAACTATTTGTGATTAGGCAACACAAGAGAAACGGTCAGCCATATCAAAGGTGTGTGCGATATACGGCATGCGGTTCACTCGGATGAACTGTTTGCGTTGAGACATGAGAACAGAAACGGTTCAAATGAACAAGATGTGTGTGATACGAGGCAAACAGGTCTATAATCAGAAACATGTGCGAAGATCGATAACAACACAGACGATTACTGCTAACAAGTCGTGTGTGTTGTGAGCAAACGATTGCTGGTATACAATTGTGAGTGATTGATGAAAACATCACCGACGGGTTCCATTGTTTAGTCCGTGTGAGATGTGATTTTCTTTGTCCACACAACATCTACGCTCTGTCTACAGAGCATCAACATATATACTTAAATTGACGGCATTGCATAACCAAATTAAGCATACAATTACACAAGTGACTACACACATAACATTTACACACACCAAAGAAAGCAATTACATGCATACTAAAGTAGGATAAACGAGGATCTAATCGTCTACTTATTGGTGCGACGACGCTTGCCATTGCTCTGCTTTCGGCTGGATCCCTAGCCGTTTTGGGGAAGGAGACACTTACTCATGTCAACGATCCGCTTGTACATGTCGTAGCTCGTGTATGCCTCCTTGGCCACGTACACAACGTGAGCTTTGTCGAGTTTCTCCATCCAGGCGGAGTGCCAGGCACACTTGTCCTTGTTGCACGAACCCTTCATGTCTTTGTAGTAGGGGTCGATGATGGCCTCTGCGAGGTGAACCAGCGAGTCCTTCTCATGCTCCTTGCTGCCCCAGATCTTGTATTGGCCCTGGATGTCGACAAGATTCTGGCAGGCGATGCCCAAATTCTCGAGCACCTTTACATCGTTGGTGATGTACACCGTAGCGGACATGTAGTGGGGGCTGTTGACAAACCTGGGGAAACGCTCGCAAGGCCTTGTAGCTAGGCAGTAGTGGTAGACGAGGACGTGGTGGCGCACGCACATCTGGGGGATGGCGACCATGGGATGAGACCCAGCACGAGCGCGTGTGTACTCGAGGTCGAATCCGACCACCTTGTACTTCTTCGCAGCAAGCAACAGCTCCATGATGTGGATGGAGTGCTCCACCCAGACCGGGTCATTGGTGTACACCACCGAGAGGTCCATGAACCTTTTGTGGGTGTCCACCACGGCATGCATGGTGAACTGCTGCTCGTCATCGGCAGCCGCTCGAAGCACCATTGGATTCTAGCAGGATACCCTATAAGAATTTCTCGTGGTGGGTGTGCTTCTTGCAATGGTGGGGCGCAATCGAAAGGTTGAAGAGACACAAGGGTAGGTTAAATGGCCGCTGTAATAAATGGGGGCCAGTCGGCCTGTAATCATCACATCTTGTCACGACGTTCATAGCAGAGGATTCCAGTGCATGCTTGACAACACCGCACCGCACGCGTGGGCTCGAAGAGGCGCCAAATGTATCGTCGGTGAGCTTGTTCCCGCGCTACCGCGCTGTTTATCGCGCAAGCTTCCCGCCCGGCTAGTTTAACCACGCGTCGGCTAGAAGAGGGACAAATCGTGGGCGTTTATTGGCAAAAAGCTTTGTAAAAACGAAGTGTGTGGAATGACTTCGGTCATAAGTTTACCCTTGGTTGATGCGGTCAAAGTTACACAGAAGGGTGATGATGGACACTCGAGTGCCATAATTAATTCTGTGCTCTACAGTGCACACGGTGGAAGAAACCAATTGTGTGCAATAATGTCGAAGATCGCAGTCGAGTTAGCTATACAGATCGTGTGTTGTGAGATCGACAAGGTAAACTGATTCGAGAATGGTTAATAAATTCTAAGAGCATTGCATATTAAGGTCAGTATAGTGCTAGCAATATACGAGTCTCATACGATGCCATTTCAATGATTGTACCACAAAAGCTCGAAATGTTACAAGGTTCAAATTCCAGAGTTATATGGCTCAAATTCGAATATTACAAGGTTCAAACTGATGTTAGAAATGAAATTCAGATCATCAGCTGCAAACGCTCGCGCTAATCCGATGAACATGGATATTAGAGAGGTTCAAACTAATATCACCGCTTCTAAGTCTGGCTTCGAAACCTCACAATTTTTGCAAAGGGGTCAGCCACTGAGAAGTCATGTATGGGGTTGACACGATGATTTCCGATTACTCTGTCATCTGAAGTTCCAAAATGAAATTCAGCATTTTTGGAGCCTACTCCATTCTGCCGCAGGCGCCGGCGCTGATCAACAAACCATTCATTTTTGCGAAATAAATGTAGGGCAAACCTCATTTCCTTCAGCACCCTTGCTCTAAGAACAAAGAACCCGGCAAATATAATCTCCGGTAAGGTCCCTCGGTAGGAGTTCAAAGTAAATTTTGAGAGATGCAGATCTAGGCATTCGACGTGATAGTTATATTGTATCACATTATCCACCACTGGGCCTAATCTTATCAGCAAAAGAAGAAAATGTGTTAGTGCCTACATGCAGTTTTGAACATTACTACATGCCTAGCTATTTGGTTTGCAGGATTTGTAAAATGCACTAACATGCCATCTTCGATCTGACATGATTAACATGGGCATTTGATTACATTATAGAAAAATTTAGCCTTCTTCACAAGAGGTTGGAGTGGATGAAAAGTTCCCTAAGAAAACTAGTACAGATGAATCCAAAGGAGAAATGCTTATTGATTGTAACCATATGGATCAAGCAACCAATATGGGGGGGCATGTATGTACTGAAATCGTCCAAAAGAACCTTCAGAAATCGCAGTACATTGTCATTATAAACTTGGAAAAAGGTGTCACAAATTGAACTCCCTTATGGTTAACATTTAACAAGAAAGGAACATCACCTCGATATATAGCTTCTCCAGGCACGGAAAGCATCTCAGGAAACTGACAACTTGCTCCAGGTCGGGCCCGATAGATTCTAGTACCAAGAGCTTCATTGTGCGCAGTTTCGAGGTCAAGCTTGTGTGGAAGGAGAGTTAGAAGGTGGCTGTTGTACCTGAACGGGTGTGGATCCAATAACAAGTTCGGAGCATTTGTTAGACGTGTAGCCCACCACTGTCAATTTCGGCGCAGAAATGACATTGAGTCTTGTTGGACCTTCTTGATCAACTACAAGTAATCTCTCAAGTGCAGGTGTGTCCTGGATGACCATACCGTGGTACACATCTTGCGATGTCTTCCCGCCGCACCAACAACACACATAAATAGTCCAAAGAGTCATGGAGATGATGTGGAAGGAACTTGTCGGAATTTTCACGGCAGATGTCCTAGCCAAAGGACTTAGTCGTAGGGCCATCGCAACTAGTAATCTTAAAGAGGTTAATCAGGACAATGGACACGAGAGGTTTATACTGGTTCGGCCCCTTACGGTGAAGGTAAGGCCTAGTCCAGTTGATGTTGTATTGCTAGGTATTGACGACCAAGGAGCGAATCCGCTTGCTTGGTTATTGATCTGTTGTCTCTTCCCCTAAGCCGCCGCCGGGTCGTCCCCTTATATACACGGGTTAACGCCTGGCGGCCTACAGAGTCCCGGCCGGCTCATAAAACGTGTCCGGCTCGGTGACTTCTTTTATATGCCTTTCTTTACAAGTCTTTCTTTACATATGGCGGTTTACAATATTGGGCCTTAAGCCGCCTCGGGGCTTAGGCCTTCCATAATTCTTAATAAACTATCACCTTGAATGTTTACTAGGCTTCTTTTGTAACCCGCCATTGGGGTTGACCCGGCCCCTCCTGGTCGGGTGATACGTCTCCAACGTATCTATAATTTTCGATTGTTCCATGCTATTATATTATCAACCTTGGATGTTTTATATGCATGTATATGCTATTTTATATGATTTTTGGGACTAACCTATTAACCTAGAGCCCAGTGCCAGTTTATGTTTTTTCCTTGTTTTAGAGTATCGCAGAAAAGGAAAATCAAACGGAGTTCAATTGACCTGAAACTTCACGGAACTTATTTTTGGACCAAAAGAAGCCCACGGAGTATCGGAGTTGGACCAGGAGAGTCCCGGGCTGCCCACGAGGGTGGGGGGCACCCACCCCCCTCGGCGCGCCCCCGTGCCTCGTGGACAGCCCGAAGGTCCACTGATGTACTTCTTCCTCCCATATATACCCATATACCCTAAAAACTTCGGGGAGCACAATAGATCAGGAGTTCCGCCGCCAGAAGCCTCCGTAGCCACCGAAAACCAATCTAGACCCGTCCCGGCACCCTGTCGGAGGGGGAATCCCTCTCCGGTGGCCATCTTCATCATCCCGGTGCTCTCCATGATGAGGAGGGAGTAGTTCTCCCTCGGGGCTGAGGGTATGTACCAGTAGCTATGTGTTTGATCTCTCTCTCTCTCGTGTTCTTGAGGTGGTACGATCTTGATGTATCGCGAGCTTTGCTATTATAGTTGGATCTTATGATGTTTCTCCCCCTCTACTCTCTTGTAATGGATTGAGTTTTCCCTTTGTAGTTATGTTATCGGATTGAGTCCTTAAGGATTTGAGAACACTTGATGTATGTCTTGCGTGGGATACATGTGGTGACAATGGGGTATTCTATTCATCCACTTGATGTATGTTTTGGTGATCAACTTACGGTTCCGTGACCTTGGGAATCTATGCATTGGGGTTGGCACACGTTTTCGTCTTGACTCTCCGGTAGAAACTTTGGGGCACTCTTTGAGGTTCTATGTGTTTGTTGAATAGATGAATCTGAGATTGTGTGATGCATATCGTATAATCATACCCACGGGTACTTGAGGTGACATTGGAGTATCTAGGTTACATTAGGGTTTTGGTTGATTTGTGTCTTAAGGTGTTATTCTAGTACGAACTCTAGGGCTATTTGTGACACTTATAGGAATATCCCAACGGATTGATTGGAAAGAATAACTTTGAGGTGGTTTCGTACCCTACCATAATCTCTTCGTTTGTTCTCCACTATTAGTGACTTTGGAGTGACTCTTTGTTGCATGTTGAGGGATAGTTATGTGATCCAATTATGTTATTATTGTTGAGAGAACTTGCACTAGTGAAAGTATGAACCCTAGGCCTTGTTTCAACGCATTGCAATACCGTTTACACTCACTTTTATCATTAGTTACCTTTCTGTTTTTGTATTTTCAGATTACAAAAACCTTTATCTACTATCCATATACCACTTGTATCACCATCTCTTTGCCGAACTAGTGCAACTATACAATTTACTATTGTATTGGGTGTGTTGGAGACACAAGAGACTCTTTGTTATTTGGTTGCAGGGTTGCTTGAGAGAGACCATCTTCATCCTACGCCTCCTACGAATTGATAAACCTTAGGTCATCCACTTGAGGGAAATTTTCTACTGTCCTACAAACCTCTGCACTTGGAAACCCAACAACGTCTACAAGAAGAAGGTTGTGTAGTAGACATCAAGCTCTTTTCTAGCGCCGTTGCCAGGGAGGTTAGCGCTTGAAGGTATATCTTTTGATCTTGCAATCGAATCTTTTTGTTTCTTGTTTTAGCACTAGTTTAGTTTATAAAAGAAAACTACAAAAAATATGGAATTGAGTTTGCCTCATACGCTTCATCTTTTTAATATCTTTCGTGAGTATGATGGAAAGGAAAATTGTGCCAAAGTGTTAGAAGAAGAATGCATTAATTTGTTTGGCACTAAATCTTTGAATGATGGGCATGATTGCAATGTTGTTAGTGTGAACTCCTTGAATATCAATAGTACTAATGATGATTGCACTAGTTATGATGAAAATGTCTCCTATAAACATGTCAATTTTTGTGGAGTGCATTGGGTTTGCATGTACACACCAAATAGGGAAGATAGATATTGCAAGATGCATAAGCATTTAGAAACTAAATTGTTGCAAGAAAGGCTAGGTGTTTCTGCTGAAAGATTCAATATTTATCGCCATCCTTGTGAACTTTGCAACGAACATGGTCATTTAAAGCTCCAATGCTATTAGTTTCATGATCAAGTCGTGTTCAAAAATTGTGATAACTTGATTACCCTTGAGCATCATAAAGAGCTTAGTCTTCTTTTGGGTTATGAAGAAATGAAACATATAACTGAGGGTATTCCAAAATTTAATCTCTATAAATTTCTCGATTTCGATCTAGAGGAAATTTATATGTATTGTGCGGTGAATTACATTGAAAACCCTTATATTGCCAATTACATAAAGAAAAGAAAACAAATAGAAGATGAAGAGAATACTAATGAAAGGGAAGAGACTTCCCAATACCCTCCTATTATTTCTTATGATGAATCAGGTAACGAGGAGGAGCCTCCTATTCAACCAATCTCATTAATAAGGAGCTCCAAAAAGAGGATTGAACCCACACATGATGTGGTGAAGAAGAAGAAGAAGAAGAAAGGAAGAGAGGTAAAAAAGATATCTCTCCCAAATAATGCTTCTCCTATTATTGTTGTGCCTCATGAAAATATAATTGTGGAAGATGATGCACTTGATGATGATCTCGTTATGACTATTTATTGTTGTGATGATTATGATTGGGAAGATAATGATACTTCTTATGATCTTGAAAATCTTTTTGGCACTTGCTTGGAAGAATATGATAATTGCTATACTATTGGTGCTATCCATACTATTAATGATGAGAGTGATTATGATTATGATATGAAAAGGCCCAAGCTTGGGGATGCTATGTTTGATGAAGATGATGTTTTTTAGAATATATTTGCTACAATTAATGTTAGTCCCAAGCTTGGGGAAGCTATGTTTAATGAAGATGATACTTTTAGTCTCCCAAGTTTTGATATGCAAATTTATAATGATGATAGCATGCCTCCTACTTATGATGATTATATTGATGAAAGTGGGTTTGGAAGAGTGTCAACTTTAGGAAGTAATGATCCCACTATTTTGGAGGTTGTTGAATCTTATTATGATAATTATGAAAGTGGATTTGGAAGGTCATGACTTTATTTAGTAATGATTCCACTATCTTAGAAGAGGTTTCAATCGATTATGATGAGAACAAAGTTGCTACTTATGATAATTATTGTGATGATACATATTCTATAAAAAGTAGAGATGATTATATTTATAAAACTTGTCATGACTATGATTACCCTTTTTCTGAACATTACTCTTTTAATGTGGAAACAATTTATAATATTCAAGTCTCTTATGATACTCCCACTATCCCGAATGAGAAGAATTTTGCTTATGTGGAGAGTAGTAAATTTTCTATGCTTGTAGATCATGAAAAGAATGATTTAGGTGCTGGTTATATTGTTGAATTCATTCATGATGCTACTGAAAATTATTACGAGGTAGGAATATATGCTTGTAGGAATTGCAATAATATCAAGTTTCCTCTCTATGTGCTTAAAATTTTGAAGTTATGCTTGTTTTACCTTCCTATGCAAGTTGATTCTTGTTCCCACAAGTTGTTTTCTCACAAAATCCCTATGCATAGGAAGTGGGTTAGAATTAAATGTTCTAGTCATATTCTTCATGATGCTCTCTTTATGTTTCAATTCTTATCTTATATGTGAGCATCATTGAAATCATCATGCCTAGCTTGGGGCGTTAAACGTTAGCGCTTATTTGGAGGCAACCCAATTTTATTTTTGTTCCTTGCTTTTTGGTACTGTTTATCAATAAATAATTTATCTAGCCTCTGTTATTATTGAGATTTTATGTTTTAATTAGTGTTTGTGCCAAGTAGAACCGTTGGGAAGACTTGGGGAAAGTCTTGTTGACCATGCTGTAAAAAAACAGAAACTTTAGCGCTCACGAGTATTGCTGCCATTTTTTATTGGAGAGTGATATTTAGTTAATTCTTTTTGCATATGATTAATATATAAATTCCTCACGTGCAGGAATTATTTTAGAATTTTTGGGGTTCCAGAAGTTTGCGTTAGTTGCAGATTACTACAGACTATTCTGTTTTTGACAGAATCTGTGTTTCGTGTGTTGTTTGCTTATTTTAATGAATCTATGGCTAGTAAAAGCGTTTATAAAACATAAAGAAATTTGAATACAGTAGGTTTAACACCAATATAAATAAATAATGAGTTCATTACATTACCTTGAAGTGGTGTTTTGTTTTCTTTCGCTAACGGAGCTTACAAGTTTTCTGTTAAGTTTTGTGTTGTGAAGTTTTCAAGTTTTGGGTAAAGATTCGATGGATTATGGAACAAGGAGTGGAAATTGACTAATCTTGGGGGTTCCCAAGGCACCCCAAGGTAATATTCAAGGAAAACCAAAAGCCTAAGCTTGGGGATGCCCCGGAAGGCATCCCCTCTTTCGTCTTCGTTCATCGGTAACTTTACTTGGAGCTATATTTTTATTTACCACATAATATGTGTTTTGCTTGGAGCGTCGTTTTATTTTATTTAGTTTTTCTTGCTGTTTGAATAAAATACCAAGATCTGAAATTCTTAAATGTTAGAGAGTCTTCACATAGTTGCATAATTATTCGACTACTCATTGATCTTCACTTATATCTTTCGGAGTAGTTTGTTGTTGCTCTAGTGCTTCGCTTATATCTTTTAGAGAACGGTGGTGGGTTTATTCTATAGAAATAATTGATCTCTCATGCTTCACTTATATTATTTTGAGAGTACTAAACAGCATGATATTTTGCTTTGGTTATGAATTTAGTCCTAATATGATGGGCATCCAAGAGGGATATAATAAAAACTTTCATATAAAGTGCATTGATTTCTATGAGAATTTTGATACTTGATGATTGTTTTGAGATATGAGTATGGTAATATTAGAGTCATGTTAGTTGAGTAGTTGTGAATTTGATAAATACTTGTGTTGAAGTTTGTGATTCCCGTAGCATGCACATATGATGAACCATTATGTGATGAAGTCAGACCATGATTTATTTATTGATTGTCTTCCTTATGAGTGGCGGTCGGGGACGAGCGATGATCTTTTCCTACCAATCTATCCCCTAGGAGCATGCGCGTAGTACTTTGTTTCGATAACTAATAAATTTTTGCAATAATTATGTGAGTTCTTTATGACTAATGTTGAGTCCATGGATTATACGCACTCTCACCCTTCCACCATTGCTAGCCTCTCTAATACCGCGCACCTTTCGCTGGTATCATACACCCACCATATACCTTCCTCAAAACAGCCACCATACCTACCTATCATGGCATTTCCATAGCCATTCCGAGATATATTGCCATGCAACTTTCCACCGTTCCGTTTGTTATGACACGCTCCATCATTGTCATATTGCTTTGCATGATCATGTAGTTGACATTATATTTGTGGCAAAGCCACCATTCATAATTCTTTCATACATGTCACTCATGCATCATTGCACATCCCGGTACACCGCCGGAGGCATTCATATAGAGTCATATTTTGTTCTAAGTATCGAGTTGTAATTCTTGAGTTGTAAGTAAATAAAAGTGTGATGATCATCTGAGCATTGTCCCAGTGGGGAAAGGATGATGGATACTATGATTCCCCCATAAGTCGGGATGAGACTCCGGACGAAAAATAAAAAAAGAGAAAAAAGAGGCCATAAAAAATAGAAAAGGCCCAAATAAAAAAATAAAAAAAATAAAAAATGAGAGAAAAAGAGAGAAGGGGCAATGCTACTATCCTTTTACAACACTTGTGCTTCAAAGTAGCACCATGATCTTCATGATAGAGAGTCTCCTATGTTGTCACTTTCATATACTAGTGGGAATCTTTCATTATAGAACTTGGCTTGTATATTCCAATGATGGGCTTCCTCAAAAATGCCCTAGGTCTTCGTGAGCAAGCGAGTTGGATGAACACCCACTAGTTTCTTTTGTTGAGCTTTCATACATTTATAGCTCTAGTGCATCCGTTGCATGGCAATCCCTACTCACTCACATTGATATCTATTGATGGGCATCTCCATAGCCCATTGATACGCCTAGTTGATGTGAGACTAGCTTCTCCTTTTTGTCTTCTCCACAACCATCATTCTATTCCACCTATAGTGCTATGTCCATGGCTCACGCTCATATATTGCGTGAAGATTGAAAAAGTTTGAGAACATCAAAAGTATGAAACAATTGCTTGGCTTGTCATCGGGGTTGTGCATGATTTAAATATTTTGTGTGGTGAAGATAGAGCATAGCCAGACTATATGATTTTGTAGGGATAGCTTTCTTTGGCCATGTTATTTTGAGAAGACATGATTACTTGGTTAGTATGCTTGAAGTATTATTATTTTTATGTCAATATTAAACTTTTGTCTTGAATCTTATGGATCTGAATATTCTTGCCACAATAAATAGAACTACATGGATAAATATGTTAGGTAGCATTCCACATTAAAAATTCTGTTTTTATCATTTACCTACTCGAGGACGAGCAGGAATTAAGCTTGGGGATGCTGATACGTCTCCAACGTATCTATAATTTTTGATTGTTCCATGCTATTATATTATCAACCTTAGATGTTTTATATGCATTTATATGCTATTTTATATGATTTTTGGGACTAACCTATTAACCTAGAGCCCAGTGCCAGTTTATGTTTTTTCCTTGTTTTAGAGTATTGCAGAAAAGGAAAATCAAACAGAGTCCAATTGACCTAAAACTTCACGGAACTTATTTTTGGACCAGAAGAAGCCCACGGAGTATCGGAGTTGGACCAAGAGAGTCCCGGGCTGCCCACGAGGGTGGGGGGCGCCCACCCCCCTCGGCGCGCCCCCGTGCCTCGTGGACAGCCCGGAGGTCCACTGATGTACTTCTTCCTCCCATATATACCCATATACCCTAAAAACTTCGGGGAGCACAATAGATCAGGAGTTCCGCCGCCAGAAGCCTCCGTAGCCACCGAAAACCAATCTAGACCCGTCCCAGCACCCTGTCGGAGGGGGAATCCCTCTCCGGTGGCCATCTTCATCATCCCGGTGCTCTCCATGACGAGGAGGGAGTAGTTCTCCCTCGGGGCTGAGGGTATGTACCAGTAGCTATGTGTTTGATCTCTCTCTCTCTCTCTCGTGTTCTTGAGGTGGTACGATCTTGATGTATCGTGTGAAACTATTCCACATTGTTTTAATTGAAGACCTAACTCGTAACTCAAATATTCGCCTCTGCGATCAGATCATAGAAACTTTTATTTTCTTGTTACGATGATTTTCCACATCACTCTAAAATTCTTTGAACTTTTCAAATGTTTCAGAGTTATGTTTCATCAAGTAGATATACACATATCTGCTCAAATCATCTGTGAAGGTCAGAAAACAATGATACCCGGCGTGACTCTCAACACTCATTGGACCGCATACATCAGTATGTATTATTTCCAACAAGTTTGTTGCTCGCTCCATTGTTCCGGAGAACGAAGTCTTAGTCATATTGCCCATGAGGCATGGTTCGCAAGCATCAACTGATTCATAATCAAGTGATTCCAAAAGCCCATCAGCATGGAGTTTCTTCATGCGCTTTGCACCAATATGACCCAAACGGCAGTGCCACAAATAAGTTGCACTATCATTATTAACTTTGCATCTTTTAGCTTCAATATAATGAATATGTGTATCACTACGATCGAGATCCAACGAACCGTTTTCATTGGGTGTATGGCCATAGAAGGTTTTATTCATGTAAATAGAGCAACACTTATTCTCTAACTTAAATGAATAACCGTATTGAAATAAACATGATCAAATCATATTCATGCTCAACGCAAACACCAAATAACATTTATTTAGGTTTAATACTAATCCCAAAAGTATAGGGAGTGTGTGATGATGATCATATCAATCTTGGAACCACTTCCAACACACATCGTCACTTCACCCTTAACTAATCTCTGTTCATTCTGCAACTCCCATTTCGAGTTACTACTCTTAGCAACTAAACTAGCATCAAATACCGAGGGGTTCCTATAAACACTAGTAAAGTACACATCAATAACATGTATATCAAATATAGCATTGTTCACTTTGCCATCCTTCTTATCCGCCAAATACTTGGGGCACTTCCGCTTCCAGTGACCAGTCCCTTTGCAGTAGAAGCACTTAGTCTCAGGCTTAGGTCCAGACTTTGGGCTTCTTCACTTGAGTAGCAACTTGCTTGCCGTTCTTCTTGAAGTTCCCTTTCTTTCCCTTTGCCCTTTTCTTGAAACTAGTGGTCTTGTTAATCATCAACACTTGATGCTCTTTCTTGATTTCTACCTTCATCGATTTCATCATCATGAAAAGCTCGGGAATCGTTTTCGTCATCCCTTGCATACTATAGTTCATCACGAAGTTCTACTAACTTGGTGATGGTGACTAGAGAATTTTGTCAATCACTATTTTATCTGGAAGATTAACTCCCACTTGATTCAAGTGATTGTAGTACCCAGACAATCTGAGCACATGCTCACTGCTTGAGCTATTCTCCTCCATCTTTTAGCTATAGAACTTGTTGGAGACTTCATATCTCTCAATTCGGGTATTTGCTTGAAATATTAACTTCAACTCCTGGAATATCTCATATGATCCATGACGTTCAAAACGTCTTTGAAGTCCCGATTCTAAGATGTTAAGCATGGTTCACTAAACTATCAAGTAGGTATCATATTGAGCTTGCCAAACGTTCATAACGTCTGCATTTTCTCCTATAAGCGGCCTGTCACCTAGCGGTGCGTCAAGGACATAATTCTTCTGTGCAGCAATGAGGATAGTCCTCAGATCATGGATCCAATCCGCATCATTGCTACTAACATCTTTCAACTTAGTTTTCTCTAGGAACATATCAAAAATAAAACAGGGGAGCTAAACGCAAGCTTATTGATCTACAACATAGATATGCTAATACTATCAGGACTAAGTTCATGATAAATTAAAGTTCAATTAATCATATTACTTAAGAACTCCCACTTAGATAGACATCCCTCTAGTCATCTAAGTGATCACATGATCCAAATCAACTAAACCATAACCGATCATCACGTGAAATGGAGTAGTTTTCAATGGTGAACATCATTAGGTTGATCATATCTACTATATGATTCACGCTCGACCTTTCGGTCTCAGTGTTTCGAGGCCATATTTGCATGTGCTAGGCTTGTCAATTTTAACCTGAGTATTCTGCGTGTGCAAAACTGGCTTGCACCCGTTGTAGATGGACGTAGAGCTTATCACACCCGATCATCACGTGGTGTCTGAGCACGACGAACTTTGGCAACGGTGCATACTCAGGAAGTACTCTTTTATCTTGAAATTTAGTGAGAGATCATCTTATAATGCTAGCGTCAATCAAAGCAAGATAAGATGCATAAAAGATAAACATCACATGCAATCAATATAAGTGATATGATATGGCCATCATGATCTTGTGCTTGTGATCTCCATCTCCAAAGCACCGTCATGATCACCATCATCACCGGCGCGACACCTTGATCTCCATCGTAGCATTGTTTTCGTCTCGCCAATCTTATGCTTCTACGACTATCGCTACCGCTTAGTGATAAAGTAAACCATTATAGGGCGATTGCATTGCATACAATAAAGCGACAACCACATGGCTCCTGCTAGTTGCCGATAACTCAGTTACAAAACATGATCATCTCATACAATAAAATTTAGCATCATGCTTTGACCATATCACATCACAACATGCCCTGCAAAAACAAGTTAGACGTCCTCTACTTTGTTGTTGCAAGTTTTACGTGGCTGCTACGGGCTGAGCAAGAACCGTTCTTACCTACGCATCAAAACCACAACGATAGTTTGTCAAGTTGGTGTTGTTTTAACCTTCGCAAGGACCGGGCGTAGCCACACTCGGTTCAACTAAATTTGGGGAAACTGACACCCACCAACCACCTATGTGCAAAGCACGTCGGTAGAACCAGTCTCACGTAAGCGTATGCGTAATGTCGGTCCGGGCCGCTTCATCCAACAATATCGCCGAACCAAAGTATGACATGCTGGTAAGCAGTATGACTTATATCGCCCATTGTGTTCTACTCGTGCATATGACATCTACGCATAAAACCAGGCTCTGATACCACTGTTGGGGAACGTAGTAATTTCAAAAATTTCCTACGCACACGCAAGATCATGGTGATGCATAGCAACGAGAGGGGATAGTGTTGTCCACGTACCCTCGTAGACTGAAAGCGGAAGCGTTAGCACAACGCGGTTGATGTAGTCGTACGTCTTCACGATCCGACCAATCAAGTACCGAACGCACAACACCTCCAAGTTCAGCACACGTTCAGCCCGATGACGTCCCTCGAACTCCAATCCAGCCGAGTGTTGAGGGAGAGTTTCATCAGCACGACGACATGGTGACGATGATGATGTTCTACCGACGCAGGGCTTCGTCTAAGCACCACTACAGTATTATCGAGGTGGACTATGGTGGAGGGGGGCACCGCACAAGGCTAAAAGATCAACAGATCAATTGTTGTGTCTATGGGGTGCCCCCTGGCCACGTATATAAAGGAGTGGAGAGGGGAGGGGCCGGCCCTCTCTATGGCGTGCCCTAGGCGAGTCCTACTCCCACCGGGAGTAGGATTCCCCTATTCCTAGTAGAACTAGGAGCCCTTCCAAGTAGTAGGAGTAGGAGAGAAGGAAAGGGAAAAGATAAGAGAAGGAAGGAGGGGGCGCAGCCCCTCCCCCTAGTCCAATTCAGACTAGGCCTTGGGGGGCGCGGCCTGCCTCTCTCTCTCTTTCCCCTAAAGCCCAATAAGGCCCATACACTCCTCGGCAAATTCCCGTAACTCTCTGGTACTCCGATAAATAGCCGAATCACTCGGAACCTTTCCGATGTCCAAATATAGTCGTCCAATATATCGATCTTTATGTATTTTTGAGACTCCACACCATGTCCCCGATCTCATCCGGGACTCCGAAGTACCTTCGGTACATCAAATCACATAAACTCATAATATAACTGTCATCGAACTTTAAGCGTGCGGACCCTGCGGGTCCAAGAACTATGTAGACATGACCGAGACACGTCTCCGGCCAATAACCAATAGCGGAACCTGGATGCTCATATTGGCTCCCACATATTCTATGAAGATCTTTATCGGTCAAACCGCATAACAACATACGTTGTTCCCTTTGTCATCGGTATGTTACTTGCCCGAGATTCGATCGTCGGTATCTCAATACCTAGTTCAATCTCGTTACCGGCAAGTCTCTTTACTCGTTCCGTAATACATCATCCTGCAACTAACTCATTAGTTGCAATGCTTGCAAGGCTTATAGTGATGTGCAATACCGAGTGGGCCCAGAGATACCTCTCCGACAATCGGAGTGACAAATCCTAATCTCGAAATACGCCAACCCAACAAGTACCTTCGGAGACACCTGTAGAGCACCTTTATAATCATCCAGTTACGTTGGGACGTTTGGTGGCACACAAAGTGTTCCTCCGGTAAACGGGAGTTGCATAATCTCATAGTCATAGGAACATGTATAAGTCATTAAGAAAGCAATAGCAACAAACTAAATGATCAAGTGCTAAGCTAACGGAATGGGTCAAGTCAATCACATCATTCTCCTAATGATGTGATCCCGTTAATCAAATGACAACTCATGTCTATGGTTAGGAAACATAACCATCTTTGATCAACGAGCTAGTCAAGTAGAGGCATACTAGTGACACTCTGTTTGTCTATGTATTCACACATGTATTATGTTTCCGGTTAATATAATTCTAACATGAATAATAAACATTTATCATGATATAAGGAAATAAATAATAACTTTATTATTGCCTCTAGGGCATATTTCCTTCAGAAGTGACAATAATCGGGATACTTACCGGTGATGACCGTAGTTTGAGGAGTTCATGTATTCACTATGTGTTAATGCTTTGGTCCGGTACTCTATTAAAAGGAGGCCTTAATATCCCTTAGTTTCCAATAGGACCCTGCTGCAACGGGAGGGTAGGACAAAATATGCCATGCAAGTTCTTTTCCATAAGCACGTATGACTATATTCGGAATACATGCCTACATTACATTGATGAACTGGAGCTAGTTCAATGTCACCCTAGGTTATGACTGTTACATGATCGATTGCATCCGGCATAATTCTCCATCACTGATCCAATGCCTACGAGCTTTTCTTGTATTGTTCTTCGCTTATTTACTTTTCCGTTACTATTGTTACAATCACTACAAAACCCAAAAATATTACTTTTTCTACCGTTACCACTACTATAATATTACCTTGCTACTAAACACTTTGCTGTAGATATTAAGTTTCCAGGTGTGGTTGAATTGACAACTCAGCTGCTAATACTTGAGAATATCCTTTGGCTCCCCTTGTGTCGAATCAACAAATTTGGGTTAAATACTCTACCCTCGAAAACTGTTGCGATCCCCTATACTTGTGGGTTATCAAGAACATTTTCTGGCGCCGTTGCCGGGGAGCATAGCCCTATTATTTGAGTCTCTTGGGATTTATATCTGCTTATCATTATGAAGAATTTGAAAGATCAAAGAACCAAGATTTTTCCCTCAACTACGAGGGGAGGTAAGGAATTGCCATCTAGCTCTGCACTTGATTCACCTTCTGTTTTGAGTAAACTTGCGACATCTAAACCTGCTTCTGCTATTAATTCTGATATGTCGCATGCTATTGATGATGCCACTTCTGCGATGCATGATACTTATGATGAAACTACTTCTATGCTTGATACTACTGTGCCACTTGGTGAATTTCTTGACGAACAACTTGCTAGGGCTAGAGAGAATGAAATTATTGAAACTGATAATATTGATGAAAGTGATGATGAAGATTCTCCCCCTAGATAAGAATTGTCCATTGTTCCTGAGGGTTATGTTATGGATGAAGAAACTGCTAGAGACTTCTTAGCTTGCAATGATAGGTCTGATCTTAAGAAATTATTAGCTAAGCTGGAAGAAAAATCTCTGAAAGCTAGAATGAAATATGATCCTGCTTATGCTACTTCACCTATCTTTATTACTGATAAGGATTATGATTTCTCTGTTGATCCTGAGATAATTACTTTGGTTGAATCTGATCCTTTCTATGGCTATGAATCTAAAACTGTTGTGGCACATCTTACTAAATTAAATGATATAGCTACCATGTTCACTAATGATGAGAAAACTCGCTACTATTATATCCTTAAATTATTTCCGTCCTCATTAAAGGGTGATGCTAAGATATGGTTTAATTCTCATGATCTTGGTTGTGTGCTTAGTCCCCAGGATATGATTTACTACTTCTCTGCTAAATATTTGCCCGCTCATAAGAAACAAGCTGCTTTAAGGGAAATATATAATTTTGTGCAAATTGAAGAAGAGAGTCTCCCATAAACTTGGGGGAGGCTTCTACGATTACTTAATGCTTTTCCTGATCATCCTCTCAAGAAAAATGAAATACTTGATGTCTTTTATAATGGACTAACGAATGCTTCCAGAGACCACCTGGATAGTTGTGCTGGTTGTGTTTTCAGGGAAAGAACAGTTGATCAAGCTGAAATTCTATTGAATAATATGTTGACTAATGAAAATAATTGGGCACTTCCTGAACCAACTCCTAAGCCAACTCCAAAGAAAAGGGGTATTCTATTTATCAGTCCTGAAGATATGCAAGAGGCAAAGAAATCTATGAAAGAAAAAGGTATAAAAGCTGAAGATGTTAAGAATTTACCTCCTGTTGAAGAAATACATGGTCTTAATTTATCACCTATTGAAGAAACACACAGTCTCGATAACCCGACATAGGTAGTAAAGGTAAATTCTCTCTATAGATTTGATGAAGGTGATATTCCTTGTAATAAGTCTGCTAGCCAATGCTTAGATGAGTTTGATAATTTTATTGTTAAACAAGAAAACTTTAATGCTTATTTTGTTAGACAATTGAAACATAATGCTTATATGATTGAACACTTGAGTGATTATATGACTAGTGTTAAAGGTGAACTTAAACTTATTAGTAAACATGCTTCTATGGTCACCACTCAAGTAGAACAAGTACTTAAAGCTCAGAATGATTTGCTCAATGAATTAAACAATAAGAATAATGACTTTGCTGTTAGAGTTGCAACTAGAGGAGGTAAAGTGACTCAGGAACCTTTGTATCCTAAGGGCCACCCTAAGAGGATTCTCAGTGAAATAACGTTGATGCACCTAGTCCTTCTAAAAGGAAGAAAAAGAAAAATGATAGGACTTTGCATGCTTCTAGTGAACCTGCTGTAGACACACCTGAGAATCCCAATGATATTTCTATTTCTGATGTTGAAACACAATCTGGTAATGAACATGAACCTAGTGATAATGTTAATGATGATGTTCATGTTGATGCTCAACCTAGCAATAATAATGACGTAGAAATTGAACCTGATGTTGATCTTGATAACCCACAATCAAAGAATCAACGTTACGATAAGAGAGACTTTGTTGCTAGGAAGCATGGTAAATAAAGAGAACCATGGGTTCAGAAACCCATGCCTTTTCCTCCTAAACCATCCAAGAAAAAGGATGATGAGGATTTTGAGTGCTTTGCTGAAATGGTTAGACCTATCTTTTTGCATATGCGTTTGACTGATATGCTTAAAATGAATCCTTATGCTAAGTTTATGAAAGATATTGTTACAAATAAGAGAAAGATACCGGAAGCTGAAATTTCCACCATGCTTGCTAATTACTCTTTTAAGGGTGGAATACCAAAGAAACTTGGAGATCCCGGAGTACCAACTATACCATGCTCCATTAAAAGAAACTATGTTAAAACTACTTTATGTGATCTTGGAGCTGGTGTTAGTGTTATGCCTCTCTCTTTATATCATAGACTTGATTTGAATAAGTTGACACCTACTGAAATATCTTTGCAAATGGCTGACAAATCAACTGCTATACCTGTCGGTATTTGTGAGGATGTGCCTGTTGTGGCTGCAAACGTTACTATTTTAACGGACTTTGTTATTCTTGATATTCCCGAGGATGATAGTATGTATATTATTCTTGGAAGACCCTTTTTGAATACTGCAGGGGCTGTTATTGATTGCACCAAAAGGCAATGTCACTTTTCATGTTAATGGTAATGAGCATACGGTACACTTTCCGAGGAAACAACCTCAAGTCCACAGTATCAATTCTATTGAAAAAAAATCAACAATTACTATTGGAGGTTTTGAATTTCCTCTTCCTACTGTCAAAAAGAAATATGATATTCTTATTGTTGGGGACATGCATATCCCCGTTGAGTTAACCTAGTGTTATTCGAAAATTCTCCGGTTTCATGTTATTCGAAATGAGTTTGTTAAGAAGACCTGATCAACCTTGTTAGTGGATTTCTTTTGATGAGCATGAGATGGATGAATTTAGAAAACACAACTCTCTGTACCCTATTTTTACTTTCTGTTATTTATATTAAATAAAGCAAAAATAGTATTTTTCTATCTGTTTTCTGAATTATCAATGCAATAAAAAATACCCCGAAAATAAAAGTTCTCCAAATGCCCTGAAAATTGAATATGATTTTTTCTAGAATATTTGAGAATATCTGGCACTGAGAACACACCAGGGGGAGCAAGCACCTGGCCACGAGGGTCCAGGGCGCGCCCACCCCCCTGGGCGAGCCCACCTGCCTCGTGGGCCCATGGTGGCTCCCCTCCAATTATTCCAGCTACCACACACTCCTTCTTCCTCCAAAAAAAAATCACCAACCAGCTCAAGCACGAGTTCTAGCTCATCTTGCTGCCATTTTCGATCTCCTAGATCAAAGCTGCATTCACAAAACTGCTTTTGGGGATTGTTCTTTGGTATGTGACTCCTCCAATGGTCCAATTAGTTTTTGTTCTAGTGCTTTATTCATTGCAAATTTTTTCTGCTTAGGTGACCCTGTTCTTGAGCTTGCATGTTAAATTTATATGGTCAAAAGTAGTTTTAATGCATGATATTGCCTCTAGGCACTTGTGGGGGTAGTTGCTATCAATTTTTTTGAGTTTGGTTCATTTTTATTTTGAGTTACTAAAAATTTCAGAAAATTTCATAAAAATATGAAGAGATTTTTTAGGGGCTCATCGAGCCGAAGCTCGAAGGATAAACAAAGTGAAGAGAACAAGAAGCCCAAGTATAATCTCCCTCGCACCGCGGAGGTTCGGCCGTGTGAATGGCCTTGTGATGATTTCTTGAGAATAGCCGGGATTTATGATGATTTCTATGAGTTGGCTGAGAATGCAGGCCTCACCGCCTCCCGCCACAACCAACGCGAACAGTATCTCTTACTCACCAATATCTTTGTGCAAAACTTTCATTTCCATGCTAGAAGATCACCACCTTTGGTGGAATTTTATTTATATGATGAGCATAAGGAAATGTCACTTTGTGATTTCTGTCGGATTTGTTTGATACCTTGTGAGGACAGTGTAGAGGAACCACATCGTGATTATGTGGAGGGATTTATTGATATGATTGTTGTACGGGAAACGAGGAAAGTTTCCGATGCAAGAATCACTAGCATACATTTTCCCGTTTTACGTTATTGTGCAATATTTGCTAGTGGATGCTTAATTGGTCGTAGAAACTGTGGCAACCTTAGTGCGCCTGACATTGTTATTTTGTGCCATGCCTTGTTTCGTGATGACACATTTAGTATGGGCGCTATTATTGCAAAGAGGTCAAATCTTAACCATACTAAGGGCCCCATCTTGGGAGGTATCTTTGCCTCGCGCCTCACTGCACACTTTAACATACCTATTGGGCATTATGAGAAAGAAGAAAAGTTGCTGCCTCTTGTTTTTCTAGACTATAAGAGTATGGTAGCACATGATTTTATCGTTAAGAATAAGGAAAATATGCTTAAATACAAGCTCATATTTGATAAAAATCACCCTGAGACTATTACTTTGCCTGCTCCTTCCTTGTTTGACTTATCTGCAGGCAAGTACATTGTTCCGGCGGAGGCCATTCACGCCTACCGAAACCCCACACCAGCTATAGAGCCAGAGCCGGAACCACAATTTGATCCTCACCGACAGTCTGTTTATCAGTGGAATCCGGAAAAGATCGCCAACCAGTGGCACCAGGGGGATCCTTCTCAGTACGACCCCAGTTATAACTTTGGATATCTGCCAGGCCAGCCGTGGCCATAGACCAACTTAGGCCAAAAGCCTAAGCTTGGGGGAGTATGTATCTCTCACCGACATTACATTCCTCTTCACACGCTCATGCTAGTTGTCGGTGCTCATACTTTTTCATTGTATCATCCATGCTAGTTTATTTTCTTTTTAAGCTTTCTTCTTGTGTGTTTGATAAACCTTAAGAAAAAGAAACAAAAAATTAGTTGTAGCTTTTAGTTAGTTTACTTTCCACGCCTGTAGTGGTAGTAATTAAAAAGAAAACCCAGAAAGATTTCTCATTCTTCTTTTGCTTGTTGGGAGCTTTCCCGTGTAAATAGTTTTATTTCTTTTCTTTGTTTTTTGGGGGTCGAGAGGAGAAGACCATAATGAAAATGTTGAGTGGCTCTCATATGCATTATTGTTGATCTAACAAAGAGCCCATATTACCTTGTCTTCTCTCTTGAATTGAATGCTTGCAGATTCCAGCTTAGTCCAATGCACGTGCACTATTATTACTATCCACACTATTCGGTCGTGCAAGTGAAAGGCAATAATGATGATTATATGATGAACTTATTAAGATGAGAAAAGCTTGTATGAACTCGACCTCTCTTGTTTTCGTAAATATGATTAGTTCATCGTTCCTGATTCAGCCTATTATGAAAGAAACATATTTGCAATGACAATTAGAGATTGTAGTTGCTTATGTCATGCTTAATTAGCTAGGAGTTTACAATGGTTTACCTTGCGTGCCAACATGCTATTAAAATGGTTGTGATGTCGTATGATAGGGTGGTATCCTCCTTTGAACGATTCAAATGGCTTGACTTGGCACATGTTCACGCATGTAGTTGAAACAAAATCAACATAGCCTCTATGATATTTATGTTCATGGTGCATTATATCCTACTCATGCTTGCATTTGGTGTTGATTAATTTTAATGCATGTTTATGACTGTTGTCGCTCTCTCGCTGGTCGCTTCCCAGTCTTTTTCTAGCCTTCACCTGTACTAAGCAGGAATACTGCTTGTGCATCCAATTCCATAAACCCCAAAGTTATTCCAAATGAGTCCACCATACCTACCTGTATACAGTATCTACCTGCCGTTCCAAGTAAATTTGTATATGCCAAACTCTAAACCTTCAAATAAACAATCTGTTTTGTATGCTCGAATAGCTCATGTATCAACTAGGGCTGTCTGTATCTTCCATGCTAGGCGGGTTATTCTCAAGAGGAGTGGACTCCGCTCCTCACTCATGAGAAAATGGTTGTTCACCGGGATGCCCAGTCCCATGCTTTATGCAAATCAAATCAAAATAACTGCAAACAAAACTCCCCCGGGACTCTTGTTAGTTGGAGGCACTCGTTGTTTCGAGCAAGCCATGGATTGATGCTTGTTGGTGGAGGGGGAGTATAAACTTTACCATTCTGTTTGGGAACCTCCTATAATGTGTGTAGCATGGAAGATATCGAGATCTCTCGGTTGTTATGTTGACAATGAAAGTATACCGCTCAAAATATTATTCATATCTATTTCAAAACTGAGCTTTGGCACTGTCGTGGTTCTAAGTCTGACAGTAATGTAGGGGGTAGGTATGGAGAGGGAAGATCTTAGCTATGGAGTAGTTGTAAGCACACGAGGTTTACGAGTTCAGGCCCTTCTCGGAGGAAGTAATAGCCCTACGTCTCAGAACCCGGAGGCGGTCGACTGGATTATGTGTGTATGAATTACAGGGGTGCGAACCCTTTACACTAAGGAGGGGGTGGCTTATATAGAGTTCGCCAGACCCCTCCGGCCCTCAGTTATGCAGGGTTTCAAATACATTAAGGTCGGGCGTTACTGGTAACGCCCCTAATAAAGTGCTATGATGACCATAAAAGCTACTTAATGACCGACCGTTAGCGCGCAGAGTGACTTTAGGTCTCCTGGCCATCGAGTGATTGGATCTTGGTCGAGTGTTTGATTCTTGGTCGAGTGTCTTCTAGTCTGTCGAGTGGGACACCTCCAAGTCGATTAAAAGGTGATTTCTTCTAGAGATGTCCTTGAGTAGGGCAGTTAGGACAGGTCCATGACCCTACCCTAGGTACATAGCTTCATCATTAGCCCCCAAATGGATCGAGGTTTGAGTGGGAAGGAGTTGAGAACTTCTCCGACTCATTTTTCATGCCATGAGCATATCTTGTTTCGGATCAATGAACCTGAGTGATGAAAGCAACTTCCTTTTCAGTCGCCTTGATCCATTCTTAGTTTTTTTTCGAGTGAATTTCTTTACTTGAAAAGCTCCGAGTGATGGTGTGGAGGAGATCTTCCGTCTGACAAGTTGTTCTGCTGCCCGCAGATTTCGCGGGATTTGAATTTTGGGAAGCGCGCGGGACGGGGAAGGCCGCAGTAATCGGATGGGATAGGGCGGAGCCGCCTCGATCTTCACGCCACCTTTTTTCCACGTAACACACGCGTGATTGTTACGGGATGTGACAGGATCGTCTGGGCCTACCAGTCAGCCACTCGGAAGCAACCTCATATAAGGCGTCGGACCGGGGTTTCTTGAACAGTGCGTTCTCATTTCCTCTTCTCCTCTTCAGGCTTCTTCGTCGCGCTCGCTCTCGCCCCAGCGCCGCCGCTCCGTACGCGTCTCGCCGGCGACGATGGGGAAGGAGAAGACGGCGGCTCTGGAGCGGGCGAAGAAGGCGACGGCAAAGGTGAAGGGGAAGGCGACCAGTCGGGGTGGATCTTCCTCATGAGCCGGCCTGCCGAAGGGCTGGATCCAGGGCGACTGGATCCGCTCGGCAATCCGCCAAGAAGACCTCGACGACCTAGCCGATGGAGGACTGATCCCCCATGGATCGGCGCGGCTTCCGGGGAAGGAATCTGAGCCGCAACCTCGGGAGGGTGAGCGCGTTCTCCTTGCCACCCACGTCGACCGTGGATTTTCCTTGCCTCCTCACCCCTTCTTTCGGGGATTTCTAAATTTCTTTGGGGCACAACTCCACCACTTCACTCCCAACACAATCGTGTATCTCGCTGCTTCCGTGTCTTTATGCGAGAATTTCTTGGGTTGCCGGCCTCGCTGAGGTCTTTTCAAGCACATTTTCACATGTCGTTCTTAGACGGTGAAAAGGCCAATCCGAGTGACGAGAGAACACAAGTGATTCAGATGTGTGGGGGTCTTGGTGTTCAGATGAGAGGGAAAAGTTCCTTTCCGGCCATGATTCTTCCTGACTCGGTCCGCGGATGGTAGTCGACCTAGTTTTATTGCAAAGACCAGCCGACGCCAGGGCAGTCGACTGGTCTCCCTCCTTTTACCATGGACCGAGTGAGGAAACCCTCCTCTTTGAAGGTGCTCCTGGAGGAGAAGGCGCAAGTTAGGGTGCTGGTCGAGCGAGTGGTCCAGCTTATCCGTGATGGGGTCACTGGTATGGATCTCTTGGAGGTTTTCCTTTGGCGGCGCATCCAGCCTCTTCAAGCTTGAGACCATCCGATGTGGATGTATTCGGGTCTTGACGACACCACTCGGATTCACCCGGAGGAGGTCGATGACGACACACTGGAGGGGTGGCTGTCGGGCATCATCGGAAACAAAGACAACCCTAGGGGAGCCAGGAGAGTTCCTCCATTCGACCAGTCCCACGAACCAGAAAAGGTCCGATTCTGAGCTTTTGATTATAATCTGAATTCACTCGCAGTTTTCTATACTGCATCGACTGACTTTATCCGTCCTGCTTTCTTTCAGGCCCTTATCGAAATGTACACAGTGCCCAACGGAGAGCAAGAGCAAGATCTGGAAGGAGAGGCGAGCGGCGGCGACAGTGGCGAATGGCATTCTGACGGAGAAGAGGACGAAGAAAGCGACAACTCAGGTGATAGAGAAGAAGTCGAGTCACCTCCTCGCAGGGAGAGGCGATCCAAGCTTGACCAAGAACGACCGAGCGCCCGTGAAAAGGCGATTGCTCAGACTGGTCAGTCTTCAAAGCGTCCTCGGACATCTTCACCAACCCCAACTAAAAAAGTGTCAAAGCATCTCAAGGTTGCAGAGCAGAAGCCTCGGAAGGCGTTGCCGAAGATCAAGATTGACATCCCCGTCGCTTCTGCGTGAGTGTCTCCCTTTGTATTCACTCGACGCTCCGTGCTGTTTATTTTTTTTTCTTGATTTAACCAAACGAACTTTGGAACTGGCAGCGCTGCTACTTCCGGGACCTCAGCTTACAGAGATGAGGATGAGGTAATGGAGGATGCAGTCACTTCCAATCTGGGTATGATTTCTGTCATTCTGTCTTTATTTGGTCGACTCAACTGCAATGTGTACCATTGGGTGATGTGATTTTGGCGATTGATCTTTGAATGGCTCCTAACATTATTGACCTCCCCGATGATGATGATGATGATGAAGAGCCTGAGAGGCCTTTGATGAGGAAAAATAGGAAAGCTCCCGCAAGCAAGGTGTCACAGTCGACGCCGATGGCGGAACCAGTCGTTCAGGACGCTGGTGATGCCAATCGGGGTTCTATTACCTTTGCCGTACCATTGTCGAGTGCCCTGCCTTCTTCGTCGACTGCCCAAGCTCCTGCCGACCCACCTTCAGTTTTTGCGATCCATCATGTCCCAGAGAACGAAGTGAATGCTGCCAAGGAAGCCATATGCCCAGCGGGCGTTATGATGGAGAAGATGAAGGCGGTGCGGGACGCCAGTCAGGCCGCCTATGACGCCAGCTCGGCTCTCCAAAGCAATGTTCAGGTTAGTTGGTCACCGCTTGTTCTGTTAGGATATGCTATCTGAAGACTCTCTTTCCGAAAATCTTTGCATCTGTACACCCACTGGGTGCGTCGATTGAATTTTTGGACTAGTGGGGGCACGCTAAGTGCACCCACTGGGTGTAGTCCCCGAGACTATGGTGGACTGCTGGCAGTCGACTGTAGTCTTTGTATTTTGATTCTTTCGCTCGATCTGGTCTGGCCGTGTCGAGTGTAAACTGGTAGTTTCACTCTTCCACTCTTTTTTTACTCCCTGCACTCGACTCCGACGGGCCGGTCGAGTGGGATCAGAACCGGTGGGGGCACGCAAAGTGCACCCACTGGGTGTAGTCCCCGAGACTATGGTGGACTGCGGGTAGTCGACCGTAGTCTTAGTATTTATTGTCTTTGTCGTTTTTCGCTGTAAAATAACTTCTCCCTGATTGCAAAAATCTTGTGATCTTGGAGCTCGCTTTGCTGACTTGGAGAAACAGCAGATGCAGCTAAACCTTGACTTGGAATTGGCCAAGACAAAGCTGCAAAAGGCCAAGGACGACGCCAATGGTAAGACGAGCTTGTCGACTGGTTTGTCTTAGGCTTGAGTACTCTTCTACTCTTTCTGAATCAAGCACCATTTCTTTGCAGTAAAACTGAACGAAGCTCTGGCGAAGAAGGATCAGGATTTGGCTGCTGCTCAAAAGAAAGCTGACGACAGAACCGCTCTGGCTGAACAGAGGCTTCAATCGGCCAATTGGAAGAAGAGAACGCCAAGATGAAATCTGCCCTGAACGAAGCCAACAAGGAGTGCACGCGCTTGAAGAATGACAATCTCAACCTGTACGAGAAGATGGAAGGCATCGCTCGCAGGAGGGATGATCTGGAGAGCTATCTGAGGAGCCTTGCCAAGAAGTTGTTCATCAAGCTTGAAGGTATACATTTTGCTCTGACTGATGTTTTTTTTTGTCGACTCAGCATACGAAAAATGACTTATCCTTGGATCGTGAATGCAGAGTTTTGCCAGAACTTCGAGGAGGAGACTGGGCGGATTGAGCTAGGTTTGGACCCCATCAACTCTCCCGTGAAAGATGAAACTGCCATGAATCTGCTCCGACTAGGCCACTCGGAGGACCAAGTCTCCTTCTTGGAAGGCTCGACTCTTCACATTTCTGGCATGGAATCGACGCAAGTCTTGCTGATAGATGGTCGATCAGATCATGGCCATTTCTCTTTCTTCTTCTAGGAGGTCGACTGCGTCCTGCCGGGCTTGTTCTGCTTCATCTTCAGAGTAGAGCTCGACTCGGGTGCGTTGTGAAGCAGGTCACTCGGCAAAACTGCTTCGGCTCCGTAGACCAGAAAGAATGGGGTTCTTCCGGTCGATCAGTTTGGGGTTGTCCTAAATCCCCGAAGAACTGATGGAAGCTCATCGACCGATGCACCTGCTGCGTGCTTGACATCACGCATCAGTCGGGGTTTCAGTCCTTTGAGAATTAAGCCGTTTGCTCTTTCTGCTTGTCCATTCGACTGGGGGTGAGCGACCGAAGCGTAGTCGACTCGTGTGCCCTGAGAGGCGCAAAAGGCTCTGAATTTGTTGGAATCGAAGTTTGACCCATTGTCAGTGATGATGTTGTGCGGAACTCCATATCTGAATATCAACTCTCTGATGAAACTGATAGCAGTGCAAGCATCAAGATTCTTGATAGGCTTAGCTTCAATCCATTTGGTGAACTTGTCGACTACTACTAGCACATGAGTGAAGCTGCTCCTGCCCGTTCTCAGTGGTCCAACCATGTCCAGTCCCCAAACAGCCAAGGGCCAGACGAGTGGAATGGTTTTCAGGGCTGACGCGGGCTTGTGCGACATATTGGAGTAAAACTGACATCCTTCACATCTGTCGACTATCTCTTTCACCATTTCATTCGCTCTTGGCCAGTAGAATCCCGCTCGGTATGCTTTAGCCACAATGGTCCGAGAGGACGCATGATGACCACAGGTCCCCGAGTGGATATCATCAAGGATTATCTGACCTTCTTCTGGTGTTATACACTTCTGACTGACTCCAGTCGCGCTTTCTCTATACAACTGTCCCTTTATGACTGTAAAGGCCTTGGATCGACGGACGATCAGTCGAGCCTCTTCTTCGTCCTCTGGGAGTTCTTTCCTTAGGATGTACGCGATGTACGGTACCGTCCAGTCGGGAGTGATGACCAAAACTTCTATGATTAGGTCGACCACAGCTGGAACTTCAACTTCAATCGAATCCGTGGCACTTTTTGGCTGTGGGGCTTCTTCAGTGAAGGGATCCTCCTGAACTGATGGTGTGTGGATGTGTTCCAAAAACACATTGCTGGGAATGGCTTCTCTTTTGGAACCTATTTTCGCCAAATCAACAGCTGCTTGATTTTTCAGTCGGGGTATGTGATGAAGTTCTAACCCCTTGAATTTCTTCTCCAGCTTTCTCACTGCATTGCAATAACCAGTCATGGCTGGACTTCTGACGTCCGACTCCTTCATCACCTGATTAACCACCAAATCTGAGTCGCCATAGACAATGAGGCGATGGACGCCGAGTGAAATGGCCATGCGCAACCCATATACAAGTGCTTCATATTCTGCCTCGTTATTGGAGGAATCAAAGTGGATTTGAAGAACATATCTGAGCTTATCTCCTCGGGGGGAGACCAATACTACCCCGGCACCGGAACCATTCAGCATTTTGGAACCGTCGAAGAACATGGTCCAATGCTCCGAGTGAACCTGAGTCGGCAGTTGCTGTTCAATCCACTCGGCGACGAAATCTGCTATTGCTTGGGACTTGATAGCTTTCTTTGCCTCAAGCTTGATATCTAGAGGAAGGAGTTCAATCACCCATTTTGCCACTCAACCAGTTGCATCTCTGTTGTGCAGGATCTCTGACAATGGAGCGTTGCTGACGACTGTAATGGAATGATCAAAGAAGTAGTGAGCAACCTTCTTTGTGGTCATATAAATCCCATATACAAGCTTCTGATAATGAGGATATCTTTGCTTCGACGGGGTCAAAACTTCAGAAATATAATATACTGGGCGCTGAACTTTGAAGGCTTTTCCTTCTTCTTCCCGCTCGACCGTAAGTACCATACTGACAACTTGTCCCGTGGCTGCGATGTAAAGCAGCAAAGGCTCATTGCTGATTGGGGCAGCAAGCACCGGCTGGGTGGAGAGCAGAGCTTTGAGCTCTGCAAACGCTGCATCAGCTTCAGGAGACCACTCGAACTTGTCTGACTTCTTCATCAATCGGTAAAGAGGCAATGCCTTTTCACCGAGACGGGAGATGAATCGACTTAAAGCGCCAAGCAACCAGTAAGCTTCTGGACGTCGTGCACTCGCACAGGACTTTTCATTCGGAGTATAGTACCGACTTTTTTTGGATTGGCGTCAATTCCCCGTTCGGAAACGAGAAAACCGAGTAACTTTCCGCCAGGAACTCCGAATGTGCACTTTGATGGATTAAGCTTGATATCATACCTCCTGAGGTTGGCAAAGGTTTCAGCAAGGTCAGTCAGCAGGTCGGAACCCTTCCGTGACTTGACCACAATATCATCCATGTATGCTTCCACATTCCAACTGATTTGAGTGAGCAAACACTTCTGAATCATCCTCATGAATGTGGCTCCGGCATTCTTGAGGCCGAATGGCATGGTAACATAACAGAAGCACCCGAATGGAGTGATGAAAGCTGTTTTGATCTCATCAGGTCCATACAGATGGATCTGATGGTACCCGGAATAGGCGTCTAAAAAAGACAGTCGCTCACATCCCGCAGTCGAGTCGACTATCTGGTCGATGCAGGGGAGAGGAAAATGATCTTTCGGGCAGGCCCGTTTGATATGTTTAAAGTCAATGCACATGCGAAGTGACTTGTCCTTCTTGGGGACCATGACAACGTTGGCGAGCCACTCGGAGTGGTAAATCTCTCGGATGAACTCCGCTGCTAAGAGCCGAGCCACCTCCTCACCAATAGCCTTTCTCTTCTGGACGGTGGACCGTCGGGGATGTTCTTTGACAGGTTTCACTTTTGAGTCGACTCGTAGGTGGTGCTCAGTCAGCCCCCTGGGAACACCCGGCATGTCAGAAGGCTTCCATGCGAAGATGTCCCAGTTCTCACGGAGGAACTGGATGAGCGTTTCTTCCTATTTGGAGTCGAGTGTTGTTGAGATATGAGTCGGAGCAGCACTGGGATCGTTCGGGTGAATGTGAACCGGCTTCATTTCACCAGACGACTGAAAAGCTGATTCTGTAGCGGGCTTCTTGGCTCGCAACAAATCACTCGGGTCTGCAGTCTTCTGGTACTCCTGCAGCTCCACCACTGCCATCTGAGCATCAGCGATCTTTGAGCCTTTCTGAAAACACTCTTATGCTTTCTTCCGATTGCCCGTAACAGTGATCACACCTTTGGGACCAGGCATCTTCAATTTGAGATACACATAACATGGTCGAGCCATGAAGCGTGCATAAGCTGGCCTGCCCAAAATAGCGTGGTAAGCACTCTGGAAATCCACAACTTCGAACGTTAACTTTTCTTTGCGGTAATTCTTGGAATCACCGAAAACCACATCAAGAGCAATCTGGCCGAGTGACTCAGCCTTCTTCCCAGGAATGACTCCATGGAAACTCATGTTGCTGGTACTTAGTCTGGACAACGGAATGCCCATCCCTTTCAACGTCTCAGCATACAGTATGTTCAAACCACTGCCACCATCCATCAAGACTTTAGTCAGTCGAGTGCCTTCAACAACTGGGTCGACCACCAAAGCTTGCCTCCCAGGGGTGGCAATGTGCGTTGGGTGATCGGACTAGTCGAATGTGATGGCAGTCTGAGACCACTTCAGATAGCTGGGTGTCGCTGGAGCAACCATATTCACCTCACGGTTGATAACTTTCAGTCGACTTTTGCTTTCAACATTAGCAAAAATCATCAGGGTGGAATTGACCTGGGGGTATCCATCATCACTGTCTTCCTTGTCCTCAACTTTGTCCGACTCCTTTTCCTTATCTTTTGGTTGTTTGCCCTGGAACTGCTAGATCAAGAGCCGACACTGTCGAGTGGTATGTTTCGGGTAAATGAACTTACCCTCTTCATCTTTCTTGGTGTGGATGTGACATGGCAAATCCAACACATCATTTCCGTCTTGGTCTTTAACTTTCTTGGGGTTCCAAGGCCCTTTGGGCATCCCCTTAAACTTTCCTTGAGTTACAGCCAAGGCTTCCCCAGGAGCAGCTGGCTCGGCTTTCCTCTTCTATTTCCGATTGGAATTTCCTCCTCCGGTTTCTTGGGCGACTGACTTGTGCTTGCCACTCCGGAGTCGATCCTCATCTTCACCATTAGCATACTTGGTGGCAATCTCCATCATCCTATTCAGAGACATGTCTCCGGTTCGACCGAATTTCAGATTCAGTTCTCTGTACTTGACACCTTCTTTGAAGGCACAGACTGCTTGGTGGTCAGGCACATTCTCTACCGTGTGATGTAACGTGATCCATCTCTGGATGTAATCCCTCAAAGTTTCATTCGGCTTCTGCACGCAAGACCGCAGTTCCATCAGCCCTGCCGGTCGCTTGCATGTTCCTTCAAATGTGGTGACAAACACTCGGGCGAGATCTTCCCAAGTGTAAATGCTGCTGGGTGCTAACTGATTCAGCCACGCTCTGGCCGAGCCCTCCAACATGAGAGGTAGGTGCTTCATGGCCACTTCATCATCGCCACCGCCAATCTGGACAGCCACTCGGTAGTCTTCAAGCCAAGTATCGGGCTTGGACTCATCAGTGAACTTACTGACTCCAGTCGCCAACCTGAAGTTGGGAGGAATCACAGCGGCCCTGATGGCTCTACTAAAGCACTCTGGCCCCGAAACATGTACTCTGCTGCTGGTAGGTGCATCTCTGTCGTGACCTTCTCGGTGAGCTTTGTTCCTGTCGACCAAACCTTGAACGAGAATGGATCTCGCATCAAAGCCTGGTTCCCTGGGATCGACTGGAATCCTTCGCCCAACACTACGAGGGGACCTGTCATCCTGCTGTCGAGGCACATATGATCCATTCCTCGGGGGAGGGGTGGGCACTCGACGTCGATCGTCACGATCGAATCGGTGATCATACTGCTCACGGTTCCCGTACTGATCACGCCGGTCCCCACGTCCCTCACGCCTCAGGGGCGATCTTGGGCTATGAGCCGACTGGACTGTGTCTGTAGCAATGGATCTGCTATGAATCCTGTTCCGCGACTGAGAAACAGCGGAATTCTGGTCTCCTGCTGCCCAGAGTAACGCTCTGATCTGCAGCAAGCCTCTGCCAGCCTCTGACTGGGAAGGCTGAATCGACTTTGCTATACGGGCTGCAGCTGCTAAATTCTGAATCGGAGTTCGATATACCTGCGGGGGCGGAAAGAGCTGACGTCGACTGGATTCTGGAACCCGTTGTCGCGCACGCTCGTCGAGTGCTCGCTGGAGGTTCTCCAGTCGAGTGCGCTCAGCCAAGTTTGCCAGGCACGCGTCCTCCAAGGCACGAGCCTCGGGGGTTTCTCCAAGGATAGGAGTGTGCAGTGCATCCATGTTCCGGCGACGAAGTTCTTCTCTCTGCAGCGACATGAGAGGCTCGGGGAGATATTCCTCATGGGGACACGACGGGTCGCCTCCACCTGCACCTCCGCCGGTGCGGGGAAAACCGGGAGGACTGGGCGGTCCATCGACCATCAGAACCTCCGCCGCCGGATCGCTGCTGTCGCACTCGGATGCGGTCTCTACGGAGCCAGTCAAACAGGCCGTAGAGGGATTCATCGGGCTCGATCCCCGCGACTTGAGGGGTGGCCGACTGGCGTGCCACCGCGTGTCTCACCCATCGCTGAAGTCTCGACCGACCGGAGCGCTTGCGTCGGTGGGAAACAGGGAGGGAGGACAACATAGGGACCGACCGATAATGGGTCGACGGTTGCCGCAAGAGGACGCCGCGGATGCACGCGCGAAAGTGCGTTGCCCCGCGGACACGGAGTGCGTCCACGTCGAGCGGAGCCTCCTGAAGCCAAGCGGAGTCGTCGGCGATGAACGTGAGCGCGCCGAGACGGATGGGGTCCCACAACCTGTCCACGAGGGTGGGGGCGCACCCTACCCCTGGGCGCGCCCCCCTGCCACATGGGCCCCCTAATGCTCCACCAACCTCAACCTTGACTCCATAAATTCACTTTCGGGGAGAAAAAAATCAAAGAGAAGGATTCATCGCGTTTTACGATATGGAGCCGACGCCAAGCCCTAAACTCTCTCGGGAGGGCTGATCTGGAGTCCGTTCGGAGCTCCAGAGAGAGGAATCTATCGCCATCGTCATCATCAACCTTCCTCCATCACCAATTTCATGATGCTCACCGCCGTGCGTGAGTAATTCCATCGTAGACTTGCTGGACGGTGATGGGTTGGATGAGATTTATCATGTAATCGAGTTAGTTTTGTTAGGGTTTGATCCCTAGTATCCACTATGTTCTGAGATTGATGTTGCTACGACTTTGCTACGCTTAATGCTTGTCACTAGGGCCCGAGGGCCATGATTTCAGATCTGAACCTATTATGTTTTCATCAATATATGAGAGTTCTTGATCCTATCTTGCAAGTCTATAGTCACCTATTTATGTGTTATGATCCGTTAACCCCGAAGTGACAATAATTGGGATACTTACCGGTGATGATCGTAGTTTGAGGAGTTCATGTATTCACTATATGTTAATGCTTTGGTCTGGTACTCTATTAAAAGGAGGCCTTAATATCCCTTAGTTTCCAATAGGACCCCGCTGCCACGGGAGGGTAGGACAAAAGATGTCATGCAAGTTCTTTTCCATAAGCACGTATGACTATATTCGGAATACATGCCTACATTACATTGATGAACTGGAGCTAGTTCTATGTCACCCTAGGTTATGACTGTTACATGATCGATTGCATCCGGCATAATTCTCCATCACCGATCCAATGCCTACGAGCTTTTCCTGTATTGTTCTTCGCTTATTTACTTTTCCGTTGCTATTGTTACAATCACTACAAAACCCAAAAATATTACTTTTGCTACCGTTACCACTACTATCATATTACCTTCCTACTAAACACTTTGCTGCAGATATTAAGTTTCCAGGTGTGGTTGAATTGACAACTCAGCTGCTAATACTTGAGAATATTATTTGGCTCCCCTTGTGTCGAGTCAATAAATTTGGGTTGCATAATCTACCCTCAAAAACTGTTGCGATCCCCTATACTTGTGGGTTATCAATCAGTGTGCCTTGTCGTTCTCTCCCAAGCATCGCTGGTGAGGGAGGGCCTCCCACCCCTTCTTCCTCGTTGTCGTAGTGTGGGCAGATCCGGCCTCCAGCCGCCCACCTAGCGACATCTCGGTGAACCTCAGGTATAACTTCCTTCGAAACTGTCCTTGCTCTACTTCCCGAGATCCTGATGTCGCTGCATTTGTATCTTTTACTATTTCTTAGGGGCCCTCCTAGATAGGATCGATCGGCTGTTCGAAAACCACCTAATTTTTTACTGTTAAGAGGTAAAACTAGTTCATGCACTCGAATCTAGTGGTACTTGGTTCAAACAAGGAAGAAAGGGTGTGGGGGTGGGGAAGATTTGTTACCTGAATCTAGGACTTGGTCGAAAGAGGAAATAATGGGGGCGAAAAGTAGCAGAGACTGGCTATCCAACTGGTCTCTAGGTCTAATATGGAAATAAAGGGAACGCAGTACAAACTCAATATAAACCCGATCTATTGATTGAAAAAGGAAAGAAAGTGGGGACTGGGGGACAAGTCAACAGAGTAAGTCCAGCACTAGATTTGCTAGCCTCACACAGTATAAGGTGGCTATATACTGAAAAAATGGGACCAACCCAGATATCCTCTTTTGATGTTTGTTGCCCTGACCCGCTCTTATGTAATGCCACTGGTAAAATGTAGTAGTCGCACTGTTAAAAGTAAGGACACATTAAACCAATGTTGTTTTCAATGTAATGCCTCTAGTAATATGAATCAATGGCACTTTTTTTTCATGTCCTCCGAAATTTCCCATTAAGATAAGTTGCTTCTTTTCATTAGAGATGCAATTGTCCTGGTCCGCCTACTCTCCCGTGCCCAAATACCGACTCTGTAGCAGCTGTTAATGTAATGTTGCTGGTAAAATGAAGCAATGGCACCATTAAACTAATGTCGTATTTAACGGTTGTCATAGTTAATCCTGATGCCCACACTAATATCTAGCAATGCTACTAGAAATTGCTACTGTCCTTGTACGATTCCCATTCAGATAAGGACCATGTTTTTTTCATTTGATGCATGTTTCATCACTTGTTAGTCACCCTCCTTTCCACCTTTTTTGTGCAAACAGAGATATACATTTCACGCTTGATCTTAGTTGAACTGCACAAATGATATCCAAATTATAGTTGAACATTCCAGGAGCTTCACGACCAACCTTGATGTTGCTCAATTTTATTGCATCTAATGAAGAAGAAGCTCTGTGGGTTTCGTTTTCTGATGGAAATGGAGCCGGGGTTGGAGCCCTTTTCTTAAAAAAAAGAAGAAGAAGCTGCTAGCTCATGGGACATTGCTTCATTTTAGGTGAACTGCACCAAAAGGTCCCATGAATTGAATCATCCATGTTGGTGACTGGTGTCATCCCTTCTACGATGGCGTTGACTGCAGATATGGTTCCCATCACGAGGTATGTTCCTTTTTGGTCTGACCATTTGCCAAATATCCTGCATGTTGATCCTGCTCTTGTGCTATTGTTTTGGCACTGCCATGATAAAGCAGTAATGTTATTATTTTGCACCTTAATCTAGTGGCAATATTAATTTGAGGCAAGGTTTTGGCACCGCTAGTGTCACTGTTTTTTTATATATCGAAAGAGGGGGTTCCCTCCGATTTCATTAAAGAAACCCAACCATAGAGAACCATTATCCGACAACATCTCAGTGTAAACGGGCAGTTATGCAACTACTACTAGAACGGACCGAGTACTAGCAGGAGACAAGTTCGCCACATAAGCTAGGTAGGTAGGGGACGCAGCACCAGCTCGACCAAGTTTGGATTACAACCCAAATGCTACCACAGAAACATCAAGGGGAAGATAGGGACTGAAAGAGCCAGCTTCAGCATCCCAGTCTAAGCACCCCCGGCCTTCATCCTTGCGACGCAAGGTACACCTCGTTTGCCACCTGCTCGACCCTAGTGTCATTGATAAAATGAAAGTAACAATATAGTTAAAATAGAGCGAGTGTCCTCTCTATCATTTCATTTCCAATGTAGATAAAGAAAGTGCTTCTCTTTGTTGATGTATGTTTCATCAACTAGTCCCATTGTTAATGTTTAAGCGTTTCTGCAAACTGGGGTGCTTAATTTTAGTTGATCTGCACAAAAATAGAGATTTGAATGTCTCAAGGCCCCTCCTTGTACTACCGCTGTACACTGATGATCATCACTGGCAGAAGGTGTATCGGGGAGACTTGGGACGATTTCCAGTATGAGGCGTGGCGTACCGTATGAGGCGTCGCAGGGCCCATCTCTCCCTCGCAGCATGGCATACTATGATACTATCGCAATATTTTCTTCTATTTATTTTGCGTGTTTCATCAACTAGTGCCACTATAATGTAATCAAGTTTTTTCATTATCTGTGCAAACAGGGTTATTCAGCTGCATTTTGGTGGAACTGCACACATGTACGGATGGAACCGGCATATATGCATAGTGCGAGGTGTGCCAAGTAAAAATGACCGACACCAACCATGCTACATGCACGCATTGGCATCCACCACCACCAGTGGGATGTGTGGCGCTCTCTGTTGACGGATCTTTCTCGGCAGCAAATCCTCTAACCAAATACTAGTAGCTTATATTGGCAGTTTTCTCAGGAGTACTCTTTTCTGAAAGAAGCACCAATCTATTTTTCTTTATTTGTACACAGTGTCACAACTTTGACCCAAAGGTCCAGAGCTATTTAAGGGTGATTGGCGTAGTACTCGGAGACTGATTGTAAGCATGATTTTCATTAGTTGTCACACTGATTGTAAGCATGAGTGGGTGGAAGATTAGGTTAGTGCAAAGCTTAACTTAAACCCTACCATCGCCGTTGAAACGAGGCGAGCGTCAAGGGAACCGTGGAGAACGGCGGGGAAGCGATGTCGCGCCATCCGGCCTCCTCTTGCAGTGGGAGAACGAATACTCCTGTGGCTCCGGCTGGCTCTGCACCCTCACGAACGACACACCGTACTCGATCGATTCGTTATCCTCTGGGTGCTCGACCTTCGACCTGTACGCCCACCACCTCCGCCTGACTTTCGCCTCGGGTGAATCTGTCTGCTCCATCGCCTAGAGGAGATACTCGATGAACTCGAAGGACTGCGGCGTGACAGCCGCCGAGGAGTACATGTACATAGCCGCTCTCATCGCTGCCGTCTCGCTCTTTCGCATACATTGCCACATGGCCCTCACCTTCCTCGAAATCTCCCACTCATTGTCAAACCAAGTAAGGATCTCCTTCAACCTAGCTAACTTTGCCTGGTCGCCACCGGCGATCTGCCTAATTCTCTGTTGCATCCTCTCCATAAATGTCCTTCTGAGTGGTCTGGTGCTAGCTTTTGGAAGATGGGAGGAGAGACGGTGGTCTTGCAATAGAGAAGAGGGAGAGGCGAGACGGTGGTTTTGGAATGGAAATGATGGAGAGGGAAGGAGGTGGTTTTGCAATGGAGAAGAGGGAGAGGCGACACGGTGGTTTTGGAATGGAGATGATGGAGAGGAGAGGAGGTGGTTTTGCAATGGAGAAGAGGGAGAGGCGAGACGGTGGTTTTTGAATGGAGATGATGGAGATGATGGAGATGAGAGGAGGTGGTTTTGCAATGGAGAAGAGGGAGAGGAGCGTGCGGCAGCGATTTAGGATTGGACGAGAGGGCCAGCGCGCTGTGACTGGATCAAAATCAAAATCAATTTATCCTTCAATTAAGAAAGCGACCCCACAATAACTAGTCTTCCTTTTATTCTGGGTCATAATTGACCATGATTTTCGCAAATAAAATATATACTATACATTGCAAAAATAATATAATTTCAAAGTACATTCAGATACGAACCAAACGATACAATATTTGGTGACATGCATTCACATTTTGCTTGTGAAATACAATACGTGGTCAAACTTTGACCCAAAATATGCAAAACAAAAAATACTTCCAAGACCAGCGCCGCTCTTCCGCTCTTCTGCTCTTAAACCACTGTCGCTCCTCTCATGTTCCAATCTAAATCCAGCGTCGCTCCTCTCCT
This sequence comes from Triticum urartu, assembly GCF_056163025.1. Classification (NCBI taxonomy): domain Eukaryota; kingdom Viridiplantae; phylum Streptophyta; class Magnoliopsida; order Poales; family Poaceae; genus Triticum; species Triticum urartu. The sequence continues at coordinate 50,294,990 of NC_141877.1, read as the reverse complement.
CTTTCATTTCAAAACCACCGCCCCTTCTCTCCTGTTCCAATACAAAACCAGCGTCACTCCTCTCCCGTTCTAATCCAAAACCAGTGCTGCTCCTCTCCTCTTCCATTCAAAAACCACCGCCGGCGAGTGAAGGTGTTGTGGACAAGTAGATCGATGGAGGAGTACAACCGATACGTGAGGATCGCAGACGGCGACCCTGTGAAGCTAGCTAGGATGTTGGAGATACAGTCTTGGTTTGACAACAAGGACCAACTAGCGGCGACGGCGACATCCATGGCCAAATATCTGCAACAGAGCGAAAAGGCGACGATACTCCCGGAGGGAGTCGCGCGGGAGTACATAGAGCTACTCCTCTGGACCATGGAGCAAACAGATTCACCAAATCCGATCGTGAGGGAGCGGTGGTGGGAGTATCGATCCCAGATGGAGCATCGACCAGAGATTGAAGGATCGAGTATCTACAGGGTGCCGTTTGTGAGGGTGTCGTGCCAGAGCGAGCCGGTGGAGTCTTCGTCGACTGAACCCAACTGCAAGAGGAGAAAAATAGTTGGCCCGACGACGCTTCCCCACCATCCTCTCCCTCGCCGTTCACATCGTCTCACGGGCGGCTATCTGCCGCCGAGGAATAGGAGGGACTACCCACCCTGCCCAATAGTCGGGCAGGTTGTGAATTGTCAGGAGGAGCTTAGGGTTGTTAGTATTTGCAGGTTGTGAATTGTGTTTTGTGTTGTGTATTTTGAGAGTACTTTCATATATGAATGTATTTTGAATTTCAGATTTGCAGTATTGAGCATATGAAGTATTTTATGAATTCTAGAGATCTATTTCAGCACTTAAAAATGTAGTTTCATAGGAGTATAAAAGTGCAGACAATGTGATTCTCACAGAAGAAACTGCAAGTTTCAGTTTCAGATAAGAAACTCCAAGTTCAGTTTTAGATAAGAAACTGCAACTTTCAGAGGCAGAACATTTATATTAACACGGCTTTTTCAAACCGTGTTAACATCATGTTGGAATTTTTATTCATGGTCGAAACTGGAACTACCAGCCAGTTAACATCATGCTAATCAACATTCATGCATAGTACATCTTCATATCATGCACAGTCAAAAAGATATGCTATTTTTAAAATGCCCACACAATGTCGAGTGTGCAAAAAACAGAGAAAACGAGGGACGAAGTTCTGGCAGGTGTTGGACGTGGTGTGCGTAGATGACAATTGGGACCCGCATGTCAATAAAGGAAGAGGCAAAAAATTTGGAGATATTTTCTCTGCACATGTGGAATCGAACCCGGGCGGAACAGCTATCGGGTAGTGTCACTCGGCCACTAGGCTAGTTCAGTTGTTTCGTTACTAATAAGGCACTTCCTCAGGTGGTCGGATCTCCTCCTGCGCCTTTGTGCGCTCGCCGCGACGCCGTTGTCTGCCATTGTGAACATGCTAAACAAACGAGAGGAATCTGGAGAGGACTGTATGTGAAGAGGCGGATAGTCTGGGCCCACATACTATATGCACTGCCCAGATACTATTCGGAAGCTGATGTGCAGTCGTCCGGCGCCTCCACATCAATATCCATCATAGACGAGATCCAATAGTCCGCTCCTCCTCTGTGGGCCTACCATCACGATGGACTCGAACTGTAATGGGCTGGCCGACGGCCCAGTTTACCACAGGCCTGCGTTTCGGCCTCCAGAGCAGAAACACCTAGATCGTGAAAACGGATGATCGGAAATGCAAATCATTGAGAGGGCTCGCTTTAGGTCCGGTTATACTGTCCTAAATTTCAAGCGTTCAAGTTCATGCTTGGATCAATTGTTAGATTAGTCCAACAATATGGTAGCTAGAGTTGTATTTAAGATCACCGGTAGTTCTTTTTAACTTTGTACTAGAAAATATGCCCGTGCGTTGCAACGGGAATAAAAAATATCTTTGCGTCTAGAAAACACAACATGTAAAATTAAATAACGAACAAACCATGTACTAATATGTCCTAAAGATATTTTAAAAATTAGACTATGAAAATTTAGCACAATAAATTTCAATTTTCCATTTTGTTACCGGGAAGAAAATTCGATTACATAACTTCGATATCCCAACACTGATTTCTATATAGTCCGAATTAACCCTATCTATCATCTAACGCATGTTACGCATCTTGTACTCCCATATATGCATCTAAATAATATTATATTTTATTGTATGTTTGTACTTTTTGAGGAAAATTTTGTTTGTTCCAAAAAACATGTGGAGATGTTGTGCTGCCTTTTAATTTTATTTTTTCTTATGGGGTGCAAGGTCTTCTCCCCATTTAAAGCGACTTAATTGTTGGGCTATCTAACAAATTTCAGCATAATAACATTTATTAGGGAGCCAATTACGTGAAGAAAATTCCATTTAGTGGAAAGAAATGCGGCCAGTTATGTCATGAAAATCCATTTGATGGAAAGAAATGCGGCCAATTATGTCATGAAAATTCCATTTCATGGAAAGAAATACGGCGTGCATGTGGCCCTTTATTGGGTTTCTCGAAATCCCACTTAATTTTCCAATAAAGCCCATAATCCATATAATTGGAGTCAATTTCTGCACGTCCTTCCTTATCTTGGGTCTTTTACTTTTATTGGCATCGTCATGTCCACATTTAGCGGGATTTTTTTAATTGACACGTGCATTCTTTTTTTGGTAGTTTCCATTTTCTAGGCAACTGGTAATTAGGTAACGACCAGGTTTTGCACACGGAACAAATGATAGGTGAGTTGGTTGTTCTGTTGTGGTTGGTAGGGAAGCTCTCAAGTTCGAGTCCTCTTCACATATATATTTTTCCTTCTTATCGAAAGAAGCGAACCAGGCGCACCTTGTCCCACGCTAGGGACTGGCCGGCCCATGTAGGGAGCAGAAATTCTGGGACGAGCTTTTATCTGGATTGCGGGTTGGCTCTTAAAAAGGTGAAGGGTTTTTCTGCAAAAACAACGACGGACCAAGAATACCTATTTCTTTTATTAGTAGGTATAGATATAGATTTTATTCAGTTACTGGTTATTTGTTTAGTTACTGATTTTTGTTGGATTTCACTCCACCCGCGGTTGGGAACTACCAATTCGTTGGGTCTACAATAATTTCGGAAAGGCTCCAACGAGCTAATTTTCACTATTTTTGTTTGTAGTTTTCCTGTTATTCTAAACACATGTTATTCTTTCTAGTTCTACCTGCTCAAGGTATTCATCATTCCAGTAGAATGACAACAGACTCGTGTATAGGGAACTAAATTACCTTAGCTACCTATCTAATTTATTGTAGAAATTCGAGGATCTGCTATTGGACATGGAAAATAGAAATACTTTTTCTTGGTTATTTTTTTTGAGACAAACTCGGAAGCTTTTATTAACTTGCCACAACGTTTACACGGACGAAGGAAAGTCCATCCGGCTGGCCTAACCACACATGTCGGCCAGCTGAAAAGATAAAGCATGCTTCGAGAGTTTGTGAGCCTCGACATTTGAGCTCCTAAATTCATGACTAAAATTACAAGCTTGAAAAGTAGCCTTATGTTCTAATATTGCATGTATGAGTGCTCCATAAATAGTCGTGTTTCTTTCTCTGACATCTTCCACGACCACCTTGCAATCTGAAGCAACTTGAATCTTCCATTCGTACAAATCATCTGCCAGGGAAAGAGACTCCCTGATTGCCAAGCATTCAAGAGTAGCTGGGTCTGAGATTCTCATGAACACCATTGCCGAAGCTCCCAGCAAAGCACCTGAGCGGTCTCTGCATATTGCTCCCACAGCTCCATATCTTCCTCCTCTTCCAACAGCGGCGTCCACGTTAATTTTAGCTGCTCCCTCCGGTGGAGGTATCCAGTGTGTCGGCCGTGGACCAGGCCTGGGAACTGATGCTGATGGCTGTTTAATAGCCTCCAACTCTCTCAGATATGACTGCACAAAAGAGTGTGTTGCGAATGGGCTTTTGTATATCTGCTCGTGAATTCCCTTAGGTCGTGCACCCCAAATAGCCCAGAGTGTAACCACAAATTTTATGAACTCTGGTTGAGGGAGAACTTCTTGCATGGAGAATAACCAGTCTTTGGCGTTGTCATTGATGTTTATACTTATCCTGTCCAAGATTGCTTCTGATGAAAGCGCCCACGTACTCCTTGATACAGTGCAGTTTAGAAGAGCATGGCGACAAGTATCCTCCGCTCCACATAGGATGCATGAGCTGCTAGTAGACATGTTGCGGCGATTCAAAAGTCCTGTCGTTGGTATCGTATGATGTGCCAGCCTCCATAGAAAGTTCTTCAGTTTCGAAGGAACTTGCACCCCCGTAGCTATGACCAAAATTTGTTGTCTGTGTCGCTGTGTGAGGATCCCCCTTGCTCGTACAACCAAGCTTCCTGGCTAAACTTAACTCGCTGGATCATTCTGTACGCCGACCTGACAGTGAAGTGTCCAGTTCTTTCCTCACTCCACGCCCAAAAGTCCTTGGTCTGACGTGTGCACAAGGGTATTTGCAAGATTGCCTATGCATCTATCGGGATGAAAGTCGACCGAAGAAGTTGTTCGTTCCATGATGAAGTGGCCGGGATGATCAACTCGGAGACTTTGGTAGGAGGATGTTGTAGCAGAGATGTTAGAGGCCGTTTCAAATTCGGCCTCGGGATCCAGTTCGAGCTCCAGATCTCTGTTGATTCACCATTGCCAATTCGACGGATGAGGCCTTGTACCATTACGTCACGTCCATCCATAATTGCTCGCCAAATCTACGAGGGGTGAGATCCTAAAGTTGCCTCAAAAAGAGAAGTGTCCGGATAGTAAATTGCTTTGATCATTCGTGCACTTAGAGATGTAGGGTGATGTATCAATCACCATGCTTGTCTGGCTAGAAGGGCTAGGTTGAAGATCTCCAAATCCCGAAAGCCAAGTCCCCCCATATGCTTCGGTCTAGTCATGACGTCCCAGGCCACCCAACTGGGCTTCCGCTTCCCTTGTTTGCTGCCCCACCAGAACTGCCGAATCAGTGTTGACACACTCTCACAAAGGCCCCGAGGTAGGCGGAAGCAAGACATGGAATATACGGGAATAGCCTGCGCCACTGATTTTATTAAGATTTCTTTGCCAACATAAGAAAGCATTTTCTCCATCCATCCTTTCACCTTCTCCCAAACACGGTCTCTCAGGTATTTGAACGTGCCATTCTTCGAGTGTCCAACATCGGTGGGCATTCCCAAGTACCGATCGCTCAAAGACTCATTGTGGACATTTAAAGTGTTCTTGATACTGTCTCTTACCACCTGAGGGCAGCCACGGCTGAAAAAGATTGAGGACTTCTCATGATTAATGCGCTGACCCGAAGCCATACAATAGTAATTCAGTAGGTTTGACACCAAAACAGCCCCATTAGTACTTGACTTAAAAAGCAGCAGGCTGTCATCGGCAAAGAGGAGGTGACTGACGACAGGAGCCGTTGGAGCCACCTTGATCCCCTCAAGCTGGGATGACGAAGAACTGTTTTTGAGGAGGCACGTGCGGCCCTCTGCTGCAATTAAGAAAAGGTATGGGGAGATCGGATCTCCCTGCCGAATGCCCCTTCCCGGGCTAAACTGATCAAGTCTCTCGCCATTGAAGAGGACTGAGAAAGAGACAATGTGTACCATGCTCATCACAATATTCACCCAAGCTGAATCGAAACCCAGTTTCAACATCATTGCTTGTAGGTAGTCCCACTCCAATCTGTCATATGCCTTCATCATATCAAGCTTCAAAGCACAGTGGCTATGTACCTTGGATTTGTTCCTTTTCATAAAGTGAAGGCATTCATATGCACTAATTATGTTATCTGTGATGAGCCTCCCCGGTACAAAGGTCGACTGCTCTTCAGAAATAATATCCGGTAATACCTGCTTGAGCCTGTTGGCAATGACCTTGGATGCAATCTTGTATAAAACATTACATAAGCTTATGGGTCTGAATTGTGACAGAAGGGACGGGTTGGATACCTTTGGAATTAGCACTAGGACTGTGTCGTTGATGCGGGCTTTTCTCTCCCCTTACAATTTTCAACACCGCCTCTGTAACCTCATCACCACAAAGATCCCAGTGATGCTGATAAAAATGAGCCGAAAATCCGTCTAGACCATGAGCTTTTGTCGGGAACATTTGGAATAAGGCTGATTTTACTTCATCCTTGGTGTAGGGGGGCGCACAGGAGCTCATTCATCTCCCTTGTCACCTTGACCGGCACGGTGTCTAGCACCACATTCATATTGTGAGTACCTTCAGCCGTGTACAGAGATGCATAGAAGTTTTGGACCATGACCTTTAGTTCGTGGGGATCAACAGAAATCACACCAAGAGAGTTTTGCAAAGCTTTTATCATGTTCTTCTTCCTCCTTATACTTGCTCTCAAATGAAAAAAGTTTGTGTTCTTGTCGCCCGACGTTAGCCACTAAATTCTGGACCTTTGCCTCCACATCAATTCCTCACGGTGATAGAGTTCCACCAGTTTCTCATTTATCTTGAGCTCAACATGGGTTGGTGCCGTACGATTGGGGTCTGACTGAAGTTTCTCAAGTTCCTTCTTCAGGTCCTTGATCTCCTTACGGACACAACTAAAGGTGTTTCTGTCCCAGCGCCCTAAGTCATTTGATATCGCATGCAACTTATCCTTGAGTTGTTCCACCGTTGTGCTCACACCCTTCTGTAACCGTGCTGTATCGATCGTCTCTCCCTAGTCCGAGTGGCCCTCCCACATAACCTCATATCGAAAAGTTCGGGGTGGCCGAGCCACCCTCTCCTCTCTGTTTAAGTTCAATAAAATTGGACAATGGTCAGAGGTGGCTGTTGTTAAGTGTGACAGGTCAGCCATAGGAAACAGAGTACGCCACTCTGTCGTGGCTAGGGCCCGATCTAGGCATACGCGAGTGTACGTCCCTCCCCTCACTTCTCGAAAGTCCAAGGCCGTCCAGAGAAACCAATATCCATTAAACTGCAGACGTCCACGGTATCTCGAAACGCTTGAATTTGTGCGTTGCTTCTCTGTCCAATCCCGACGTGCTCATCGGGCCTCAAAACCTCATTGAAATCTCCTAGACAAATCCAAGGGAGATTATTGGAATTGCTCAGATTCTTGAGAGTGTCCCATGTTTGTGATCTGAGGTGTGTTTGAGCTTCTCCATACACTATAGTTAATCTCCACGGATCCATGCCTGGTTCTGTCACAGAGCAATCAATATGATACACTGAGTAACCTAAAATCTCAAGCTTTATTTCATTGTTCCAAAAAACACCGATGTCGCCACGTCTACCTTGACTATCAATAGCATATCCATTATCATATCCAAACGAGCCAGCTAATGCTTCTACCCTAGTTCCATCAATCTGAGTTTCTACAATACACATTAGGGTAGGGGCAAACTTATTCGCGAAATCACAAATTTCTCGAACCGTCGCGGCTTTGCCCAAACCACGACAGTTCCAACATAATGCATTCATTGGGCCCGGCGGCGCTCCTCGAAGGAGCCCGCCAACGTCTTCACTGCTACGCTTTGTCCATATGATCCATCATCTTCCAGCCTAGTCCTCTTTGGGTCTCTCTTTGGAGGAGGACTCACCATCGCAGCTCCCGCCGGAACAATCGCCAATGGATTCACCATACTTTCTGAAGAAACCAGACTGGGAAGGGAGGCCGAAGAGCTAGTTAATCCAGGATCTCCTGATGGATGAGAAGTGCGTTTCCTGCTCTCCTCCACTTCCTTCATTATTGCATCCTCATCGGCATTTAGCGGCAGCTCAGAGTCTGCATCGTTGGGTTTTCCATCTTCGGCTCTTCCCCCCCTAGCACGTCCACCACGGCGGCCGCCGCTGCGTCCTCTTCCTCGCCCTACCCCCGGGCCTGCACCAACACGCATGTTCCATTCAGCTCTGAGATTCTTAAAGTACAGCGCCGATGGGGGGTGAATACCACTGCCGTGCTCCTTGTAGACATGCCCAAGATGGCCACACATAGCACACCAATCCGGCAAGCGTTCGTATTTCACATGGTATATCTGACGCTTGCCATCACGAATCATAGAGACCGCATTCTTCAGGGGATTATTAACGTTGATCTTGACCCATACACAATAGAAGTTTCCAGCAAAGTCTTGAGTCATTGTCTCAGTGAACAAAACTTCCCCGACTTTTTTGCAGCTAAAGGCCCAACCAGATGTGCATATAAGTCAGGTACATCGTGGATCTGTATCCATATATCAAGGGTGTCTAGCTTCACTTCAGTTGGCTTGGTGATGCCGTCATATGGTGTGATGATGACGGCGTTACCCCTGAAATTCCATGGTCCTTCTTGCATCACTCGTTCCCAGTCACCCAAGCAAAAGAACTGCAGAGTATACAGATTATCCTCAAGCGGGCGGAATTTGACATCGCGTGCTAGATCCCACGCAGCCCGCATGTTTTTGAAGAACCAATATTGACTGTACGACTTATCTATGTGAACTCTAGCCACCGCCATCCACCTCGCTGCCTCCGGTGGTGCAGCTTTCTCATCAAAAACGACGTCATCTAGGTCTTCGTCGCGAAGCCCTAGCTCAGCCATCATCTTCTCCACCTCTGACGCGGAGCAGGAACCCGACGCCTCGTTGGTCCTTGATCCCATCGCCGCACCAAACTTGAACCCTAGCCCGAGAAAGAAAACGATCGGGCCTTGTAAATTAACCCTAACTCTCCGGTCCTAGCAGGGGGATGAAACCCAGGTCGGGAGGGGATGCTGGGATCCCCCCGAGGTCGACCCGGATCCGTCCTGCAGGAAGAATCGGAGGAGGGAAGGAGAACGCTCGACGGCGGCGCAGGATCGCCACCGGGAGAAGGAAACCCTAACGTGAGGGGAAAACTCTACCCTAGGTGACCAACCAATTCAGCCCACACTGCGCCTCAATCTATGGTTTTGTATTCCCTTCTATCTTACTTATATAAGCCTCCCCCGCCGCCGGCAGTCGATCAGTTGCCTTCGTGCACAGCCTCCACCCCGCTCCGCCGCCGCCTCCGCTTTGCCCCTGACGCCATGGGTAAGCATCATTGCGTCCGTCCTTACTAGTTTCTTGTGGATCTGACGCCTCCGTTGTTGTGCGGCAGACCCGGTCAAGCGGGCGGAACTTAGGGCGCAGCTTAAGGAGCTAAAGGCGAAGCTGAAGGAACTTAGGGCAGCCAAGGTCACCAACGGTGTCCCCTCCGAGATGTGTGCGCGCCCTCTCTCTTGTTCGCTCGCTTGCGTGTATGTCTATCTTGGGGAATTTAATTGATTCTAACTAACCGAGCAAAATTTAATCTATCTGGGTTGTTCAGCCAACCTTTTCTCGCAGAGATGGTGAAGAAGAAAAAGGCGGCGCTGCGGGAGGCGTACAGCAACCGCGAACCACTCATCCTATGTCTCAACTCCCGGCAAGATCCGTGCGCATCACCTCCAGGTGTTGTCATGCTCCCATGTTGATATACCATCACCAATGCTACTCACTGCGGTCTATGTCAGTATCTTATACTAGGTGACTGTTTTATTTGGGAACCCATCATAAGATAGATATTTTTGATTATCTAGGTTAAACTAGGTGACTGGAGGGGCAGGTCTTCTTTTGAAGAGTCTTGTCTGCGCCCAAGGGCTGTGGGGCCATGGATTTTAAGTGCTTAATCCGAAAGGGTTTTCCCCCTACTTTTTGCTGCTTTAGTGTGTCACCGATTCATGTTTCCAATACTTATTCAGTGATTCTTGTATGCTACTGTCTCCTGCATGACAACAGGAACAGTGGGTAGTGATAGAGGAGGAGGAGAAGTGCCATGTATGGAAACTCTATATTTAGTAAATATATCGTTGATCGAAACATTCATCCTTTTCAAACTAAAACATTTACAGTTTATAATGAAGAGTATATACACTTTGCTATGTTCTCTGCAAAACGCCTAGAAACACTAGGCAGCGCGTGGGTGCTAGCCTGCTAGGTGGAGCTGGAGCGCTTGATTCTCTCTACGGTTTGTTAAGTATTGGTGGTTTTTGCTTAAACATTTTGGATGTGGTAGCAATTCTGCTTGCTGGTGTAATTGTTAATTCAAAGTTCACTCCTTGTGCGCTTTTATGAAATTGTGCATTTCTAGCACTTTTCATGTAAAAGGTCTGTTATTACCCCTAACATAGGTTGAAATAGCGGGATCTTTTGAAGACTGTTGTTCCAAATGATAGTAGTGACTGCACTAGTCTTGTTAGTTTCTTGATAGCAGATGTTATGTTAAAGTTACCTTGGTAGTTTAGTGTTTAAAAAGCTGCGCCTAAGGTCTTTCATCTAAGCGATTGCTTTTAAGTGCCTGGATGCTTAAGCATTCGAAAAGGTGTTTTTTCCTGCTTTTTGCTGCTTTAGTGTGTCAGTTGCACAGCACCGGTCCGTGTTCCCAATACTTATTCAGTGCTTCTTGCATGCTACTGCCTACTTTGCAGGACAGGAACAGTGGGTAGTGAAGAGGATAAGTGGGAGATGTATGGAAACTGTGTCTAGTAAATATCTGACTGATTGAAGTACTCATCCTTGTCAAATTTAAAATTTTACAGTGTATAATGAAGCATATATACACTTGGCTCTTTTTTTTGTGAAATGCCTAGAAATGCTAGGCAGTGGTCTAGTTGCTAGGTGGAGCTGGAGCGCTTTCTCTGCCACTTTTTAAAACATTTGTGTTTTTTGCTTAAACATTTTAAATGTGGTAGCAGGTCAGCTTGCCGGTGTAACTGGTATTTCAAAGTTGACACCTTATGCAATGTTATGAAATTGTTTGTGCATTTCTAGCACTCTTCAAGTAAATGGACTGTTTCTAGACAACTATAGTACCCTTAACATAGGTTGAAATAGTGGGATAATATTTTCATGTTGGTATGCCACATTCAATCCACTGTTTTTTAGATCATTGTTTTTCTTATGTTCTCACATTTTATTTTTCCATTTTTGGAGATACCACTGGTTTTGCATCACACAAGTGGGATGGACGTGCCTTTTTTTTGTTGGTTTAACCACACTGACCCAACATTTTATTGATTTGTCCCACAACTTTCTCTGAAGATGGAGAGGGAAAGGAAGCATAAGAACTACTTCTCCATGAGGAAGTATAATAAAGGCCTAGGTCAGGACTGCGATGCAATGCCTAGCATAGTGTGAAAGTATTTTGTGTTTGCTCTGTTACCTGAAATGCCTAGATTGGTGTAAAGTGGCATATTCTATTGACACTGAAATCTTACATGTTTCGTGGGAGCTTTGCTTTGTCTTTGTGAAATCTTACTTGTTTTGTGGAGCTTTGCATGAGAATGAAGTTGTCCTGCTTTTGGTCCAAATGTTTCTATTTCCATCTTCCATGCTAGACGGCTACTCACAATAACACTCGAAACCCATACGTCAAGATTCTGCTCAATTGTTCTGAAAGAGTTTTCTGGACAGTTTAATTTATTGTGCTAACGTTCATCCAATATGTTCCTGGTAACCCGGTTGGTCGATAAAAACTAAGTTGGGGGGTTATAATCGAAGGAGTTGTTTCTACTCGTTCATGCCGTTTCATCAAGCCTGTTGGTGGTGCATCCACTTGGGACAATCAAAGTTGAAATTCTGAAATATTCCATACCAAGGTTCTACATTTCAAATTTTGCCCCATTTTCAGAAAAATCAAAGAAAATGAAAAAATCCTCAAAAATTATAATCCTTCTGCATGAAGCCCTCTTGTGTGAACTAAGGTGGGAAAAATCATAAACTTGCAATACAACAAGTCTTGAAAAAAGTCAACATTGCAAGTTCGACCCCATTTAAAGTAAGTTTTCCATGATACTATTTTTGATAAGTTCTGCATGTTGCTATTTTTGGCAAATTTTGCGTGTTGCACTATGTTTGAACATGCAAAACCCATTGAATGTAGAAAATCCAAAACATAGCATACAACTATTAATTAAACATGGCATATTGTTTGCAGTTAAATGGACATCACATGTAGGATCCTCAACACTAGCTAGAAGGGGTTGGAGATGCCTGAGATGGCGAGCCAAACGGCAAGTAGGCGTTGAACATTCTGCTCAAACTTCATCGAGACCTCGTACTGCTCCACAACTATCAAGGCATTCTTGCCGCCAGTATTTCCCTCCATGGTGACCATCGCCAGATCATTGCCGGCATCAGCCTCCAAGTGCTCCTGATCAACCTTCTGCTTATCCTCGTCTTCCAAATTAATCGCTAGATTCATTTCAGCATGAGCAAGATGAGTGATGATCTCCGGACCCCCATGATAGCCCTACTCTTCTGGATCCTCATCCTGTGCTATGATCTCGAGCCCCCCTAATAGCCCTCCTCTTGTGAAGCCCCCTGTGTGATGATCTGCAGCCCCCTGCTAGCTCACCTCTTCTTCATCCTCCTCCTCCGTCACCTCGTCGACGTCCTGGATAATATGCAAATTCACCGGCCCTTTCTCCCCTGGATTTGGCGAGGAGAGGCAGGAGCGGTACTCGTACCAGCGGGCTCGTTGTTGACGATCTGGAGACTCCATTGCCTCTGCCATTGCCCACAGGAGAATCTCAATAGCCCTCCTCTTGTGAAGACCCCTGTGTGATGATCTGCAACCCCCTGGTAGCTCACCTCTTCTTCATCCTCCTCCATCACCTCGTCGACGTCCTGGATAATACGCAAATTCACCGCCCCTTTCGCCTCTGGATTCGGCAAGGAGAGGCGGGAGCGGTACTCGTACCAGCGGGCTCGCTGTCGACGATCTGGAGACTCCATTGCCTCTGCCATTGCCCACAGGAGAATCTCAATTGGGACTGCCCCCTTGCCTTTAGGAAGTAAACGCATCCGCTCGTTCGTCATCACTTCCAACACCACACCCAGCGCGTGTATCACGAGAGATTTCACGCTAAAAAACCATCAGCATATCTCCTTGCACTTGGCCAGCAAAAGCTCATCCGTGGCGCAAAAGAAATCCATCGCCCTCTTCTAGCTACGAGTTGTTTGCCATCAATCAAACACCAATTGAAAATCAAAGAATTAAAACCAATTGGATTTGGATCAAATTCACCACAAAACAATCTAAAATGGGCTCCATTTAGGAAAACCTAATTTCTAGGGTTTCATTTCAAAACTAGCCGCCAGCCTGCCACTAGTACCCCTGGCAGGAATTCAATCCTAAGTAGACATCCACACTAATTGCTAACTGCAGCAACTCGATGCATGACAATTTAATCGCTCAATCACCCATTCAATCGACTAATAACTGAATCCTAATTGCTAGGGTTTTGATTACAAATGTACCAGTCGGCTAATGATCTCCAATGGATCCGGCATATGGAAGGAAGGGTTGCCCATTAGAACCATGAGGCTGCACCATCGGAGCTCAGGAAGACAGTCCGAGTGGCCGGCGATGCTGCGGATCGGGCGGTGGGGCTACGAGTGGGCAAGGCGGCAGTGGCGTGGGACTGGATGGGGGATGCGGCGGCTCACCTGGGTCGGGCTGATTTAGGCAAAAGAAAGTGATAGGTCAACGAGCTAGGTCCCCCTCGTCATAAGTTGTCACCGCCACGGCCGACCTGTCATATGTTGCCCACCTGTCCTAATATCTTCGTCCCCACGCGTCAGTCAATTGAGAAGATAACAATCAACTGCCTTGACCATAAGGAAAGGCTCCGTTTGGATCTTTGTGAGCACAAGGCGAGTGATGGAGGGAAAAAGTGAGCAAAAATTAGAGGGTTGGGAAAAACTGAGCAGAGGTAAGGAAGGAGGGGGCACAGAAATAGAAATCCCTATAAATATTGTTCTTTTTTTAAATGGATATGTGTGTCAGCACACGATCCAAAAATTATGCAAGCCATCATTCTTAATACCAAGGTCATGCATGTCTAATTAGTAAATTTTATTTTTAGCTCAAAATTTTCTTCATGACACTACTAGGAAAAAGGCTACTAGTAGCGTGGATTTTTTTGGCTATCACTAGCGCTGGTGCCTGCGCTACTGCTACCGCGCTACAGTAGTGTGGTTCTTACCCAGCGCCACTGCTACCTATATCTAGTAGTAGTGCGCTTCTGACCATCACTGCTGCTAATACTAGTAGCGCGCCTCTACCACCAACGCTACTGGTAAGGCAGCGCGGCTGCTACTACTATAAAACCCCTCGCTACAGCTAGTATTTTATTTTTCTTTTTTTTGTATTCATATTTTACAGGTTTTATACAATTACAACATACACATACACTGAAACTATATGAAAAGAGAATGTCTCATCATCATCATCGAAGTGGTACAACATAGTCTCATCATATCATCATTATCGAACACAAATGATGTCGATATCATCATCATCTTGAAATGGCGATAGAAGTTAATGATCACATGTCTCTTACATTGTCACCGCAGACACAAGTTTCATCATCTACCTAAACTATGACATACGAGATAAGAGCGATCACGATGAGCAAAATCGGTATTATGTAGTTTTTGCAGCGCTGGTTCTGAATCCCCTGTTGTGCTATGAATCTCAAGTAATTATCTTCGACTTCCGCTCTGGTATCAAACTCTTTCTGCCTTCCGCCCGAGAAGCGGTACACTTGGGCCTGACACTCTGGCCACTCATCGTACACACCCGGAACATGCCCTACATACACGGCATACCACTTCCTCGCCATCATTGATCTATATACCTGTTAGAGATGCGCGTGTGCGCGCACACACACACATATCATGAAGCGAATTCAACGATAATATGTAGCATAAGATAAGCCGGCCTATGGGGAGAAACAGTTATGAAATAGAAGCAACATATATAGTAAATATAGTTAACAAAATTCATCATACCGAAACTAATTAACTAGAGCACGGTACCATTTACATCTAATAGTTTCGCCGTACTAAGACATTCGAAGTTTTGCCGTACAGAAAGTTACAAGTAACTAAACAGACACATTGTTTTTAAGTAGTGCACTCGTCCCATCTGTCCATATCCGGGAGGGTGCACCCAAGCTTAGTGAAAGGCGTCATGTCCTGACGCTGTAGGGCTATGCGGGTTCGGATGTCGGCTCGTGATATTGGGCCATCGTAGAACATTCTATTCTCTTTGAGGACATCTTTCATGATGATGGACGCAATTTCCTGCTGGATCCGATAGAAATCATTTCGAAGTCGATTATCCGGCACGGTTCCAAAGGCTTCGGCCCATCTCTGGATATGGGTATCGGATGAAGATTTCATGCAAAGTGATTGCACATACCTGCTGTACTCCATCATTAGATGGATGACGTAGAATCCATCATTGTCACTTCTTGCCGGTTGCTGGATGCAACAAAAGTCTGTCTTGTGGCCGAAACACAGCCCCGTGTTTTTTTTCATTGGATGTAGCCACCCCGCAAACTCAAGCCCAGGAGAGCTTTGTCCTGAATATACTTTATGTGTGTGTAATCTTTCTTCTGTATGTTCTTCGACGGGTCCAAATATAGAGCGCGGGAGTAATGCGGGTAAAGAACAATGAGAACGGCATGACACCCCCTGCTGCGCAAATACATGATCAAGTTAGCCTCCATGCGTGCAAAGTAATTATTGAAATGCATGAAAGGATGTATGTGTTATAGTGGCTATCCGTGGATGACTTACCCGAGATGATAAGGTAGGAGAATCGTTTCTTTTTCCTTATTGCTGACCAAGAATTCTTCGATGTATTGACTCGCATATTGACGGTTGGCTTCGTTGATTGACAAGAAGCCCTCATGCATGTAGTATGGGTCCGCAACTGCAACACCAGTGACTTGCTCTCTCTTGACGATGTAGTTCAGATGTAGCACATACAGGCGGACGAACGTAAAATCGAGTGTCCTCACTAGAAACATCTGAAAGATGTAATTAAATCGCAGGAAGAAGAGGTCCACGGGGCATGTGTGGATGTACATCTTGCAACCGCTCGGCACATGAACTGTATAAAGTGGGTATCCAGGATCATCCGAGGCGAGGAGGCTTCTCTCTGTCGAAAGCACATGGTCATGGAGTCTCCTGAGATCCCCTGTTATGGCAGCTAGCGCATTCACCGGTACCATTGGCTTTCCCGCGACATGGATTATAATGGCGCATGTTTCATCGGTACACTGTAAACCTTGGTCGAAGGCGACTGGCTACTAGAACCAACATTGGCAGCTTTATTGGATTTTCTCGTCGCCGGTCTCTTCCTCTGCTTCTTCGTGGGCTCGGGTGCTGGTGGGTCTGTCAGACCCTCCCTGAGCACCACCCCTAGTGTTGTCGGGCTCAGCATTGGACGACTCTGGCTAATTAGTTGAGCTTGGTGTCAGTGTCAAAACCGACAGATCTCGGGTAGGGGGTCCCGAACTGTGCGTCCGAGGATCGAAGGTAACATGAGACAGGGACACGATGTTTATCCAGGTTCGAGCCCTCTTGATGGAGGTAATACCCTACTTCCTGCTTGATTATCTTGGATGAATATGGGGTTTACAAGAGTTGATCTACCTCGAGATCGTAATGGCTAAACCCTAGATGTCTAGCCTGTATGATTATGATTGCCTCTACGGACTAAACCCTCCGGTTTATATAGACACCGGAGGGACCTAGGGTTGTACAGAGTTGGTTTACAGAGGAAGGAATCTTCATGTCTGAACGCCAAGCTTGCCTTACACGTAAAGGAGAGTCCCATCTAGTCACGGGAGGAAGTCTTCTGTCTTGTATCTTCACGGCCCATTAGTCCGGCCCACATCATATAGCCCGGACTCCCGACGACCCCTTAATCCAGGACTCCCTCATTAGCCCCCGAACCAGGCTTCAATGACGATGTGTCCGACGTGCAGATTGTCTTCGGCATTGCAAGTTGGGTTCCTCCTCCGAATACTTCAAAGCATCTGACTCGAAGAGTTATACTTGGATTTTTCATTTAATGTCATATCCTTCAGCTTCTGCGCCTCCGTTGCTTCCACTTCCACGTGTCGAGCGAATACAAAAGGTCAGAGTATTTTTTATACATAATACCCCGGCCATGTAAAAAGGCATCTATTTAAAGGGATTGGATATCAGATGCCATTCCACACCAGGCAGAAAATCCTTAGAGCTCGCTAGGAGAAACCGTTCAAACATGGCTAGCGCTCCCGGTTCCTCCTCCCGCCCTCATGGCTCCAAAAAAGGCGATTGGGAGAGATGTTCAGTATCGTATGACCATCTGGTTAAGCTCCAAACGCAGGGATTCCTTCCCCCGCGGATCTAGTCCCCGTTCGAGCAGGATTAACCCCTTTTACTGGCGAAACCTTGGCAGAAAATTTCCCCAATCCAACCAAGGGGGAACGAGTGTGCTTCGTCTCTTTTTTATTAAGAGGTGTCGGATTTCCAATCCACCCCTTCCTCCGAGGTCTCCTGGAGTACTACGGCCAACAACTGCATAATCTTACGTCGGCCTCTATCCTGCACATTACGGGTTTTGTTACTCTTTGTGAGCTATTCCTGGACTGCATGTCCCATTTTGAGCTTATGGAGGAAGCTTTTCTGCCTCACCCCTCGCTCCCAAAAGGGATCTATATTCGAGGTGGGCGGTGCCGAGATATGGCATATAGCCGGGACCGGATACCTGTCCGGCACGCCGAAGAAGGTGTCCGAAGAGTGGCCCACGGAGTGGTTTTATATTGAAGATGTCGCTCTCCCCGACCCAGTACGAATGGGCCTTCCCGAATTTTCCAGCACTCCATTGAGGAAACGCCACAGCTGGCGCCCTCGGAGCCTCGAGGAGGAAGATAGCACGAAAGTTCAACAATTAATGGGCAAGATAAGGACACTCGCCCAGTCCGTATTATCAATAATCGAGGTAATGGCGACTTCCATAGCGCGAGGTGTTCAGCCACTCCAATTCAGAGGGATCCCTATGTGGCATTACAACGGGGAAGATGATGCCTCACACTGCGGACGAAAGGACCTGGACACCCCTGCCGCCCTGGCCACAATATTGGCCGATCTGTACAAAAGGGATAAAGAGGAATTTACTCGTCTTAAGCACCAAGAGGGATTCTCCATGTACAATCCCCCTAACTGGGTAAGTTTTAATCCCACCACCTTACTCAATCCTCTCCTTGAGTCATGTTTAATTGACATTAACCCGTCCATTTTTGACAGGAATGGCGGAAGGTTATCGGGGGATCCATAGCACCGCTCCACAGCCAGAGAACCACAACCGGGACCTCGATCCCGGATTCGAAGAGGATCCGGACATATTTGTAGAACTCAAGGAGGGAGTCTTCTACCAGGCGAGCTATGATGGCACAGAAGTGGCCATCATGGTTGATTATCCTGGCCTCCTTCCTGCCTCATATGTACTCCCTCCGTCCGTGAATAAGTGTACATCTAGATTCTGTTCTAATTCAAAGTTTTAAAATTTTGACCAACTTTATAGAAAATAGTAGTAACATATATGGCATCAAATTGATATATTCTCAAACTACATTTCAAAATGAATCTAGTGATACTAATTTGGTGTCATAAATGCTTTTACTTTTTTCTAGAAAGGTGGTCAAAGTTTTAAAACTTTGACTTAAGATAAAAGCTAGATGTACACTTATTCACGGACGGAGGGAGTAAGTAGTCAGGAGGCATCTCCTCCGAAAGAGCTTCCTCATTATGCCTCACCCACCGCACTGTCTCGTGCTCCAAAGGGGAGGCGCTCGGTGCGCCATGCTACACCAGAGGCGTCTCATAAGAGAACGGCGCCTGCATCGGGCAGATCTTCGAAGAGGAAGGCAAATGACAACTCGGCCGAGCCTTCATCAAAGAGGTATGGCTTTGAATACGCCCCCTGGCAGTCACATCGAACTGTGACATTGTCTGCCGTGTTTTATCAGGAAGTGTGCTTGCCGGACTATGTCCGGGGATCCTGTCGGTCGCACCTCCACCAATCAGGTTCCAGACCCTGCCTCTAGGGCGGGGGCTGACACGGGAGTGACGCCGGCTTGTCCTCCTTCAGAGGATTCGGATGATGTATCTGTCACAAAGTCTAAAGTAGAGAGCGCCATGAATCATTGGCGATGGAGGGCCACTCTTCATGACCCCAGCTTTACTAAAGAGGCGTTTGATGCCTTCAGCTCGGCTGATGCGTACATCCGAGCTGCTTGGGACGGGCTTGCCAGAGCCACTGACCAGCATTTGAAAGATATGCGGGTAAGCATGCATTGTACAGAACTGGTAATCATACACCAGTAGCCCCAAGACTTGAAGAAGTTGAAACAACCAATTTAAGGATTATTGTATAATCATGCACTCATGGAGAAGAACAACATGTTGTCTCATGAGCTGGAAAAGTGTCGGACCCAGCTAGCTGTTGCTACCGCCGAACTAGAGAAATCCAAGGAGGCACCACCTGGTAATGTTCTCCTCCATCCAGAAAAATATTAATCATATACACCAGTAATGTTAACACTATTGTATTTCCCATGGCAGGATCGTTAGATCAACTAAAAGAGGAAGTGATGGTCGCACAGGCGGGTAAACATCAGGCCAAAAAACAATTGGCCGCTAGCGAGCGTGTGTTGACACGGACCAGGTATGACAAGAACAAGCTGTAGGATTCCAACACCCTGCTGGGCGAAGAGCTAAAAGACGTGCGAGCCCAGCTAGTGGACGCCGTAAAAGAGAACAGGAAGCTACGGGGTGGCATATTCAGTATGATTTTGAACTTACCTTCGTGTAGTGTGGTAAAAAATGAGTTAACAGATTTGTGTCTGCAGGTATGCTGACTGGCCGACCCGAAGAGGAAATGTCCGGAGCTCAAGGCGATCTGCTGCAAGAGCTGTCACAAGTGCACGAGCAAGCTCGGAAAGCGATGCGTAGTGTTGCCAAGGCTTTATGGCCATCCGCATCCCCTCCAGAAAGTATGGAGGAGCTTGTGAAGCTATTCAAGGGAGCTCGGCGCCGCCTTAGATTATGGAAGATATCGGCTTGCCGGGAAGGCGCACGAGAGGCCTGGGCCATGGTGAAAACGCGGTACACCGGACTAGACCCGAATCATATGGCCCAGGTCGGACCTCGGGGGTCAGATGGACAAGAGATTCTAGTGAGCTTGGTATATGACCAAGTAAAGATAGCCGCCAAGTTTTCACAACATGATTGTAAGCTAGACAGCCTGTTAGATGGTATAGAGGAAGAAGCTTTTGAGTCCAAGTGAATATGTACTTCAATTGACAAATTTGTCCCTAGCCGAATTGTAAAACGATTGTCATGGCTGACATTTTCTCTTCGACCTCCGGTCCCGAAGGTGCAGAGTGTTTCCGAATACCAGACCGGTGATAAATACTGAGGCATGCGTGGAAACCAGACGTAGGGGTCATAGTTGCTTGAACAGACAAGTTGTATTTGGCTAGCTATGTTATATTACTTATTGATTGTAAGAAACATCTTCCAGAGAGAATAGTTCTGTTAAGGGTTCCTTTCCCTGGGTGAACATGCATTAGTGTGCATGCCTAAACTGTGATTCAAAAAAATCACAATATATATAATATATGGGGGTTCGTGGTCCAACAAAGGTAAAACGTCTTTAGTCCGCCGACCGATTATTCCCTTAAGAACGCTAGTTTTCGGCTTCACCCAGTCTGGGGTACAAGTCCGTATGACCCGGCTGTAACAATCGCAGAGGTGCTCCCTTTATGCCCTAACCGAACAAATGGGAACGTAGGGCATAAGCACAGGAGCCAGGAAATCCAGCTTGGCAAAAACTTAAGTCATAAAGGTGCATATAATGACGAAGAAAAGGTATATGTGATAAAAGGACACATATGTGGTGAGCTTGGTGCTCGAATAATAATAACAAGCTTCTATAAAAGAAGCCCCTAGGTATTATGGGTGTATACATTTAAGGATGTGTACCTCATAAGTGTGCGGTCTAGCCGCACAAGAGCTATAAAGCTAAAGAAAAAATTTAAAGAGAGAGAAACTGAAAAGAGGAGAAAAATAAAATGAACAATGACTCCGGCTCTAGGAGTAGAATCTTTGGAGTCTGGCGGCATTCCACGGGTTCTGCTCTAAGCGATTATCCGATGCATCACGCAGACGGTACGCACCTCTAGTGAGAACTTCATCTATAATGAAGGGACCTTCCCACTTGGGCTTGAGTTTGCCCTTTTTCTTTTCTGGCAAGCGTAGAACGAGTTCACCGACATTATAAGTCTTGGCCCGCACTTCTCTGCTTTGGTATGTGAGCTTATTGTTGATAAAATGAGGAACGGGCTTTTGCAACATCGTGCTCCTCCTCTAGGGCATCTAGACTGTCCTGCCGATCAAGCTCGGCTTCTCTCTCTTGGTACATGCGCACTCGAGGTGAGTCATGAATGATGTCGCAGAGCAAAATAGCCTCTATGCCGTACACCATGAAGAATGGTGTGTAACCGGTAGTGCGATTGGGCGTGGTCCGCAGCCCCAGAGTACGGAGTCGAGCTCCTCGACCCAGTGTTTGTCTGACTCTTTTAAAGACCGTACTAGTCTAGGCTTAATGCCGCTCATGATAAGATCATTGGCTCGTTCGACTTGACCGTTTGTTTGGGGGTGATAGACGGAGGCATAATCGAGCTTGATGCCCAGTTTAGCACACCATGTTTTCACTTCGTCGGCTGTAAAGTTGGAGCCGTTATCGGTGATGATGCTGTGTGGGACACCATAACGGTGTACGACACCGGATATAAAGTCTATCACGGGTCCGGCTTCGGCCGTTTTAACTAGTTTGGCCTCTATCCACTTAGTGAATTTATCTACCATGACCAGCAGATATTTTTCTTATGGCTTCCCCCTTTAAGGGGTCCGACCATATCAAGCCCCCAGACCGCGAAAGGCCAAGTAATGGGGATTGTTTATAAGGCGGTAGGCGGCATATGGCTTTGATTGGCGAAAAGCTGGCATCCCACACAACGTTGGACAAGGTCATGTGTATCTGCTCGGGTCGTTGGCCAGAAGAAACCGGTGCGGAAGGCCTTGCTTACAAGAGCCCTAGCCGCGGCGTGGTGACCGGCAAGACCAGCATGGATTTCGGCTAGGATCTGTCGTCCTTCTTCTTCGGAGATACATCTTTGAAGTATTCCGGTAGCGCTCTTCTTGTAGAGCTCTCCTTCATGAAGCTTGTAGGCTTTCGAATGTCGAACGACGCATCGAGCCTCATTCTGATCCTCGGGGAGCTCTCGCCTATTAAGGTAGGCCAAGAAGGGTTCGGTCCATGGGGCAATTACTGCCATTATTAATGTTGGGGAACGCAGTAATTCCAAAAAATTCCTACGCACACGCAAGATCATGGTGATGCATAGCAACGAGAGGGAAGAGTATCGTCTATGTACCCTCGTAGACCGTAAGTGGAAGCGTTATGACAATGCGGTTGATGTAGTCGTACGTCTTCACGATCGACCGGTCTAGCACCGAAGGAACGGCACCTCCGCGATCTGCACACGTTTAGCTCGGTGACGTCCCGCGAACTCACGATCTAGTAGAGCTTCGAGCGAGCGTTTCATCAGCACGACGGCGTGATGACGGTGATGATGATGCTACCGGAACAGGGCTTCTCCTAAGCACCGCTACGATATAACCGAGGTGGATTATGGTGGAGGGGGGCACCGCACACGGCTAAAAGATCAATGATCAACTTGTGTGTCTATGGGGTGCCCCCCTCCCCGTATATAAAGGAGTGGAGGAGGGGGAGAGGCCGGCCCTCCTAGGCGCGCCCCAAGGGGAGTCCTACTCCCACCAGGAGTAGGACTCCAACCCTTCCAAGAGTAGGAGTAGGAGAGAGGGAAGGAGGAGAGAGGCTTGCACCAGTCCATAAATGGATCGCTGGAGCTTGCACACTTTGTTAGCACCTTTTGGATCAACAAAACCTTCTGGTTGCATCATATACAACTCTTCTTTAAGATATCCATTAAGGAATGCAGTTTTGACATCCATTTGCCAAATTTCATAATCATGAAATGCGACAATTGCTAACATGATTCAGACGGACTTAAGCATCGCTACGGGTGAGAAGGTCTCATCGTAGTCAAATCCTTGAACTTGTCAAAAACCTTTCGCAACAAGTCAGGCTTTGTAGACAGTAACATTACCGTCAGCGTCGGTCTTCTTCTTGAAGATCCATTTATTCTCTATGGCCTGCCAATCATCGGGCAAGTCGACCAAAGTCCATACTTTGTTCTCATACATGGATCCCATCTTAGATTTCATGGCTTCAAGCCATTTTGCAGAATCTGGGCTCATCATCGCTTCCTCATAGTTCGTAGGTTCGTCATGGTCAAGTAACATGACTTCCAGAACATGATGACCGTACCACTCTGGTGAGGATCTTACTCTGATTGACCTACGAGGTTCAGTAGTAACTTGATCATAAGTTTCATGATCATCATCATTAGCTTCCTCACTTACTGGTGTAGGAATCACCGGAACTGATTTCAATGATGAACTACTTTCCAATAAGGGAGAAGGTACAATTATCTCGTCAAGTTCTACTTTCCTCCCACCCACTTCTTTTGAGAGAAACTCCTTCTCCAGAAAGGATCCATTCTTAGCAACGAATGTCTTGCCTTAAGATCTATGATAGAAGGTGTACCCAACAGTCTTCTTTGGGTATCCTATGAAGACACATTTCTCCAATTTGGGTTCAAACTTATCGGGTTGAAGCTTTTTCACATAAGCATCGCAGCCCCAAACTTTAAGAAACGACAACTTGAGTTTCTTGCCAAACCACAGTTCATAAGGTGTCATCTCAACGGATTTAGATGGTGCCCTATTTAATGTGAATGCAGCTGTCTCTAAAGCATAACCCCAAAACGATAGCGGTAAATTAGTGAGAGACATCATAGATCGCACCATATCTTGTAAAGTATGATTACGAGGTTCGGACACACTATTACGCTGTGGTGTTCCAGGTGGCGTGAGTTGCGAAACTATTCCGCACTGTTTCAAATGAAGTCCAAACTCATAACTCAAATATTCGCCTCCATGATCAGATCGCAGAAATTTGGTTTTCTTGTTACGATGATTTTCCACTTCACTCTGAAATTCTTTGAACTTTTCAAATGTTTCGGGCTTATGTTTCATTAAGTGGATATACCCATATCTGCTCAAATCATCTGTGAAGGTGAGAAAATAACGATATCTGCCGCGAGCGTCAATGTTCATTGGACCACATACATCAGTATGTATGATTTCTAATAACTCTGTTGCTCGCTCCATTGTTCCGGAGAACGGAGTTTTAGTCATCTTGCCCATGAGGCATGGTTCGCAAGTACCAAGTGATTCATAATCATGTGATTCCAGAAGTCCATCAGAATGGAGTTTCTTCATGCGCTTTACACCAATATGACCTAAACGGTAGTGCCACAAATAAGTTGCACTATCATTATCAACTCGGCATCTTTTGGCTTCAATACTATGAACATGTGTATCACTACTATCAAGATTTAGTAAAAATAGACCACTCATCAAGGGTGCATGACCATAAAAGATATTACTCATATAAATAGAACAACCATTATTCTCTTATTTAAATGAATAACCGTCTCGCATCAAACAAGATCCAGATATAATGTTCATGCTCAACGCTGGCACCAAATAACAATTATTTAGGTCTAAAACTAATCCCGAAGGTAGATGTAGAGGTAGCGTGCCGACGGCGATCACACCGACTTTGGAACCATTTCCCACGCGCATCGTCACCTCGTCCTTAGCCAATCTTCGCTTCATCCGTAGCCCCTGTTTCTAGTTGCAAATGTTAGCAACTGAACCAGTATCAAATACCCAGGCACTACTGCGAGCATTAGTAAGGTACAGATCAATAAAATGTATATCAGATATACCTTTCACTTTGCCATCCTTCTTCTCCGCCAAATACTTGGGGCAGTTCCGCTTCCAGTGACCAGTCCCTTTGCACTAGAAGCACTCAATCTCAGGCTTCGGTCCAGACTTGGGTTTCTTCACTTGAGCAGCAACTGGCTTGTTGTTCTTCTTGAAGTTCCCTTTCTTCCCTTTACCTTTTTTCTTGAAACTGGTGGTCTTGTTGACCATCAACACTTGATGCTCCTTCTTGATTTCAACCTCCGCAGCTTTTAGCATTGTGAAGAGCTCAGGAATCATCTTATCCATCCCTTGCATATTATAGTTCATCACGAAGCTCTTGTAGCTTGGTGGCAGTGATTGAAGAACTCTGTCAATGATACTATCATCAGGAAGATTAACTCCTAGCCGAGTCAAGTGGTTGTGGTACCCAAACATTCTGAGTATATGTTCATTGACAGAACTATTCTCCTCCATCTTGCAACTGTAGAACTTATTGGAGACTTCATATCTCTCAATCCGGGCATTTGCTTGAAATATTAACTTCAACTCCTGTAACATCTCATATGATCCATGATGTTCAAAACATCATTGAAGTCCCGGTTCTAAGCCGTAAAGCATGGCACACTGAACTATTGAGTAGTCATCAGCTTTGCTCTGCTAGGTGTTCATAACATCTGGCGTTGCTCCTGCAGCAGGTTTGTCACCTAGCGGTGCTTCCAGGACGTAATTCTTCTATGCAGCAATGAGGATAATCCTCAAGTTACGGACCCAGTCCGTGTAGTTGCCACCATCATCTTTCAACTTAGCTTTTTGTAGGAACGCATTAAAATTAAACAGAACAATAGCACGGTCCATCTATCTACAACAACATAGACATGCAAAATACTATCAGGTACTAAATTCATGATAAATTAAAGTTCAATTAATAAAATTACTTAAGAACTCCCACTTAGATAGACATCTCTCTAATCATCTAAGTGATCATGTGATCCATATCAACTAAACCATGTCCAATCATCACGTGAGATGGAGTAGTTTTCAATGGTGAACATCACTATGTTGATCATATCTACTATATGATTCACGCTCGACCTTTCGGTCACCAATGTTCAGAGGCCATATTTGCATGTGCTAGGCTCGTCAAGTTTAACCTGAGTCTTCTGCGTGTGCAAAACTGGCTTGCACCCGTTGTATGTGAGCGTAGAGCTTATCACACCCGATCATCACGTGGTGTCTCAGCACGACGAACTATAGCAATGGTGCATACTCAGGGAGAATACTTATACCTTGAAATTTAGTGAGAGATCATCTTATAATGCTACCGTCGAACTATGCAAAATAAGATGCATAAAGGATAAACATCACATGCAATCAATATAAGTGATATGATATGGCCATCATCATCTTGTGCCTTTGATCTCCATCTCCAAAGCACTGTCATGATCACCATCGTCACCGGCTAGACACCTTGATCTCCATCGAAGCATCGTTGTCGTCTCACCAACTATTGCGTCTATGACTTCGCTATCGCTTAGTGATAAAGTAAAGCAATTACATGGCGATTGCATTTCATACAATAAAGCGACAACCATATGGCTCTTGCCAGTTGTCGATAACTGTGTTACAAAACATGATCATCTCATACAATAAAATATAGCATCATGTCTTGACCATATCACATCATAACATGCCCTGCAAAAACAAGTTAGACGTCCTCTACTTTGTTGTTGCAAGTTTTACGTGGCTGCTACGGGCTGAGCAAGAACCGTTCTTACCTACGCATCAAAAACCACAACGCGGTATAGTGATTGCTTTTTGATCTTCAGAAAGAACCCTGTTCATTGAATCCGATTCAACTAAAGCTGGAGAAATAGACACCCACTAGCCACCTGTGTGCGAAGCACGTCGGTAGAACCAGTCTCGCGTAAGCATACGCGTAATGTCAAACTGGGCCGCTTCATCCAACAATGCCGTTGAATCAAGAATCAACTAGTGACGGTAAGCAATATGTATATACCCACGCCCACAACTCCTTTGTGTTCTACTCATGCATATAACATCTACGCATAAACCTGGCTCGGATGCCACTGTTGGGGAACGCAGTAATTTCAAAAAAATTCCTACGCACACGCAAGATCATGGTGATGCATAGCAACGAGAGGGGAGAGTGTTGTCTATGTACCCTCGTAGATCGTACACAGAAGCGTTATGACAATGCGGTTGATGTAGTCGTACGTCTTCATGATCGACCGATCCTAGTACCGAAGGTACGGCACCTCCGCGATCTGCACACGTTCGTCTCGGTGACGTCCCACGAACTCATGATCCAGCAGAGTGTCGAGGGAGAGCTTCGTCAGCACGACGGCGTGATGACGGTGATAATGATGCTACCGGAACAGGGCTTCGCCTAAGCACCGCTACGATATGACCGAGGTGGATTATGGTGGAGGGGGGCACCGCACATGGCTAAAAGATCAATGATCAACTTGTGTCTATGGGGTGCCCCCCTCCCCCGTATATAAAGGAGTGGAGGAGGGGGAGGGCCGTCCCTCTCTATGGCGCGCCCTAGGGGAGTCATACTCCCTCTGGGAGTAGGATCCCCCCCCTTCCAAGTAGGAGTAGGAGAGGAAGGAAGGAGGAGAGAGGGAGGAAGGAAAGGGGGGCGGCTCCCTTCCCAATTCGCATTGGGCTTGGGGGCACGCCTCCCTCTTTTCCCTTCCCTCTCCTCTAATCCACTAAGGCCCAATAAGGCCCATATACTCCCCGGGGGGTTCCGGTAACCTCCCGGTACTCCGGAAAAATGCCCGAACCACTGGAACTATTTGATGTCCAAATATAGGCTTCCAATATATCGATCTTTATGTCTCGACCATTCCAAGACTCCTCGTCATGTCCGTGATCAAATCCGGGACTCTGAACTACCTCGGTACATCAAAACACATAAACTCATAATATCGATCGTCACCGAATGTTAAGCGTGTGGACCCTACGGGTTGGAGAACTATGTAGACATGACCGAGACATGTCTTCGGTCAATAACCAATAGCGGAACCTGGATGCTCATGTTGGCTCCTACATATTCTACGAAGATCTTTATCGGTCAAACTGCATAACGGTATATGGTGTTCTCTTTGTCATCGGTATGTTACTTGCCAGAGATTCGATCATCGGTATCTCAATACCTAGTTCAATCTCGTTACCGGCAAGTATCTTTACTCGTTCCGTAATGCTACATCTCGTAACTAACTCATTAGCTACATTGCTTGCAAGGCTTATTGTGATGTACATTACCGAGAGGGCCCAGAGATACCTCTCCGACAATCGGAGTGACAAATCCTAATCTTGATCCATGCCAACTCAACAAACACCATCGGAGACACCTGTAGAGCACCTTTATAATCACCCAGTTACGTTGTGACATTTGGTAGCACACAAAGTGTTCCTCCGGTATTCAGGAGTTGCATGATCTCATAGTTATAGGAACATGTATAGTTATGGAGAAAGCAATAGCAACAAACTAAACGATCATTGTGCTAAGCTAATGGATGGGTTAAGTCAATCACATCATTCTCTAATGATGTGATCCCGTTAATCAAATGACAACTCATGTTTATGGTTAGGAAACATAACCATCATTGATTCAACGAGCTAGTCAAGTAGAGGCAAAACTAGTGACA
Source organism: Triticum urartu (assembly GCF_056163025.1). Taxonomy (NCBI): domain Eukaryota; kingdom Viridiplantae; phylum Streptophyta; class Magnoliopsida; order Poales; family Poaceae; genus Triticum; species Triticum urartu. Next base: position 50,266,498 of record NC_141877.1, on the reverse strand, counting down.
CTCTGTTTGTCTATGTATTCACACATGTACTAAGTTTCTGGTTAATACAATTCTAGCATGAATAATAAACATTTATCATGATATAAGGAAATATAAATAACAACTTTATTATTGCCTCTAGGGCATATTTCCTTCATGGAGTATGCGTCGAGGAAACACAGTGAGTCGTGTCTTGAAGTGGCATCAATGATCTGATCGATGCGGGGGAGGGGGAGGGATCCTTGGGGCAGGCCTTTTGAGGTCTTTGAAATCGACGCACAGGCACCAGGATTTATCCTTCTTTGGTACCATCACCAGGTTTGCTAGCTGATGTCTACTACACAACCTTCTTCTTGTAGATGTTGTTGGGCCTCCAAGTGCAGAGGTTTGTAGGATAGTAGCAAATTTCCCTCTCAAGTGGATGACCTAAGGTGTATCAATCCGTAGGAGGCGTAGGATGAAGATGGTCTCTCTCAAGCAACCCTGCAACCAAATAACAAAGAGTCTCTTGTGTCCCCAACACACCCAATACAATGGTAAATTGTATAGGTGCACTAGTTCGGCGAAGAGATGATGAAACAAGTGGTATTTGGATAGTAGATATGGGTATTTGTAATCTGAAATTATAAAAACAGCAAGGTAACGAATGATAAAGTGAGCGTAAACAGTATTGCAATGCTAGGAAACAAGGCCTAGGGTTCATACTTTCACTAGTGTAAGTCCTCTCAACAATACTAACATAATTGGATCATAAAACTATCCCTCAACATGCAACAAAGAGTCACTCCAAAGTCACTAATAGTGGAGAACGAACAAAGAGATTATGGTAGGGTACGAAACCACCTTAGAGTTATTCTTTCCAATCAATCTGTTGGGCTATTCCTATAAGTGTCACAAACAGCCCTAGAGTTCGTACTAGAATAACACCTTAAGACACAAATCAACCAAAACCCTAATGTCACCTAGATACTCCAATGTCACCTCAAGTATCCGTGGGTATGATTATATGATATGCATCACACAATCTCAGATTCATCTATTCAACCAACACAAAGAACTTCAAAGAGTGCCCCAAAGTTTCTACCGGAGAGTCAAGACGAAAACGTGTGCCAACCCCTATGCATAAGTTCACGAGGTCACAAAACTCGCAAGTTGATCACCAAAACATAGATCAAGTGGATCACGTGATATCCCATTGTCACCACAGGTAAGCACGTGCAAGACATACATCAAGTGTTCTCAAATCCTTAAAGACTCAATCCGATAAGATAACTTCAAAGGGAAAACTCAATTCATCACAATAGAGTAGAGGGGGAGAAACATCATAAGATCCAACTATAATAACAAAGCTCGTGATACATCAAGATCGTACCACCTCAAGAACACGAGAGAGAGAGAGATCAAACACATATCTACTGGTACATACCCTCAGCCCCGAGGGAGAACTACTCCCTCCTCGTCATGGAGAGCGCCGGGATGATGAAGATGGCCACCGGAGAGGGATTCCCCCCAACAGCAGGGTGCCGGAACGGGTCTAGATTGGTTTTCGGTGGCTACGGAGGCTTCTGGCGGCGGAACTCCCGATCTATTCTCATCCTTGATGTTTCTAGGGTATATGGACATATATATGCGAAAGAAGTCGGTCAGGGGAGCCATGAGGGCCCCACGAGGGTGGGGGCACGCCCAGGGGGGCAGGCGTGCCTCCCTGCCTCGTGGCCACCTTGAAGCTTCCTTGACTTCAACTCCAAGTCTCCTGGATCACGTTCGTTCCAAAAATCATGCTCCCGAAGGTTTCATTCCGTTTGGACTCCGTTTGATATTCCTTTTCTGCGAAACACTGAAACAAGGGAAAAAACAAAAACTGGCACTGGGCTCTGGGTTAATAGGTTAGTCCCAAAAATAATATAGAAGTGCATAATAAAGCCCATAAACATCCAAAATAGATAATATAATAGCATGGAACAATCAAAAATTATAGATACGTTGGAGACGTATCACTAGCCAGTTTGGGTGTTTTATTTCTCTGATGAACTCGGCCTCAATTAACTTGGCTAGCTCCTCCCCCATAGCTTGTCGTCTGGGTTCGGAAAAGCGCCGCAGTGTTTTCTTGACCGGCTTATATCCCTTTAATATATTGAGGCTGTGTTCGGCCAATCTGCGTGGGGTTCCTGGCATATCAGAAGGGTGCCATGCGAATATGTCCCAGTTCTCGCGCAGGAACGCGCGTAATGTAGCGTCAACCGTCGGGTCCAGCTGTGCTCTGATGGAAGCTGTGTTCTTGGGGTCCGTCAAGTGAACTTGAAATTTAACTATTTCGTCTGCTGGTTTGAAGGAGGTGGATTTGGGCCGCTTATCAAGGATTATGCCGTCCCTATCCACCGTGGAGCGTAGTGCAGTTAATTCTTCGGCCGCTAGGGCCTCGGATAGTGCTTCGAGGGCCAGGGATGCGGTTTTGTTTTCGGCGCGGAGCGCTATGTCTGGATCACTGGCGAGAGTGATAATACTGTTTGGCCCGGGCATCTTGAGCTTCATATACCCGTAGTGAGGTATGGCTTGAAAGCGCGTGAATGCGTCTCGCCCCAACAGGGCGTGATATCCACTTTTGAAATGTTCCACTTGGAAGGTTATCTCTTCGGACCGATAGTTCTCCGGCGTGCCGAATACCACGTCAAGTTTAATTTTTCCCGCGCATCTTGCTTCCCGGCTGGGAATGATTCCTCGAAAGGTTGTATTACTTTGTTCGATGCGGCTCCTATCCATTTCCATTTTATTGGGCGTGTCCTCGTAGATGAGGTTCAACCCGCTGCCGCCGTCCATGAGCACTTTAGTGAGCTGAAAGCCATCCACAATTGGATTGAGAACCAAGGCAGTGATACGTCCATTTTGCATCATGCTTTTATATCGATATTTATTTGCATAATGGGCTGTTATTACACATTATGTCACAAAACTTATGCATATTCTCTCTTATTTTACAAGGTTTACATGAAGAAGGAGAATGCCGACAGCTGGGATTCTGGGCTGGAAAAGGAGAAAATATTAGAGACCTATTCTGCACATCTCCAAAAGTCCCGAAACTTCACGGGAGCATGTTTCAGAATATATAAAAAATATTGAGCGCAAGAAGTACCAGAGGGGGGCCACCCACCAGCCACGAGGGTGGGGGGCGCGCCCTACCCCCCTGGGCGCGCCCCCTGCCTCGTGGGCCCCTTGGTGGCCCTCCGCTGCCCATCTTCTGCTATATGAGGTCTTTCGTCCGAGAAAAAGCCATAAGCAAGCTTACGGGATGAAACTCTGCTGCCGCGAGGCGGAACCAATCTAGGGCTCCGACGGAGCTGTTCTGCCGGGGAAACTTCCCTCCGGGAGGGGGAAATCATCACCATCGTCATCACCAACGATCCTCTAATCGGGAGGGGGTAATATCCATCAACATCTTCACCAGCACCATCTCATCTCGAACCCTAGTTCATATCTTGTATCCAATCTTTGTATCCAAACCTCAGATTGGTACCTGTGGGTTGCTAGTAGTGTTGATTACTCCTTGTAGTTGACGCTAGCTGGTTTACTTGGTGGAAGATCATATGTTCAGATCCATTATGCATATTAATACCCCTCTGATTATGAACATGAATATGCTTTGTGAGTAGTTGTGTTTCTTCCTGAGGACATGGGAGAAGTCTTGCTATTAGTAGTCATGTGAATTTGGTATTCGTTCGATATTTTGATGAGATGTATGTTGTCTCTCCTCTAGTGGTGTCATGTGAACGTCGACTACATGACACTTCACCATTGTTTGGGCCTAGAGGAAGGCATTGGGAAGTAATAAGTAGATGATGGGTTGCTAGAGTGACAGAAGCTTAAACCCTAGTTTATGTGTTGCTTCGTAAGGGACTGATTTGGATCCATATGTTTCATGCTATGGTTAGGTTTACCTTAATACTTCTTTTGTAGTTGCGGATGCTTGCAATAGGAGTTAATCATAAGTGGGATGTTTGTCCAAGTAAACACCGCACCTAAGCACCGGTCCACCCACATATCAAATTATCAAAGTACCGAACGCGAATCATATGGACGTGATGAAAACTAGCTTGACGATATTCACATGTGTCCTCGAGAGAACTTTCCTTCATATAAGAGTTTGTCCAGGCTTGTCCTTTGCTACAAAAAGGATTGTGCCATCTTGTTGCACCTTATTTACTTTTATTACTTGTTACTCGTTGCAAATTACCTTATCACAAAACTATCTGTTACCGATAATTTCAGTGCTTGCAGAGAATACCTTGCTGAAAACTGAAGGAAATATGCCCTAGAGGCAATAATAAAGTTATTATTTATTTCCTTATAATCATGATAAATGTTTATTATTCATGCTAGAATTGTATTAACCGGAAACATAATACATGTGTGAATACATAGACAAACAAAGTGTCACTAGTATGCCTCTACTTGACTAGCTCGTTAATCAAAGATGGTTATGTTTCCTAACCATGAGCAATGAGTTGTTATTTGATTAACGGGATCACATCATTAAGAGAATGATCTGATTGACATGACCCATTCCATTAGCTTAGCACCCGATCGTTTAGTATGTTGCTATTGCTTTCTTCATGACTTATACATGTTCCTATAACTATGAGATTATGCAACTCCCGTTTACCGGAGGAACACTTTGGGTACTACCAAACGTCACAACGTAACTGGGTGATTATAAAGGAGTACTACAGGTGTATCCAAAGGTACATGTTGGGTTGGCGTATTTCGAGATTAGGTTTTGTCACTCCGATTGTCGGAGAGGTATCTCTGGGCCCTCTCGGTAATGCACATCACATAAGCCTTGCAAGCATTGCAACTAATGAGTTAGTTGCGAGATGATGTATTACAGAACGAGTAAAGAGACTTGCTGGTAACGAGATTGAACTAGGTATTGGATACCGACGATCGAATCTCGGGCAAGCAACATACCGATGACAAAGGGAACAACGTATGTTGTTATGCGGTCTGACCGATAAAGATCTTCGTAGAATATGTAGGAGCCAATATGGGCATCCAGGTCCCGCTATTGGTTATTGACCGGAGACGTGTCTCGGTCATGTCTACATTGTTCTCGAACCCTTAGGGTTCGCACGCTTAAGGTTACGATGACAGTTATATTATGAGTTTATGCATTTTGATGTACCGAAGGTTGTTCGGAGTCCCGGATATGATCACGGACATGGCGAGGAGTCTCGAAATGGTCGAGACGTAAAGATTGATATATTGGAAGCCTATGTTTGGATATCGGAAGTGTTCCGGGTGAAATCGGGATTTTACCGGAGTACCGGGAAGGTTACCGGAATCCCCCGGGAGCTAAATGGGCCATGATGGGCCTTAATGGAAAAGAGAAGAGGCAGACCTACATGGGCTGCGCGCCTTCTCCTTCCCCTAGTCCTATTAGGACTAGGAGAGGTGGCCGGCCCCCTCTCTCTCTTTTCCCCCTCCGCGAATCCTATTCCAACTAGGATTGGGGGGGGGGGGGGAATCCTACTCCCAGAGGGAGTAGGACTCTCCTGGCGCGCCACACCTTGGCCGGCCAGCCTCCCCCCCTCTAGTCCTTTATATACTGAGGCAGAGGCACCCTAGAACACACAAGTTGATCCACGTGATCTATTCCTTAGCCGTGTGCAGTGCCCCCAGCCACCATATTCCTCGATAATACTGTAGCGGAGTTTAGGCGAAGCCCTGCTGCTGTAGTGCATCAAGATCGTCACCACGCCATCGTGCTGACGGAATTCTTCCCCGACACTTTGCTGGATCGGAGTCCGGGGATCGTCATCGAGCTGAACGTGTGCTCGAACTCGGAGGTGCCATAGTTACGGTGCTTGATCGGTTGGATCGCGAAGACGTACGACTACTTCCTCTACGTTGTGTCAACGCCTCCGCAGTCGGTCTGCGTGGGTACGTAGACAGCACTCTCCCCTCTCGTTGCTATGCATCACCATGATCTTGCGTGTGCGTAGGAAATTTTTTGAAATTACTACGAAACCCAACAGTGGCATCCGAGCCTAGGTTATTTATGTTGATGTTATATGCACGAGTAGAACACAAGTGAGTTGTGGGCGATATAAGTCATACTGCCTACCAGCATGTCATACTTTGGTTCGGCGGTATTGTTGGACGAGACGACCCGGACCAACATTACGCGTACGCTTACGCGAGACCGGTTCCCCCGACGTGCTTTGCACACAGGTGGCTTGCGGGCGACTGTCTCTCCAACTTTAGTTGAACCAAGTGTGGCTACGCCCGGTCCTTGCGAAGGTTAAAACGGAGTCTATTTGACAAACTATCGTTGTGGTTTTGATGCGTAGGTGAGATTGGTTCTTGCTTAAGCCCGTAGCAGCCACGTAAAACTTGCAACAACATAGTAGAAGATGTCTAACTTGTTTTTGCAGGGCATGTTGTGATGTGATATGGTCAAGACATGATGCTGAATTTTATTGTATGAGATGATCATGTTTTGTAACCGAGTTATCGGCAACTGGCAGGAGCCTTATGGTTGTCGTTTTATTGTATGCAATGCAATCGCGATGTAATGCTTTAGTTTATTACTAAGCGGTAGTGATAGTCGTGGAAGCATAAGATTGGCGAGACGACAACGATGCTACGATGGAGATCAAGGTGTCGCGCCGGTGACGATGGTGATCACGACGGTGCTTCGAAGATGGAGATCACAAGCACAAGATGATGATGGCCATATCATATCACTTATATTGATTGCATGTGATGTTTATCTTTTATGCATCTTATCTTGCTTTGATTGACAGTAGCATTATAAGATGATCTCTCACTAAATTATCAAGAAGTGTTCTCCCTGAGTATGCACCATTGCCAAAGTTCATCGTGCCCAGACACCACGTGATGATCGGGTGTGATAAGCTCTACATCCATCTACAACGGGTGCAAGCCAGTTTTTGCACACGCAGAATACTCAGGTTAAACTTGACGAGCCTAGCATATGCAGATATGGCCTCGGAACACGGAGACCGAAAGGTCGAGCGTGAATCATATAGTAGATATGATCAACATAACGATGTTCACAATTGAAAACTACTCCATCTCACGTGATGATCGGTTATGGTTTAGTTGATTTGGATCACGTGATCACTTAGAAGATTAGAGGGATGTCTATCTAAGTGGGAGTTCTTAAGTAATATGATTAATTGAACTTAAATTTATCATGAACTTAGTCCCTGATAGTATCTTGCTTGTTTATGTTGATTGTAGATAGATGGCTCGTGCTGTTGTTCCGTTGAATTTTAATGCGTTCCTTGAGAAAGCAAAGTTGAAAGATGATGGTAGCAATTACACGGACTGGGTCCGTAACTTGAGGATTATCCTCATTACTGCACAGAAGAATTACGTCCTGGAAGCACCGCTGGGTTCCAGGCCTGCTGCAGGAGCAACGCCGGATGTTATGAACGTCTGGCAGAGCAAAGCTGATGACTACTCGATAGTTCAGTGTGCCATGCTTTACGGCTTAGAATCGGGACTTCAACGACGTTTTGAACGTCATGGAGCATATGAGATGTTTCAGGAGTTGAAGTTAATATTTCAAGCAAATGCCCGGATTGAGAGATATGAAGTCTCCAATAAGTTCTATAGCTGCAAGATGGAGGAGAACAGTTCTGTCAGTGAGCATATACTCAAAATGTCTGGGTATAATAATCACTTGATTCAATTGGGAGTTAATCTTCCAGATGATTGCGTCATTGACAGAATTCTCCAATCACTGCCACCAAGCTACAAGAGCTTCGTGATGGACTATAATATGCAAGGGATGAACAAGACTATTCCCGAGCTCTTCGCAATGCTAAAAGCTGCGGAGGTAGAAATCAAGAAGGAGCATGAAGTGTTGATGGTCAACAAGACCACTAGTTTCAAGAAAAAGGGCAAAGGGAAGAAGAAGGGGAACTTCAAGAAGAACAACAAACAAGTTGCTGCTCAGGAGAAGAAACCCAAGTCTGGACCTAAGCCTGAAACTGAGTGCTTCTACTACAAGCAGACTGGTCACTGGAAGCGGAACTGCCCCAAGTATTTGGCGGATAAGAAGGATGGCAAGGTGAACAAAGGTATATGTGATATACATGTTATTGATGTGTACCTTACTAGAGCTCGCAGTAGCACCTAGGTATTTGATACTGGTTCTGTTGCTAATATTTCAAATCGAAACAGGGACTACGGAATAAGCGGGCACTGGCAAAGGACGAGGTGACGATGCGCGTGGGAAACGGTTCCAAAGTCGATGTGATCGCGGTCGGCACGCTACCTCTACATCTACCTTCGGGATTAATATTAGACCTAAATAATTGTTATTTGGTGCCAGCGTTGAGCATGAACATTATATCTGGATCTTGTTTGATGCGAGACGGTTATTCATTTAAATCAGAGAATAATGGTTGTTCTATTTATATGAGTAATATATTTTATGGTCATGCACCTTTGAAAAGTGGTCTATTTTTGATGAATCTCGATAGTAGTGATACACATATTCATAATGTTGAAGCCAAAAGATGCAGAGTTGATAATGAAAGTGCAACTTATTTGTGGCACCGTCGTTTAGGTCATATCGGTGTAAAGCGCATGAAGAAACTCCATACTGATGGACTTTTGGAACCACTTGATTATGAATCACTTGGTACTTGCGAACCGTGCCTCATGGGCAAGATGACTAAAACACCGTTCTCCGGTACTATGGAGAGAGCAACAGATTTGTTGGAGATCATACATACCGATGTATGTGGTCCGATGAATATTGAGGCTCGTGGCGGATATCGTTATTTTCTCACCTTCACAGATGACTTAAGCAGATATGGGTATATCTACTTAATGAAACATAAGTCTGAAACATTTGAAAAGTTCAAAGAATTTCAGAGTGAAGTTGAAAATCATCGTAACAAGAAAATAAAGTTTCTACGATCTGATCGTGGAGGAGAATATTTGAGTTACGAGTTTGGTGTACATTTGAAAAATTGTGGAATAGTTTCGCAACTCACGCCACCCGGAACACCACAGCGTAATGGTGTGTCCGAACGTCGTAATCGTACTTTACTAGATATGGTGCGATCTATGATGTCTCTTACTGATTTACCGCTATCGTTTTGGGGATACGCTCTAGAGACGGCCGCATTCACGTTAAATAGGGCACCATCAAAATCCGTTGAGACGACGCCTTATGAACTGTGGTTTGGCAAGAAACCAAAGTTGTCATTTCTTAAAGTTTGGGGCTGCGATGCTTATGTGAAAAAGCTTCAACCTAATAAGCTCGAACCCAAATCGGAGAAATGTGTCTTCATAGGATACCCAAAGGAGACTGTTGGGTACACCTTCTATCACAGATCCGAAGGCAAAACATTCGTTGCTAAGAATGGATCCTTTCTAGAGAAGGAGTTTCTCTCGAAAGAAGTGAGTGGGAGGAAAGTAGAACTTGACGAGGTAACTGTACCTGCTCCTTTATTGGAAAGTAGTACATCACAGAAAACTGTTTCTGCGACACCTACACCAATAAGTGAGGAAGTTAATGATGATAGTCATGAAACTTCAGATCAAGATACTACTGAACCTCGTAGATCAACCAGAGTAAGATCCACGCCAGAGTGGTATGGTAATCCTGTTCTGGAAATCATGCTACTAGATCATGATGAACCTACGAACTATGAAGAAGCGATGGTGAGCCCAGATTCCGCAAAGTGGCTTGAAGCCATGAAATCTGAGATGGGATCCATGTATGAGAACAAAGTATGGACTTTGGTTGACTTGCCCGATGATCGGCAAGCAATTGAGAATAAATGGATCTTTAAGAAGAAGACTGACGCTGATGGTAATGTTACTGTCTACAAAGCTCGACTTGTCGCGAAAGGTTTTCGGCAAGTTCAAGGGATTGACTACGATGAGACCTTCTCACCCGTAGCGATGCTTAAGTCCGTCCGAATCATGTTAGCAATTGCCGCATTTTATGATTATGAAATTTGGCAAATGGATGTCAAAACTGCATTCCTGAATGGATTTCTGGAAGAAGAGTTGTATATGATGCAACCAGAAGGTTTTGTCGATCCAAAAGGAGCTAACAAAGTGTGCAAGCTCCAGCGATCCATTTATGGACTGGTGCAAGCCTCTCGGAGTTGGAATAAACGCTTTGATAGTGTGATCAAAGCATTTGGTTTTATACAGACTTTCGGAGAAGCTTGTATTTACAAGAAAGTGAGTGGGAGCTCTGTAGCATTTCTAATATTATATGTGGATGACATATTACTAATTGGAAATGATATAGAATTTCTGGATTAAAAACAAAACCCGTGTAAATAGTTTACTTTTTAAGCTTTCTTCTTGTAGCTTTTAGTTAGTTTACTTTTCATGCTTGTAGTAGTAGTAATTAAAAACAAAACCCAAAAAGATTTATCGTTCTTATTTTGCTTGTTGGGAGCTCTCCCGTGTAAATAGTTTTGTTTTATTTCTTTTCTTTGGGGGTCGAGAGGAGAAGACCATGATGAAAATGTTGAGTGGCTCTCTTATGCATTATTGTTGATCTAACAAAGAGCCCATATTACCTTGTCTTCTCTCTTGAATTGAATGCTTGCAGATTCCAGCTTAGTCCAATGCACGTGCATTATTATTATTATCCATGCCGTTCGGTCGTGCAAGTGAAAGGCAATAATGATGATATATGATGAACTGACTGTGATGAGAAAAGATGGTATGAACTCGAACTCTCTTGTTTTTGTAAATATGATCAGTCCATCATTCCTGATTCAACTTATTATGAATGAAACATGTTTGCAATGACAATTAGGGATTATAGTTGCTTATGCCATGCTTAATTTGCTAGGAGTTTATAATGGTTTACCTTGCGTGCCAACATGCTATTAAAATGGTTGTGATGTGGTATGATAGGGTGGTATCCTCCTTTGAACGATTCTAGTGGATTGACTTGGCACATGTTCACGCATGTAGTTGAAACAAAATCAACATAGCCTCTACGATATTTATCTTCATGGTGAATTATATCCTACTCATGCTTGCATTCGGTGTTGATTAATTTTAATGCATATTCATGACTGTTGTCGCTCTCTAGCTGGTCGCTTCTCATACTCTTTCTAGCCTTCACTTGTACTAAGCAGGAATACTGCTTGTGCATCCAATTCCATAAACCCCAAAGTTATTCCATATGAGTCCACCATACCTTCCTATATATGGTATCTACCTGCCGTTCCAAGTAAATTTGTATGTGCCAAACTCTAAACCTTCAAATGAACATTCTGTTTTGTATGCTCGAATAGCTCATGTATCAACTAGGGTTGTATGTATCTTCCATGCTAGGCGGGTTATTCTCAAGAGGAGTGGACTCCGCTCCTCACTCACGAGAAAATGGCTGGTCACTAGGATGCCCAATCCCATGCTCAAATCAAATCAAAATAATTGTAAACAAAACTCCCCCAGGATTGTTGTTAGTTGGAGGCACCTGTTGTTTCGGGCAAGCCGTGGATTGATGCTTGTTGGTGGTGGGGGAGTATAAACTTTACCATTCTGCTTGGGAACCGCCTATAATGTGTGTAGCATGAAAGATATCGAGATCTCTCAGTTGTTATGTTGACAATGAAAGTATACCACTCAAAATATTATTCATCTCCATTTCAAAATCGAGCTCTAGCACCTCTACAAATCCCTGCTTCCCTCTGCGAAGGGCCTATCCATTTACTTTTATGTTGAGTCATCATACTCTTATTAAAAAGCACCAGTTGGAGAGCACCGCTGTCATATGCATGTATTATCGTTAGTTTACATTGAGTATGACTTGACTGGATCTCTTTTACCATGAATTACAATGTCTAGCCAGCCCTTGATCTTTAAAGGTGCTCTGAATTTATGTTTTGCGGTCTCAAAAAGGGCTAGCGAGATACCATCTTGTTATATCATATGATTATTTTGAGAAAGTGTTGTCATCCGAGATTTATTAGTATTGCTCGCTAGTTGATTATGCCATTGATATGAGTAAACATGAGACCTAAATGTTATTGTGAATATGGTTAGATCATAATCTTTTCTGAAAACTTGAATGCTGGCTTTGCATATTTACAACAACAAGAGCAAACAGAGTTTGTAAAAGTTTTTCTTTATCACTTTCAATTTATCAACTGAATTGCTTGAGGACAAGCAAAGGTTTAAGCTTGGGGGAGTTGATACGTCTCCGTCGTATCTACTTTTCCAAACACTTTTGGCCTTGTTTTGGACTCTAACTTGCATGATTTGAATGGAACTAACCCGGACTGACGTTGTTTTCAGCAGAATTGCCATGGTGTTATTTTTGTGCAGAAATAAAAGTTCTCAGAATGACCTGAAAATCAATGGAGATTATTTTTTGAATATATAAAAATACTAGCAAAAAGATCCACGTCAGGGGGCCCACACTCTATCCACGAGGGTGGGGGCGCGCCAACCCCCCCCCCTTCCCTGGGCGCGCCCCCTGCCTCGTGGGCCCCCTAACGCTCCACCGACCTCAATTCCAACTCCATATATTCACTTTCGGGGAGAAAAAAATCAGAGAGAAGGATTCATCGCGTTTTATGATACGGAGCCGTCGCCAAGCCCTAAACTCTCTCGGGAGGGCTGATCTGGAGTCCATTCAGGGCTCCGGAGAGGAGAATCCGTCGCCATCGTCATCATCAGCCTTCCTCCATCACCAATTTCATGATGCTCACCGCCATGCGTGAGTAATTCCATCGTAGGCTTGCTGGACGGTGATGGGTTGGATGAGATTTATCATGTAATCGAGTTAGTTTTGTTAGGGTTTGATCCCTAGTATCCACTATGTTCTGAGATTGATGTTGCTATGACTTTGCTATGCTTAATGCTTGTCACTTGGGCCCGAGTGCCATGATTTCAGATCTGAACCTATTATGTTTTCAAGAATATATGTGAGTTCTTGATCCTATCTTGCAACTCTATAGTCACCTATTATGTGTTATGATCCATTAACCCCGAAGTGACAATAATCGGGATACTTACCGGTGATGACCGTAGTTTGAGGATTTCATATATTCACTATGTGTTAAAGCTTTGGTCCGGTACTCTATTAAAAGGAGGCCTTAATATCCCTTAGTTTCCAATAGGACCCCGCTGCCACGGGAGGGTAGGATAAAAGATGTCATGCAAGTTCTTTTCCATAAGCACGTATGACTATATTCGGAATACATGCCTACATTACATTGATGAATCGGAGCTAGTTCTGTGTCACCCTATGTTATAACTGTTGCATGATTGATCGCATCCGACATAATTATCCAGCACTGATCCAATGCCTACAAGCTTTTCCTATATTGTTCTTCGCTTAGTTACTTTTCTGTTGCTACTGTTATAATCACTATAAAACCAAAAATATTACTTTTGCTACCGTTACCACTAGTATCATATTACTTTGCTACCAAATACCTTGCTGATGATATTAAGTTTCCAGGTGTGGTTGAATTGACAACTCAGCTGCTAATACTTGAGAATATTCTTTGGCTCCCCTTGTGTCGAATCAATAAATTTGGGTTGAATACTCTACCCTCAAAAACTATTGCGATCCCCTATACTTGTGGGTTATCATCCAGCCATTAATACAATTAATTAATTAGTCAAACACTTAATTAGGGATCCAGATAATTAATAATATGAAGCTTTCCAGCCATGCATGTCTCTACTATTAAATGAGAGTTGGGGACTATATGTGGTATGTCCAACTCAACTCCCCTTGATCCCCCCCTATGAGAAAACCCATCCGCCACCACCTCCACATACACACAACAAAACCCACCTTCCTTTCCTTGCGTAAAAACAAAAAAACAACCAAAAAAGATCGTCCTCTTCCTGAACCCCTCCCCCTCAACGATGATCCACTGCCTACCGCAATGCCGAGCTTACATCCTCTGAAACAATGACACGCCTTAGGGTTGGTCTGGTTGCCGCCGTGCGTCCTCAGAGGAGTTGCCCAAGGAGTGTGTCTCAGGGTCGGTCTGCTCGAGAGGCAAATGCGGGAAGAGTATTCACATGATCGATGTGTTGACACCATATTTTTACATGGCAAAAAACCAAATCAAGATGACATTGGATGGAAAATGTTTCAAATGAAAGTTCTTTGTCTTGTCGAAACGGACGATTTTGATATAAAAACCGTCCCCATCCGAGATCGTATGTGAAAGTTACAACCAAAACTGTGCATTGCAGCACTGCATGATCGGATCATTCGGGCCGGGGTCCAGATCAACCGGCCAGAGGCGGAATAAATGACGCAAATAACAGAAGCTAAAAGATGAAGCCGGATGATCTGGTTGTAGACCTGGATGATCCGAGTAAAGGCCATTCGGGCAAGGTTCCGGACGTCCGGACAAGTTTTTCTGCTACAGACTTTAGAAAACAGCCCGAAACCTCCTCAAGATGGCTTCAGATCGAAAAGTGTTCAGCAGAAAAGTTGTGTGTCTCGTCGAAATGGTTAATTTTGATATAAAAATCATCTTAATCCAAGTTCATATGCAAAAGTTAGAGTCGGTTTAGTGATCTACTGTCAGAAAACTGGGGTAGGCCGGATCATCCGGGCCTTGAGCTGAACATCCGGGCCGGAGGTCATGAATAGTCCGTGTTTTATTAGGTTTTGATGATTTAGACCGCTAGGAAAGTCCTTTTTTGTACGGGAAGTCCATCCGTCTCTTATCTCTACTACTTAAAAAGAACGCAAGGTTCCCATTTCGCCTTTTTTCCCACCACTCGTTCGTCCAACCTTCCATGTATATGATAATCAATCACCTTAATTTACTTACCTTCTGAATCAATTGCACTTTAATTTACTTACCAAACTTCTAATCAAAATATATCTACTACTTAAAAAAATGCAATGTTGGAAATATGCGCTAGAGACAATAATAAAAGCATTATTATTATATTTCCTTGTTCATGATAATTGTCTTTATTCATGCTATAATTGTGTTATCCGGAAATCGTAATACATGTGTGAATAACAGACACCAACATGTCCCTAGTAAGCCTCTAGTTGACTAGCCCGTTGATCAACAGATAGTCATGGTTTCCTGACTATGGACATTGGATGTCATTGATAACGAGATCACATCATTAGGAGAATGATGTGATGGACAAGACCCAATCCTAAACATAGCACAAGATCGTATAGTTCGTTTGCTAGAGTTTTTCCAATGTCAAGTATCCTTTCCTTAGAACATGAGATCGTGTAACTCCCGGATGCCGTAGGAGTGCTTTGGGTGTACCAAACGTCACAACGTAACTGGGTGACTATGAAGGTATACTACGGGTATCTCCGAAAGTGTCTGTTGGGTTGACACGGATCAAGACTGGGATTTGTCACTCCGTATGACGAAGAGGTATCACTGGGCCCACTCGGTAATGCATCATCATTATGAGCTCAAAGTGACCAAGTGTCTGGTCACGAGATCATGCATTACGGTACGAGTAAAGTGACTTGCCGGTAACGAGATTGAACAGGTATTGGGATACCGACGATCGAATCTCGGGCAAGTAACATACCGGTTGACAAAGGGAATTGTATACGGGGTTGCTTGAATCCTCGACATCGTGGTTCATCCGATAAGATCATCGAGGAACATGTGGGAGCCAACATGGGTATCCAGATCCCGCTGTTGGTTATTGACCGGAGAGCTATCTCGGTCATGTCTACATGTCTCCTGAACCCGTAGGGTCTACACACTTAGGGTTCGGTGACGCTAGGGTTGTAGGGATATGTATATGCAGTAACCTGAATGTTGTTCGGAGTCCCGGATGAGATCCTGGACGTCACGAGGAGTTCCGGAATGGTCCGGAGGTAAAGAATTATATATAGGAAGTGCTATTTCGGCCATCGGGACAAGTTTCAGGGTCACCGGTATTGTACCGGGACCACCGGAAGGGTCCCAGGGGTCCACCGGGTGGGGCCACCTATCCCGGAGGGCCCCATGGGCTGAAGTGGGAAGGGACCCAGCCCAAAGTGGGCTGGGGTGCCACTCCCCTAAGGGCCCATGCGCCTAGGGTTGGGGGAAACCCTAAAAGGGGGCGCCCCCTTGCTTGGGGGGCAAGCCCCCCACCCCTTGGCCCCCCCCTAGGAGATTGCATCTCCTAGGGCCGGCGCCCCCCCCCCCCCCTAGGCCCCCTATATATAGTGGGGGGGGAGGGCATCTCACCTTTGCCTTTGGTGCCTCCCTCTCCCTCTCCAACACCCCCTCCTCCTCCATAGTGCTTGGCGAAGCCCTGACGAAGTACTGCAGCTCCACCACCACCACGCCGTCATGCTGCTGCTGGAGCCATCTTCCTCAACCTCTCCTTCCCCCTTGCTGGATCAAGAAGAAGGAGACGTTACGCTGACCGTACGTGTGTTGAATGCGGAGGTGCCGTCCGTTCGGCGCTAGGATCTCTGGTGATTTGGATCACGTTGTGTACGACTTCCTCATCCCCGTTCTTTGAACGCTTCCGCGCGTGATCTATAAAGGTATGTAGATGCAATCCGATTACTCGTTGCTAGATGAACTCCTAGATGGATCTTGGTGAAACCGTAGGAAAATTTTTGTTTTCTGCAACGTTCCCCAACAGTGGCATCATGAGCTAGGTCTATGCGTAGTTCTTCTTGCGCGAGTAGAACACAATTTGTTGTGGGCGTAGATGTTGTCAACTTTCTTGCCGCTACTAGTCTTATCTTGCTTCAACGGTATTGTGGGATGAAGCGGCCCGGACCAACCTTACACGTACGCTTACGTGAGACCGGTTCCACCGACTAACATGCACTAGTTGCATAAGGTGGCTGGCGGGTGTCTGTCTCTCCTACTTTAGTTGGAGAGGATTCGATGAAAAGGGTCCTTATGAAGGGTAAATAGAAGTTGACAAATCACGTTGTGGCTTTCATGTAGGTAAGAAAACGTTCTTGCTAGAACCCTATTGCAGCCACGTAAAACTTGCAACAACAATTAGAGGACGTCTAACTTGTTTTTGCAGCAAGTGTTCTGTGATGTGATATGGCCAAAGTTGTGATGAATGATGAATGATATATATATGTGGTGTATGAGATCATGTTCTTGTAATAGGAATCACGACTTGCATGTCGATGAATATGACAACCGGCAGGAGCCATAGGAGTTGTCTTTATTTTTTATATGACCTGCGTGTCATTGAGAAACGCCATGTAAATTACTTTACTTTATTGCTAAACGTGTTAGCCTTAGTAGTAGAAGTAATAGTTGGCAAGCAACTTCATGGAGACACGATGATGGAGATCATGGTGTCATGCCGGTGACAAGATGATCATGGAGCCCCAAGATGGAGATCAAAGGAGCTATGTGATATTGGCCATATCATGTCACTTTTATTATTTGATTGCATGTGATGTTTATCATGTTTTTGCATCTTGTTTGCTTAGAACGACGGTAGTAAATAAGATGATCCCTCATAATAATTTCAAAAGTGTTCCCCCTAACTGTGCACCATTGCGACAGTTCGTTGTTTCGAAGCACCACGTGATGATCGGGTGTGATAGATTCTAGCGTTCACATACAACGGGTATAAGACAGATTTACACATGCAGACACTTAGGTTGACTTGACGAACCTAGCATGTACAGACATGGCCTCGGAACACAGAAGACCGAAAGGTCGAGCATGAGTCGTATAGAAGATACGATCAACATGAAGATGTTCACCGATGTTGACTAGTCTGTCTCACGTGATGATCGGACACGGCCTAGTTAACTCGGATCATGTTATACTTAGATGATAGGAGGGATGTCTATCTAAGTGGGAGTTCATTAAATAATTTGATTAGATGAACTTAATTATCATGAACTTAGTCTAAAGTATTTACAATATGTCTTGTAGATCAAATGGCCAACGTAGTCCTCAACTTCAACGCGTTCCTAGAGAAAACCAAGCTGAAAGACGATGGCAGCAACTATACGGACTGGGTCCGGAACCTGAGGATCATCCTCATAGCTGCCAAGAAAGAATATGTCCTACAAGCACCGCTAGGTGACGCACCCGTCCCACAGAACCAAGACGTTATGAACGCTTGGCAGACACGTGCTGATGACTACTCCCTCGTTCAGTGCGGCATGCTTTACAGCTTAGAGCCGGGGCTCCAAAAGCGTTTTGAGAGACATGGAGCATATGAGATGTTCGAAGAGCTGAAAATGGTTTTTCAAGCTCATGCCCGGGTCGAGAGATATGAAGTCTCCGACAAATTCTTCAGCTGTAAGATGGAGGAAAATAGTTCTGTCAGTGAGCACATACTCACTATGTCTGGGTTACATAACCTCTTGACTCAGCTGGGAGTTAATCTCCCGGATGATGCGGTCATTGACAGAATCCTCCAGTCGCTTCCACCAAGCTACAATAGCTTTGTGATGAACTTCAATATGCAGGGGATGGAAAAGACCATTCCTGAGTTATTTTCAATGCTGAAATCAGCAGAGGTAGAAGTCAAGAAGGAACATCAAGTGTTGATGGTCAATAAAACCACTAAGTTCAAGAAGGGCAAGGGTAAAAGGAGCTTCAAGAAGGACGGCAAGGGAGTTGCCGTGCCCGGCAAGCAAGCTGCCGGGAAGAAGCCAAAGAATGGACCCAAGCCCGAGACTGAGTGCTTTTATTGCAAGGGAAGTGGTCACTGGAAGCGGAACTGCCCCAAATACTTAGCGGACAAGAAGGCCGGCAAAACAAAAGGTATATGTGATATACATGTAATTGATGTGTACCTTACCAGTACTCATAGTAGCTCCTGGGTATTTGATACCGGTGCAGTTGCTCACATTTGTAACTCAAAGCAGGAGCTTCGGAATAAGCGGAGACTGGCGAAGGACGAGGTGACGATGCGCGTTGGGAATGGTTCCAAGGTCGATGTGATCGCCGTCGGCACGCTACCTCTACATTTACCTACGGGATTAGTTTTGAACCTCAATAATTGTTATTTAGTGCCAAGTTTGAGCATAAACATTGTATCAGGGTCTCGTTTAATACGAGATGGCTACTCATTTAAATCCGAGAATAATGGTTGTTCTATTTATATGAGAGATATGTTTTATGGTCATGCTCAGATGGTGAATGGTTTATTCTTAATGAATCTCGAGCGTATTGCTACACATATTCATAGTGTGAGTGCCAAAAGATGTAAGGTTGATAATGATAGTCCCACATACTTGTGGCACTGCCGCCTTGGTCACATAGGTGTCAAACGCATGAAGAAGCTCCATGCAGATGGACTTTTAGAGTCTCTTGATTACGAATCATTTGACACGTGCGAACCATGCCTCATGGGTAAAATGACCAAGACTCCGTTCTCAGGAACAATGGAGCGAGCAACCAACCTATTGGAAATCATACATACTGATGCGTGCGGTCCAATGAGTGTTGAGGCTCACGGTGGCTATCGTTATGTTCTCACCCTCACTGATGACTTGAGTAGATATGGGTAT
Source organism: Triticum urartu (assembly GCF_056163025.1). Taxonomy (NCBI): domain Eukaryota; kingdom Viridiplantae; phylum Streptophyta; class Magnoliopsida; order Poales; family Poaceae; genus Triticum; species Triticum urartu. The sequence goes on along the minus strand of NC_141877.1, from coordinate 50,247,036 downwards.
ATCTACTTAATGAAACACAAGTCTGAAACCTTTGAAAAGTTCAAGGAATTTCAGAGTGAGGTTGAAAATCAACGTGACAGAAAAATCAAGTTTTTGCGATCAGATCGTGGAGGAGAATCCTTGAGTCACGAATTTGGTACACACTTAAGAAAATGTGGAATAGTTTCACAACTCACGCCACCTGGAACACCTCAACGAAATGGTGTGTTCGAACGTCGTAATCGCACTCTATTAGATATGGTGCGATCTATGATGTCTCTTACTGATTTACCACTATCTTTTTGGGGCTATGCTTTAGAGACTGCCGCATTCACTTTAAATAGGGCTCCGTCGAAATCCGTTGAGACGACACCGTATGAATTATGGTTTGGAAAGAAACCTAAGCTGTCGTTTCTAAAAGTTTGGGGATGCGATGCTTATGTCAAGAAACTTCAACCTGAAAAGCTCGAACCCAAGTCGGAAAAATGCGTCTTCATAGGATACCCTAAAGAAACTATTGGGTATACCTTCTACCTCAGATCCGAAGGCAAGATCTTTGTTGCCAAGAATGGATCCTTTCTAGAGAAGGAGTTTCTCTCGAAAGTAGTAAGTGGGAGGAAAGTAGAACTTGATGAAGTATTACCTCTTGAACCGGAAAAGGGCGCAACTCAAGAAAATGTTCCTGAGGTGCCTGCACCGACTAGAGAGGAAGTTAATGATGATGATCAAGATACTTCTGATCAAGCTCCTACTGAAATTCATAGGTCCACAAGGACACGTTCCGCACCAGAGTGGTACGGCAACCCTGTCTTGGAAATCATGTTGTTAGACAACGGTGAACCTTCGAACTATGAAGAAGCGATGGTGGGCCCAGATTCCGACAAATGGCTGGAAGCCATGAAATCCGAGATAGGATCCATGTATGAAAACGAAGTATGGACTTTGACTGACTTGCCCGTTGAGCGGCGAGCCATAGAGAATAAATGGATCTTTAAGAAGAAGACAGACGCGGATGGTAATGTTACCATCTATAAAGCTCGGCTTGTCGCTAAGGGTTATCGACAAGTTCAAGGGGTTGACTACGATGAGACTTTCTCACCGGTAGCGAAGCTGAAGTCCGTCCGAATCATGTTAGCAATTGCCGCATTCTATGATTATGAGATATGGCAAATGGACGTCAAAACGGCATTCCTTAATGGTTTCCTTAAGGAATAATTGTATATGATGCAGCCGGAAGGTTTTGTCGATCCTAAGAATGCTGACAAGGTGTGCAAGCTCCAACGCTCGATTTATGGGCTGGTGCAAGCATCTCGGAGTTGGAACATTCGCTTTGATGAGATGATCAAAGCGTTTGGGTTTACGCGGACTTATGGAGAAGCCTGCGTTTACAAGAAAGTGAGTGGGAGCTCTGTAGCATTTCTCATATTATATGTAGATGACATACTTTTGATGGGAAATGATATAGAACTCTTGGACAGCATTAAGGCCTACTTGAATAAAAGTTTTTCAATGAAGGACCTTGGAGAAGCTGCATATATATTAGGCATCAAGATCTATAGAGATAGATCAAGACGCCTCATAGGTCTTTCACAAAGCACATACCTTGATAAGATATTGAAGAAGTTCAATATGGATCAGTCTAAGAAAGGGTTCTTGCCTGTGTTGCAAGGTGTGAAATTGAGCTCAGCTCAATGTCCGACCACGGCAGAAGATATAGAAGAGATGAGTGTCATCCCCTATGCCTCAGCCATAGGTTCTATTATGTATGCCATGCTATGTACCAGACCTGATGTAAACCTTGCCGTAAGTTTGGTAGGAAGGTACCAAAGTAATCCCGGCAAGGAACACTGGACAGCGGTCAAGAATATGCTGAAGTACCTGAAAAGGACTAAGGAAATGTTTCTCGTTTATGGAGGTGACGAAGAGCTCGTCGTAAAGGGTTACGTCGACGCTAGCTTCGACACAGATCTGGATGACTCTAAGTCGCAAACCGGATACGTGTATATTTTGAATGGTGGGGCAGTAAGCTGGTGCAGTTGCAAGCAGAGCGTCATGGCGGGATCTACATGTGAAGCGGAGTACATGGCAGCCTCGGAAGCAACACATGAAGCAATTTGGGTGAAGGAGTTCATCACCGACCTAGGAGTCATACCCAATGCGTCGGGGCCGATCAAACTCTTCTGTGACAACACTGGAGCTATTGCACTTGCCAAGGAGCCCAGGTTTCACAAGAAGACAAGGCACATCAAGCGTCGCTTCAACTCCATTCGTGAAAATGTTCAAGATGGAGACATAGATATTTGTAAAGTACATACGGACCTGAATGTAGCAGATCTGTTGACTAAACCTCTCCCTAGAGCAAAACATGATCAACACCAGAATTCCATGGGTGTTCGATTCATCACAATGTAACTAGATTATTGACTCTAGTGCAAGTGGGAGACTATTGGAAATATGCCCTAGAGGCAATAATAAAAGCATTATTATTATATTTCCTTGTTCATGATAATTGTCTTTATTCATGCTATAATTGTGTTATCCGGAAATCGTAATACATGTGTGAATAACAGACACCAACATGTCCCTGGTATGCCTCTAGTTGACTAGCCCGTTGATCAATAGATAGTCATGGTTTCCTGACTATGGACATTGGATGTCATTGATAACGAGATCACATCATTAGGAGAATGATGTGATGGACAAGACCCAATCCTAAACATAGCACAAGATCGTATAGTTCGTTTGCTAGAGTTTTTCCAATGTCAAGTATCCTTTCCTTAGACCATGAGATCGTGTAACTCCCGGATGCCGTAGGAGTGCTTTGGGTGTACCAAACGTCACAACGTAACTGGGTGACTATGAAGGTATACTATGGGTATCTCCGAAAGTGTCTGTTGGGTTGACACGGATCAAGACTGGGATTTGTCACTCCGTATGACGGAGAGGTATCACTGGGCCCACTCGGTAATGCATCATCATAATGAGCTCAAAGTGACCAAGTGTCTGGTCACGGGATCATGCATTACGGTACGAGTAAAGTGACTTGCCGGTAACGAGATTGAACGAGGTATTGGGATACCGACGATCGAATCTCGGGCAAGTAACATATCGATTGACAAAGGGAATTGCATACGGGGTTGATTGAATCCTCGACATCGTGGTTCATCCGATGAAATCATCGTGGAGCATGTGGGAGCCAACATGGGTATCCAGATCCCGCTGTTGGTTATTGACCGGAGAGTCGTCTCGGTCATGTCTGCTTGTCTCCACAACCCGTAGGGTCTACACACTTAAGGTTCGGAGTCCCGGATGAGATCCCGGACGTCACGAGGAGTTCCGGAATGGTCCGGAGGTAAAGAATTATATATAGGAAGTGCTGTTTCGGCCATCGGGACAAGTTTCGGGGTTATCGGTATTGTACCGGGACCACCGGAGGGGTCCCGTGGGCCCACCGGGTGGGGCCACCTGTCCCGGGGGGCCACATGGGCTGTAGGGGGTGCGCCTTGGCCTATATGGGCCAAGGGCACCAGCCCCTATAGGCCCATGCGCCTAGGGTTTCCACCAAGGAGGAGTCCAAGTGGTGGAAGGCACCCCGAGGTGCCTTGGGGGGAGGGAAACCCTCCCCTGGCCGCCGCACCTAGGAGATTAGATCTCCTAGGCTGCGCACCAGCCCCCCTTGGCACCCCTATATATAGTGGAGGGGAGAGGAGGGATTTCATACACCAGCCCCTGGCGCCTCCCTCTCTCCCCGTTACGTCTCTCTCTCGCAGTATAGGCGAAGCCCTGCTACTGTGACGCCCTGCATCCACCACCACGCCGTCGTGCTGCTGGATCTTCATCAACCTCTCATTTCCCCTTGCTGGATCAAGAAGGAGGAGACGTCTCCCGTCCCGTACGTGTGTTGAACGCGGAGGTGCCGTCCGTTCGGCGCTTGGTCATCGGTGATTTGGATCACGTCGTGTACGACTACATCATCACCGTTCTTTGAACGCTTCCGCACGCGATCTACAAGGTATGTAGATGCATCTGATGACTCGTTGCTAGATGAACTCCTAGATAGATCTTGGTGAAACGAGTAGGAAAATTTTTGTTTTCTGCAACGTTCCCCAACAGGTTGGACGAAGAAGTGGTGAAAAAAAGGTGAAATGGGAACCTTGCGTTCTTTTTAAGTAGTAGAGATATTTTGATTAGAAGTTTGGTAAGTAAATTAAAGTGGAATCGATTCAGAAGGTAAGTAAATTAGGATGATTGATTATCATATACATGAAAGGTTGGACGAATGAGTGGTGGGAAAAAAGGTGAAATGGGAACCTTGCGTTCTTTTTAAGTAGTAGAGATATAAGGTAATTCACGGTCAGACTTGATGAACATTTATTTATACAATCGCATTATTATTGACATGTAAATCACAAGTTAACGTATTAGAATATTTATATCCCGTTGTAACGCACGGGAATTGTTCTAGTATAGACAAAAGATGACGGCCGATTAAAAAACAACATACAATCGAACAAATCTATCTACATCTTTTATGTTTACTTTTCCTTATCTCTTGTTCTTTTTCTTCCTCGTTATTTGTTCGTTCTTCTTCATTGTAGGACGGCGAACCTCAAGGCCCTAGGGGCGATCTGGTCGACTTAGGGCAGCCCATAGCCGCTACGCCCTCTATTGGGGTCCCTCCCGGGCGTGTGGGGTTTCGGGTCCTGAAAAGCGTCCACCGTATTGTCTTGCGTACCGCACTTCCGGCAGGTCTCCTTCGACGTGAGCTGTGGTGCATCATCCTCGGCGTCGAGGGTACACGGTGACGTGTTCACGTGCGAACACGATGTCCCTCGTTCCATCATCTTCCTATTCATGCATTATTTACATCATGGGATGAGTGCTGCAGCGGACAGCCGGACGAGCATAGATGAATCAACCCAGCTGCCACCATCCTAAGAGCACAAAACGAGCTTCCTATAACCCTTTTTTTCACAATTACTCCCTCCGTTCCGAATTACTTGTCTCAGATTTGTCTAGATACGGAGGTATCTAGCACTAAAATGAGTCTAGATACATCCGTATCTAGACAAATCCAAGACAAGTAATTCGGAACGGAGGGAGTACATGTTAACCGCATACATTCACAAAATTGTACAAACTCTCAGATTTTTATGATTACAAATATTGTTCTTTTTTTTAAATGGATATTTGTGTGAGTAGACGTTCCAAAAATTATGTAAGGGAACATTCTTGATACATGTTATTTACAGAGAGTATTGTTCTTCGGACATGAGTATCACATTAATTATGGAATGTATTACCGAGCCTTAAATGGCTGGATCACGCTTATTATGAAAGATATCACAAGTCAATACCCAAGCACCAAATCAATTTCAAAATCAAGTCATTAATGCAATTAATTATGAATCCAATTAATTATGTCCGTTTAAGTATGATTTTTTTCCTCTAAATTATGTATGAAATCAAGCCATTAATGTAATTAATTAATTAGTCAAACACATAATTAGGGATGGAGATAATTAATAGTAGAAACTTTTTTCAAATTTATCATTACTATTAAACCCTAAACCCCCTTACGAAAAAACCCATCCGCTCCCACCTCTCCACACGCACAAGAAAACCCACTCCCTTTGCCTCAAGCAAAAAGAAAACAAAAATACAAAAGAATAATGTGGAAACCAATCACCAAATCACTTTGGGAATGAAGTCATAAAGCAATTAATGAGCCAAATAATTAATTATATGTGAGATTAATTAAGTCTATTTAAGTAGGGATTAATGCAAACCAAGTTTAGAATCGAGCCATTAATGCAATTGATTAATTAGTCAGACACTTAATTAGGGATGCGGATAATTAAATGGGAACTCCCCTTGCTTCCCCCTACGAAAAAATCCATCCGTCGCCACCTCCTCATATGCACAAGAAAACCCACCTCCCTTGCCTCGCACAAAAAAACAAACAAACAAAAAGATCGTCCCCCTCCTGAATCCTTCCCCCTCAACGATGATCCGCTTCCTACCACACTGCCGAGGTGACATCCTCTGAGACAACGATGTGCCTCACGTTGACCCGGTCGCCGCCGTGCATCCTCAGAGGAGGTGCCCAAGGAGCGCGCCTTCGGGTCGGTCCGGCCGAAAGGCAATTGCAGGAAGAGTCTTCACATGATCAATGTCCCTCATACCATCATCTTCCTATCCATGCATTATTTTATATCATGTGATGAGTGCTGCAGCGAATGGCCGGACGAGCATAGATGGATCAACCCAGCTGCCACCACCAGAGCGCACAAAGCGAGCTTCCTATAGACCTTTTTTTCTTTCACAATTACAGGTTAACCGCATACATTCACGAATTGTAAAAACTCTCGGGTTTTTGTTAATATAAAAATTGTTCTTTTCTAAATGGATATGTGTGTCAGCACACATTCCAAAAATTATTTAAGCAATCATTCTTGATACCAAGGTCATGCATGTCTAATTAGTGAATTTTATTTTGTAGCTCAATTTTTTTCATGATATACCAACAACCAAAATAACAATAGAGTACATTTAAAAAAAAGTTGTAGGTGTAACGGGTAACATACTAGATTGAGGGGTATAATTAGATTAGGAGTTCAGAGTATCGATGCTTCCTAAAGTATATGCATTGTAGCCCATAGCAATGCACCGGCATTGTACCAGTAATAGTTAGTGTTGGAAGTTTATGTAATATGTCTTTCCTCACCGGTGTAAAACTGTATTTCATGCGAACCAACATGTGCTTGAATAATAGTTAGGTGGGAAGTAGTATCCCAGCCCACCAAAGTTCAGATTCTAGACTTGACATTAGTGCTCGCATTTCCTAGATTTACTTTGGGCCTTCTGTCCATTTGCATTGGGAGGAGACATTCATGTCGACTACGAAGACGTTTATGACAACTTCATCAATCTCAAGATAATGTGTCGGCTGAGTCTCTTTGAGATGCTTATAGGAATAGTGTGTGCGTGTGTGTTTATTGAAGTGACTATATGTGCGTATGTATGAAGGTTCCGTCAGTATTGTGTTAAAATTCACCCGCAAAAAAAGTAATGTGTTAAAAAATTTCCCATTATTTTTTCATATGGCCACTGGTAGGCGGGACCCATACGGACTAGAGGTAGCATTATTCGCGATGTCGATGGTTTGACAAGTCAAATGAGTACCGCGTATTAGCTTTTTTTTTAAGGTGAAAGGCGCCCTCAACGCCAACTTCATTCAACTCAAAAACAGTGTACAACATGGAGTACAAAACCCTGTAAATTTAAGGTAGAAAGAGTAGAAATGACAGGGCATATTCTGTTCATGTGAGCTGACCCGAAACAACTATAGACAGGTTCCAAAGAGCGACTAAGAATCTGATGAGCTACATTGTGCGTAATCTCATTTATTTCTCTAGATATATGGAATACCTATGGTTGTAGATGTTGTGTAGTCCTATAGAAATCAGCAAGAGATTCTCTAATCACCCAAGGAGTGGAATCTGTTGTTACATTCCTGTTCGCCGCCGCCTTGTCAAGAGAAAGATTGTCAGTGAGAAACGTCGCCTGCTCGACTTGTAAGATCTGCGCTGCTTTGGTAGCAAGAAGAAGAGCTTGTGCTTCAGCTTGTACAAGTGACGAAGTTAGTGGCGCGGATGCTTGAATCTGAACTTGGATAATTCTATTGTCCTGCAAAAACTTCTAATTGAGAAAAACTCCAATGCCCGTAGCTACGTCTCCATTTGATAAACCTGGAATTTTTGAACATTTGGAAAAAGCATCAGAGAATTTTTTGGCTCCTGAGATTAGAAGATCAGACCTAATGGTGCAGCCCTATTGTAGCACCAAACTGTTGTCTCTGTTAATATGAGCATGGAGAGCAGAATTAGGATTGTCAGGAGGAGCCTCTTGGACAGTGTTGCATTCAGCCATGGCTAGCGCAGCAAGATGTACCTGATGAGGGAAAGCACATTTCCTAGCAAAAAGACAATCATTTCTTGATTTCCAAATGCACCATAAGAAGTTGAAAATGTTTGGGATCAATGTATTAAGGGTGATTCATATTGAGCAAAGCATAAATAATATTTTGCATAGAATGATGGTTCTCTGTAAGAAGATATGTCCTAAGATACAAAGGATGAGCAAACCAAGTTGCTCTCACGTGTCATGTTTGGCCCGCGAGATCTTCATAGTGGTGGTATTGGTTGGGATGGTGGCCACCGCTCAACCCGTGCCATTTTTCCCTTCGGATCGGCCTCCGTGTCTAGGTTGTGGTTGCCTCCTCATTTTGTGGCTGCACGGGGACCTTTGGGGCATAGTTGCTTTGACCAATCTCTCCTGCGATGGCGTAACCGGATGGATTACTAATTGCAGCGAATCATATTTCATTGCCATAATCAGCGCAAACCAAGGTAGTCCCTGCTTTACCAGGGTTTCTTCTCATTAATTATTTTAGCGGTCACTTGCCTACATTTTTTTAATCAGAGCCAAATCAGCATATCTTTTTTATTAGCATGTGCTTACAATTTCTTTTAATTATAGTCAACCAACATATTTTCTTCTATCGTCAAATGACACGTGGGATGCACAATAGTTCACGTTTGGGCTAGACCACTGGCAGTTACCAAAACGACATGTGTTTGTAAGATACGAATAAAAATCCAAAACAACGGATGAGTTGAAGGATTAGACTCACAACCTCAAAAAGTCGACCACGTACTGCTAGCCATTTGAACAAATAGCTCCTGCTAATAAATGGCCAACACGAATGTTTAAGAACATAATGTAGCGTCACGTTCAAAAACATTTTTGATTTTTTGAATTTTTTTGAATTTTTAAAAAATAAAGTGATGATTCTTTTCCCAAAAAATGTCAGCATTTTTTGAAAATTTCATTAACTTTTGGAAAAAAGACGAACCAAACTTGAAATGGTTTTTTTGAAATTCACAAACATTTTTTGAAAACAATTTTGAACATTTTAAATGTGTGAATAATTTTAGAAATGGAAACATGTATTGAACATTGAAAACAATTTTCTAAGAAACCGACTTTTTTGAATTTGTGAACAATTTTGGAAATGGAAACATGTTTTGAACATTGAAAACAATTTTTTGAAAAGCATTTTTTCAACACAAACATTACTAGAAATTTTTGAATACTTAAATAAACATGAATATTTTCATATTTGTATAACTTTTTAAAATACAATTTATTTTGAAAATATCGATTTTTTTGGAAAACATAAACATTTTTTGAAAAATGCAAACATTTGTTTAGTTTTGAAAAGAATTTGGAACGAGAAGAAGCAATTTAAAGTTTCAAACATATTTCAAAATGGGAACAAAAATTTGAAATTCTTCTGATTTTAGCAAAAATTTAAGCAAAAGTTGAAATTCTGAAAAAAATGAAGAGTTGAATTTATAAAAAAAGGGAAAATAAAAATAAAATTGGAAAGGAAAAAAAATAAAAAATAAAGAGAAAAGAAAAATAGAAACAGTATAGAGAAAAAACAAAAATGGGTCGGCCCAATCTTTGGCGCCCTATGCGAAACTCTGACTATTTGCCGCCACATGCGGTAAATAATGTTTCTCAGATGCATGGGCAGGAAAAAAATGGGCTGGCTTTGCTGGGCTACAGCGTGCGCGACCCATGTACAAAATTCTGGACAAAACTGTTTTTTTAGCAGATGGACGCACAAAAGTTTAGTATCACCTTGGATAGAACAAAAATCGTTTGGTGGTTAACAGATGAAAAAATCATAGAAACGAACCTTGCTTTATTAGTAGGTGTAGATATAAGAAGAAAAAAGAAAAAAATGAAAAGAAAATTTTATATGAATCTCAATGCAAGATCAAAGGAATATAGCATCAACTGAGACATAACGAAGTCTCAGATGACTGAGACTTAGCAAGACTGATATATTTAACCTTGTTGCAGGATGTTGCTCCCACAGTTCACCCCGACGACAGGTCCCTCACCCACGTGTCGCGTTCTTTGCGCGGTGCACTTACTAGCTGCTCTCCTCCGCCAACGAGTTCAACCCTCACGCCGACCGCATTTGGAGCTCAAGGGCCACCATCAAGGTAAAAAAATTTGCTTGGCTGCTTTTCAGGGATAGGCTAAACATCAAGGCGAATCTGCACCGCAAGACCATTGTCCCCGACTCTCTTTGCCCGAGGTGTGCCCATAACCTCGAGGACACGTCCCACCTTGCCCTCTCCCGCCCTCGGGCGGTCCAGGTGTGGCATCTCCTTGGACTTCACATGCCCCCTCCCCCCCGGCATCGACCACATATGGAGCACTGTCAGTTCGAACGGCCTAGACATCAACATCTGGCCCACGGCCGCCCTCGCCATCCTTTGGAAGCTCTGGGACTCTCGTAACGCCCAGATGTTCCGCTCTGAGACTCACTCAGCTATGGAAACAGGTACTCGACCCGCTAGTCAACAACCCGAAACAGCTACTCCCTCCGGTCCTTTTTACTCCGCGTATTAGATTTCTGTCAAGTCAAACTTTGCAAAGTTCGACTAAATTTATATTAAAAAATATCAACATCTACAATACCAAATATATATACCATCCAACTACATTTCATAATGAATCTAAAAATATTGATTAAGCAATGTCAATGTTGATATTTTTTTCTATAAATTTGGTCAAAGTAGAGATACTTTGACTTCGGACAAAACTTATATGCAGACTAAAAAGGATTGAAGAGAGTACTACACGTTATGTCAGCATTGACAAGACCTGTACCGGATTATCAGCCAAACGAGGGGGCACTAGAGCACTGGAGGATGGATCTAGTAAATTGATTGGTACAAGATACATGCTGCACTACGACAGAAAAGAAATAAGAACGGAAAGAAATAGTCTGAACGATGTACTAGTAAAGTTCACATGCTCCTGGTGTGAATAGTAAGATAAAAAAATAAAAATATATTTCAAAAACAATTCAATTTCTTTGTGGCATACTTTAAAAAATGTTTGTTGTGCATTCAAACGTTCATCACGAAATGACATTGATGGAAGGCGTGGTAAAAAAACAAAATCGACGCTTTAAAAATGTTACTTACAAACACATTTTGGAGCTTTGATTTTGTTTTTTTCGCAACGACTTCGACCAATGTGATTTCATGATGAAATATTGTATGCACAACAAACATTTCTGAAAGTATGCCACAAAATATTCAGAAATTTTTGAAATATTATTTTATTTTATTAATTTTACTGTTCACACCAGGAACATATGAGCTCAGGTGTAGAAAGGTACTTTTGAGATTTTCCATAGCTTCGCCTCCCATCCACCCTCGCACTGCACTTTATACCGAAGAACACGTGCCCAAGTTTGGTTTACAGTGATTAAACACTGTTTACATGTTGAGCACTCTCAGGCGCAAACTACACACAATCTGGAGTTCTGGAGTCCGGACACTGAGTAGAGATTTTAGGCCGTCAGCCGGTTGAGCAGCCGCCGTAAGCTTTTGCATTGCATGTCGTTCCTTCTTACTATGCTTGCTCTGTTCTGAACATCCTGAACTTTGAACACTTGCAGGTAGCTTCTGAAGTTTGAACACTTCTTATTTACTTGTACCAAATTTATATTTCAAAATCACTGGAACATACACTGGCATGGACCAAGACATACAAGATGCTCATATATTACCATCAGGTCCATCACCAACGTACATGCGCGAGAATACGTCTCCCTGAGAGAACAGGAGACACAAGAAAATACTAGTGGTGAGATTCTACAAGGGAAAAATATGTTTCATCACACGTACTGCTCACATCGACAGAATACTATGACGACCAACGGCCCTCAGCAGAACAGAGCTGAGCCAAACGTACATACTGCAACATCAGTGGCCGCCGCCGATCCCGCCACCGCCACCTTTGCCGATCCCGCCACCGAATCCGCCTCCCTTGCCAAAGCCTCCGCCAAAACCGCCGCCTCCGCCGCCTCCACCGCCAAAGCCGCCCCCTAGTCCACCACCTTTGCCAAAGCCGCCACCGAGACCCCCACCCTTTCCGATGCCACCACCGAGTCCATGGCCGATGCCGCCTCCGAGCCCGCCTCCATTTCCAAGACCACCACCATTGCCATACCCGCCACCGGCACCATCACCGAGTCCTCCACCGTTGCCGATGCCGCTGCCAAGACCTCCGCCTTTACCGAATCCACCGCCGATGCCGTGGCCTATCCCTCCACCAAGACCGCCACCTTTGCCGATGCCGCCACCAAGACCTCCACTCTTACCAAATCCACCACCGAGTCCTCCGCCTTTGCCGATGCCGCCGCCAAGACCTCCACCCTTACCAAATCCACCACCGAGTCCTCCGCCTTTGCCAATGCCGCCGCCAAGACCTCCACCCTTACCAAAACCACCGCCGAGTCCTCCGCCTTTGCCGATGCCGCCGCCAAGACCTCCACCCTTACCAAAACCACCGACGAGTCCTCCGCCTTTGCCGATGCCGCCGCCAAGACCTCCACCCTTACCAAAACCACCGCCGAGTCCTCCGCCTTTGCCGATGCCGCCGCCAAGACCTCCGCCTTTACCAAAACCACCGCCGATGCCATGGCCTATTCCACCACCAAGACCACCACCTTTACCGATGCCTCCGCCAAGACCTCCACCTTTACCAAAACCACCGCCAAGGCCGCCACCTTTACCAATACCCCCACCAAGTCCGCCACCCTTGCCAAACCCGCCGCCAAGCCCTCCTTTGCCAAACCCACCACCAAGACCTCCACCGACACCATGGCCAGCGCCACCACCTAGTCCTCCACCACCACCGTAGCCGCCACCGCCACCGAGCCCTCCTCCACCACCGTAGCCGCCACCGCCACCTCCACCGAGCCCACCACCCTTCCCAAGGCCACCTCCAAGTCCCTTGCCGAAGTGCTTCTTCAGCAACAGGAACTTCTCGTCTGCGGCGTGCTTCCCCTTGTTCGCGACGGGCCTCGCCCACGCGCCCACCGCCGCGCTGCTCAGGCAGAGCAGCAGCGCGAGCGCCACAGCTTTGCTCCCCATCACTCCGTTCCCCCTCCCCATGGCTGGCTGGCTGGCTACAAGCTTACTGAAGAAGAAGCTTGGGTCTCCAATGTCTGCAGCCGGCCGGCGTGTTATATAGCTGCTGGAAAGCTGCGTAGCATTGAATGGATGGTCAGCTGTGCACTGGACTGGCCATGTGACGCGAGAGGACAGGGGAAGGTGGTGGGGAGGGGAGGTAGCCATGCATGGCCGGCGGTGGCGCAATGAAGGAGCTCGCAGCTGGGTGGTTGGGGTGGTGATGGGAGGAGTAAATTGGGTTCTGCTGGGTACAGACTGGCAGATGGATCATGGATAGGAAGAGGACGCATTCACATGTTTGCCCTGTAGTACATGGATCCACGGCTGCAGTGATGCAATTCACCTGGATGTTCACGCGGTGGTTATTGTATCTGTAGCCATGAAATTTCTGGGCGTGTATTGCACTGGTGGGAGAGAAAAGTTGTTTGGGTCCGGTTCAGGGTGGTCGGCTGGTGTGTTCTCTTTTTTTGGGTAAAGGATGAATTTTATTGACCCAGAATGAAATATCAAGAAGATACAAACACAATGAGCACACACCCGGCTGGTCTGGTGTGTTCTCCTAAACTAGAGTAGATGATTCAGCCGAAATTTTATTGCTTAGCGAGTTTTTCATAATACCATTTTTTGGTATTGATGATGCTTGGAGAATGGTTGAATGGTTGGTTAGTTGTTAGCAGGGGGATGCTCTGTAGGTAGCTGTGGCGAAGTGCTGGAAGAATGTTCCCACAGGCACAGATGCATCTACAGGGGAAATTATTAGCCATAGAGAATCCACATTAATGCTGTTACTTGGAATATAATTAGTGAAGCTGCATCGCTAAGCATGTAGTACGATGAAAAGGACACGCTAACGGCAGCTAGATATGCAGGCCCAGGTTGATGATGCGAGCTTTCTTCTAATCTTAGGAAAAATCTGAGATTTAACGGTCGGTCGCAGGAGCTCTAATCTGATACTACATCGGTCATAACCAGAAATTAATGTAATCCAGTGCTACAACTGATCATTCTTAGTTTCAGTTGTCTAGATCCAAAATGTGATCCTCCTGACACAAATGTACTCTGGCTTTGGCCTACAAAATTGTTGCTGAATCATGGTATTCTTCTCCTCCATAAAATGGAATATATTAGTCAGACTGAAGGCGAGATCAAAGGTAAGAAATAACAAGATAAAATTCAGAAAAGTCTCGGAGCACCCATGTAAAGAATCACCATTCACTGACCACTGAAGCAACCGTGTACAAAACTAATCATCCTTTTTCTCCTAAAACGACAGATTTACTCGAAGCAGCATGGCACTCATAGTAACTCAAGTGGTTAACAACAAAAATAGCAGGGTAAAAAAAACACGTTCCTTCCATCATGTTCACGAGAAAGAAACATGACCAAAGTCTCGGAGCACCTATGTACAGAATCACTATTCACTGACCACTGAAGCAACCGTATACAAAACTAATTTAGATGCAGAGGCTGGGGCATACCCCCTTTTCGGAAAAAAAAAACTGAAGCAACCGTATACAAAACTAATCATCGTTTTTCGCATAAAATGAGACATTTACTCGAAGCGGCATGGCAGTCATGGTACGTAACTCAACTGATTTACAGCAAAAATAGCAAAGGAAGAAAAACAATAACACCTTGCTTCCATGATTCTATCATGTACGTATAATGTTTACAGTAGCACAGATAACAACATCAATAGGTGGGCAGGGCACAAGTTCGATTGTGTGCACAAGAGAGAAACATGACCTTGTTCTTCTTCTTCTTCTTTTTTTGAATAAACCATATGCTGGATTGGCCATCCTCTTGTTTCTTAGATCTGCTCACATCATATTCAGAGAGGCCATATATCAGGAATCAAATCAAAGTGCCGGAGGATGCAAGAGGTGGACCCCGGCAAAAAAGGGCGTGGAAGAGGAGGGTGCGGCTATGTCTCGCTCGTGCGAGACTGTAGCTCCGCTCGCCTACAGGGAGGCGGTTAGTGGGCCGGCCCAGTAGTCATCCAGCAGCTTGACGGCATGATGATGTCACAAACATTTCTCTATGTCTTAAAAAAACGTAAGGTTCTCATTTCACCTCTCTTTCGTCCAACCTTTCTTATATACGTCCCACTTTTTCATTCTCCTCTTTCATATTTTCCCACAATCTCTGATTTTTTCCCCATCCATTCACCCAAATTAGAATCAATTTTCTCAT
This sequence comes from Triticum urartu, assembly GCF_056163025.1. Taxonomy (NCBI): domain Eukaryota; kingdom Viridiplantae; phylum Streptophyta; class Magnoliopsida; order Poales; family Poaceae; genus Triticum; species Triticum urartu. The sequence goes on along the minus strand of NC_141877.1, from coordinate 50,231,791 downwards.
TGTTTTATTAACTTACAAAAATAAAAACAGATTTTGTTTGGTAAGTCATTAAATTCTTACAAAATAAGTGATTAACAATAAAATGGCAGGTAAATCATGGCGATCGCATACAGAAACTTGCTAAGATTTTAGCGCATTAATATAATAATAGACGTGCAGTCAAGGGCTAATCTACTAGATTATTTATAATCCCGTCGCAACGCGCGAATAATTTTCTAGTTTACATTTATAAAAATACAAAAAAAATTAATTTAGTTTTTTAAGTGTTCATCACGCATTTAAAAGATGTTCAGGCAGTGTAAAACAAATGTTGACTCAACTTTTAGAAACAATTGTACAATACAAAAAAGATGTATGTGACAGTTAAAAAACATTCGCGCATTTTCAGAAAAAAGTACGTGCCATTTTTCTAAAATGTTGTGCAATGTGAAAAAAAGATGTCCATGTAATACTAAAAATATTTTGCACAATTCAAAAATTCATACTATATTTATAAAAATGTGCATGCATTTCAAAAACATGTTTGTGACATTATAAACAAATGTTTATACAATATAAAAATGTACGCATAATTAAAAATATGCTTAATATCATTCCAAAAAATGTTTCAACATGCATTTGGAATTATCTTTAACACGCATTAAATATTTCATAAAAATGTATTCGAAAATTGTTAATAATGTATTTGAAAAACGTTAAATGTGTATAAAAATGTGTAAGATGTATACAAAAAATGTAAAATTCCCTAGAATAAATTATTCCTGGGTCGATGCCCGAGTGGTTTATGGGGACGGACTGTAAATTCATTGACAATGTCTACGCTGGTTCAAATCCAGCTCGGCCCAAAAACCTAGGCCTACGTGAATATGAACTAAATCCTTTTGTTTTTCTTCCATAAAAAAAATGTTTGATCTATAGGGTATAAAAAAGTTGGCATCAAAACATATATTTAAATAAACATGTATTTAAAAAATGATAAAAGTATACAAAAATGTTCTTCATGTATACAAAAAATGTGTACAAAAAATGTAGACATGTATTAAAGAAAAAAAGAAACCGAAGAAACCCCAAAAAACTCGGTGAAAACCGAAGAAACAAAAAACCCAAAGAAAATAAAAAATACTGCAAATAGTAAAAAACTGATAAAGAAACCACATAGAAAGAGAAAAACCCGTCTGCTGCTACATTACTGGGTCGGCCCAGTAGCCCCCGCGCCAGAGGCGAGCCACAAGTATGCTTCGTAGTAGGTGATACATATCTCTAGTGGAAGAGGAGCACCTAATAGAGGGTTGTTTTGGAATGATTGAGAGCCCATATTTTCAATATTTTCTAGGAAAACGCCAGAGGCAGATGTGGCCCATTCATGCATGACAAGGAAGTGTGAAAAGTTTAATCTGACCCCGGATGTGGAGGGTATGTTGAACCAATATATAAGGTTGGTTTCTTCACTCACCTGTAAAAGTTTTAGAATAGTTTCCGCAAAAAAAAAGTTTTAGAAGAGAACACATACACACATGCCTCCTCCTTGAACGACCACATGTGTGTTGTGTTTTGTGAGCGAGCTAAGCTAGGACCTTTGCCATGTGTATGCCTTGTCTAATTTGTATCAAGCGAGAATAATGTTGAAACTTTTTTCGATGGTGGGAGATGAAATTTCCTTCATAGTCGATCGGCCATTCGACACCGCACCCATGTGTCTGCCTCCCTATTCAAGAGCTTTTTATGTCATCTTTGTCTTTCCCACTCTGCTTCATGACATGCACCGCTATAAGTAGAGCACAAACCTCCAAAACCCCACCTCTTGTGATCCTGTATGAGAGAAGAGTTGTCATGTTTTTGAGCAGGCAGCACGCTTGCGTGACTGCTTGATTCTTCTCCAATGTGGTTGCACACGACTTTTCCCCGATGATGACTACTTCCTCCATGCCGATGACCTCTTCGACGACATGGCTTCCAATGTGAATGATTCTTTTTCCACTGCTATGTATGTGCTTATATCCCCCTTTTTTTTAAATGCTTATATCCCTTTTGTTGCTGATTATGTTTAGAGGGAAGTCCATACCACAGACCAATATCGTGTACCACATATGAATAAGCCAATCTAATTGACCAGAAAGGTGAGTTTACTTGGGCTACTAGTCTCTCTCCAATTGATATTTTTCTTGTACCAAATATATGTTTGTTAGATTTGTAAGTTTACTTATGTGAATAACTTCTTTTTACTTGAGAAATTGACAATAGATCTTATATACACGAGATCAAACTAATTGTATTACAAATAAGCATACCAAATGGTCAAATCATATGTATACAAGAGATAATCAATAGCATTTTTTGTATTCATGCTAATGACTATAAGAAAAACTATTTCAATACCATGTACAGAGCATGCACACGTTGTCAACTTATCACTTATCCCAACTTGCAAAGACGCACTTGCCAATGGTTTATGTTATCCTCTAGAAGTTTCTATAAATATAAGTTAAATATAACTATCTAATAATACACTAGAAGCCATTATTAATTTCTTAGAGTATATATTTAAGAGATCTCTACTGTGACATTTATCGATACTAATTGTGTACACACACACACACACACACACACACACACACGCACGCACACGCACACACACACATATACATACATACATAAAATATACATATATACACTATATAAGTTATCAAATTTTAATTTAAAGATAACTTTTTTACTTCTTGTAGTTTTAAATTTAGCAGAGATAGAACTTTCGATGACGATTCTATAACAAGGAACACCATAATTAATTTATAGCAACAATGTTTTGTGACATCTAACTAACAAAAACTATACTCATTAATACTAATTATGATTTAAAGTAAGTTTTAAATATAAAAGTTTAGTACAAAAACGATTTTTTGGTAGAGTCTCGCTTTGCTCTCGGCACGCTTTATATGTAGCTGATAGACATATACAATTTGGAAAATATAACAGCATAATCAACTCATGCATACCATCACATAACTATTATAAAAGAAATTATGAATGTCTACAAGTGTTTCAGGCAATACAAAATGGTTGTACTTTCTCTGGTTGTCCACATAATTTATTTTTCCAAAATTACTCGATGACCTACATGTCGATTTTCTCGGCTTGGCGAGGAAAGTATATGAGTATAAGTATTTTAGTTAGCCGAAATCGAGGATCCAAGAATAGTAAAATCTAAAATATGTAAATTTGATTGAAACTTATGTTGAGTAGGTATATTATAATAGTGGTTTTAGTATCAACAGTGGCAAGTATCAAATTTTCTCAGCATCTACTACAACAAGTATAATAACAAACTCTTTTGATCATCTAACTTGTTTTAAAATATTAAATCGGCATATAGGAGTGGCCTTACGATCTATAGAGTACCAAACATGATATATATTGAAAAACTAAGGTAAGTAAATAGCTTTAAGAGCAACCCCAAACCCTTTCAGGTCCTAAGCATCTATTGATCTAGATCATCAAAATTGTTTCTAAATTTTGAATCAGTCAGTGTCTCCACATGAAGCAGGATAAATATTTGAGAGAGGGAAGATTACTCACGAGGGGGTTCACACTCGGCAAGGTCAGGAGATGACCAAAAATTTCATCATCAAGCTCTTTGGCGCTCTTTGGGTTCGGGTTCGTGTTGGTTTGGGTGTAGTGGATCAGTGAGCACGAGTCATCCGCCACGTCTCCTTGCACCCTGTGGACCCTCGTGTGGCATTGAGACCGCGAACATATCATGGACTTGTGGTGGCTGGAAGGACACATCGATGAGTTTGCTCCTCGGTACCTAGACACGGTCAGGTGAGAGGCAGACCTAGCTACGATTCCTTGAGGATGGCGAGGTCGGCCTAGGCCCCTCAAGGACATCGAGGTCAACCTGGGCTTCAACAAGCCCGACAAAGCCAAGCGTCGTTCCATTCAACCCCGACGTTGTTTATCTAGCCTTCCTACGTGTGGGAAACATTGACCCGGGCCTCACGCATGTCAATAAAGTCGACCAGGTTCCCCTCGACCACAATGAGGATCCTGTCGACCCCATTGCAGTCCACTAGTACATTGGCATGCTCCACCCAGATGAGGCGACCGGGGCTCCTCGATCCAGTTGGTCGCGACCATGAGCTCTACGTCCACTCTGCTGGGCACCCCCATAGACGACACCATCAGCTCGGTGGACCTCACAAACTCGTGTTGATCGTTGTGGGCGGTCCCTATTTGCTCCGCTCGCACCCAAACAAGGTCGACATGCCAAGCTCCCTACTACAAGAGCTCTCCTTGTCCCATTTGGTTTGTGGCCATGGGCTGCCCCACCCAATGGTGGATGTCTGTCGCGGGCTCCTCTATCCCAACCCCATGGCTGGGTGTTCCCCGTAGCAGATGATGTACCACAGGAGCCATGGGGGGTCATCGCCCCCACAAACAGTTTTCGATAGAGAAATACTATGTTATCTAAATATTACATGTTTAATTTAGTCTTGTATAATATCTGAGACTACATCATATTTTTATCATATTCTAATGATTTTTCCATATATATATATATATATATATATATATATATATATGGAAAATCCATTCTACCATTAGGTGGTAGTTACCCCATTGCCGTCGGATTGCATCAGATCTGTAGATTTCTTAACGGGTCGTGGGCACGAAAGAATTGGATATTTTTCTACCCAGTCATGAGCGCTATCGCTAACCTTCCGATTTTCCTGGCGCTAGACTGGACCCATATAAAATAGGATTGTACCGATCTCATCTAAATGATCTTCTCTTTCTCTCTCCTTTTTTCTGATCTCAATTCACGGCTCTGCGCTGAAATCAAAAGCTATCCCAAGAAACTAGACCGGCTGTAGCGATTACAAATTGCAAAAGGAGGTATGCAACGTGAACTAATTCCCGTGATTTCCATGCGTCTACAATGGATTTGATATTTTAATCCAGATTTCTAGGCACATGTACATCAATATAATCATTGATTCTTTTGCACAGCCATTGCAGTCCGCCGAGTCTCCTTTCCTGCACCCAGTTATTCCTCCCAATCATGCGATTGTTCGTCGGCGTTTCAAGACCTGGACGAAGGCTAGCCTGTCGGGCACTGGCGGAGCTACGTTGTAGTAAAAAAGGCCATGGCCCGTCCAAATTTTGCTGCAACAGGCTGGGCTAAGGGTAGATGTGGGTCATAATTATCAAAAATATTAGGCTTCTTTTCAGACTGGCCCGCCCAAGCTTTTGAGTGTAGCTCCGCCACTGCTGCCCGGTGCGGCGGCAACGATCGACAACCACGTAACTGCTCCAGTGCTGCAGCGGAGACAACGATGAACTGTGGCTGATGCACGCGACCGATACGTGCTCTGGCGCAACGTGGCCAAATACAACATATGTATCGAAGTACATCGCCGACAGATGACTGCCCCGGCGCGTCGGCGGCAACAACAACGTACATATGAGAACATGGTTCACGCATGGATGTGGCACAATCGTGTTAGGTCCTTGTGATGGATGCATGACATCACGCATGCAGCAAATATATGTAAATCATATACTATGGCTCATTGGCTGTATAAAAGTACTTATTTTTCTTTTTGTATAAACATACTCTGTTGTATGCATGGCATTCTCCATTCTCCTTTCAAGCAGAAGTATATAAACTACATACTCCTTTCAAGTTGAAGTATGTAAACTCCATACTCCCTTGCTGAAAATACGTTACTTTATACGTGCCTCGAATTAAGTAGTGACACGCACTCCTGTTTAAAAAATTATATGACATATACTCCATCTCGAATTATACTCCATACTACAACTACTACACGTGTACCACCTTTTGGAATTTGGAGTATACATACTACTTTTTGTGCATGGTACTGAACACGCATGCTATGGACATTTTTTTCAAATGCAGATGCTACGGACATATTTATGTCATAATCTTTACAAAATTTCATACTTTAATGTTTATTGGCGATGAGATTACGTAAATGCTAAAATCTGTCTATATACTACATCCTTCGAAGTAAACATACTCTTTCATCGGGTGCAGAAAATTACCGTCATATTGCCCGAACAAAAAATTAGAGCCAGCATGCTCTTATCATATTTATATATACTACATACTCTTTTTTTGCGGGTGATATATACTACATACTCCTTTTCTTTGCGGGAATATACTACATACTCCAAGCTATATATACTCCATACTTAAAGGTATATACTCCATAATTTACCCAGAAGTATTTCACCATACTCTTTTTTTTGCAGGGAATTTCACCATACTCCATGCGCATTCTAATTAATTATTCCCAAGGAAGATTCTAAAAAAAAACTCAAGGAACACGCTCACAGCGAGCACTTATCCATTCAACGGACCGGTCAATTAGCTAGCAGGTTGTTGAACGGAGAGACACGTTGCCTAACTAACACATCTACCTGTTGCATGTTATTGGATCTTTTTAGTATCAACTAACCCATTTGGTTCGGTGGTACGATGGGAAAGGAATTAGCTAGGTGGTAACTACCACTACTTGTAGATAAAATTTCTCCGAATTTCATGTTATCGCCAGTACAAAAAACACTTACGCACATGATAGAGGTCACTAGTATCACGCCACTGATAACGAGCGTTTCGCTCCCACACCAGCGCAACTGCGCATCAACTACTAGCGGGTGTGATTCTGTCTAGTCGCCACTAGCTTTGCCAAGTACTAGTGATATGCAGTTAAAAGATATATGCCATTAGTAGCATTTTATTCAATTTAGAAAAATATACCGCATTCATTTGTACAGTTGATCCATTTAGCCATAATACACTACACGGTCAGTATTGGTAATAGGGAGGCTATTTCCGACCATACTAGTGATGGAATGCAATTGTGTTCCAAAAAAGAAAAAAAAACTCCATTTGAATTTTACCGGCCTTTTGTACACACGTTCCTATCTCATTATCGATACAAGTGATCTACTCCCTCCCCCTGTGATTTCAATTTGAAGAGGTGACTACACACAACGACAGCTGCAAGGGCACTCCTAATACTACCTACGTTCCGAATTGTAAGATGTTTTGGATATTTCAATATACCAACTCAAATGAATGTGCAAACACACTAAACGCAGCTACATACTACATCCGATTTAGATAAAAGTTAGAGGAATTAACCACAGCCAGCTCTTGGGACTCGTTTCCACATAACTGCATCCATCTCTAGAGTTGATGACCAACACAGAACAGATATCTCGAATCACTCCATTCGACAGCAAAACTCACATAGGCAAATCTTTGGTTTTACTCGCATAATTAATACTAACAACATATACTCAAATACCATAACAAATAGCAACACGTAATGTATGAAGCAGTGTGACTCTCAAAAGATCAAGCATGACCTCTAAGAAATTAATGGTGCAAAGTTGCAAAGGGAGGCCTAGCTAGAAATCAGAAGTCCATGCTTTTAAAACTTCAGGGCAGCAGGCAGCTCAGTGCCTCCAGCTGCCAGACGAAGAAGAGTTTGCTGAGGGCCCTGATCTACGACGCCAGGGCTGATTACTGCGTGCAGGAGGAGCTTCTTCCCTCCTCTTCCTCTCTTCCTCTTCACGTTGCTCCTCTTCCTCGCGCGCCCTTTGGATCCGCTGTTCTTCTTCCTCACGCGCCCTTTGGATCCGCTGTTCCTCTTCCTCACGCGCCCTTTGGATCCGCTGTTCTTCCATCTTCAGATAATACGTCAGTTTCCGTGCAGTCTCCCTTTCACGCCTTCTTGAAGATACCAACTGACTGATCCTTTCCTCCCTCTCTTTCGTCAGGCTAAGAAACTCGGCTTCTCGGCGTTGGACAACTCTTTCCTGGAAAGCATTCTTATGCTCCAAGAATCGAGAGAGCCTCTTCTTCTCCAGCAAGTCACCCGCGTGGCGCTGCTCGCTGATCTCATTCTCTCTCAGCTGCTCTTGCTCGTGGAGGACCTTCTCTTCCTCGACGCGTTTTCGGAAGGCCTCCTCGATCAGCGGCGCTTCCTCCTGCCGTCTTGCCCTCTCCAAGTGATCCATTCTCTTTGCTAGCTTCTCCAGCCTCTTCTCCATCCCCTGACGCGACATTCTATAAGCTAGGTAATGCGATACAAGCTCCATGGCGCCTTGTTTTGTTACTTTTTGTTCTGTTTTTCCTATTTCTCTCTGCGCTCTGTCCTCTATTTCCCGACGGATCCTCTGCTGCTCCCTGAGCCTCCGGTCCTTCAAAAGCCTCTCCCTTTCTTCATCTGCAGATTTCTTCTGAATGCTCAATCTCTTTGCCTCCTCTGCTTTTTCCTTTTCCAATATCTGACGCTCATAGTCTTCTTTACGTTTTTCAATGATTGATTTCCTTGCGAGAAGCCTTTGATGTTCTTTCTCCACCACTCCAGCAAGACTACCGACTTCGGATGGCTTATGCACAGCTTTGTTTAGGGAATCAGCGAGGGCACCAATAAGGTGACTAGCACCAAACACATCAGATTCTATCTCTGTGTTGCTGAAACGAACAGCTCCAGACAAACGGTCAACTTTCATAGCAACAAAATTGTGCTTGACGGCGTCAACAGCGATCTTCTCCACGACATTGAAGTCAAAGAAGGGGATCATTCTAGAGAGTGTATCAATTCTCATGGACTGGAAAACACGAGATGCCTGAAAAGGATTAAAAGGAGAGTTGAGAAACATGTTTTATGACAAAGTGAATACATATTCGCAGCAAAGAAAAGTGCATATATTATCGCTGGTGTGTCATAGCATAGGACCTGCTGCAGCACCCTCAGTGTAGTAAGCTTTTCCAATGCAGGTTGGTACTGCGATAACTGAATCTCTGGAACTGAAGGTGCAGATGAAAGCTTTCCTCCGATTGTAGAAATCTTGGAAAACAGAGGTTGCACTTTTGATGCTAGATCCAGAGGAAGGAACTCATGCTCCATAAGGTTGTAAAGATCTTGCACTTCTTGGGAAGCACATGAAACCACACCTCTGGCAGCCAACTCAGAAAGAAGAGATGCTCTTGAAACCTGAAAAGTGAACACACACAAAGATTTAGCCAAGAAAACAAATAATTATACTATTATGCAAAATTATCTTAAATTGAGAACAGTTGGAAGGCAAACCTTTTCTCTGTTCTCACGCTTGGAGTCAAAGGAGAAATTGAGAAGGTTTGCCATACGCGAGCTGCGCCCCTTTTCGTTTTCAAGCTCCAGATGAGATAGACCAGACTCATGGTCATAATATGGTGTAACAGAAAGCGCAGCGAGCAAAGCAGAAGACGCTAGTAATTGCAGATCCTTCCGAGTTAAATTCTTGTTGTGACACTTGTGCAAGTTGAAAAGCTCCAGCCATGCATATGCATGATACAAGTAGTGACTCTCAGACGTCCAGAATATCTCAGTCAGCTTGGCGTAATACACGGCCAGGACGGATGGTTTTGGAGTCCTCTGAACCATGCTCATCAAGCCATGGATGTCCTCCACAGACCGGAAGGCTTCCTGGGACAGGGAAAGCTCTGCGGCAATCTTGAGTTGCTCAACCCTGGTATCAAGGTACAACTGGCAGCTCTCAGGGGCGGTCAGATCAGGACGATCTCGATATGATCTGTTGAGATTTGCAAGATGGTTTCTGATCATCTCACACAGCCTCCGGAACTCGGCGGATCTTTTGTACTGCTTGCAGAACTGAAAGGCCTTGTGGGCTGCCATGGCATACAGCGCTTCGAGCTTGGAGTTGTTCCTCAGCACCTCCAGCACCGTCCGGTACGTCTCCCACAGAAACTTGAGCCACGGGGTGTCAGATTCAGACCGGTCCTTCCCGCTAACGTAGCTGAGCATCAGGTCCTCCGGTGCTTCCAGGTCATGGACGTCCAGAGCCTGCGCCTGGTGATCCATGGCGGCCTCCTCGGCCTTCTTGCTGGACAGATGCATGAAGTGCTTTACGACCTCCTCCAGAGACGACACGTTGTTGAGCTGCTGCTGGCAGACGATCCTGGAGTACTGGATGAGGCCGTCCTTGGCGAACCTGCCCTTCCTCAGATCCACGCACAGCTCCACGTACCTCATCATGGCCTTCTCGAGAGGCTTCTGCCATGACCGGCATCTTCTCGACGTGATGAGGTCGTGCAGCGCCTCCAGCGCCGCCTGCTTCTGCCCGACGTGGATCAGCTCCTCCGCCCTCCTCAGGGCGCTCTCGGGCTTCGCGAAGATCGTCGACATTGTTGGCGCGCGGGGGGGATCGCCGGAGACGGAGGGCGGCGGAAGCTTGGGCGCGGGAGGCGGCGGCGGCGAGGACGTAGGGTTGCGTGGGGTGCGAACCGCGATGGGGTGGAGAGAGAAATAAGTAAGGTGCGGGGGTGTTTGAGGAATTTGTCGCTGCCACGTCTCCGTTCGGCGTCCGTTTCGCGGGTGATCGGGCCCCTGTGGACCGTCCGATGGGAGAACGAACGGCTGGTATCGCGTCGTGTCTCTTCTAGCCCCGTTCCAGAGGCGGTGCTGTCGACAACTGCACGGCGTACTTTGGCTGGAAACAGGAGGCGGTTTGAGCAAAACCCACGGCCAAGTTTGGATACATCTTTTTTTTTCTTGAGAAACACCCTCGCCTGACAGATAACACACAATGTTGATCGCCTCCACAGCCGTCGGATCCAAGCCTGATCCGACACGCGCAGCCCAACTCTCTCCCACACGCCCATGGCTCCACGAGGACTGACCCGATAAGCTTGCAACATGGGTCATGTTGCAAACTATCGAACGCAACATGACTCGTGTTGCTGACTGATCCAACCGTTTTTGCAATGTGAGACTCTCAAGCACAACATGACTCATATAGCAAAGCACTATGTTTTACTCTCAAAACAATAACAATGTGGTATGTTGCAGTGGCAACATTGGGATGTCGTCCTGCTGCCAACGCAACCTCAGGCGACGAGATGCACTGCAATAGGGACGATGCTACGACTGGCAAGCTGGCATGCGATAGCAACATGGGCGATGCTACAACCTCAAACCTATACATGTGCCCAAAAACTTAGGCTAGGTATCCAGTCCAGGGATATCTTAGAATACAACACCACTACCACTAGACTACAACAGTAAGAGAGATGCAAGAGATGTTGAAGTATGTCTCTGTCGAAAACATCAATGTGCTTGATATCATATTATGAAATCCTTCCAATTTGGAACGGGGGGAGATGGCTGATGCAACCCTCATGATGGGGTGCCTAAACTGACCTTCCTGAACAGAAGTAGCTTAGTTCTACACTTGAGCTGCCGAGGTTGTACTTGTTTACTTTCAATCCTGGAAGGGATTTATGAGAAAATATATTAATCAATAAAACATAGTATGACCATGTGTAATTTAATCAAATGTGCGGCGTAGTGTTCATTTGTTCAAATGTGCGCGCCTCCGCTCATGACTGTTGTGTCAATTTGGTCTCATGGACGCTCATCGGAGCTGCATGGCTCTAGAGCTTACCACCGATTTCTTTTTTGCTTCCAGAGCCCAGCCACGTCCTTTAGATTCATTCTTTGATGAACAATAATTTTGATGCCCAATAAAGAAGGCACGTCCAAAGCTAACAACTACTCCCTTCGTTCCAAATTACTCGTCGTGGTTTTAGTTCAAATTTGAACTAAAACCACGACAAGTAATTTGGAACGGAGGGAGTACTATGGCAGAGTGTCCAGGGACAACTGAAGAAGACACAGCGCTGCTACAATTGAACTACAGCTAACTGCTCTATGGAATTTAGTTACGTAGTTGATTCTTTTCTTACCCCTTGGGCTTCATCACCAACAGCTCGGGTTATATACACAGCCAGTTGCATCACCAGGTTGTAAATAGAGTATCAGAATAACATATAACCAAGTTGCATTAGCAAGATAATGACGACTTGTGCGCAGTCTGGTGTCGAAAAGCGCCGCAGCCCGCAGGGCTCCTCCCTTAGATAGCTGAATGTTGCCTCTTCTTCCTGTCTTCAGTCCCCAGCCTGACAAAAACTGTAGATACTTTAAAAAATCTCCTACTCCCTCGCTGTGTAATCTCTAGTTGTGTAAACTCTCGTCCCTTGGGGCTGTTAATAAAAAGAAAAAAAAACAGCAAGCAAACATCATCGATAACAAAATATCAAACCTAACACAGTGCATTCGGCCAGAATATGTTGAATCAATCTAGAGACAGTTATGTAAAGCTAGTGGCAAATCAGTTTAGCTACCCAAGAACTATACGACCTCTTGGAACATTTTATATTCTTTTGGTACATGTGCCAAAAATCAAGAATCGAAAGCATTGTCATTGTGCAGATTAGATTATAGAGTCGCGATTTCATCTATCGAGCGGAGCCTGTTGCAACACAAGTCATAAGACAGACATCAATGTACCCGCAAAACAAATGTAATAACCACGCTTGTTTTAAGAATCCAAACAACATAAATCAGTCTCGGTTTTTCTGAAACTACTTAACACAAATCACATCCAAACGTAATATCTAGAGATCTATGAAAAACAGAAGAATTAAAGATGGTGACTTCCAGCATCTGATCTTAAATCCCCCTGATACATCCTTCCTAGAATCTTACAAACTGCCTTCGATCATCGCCACCTCTCCTTCCATAGGGGTTTGAAGGGCTAATTCCATGCCTCTTTCCACCGTCCACTTTCCTCATCTTTCGGTGTTTCGATGCACTACTCTCCAGGTTCAGATTCACTTTAGGAGGGTTATTAAAACAGAAAGATGCCGCAACTTTCTTGAGATCAAGGTGATGGACACCAAAAATGTCCTTCATAGAGTGTGAGTTGTATGCCAAAAGGTAGGACCTGTAGGCTTCCTTCGCCGACTGCTTTAGGAAGTAATTCTCAGCAACAATCTTCTCAAGTTGAGGTTGCAGTTTTGGCACATGTTTTCCATTGAACTTATGTTCAGTCAGAGAAATATTGGACGCCCGTAGGTAAATGAGCAACTTCATCTCTTCTGGTAGTAAGAACAACAATGCACGTCCTTTGCCTTTATCACCTCGGGCAGTACGACCGACTCTGTGAATGTAGTCCTTTGGGTCATCTGGAGGATCGAATTGCACAATGTAGTCCACATCAGGAATATCAAGCCCGCGTGCTGCCACGTTAGTGCATAATAAGATGCCCTTTTCCTCCTTGGAAAATCGGAAGAATGTACTAGTGCGTTTCTGCTGCTTCAGTTGCCCATGGATATCATAACACTCTATCCCAAGGAAATTCAGCAATTCTACGTGGAATTTGACAGAGCTACACGATGAAAAGAACACCATGACCTTCACCTTCTGCTTCAGCCGCATCCTTCTTAGGAAAGCATACAGAACCAGAAGCCTTTCCTCGCTTGGGATGACACAGTAGCCCTGCTGCAAGCCCTCAACGGTAGGCTTCAATTCAGAATCATCAACTCCAACATAAACAAGTTCTCGTTGCCTTTCTTCATTTTTCCCAAACGTAAGATTCGCAAAATCTTCAACCCTTTTAGTCTGTGTAGCAGAAAAGAGAACAGTTTGCCTGTCCCGAGGTAGGCGCTTGAATATTTGCTTCATGTCCTCCTCAAAATTCTGCTCAAGTATGCGGTCAGCTTCATCGATTATAAGGCATTGTAGCCCTTTGTAGTTGAAACCACCGGTACTTCTCAGATGGTCCAAAAGCCTGCCCGGCGTCGCGACCAACAGATTGATCCCTTCCACGAGCTGGTTGGCCTCGCTTCTCATGTTAGTGCCACCAATCACATATCCAAGAGTTTGCGAGTGATGCTTCATTAGCTCCTTGGCGACATTGTGCGTCTGCATAGCGAGCTCCCTTGTCGGACAAACCACGATAACTCCGGTACCGTTCCTCAGCGTGAAGCGCGCCTTGTGTAGCAGCTCGATGGCCGGAATAAGGAAAGCGAGTGTCTTCCCTGAGCCAGTCCTGGCTGAACCCAGCACATCGCTCCCTAGCATCAGGTGCGGTATTGATCTGGCTTGAATCTGGGTGAGGTGGGTGTAGTTCATCTCTCCGATGGCCTTGGCAGTGAGCTCAGAGATGGCGAGCTCTGAGAAGAGCTTGTTTGTCAGAATCCCGCCTGCCTTGCCTTTGTGCCTTTTCTTCTCCTTCTTCCCCTTTTCCTCCTTCCTCTTACGCTTCCCTTCTTTCCCGATCTCCTCCATCACATTCTCCTCCTCCTCCTCCTCCTTCCCCTGGATACCTTCATCCTCATCGCAGACAGCGTGGTGGATCGACTCCGGCAGAGCGACGGGGTTCTCCGACGGCTCAGCCGAGAGGCTACATGGGCTCAGGTACATGGCGGCGGCGGCGGATGCCTTGCTTCGAGTCTTGGGATCGGGCACAGGATGATGAGAACGGCGGCGGCGGCGGCGGCTCGGTTTGGCTAGGACTCGAAATAGGTTACAATTTTCTTATATCTTAAAGAAAAGAAAAAGGAAACAGGGATACCAAACATCAGATTAGCGATAGAGCAATCCATCAGATTAGCGATGGGAAACGTTTGGGGCCGGGGCACCGGTCGAAACTTCGGCCGGTCCAGTCCACGCGCGCGCGATATGACCCATTCACGAGCAACCACGTGATGTGATGGACCCGAGATGACTAGTTCTCCTTTTCTCTTCTTTCTCTCGCGCATCTCTCTCTTTCTCTCTCACCGCTGCCATGGTCAATGCATCGCCCCGCGCCGCAGGCCTCCCAGGCGCGCCGCCGTTCAGCAGATCTGGCCGCCCTCGACCAGATCCGCGCGGATTCGCGTGCATCGGAGCTCTCCCTACCTTGCCGGAGCCGGCCACGCCGGAGCTGCAACCAGCCATGGCAGGACTGCATCCCACGGCGCAAATTTTGCTGGAACCTCGACGTCACGGCGAGATGGCGGATGACCGTTTTTTGCTATAACTGTGTTTTGTTTTTGCTACTACCATAAAGATTTTTTGCTGGAACCGATGGTATTTTTTGCTTCAATCAGAAATGCGCAATAGCTGGGGAGGCTGGGGAGTGCTACAACCGTTGACAGGAAAACTTCAACCCAAGATTAAAAATGCTTCAACCGTATATACAGAAAGCTGTAAGCGTTCAGTGCTATCGAAGAAAGCTACAACCGTCTATATAAAATGCTACAACCTTTGATGAAAAAAGCTTCAACCAAACGATAGAGAAAAGCTACATCATTCATGAAGAAGATGTAACTCTTTGACAACCACGACAACGTTTTGCTGCAACCACACAGAATGTTTGCTACTACCATAGACAGTAATTGTTACCACCATTCACGGCGGTGACCGGTGACTGGAAATCAGAAAAGTTGCAACCGGCGACGAAAAAAGCTTCAACCGGCTAGAAAAAAAATCTTCGACCGGCTATATAGAAAGCTTCAACCGGTGACAGGAAACGCAAAAAGCTACAATCGTTAACACAAAAACTTCAACCATATTTTTCAAAAGCTTCAACCAGAGACCGGCGACGAAAAAGCTGCAGCGGCAAGCCGTTGATGCACATGACTGGTTTCTATGCACCAATGGTGCTGCGACGGATGCTGGAACCGGCGGCCCCGACATTGTTGGACCTGGCGGCCACCATCACCGCCTGTTTTTGATGCAACTGGTACCTTTTTTGCTGCAGCGGAGACGGCGAGCGGTAGCCATGGCAAGCCACCGATGCGGCGAGCCACGAGGAACGCGGGGTGTGGCAGACGGCGACGGCAGCCAGAGTCAACGATGCGCGGCGGATGAGGAAGACGACGACCGGGTCCACATCGAGCCCGTGCAATACGTGCGAGATCGAGCGGTTCCGCGTGCTTCGTGTTAGACAGATCCAGTGGCCCACGCGGGACTGGCCGAAAGTTTCGGCCGGTGCGCTGGCGCCTATTAACGCCCATTATCGATAGAGCAATCCATCTTCACCGGGTTGGGCTGGGACTCCTTTTTAAAAAAAAAACTCAAAAGTACCTCTTTATTCAGTTGCACCATGAGAGGTACAATTAGTGAGGGGAGGGGATCATCTTTTTTTTTTTGCGGGAAATTTCAAAGAGCTTTATTCAACAAAAGCATTCGCCGAACAGTCAGCCAACAGGCTGCTGATCAGGAAGCTTGGGGTCGTCTCGAGCCAGCTTTCAGTCACATTAAGCGTACTAGCACGCTTAGCACAAAGATGTGCAGGACCGTTTGCCGCTCTTATTACATGCTGAATTACAAAAGATGAAAAATTAAGAGAGAGCTCTCTAATTTATGCTAAGATAGGTGCTACAATCGAGCGATCGTCGTAGCGATTGTTCCAGAGGTTAACTGTCTCTAGACAGTCCGTCTCGAGGGTCACCTCCGTGAAGCCCCTCAGACGAGCAAAGATCACACCCTCTTTCATGGCTTGGACCTCGGCAATTAGTGGGTCCGAAACCCCCATGTACGGCTTGCACCAAGCTCCCAAGAAGGCCGAACACGATCTGGCAACCCCTCCAATACCCGCTATACCGTCAGCGGAGTTGATCGAGGCATCTGTACTGATCTTGATGATATTTCCATCAGGCGGTTGCCAACCATAACCTGGTAATACAATGCTATGCTGCTTGGGAAGTTCTAGCAATGCTAGATCTTCTCTGGTTCGTCTCACCGAACTAGCAGGATCGATCTTCACCTCATCATGTATCCATCATCTAGCCACACAAAGAAAACTCAAAAGTACCTCTTTATTCAATTGCACCATGCGAGGTACAATTAGTGAGGGGAGGGGAGTACATACCGTGCGGCAAGCATGGTGAGCAATGTTCAAGTCATTCAAAATAAATGATATACATTCTCGAAAGGACCTGCTAAACCTCACTTGCGCGATTTTATTTTACGTTGGCCGGTTCTGCTGTCACCGTCTTCCCTGTCCTCTATTGTCGACTCCCGCCTAATCGCCAATGACTTCATGGCAAGGCACGTTTAGCAAATCCATAGTTTTGAGCAAATATTCCGAGATGTTTCAAGTATATAAGAGCAACTCGAGCAGAGTGGCCATATCAACCTGATCAGGATAATAACCGCTTGTATGCCCCCGGGTTATGGATGTCTCTCCAAATCGAGCCCGTGCGCCTTCATATTTGGATGTTATGGGGCGTTGGTTTGGAGGGAACTCCATCTGCCAACCGCTCACGCGGGATGGAGGTTTCAACTCCCTCCTCAGCCTCCCACGCGGCCTATCTCCTTTCCCTGCCAATGGCACAGATGGCCAGAGGCCCATGGCACCGAGAAGTGGGTCAATTAATAGCCGCATGCCAACTGCCTGCAGCAGTTCCCGCCACTTTTGCCACCACTTTTTCCAGTCGCCCGCCACCCGTGGCTATAAAAACCCATCGGCATGTCCGGCCTAGCTCATATCCCCGCCGTCCACAACCTCCTCTTCCTTCCTCGCCGCCCAAAGCTTCCACTCCCCCCTCCCCCGGTGGTCGCCAAGTCGCTTCCCCCACGACCAAATTGGGTGCTACTCTCTGAGGAGGAGGAGATCCTGGATGAGGAAGCGCATGACACGACCGCCCTCATCGCCAAGGAGGAGTGGGATCGTCGTGGCACGCTGGAGGCCGCAAGGAGGATCTCGCCCTCAATGAGTGCCTAGATTGAGATCCCGGAACACACACCATTGTTTGGGATATCGAGCACGGCCTGCAAATCCCATATGAGTAGGAGAGACCTTGCCCAAGCAGCTCATGTCGGCCACCACCTGCTCCCCGCCACCTTGACATGAAGATGGTGACATTCACCAAGATGATCCACGTCATATCAGGCCTTGCCCCCCTTGATAAATCTGTCCGTGACATTGAAGACCATTGGCAATAATGAGACAAGGACAAGGTCGTCGGACCATCACCCTGCCGCGCCTAGAGGATGAGTGGACTCACCACATATGCATGTGCACCATGCATAGCATTCACCTTCGACATGGTGGAGCTCAAAATCATGCTAGAGTTGCTCAAACTCGACAAATTTTGAACCTATGTAGGAACTTTGTAATGCCATGTTTACTCAAATTGGTTTTTTCATCCCTCGAATTTTGTGTGTGACTATTTAGTTAATGCAACCCAAAAAAACAGAAAAGAAAAGAAAAAAAATATGGAGGCTGCCAATATGGCGACTCCAAGTTTGCACTTTGCCTTGCCGGCCTCCATAATAGCATGGAGCGCGCTCCATACGCGTTATGGAGGATGCCAAAATGCCGACTGCTAGAGTTGCTCTAAATGAATTTATTTATTTATTTTTGCTTTCCTAGGTGGTATAATATGTGAATGAAAGAATTCAATCCTTGAGCACTCAAAGAATTGAGCTCTTGCTTTGCTCAATGAAGGAAATGACAAACCTTTACCTGAATTTTCACGTGGATAACGGCAGATCCAGAGGTCTTAGAAATGGGTACAGAAGGAACATGAGATCTCCAATGCTACTAGACCACTCCAAAAGGTTCAAAGGCTCATTTCCTGAATCAATTTATTTCGAGGTTAAGTTGACAAAACACAGCCCTATTTGAGTAGCCAACTAGGCACTGGTGGCATTCGGAGTGTAACAATGGTTCGAACCAGACCTGCTGCCTACCCGACGTGTCTATGCCTAATAGTCTAAATTGCATCCATTTCAAAAACATTTGCGAGTAACACCAATCAATTGTAAAACAGCAGATATGTAAATATGAGGGTTGCAGTTCACAACGAACCAAAACCACAGTCCACAGCAATAATCAAAATACTTTCAACCAAAGAAAAGCAGCGGTAAGGTTTCTGGGAGTACCTTCCAGTTTTCAACTCAAAAAATATAAACCACAAGGACTATGATTTTAAAGACGGTAACAAGTATTCAATTTGCGTAAAGCAAACTCAAAAAGAACATGCATAAAGTAAAAACATTCTAATTTGCGTTCACCAAAAGGATTAATAGGAATCCATCTCTGCTCTGTTTTTATCAGAGTTTCTCAGCTTCCAGTGTGAACATGGTCTGGGAACTCACTTGCCTTTGCGGACGTGCACAACTAAACAATGAGCACATTTGAACTAAACCTAAAACAGGTAAAATTAGCAAACCTTTAGATGATTCTTCTGCATCCTTCAAGCAAGCACCAACCTTCCGTCTGCCACCTGCACAATGCTTCAATGTTAGCCACTTGTTATAGCAGAAGTATCAATTATATTAAACAATCTTAAAAGTGATATCATATACACTCTGACCATGGTATTAGGATTTTTGGAGAAACCCTATTGATCTACTTAATCTTTCGCCAAAATTCCAATGTAAACTATGGGTAATTTTTTACGAAAAATGATCAGTCTTAACAATCGCTTTAGTTGCAGTATGGTTACCATGCCACCTCGCGCCCTTCTAATTACTTAAACATGTCAAACTAAGTAACTATACACATATTCATCATGACGAAAATAGTAGGAGTTGAGCCACTGATTCTTCTTCATAAAATATAATTCCACTCTGATAAGAAATACCTTAAGTACTTTCTCAGAAGAACCGTTGCTAGAACGACGCTGATGATAGCCCTGCGGCCATTCTGAAGGCATGGAGGCAGTTCCTACATTGAGAGAAAAGGTCAATCTGACTTCAAGTGGGCAAAGGGGTAATTAACATGCATACCAAATTACCAATGCCTAAGTTGCAACTATGTTCTGTTTGGGCAATTAGATATATCAACATACTACTCACCAAGAAGAAGCATGGGTACTGCCTTAGACTGACTATTCCTTTACAAACAAACTGCAGAAACAATATTGGTAATATATGTCGAGACCAGAGACCATACCCCATAATGCGACATCAAAATATTCGAGAAGCTCAATTTCTCTACACAATATCCGCCTTTAAATACTATGAACTGTGTCAATCGTTAATTTCAGATCAGTTGACTTAAAACTGAATATTTTGCTACCACTACCATGACATTAACATGATTTACATTTTTTGGAGTGGGATTAAATATTGAAGTCCAGATCTCCTTCCCTATACTAGAGAAAAGTGCCAAACATCATCACATCTTCATAGTTTATGTACAGTATGAATTGCTGATAACAATTGTGACAGCAAACAGAACTGATACACAAAACAGAATATCTAGAATTCTGCACCGGTACACATAACTGTGAACAATCAGAACTGAAAGAGCTGATACATAATTCATAGTGGTACAAATTGGTTCATGTGCCATTGTGCCATTGTGAAAGAACTGAAAGAACTGAAAGAACTGTGGACAATATTTTAAAAGAAGAAGATTGTGCCATTGTGATAATGTAGAATCAAAATAATGTGCGAAAATAATAACAGCACCCAGTAGAAATGACAGAAGGAAAGATGATGTGCACTTGCTTAAGGCCTTGTACAATGGGAGGTGTTTAGGAGATGTGCTTAGAGAAATAACCAGACTTTTTTTTAAGCACCGGTGCTTATTTGTACAGGGTAGACGCTTAACTAAGCGTCTTTCCTATAGAAATAGGCGCCGGTGCTTCAGAAAAATCCGGTTTATTTTTCTAAACACCTCCCTAAGCATCTCTCATTGTACAAGGCCTAAGTGAACTGGACTACCAAACAGAGAACTGTCAATCTACAGCAAGACAGCGTAAGCAGATCAATAGCACGAATCCTACCAAACAAAGAAACTCTATCCACAACAGCACAAAGTCTCCAAGAAGATATTGCAAAACTGAAACGTAACAAGAAGGTGATCGATTACCTTTGTTAGGAATCTGGCTTGATCCAAGCCAGGGTGGAAGAACGCATGGTACAAGCGAATGGTATTGGTTTTGAAGCGGAGAGCTCCCAATCACCTTCTCCTGGTACATGTCCACGGCGACGATGTGCTTCTGCTCGCCGACGGTGATGTAGATGATGTCGGCGTTGAGTGGGTCGATGACGGCGATCTGCGGCGGCCTCTTCGCCTGTTCGCACGGGTGGCCTCCATCCTCCAAGACCTTCCTGAGCTCCACCTGGTGCTCCAGCGTCCAGCTCCTGGCCTCGTCGTCAAGCACAAACGAGCTGAGCAGGAACGGGTCGTGAATGGACGCGTCAACGAAGCGCAGCCTCCCCTCGCTGACGCCGATGCGCCGGCACTTGGCCACCTCCCGCCTGAACTGGGCAAGATGCTCCGCGCTCGAGTCTTTGTGTTCCAAGAGAATGAAGGTGAGCGAGGTGCCATTCGGCAGCGGGACGAAGCGGAGCTCCGGCTGGTTGCTGAACGGGTCCATGGAGACGGCGCCGCAGGTCAGGTCGACCCAGAGGCGGCCGGCGAAGGCCACCGTCTCTTGGTCCATCTCCATCTCCCACGCGAGCGGTGGCCGGCATGGTACGCCAAGAAGCAGATCCCACCTGCCTACCTCCGGGAGAAACCGATCGACGATGCGGTCACGCTGGCTGACGATGTCGGCGACGGCGAACCTGTCAGGGGGGCCGTGCCCGCAACCGCCGCCGGCTTGGGTGAGGAGGCCCATGTGGCGGTGGCCCAGGTTCTTCCTGGACCCTCCGGGGCCACCGGGGTACGGGAGGCGGAGCACCTCGCCGCTGATGGGGTTGCAGATGCAGCGCTCGGCCTCGACGTTGGCGTTGCCGTTCCAGGATTCTCGGGGACCCTCCCCTAGGATGTCGTAGTAGGCGAGGAGGAGGTGGCCGTCGCCGCTGGTGGCGTTGACGTGGCCGGTGACGAGTTGGACGACGCTGCTGCCGGCGGCGGGGCGCTCCCTGGGATTGAGGAGGTGCGCCGGGGCGGTGATGCGGGAGACAAGTGGAGGCTCGACGGGGCCGAAGCACGCGCCCGGCGCCGACGACGATTCGTCGACGAGGGAGTTGTAGTCAATCATGGCCCACGGCGGGTGCTTGGGGGCGGCGGTGGAGAGGCGGCGGCGCCATGGTGGGTGCGAGGCGGCGGCGGTGGGAAGGTGGTGGCGGCGCGACGGGTTCGAGGGGGCGGCGGTGGAGGGGGAGCGGGGGCATGGTGGGTGCGGAGCGGCGGCGGTGGTGAGGCAGCGGCGGAGGGGGAGGCGGCCGGAGACGGTGGCGGAGAAGCCTAGCAGGCGCCGGAGTGACATGGCGGTGGGTTGGTGTGGTTGGTTGGACGGTAGTGCCGGGGCGCCTGTCGTCCGTAGACTGTAGAGGTTGCGTGCGCATTGGCTACTAGGCTGCAGGTGGTCTTTTTCTTTTTGACCAGCCGTCTGAGCCCCGGCACTTAGGAGTTAGGACACTTTTAACATCGGTTCGGACATTTTTAGCCCTCTAACTGAAGACTACGAGCGAAACAACATGTGATTAGATGGTTAGGGACTGTGGTATCCCAAGCTCATCAGAGTTTAAATTCTGGTGCTCACATTTATTTCTAGATTTATTTCAGGATTTTTGGCGATGCACATTCAGTGGAAGGAGACGTTCCCGTCGATGAGGGGCGCCTACGATGACTTCGTAAATCTTAAGATGATATGCCGGCTCAGTCTTTCAGAGATGCTCATAGGGATAGAGTGTGCGTGTATGCATTCACAGAGATGAATGTATGCGCGTGTATATAAGCGCTTGTGTCTCTACTAATGTTAAAAAAATTTGCAGACTACGCCTGTATTGGGCTCGACTGGTTCAGACTTCCGATTTTAAACCCAAGATGTCTAGGCGAGTTTAAACGTCGGTCAGGTAGGACTCCGACATTCCGGACCCACCCCAAACCCCATCCGGTGCCCATGGTTTTCACCCCCCCCCCCCCCCCCCCCCCGCCCCCTCCTTCGTTATCCATCTCCAGTCCCATAGCTCGATGCTTTCGAGATTATTTAAGATTTTTTAGTCAAAATAAAAGACATGACATTGTTTATTTGTCTTGGCAGTGTTGTGTGGCATACTTGCAAAGAATGCTCTTCTTCGTTGGAAAATGGTTCACAGAGCAATTGATGTATGCTGAAAACGAAACCACTTAATACAGAACTTCAAAAAAAGTTGCCTCCTTGCTTGGTTCAATTTTATCATGAGGCTTGCATGTGTATGTTCAAATGGCCTTCTACAAACAAATATGACATGTTTTGATCCTGAAAACTACTATTTCTAATATTGATGCTGACTTATGCATAATTCAAGAGTCCGCGAGTGTAGTCCGTTGTAGTACATCTTCTACTATTATAGTATTAGATAGATCATTGGACTCAATGGCAACTCAGAAAAATGAACAATTTTTTTCTTTGCAGGCGTAAAAAGACGTGTATTACTCAAGACCAAATAAGTTCATCCCTACACAGACTAGGGATACTTGCCTGTCTAGAACGGAGCCAAACAACCGTGCGGTTCTCCGATTTACCAAGTTTGCTAGAACATGCATGACTTGCATTATTTTGCTCTATAGTAATATGAATGACTACACACTCTCTTTGACCCAAAAGAAACTTGATCTCAGAAATCACCATGGCATATATGGATCTGTTGTGTTCTATTGATGTCATCATCTCCACTGCCATCTTGCTATGACACTCCAGAATTATCGGAAGTTCCGTCCACTGGTTGCGCCAAGGCCAGTCCTTCCATGCAGACAGCGAACTCAGCATGCAGGACGTCAGGGCAGGACCAAAGGGAGCAGCAAGCCAGGAGATGATGGCACCGTCCTGGTCATGCAATATCATGCAGGTGCCTGCAGTACCATCGGTCGTAGACAGAGACCCATCGACGTTCAACTTTGGTCCATCTTGCAGGAGGAGGCTTCCATTTAGAAGGTGGTGGCTTTGGAATTTTCGCATGCAATAACGGTTGAGCCACACCATCCTCATCTGCCATCATCTTTCCTTTAACTATCTCCACTGTGGAATAGTGTTGCAGGTTCAACAGGGAGGACACGTAGCTCTGCAGAAAACGTTTAGACGCTTCAACCGGTGGTGCCAACTTATGATGGGTAATTTTATTCCGCGCATGCTAGCACTTGTACAACAGCATCAGTAGACGCATCCAATCGCCATCGTTGAGGTCCACCATGGAGTGTAACTGGGTAAGAGCCACTCCGGACGTGTATTACACATCGACGTAATCTCAGGGATGCACCACACCTTTGCCAGTGCGTGGGCACCTACAAAAAGTGTGGAATGTGTCCTTAGGAGGACAAATTATCTTGTCCCGAGATAGCTGAAACACATGAGTTCCTTTGCAAGGACAAATGGCATGAAGTAGCAAGTCTACAAGTTGATCTAAGATGTTATGGTGGCCGCTTTTGTTCATAACATGGTTGACATACTTTGTTCATATGGAAGTTGATGCCAGGTTGGTGATTGAAGACTTGGTATCTTCCATAATATTCCGAGCGATTGAACACTTGTATTATAGGAACTTGACCATCATATTTTGTAACACGCCGTGTATGTCGACCTATGCATTTCCTTAATGGTTGTAGCTAAGTTGATTGAATAAAACTAGTAATCTTCGATATATGTTGAATGAATGCATTGATCAATGGTATCTTATAATGAATGGAATGTTGCTATTATTGAGTATTACAAAATGAACATGAATTGCATATTTTGAGTTTAATTTCATGATAATATATATGGTGCATCTGGATTTATGCTAAAAATGTGGAACCCTGAGTAGTGTTTCGTTAGAAGTATTGGACGTCGCACTATCTGTGCATATAGAACAATGTCGGATGAACTATCAGCACAGTAACACATGTCGGTGTAGAAAGTCTGGAGGTGTAGATCACACCTACCCTGTCATAGTGCTAGTCGACTTATATTATATTTTGACAAAGACCTTTGCCAATGACAGTATAGCCGGCAACTGCTTTTTCTCGATGATTTTCTTTGCTGACACTAAGTATGTCGCCCTAATGGCCTATCTCAACAAATTGTTTGATACTACTTTATGTGTCGTGGTGTAGTGCATTTGAATGAACGAAAATGATTAAACTTGATTGACATGACAGTGATTGACATAATATTAAATACTCCCTCCATCCGGAATTACTTGTCGCAGAAATGGTTAACCATTTCTACGACAAGTCATTCCGGACGGAGGTAGTAGATGTTAATATCGATAAAAGAGACACTCAATTAGCACACTTATAAGAGAGCTGGTATTTTGCTCTTGTATCCATCATTAGCAAGCAAGTTCAGCACGGACAACATAAAACACACATAGAACATGTGATGACACAACGAAATGGGCCAATTGTTGAGTTGGATTCATATCAGCCACATTCAACAAGTCTTCAAACCCATAACATCCATAGGTTTCTAGAAAGCAAATTATGATATATGAATGGCAAAAATAGTGTAAAGTCGTAGAACTATTGTTTTTTTGGCGAGAGAACTTTTTATCTATTCATAATCAATCATGGCAGTACAAAGAAGACCAGAGATGATAAACATTACAACCAGGTCCATGGACCACCTACCGATGACTACAAACTTTGGAGCGAGCCGAAGGCGCGTCGTCATCATCGCCACTCCCTCACCGGAGCCAGGCAAACCTTGTTTTAGTAGACAGTCGAGAAGTCACTATGCTAAGGTCCTAAAGGACCAGCGCACCAGAGCAGCAGCCATCACCGATGAAGAGAGTCGTAGATTGGAAAGGTCAAACCTGTAACCACGAACGAAGACGAACAAAAATTGTATACAAATAGATCCACCAAAGATCAGCACCGACCGAATCCCACAGGATCCGATGGTGACACACCTCCAGACACCCTCCTACAATACTAGACGCACCATCGGACGGGGATCGGGCGTGAAAGACATTATTCCTACTAAGGGACATCGCCACCCACCCCAACCAAGACGCTAAACCTAACAAAAACGACACTGGGGTTAGAACCCGGCCTACCTAACAAAAATTTCTTTGCGGTATCATCCAATGTGGTTGGATTCATGAACATGATAGCACGGTCTTCGGCTTTCTCTCCATTCCGAAGCCTCTCCTTGTCGAGTGCAAGCCTACGCACCTCCACTTTCAACTTCCTCTCTTCAGTTGCCAACTTCGGTTTTCACTTCTCGTCCTCCAACAACTTGAGCTCGTTCCATCTCGTCGCCTTCTCTTCATTGCGTTCGATCGCCAAGAATTTCTTGGCATCAATCATGGCCACAAGCTACTCTTTGTATGTGCCACCGAATGATCCTCTCCCATTTCTCTCTTTCGCAATCTTTTTGCCATCTGGGCTCTTGTTGGCATCTTCATCCTCATCATCATCCTCAATGAGATATAATAAACCTTGATCTCTTTGGAGTGGTCTCATCATTTATCCTACTCCACTTGTCATTCATGCAAAGTTCCTTATAGCAATGGTATAGTGAGAAGGGCTTGTGGTCGAACTTCTTGTTTCGTTGCTCGAAAAAAACCTTGGTTGATAGGGCCATACTCAATGACCGGCACACCGCTCAGTGGTGCATGGTTCACCTAGTCAATACAACCAGACCATAGGTGATAGGTTGCATTGATCTTGGATGGTACCCCAACGG
Organism: Triticum urartu; assembly: GCF_056163025.1. NCBI lineage: Eukaryota > Viridiplantae > Streptophyta > Magnoliopsida > Poales > Poaceae > Triticum > Triticum urartu. The sequence goes on along the minus strand of NC_141877.1, from coordinate 50,205,366 downwards.
TGCCCAAGAGAGCCTTGGGTGTGGCTTGATGTGACATCCATGGAGTTGTTGTAGTAGTCGGTGATTCTCCCAAAAATGTTCCTTTGATTGGTCTGTTCCAACCGTTGCATCAAGGGAGATGTTTATCCAAACATAACACAAAGCAACATCTTCATCCTGCGAGTAGTTCTAAGTCTTTTTTGTTTGTTGATTGGAGCTTGGTTGGGTCTCGGTCTCCATGGGATCTTCAATCTCTTCCTCCTCGGTCTTGGCTTCCCCTTTCGCCCCATTGGTGATCAAACATCGAATCATAGTTGAGATCTTGAAGCCCAAGCACATGTGACGTCTCCAAAGATGACAAGAATTCGGCCGCGTTTATCTTTGCACTACGATAATAACAAAAAAGTCCATCAACCATCGACCACAAGCAATCACTGCACAATGTATCGGGCGAAATGCAAATGCATTTTTTACCTTTAAGGAATTTCATTAACCACTTGGCGTCCACGACCCTTAGCAGGTAGCGGCGGCCGACGTGCCAGAGTAGTGGCCATGGGGGTGGCCGGAGATGGTGCCTGAGTCGCCGGATGAGGACGAGGCATCGGAGGCGCTTTCTTGGTCATCTTCTTCACCGTCTCATTGGCGCCGCTTTCTTGGTCTACTTTTTTATCGCCTCCTCGGCAAGCACCGACGCGGCGGGCATCGGTTTCCGTGCCGCTCGCTGACGGCTGGAGAAGGCCAACAGGCGGGCCTACAAGGAGTTGGAGCTCCCCGGTGGCCGGGCCTAGCGGATGCCCTATCATATTCCGCATTTGAAACTGAGGCCAGCGCGCCTCCACTGCCACCAGCACCGCTCGCGGCCGGCGTTGAGGCCAACGCACCACCAACATCCGGCGTGCAATCCTAGGTGTGGATGAGCATCGTCCAGGTCTACATGTCGTACACGTCGGTTTGGCTGGGCACGGCCGACGTAGAGGCTGAGGAACACATCCTAGAGGCCGAGTGACAGGCGACAAAGCGTTAGGTGCTGGCAGTGTGAAAGTAGTAGCCGGTGTCGTGTAATAGGCGGTGGCGCTAGCGGACTACCAGCATGCCTTCGCGTGGATGGAGGTGCCGGCGTTCGTCGATAAGGATGACAACGCCTTGGGCTGCTGGTTGTCTGGCTGCTTTTTAAAAGTTTTTATTTTCATTTATAAGGTTAAACTAGCAATGCCCACACGGCGGCACGCCGCGCCCCGTTGATGCATCATGACGAAATATGTTACGGCATAGTAATGCTAGTTTGCTAATTTCTTTTATTTGACCAATTTAGAATTTAGAGAAAAAATATATGTGCAATTTGGGGTTACAATAAGGCAAGGAATGTATAAAGGTGAATTGCAAGCATAGATTTATTCATCACATGATCGATATATTTTACAAAGTAGGAAGTACACATTGCTACTCTCGTACTAAGATTTGTGTCACTGTCATTCATAGCTTATGTCATTCTAGTGCAGCCTCCTGATTGGCATATGCTTCTAGTTCGAGAACAAAGTGGGAGTGCAAAGAGGGTCTAAAAACTTTAGACAGATCTTCTACTTTTTTTGTGGAGGGCGAGGCCTTATTGGCATGCCATCTTGCCTGGCATTTTCTTTCCATCAGAGCCGGGTTTTATCGGAAGGTGTATGTGCACATTTAAGCCTCTCGTTGTATTCGTGGGACATCCATATCTGATGGGGTAGCAATGGTATCATGCTTTCTATCACACCAAATCATCGCAAATGACTAAAAAGGGCGAACTGTACTTTGCCAAAAAATAAGAATAAAGAAAGAGAGCAAGCGGTGTGCTGAGATAAACAACCACAATTCGAATGCACATTTATATACAGAAGCGTGAGCGGTCACCCGATACAGTTTCAGTCTTCAAAACCTACCTTCAGTACATATCATAGGGACAGTCCTAAATATAAGAGCTGCTGTATGGCCTCCAGTAAATTTTCATCGACCATACGGGAACAACAAAACATCCCTTGAACAGGTCAAGGGGATTAGAGCAGCAGGGTAAGTCCCTGACCTATGTTGAACTACTGTACTTGTAGCTTTAAAGGTATTACTGTGCTATGCAAATACGGACCTCTTTACTCCCACGCACAAATAGACATGCTCCTTTTGTCATATAAATAGTGACTGAGCTCTCTATGTTCAGTTCCTGAAGCATGTTCATGCTAGTCTCAATCCTGTGGTGAGTCTTGTTCTAACAACTCTCAACATTATTTCGTTGATTCTTGATGGACCACATGAAACAAAAACAAAAACTGCATATACACAGCAAATACGAAATAACTTCAGAATTATCTCTCTTTGCAAAATTCAACGTGCTGTACAAACCTAGAAAGTGCTATACAAGTAACTCATCTGTAGGATTATTTATGTACTACAGTAAGCACATTCTGACAATCTGAGTGTCATCCATTTACTCACTACATGAATTACTTAACCGTACGTAGCACTGAACTCTGGAGAACTACATTCTTACTGTTATAGAACACATTAGAACTTAGAAACAAATCCAACTATGTGCAACAATTAATAATTGAACCTATAAAATTTACTGGGCCTGTACAGAAAGAGGATACTATCATTTACTCCCTTTGTAAAGTAATATGAGAGCGTTTAGATCATAATGATTTAAACGCTCTCATATTACTTTACACAGGGAGTACCCATTACTAAAAATATATACCTACTACTAAAGAAACTATATCATGTAGCTTTCTTTGTGGGTAAGTGACTATGAGAATCAATGATCTCTGTATACTATGTTTTTAGTTTCTTTTGTATGCATTTCACGGTTATCTTCAATTAAAATTGGTGGCGGTCCATATGAATTCTTGCAGTGTCCAGAGCCGCGCTCTGATCATCTTCCGTTGGTCCTGCAGCATGATTAAATTCAGAGAAGATTATTAGGTCCATCAAGATCCCAAGAGAAATACAAAGAATTTGACGCCAAACAGGACAGGGAGATTAATCTGAGAGAAGATAGCACAGTTGAAGACTTAAAAGGATGCATATTCTCTGCCTTCACTACAAGAAAAAAGTACAGAAACAGAACATGTAGTACCAAGTGAACAGGTAATAGAAGAAGAGGTAGTAGCAAGCTAAGAAAATACTGCAAAACAAGACGTAGCAAGCACTACTGTCAGTGTCAAAACCGGCGGATCTCGGGTAGGGGGTCCCGAACTGTGTGTCTAGGCCGGATGGTAACAGGAGGCAGGGAACACGATGTTTTACCCAGGTTCGGGCCCTCTTGATGGAGGTAAAACCCTACGTCCTGCTTGATTAATATTGATAATATGGATAGTACAAGAGTAGATCTACCACGAGATCAAGGAGGCTAAACCCTAGAAGCTAGCCTATGGTATGATTGTTATCTATGGAGTTGATTCCCTACGGACTACAACCCTCCGGTTTACATAGACACCGGATAGGGTTAGGGTTACATAGAGTCGGTTACAATGGTAGGAGATCTTGAATATCCGCATCGTCAAGCTTGCCTTCCATGCCAAGGAAAGTCCCATCCAGACACGGGACGAAGTCTTCAATCTTGTATCTTCATAGTCCAGGAGTCCGGCTGAAGGTATAGTCCGGCTACCCGAACACCCCCTAATCCAGGACTCCCTCAGTAGCCCCCGAACCAGGCTTCAATGATGACGAGTCCGGCGCGCAGATTGTTCGGCATTGCAAGGCGGGTTCTTCTCCAAATCCTGTGTACCTGTAGGAATAATGTCCGATTTTTGTAATGTAGTGCTCCTCGGCTTCCACGCCCAATAATGGCCGTCTTCCACGTGTCAAACGAATGCGAAAAGCCGGGGCGTTTTTACATCCACACCCCTAGCCGTATAAACGAGCCGCCTATTTAACGGGATGGGGATTTAGGTCCAAACCACATCTTCTCCTCTCCGCGAGTTATCATCAGAGCGCTTCCAGCAAAGGTCCATTCCAACATGACCAGCCGTCGCAGCTCCTCCCCTCGCCCCTCCGGTCCCAAACCCGGGGACTGGGAGAGTTGCACCATCCTGTATAGCGAGTTAGTGTCGCTTCAGGCCAAGGGATTTCTCCCTCAGGCATACATGGTCCCGGTCCGAGCCGGCCTCGCCACCTACAATGGCGGAAAACAAGCGGAGAGCACCCCCAATCCTTCTAAAGGAGAGCGGGTGTGCCTCGTCCCTTATCTAATAAGGGGACTGGGATTTCCAATTCATCCATTTCTCCGTGGGCTTCTGGAGTTCTACGGCCTCCAGCTGCACAATCTCACGCCCGCCTCCGTATTACATATTGCGGGTTTCGTCGCCCTTTGCGACCTATTTTTAGGCGTTGAGGCTCATTTCGCGCTGTGGAAGAGGTTATTCTGCCTGGTACCCCGTTCTCAAGAGGGGTCTATATACCAAGTGGGCGGAGCCGAAGTATGGCGCATCGCCGGGACCGGATACCTATCCGGAACCCCAAAGAAGGCGTCTGAGGACTGGCCTTCGGAATGGTTTTACATAGATGACGTCCTGCTACCGGACCCTATCTGGGTTGGTCTCCCTGAGTTTAACAGTGCTCCATTGAAGAAGCGCTTGAGCTGGCGTCCGCGGAGTTGTCAGAGAGAAAGCGACAGAGACATCATTTACCTGATGAGCCGGATAAGACTGTTGGCTCATTCCGGACTAACCATGATTGGAGTCATGGCCGCATGCATTATGCGAGGGGTGCAGCCGCTTCAATATAGAGGCCACCCCATGTGGGATTTCAACGGGGAGGATAACGCCACACGTTACGGTCGTAAGGGGCCGGCCTCAGCCGCCGCCTTAGTAAAGATCTTATCCTCTTTGTACAAGGGAGAAAAGGAGGAATTCCTCCGCGTCAACCCACGGGCCGGATTCAGTATGTACGATCCTCCAAGTTGGGTAAGTGAACAATTGCGCTTGCCCATTTGTTTTATACTCCCACGGTTAGATAGGTAGTCTAACGACTTCAATGCAGGAACTGCGACAGGAGGTAAAGGATATAAACAGCCGCCCTCCACAGCCCGAGGACTCAGAACGGTCCCTCAATCCGGACCCCGAAGAGGATCCGGACATATCGGTGGAGCTTATCAACGGGGTGTTCCATCAGCTAAGCAAGGACAATACCTTGGTAGCCATTACGGCGGATTACCCAGGGTTAATCCCGGCCTCCCAGGTGACAGAAACCGGGGTCTTATTCCCTTGAAAGAGATTCCACCCTCACGTATCCTGGTGTTTCTGACGACAACCGTGTTTTGCAGGGGAGATTTCCGAGGCAGGAGGCCGAACCTGCGGCGGCTAGCCAACGAGGGGCCGCAGGGCCCCGTGGGGCAAAAAGGAATGTAGTCCGGACTGAGATGCCGGCGCAAAGGTATAGTGCACCCTCTGTTTCCCTGGAGTTATTCTGTCAGGGCATATTAACATTCGTGCTATCTTCAGAACGAAGAGACCTCGCCGGACTACATCCGAAGAGGTTGCCAATCGCGCCTCCACCAGCCAGGCTCCAACGCCTGGCCAGGAAGCGGAGGCGAGCACAAGGCGCGCACCGGACGCTCCTCCGACAGAGGATGCGGACAGGCTGTCTGCCACAAATTCTGAAGTGGAGAGTGCCATGAACCACAGGCGTCGCCGGACAATTCTACGCGATGCTTGTTTCTCCCAAGAGGCTTTAGATGCCTTTCATTCGGGAGATGCGTACCTCCGTGCCGCTCAAAATGGTTTAGCCAGAGCCACGGAGCAGTATGTAAAAGACATACGGGTAAGAAAATTTTGGTTATATATATATATATATGCCAGTAGCCCCCGAGACTTGAAGCAGTTAGAGCAACTGATTTAAGGATCATTTAATATGCAGGTTCTTACAGAGAAGAATACCATACTGTCCCAGGAGCTGGAAAAGTGCAAGGCCCAACTAGAGGCCGCACGAGCCGCAGCAGGGGAGCCCAAAGAGACCCCCTCAGGTAAGATACACTTCGAAAGATTAGTATTGTGCGGTGTGGGTACAAATCTGACAAATCATATTGCAGATGGCGCCGGACTCGATCCGGACAAGCAACAACTCTTGCGCCGGCTAAAGGCCGGTGAGAGTATGTTGACAAAGGTGAGGCAAGAGAAGAATGATCTTCAGGATGCCAACACCAAGCTGGACGTCGAACTTAAAGATGTTCGTGGCCAGCTGTCGGACTCCACGAAGGAGAATCAGCAGCTTCAACGCGGCATTTTTAGTAAGTGCTTGAACGAACTTTGAAAAAAGAGTTCGGCGAGGAAGTCGACTAACAGAGTAATGTCTGTAGGTATGCTCACAGGTCGTCCTACAGAGGAGATGCCCGGTTCTACGGGTGACCTTCTTCCTGAACTCTTGCAACTATACGAGTGAATTCGGCAGGTGATGCGAGGTATTGGCCAAGCCTTATGGCCTGCCCACTCCGTGCCCGAGGGCCTTGGAGAGCTTGCGGAGAAGCTGAAGGGAGCTCGGTGGCGCTTCCGATTGTGGAAGATATCAGCCTGCCGACAAGGCGCTAGGGAGGCCTGGGCCATGGTGAAGACCCGTTTTACGAAGTCTGACCCAAACCACATGGCCGAGGTCGGACCAATGGGGCCTGACGGGAAGGAGATTCCTGTAAGCTTAGTATACGGCCAAGTAGAGTTGGCCGCGAAGTATTCCCAGTAGGACTGTAAATTAGACAGCCTGTTAGATGGTATAGAAGAGGAATACAATCAGTCAGAATGACTGTGTAATTTTGAATTGACATGTGTAATGCCTTCTAGCCGGATTGTAGATCGTTTGTCGTTGCCGACCTTTTCGCTTCAACCTCGGGACCTGATGGTCCGGAGTGTGTCCGAATACCCTAGCGGTTATATAAGAACCGGGGTATGCGTGGAGACCAGGCGTAGGGGTCATCAGTGCTTTATCAGAGAAGTGCCCAACTAGTTATGTTATATTACATGGTTAGTAAGAAACATCTTCCAGAGAGAATAGTTCCGTTAAGGGTTCCTTTCGCTGGGAGGCATGCCCTAAGGTGCATGTCCGGACTGCGTGAAGAGACGCAGAAAAAAAAAGCATCTGGGGCACATAAAATGAGTAAAAAGATCATCTTTTATTTCACCGACCGAATATTCCCTTAAGAACGCTAGCTTTCGGCTTCACCCAGTCTGAGGTACACGTCCGGCTGACCCGGCAGTAACAATCGCAGAGGTGCTCCCTTTACCGCCTAGCCGAACAATCGGGAACGTAGGGGTAAGCACAGGAGCCAGGCAACCCAGCTTGGCCAAAACTTAAGTCATATCGATGCATATAATGGCGAAGAAAAAGGTACATGCGGAAGTTTGACGCATGTGTTGGGCGTGAAGCCCGTATAAATAAGCTTCTGTTAAAGAAGCCCCCAGGTTTAAGGAGCGCGAGTGGCGCGTCACTAGATGAGCCTTTAAGGGCTATAAAAGAAAAAATGGGAAGGAGAGAAATGAAAGACAGAAAAATTCAAAAAATAATGGACAAAGGAAGGAGACGAACACAGAGTCCGGCGCTAGGCATAGAATCTTCGGAGACGGGTGGCGTTCCACGGGTTCGGCTCGAGTCGGTTGTTCGACGCATCTCGCAGGTGGTACGCCCCACCAGTCAGGACTTGGTCGATTATGAATGGACCTTCCCACTTGGGCTTGAGTTTGTCCTTTTTCTTATCCGGCAGGCATAGGACTAGTTCGCCAACGTTGTAATTTTTGGCCCGTACTTCTCTGCTTTGATATCTTCGGGCCTGCTGTTGATAAAATGCGGAACGGGCTTTTGCCACGTCCCGCTCCTCCTCCAAGGCGTCCAAATTGTCCTGCCGATCGAGCTCGGCTTCTCTTTCTTCGTACATGCGCACTCTAGGTGAGTCATGAATTATGTCGTAGGGCAGAACTGCTTCTGCGCCGTACACCATAAAAAATGGTGTGTATCCGGTGGTGCGATTTGGCGTGGTCCGCAACCCCCATAGCACGGAGTCGAGCTCCTCTACCCAGTGCGTGTTAGATTCCTTGAGGGACCGCACCAGTCTAGGTTTAATGCCGCTCATGATAAGACCATTTGCACGTTCGACCTGGTCGTTGGTTTGTGAGTGATAGACGGAAGCATAATCGAGCTTGATGCCCATGTTTTTGCACCAGAGTTTTACCTCGTCGGCGGTAAAGTTTGTACCGTTGTCGGTTATGATGCTGTGGGGGACGCCATAACGGTGTACAACCCCGGATATGAAGTCTATCACAGGTCCGGATTCGGCCGTTTTAACAGGCTTGGCTTCTATCCATTTGGTGAACTTATCCACCATGACCAGTAAGTATTTTTTTCTATGGGTCCCACCTTTAAGGGGTCCGACCATGTCAAGCCCCCAGACCACAAAAGGCCAGGTGATGGGTATAGTTTGGAGTGCAGTGGGTGGCATATGGCTTTGGTTGGCAAAAAGTTGGCAACCAGCGCATCATTGGACTAGGTCCTGAGCGTCTGCCCGGGCCGTCGGCCAATAAAAACCAGTACGGAAAGCCTTGCTAACAAGGGACCGAGCAGCAGCGTGGTGACCACCGAGTCCGGCATGAATTTCAGCCAGAAGGTTCCTCCCTTCCTCTTCGGAGATGCACCTTTGAAGGACTCCGGTAGTGCTTTTCTTATAAAGCTCTCCCTCATGGACTCTATAGGCTTTAGATCGCTGCACTATGCAGCGGGCCTCGTTTTGGTCCTCCAGGAGTTCCTGCCTAGTAAGGTAGGCTAGGAATGGTTCTGTCCACGGGGCGATAACCGCCATTATTACGTGGGCTGAAGGTGTAATTTCATTGGCAGAGCCTCCAATTGTGTCAGATTATTCGGCGTCGAGTGGTGCGGCTGGGTTCGGGTTGTTATTTGCGGGTTCCCTCTCCCATGCTACGGATAGCTTGAACAATCTTTCCAAAAATATGTTGGGGGGGACTGCATCGTGTTTTGCTCTGATGCGTGCTAGGACGTCCGCCGCTTGATTGTTTTCTCAGGCTATATGGTGAAACTCCAGCCCTTCGAACTGAGCTGACATTTTTAGGACGGCGTTGCGGTAAGCTGCCATTTTTGGGTCCTTGGCGTCGAAGTCTCCGTTTATTTGGGATATCGCGAGGTTTGAATCCCCGCTTACCTCTAGGCGCTGGATACCCATGGATACTGCTATCCGGAGGCCATGTAGGAGGGCCTTATATTCGGCTGCATTGTTGGAATCCGTGTACATGATCTGGAGCACATATTGGACTGTGTCTCCTGTGGGGGACGTCAGGACGACGCCGGCCCCTAGTCCGGCCAACATTTTGGAGCCATCGAAATGCATAATCCAGTTTGAATATGTGCCGTACTCTTTAGGGAGCTCGGCCTCCGTCCATTCTGTGACGAAGTCGGCCAAAACTTGCGATTTAATAGCTCACCGTGGCTTATAGGTTATATCGAACGGGAGAAGCTCGATGGCCCATTTTGCAATCCGGCCCGTTGCATCGCGGTTGTTGATAATATCGTTTAGTGGCACTTCCGAGGCTACTGTTATGGAACACTCTTGAAAGTAGTGTCGTAGCTTCCGGGATGCCATGAATACCGCGTATGCAATCTTTTGATAATGCGGGTACCGTGATTTGCATGGAGTGAGGACAGTGGACACGTAGTAGACCGGCCTTTGAAGGGGGAATTTGTGTCCGTCTGTTTCCCGCTCGACAACGAGCACTACACTGACAACTTGGTGTGTTGCTGCAATGTACAATAACATTGGTTCACCGGTGTTTGGCGCGGCCATGACTGGGTTTGTTGCCAATATGGCTTTTATTTCATCAAGTCCGGCCGTGGCGGCATCCATCCACTTGAAGTGTTTGGTGCGCCGAAGGAGGCAATAAAGGGGTAGTGCCTTTTCTCCCAAGCGGGAGATGAAGCGGCTTAAAGCCGCCAGGCACCCGGTTAATTTTTGTATTTGTTTAAGGTCCTTTGGGACATCCAATTGCGACAAAGCTCGGATCTTGGCTGGGTTTGCTTCAATTCCTCTACCGGATACAATGAAGCCCAAGAACTTTCCGGCTGGAACGCCGAAGACGCATTTTTCTGGGTTGAGCTTGATGTCATATTTTCGGAGGTTATCGAATGTAAGCCTCAAGTCGTCTACTAGGGATTCGACATGTCTTGATTTGACGACCACATCATCCACATACGCCTCCACTGTTTTGCCGATCTGGTTTGCCAGACATGTCTGGATCACGCGTTGATATGTTGCGCCGGCGTTTTTCAGCCCGAAGGGCATTGTGTTGAAGCAGAATGGGCCGTATGGTGTGATGAATGCTGTTGCAGCTTGGTCTGATTCTGCCATTTTGATTTGATGGTAATCGGAGTATGCGTCGAGGAAACACAACAAATCGTGTCCTGCGGTGGCATCGATAATTTGATCAATACGGGGGAGGGGGAAGGGATCCTTTGGGCAAGCATTGTTAAGGTCTTTAAAATCGACACACAGACGCCAGGATTTGTCCTTCTTTGGTACCATCACCAGGTTTGCTAGCTAGTCCGGATGTTTTATGTCTCTGATGAATCCGGCCTCCAATAGCTTGGCTAGCTCCTCTCCCATAGCCTATCTCTTGGGTTCGGAAAAACGCCGAAGGGCTTGTTTGACAGGTTTAAATCCTTTTAGGATATTTAAGCTGTGTTCGGCCAGCCTGCGTGGGATCCCTGGCATGTCTGAAGGGTGCCAGGCAAAGATGTCCCAGTTCTCTCATAAGAACTCTCGCAGTGCGGCGTCTGCATCAGGGTTCAGTCGTGCCTCGATGGAAGCTGTTTTATTGGGGTCCGTTGGATGGACCTGGAATTTGACTATTTCGTCAGCTGGCTTGAAGGATGTGGATTTGGATCTCTTATCGAGTATCACATCATCCCTGTTAACCGTGGAGCGCAGCGCAGTCAGTTCCTCGGCCGCTAAGGCTTCGGATAGCGCCTCAAGGGCTAATGCGGCCGTCTTGTTTTCGACGTGGAGTGCTATGTCCGGATCACTAGCTAGAGTGATAATTCCATTCGGCCCGGGCATCTTAAGCTTCATGTACCCGTAATGGGGTATTGCTTGGAAGATTGTGAATGCTTCCCGCCCTAGTAAAGTGTGATATCCGCTCTTAAACGGGGCCACCTGAAACGTGACTTCTTCGGACCTGTAATTATCCGGCGTGCCGAACACCACATCTAATGTGATTTTTCCTGTGCAGCGCGCTTCCCGACTGGGGATTATTCCTTTAAAGGTTGTGCTGCTTTGCTCGACGCGGTTCCAGTCTATTTCCATTTTTTGAAGGGTTTCCTCATAAATGAGGTTCAGTCCGCTGCCTCCATCCATGAGCACCTTGGTGAGGCGAAAGCCGTCCACTATGGGACTGAGGACCAATGCGGCTGGTGCTCGGGCTGTTCGGAATCTAGGTTCATCACTTGCGTTGAAGGTAATGGCAGTGTCGCTCCATGGATTTATTGTTGCAACTTGATAGACTTCGGCGAGGCTGCGGAGTGTTCTTTTTCGCACATTGTTTGATGCAAAAGTCTCGAAAATTGTGAGAACGGTACTGGTGTCCTTGGGATGGCTTTCTGCGACCTCCGGAGTTAAGAGGTCCTCGCCGATTTTGGCCACCTGCCGGAGTATCCAACATGCTCTAAGGCTGTGAGTTGGTGTGGCGCCCTCTGTACTGTGAATTCTACAGGGTTCATCAAGCCATCTTTCCAGTACGGTTCCATGCCCTGTAGAGGGTTTTGGCTTTTTGGTGTTTATCCCGGGTGTCCTATGATGATGCACCCTCTTAGTTCGGACGGGATTACTATTCAAGGCCGGATTATTCCAAAATTTTATTTCAGTTTTCCAGGCGCTTTCCATCGCACAGTATTTTTGTCCTATGGACGCCAAGTCAGCGAAGCGTGTAATATCACGAGGACTTATGGCGTTAAGGATTTCCTTGTCCGTGCAATTACTGCAGAAAATTGAGATTGCGTCGCCCTCGCGGCAATCCTTTATCTTGTTCATAACCAGGAGGAATCTGGCCCAGTAATGATGTACTGTTTCCTCGGGCCTCTGCCTGATTTGGGAGAGATCGCTTATGATCGGGTGGGCGGGTGTCGTTGAATCTGAAACCTCACCCAATCCAAGATTTGGAGGCCGAAGAGTTTCCGAACTCTGAAGTTCGGATTCTTGGATGTTGTCCAATGAATCTGGCCCGTTGCCTGATCCTAAGCTCAGGTCTTGAGTTACATCTCCCCCTCCGCGGGTATCCGGCTTGGAGGGGTCGGGAATTCGGACGTAGCTAGTCCTTAAAATAGATGAAGGGTCGCCGCACTGCGTCTCTACCACGGCAACGTGGTGGGTGACTTGGGGAGAGTTAATTTCTCTTAGATCGGGTTTAAGCCCAACCTGGTCGTAATCCGTAGCCACCCCCAGGGCGGCGATGCGATCAAAGAGCTTGTTTACGGAAGAGAGCTCCATTGGATCTAGCTGCTCGACGAGCTCTGAGCTGACGTGTATGTTGCTTTTGATGACCCGAGAGGTCACCGTCGGCGCAACAGCCGAACAGGCGGTCATGAGGAAACCACCTAGTCGGAGGGTTTGGCCGATAGCCAAGGCTCCCTTAGCAACGGCGCCGTCTTTAAAGACGGGAGGAGGCATCCTTCCTGATTGCGACGGCACAGAGGAACTCTCAATGAAAGCACCAATGTCGGTGTCAAAACCGGCGGATCTCGGGTAGGGGGTCCCGAACTGTGTGTCTAGGCCGGATGGTAACAGGAGGCTGGGAACACGATGTTTTACCCAGGTTCGGGCCCTCTTGATGGAGGTAAAACCTTACATCCTGCTTGATTAATATTGATGATATGGGTAGTACAAGATTAGATCTACCACGAGATCAAGGAGGCTAAACCCTAGAAGCTAGCCTATGGTATGATTGTTATCTATGGAGTTGATTCCCTACGGACTACAACCCTCCGGTTTATATAGACACCGGATAGGGTTAGAGTTACATAGAGTCGGTTACAATGGTAGGAGATCTTGAATATCCGCATCGTCAAGCTTGCCTTCCACGCCAAGGAAAGTCCCATCCAGACACGGGACGAAGTCTTCAATCTTGTTTCTTCATAGTCCAGGAGTCCGGCTGAAGGTATAGTCCGGCTACCCGAACACCCCCTAATCCAGGACTCCCTCAACTACCGTATAGACTAAGCAGTAGCCAGCGAAATACTACCAAAAAATTACTACTAAACATTGCTTTCTTCTATAGGATAAGTATCAAGCACTACAATACAGACCAAGTAGTAGCCAGCGAAGTACTGCCGAAAAATTACTACTGAACATTGCTTTCTTCTATAGAAGAAGGAAGGCAAAAGAGAGATCATCTACATGATCAACAGATCGTCGTGTACGGAGGACGAACCGGAGGATGTCAAACTGGAAATTCAAGCTATTGAGATATCCAAGTATGATCTCTCCAAACGATTGCGTAACTAAGAAAGCAAGGATTGATCCTTAAAGAACAGACATATGTGTTACGCAAGATCATGCAACAATATACACAGTAATCTAAGACATAAATACCAAAGCAAAGAGAAGTAATCTACCTGTAGATGAACAACCAGGATGGCTAGGCTATTGAGGAACATTTCCAACCTTTGGAAAGCAGGAGAACTGAACTTTAGTGACTGAAATGTACTTGAGCAGGATATTGCAGAGAAGTTCACAGCCGGGAGGAGGAGGCCTCGGGAAGCGGCAGCCGACGGCCAGGGAGCGGCGGCGGCTACAGCCTACACGTGAAGCCGTGGGGCGGGCTGAAGAGGAGGACGTCAGCCACAGACTCCGGCAGCGACCACCGTGCCGCAGAGGCGACGCGCGAGGCGCCAACGCTGGCTGCAGGAGAGCCTTGTCGTGGTAAAGGAGTCGGGGGACCCGCACTTCCCGGCGAGCACGACAGAGATGATCGCGGTGGACGACGACGTTCGGGCGTCGGCGAGGGGCGTCGAGGAGCCGCTCACGTGCTACCTCACCTTCAATGCCACCGAGCACAAGCACGCCATCGTCGCTGCGTTTCGAGCCACGGCGCCATGAGCCTGCGACACGCTGCTCCGCTCCAAGACTGCGTCTCTCTTGAGATGTCCTCCTGGGCTTAGCCGCCGCCGGTGCAAAGGACCTGCTCGCCATGTCCGAGGCCGGCATGGGAAGAGCCGCGGCAGAAAAGGACGCTGGGACGGGACGACTGGACGACGCCGCCGCCGTCGCTCCAGGAGACCGAGACGGGGCCATGACAGACAAGAAGACCGAGCTCGATGGTGGGGTGGGCAGGGCTGGCCAGGCGAGGCAGGAGGGGAGGAGAACTTTATAGTCGTGTACGACGGTGGAGCGGTGGCGTCGAAGTCACCCGGTGCTTTCTGAAAACTTCCGAAAAACCATCACGCGTCATCAACAGAAAGAACAACCATCACGCATCATCCGAGCGGAGGCCGTTCATACATGCAACCGACCATGCATGAAGCCCCATGCAGCGGCAGCGTTTCTGGACTAAACGAATTAAGCGGCGCAGCGGTCAGAAGCAACCGCAACTTCTCGAAACAACGTCGACAGCGGCAGCGATAGCCCAAGACAGACAGAATCACCGGCGTATAGAAAGCCGCACTGCTCCCTGGACAAAGAACAACGGTACCACAAACTTACTAATCTTGATAGATCTCAAGAAGCGTGGGATAGCGACAGCACAAACGGACCAACAACGATCGAACAATAGAAAGCGACGCCACAAAAGTGTACCAACAGTGACTCTGATACCAAAACTGTTGGGACCCTGATTCTAAGTCACACCGATCTAGCATGTAACACCTCATATCACTTTGCGGCCTCACGCACGGTATCCCCACGGGTGTCGCCTTACCATGGCCCGAGACCGTTTGCGCCTTTTGGCTCACGTATATGATAGTGTCGTTAGCATCCATATGACAGAGAATCCGGGCCGACATGGCTAGTCGTGAACCCAAAGCGGCACAGACCTATGGAGACAGGCATACATGAATCACATCGAGCATGTCGGTCAACAGCATATGAATCCGGGCTGTAGCACTGGGCTAACAGGACTCCGGGGAACCCGGGCTGTAGCAGGCTAGGCAGGACTCCGGAAGTCACCGCGTGACATTTCCCCGAAGGGACAGACATAGGAACGGAGTGGAACACATGCCGGCCAGTCAAGTGTTCTGAGCAGTAGTGCTGTGCTAGCAGAACTCCGGTGAACCGGGCTGTAGCAGACTACTATTGCTCAAGGAAGCACTAGACTACATTTCCCCATAAGAGAGGCTGCCAAGGATAAACAACTAGATTGTCGGATCCCACTGACGGCGTCCTGGAGTAGGGGGTACTCACCATGTCGTCTCCCGATCTATTAGATTGGGTCGAGGCCCCCCATGGCCGTATACTCATGGGCCAGTTCGGACAGCTGCCGCATACAAGGAAGATTCCACAAAGACTTGGCGATCAAGACAAGGACTTCTCCCCACCGGCGTATTCGGCTAGGACTCTTGTTAACCTAGGCCTCTGATGCATTATATAAACCAAGGCCAGGCTAGTCGATAGAATATACAACATACACAACAATCATACCAGGCTAGCCTCTAGGGTTTAGCCTCCTTGATCTCGTGGTAGATCTACTCTTGTACTACCCATATCATCAATATTAATCAAGCAGGATGTAGGGTTTTACCTCCATCAAGAGGGCCCGAACCTGGGTAAAACATTGTGTTCCTTACCTCCTTTTACCATCTGGCCTAGACGCACAGTTCGGGACCCCCTACCCGAGATCCGCCGGTTTTGACACCGACATTGGTGCTTTCATTGAGAGTTCCGCTGTGTGATCGACAAAAGGATCGATGGCTCGCCTGCAGATCAACTGCGACTTCGGCGTCTTCGTCACCAGTTTGACTGGTCACCTTGGTTCGAGCAAGAATTGTGCCCCGTGTTTGGATCACCATGTTCGGACGAGGGCCTTCATCAAACATCAACTCCGGTCTCTATCAAGATCACGGAGGAATTATCTATGGAGCTCGGGGGCTCAATGTCAACATTGCCCTCAAGCGACCGTGCTGTTTTTTTGGACAGCGAACTCGTATCTGCCGCCACCACCTCCTCAAGTATCGCTTTGACGATCGCTTTGGTGGAATTGTGCGGAATTGGGTCTATAACAACCCTGGAAAATTTCGTCAAGTTCCGATGGAGGAATCTCAGTCAATCCACGATATACCGGAGCCCTGTCAAATCTGGATGGGAATTTGGATGAGTTTAGGGTGTGGTGTCCAGCTTTTAGCTCAGACGTCCTTTGGAAGATCCAACCGTTGATCGGCTGCGGAATTCCTATATCTACCACCTCTCAAAATTTCAGCTCGATCCGACCGTCCAAACTCCGAGAACCTTCCGATTAGTGCATCACTTTTCGGATTTATTTTCTGCGCGAAAACGAATCCGACCCGAGTTCATCTTTTTTATGAACGGGATTTCGGACATCCCTTTTGAAGGAAGTTCTATATGGGGTATTGTGTTTTGCTCCAGAACACACCCCACTAACTTTAAGATCTTTTAAACATGATCTTCAACATCATGCTGGTGTCAAACCAGTCCAGCAATATTACTCCACGGCTGCCGACCTGCGCTAGACACGTCGTCACTTTAGCCGAGCTCAACTTCTTCGGATCATCATCTCGGCAAGCCGAACAAGAGTCCGGCATCACGAAGGATAAATCATCATCAACATCGCCGCCCCACGGATTACACGGAGCGGGCATACCGGCATCGCCGCACGGTCGCTTCATCAAGCCGACATCGACCACGTCACGACCTGCATCAACAGGGCCGCACTATTGCTTCTTCAAGCTGGTGTCCATCACGCCGACCTACTTCGACTCATCGGCTGACGTCGAGGCTTCGACATCTCGGCTGGACCGGGGGCTTCGCCATCTCTTCATCAACCTACTCCGGACGCTTCGGCGTCACTAGCCGACCAGCTCCGTCACGTTAGCTGGGCCGAGGGCTTTGCCTCGGCGAGTCAACCTTTACCAGCATTGCCATGCCATCGTTTTATCGCCTATCAGGCAATGGGTGTGCGGAGCCAGTCCCAATTTTGGGAATCACCTTCCTTCGGATTGCTACAACAAATAAACCATGTGCTATTAATCCCAGTATTTTTTGCTTGTTTGGGTTCATTTTTCCCAAGGAATTATTACTCTGGTTTGTCCATGATATGTACACAGATCTATCAAATGGTGACCGCATTAACGAGGTCGCGTGGTGGTTCGATCAGTTTCCGTACATAGTCCGGTGAACGCCGCATCCGGAGCTCGGACCGACCTGTGAATTCAGGCTTTGCCACGCCTTTACTACATCACGCCGACGCCCTGCATCGACATTGCCTTCGGCCAGGCCATATTTCTTCTATTCCTCACTTTGCATAAATTATTTATTATGCAACATTTTTTTAATTATCATTATTACTATTATCTCCGGTTTGCACTATTTTTTGTGCACAGAAAAATGATCCGGGGACTTCGGCGTCACTCTGCCGGTCTGCATTGACCGTGCTATGTCACCACTTCGGCGTGTCGAGCTCTCCACTCCGCCACCTCGGGACCGGCTTGGGGGATGGAACCTTGCCCCGCATCAAGCTCGGACCGCGTCATCAATACCGAACACATTAACCAGCTAAGTCGCTTTCATGCTCAAGCTTTAATTTCTAACTTGTGTTCGGTTCGACCAAGAATTATACTAAAAAAGTTGCTTGTAAAAAATTTTCTTGTCCAAACTTTGTTTGTGACGCATAAATTCAAATACCCCGTTTACTTGGGGGCTTCCTTTATGAAGCTTTTCCTCTTGCATATGATTATACTTGTACGGCTTCGTTCCTTGTTCGTGTATTACGCCACAATATGCACCATATTGACTTAAGCAATTTGCAAGCTGGGTTGCCTCGCTCCTGTGTTTACCCCTACATTCCCGATTGTTCGGCTAGGGAGTAAAGGGAGCACATCTGCGATTGTCACGATCGGGTCACCCGAGCCGGACCTCAGACTGGGTGAAGCCGAAAGCTAGCGCTCTTATTGTTTTCAATGATGGTCGGCACACAACAGAACTCATGAGTACAGAAAATATATTGCACAAGTCTCATAATAACAATGAGCACCGAAGAAAGGTATCGGTGGGGGTACTATTTTCTTCGAAGATGCTTCTTACACTTTGCAGTAATATAGCATAAGTTCCCTGAGCGCGCTTTGTCTGTTATAGCCCTATGGCCTGATTGCCTGGTTATTGGAAACACCGTCCATATTCTCGACAGATGAAGTACATAACACTTTTCGGTCCTTGACCGAAGAGGGAGAAGCCGACGGTCGGTTAAGACACGTTTAAAGTTCGGTTGAACATAGATATGATATAAGTGAAGGAAATATGCCCTACAGGCAATAATAATGTTATTATTTTATTTCCTTATATCATGATAAATGTTTATTATTTATGCTAGAATTGTATTATCCGGAAACATAATACTTGTGTGAATACATAGACAAACCAAACGTCACTAGTATGCCTCTACTTGACTAGCTCGTTAATCGAAGATGGTTATGTTTCCTAACCATAGACATGTGTTGTCATTTGATTAATGGGATCACATCATTAGGAGAATGATGTGATTGACATGACCCATTCCATTAGCTTAGCACCCGATTGTTTAGTATGTTGCTATTGCTTTCTTCATGACTTATACATGTTCCTATGACTATGAGATTATGCAACTCCCGTTTACCGGAGGAACACTTTGTGTGCTACCAAACGTCACAACGTAACTGGGTGATTATAAAGGAGCTCTACAGGTGTCTCCAAAGGTGAATGTTGGGTTGGCGTATTTCGAGATTAGGATTTCTCACTCCGATTGTCGGAGAGGTATCTCTGGGCCCTCTCGGTAATGCACATCACATAAGCCTTGCAAGCATTACAACTAATGAGTTAGTTGCAAGATGATGTATTAAGAAACGAGTAAAGATACTTACCGGTAACGAGATTGAACTAGGTATTGAGATACCGACGATCGAATCTCGGGCAAGTAACATACCGATGACAAAGGGAACAACGTATGTTGTTATGCGGTCTGACCGATAAAGATCTTCGTAGAATATGTAGGAGCCAATATGAGCATCCAGGTTCCGCTATTGGTAATTGACCGGAGAAGTGTCTCGGTCATGTATACATTGTTCTCGAACCCGTAGGGTCCGCACGCTTAAGGTTTCGATGACAGTTATATTATGAGTTTATGAGTTTTGATGTACCGAAGTTAGTTCGGAGTCCCGGATGTGATCAGGGACATGACGAGGAGTCTCGAAATGGTCGAGACATAAAGATTGATATATTGGAAGCCTATATTTGGATATCGAAAGTGTTCCGGGTGAAATCGGAATTTTACCGGAGTACCGTGAGGTTACCGGAACCCCCCGGGAGGTATATGGGCCTTAGTGGGCTTTAGTGGAAGAGAGGAGAGGTGGCCAGGGCTGGGCCGCGCGCCCCTCCCCCCTAGTCCGAATAGGACAAGGAGAGGGGGGGCGGCGCCCCCCCTTCCTTCTCTCTCTCCTCTTTCCCCCTCCCGAATCCTATTCCAACTAGGAAAGGGGGGAATCCTACTCCCGGTGGGAGTAGGACTCCTCCTGGCGCGCCCTCCTCCTGGCCGGCCGCACCTCCCCTTGCTCCTTTATATACGGGGGCAGGGGGCACCCCTAGACACACAAGTTGATCCATGTGATCATATTCTTAGCCGTGTGCGGTGCCCCCTTCCACCATAATCCTCGATAATATTGTAGCGGTGCTTAGGCGAAGCCCTGCAACGGTAGAACATCAAGATCGTCACCACGCCGTCGTGCTGACGGAACTCTTCCCCGACACTTTGCTGGATCGGAGTCCGGGGATCGTCATCGAGCTGAACGTGTGCTAGAACTCGGAGGTGCCATAGTTTCGGTGCTTGATCGGTCGGGCCGTGAAGACGTACGACTACATCAACCGCGTTGTGCTAACGCTTCCGCTGTCGGTCTACAAGGGTATGTAGATCACACTCTCCCCTCTCGTTGCTATGCATCACCATGATCTTGCGTGTGCGTAGGAATTTTTTTGAAATTACTACGTTCCCCAACAGTGGCATCCGAGCCTAGGTTTTATGTGTTGATGTTATATGCACGAGTAGAACACAAGTGAGTTGTGGGCGATATAAGTCATACTGCTTACCAGCATGTCATACTTTGGTTCGGCGGTATTGTTGGACGAAGCGGCCCGGACCGACATTACGCGTACGCTTACGCGAGACCGGTTCTCCCGGCGTGCTTTGCACAAAGGTGGCTAGCGGGTGACAGTTTCTCCAACTTTAGTTGAACCGAGTGTGGCTACGCCCGGTCCTTGCGAAGGTTAAAACAGCACCAACTTGACAAACTATCGTTGTGGTTTTGATGCGTAGGTAAGATTGGTTCTTGCTTAAGCCCGTAGCAGCCACGTAAAACTTGCAACAACAAAGTAGAGGACGTCTAACTTGTTTTTGCAGGGCATGTTGTGATGTGATATGGTCAAGACATGATGCTAAATTTTATTGTATGAGATGATCATGTTTTGTAACCGAGTTATCGGCAACTAGCAGGAGCCATATGGTTGTCGCTTTATTATATGCAATGCAATCGCGCTGTAATGCTTTACTTTATCACTAAGCGGTAGCGATAGTCGTGGAAGCATAAGATTGGCGAGACGACAACGATGCTATGATGGAGATCAAGGTGTCGCACCGGTGACGATGGTGATCACGATGGTGCTTCGAAGATGGAGATCACAAGCACAAGATGATGATGGCCATATCATATCACTTATATTGATTGCATGTGATGTTTATCTTTTATGCATCTTATCTTGCTTTGATTGACGGTAGCATTATAAGATGATCTCTCACTAATTATCAAGAAGTTTTCTCCCTGAGTATGCACCGTTGCGAAAGTTCTTCGTGCTGAGACACCACGTGATGATCGGGTGTGATAGGCTCTACGTTCAAATACAGCGGGTGCAAAACAGTTGCACACACGGAATACTCAGGTTATACTTGACGAGCCAAGAATATACAGATATGGCCTCGGAACACGGAGACCGAAAGGTCGAGAGTGAATCATATAGTAGATATGATCAACATAGTGATGTTCACCAATGAAACTACTCCATCTCACGTGATGATTAGACATGGTTTAGTTGATTTGGATCACGTAATCACTTAGAGGATTAGAGGGATGTCTATCTAAGTGGGAGTTCTTTAAGTAATATGATTAATTGAACCTAAATTTATCATGAACTTAGTACCTGATAGTATCTTGCTTGTTTATGTTTGATTGTAGATAGATGGCCCATGCTATTGTTTCGTTGAATTTTAATGCGTTCCTTGAGAAAGCAAAGTTGAAAGATGATGGTAGCAATTACACGGACTGGGTCCGTAACTTGAGGATTATCCTCATTGCTGCATAGAAGAATTACGTCCTGGAAGCACCGCTGGGTGCCAGGCCTGCTACTGGAGCCACACCAGATGTTATGAACATCTGGCAGAGCAAAGCTGATGACTACTCGATAGTTCAGTGTGCCATGCTTTACGGCTTAGAATCGGGACTTCAACGACGTTTTGAACGTCATGGAGCATATGAGATGTTCCAGGAGTTGAAGTTAATATTTCAAGCAAATGCCCGGATTGAGAGATATGAAGTCTCCAATAAGTTCTATAGCTGCAAGATGGAGGAGAACAGTTCTGTTAGTGAGCATATACTCAAAATGTCTGGGTATAATAATCACTTGATTCAATTGGGAGTTAATCTTCCAGATGATTGCGTCATTGATAGAATTCTCCAATCACTGCCACCAAGCTACAAGAGCTTCGTGATGAACTATAATATGCAAGGGATGAATAAGACTATTCCCGAGCTCTTCGCAATGCTGAAAGCTGCGGAGGTAGAAATCAAGAAGGAGCGTCAAGTGTTGATGGTCAACAAGACCACTAGTTTCAAGAAAAAGGGCAAAGGGAAGAAGAAGGGGAACTTCAAAAAGAACAGCAAGCAAGTTGCTACTCAAGAGAAGAAACCCAAACCTGGACCTAAGCCTGAAACTGAGTGCTTCTACTGCAAGCAGACTGGTCACTGGAAGCGGAACTACCCCAAGTATTTGGCGGATAAGAAGGATGGCAAGGTGAACAAAGGTATATGTGATATACATGTTATTGATGTGTACCTTACTAATGCTCGCAGTAGCACCTGGGTATTTGATACTGGTTCTGATGCTAATATTTGCAACTCGAAACAGGGACTACGGATTAAGCGAAGATTGGCTAAGGACGAGGTGACGATGCGCGTGGGAAATGGTTCCAAAGTCGATGTGATCGCAGTCGGCACGCTACCTCTACATCTACCTTCGGGATTAGTATTAGACCTAAATAATTGTTATTTGGTGCCAGTGTTAAGCATGAACATTATATCTGGATCTTGTTTGATGCGAGACGGTTATTCATTTAAATCAGAGAATAATGGTTGTTCTATTTACATGAGTAATATCTTTTATGGTCATGCACCCTTAAAGAATGGTCTATTCTTATTAAATCTCGATAGTAGTGACACACATATTCATAGTGTTGAAGCCAAAAGATGCAGAGTTGATAATGATAGTGCAACTTATTTGTGGCACTGCCGTTTGGGTCATATCAGTATAAAGCGCATGAAGAAACTCCATACTGATGGGCTTTTGGAACCACTTGATTATGAATCACTTGGTACTTGCGAACCGTGCCTTATGGGTAAGATGACAAAAAACATCGTTCTCCGGTACTATGGAGAGAGCAACATATTTATTGGAAATCATACATACAGATGTATGTGGTCCGATGAATGTTGAGGCTCGTGGCGGATATCGTTATTTTCTCACCTTCATAGATGACTTAAGCAGATATGGGTATATCTACTTAATGAAACATAAGTCTGAAACGTTTGAAAAGTTCAAAGAATTTCAGAGTGAAGTTGAAAATCATCGTAACAAGAAAATAAAATTCCTACGATCTGATCATGGAGGAGAATATTTGAGTTACGAGTTTGGTGTACATTTGAAAAAATATGGAATAGTTTCGCAACTCACGCCACCCGGAACACCACAGCGTAATGGTGTGTCCGAACGTCGTAATCATACTTTACTAGATATGGTGCGATCTATGATGTCTCTTACTGATTTACCGCTATCGTTTTGGGGATATGCTCTAGAGACGGCCGCATTCACGTTAAATAGGGCACCATCAAAATCCGTTGAGACGACGCCTTATGAACTATGGTTTGGCAAGAAACCAAAGTGGTCGTTTCTGAAAGTTTGGGGCTGCGATGCTTATGTGAAAAAGCTTCAACCTGATAAGCTCGAACCCAAATCGGAGAAATGTGTCTTCATAGGATATCCAAAGGAAACTATTGGATACACCTTCTATCACAGATCCGAAGGCAAGACTTTTGTTGCTAAATTCGGAAACTTTCTTGAGAAGGAGTTTCTCTCGAAAGAAGTGAGTGGGAGGAAAGTAGAACTTGACGAGGTAAATGTACCTACTCCCTTATTGGAAAGTAGTACACCTACACCAATTAGTGAGGAAGCTAATGATAATGATCATGAAACTTCAGAACAAGATACTACTGAACCTCGAAGATCAACCAGAGTAAGATCCGCGCCAGAGTGGTACGGTAATCCTGTTCTGGAAGTCATGCTACTAGATCATGATGAACCTACGAACTATGAAGAAGCGATGGTGAGCCCAGATTCCGCAAAATGGCTTGAAGCCATGAAATCTGAGATGGGATCCATGTATATGAACAAAGTATGGACTTTGGTTGACTTGCCCAATGATCAGCAAGCAATTGAGAATAAATGGATCTTCAATAAGAAGACTGACGCTGACGGTAATATTACTGTCTACAAAGCTCGACTTGTCGCAAAAGGTTTTTGGCAAGTTCAAGGGATTGACTACGATGAGACCTTCTCACCCGTAGCGATGCTTAAGTCTGTCCGAATCATGTTAGCAATTGCCGCATTTTATGATTATGAAATTTGGCACATTGATGTCAAAACTGCATTCCTGAATGGATTTCTGCAAGAAGAGTTGTATATGATGCAGCCGGAAGGTTTTGTCGATCCAAAGGGAGCTAACAAAGTGTGCAAGCTCCAGCGATCCATTTATGGACTGGTGCAAGCCTCTCGGAGTTGGAATAAATGCTTTGATAGTGTGATCAAAGCATTTGGTTTTATACAGACTTTTGGAGAAGCCTGTATTTACAAGAAAGTGAGTGGGAGCTCTGTAGCATTTCTGATATTATATGTAGATGACATGTTACTAATCGGAAATGATATAGAATTTCTGGATAGCATAAAAGGATACTTGAATAAAAGTTTTTCAATGAAAGACCTCGGTGAAGCTGCTTACATATTGGGCATTAAGATCTATAGAGATAGATCAAGACGCTTAATTGGACTTTCACAAAGCACATACCTTGACAAAATTTTGAAGAAGTTCAAAATGGATCAAGCAAAGAAAGGATTCTTGCCTGTGTTACAAGGTGTGAAATTGAGTAAGACTCAATCTCCGACCAATGCAGAAGATAGAGAGAAAATGAAAGATGTTCCCTATGCTTCAACCATAGGCTCTATCATGTATGCAATGCTGTGTACCAGACCTGATGTGTGTCTTGCTATAAGTCTAGCAGGGAGGTACCAAAGTAATCCAGGAGTGGATCACTGGACAGCGGTCAAGAACATCCTGAAATACCTGAAAAGGACTAAGGATATGTTTCTCATATATGGAGGTGACAAAGAGCTCATCGTAAATGGTTACGTTGATGCAAGCTTTGACACTGATCCAGACGATTTTAAATCGCAAACTGGATACGTGTTTACATTAAACGGTGGAGCTGTCAGTTGGTGCAGTTCTAAACAAAGCGTTGTGGCGGGATCTACATGTGAAGCGGAGTACATAGCTGCTTCGGAAGCAGCAAAAGAAGGAGTCTGGATGAAGGAGTTCATATCCGATCTAGGTGTCATACCTAGTGCATCGGGTCCAATGAAAATCTTTTGTGACAATACTGGTGCAATTGCCTTGGCAAAGGAATCCAGATTTCACAAGAGAACCAAGCACATCAAGAGACGCTTAAATTCCATCCGGGATCTAGTCTAGGTGGGAGACATAGAGATTTGCAAGATACATACGGATCTGAATATAGTAGACCCGTTGACTAAGCCTCTTCCACGAGCAAAACATGATCAGCACCAAAGCTCCATGGGTGTTAGAATTATTACTGTGTAATCTAGATTATTGACTCTAGTGCAAGTGGGGGACTGAAGGAAATATGCCCTAGAGGCAATAATAATGTTATTATTTTATTTCCTTATATCATGATAAATGTTTATTATTCATGCTAGAATTGTATTATCCGGAAACATAATACTTGTGTGAATACATAGACAAACCAAACGTCACTAGTATGCCTCTACTTGACTAGCTCGTTAATCGAAGATGGTTATGTTTCCTAACCATAGACATGTGTTGTCATTTGATTAATGGGATCACATCATTAGGAGAATGATGTGATTGACATGACCCATTCCATTAGCTTAGCACCCGATCGTTTTAGTATGTTGCTATTGCTTTCTTCATGACTTATACATGTTCCTATGACTATGAGATTATGCAACTCCCGTTTACCGGAGGAACACTTTGTGTGCTACCAAACGTCACAACGTAACTGGGTGATTATAAAGGAGCTCTACAGGTATCTCCAAAGGTGAATGTTGGGTTGGCATATTTCGAGATTAGGATTTGT
Source organism: Triticum urartu (assembly GCF_056163025.1). NCBI lineage: Eukaryota > Viridiplantae > Streptophyta > Magnoliopsida > Poales > Poaceae > Triticum > Triticum urartu. The sequence goes on along the minus strand of NC_141877.1, from coordinate 50,179,479 downwards.
CACTCCGATTGTCGGAGAGGTATCTCTGGGCCCTCTCGGTAATGCACATCACATAAGCCTTGCAAGCATTACAACTAATGAGTTAGTTGCAAGATGATGTATTACGAAACAAGTAAAGAGACTTGCCGGTAACGAGATTGAACTAGGTATTGAGATACCGACGATCCAATCTCGGGCAAGTAACATACCGATGACAAAGGGAACAACGTATGTTCTTATGCGGTCTGACCGATAAAGATCTTCGTAGAATATGTAGGAGCCAATATGAGCATCCAGGTTCCGCTATTGGTCATTGATCGGAGATGTGTCTCGGTCATGTCTACATTGTTCTCGAACCCGTAGGGTCCGCACGCTTAAGGTTTCGATGACAGTTATATTATGAGTTTATGAGTTTTGATGTACCGAAGTTAGTTCGGAGTCCCGGATGTGATCAGGGACATGACGAGGAGTCTCGAAATGGTCGAGACATAAAGATTGATATATTGGAAGCCTATATTTGGATATCGGAAGTGTTCCGGGTGAAATCGGAATTTTACCGGAGTACCGTTAGGTTACCGGAACCCCCCGGGAGGTATATGGGCCTTAGTGGGCTTTAGTGGAAGAGAGGAGAGGTGGCCAGGGCTGGGCCACGCGCCCCTCCCCCCTAGTCCGAATAGGACAAGGAGAGGGGGGGCGACGCCCCCCTTCCTTCTCTCTCTCCTCTTTCCCCCTCCCGAATCCTATTCCAACTAGGAAATGGGGGGAATCCTACTCCCGGTGGGAGTAGGACTCCTCCTGGCGCGCCCTCCTCCTGGCCGGCCGCACCTCCCCTTGCTCCTTTATATACGGGGGCAGGGGGCATCCCTAGACACACAAGTTGATCCACGTGATCATATTCTTAGCCGTGTGCGGTGCGCCCTTCCACCATAATCCTCGATAATATTGTAGCGGTGCTTAGGCGAAGCCCTGCAACGGTAGAACATCAAGATCGTCACCACGCCGTCGTGCTGACGGAACTCTTCCCCGACACTTTGCTGGATCGGAGTCCGGGGATCGTCATCGAGCTGAATGTGTGCTAGAACTCGGAGGTGCCGTAGTTTCGGTGCTTGATCGGTCGGGCCGTGAAGACGTACGACTACATCAACCGCGTTGTGCTAACGCTTCCGCTGTCGGTCTACAAGGGTACGTAGATCACACTCTCCCCTCTCGTTGCTATGCATCACCATGATCTTGCGTGTGCGTAGGAATTTTTTTGAAATTACTACGTTCCCCAACAGTGGCATCCGAGCCTAGGTTTTATGTGTTGATGTTATATGCACGAGTAGAACACAAGTGAATTGTGGGCGATATAAGTCATACTGCTTACCAGCATGTCATACTTTGGTTCGGCGGTATTGTTGGACGACGCGGCCCGGACCGACATTACGCGTACGCTTACGCGAGACCGGTTCTCCCGACGTGCTTTGCACAAAGGTGGCTAGCGGGTGACAGTTTCTCCAACTTTAGTTGAACCGAGTGTGGCTACGCCCGGTCCTTGCGAAGGATAAAAGAGCACCAACTTGACAAACTATCGTTGTGGTTTTGATGCGTAGGTAAGATTGGTTCTTACTTAAGCCCGTAGCAGCCACGTAAAACTTGCAACAACAAAGTAGAGGACGTCTAACTTGTTTTTGCAGGGCATGTTGTGATGTGATATGGTCAAGACATGATGCTAAATTTTATTGTATGAGATGATCATGTTTTGTAACCGAGTTATTGGCAACTGGCAGGAGCCATATGGTTGTCGCTTTATTATATGCAATGCAATCGCGCTGTAATGCTTTACTTTATCACTAAGCGGTAGCGATAGTCGTGGAAGCATAAGATTGGCGAGACGACAACGATGCTACGATGAAGATCAAGGTGTCGCGCCGGTGACGATGGTGATCACGACGGTGCTTCGAAGATGGAGATCACAAGCACAAGATGATGATGGCCATATCATATCACTTATATTGATTGCATGTGATGTTTATCTTTTATGCATCTTATCTTGCTTTGATTGACGGTAGCATTATAAGATGATCTCTCACTAATTATCAAGAAGTGTTCTCCCTGAGTATGCACCGTTGCGAAAGTTCTTCGTGCTGAGACACCACGTGATGATCGGGTGTGATAGGCTCTACGTTCAAATACAACGGGTGCAAAACAGTTGCACACACGGAATACTCAGGTTATACTTGACGAGCCAAGAATATACAGATATGGCCTCGGAACACGGAGACCGAAAGGTCGAGCGTGAATCATATAGTAGATATGATCAACATAGTGATGTTCACCAATGAAACTACTCCATCTCACGTGATGATCAGACATGGTTTAGTTAATTTGGATCACGTAATCACTTAGAGGATTAGAGGGATGTCTATCTAAGTGGGAGTTCTTTAAGTAATATGATTAATTGAACCTAAATTTATCATGAACTTAGTACCTGATAGTATCTTGCTTGTTTATGTTTGATTGTAGATAGATGGCCCGTGCTGTTGTTCCGTTGAATTTTAATGCGTTCCTTGAGAAAGCAAAGTTGAAAGATGATGGTAGCAATTACACGGACTGGGTCCGTAACTTGAGGATTATCCTCATTGCTGCACAGAAGAATTACGTCCTGGAAGCACCGCTGGGTGCCAGGCCTGCTACTGGAGCCACACCAGATGTTATGAACGTCTGGCAGAGCAAAGCTGATGACTACTCGATAGTTCAGTGTGCCATGCTTTACGACTTAGAATCGGGACTTCAACGACGTTTTGAACGTCATGGAGCATATGAGATGTTCCAGGAGTTGAAGTTAATATTTCAAGCAAATGCCCGGATTGAGAGATATGAAGTCTCCAATAAGTTCTATAGCTGCAAGATGGAGGAGAACAGTTCTGTCAATGAGCATATACTCAAAATGTCTGGGTATAATAATCACTTGATTCAATTGGGAGTTAATCTTCTAGATGATTGCGTCATTGATAGAATTCTCCAATCACTGCCACCAAGCTACAAGAGCTTCGTGATGAACTATAATATGCAAGGGATGAATAAGACTATTCCCGAGCTCTTCGCAATGCTGAAAGCTGCGGAGGTAGAAATCAAGAAGGAGCATCAAGTGTTGATGGTCAACAAGACCACTAGTTTCAAGAAAAAGGGCAAAGGGAAGAAGAAGGGGAACTTCAAAAAGAACAACAAGCAAGTTGCTACTCAAGAGAAGAAACCCAAACCTGGACCTAAGCCTGAAACTGAGTGCTTCTACTGCAAGCAGACTGGTCACTGGAAGCGGAACTGCCCCAAGTATTTGGCGGATAAGAAGGATGGCAAGGTGAACAAAGGTATATGTGATATACATGTTATTGATGTGTACCTTACTAATGCTCGCAGTAGCACCTGGGTATTTGATACTGGTTCTGTTGCTAATATTTGCAACTCGAAACAGGGACTACGGATTAAGCGAAGATTGGCTAAGGACGAGGTGACGATGCGCGTGGGAAATGGTTCCAAAGTCGATGTGATCGCAGTCGGCACGCTACCTCTACATCTACCTTCAGGATTAGTATTAGACCTAAATAATTGTTATTTGGTGCCAGTGTTAAGCATGAACATTATATCTGGATCTTGTTTGATGCGAGACGGTTATTCATTTAAATCAGAGAATAATGGTTGTTCTATTTACATGAGTAATATCTTTTATGGTCATGCACCCTTAAAGAATGGTCTATTCTTATTAAATCTCGATAGTAGTGACACACATATTCATAGTGTTGAAGCCAAAAGATGCAGAGTTGATAATGATAGTGCAACTTATTTGTGGCACTGCCGTTTGGGTCATATCGGTATAAAGCGCATGAAGAAACTCCATACTGATGGGCTTTTGTAACCACTTGATTATGAATCACTTGGTACTTGCGAACCGTGCCTTATGGGTAAGATGACAAAAAACATCGTTCTCCGGTACTATGGAGAGAGCAACATATTTATTGGAAATCATACATACAGATGTATGTGGTCCGATGAATGTTGAGGCTCGTGGCGGATATCGTTATTTTCTCACCTTCATAGATGACTTAAGCAGATATGGGTATATCTACTTAATGAAACATAAGTCTGAAACGTTTGAAAAGTTCAAAGAATTTCAGAGTGAAGTTGAAAATCATCGTAACAAGAAAATAAAATTCCTACGATCTGATCATGGAGGAGAATATTTGAGTTACGAGTTTGGTGTACATTTGAAAAAATATGGAATAGTTTCGCAACTCACGCCACCCGGAACACCACAGCGTAATGGTGTGTCCGAACGTCGTAATCATACTTTACTAGATATGGTGCGATCTATGATGTCTCTTACTGATTTACCGCTATCGTTTTGGGGATATGCTCTAGAGACGGCCGCATTCACGTTAAATAGGGCACCATCAAAATCCGTTGAGACGACGCCTTATGAACTGTGGTTTGGCAAGAAACCAAAGTTGTCATTTCTGAAAGTTTGGGGCTGCGATGCTTATGTGAAAAAGCTTCAACCTGATAAGCTTGAACCCAAATCGGAGAAATGTGTCTTCATAGGATATCCAAAGGAAACTATTGGATACACCTTCTATCACAGATCCGAAGGCAAGACTTTTGTTGCTAAATTCGGAAACTTTCTGGAGAAGGAGTTTCTCTCGAAAGAAGTGAGTGGGAGGAAAGTAGAACTTGACGAGGTAACTGTACCTGCTCCCTTATTGGAAAGTAGTACATCACAGTAACCTGTTTCTGTGACACCTACACCAATTAGTGAGGAAGCTAATGATAATGATCATGAAACTTCAGAACAAGATACTACTGAACCTCGTAGATCAACCAGAGTAAGATCCGCGCCAGAGTGGTACGGTAATCCTGTTCTGGAAGTCATGCTACTAGATCATGATGAACCTACGAACTATGAAGAAGCGATGGTGAGCCCAGATTCCGCAAAATGGCTTGAAGCCATGAAATCTGAGATGGGATCCATGTATGAGAACAAAGTATGGACTTTGGTTGACTTGCCCAATGATCGGCAAGCAATTGAGAATAAATGGATCTTCAAGAAGAAGACTGACGCTGACGGTAATATTACTGTCTACAAAGCTCGACTTGTCGCAAAAGGTTTTCGGCAAGTTCAAGGGATTGACTAGGATGCGACCTTCTCACCCGTAGCGATGCTTAAGTCTGTCCGAATCATGTTAGCAATTGCCACATTTTATGATTATGAAATTTGGCAAATTGATGTCAACACTGCATTCCTGAATGGATTTCTGCAAGAAGAGTTGTATATGATGCAGCCGGAAGGTTTTGTCGATCCAAAGGGAGCTAACAAAGTGTGCAAGCTCCAGCGATCCATTTATGGACTGGTGCAAGCCTCTCGGAGTTGGAATAAATGCTTTGATAGTGTGATCAAAGCATTTGGTTTTATACAGACTTTTGGAGAAGCCTGTATTTACAAGAAAGTGAGTGGGAGCTCTGTAGCATTTCTGATATTATATGTAGATGACATATTACTAATCGGAAATGATATAGAATTTCTGGATAGCATAAAAGGATACTTGAATAAAAGTTTTTCAATGAAAGACCTCGGTGAAGCTGCTTACATATTGGGCATTAAGATCTATAGAGATAGATCAAGACGCTTAATTGGACTTTCACAAAGCACATACCTTGACAAAATTTTGAAGAAGTTCAAAATGGATCAAGCAAAGAAAGGATTCTTGCCTGTGTTACAAGGTGTGAAATTGAGTAAGACTCAATCCCCGACCAATGCAGAAGATAGAGAGAAAATGAAAGATGTTCCCTATGCTTCAGCCATGGGCTCTATCATGTATGCAATGCTGTGTACCAGACCTGATGTGTGTCTTGCTATAAGTCTAGCAGGGAGGTACCAAAGTAATCCAGGAGTGGATCACTGGACAGCGGTCAAGAACATCCTGAAATACCTGAAAAGGATTAAGGATATGTTTCTCATATATGGAGGTGACAAAGAGCTCATCATAAATGGTAACGTTGATGCAAGCTTTGACACTGATCCGGATGATTCTAAATCGCAAACCGGATACGTGTTTACATTAAACGGTGGACCTGTCAGTTGGTGCAGTTTTAAACAAAGCGTTGTGGCGGGATCTACATGTGAAGCGGAGTACATAGCTGCTTCGGAAGCAGCAAACGAAGGAGTCTGGATGAAGGAGTTCATATCCGATCTAGGTGTCATACCTAGTGCATCGGGTCCAATGAAAATCTTTTGTGACAATACTGGTGCAATTGCCTTGGCAAAGGAATCCAGATTTCACAAGAGAACCAAGCACATCAAGAGACGCTTCAATTCCATCCGGGATCTAGTCCAGGTGGGAGACATAGAGATTTGCAAGATACATACGGATCTGAATATAGCAGACCCGTTGACTAAGACTCTTCCATGAGCAAAACATGATCAGCACCAAAGCTCCATGCGTGTTAGAATCATTACTGTGTAATCTAGATTATTGACTCTAGTGCAAGTGGGAGACTGAAGGAAATATGCCCTAGAGGCAATAATAATGTTATTATTTTATTTCCTTATATCATGATAAATGTTTATTATTCATGCTAGAATTGTATTATCCGGAAACATAATACTTGTGTGAATACATAGACAAACCAAACGTCACTAGTATGCCTCTACTTGACTAGCTCGTTAATCGAAGATGGTTATGTTTCCTAACCATAGACATGTGTTGTCATTTGATTAATGGGATCACATCATTAGGAGAATGATGTGATTTACATGACCCATTCCATTAGCTTAGCACCCGATCGTTTAGTATGTTGCTATTGCTTTCTTCATGACTTATACATGTTCCTATGACTATGAGATTATGCAACTCCCGTTTACCGGAGGAACACTTTGTGTGCTACCAAACGTCACAACGTAACTGGGTGATTATAAAGGAGCTCTACAGGTGTCTCCAAAGGTGAATGTTGGGTTGGCGTATTTCGAGATTAGGATTTGTCACTCCGATTGTCGGGGAGGTATCTCTGGGCCCTCTCGGTAATGCACATCACATAAGCCATGCAAGCATTACAACTAATGAGTTAGTTGCAAGATGATGTATTACGAAACGAGTAAAGAGACTTGCCGGTAACGATATTGAACTAGGTATTGAGATACCGACGATCGAATCTCAGGCAAGTAACATACCGATGACAAAGGGAACAACGTATGTTGTTATGCGGTCTGACCGATAAAGGTCTTCGTAGAATATGTAGGAGCCAATATGAGCATCCAGGTTCTGCTATTGGTTATTGACCGGAGAAGTGTCTCGGTCATGTCTACATTGTTCTCGAACCCGCAGGGTCCGCACGCTTAAGGTTTCGATGACAGTTATATTATGAGTTTATGATTTTTGATGTACCGAAGTTAGTTCGGAGTCCCGGATGTGATCACGGACATGACGATGAGTCTCGAAATGGTCGAGACATAAAGATTGATATATTGGAAGCCTATATTTGGATATCGGAAGTGTTCCGGGTGAAATCGGAATTTTACCGGAGTACCGTTAGGTTACCGGAACCCCCCGGGAGGTATATGGGCCTTAGTGGGCTTTAGTGGAAGAGAGGAGAGGTGGCCAGGACTGGGCCACGCGCCCCTCCCCCCTAGTCCGAATAGGACAAGGAGAGGGGGGGCGACGCCCCCCTTCCTTCTCTCTCTCCTCTTTCCCCCTCCCGAATCCTATTCCAACTAGGAAAGGGGGGGAATCCTACTCCCGGTGGAGTAGGACTCCTCCTGGCGCGCCCTCCTCCTGGCCAGCCGCACCTCCCCTTGCTCCTTTATATACGGGGGCAGGGGGCACCCCTAGACACACAAGTTGATCCACGTGATCATATTCTTAGCCGTGTGCGGTGCCCCCTTCCACCATAATCCTCGATAATATTGTAGCGGTGCTTAGGCGAAGCCCTGCAAAGGTAGAACATAAAGATCGTCACCACGCCGTCGTGCTGACGGAACTCTTCCCCGACACTTTGCTGGATCGGAGTCCGGGGATCGTCATCGAGCTGAACGTGTGCTAGAACTCGGAGGTGCCGTAGTTTCGGTGCTTGATCGGTCGGGCCGTGAAGACGTACGACTACATCAACCGCGTTGTGCTAACGCTTCCGCTGTAGGTCTACAAGGGTACGTAGATCACACTCTCCCCTCTCGTTGCTATGCATCACCATGATCTTGCGTGTGCGTAGGAAATTTTTTGAAATTATTACGTTCCCCAACAATAAGTACTTCGGTACATGGAATCATTCTTTTACTCAAGTCACTTGGGGGATCTTAAGTTTATTTGAGCCGTTTTATAATAAGTGTTCTTCTTCTTAGTCGTTGCAAAGTTTTATTATTATTATTTATCACTCCTTTTTTCGACGAGAGTGTGCGGTCACTAGCCGGGGAGCCTAATTTCTCTCTCAAAGCCGCTAGAGTTTAGTTTGCTAAACTGGCCTAATGAGAAGTACTCCGCCCTCGGGATAGGAGGTTGAAGCCGTAGGCTGACCCGCTCAAAGTCTTGAGATAGGATGTATCATGTTAAAGCACGACAGAAGCACTTCTTTTTTCTAAGACCAATTTTCGGATTGGCACCGAACACTTGATCTTGTTCGGACGTCATGTTTTTACTGACATTTCTTGGTTTTCCAAGCTTTTTGGCACTTTTAAACTATTTGTGCTTTTCCAGCATTAGTCTCGCAGTGCAACGCCGGACACCTTTAGGGATTCGGCAAAAACATTCTCAGATATTGCTATATATGCATCGGTTTCGAATTGTGTCTTCGGTCAATAGTTGGGTTGCCCGGCTCCTGCACTTGCTTCCTACGTTCCGTTTTGTTCGGCTAGGCGTGCAAAGGGAGAACCACCGCGATTGTGCTTCCAGCTCACATGGTTAAGCACCTCAGTGGAGAAAGCCGAAAACTGACTGTCACAATAAGCGTAAACTGGTCAGCGATCCAATGACTATGTTAAATGACGGGCCGTTCATAACATTGGCCGAAGTGTTTACAGCTTGACCCCGACTGTCGCCAAACACTACCGGGGGCTATTAACTGTCCTCCCAAACTAAATCCTCGATATTTTGCTCTTACATTAGAGCTGAGGTTTAATGATCATGCTTAGCATGACAACCCAAAAAAGGAACCGATAGCGGGACTATTTTCTTTGGAAGACATTTCTTCTGTTAAACAGTAATATAACTCTCTGCGTACCTTTGTTTATAAAACCGTATGGCCAGATTGCCTTGTTTGTTGTAAATCTTTGCCCTCATAAAGGTTTTATAAAGTAGGACAAACACTCCTCAGCTACTGGCCGAGGAGGTGGAAGCCGATGATCGGTTAACAAAGTTTTGTACAATGCGGATCTGAGCATTAATGACGTAAAGTACTTGGATACATAGAGTCATTACACATAATTTGTGATTTTACTATGGATATTGATCCTTAATTCGGCCACCCGTGCCCGCATTAAGGCTCGGGGGCTACTGGGCTTCAGTCTTATTATTTACAAATATTAAAGGGGCACATCGATCTCCTGATCTGGTGTTGCCACCCGACCAGTGTCTCGGGGGCTACTGCATTGCTTGTCCAATGCAGAAAATTTTATGTGCAATATAGTTTCCGAGGAGATTTTGATCCTCAGGTTGGTCGGCCGCACCCAACCTGAGTCTCGAGGACTGAGCACGCCGCTTTTAGTGTCCCGAAGTATTCTGCCGAGCTTGGACTTGATCCTCAGGCCGATTTTGCAAATCAACCTGAGTCTCAGCGGCTACTAGGATCAGCGGTCTTACGTCATCCTTCAGGTGCATCTCGGGTTTTAGACCGATACACACCTTGAGGGCTACGGGCTATATATCTAGGCAGAGAATAAATTGCACCAGCAAAAAATATTCACAAAAATCGGCCCACATTCGGGGTGGTGCACCACCTCGGAAGCAGTCCGGCATAAAGCTCGGGCGCTAGTGGCTGGCCCCGTAGAGGGCATTTTCGGCGTTAAGCTCGGCTAAACTCCTTCAAACTTTTCCGAACCAAGGTGATATGACACCTCGGATATAGTCCGGCGTTGGAGCTCGGATACATAGTCCGGGGTTGGAGCTCGGATACATTCCGGCGTTAGAGCTGGGAAGCGGTCCGGCATTGGTGCTCGGCTGCAAAAGATACCTCGAATACAGTCCGGCGTTAGAGCTCGGACGCAAGAGGACACTGCCTCCTGGGAACAACTTCAAACCCGAGGTGTGGCATAAAAATAATAAGGCATTGATAAAGGCCGGAAAGTTAAAGGTGCTCCTCGGATACCCGGCGTATAAACTCGTCGAATGCATTTCGGCGATCCTCAAGATCGAAGATGAGAAGATTTGTTGAACCAGTTTTCAAGACCGATGACCGAAGATGAAGAACAGTTCGGAAGAATCGAGGAGCGTCCCTAACTTGAAAACCGGTTCAGGGGGCTACTGACGGTGTCCTGGACTGGGGGGGTACTCACCACGTCGTCTCCCGATCTATTAGATTGGGCCGAGGCCCCCCATGGCCGTATACTCATGGGCCAGTTCGGACAGCTGCCGCATACAAGGAAGATTCTACAAAGACTTGGCGATCAAGACAAGGACTTCTCCCCACCGGCGTATTCGGCTAGGACTCTTGTTAACCTAGGCCTCTGGTGCATTATATAAACCAGGGCCAGGCTAGTCGATAGAATATACAACATACACAACAATCATACCATAAGCTAGCTTCTAGGGTTTAGTCTCCTTGATCTCGTGGTATATCTACTCTTATACTACCCATATCATCAATATTAATCAAGCAGGACGTAGGGTTTTACCTCCATCAAGAGGGCCCGAACCTGGGTAAAACATTGTGTTCCTTGCCTCCTGTTACCATCCGGCCTAGACGCACAGTTCGGGACCCCCTACTCGAGATCCGCCGGTTTTGACACCGACACCCACACATAGCAATACACGTCACACGTACGCATAACATGCAAGTATGTGCTGTACAACATGGCATCACAACATAACGCAAACTCATATAGATAAAGGCTCAGAAGAGCCACATGGCATTAATACAAGCAGGGGTCACATGACCCATCATTCAGAGCATACAAGCAACGGAAGCATTACATGTCTGAGTACAGACAACTACAAAAGGAAAAGGCCGAGAAGCCTGACTATCTACAAATCCCTCCCAAGGGAACAAGATCGTAGCTGAGGTAATAAGCTACTCGTCGAAGTCCAAGCGGTACTACTAGTGAGACAGATGTCTCACCTGCAAAACATAAATAAAGAAAACGTGAGTACAAATGTACTCAGCAAGACTTACATCAGATCCTATCATACATGCATTTGTATCAAGAAGGTAATGTGGGGTTTAGTTGCAGCAAGCCAGCTTTGACTCAGTGGCTATCCTGTTCTACGACAACGAGAAACTTCTTTGAGATGAGGCAGCGCACACGAGTCCACTAATCACCACATCAATACACTACTATGGATTCATCCTCTTCTCCTTACGAGAAGGCCATCCATAGCACTCACACTTGTCTTGAGCATTTTAGAGTATCCACTTTAAGTTTTCTATGTACCACGTAAGCATCCAAGAAGTCCATAACCGAGGACACAGCTATTCGAATAGATCATGATAACCCTGCAGGGGTGTACTTCTTCACACACGCTCTCACCACTTATCACCATATACACGTCATGTATCTCGGCAACCTTCAAGCGGAAGCCTGGCGAGGGTGTCGGCCACGACCTGACTAACCAAACAAGACTCTAGTCCAGGTTTATCGCCTATTCGGGTTCCATCCGCAAGGAGATCCGGCCGGGGTTTCGCTCACGGCCCCAAACGATGTGTACAGGGTTCCCGAGCCCATCATCCGGGTGCCACTCGGTACACCGGGCCACGTGTGCCTAGTCTGTCCCAAGTCCACCCTGCCGGGTGCCACTCGGTAGAAAAATAGCACTACCTATAAACACCAGAAACTATTTGCAACTCCTGGACAGAGATCAAGTTGGCTAATAAGTTGAGAGGGGTCGAGTTACCGGAACCCAATGTGTGGTAGTAGCTAGTCCTTGGACAACATACACAGAACTCAGTTCTTAGGGACGGTTCCAGTGAGACAACCCACCATGTACTCCTACATGGCCTCTCACCGCTACCTTTACCAAATCGTGTTCACATGCTTAACTCTCAACATCAGAACATAGCACTGTACTCTAATTCATTCCCAATGAATCAGACCTGACATACTCTAAGCAATAGCAGGCATGGCATGGCAAGAACACAACATGGCACAAGCAACTCCTACACATGCTAGTGGGTTTTAACTATTTACTGTGGCAATGACAGGTCATGCAGAGGAATGGGTTCAACTACAGCAGCATAAGTAGCAGTTGAATCGTTGTTGTCCTAATGCAATAATGAGAGCAGGAGCGAGAGGGTAGGATTGTGTCGGAATGAACAAGGGGTTTTGCTTGCCTGGTAGATCAACAAGGGGGCACTGCTCCTCAGACAGATACTCTGGATCGGTCTCCGGAGCAGGACCTATCGAGAGGGAACGGTGTAAGCAATCAATACACAAGCATATGCAACAATATGATGCATGAACATGGCATGAGTATGTGATGTTGTTTGAGTTAATGCATCTAGCATTTTTTTGGTTGAAGTCCATTTGAACCAAGGGTTCAAATACAACTCCAAATTAAGCTCTTAAATATGCCATAAGTGTGTTTTCATATATACAGTATGTATAGGTTGGTTTGTCATGCATGAAAATGGTACAGATGGATAGTTTGAATTTTTCCGATAATTTTTCATATATAAATTATTTCAATCTGAGCTACAGTTGAATTTCTATGAATTTTTGAAGTTTAAATCATTTTCTGGAATTTCCTGTTTTAAAATAATTCCAGAAAAAGAATAACTGCGTCAGCATGACGTCATCACTATGTCAGCTAGTCAACGTGGCTGTCCAGGTCAAATCTGACGTGTGGGGGCCACACGTCAGTGCCATAGTTAGTTAACAGAGTTAATTAATTTTTAAACTAATTCTAAACTAAAATTAGCAGAGCCAGGCCCCACATGTCATTGACCCTGGGTGGTCAAACACCAGGTCAACTGGGGGGGGGGGGTGTTAGACCCTGAACGGAATCAGCGCAGACAGCGACGTGTAAACCGAGTAAAATCCAACGGTAAATAGAAATGAAAGGAGGCATATAAGAAGAATAACCACGCCAGCTTACCCCACATGCAATCAAAAATACTAAACCCACCAAAAGAAGCATCACAGTAGTTCAAAAAATTTGAAACAAACTTCTGAACACACAACGCCTTTGTACACAGCCGGGTACTAAACAAATACACGTGCAACATTCAAATTTACCCAAACATCATTTTCATCCAAGTGGATGAATAATAGAGCGAAAAAGCTGCCGGATATAGAGGCTTGGTTATTAATGTAAGTGGACTTTCGTCGACAGTTTAAATATTAAGTTTACACTTTTTATGTTTAATTTGGATTAAGTTTTTTTAAAACATCTAAATCCGAAATACGCCGGCTGAATTGGACGCACCTATGTGCTGGCTAAAAGCGGGTATCAGCGTCGGCCTGATGAATCTAAACGGACAAAAAAGGGATCAATTCCACATTCGTTTCCGGCGCGTTGGAATTGACCTTAGCAAGTTTGATGACCCAAATGAAGTAGTCCATGAGTTTGATGATTAGTTTATTGGCCGAAAATTCCTAAACAATACTAGGGAATCCAGCAACCTTTGCCAATTCGTGAAGAAATAGTTTGGATTTTGCGGGGAGTTTGAAGTTGATACTGCGTCGGCCAACTGGGCACCTCTCTTTTGTTTTGCGATGAACAAAACACTTGGAGACAGCGGTAGAAACACAACACAGGCGCTGCAGACAAAGGACAGCAAAACAAAGGGAAAGGCTGCCCGTTTTTCTCTTTCGCAGACACAGAAGAATCACTGGGAGGACCGATCGGTCTCCTTCTTTTCTTTCTGTGGGGAGGGAGGCCAGGGATAAAAAGGCCCTCCTGCTGCAACGCTGCTTCTTCTACAGTTCCAAAGCAAAAGCTTTCTGTTCTCGCTGACAAACAGCCACAAAATCGAGTCTGTGCGGCTGTGCCCATCCGTGTAACCACCCCCTTCCCTCTCCAAGCCTTCTTCCTTCCTACCCTGCATCACGTCTCCCATGGATCCCATGGTAAAACTGAATAATCCCTGAAAAATGCAGCCAGGAGGTGATTAACTCCCCACAAAAACCCGTTGCCATTGGAAAAGGGGGAGATTTGCCAATGTAGAATTATTTTGTGCCCGATCTCTTCTCCCTCAAGGCCTGATGAGTGAGAAATATTTGCAAGCACCACTACCCTCTCACACCTCCGGAAGTTTATTTCGAGAATAGACAATGAAAATTGTCCAAAAACTTTATGCTATATACAAAAACAGAAAATTCACAATGGTATGTGCAGTAATTATTGCCATGACATATGCAAAATGGCCATGGTGTCTATAAATTCATTGCCATGTTATGTACAAATAACTTGCCGTGGTCTAGTACAGTACTAAGAAAATCATGTAGTGAACTTCAAAAAAAAATCATGTAGTGTAGTGAAATGGCATGAAAAATAGTTGACAGCATTGTGAAAATTAATTTGCCATTATATATGTACTGTAACTATAGAAAACATACATAGAAGAAAACATACACAAAAACACAAAGGAATTGTCATGGCTTATGAAAATAATTCTAAAAAGTTTGCCATTTGGCAAATTTCTAAAATTAGCCATGTAAGTAGTACACAATAACAAAAAAAACTTTATAATTTTTCATATCTAAAATGATGGCAAATTTAGGAAAAAAAAACAGAGTACAAAGAGAGACATGGCAACTTTTTAAAAATGATCTATGGATCATGGGAAATGTGGGGGAAAATCTATTGGTGACATGCCAAATGTATAGATTTTGGAAATAAAGGTCACACGGGCTACTTTAAGAAATGTTGTTATCTTAAATTTTCGATGACAATTGTGTATAAACAGAATTGTAGGTTCTGCCATGTGAGTAGTACACATGTTAGTATATAAAAAACAAAGTACAGATAGACATGGACTTTTTAAGAAAAATCTATATAGAGTATGGAATTTGAAAAGGCGGTCACACATGCTACTTTTCAAAAATGTGGTTATCGTAAATTTGACATGGCAATTGTAGATGAGACAAGATTTTAAGTTTTGCCATGTGAGTATAAGCACCCATGATGGCAATATAGAAAAAAAACATAGTACAAATAGAAATGGCAAGTTTGTTTTAATAAAAAGCTATGTAGGTCATGATGAATGAGGAAAAAAATGTATTGGTGACATGGCAAAAGTATAGGATTTGAAAAGGGATCACATGAGTATCGTAGCTGTAAAAAAACATTGTTATTGTAAATTTGCAATGGCAATTGTAGAGAGACAAACTTTCAAGTTTTACAATGTGAGTAGTCCACATGATGGCAATATAGAAAAAATATACAGTGCAAATAAACATGGCATGTTTTAAAAAAATTATGTAAGTCATGGCAAATGCCATGATATAGAACAAATTTACTCTACATTTTTTAAGGAGAAGAACAAAAACTTACAAAAAATTGCCATTATGTAGAGCAAACAAAAAAATGCCATGGCTCCGCAAAATTTGCCAATAACAATTTTTTTTGCCATGCTGTAAAACTTGCCATGGATCTGGAATTGTATTTGCCATGAGACTAGTACAAACTATTTATTTGCTCACAATAGCTGCACAGGCACTTACTTCTATTAAAAAAATCAACGACACCGCTATCTTAGGCCACCATGTGACAAAATAGGAAAAGCTACTAATTGTCATGGGTCAAAATTTAAGTTGCCATGGCGAAAAAATTGAAGATGCCATGTCAAACACATCTTAATTCACCATTCGTCAACATAATTTGCCATGGTAAGACATCATAATTTTGCCTTTTTTATTTTGTATTCAAAAAATATGAAGAGTTGCCATCGAATAAAATGCAAACTAATTGTCATGTACAGTTTGCCGGTTGTGCATTCTGTTGACTGAAAATTGATTGGTGTTACTGCATATTCAACATGTAGAGCATGAGAGGCTAGCCATGGAAAACCTGCAGTAGGTAAAATGCAGTACCTATGTTTCTCTGCCCCTCCCGAAGATAGCTCCTTGTGCCGTATCTGCCCTCCATGCGCGTGCCTATCGGCGGCCTTCGTGTCGCATCCGCCGACGATGCTCCCTACCGCCGCTGCCTCGTTGGCACCATCAGCAGTGCCTACAGTGTGACTCGCATGCACGTCGGCCTAGCCAAGCATCCCCCGAGCCCCTAAGCACTCGATCTCCTGACCTGCGGCCACCCTGCGGTGATGGTCGACACCTGAGCTCGACACTACTCCACCGTGAAGCCCCGACACTCGGTCCTGAAATAACATATTCAGCAGGCCATCATCCCCACCATCAGGACGTTTGCAACGAATCGCAGATGCCCATCTCCGTCGGTTGGAGATGGGTGGTGGACTGGTGGGTGAGTGGGTCGATTGCCAACCCCGCGTCCTAGCCGCTAGCGCCACTGCCTACTGCACCATCGCAAACATCCCCCTCTATTGCACACGTCACAGATCGAATCGCCGGGAGAGGGGAAGAGGCAATGGGGAGTGCGGGTGAGACATGATGAGTGGGTGGGGTGATGCGACTCCGACATAGAGCACACTATATTATGCTCACAATAGCTGCACGAGGCACTTACTTCTATTAAAAAATCAACGACACCACTATCTTAGGCCACCATGTGACAAAATAGGAAACGAACTACTAATTGTCATGGGTCAAAATTTAAGTTGCCATGGCGAAAAAATTGAAGATGCCATGTCAAACACATCTTAATTCACCATTCGTCAACATAATTTGCCATGGTAAGACATCATAATTTTGCCTTTTTTATTTTGTATTCAAAAAATATGAAGAGTTGTCATCGAATAAAATGCAAACTAATTGTCATGTACAGTTTGCTGGTTGTGCATTCTGTTGACTGAAAATTGATTGGTGTTACTACATATTCAACATGTAGAGCATGGGAGGCTAGCCATGGAAAATCTGCAGTAGGTAAAATGCAGTACCTATGTTTCTCTGCCCCTCCCGAAGATAGCTCCTTGTGCCATATCTGCCCTCCATGCGCGTGCCTATCGGCGGCCTTCGTGTCGCATCCGCCGACGATGCTCCCTACCGTCGCTACCTCGTTGGCACCGTCAGCAGTGCCTACCGTGTGACTCGCATGCACGTCGGCCTAGCCAAGCATCCCCCGAGCGCCTAAGCACTCGATCTCCTGAACTGCAGCCACCCCGCGGTGATGGTCGACACCTGAGCTCGGCACTACTCCACCGTGAAGCTCCGACACTCGGTCCTGAAATAACATATTCAGCAGGCCACCATCCCCACCATCGGGACGTTTGCAACGAATCACAGATGCCCATCTCCGTCGGTTGGAGATGGGTGGTGGACTGGTGGGTGAGTGGGTCGATTGCCAACCCCGCGTCCTAGCCGCCAGCGCCACTGCCTACTGCACCATCGCAAACATCCCCCTCTATTGCACACGTCACCGATCGAATCGCCGGGAGAGGGGAAGAGGCAATGGGGAGTGCGGGTGAGACATGATGAGTGGGTGGGGTGATGCGATTCCGACATAGAGCACACTATATTATGCTCACAATAGCTGCACGAGGCACTTACTTCTATTAAAAAATCAACGACACCGCTATCTTAGGCCACCATGTGACAAAATAGGAAAATAACTACTAATTGTCATGGGTCAAAATTTAAGTTGCCATGGCGAAAAAATTGAAGATGCCATGTCAAACACATCTTAATTCACCATTCGTCAACATAATTTGCCATGGTAAGACATCATAATTTTGCCTTTTTTATTTTGTATTCAAAAAATATGAAGAGTTGTCATCAAATAAAATGCAAACTAATTGTCATGTACAGTTTGCCGGTTGTGCATTCTGTTGATTGAAAATTGATTGGTGTTACTGCATATTCAACATGTAGAGCATGAGAGGCTAGCCATGGAAAACCCGCAGTAGGTAAAATGCAGTACCTATGTTTCTCTGCCCCTCCCGAAGATAGCTCCTTGTGCTGTATCTGCCCTCCATGCGCGTGCCTATCGGCGGCCTTCGTGTCGCATCCGCCGACGAAGCTCCCTACCGCCGCTGCCTCGTTGGCACCGTCAGCAGTGCCTACCGTGTGAATCGCATGCACGTCGGCCTAGCCAAGCATCCCCTGAGCCCCTAAGCACTCGATCTCCTGAACTGCGGCCACCCCGCGGTGATGGTCGACACCTGAGCTCGGCACTACTCCACCGTGAAGCTCCGACACTCGGTCCTGAAATAACATATTCAGCAGGCCACCATCCCCACCATCAGGACGTTTGCAACGAATCGCAGATGCCCATCTCCGTCGGTTGGAGATGGGTGGTGGACTGGTGGGTGAGTGGGTCGATTGCCAACCCCGTGTCCTAGCCGCCAGCGCCACTGCCTACTGCACCATCGCAAACATCCCCCTCTATTGCACACGTCACCGATTGAATTGCCGGGAGAGGGGAAGAGGCAATGGTGAGTGCGGGTGAGACATGATGAGTGGGTGGGGTGATGCGACTCCGACATAGAGCACACTATATTGGCTCGGCCGAGAGGTTGATCGCTCGTCGTCGGCCCAGACCGCGTGCTTCCGCCCCGTGGACCCTCCGGGCGTCTCCAGCATCTCCGTCCCGGCGCACCTCATCGACCCCGCGGCACGCCCCAGCGCGGACAGCGGCAGGGTCCAATACCTCGGCGGCAACGTCGTCCAGGTCCTCTTCGGCCACGTCGGCGACGGCCACCTCCTGCTCAGCTACCATGACCTCCGGGCGGAGGGCCCATGCACCTCCTGGGACCTCACCAGGAACCCTGAGATCCAGCGCTTCGTCTGCAACCCCCTCACCGGCCAAATGCTCCGCCTCCCCGACATCGGCGGCTGCAGGAAGATCCTCGTCGTCCACCGCATGGGCCTCCTCACTCAGGCTGACGGAGGGCTCGGGTGCGGGCCGCCCGACAGGTTCGCCGTCGCCGACCTCGTCTTCAATGGCTCCGCCCTTGCGCGCTTCCTCTCCGACCAAGGCAAGTGGAAGACGGTGATGATGGGCTCGCCCGGCGGACCGCTGCTCCCGCGCGAGATGGAGATGAACCAGGAGACGGTTGCCTTCGACGGCCGCCTGTGGTGGGTCGACCTGACATTGGGCGCCCTCTCCGTCGACCCCTTCGCCGACCGGCCGGAGATCCGCTTCGTCGAGCTGCCCAGCGGCAGCGTGCTGCCCGCGCCTGCATGTGCGGACGAACGAGATCTCAACAAAGTCGAGGAACGGGCGCTGTCCATGATGGAGCTGGCCAAGCGCCGGCGCATCGACGTGAGCGAGGGGAGGCTGCGCTACGCCGAGGTGACTCCGGGCGGGCCGTTTCTGCTCAGCTCATATGCGCTCGACGACGGCGAGGGCAACGGGTGGAAGCTGGAGCACCAGGTGTCGCTCAGGAAGGTGTTGGCGGACGGAGGCTACCCGTGGCAGGAGAACTCGGCTCAATCGGCGCCGCAGATCGCCGTCCTTGACCCTCTCGACGCCAGTGTCATTTACATCAAGGCCGGCGAGCACGTCCTCGTCGTGGACATGTACAATGGGAAGGTGGTCGGGGCCTCTCGGCTTGAAGACGAGTACTTTTCTCTGGTACCATGCGTGCTTCCACCGTGGCTTGGATCGAGCCGGATCCCCACGGCAGGTATGTAATCACCTGCTTGTTTTACTGCTACCAGTGTCCTTACATTTCAGTATTGCATTTGCTGGTGTATTGCTTGATTGGTTTGTGCTTGGACAGAAGATTTTGAGTTGTTCATGGATGAATTTTTGTGTTGAATTGATGTTGTCAGTAAGATCCAAACATGAATGGCAATCAAATACTGCACTATTGATCTAGTGACCGGCGGCTTGGTGTAGTTGTACCTCAGTTTGTTAGCCTGTACTTTGGTGTAATTATACCTCAGTAAGATCCAAATCATACAACAAATTCTTCTTGGTTAGCATTGCGTCTGTTATCAAAGTTATTGTACCTTGACCGTGGAAACCATTTTTTCAGGCAACAAAGATTGCGTGGAATCGACAGATGATATGTTTAGTTTCGTCTAGAAGTGGCAAATGGGTATGATTCTATCGACCACCTTACCAAATGCTTCTTTATTTTCGCTTGTGGTAGTGATGACTGATGACCTCTCATTGCGAGGAATCACTATATATAACAATTAATATAAAGTCTAAAACTGAAGCTTGTTATTTCCAAACTAATGGTAAATACATAATTTTGTGCTACAAAGTAAACATGCTCGGTTATTTCCAAACATAAAGACTCTAACTCACTCTCGATTTAATTTTGGGAGGTGAGATAAATGGACAATAATAGTACTTCTGTTTACTCAGTTATTTGATTTTCAATTTGAGTCTTTCTTTTCCATGCTGAGTCAAATATCCCTCATATATTTTTCTTTATTTTGCAGGTTTCCTGGAACTAATAGATGGAGGGGTTGTGCTATATTTGGAAGGAAGCTGGCGGTAGTTTCTCAAACTCTCATTTTGGTGGAAGTCTCGAGAAGTTTGGGCTTATTGTAGTGAGTTGATGAATTACTTTCTCGTTTAGAAGGAAAACATGGCAGTTGTTTCAGGAGAACTAAATTAAATCAGCATGTAATGGCAACCACATGACAGGATGCATGCTGTGCTAGTTGCAAGACAATTCTTTTCTTCTTGAAGTTCGAAAAGAAAAAAATGTGCTCATATTTTTGCAGGAAACATCCATGATTTAATTTCCGTAAGCTTGGGTATCTTTGATTGTGACATCTATGATAGATTGATGACTCTATCAATGCATCCGTATTCTAATGACAGATGTTTTCACCACTTTTATTGCTGCAACAGAAACCATTAGGACAAAGAGTTCCCTATCATACTGTCTTCACAAAAATTTAAAATACATGTACTCCCTCCGGATGGGTATGTTAGTCGGATGGTCACCAACAGATATTCCTGGTACTAGAAAGTTATCTCGATCTAGCATCAATGTGCAACAACCCATTCATGGCTTCTTAGACATTTTGTGGTGTGCAAATTTAAATTTGTTTTGATATTTTTTTCATGGCCAGCTCTTCAAAAGAAGTCTGTTGACCAACATATTTCAAATTGTGAGGAATGTAGGACTGAGCATATGTGTCAAGTGAAACCTCACTAATTAATTTATAGGTAATAGGTTATTAGGTTTTTGTAGAAAATCTAAAAGGTTCGGTGATGTGTCCTCAATAGTTTTTCAGAAGTTTCAACAAAGTTTGAATAATATCTTTGCAAAACTCTGTACTCAGTTCAGTCCTTATAAATTTTGTGAAAAGCCCTTCAAAGTTTTCGACAAAGTTCTGACATGGTCTTCACGAAGGCCTTTAGCATAAATCTTCAACTTTAGTACCAGATCCACTAAAAAACCGGAGGACGTGCAAGAACATGCATGGAGGACGGTTACGAAGAAGAGATAGCCTTTGGGTTTTTCATAATAAAAAGATTATTGAAAAAGTTCTCGGGATATTTCAACAAGTCTGGAAACACGGTTAAATCAATGTAAAAAATTATGGACAAGGTTTTGTAGTGTTCTCGTGAATTTACGGATTATCTTTGCAAGCCAATGAATAATCACATGAAAAGTACCCCATGTTTTAGATTAAAGTTTGGGCAATAATCACATGAATACAGACATGGACCTCAAGGAGATGCCTCAAGGTGATGCCTCGCATGCCATGTAGGATCGGATATGACGTAAAGTAGGTTCGGATAGGGAAGCGGGATCCTCTCCAGGAGGCGGGTGCTTGAAGAGAAAAAATGTGGTCCGGTGACAAAAGCTAAAAAGGTTGGTGTCGGTGTCAAAATCGGCGGATCTCGGGTAGGGGGTCCCGAACTGTGCGTCTAAGGCGGATGGTAACAGGAGGCAGGGGACACCATGTTTACCCAGGTTCGAGCCCTCTTGATGGAGATAATATCTTACGTCCTGCTTGATTGATCTTGATGATATGAGTATTACAAGAGTTGATCTATCACGAGATCGTAGAGGCTAACCCTAGAAGCTAGCCTATGGTATGATTATTGTTGTCCCACGGACTAAACCCTCCGATTTATATAGACACCGGAGGGGGCTAGGGTTACACAGAGTCGGTTACAAGGGAGGAGATCTACATATCCGTATTGCCAAGCTTGCCTTCCACGCCAATGAGAGTCCTATCCGGACACGGGACGAAGTCTTCAATCTTGTATCTTCATAGTCCAACAGTCTGGCCAAAGGATATAGTTCGGCTGTCCAGAGACCCCCTAATCCAGGACTCCCTTAGTAGCCCCTGAACCAGGCTTCAATGACGATGAGTCTGGCGCGCAGATTTTTCTTCGGCATTGCAAGGCGGGTTCTTACTCCGAATTCTCCATAGAAGATTTTGAACACAAGGATGGTGTTCGGCTCTGCAAAACAAGTTCCACATACCACCGTAGAGAGAATAATATTTCCACAAATCTAATCTGCTGACGCGTTTAGAAACATGATAGCATGCCATGGCCAGGTCATTATTCGAACTGTTTTTTTCAACCAGCACTGCACGTATTGCGGGGCGGTTTTCTTGACACGTCTTGTCGAAGCAGAGATCGTGTCCCCCTTATTACGGGATTCTCATCAATACGGACGTGGGTAACCCAATCGTGCCCATTGGTATGACTCCATGATTTTAGGCAAGTCCCAAACGGCCACGAGGAGGACGCTTGATATTCATCCTCTTTATAAAGAGGCCAAGGCCTGTCCCTTTCTTTTCCCTCTCGTACTCAATCGAATCCTTCCCCCGCCTCGAGTTCCAACACCCCAGGCTTAGGTCAGGCGCTTCGGACCTTCAACCATGTCCGGATCCAACCTTCAAGGTCAGTGGATGCCTTGCTATGTCACAGAGGAAGACATCAAGAAGGTAAGAGAGGCCTGGTATTTGACCGGCGAAATCTGGCACAGGCTGCCTGCTCGAGGGCAGGTCATTCCCACTCCCAAACCCGGTGAGAGCATTGTATTCATCTCTCACTTCCTTCGAGGGCTAGGCCTCGCTTTGGATCCCTTTGTTAGGGGGCTCATGTTCTATTATGGGCTGGATTTCCATGACCTGGCCCCAGATTCCCTCCTTCACATCTCGTCGTTCATCGTCGTATGTGAGGCCTTCCTCCGCATTACCCCACACTTCGGTCTGTGGCTCAAGACTTTTGATGTGAAGCCGAAGATGATCAAGGGGCGACACGCAGAGTGCGGAGGCGCCGTAATAAGAAAAAGCGCAGATGCTCCATGGCCAGAGGGTTCCTTCCCGGAGGTGTCCAGTTTATGGCAACGGGAGTGGTTTTATATCACAGCTCCCCGGAGTAACAAGTGGGTAGCCGCCCCTGCCTTTTGCTCGGCCCCCCCACCACAACTGACATCATGGATCAACAAGGGGCTAGACTAGGGGCCAGCAAATGATGTGTCAATATTGCAGAGTCGCATCCGAGATCTCCTTGAGAGAGATGTTAGCCTGGTTACGGTAATGCGAGTCATGCTAGTTCGTCGAGTCCCGCCTTGCAAACGTCGACCCCTCCGCATATGGGAATTCAACCCGGAAGGACCGCGAACTATCCAGCACTTCCTCGGCATGACGCTCGAAGAGATGTACAAATTGTTCTTCGGACCCCAAATAAAGTGTCCGGACACCACTGAGGATGCGGGTCTGAACTGTAATCGCCCAGATACCCAAGTAAGCAATCCCGTGGCCGAACACGTTGTCTTTTTATTTATCACGTCATCATTCTGAAAAGTCGGTCTTTGACCAGGATTGGGTAACAAAGGCGAAGATGATCAGGTGTTCGACTCCCCTTCCCGAAGGCTCAGCCAATCCAGTACTAGCCAGAATGCTCAAGCCGGCGCCTTATCAGGTGCCCCCAGGGGAAGATGAAGGGGGAAATGAAGAGGCTGAAAGTTGGCCTCACTCATTATTCATCCAAACCGGGGGAATTAGCGCCTCCGCGAAGGAGGGTAATCGAGAAGAGTCTAAAATTCCCTCTCCCCAAGGAAGGAAGAGGACCACCTCTGAAGACCCAACTGTAAGTAAAAAAAGTACTCTTGACGCACAGTGCCCGCAAGGGGATCAACCCTCTACCGAACTGTGAGTAAAAAAAAAGTACTTCATAGTAAAAGTATCCTACATTACTTCTGCAGACAATAACCGAAGCATACGTCTTGTAGTTCGGATCATAGCCCTTCTCGACAGAGTTCGTCTTCGGGGGATCTTCTTCTGGAGATGATGGAGAGTGAAACACCTCCCCCTGCCACCCCGCCTCATGAGGCGGGCGACCCTGAAGTGTCGTCGCAGAGGGTTTCTCCTGATCCGCCAAGGCCAGAGGGTAATCCTTTGGCCACCCGAAGTCCTCAGTATTCAGCTCCTAAAGAGAGCAACAGAAAGAGTCCGGAACAATCCGGTGTGTGATCAAGCGCACTAAGGGATCTTCTGGAGCAAGCGGCCATCTCAGAAGTGCATTGTACGCTAATGGGTACGGTGATTGAGAGGATTTCATCCGCCAAAAGCGGGTTGCACGAAGCTTTTAAGAGTCTGCTGAAAGGCTTTGAGAGGTACGTGAAATAGTGTATGTTTTTGACAGTATCGCACACGTTAGGTGTGCCCTATGTAGATAGTAGCCCCTGAGACTCTGGTTGCCGTCGAGAACGGCGGTAAACAGATGATCATAGTCCCAGGTAATAATCAGGCTGCCTTCATGTGCAGGTGGCTGAAGGTCCGGTGGCTAGCCGGACTGGTGAGTTTGCCGAGCTGAAGCGGCAATTTGATGCAGCAGATGCCGACATCGTGCTTGTCAACAAGCGGCTCGACGAGGCACAAGGTATGTGATTTCTCCGATGATCAACACATGGTAAGAGGAGCATGATGCTAGTATCTTTAATATGTTGTGACTGCAGATGGAGCTGCCGCCGTGGAGACCCTTCGGGCGGAACTGGCCCGAGCCAAGGAACAAGCCAGGAATAGTGATGCAGCCGCTCTAAAGACGGTCAAAGAGCTGAGGGCCGAACATGCTGCTCATTGCCAAAGTAGGGAAAAAATGGCCAAGATGGCCGTTGAGTTGAAAGATGCCGCCGACCGTTACCAGCTTCTTGAAGAAGAAAGCTGAGCGAAGGCGACGGACCTGGAGAAGGCCATGGTAGCAGCCAAGGAAGCCCGCTCTAAAATCAGAGCGACGAAGGAGGAGCTGCGTCAAGCTGGAGATATCACAGCTAGGAAGCCCTTTTTGTTGCGAACGAAGTTCGGAGATCCAAGGTATGCCCCTCTTGACCAACTATGGAGTTCTGCAGATGCGTACGCGGATTTGGCGGCAAGTGTTGCTGATCCGGCCGAGTACTTCAAGGATCAAGAAGATCGTGAAGTGGAAAAGTTGTTCTGGTCACAGTTCCATGTTCCAGTGCGTCCGCTGCTGTTGAATGAGCGAATGGCCGAGTGGGCCGAGCTTCATAGGTTTTCCAGACTTGCCATGAGGTCTGTTGTGAATCATCTGTGGCCGGAAGGGCCAAGGCCGAATAGTTATTTTAGTTTAGTGCAACAATTCCTTGATGCTGTGCCGCGCATCGATGCTTTGAAGAGGTCGGCGTGCATAGAGGGTGCGCAAATGGCGCTTGCCCGTGTCAAAACATACTGGGCAAAGATGGAGGCCACCGCTATTGCAACCCAGAGTTCGGCCGTAGGCCGAGTATCTGCAGAGCACTACTTTGAAGAAGTCCTTGAAGGCGCTCGTTCAATAGAGGCTCAGTGTTCGAAGAATATAATGTTCTAGTGACATGTATTCCCATTGTAAAAATAATGTTTTATTGAATTATAAAGGTTGTGTTTATACTTTTGCCTGAAAGTATTATGATGCCTCTTGTGCGGCCGTTTATGTATATATGTATATAACCTGAAAGTTTGCAGTCGTCGGCTTCAGCCCCCACGCATATAATGCTAAGGTGTTCGTAAAAAATACGTATTCACACTTGATCCAACGTCTTGGTCCATCAAGGAGGTGGTAGTGCAGCGAACGAGGCAATCGTACTATATTGCTTTAACACTTTCACTTAGCCATAGGAGTTTGGGACTACTATATAGCCTCTGGTACTTCCGCGCTTGTCCGAATACGGGGCGCGTACATACATGACTGGGAAACGGCCCTTCGTTAATGCGGAGGAATCCCGAAGATTCCGCTAAGTCGTCGAGTGGTTGACCAGTCTCACGCTTTATCATGACAGTCAGTTTTCGGCTTTCTCTACTGAGGTGCTCATCCGGATGAACCAGGGCACAATCACAGGAGTTCTCCCGATGCCACCTTAGCCGATAGAGCGGAACGTAAGGTAGAAAAACACGGGAGCTGGGCAAACCCAACATTTGACCAAAGACATGATTCGGAGTTGATGCATATAAGGCCAAACTCGCGACGCCGAACACTCCCTAAGGTATCCGGTCTTTATAACATATGTCGGGCTGAACAATGCCCTTAATAATAAACCCCGAGTGTCCATGTACGTGCAATATTCTGACGTGGTGACATGCCAATAACGTCAGCATCCTTCTCGGTTGTATTGAGTATCCGGAGGATGTGAACAACAAGAGACAGTAAAAAAGGTTTACGCAGGGTCTTATTCTGAAAAGAAACCTTTAAGCGCGTCCCTGTTGCACGTCTGCGCCTGTGTCTCCATTGTGCCGTGTCCTGGACGGGTGTAGCACGATTGTCATCTGTAAAAGAGAAGAACTTAGGTGAAAGTTGTCGTGCCAAAAAATTGGTTATTCTCGATAAACCATTAAAATTTAAGATAAGTTAAGTTGAGCCGAACTAGCCCTGATTACACGCGGGAAGCCCCTGGTACCGTCTATGAGGGTTTAACCAACAAACCAATCTTAGGTATATCTAGTGATGCGCCGGACTCGTCTAACCGTGTCCGCGGTCTTGACGACCTGTCATTTATTCTGGTTAGTGAGGCCGTCTAGTGCTCGGCTATTAAAGCCGCCGCACGTTCTTCCATGCGTAGAGAACGCTCAGTATTTCCGCTAATGGTGATGATGCCACGTGGACCAGGCATCTTATGCTTGGGAGAAGCATAATGCGGTACTGCATTAAAATGAGCGAAAGCCGCTCTTCCGAGTAGTGCTTGATAGCCGCTTCGCAATGGAGCGATGTCGAAGGTTAACTTTTCGCTTCGGAAGTTGTCGGGAGAACCGAATACAACCTCTAGTAATAGAGAGCCCGTGGAGCGGGCCTCTGGGCCTGGTATTACTCCCTTGAAGGTAGTATTACTGTGGCTGATTTTTGTCGGGTCTATGCCCATTTTGCGTACTATGTCCAGATATATCAGATTTAGACCACTGCCATCGTCCATAAGGACTCGTGAGAGATGGTATCCGTTTATTATTGGGCCTAACACCAAGGCAGCTAATCCTTCATATCGGATGCTTGTCGGGTGATCCCTGCGATCGAAAGTGATCGGGCAGGCCAACCAGGGGTTGAACTGAGGGGTGACGGGCTCTACGGCACGTATGTCTCGGAGTGCGTGTTCACTTCTCCTCTTCGTCACGTGGATCATGTTTACTGTTTTAACCTCTGGTGGGAATTTTTTCTGTCCTCCAGTGCTTTGCTGGCGAGGTTCGTCCTCGTCTTCGCTTGGTGTCTCCCTCCCCTTGTGTTCGATGTTTAGCTTACCGGCCTGCTTGAAGACCCACCATTCTCTGTGGGTGTGATTTGCAGGTTTATCAAGGGTGCCATGAATCTGACATAATTTGTCTAGAATCTTGTTTAGGCTAGACGGTCCATCTCTGCTGCCTTGAAAAGGCTTTTTCGCTGACCTGGTCGAGAGCCCCTGAATCCGGCGTTTACCGTCGTATTGTCTGGGCTGCCTTCTTTATTCCGACGCTTGCCTTTACTGCGTCGTGGTTTTCCATTGCCATCCCTGACTTTGGATGTGCTTGGGTCACTGGTGCTACTGCGGGCTAACCAGCTATCTTCGCCTGCGCAAAAGCGGGTCATGAGGCTTGTCATGGCTGCCATTGTTCTCGGTTTTTCTTGGCCGAGGTGTCTGGCGAGCCATTCGTCTCGGACACTGTGCTTGAAAGCTGCTAAGGCTTCGGCGTCCGGGCAGTCTATGATTTGGTTCTTCTTAGTGAGAAACATGTTCCAAAGCTTTCAGGCTGACTCTCCGGGCTGTTGAATTATATGACTAAAATCGTCTGCATCCGGAGGTCGGACATAGGTCCCTTGAAAATTAGCCCGAAAAGCATCCTCGAGCTCCTCCCAACTTCCAATTGAGTTTTCGGGGAGACTTTTCAGCCAGTGTCGAGCTGGTCCTTTAAGCTTGAGGGGCAAGTATTTGATGGCGTGGAGATCGTCTCCGCGAGCCATATGGATATGGAGGATAAAGTCCTCTATCCAGACCCCAGGGTCTGTGGTCCCGTCGTACGCCTCTATGTTCACTGGTTTGAATCCTTCTGGAAATTCGTGGTCCAGCACCTCATTGGTGAAACATAGGGGGTGTCGGCACCCCTGTATTTGGATGTATCATGGCGTTCGGACGGTTGTAGTATTCGGTTTTGATTTTGTGCCGGAGCGCGCTTCCTAGATCCATAGATGAATCTGGCCATGCTGGATTTTTGGCGCAAGTCCTCACGTGGATCGTGTGTTGACTTATGTGCGGCCTTGTGCTATGTCTTGAGCTTGCATTGGTTTACCCCGAAGAGGAAGGGATGATGCCGCAGAGTAGCGTAAGTATTTCCCTTAGTTTTTGAGAACCAAGGTATCAATCCAGTAGGAGCCCACACTCAAGTCCCTCGTACCTGCACAAAGCGATAGCTACTCGCAACCAACGCAATTAGGGGTTGTCAAGCCCTTCACGGTCACTTACGAGAGTGAGATCTGATAGATAGAATATTTTTGGTATTTTTGATATAAATATGCAAAGTAAAAAGTAAAAGCAAAGTAAATAGCAAAACAATATAAAAGTGATGGAGATTGATATGATGAGAATAGACCCGGGGGCCATAGGTTTCACTAGTGGCTTCTCTCAAGAGCATAAATATTCTACGGTGGGTGAACACATTACTGTTGAGCGATTGATAGAATTGAGCATAATTATGAGAATATCTAGGCATGATCATGTATATAGGCATCACGTCCGTGACAAGTAGATCGAAACAATTCTGCATCTACTACTATTACTCCACTCATCGACCGCTATCCAGCATGCATCTAGAGTATTAAGTTAAAAACAGAGTAACGCCTTAAGCAAGATGACATGATGTAGAGAGATAAATTCATGCAATATGAAATAAACCCCATCTTGTTATCCTCGATGGAAACTATACAATACGTGCCTTGCTGCCCCTTCTGTCACTGGATAAGGACACCGCAAGATTGAACCCAAAGCTAAGCACTTCTCCCATGGCAAGAACTACCAATCTAGTTGGCCAAACCAAACGGATAATTCGAAGAGACTTGTAAAGATAACCAATCATGCATAAAAGAATTCAGAGAAGATTCAAATATTATTCATAGATAGACTTGATCATAAACCCACAATTCATCGGTCTCAACAAACACACCGCAAAAAGAAGATTACATCAAATAGATCTCCACAAGAGAGGGGGAGAACTTTGTATTGAGATTCAAAGAGAGAGAAGAAGCCATCTAGCTACTAACTATGGACCCGAAGGTCTTAGGTAAACTACTCACACTTCATCGGAGAGGCTATGATGATGTAGAAGCCATCCGTGATGACGGCCCTCTTCCGGCGGAGCTCCGGAACAG
Source organism: Triticum urartu (assembly GCF_056163025.1). Lineage (NCBI taxonomy): Eukaryota > Viridiplantae > Streptophyta > Magnoliopsida > Poales > Poaceae > Triticum > Triticum urartu. The sequence continues at coordinate 50,149,504 of NC_141877.1, read as the reverse complement.
GCCCCAAGATGGGATCTCGTGGATACGGAAAGTTGCGGCGGTGGAATTAGGTTTTTGGCTCCTGTTCTGATCATTTAGGGGTACGTGTGTATATATAGGAGGAAGGAGTACACCGGTGGAGCACCGAGGGGCCCACGAGGCAGGTGGCGCGCCCTAGGAGGGGCGCCCCCCACCCTCATGAACACCTCTTTGCTTCCTTGCAGTAGGGTCCAAGTCTCCTGGATCACGTTCGGTGAGAAAATCACGTTCCCGAAGATTTTATTCCGTTTGGACTCCGTTTGATATTCCGTTTATCTGAAACACTGAAATAGGCAAAAAAACATCAATTCTGGGCTGGGCCTCCGGTTAATAGGTTAGTTCCAAAAATAATATAAAAGTGGAAAATAAAGCCCAATATAGTCCAAAACAGTAGATAATATAGCATGGAGCAATCAATAATTATAGATACGTTGGAGACGTATCAGGCATCCCCAAGCTTAATTCCTGCTCGTCCTCGAGTAGGTAAATGATAAAAAGAGAATTTTTGATGCGGAGTGCTACTTGGCATAATTTCAATGTAAATCTTCTTAATTGTGGTATGAATATTCAGAGTAGAAAGATTCAAGACAAAAGTTTATATTGACATAGAAAATAATAATACTTCAAGTATACTAACAAAGCAATTATGTCTTCTCAAAATAACATGGCCAAAGAAAGTTATCCCTACAAAATCATATAGTCTGGCTATGCTCCATCTTCCCCACACAAAGTATTTAAATCATGCACAACCCCGATGACAAGCCAAGCAATTGTTTCGTACTCTAACTTTTTCAGAACTTTTTCAATCTTCACGCAATACATGAGCGTGAGCCATGGATATAGCACTATAGGTGGAATAGAATGGTGGTTGTGGAGAAGACAAAAAAGGAGAAGATAGTCTCACATCGACTAGGCGTATCGACGGGCTATGGAGATGCCCGTCAATAGATATCAATGTGAGTGAGTAGGGATTGCCATGCAACGGATGCACTAGAGCTATAAGTATATGAAAGCTCAAAAAAAACTAAGTGGGTGTGCATCCAACTTGCTTGCTCATGAAGACCTAGGGCAATTTGAGGAAGCCCATCATTGGAATATACAAGCCAAGTTCTATAATGTAAAATTCCCACTAGTATATGAAAGTGATAACATGAGAGACTCTCGACTATGAAGATCATGGTGCTACTTTGAAGCACAAGTGTGGTAAAAGGATAGTAGCATTGTCCCTTCTCTCTTTTTCTCTCATTTTTTTATTTTTTTATTTGGGCCTTTTCTTCTTCTTCTTCTTTTTATGGCCTCTTTTTTTATTTGGGCTTCTTTGGCCTCTCTTTTTTCTCTTTTTTTTATTTTTCGTCCGGAGTCTCATCCCGACTTATGAGGGGATCATAGTCTCCATCATTCTTTCCTCACTGGGACAATGCTCTAATAATGATGATCATCACACTTTTATTTTTCTTATAACTCAACAATTATAACTCGATACTTAGAACAAAATATGACTCTATGTGAATGCATCCGGCGGTGTACCGGGATATGCTATATGACAATGATGAATGTGTCATGAACGCAACGGTGGAAAGTTGCATGGCAATATATCTCGGAATGGCTATGGAAATGCCATAATAGGTAGGTATGGTGGCTGTTTTGAGGAATGTATATGGTAGGTGTATGATACCGGTGAAAGTTGCGCGGTATTAGAGAGGCTAGTAAGGGTGGAAGGGTGAGAGTGCATATAATCCATGGACTCAACATTAGTCATAAAGAACTCATATACTTATTGCAAAAATCTAGAAGTTATCAAAGCAAAGTATTACGCGCATGCTCCTAGGGGGGTAGATTGGTAGGAAAAGACCATCGCTCGTCCCCGACCGCCACTCATAAGGAAGACAATCAATAAATAAATCATGCTCCGACTTCATCACATAACGGTTCACCATACGTGCATGCTACGGGAATCACAAACTTTAACACAAGTATTCTTTAAATTCACAACTACTCAACTAGCATGACTTTAATATTATCACCTCCATATCTCAAAACAATTATCATGCTTCAATCTTTTCTTAGTATTCAACACACTCAAAAGAAAGTTTCACAAATCTTGAATACCAAGCATATTATTACTAGGCAAATTACCATGCTATTAAGAGACTCTCAAATTAATTTAAGTGAAGCATGAGAGATCAATAGTTTCTTTAAAATATATCCACCACCGTGCTCTAAAAGATCTAAGTGAAGCACATAGAGCAAAATTATAATGCTCAAAAGATATAAGTGAAGCACATAGAGCAAAATTATCTAGCTCGAAAGAATATAAGTGAAGCACATAGAGTATTCTATCAAATTTTAATTCATATATGGCTCTCTCAAAAGGTGTGTACAGCAAGGATGATTGTGGCATACTAACAAACAAATACACAAATAATACAAGACGCTCCAAGCAAAACACATATCATGTTGGTGAATAAAAATATAGCTCCAAGTAAATTACCGATGGAAGTGGACGAAAGAGGGGATGGCTTCTGGGGGCATCCCCAAGCTTTGACTTTTTGATGTCCTTGGATTATATTGGGGGTGCCATGGGCATCCCCAAGCTTAGGGTCTTGCCACTCCTTGTTCCATGGTCCATCAAAAGAATTCACCCAAAACTTGAAAACTTCACAACACAAAACTCAAAATAGAAAACTCGTGAGCTCCGTTAGCGAAAGAAAACGAAAGACCACTTCAAGGTACTGTAATGAACTAATTATTTATTTATATTGGTATTAAACATACTGTATTCCAACTTCTCTATGGATTATAAACTATTTTACTAGCCATAGATTCATCAAAATAAGCAAACAACACACGAAAAACAGAATCTGTCAAAAACAGAACAGTTTGTAGTAATCTCTAGCTAGCGCAAGGTCTGGAACCCCAAAAATTCTAAAATAAATTTCTGCACGTGAGGAATTTATCTATTAATCATCTTCAAAAATAATTAACTAAATATCACTCTTTAAATAAAAATGACATCAGTTCTCGTGAGCGCTAAATTTTCTGTTTTTTACAGCAAGTTCGACAAGACTTTCCCCGAGTCTTCCCAACGGTTCTACTTGGCACAAACACTAATTAAACACAAAAAACACAACCAAAATAGAGGCTAAATAATTTATTTATTAATAAACAGGAGCAAAAAGCAAGGAATAAAAATAAAATTGGGTTGCCTCCCAACAAGTGCTATCGTTTAACGCCCCTAGCTAGGCATAACGAGCAAGAATAGATCTAGGTATTGCCATCTTTGGTAAGCAATCCATAAGTGGCTCTCATGATAGTTTCATATGGTAATTTTATTTTCTTTCTTGGAAAGTGTTCCATACCCTTTTTAATGGAAATTGAAATCTAATATTCCCTTCCTTCATATCAATAATCGCACCAACCGTTCTAAGGAAAGGTCTACCAATAATAATAGGGCAAGAAGGATTGCAATCTATATCAAGAACAATGAAATCTACGGGCACATAATTCCTATTTGCAACAATAAGAACATCATTAATTCTTCCCATAGGTTTCTTAATAGTGGAATCCGCAAGATGCAAGTTTAGAGAGCAATCATCAAAATTACGGAAATCTAGTAAATCACACAAAGTCTTGGGAATAGTAGAGACACTAGCACCCAAATCACACCAAGCATAAAACTCATGATCTTTAATTTTAATTTTAATAGTTGGTTCCCACTCATCATAGAGTTTTCTAGGGATAGAAACTTTCAATTCAAGTTTTTCTTCATAAGATTGCATCAAGGCATCAACAATATGTTCGGTGAAGGCTTTATTTCGACTATAAGCATGTGGAGAATTTAGCACGGATTGCAACAAGGAAATACAATCAATCAAAGAGCAATTTTCATAATTAAATTCCTTGAAATCCAATATGGTGGGTTTAGCAACATCTAGATTTTTATTTCTTTCTATCCCACTTTCATCAATTTCATCATTAAGATCTAAACACTCCGAATTTGTAAGACGCCTTCTAGGTAAAGGAAGATCATATTCAGTTTCATCAAGATTCATATTTCCAAATAAAGATTTAATTGGAGACACATCAATAACTTTTAGACCTTCATCTTGATTTTCACAGGTATTCGGTTTAGCGGCCATCTTATTGACTAAGGTGGCTTGCATATCCGAAATTTCAGCAGTCATCTTCTCTAGACGAGCAATCTGGGATCTTATACCCTCAAATTCTTTAGACGTATCATCAAGCTCTTTATTCATATAACTCATAAAACTTTTTTGTTCTTTAAGTTCGTTTCTAAAGAAACTATTATGCTCAAATTGCAAAACCATAAACTTCCTAACGTTGTTTTCGATCTCCTCTAACCTTTTAAGGTGAAGATCACCAAATTTTGGTTGAGCCATCGCGACAAACAAGCAATCTAACACACGAGCAAAAAAAGGAAATGGGCAAAAATAGGAAAATAGAGAGGGAGGATAGGGAGAGAGAGGGCGAATAAAACGGCAAGGGTGAATTGGGGGGAGAGGAAAACGAGAGGCAAATGGCAAATAATATAATACAAGAGATAGGGATTGTGATGGGTACTTGGTATATTGACTTTTTGCGTAGACTCCCCGGCAACGGCGCCAGAAATCCTTCTTGCTACGTCTTGAGCTTTCGTTGGTTTTCCCCGAAGAGGAAGGGATGATGCAGCAGAGTAGCGTAAGTATTTCCCTCAGTTTTTGAGAACCAAGGTATCAATCCAGTAGGAGCCCATGCTCAAGTCCCTCGTACCTGCATAAAGCGATAGCTACTCGCAACCAACGCGATTAGGGGTTGTCAAGCCCTTCACGGTCACTTACGAGAGTGAGATCTGATAGATAGAATATTTTTGATATTTTTGATATAAAGATGCAAAGTAAAAAGTAAAAAGCAAAGTAAAAAAGCAAAGTAAATAGCAAAACAATATAAAAGTGATGGAGATTGATATGATGAGAATAGACCCGGGGGTCATAGGTTTCACTAGTGGCTTCTCTCAAGAGTATAAGTATTCTACGGTGGGTGAACAAATTATTGTTGAGCAATTGATAGAATTGAGCATAATTATGAGAATATCTAGGCATGATCATGTATATAGGCATCACGTCTGTGACAAGTAGATCGAAATGATTCTGCATCTACTACTACTACTCCACTCATCGACCGCTATCCAGCATGCATCTAGAGTATTAAGTTAAAAACAGAGTAACGCCTTAAGCAAGATGACATGATGTAGAGAGATAAATTCATGCAATATGAAATAAACCCCATCTTGTTATCCTCGATGGCAACGATACAATACGTGCCTTGCTGCCCCTTCTGTCACTGGGTAAGGACACCGCAAGATCGAACCCAAAACTAAGCACTTCTCCCATGGCAAGAACTACCAATCTAGTTGGCCAAACCAAACGGATAATTCAAAGAGACTTGCAAAGATAACCAATCGTGCATAAAAGAATTCAGAGAAGATTCAAATATTATTCATAGATAGACTTGATCATAAACCCACAATTCATCGGTCTCAACAAACACACCGCAAAAAGAAGATTACATCAAATAGATCTCCACAAGAGAGGGGGAGAACTTTGTATTGAGATTCAAAGAGAGAGAACAAGCCATCTAGCTACAACTATGGACCCGAAGGTCTGAGGTAAACTACTCACACTTCATCGGAGAGGCTATGATGATGTAGAAGCCCTCCGTGATGACGGCCCTCTTCCGGCGGAGCTCCGGAACAGGCCCCAAGATGGGATCTCGTGGATATGGAAAGTTGCGGCGGTGGAATTAGGTTTTTGCCTCCTGTTCTGATCATTTAGGGGTACGTGTGTATATATAGGAGGAAGGAGTACGCCGGTGGAGCACCGAGGGGCCCACGAGGCAGGTGGCGCGCCCTAGGAGGGGCGCCCCCACCCTCGTGAACACCTCTTTGCTTCCTTGCAGTAGGGTCCAAGTCTCCTGGATCACGTTCGGTGAGAAAATCACGTTCCCGAAGATTTTATTCCGTTTGGACTCCGTTTGATATTCCGTTTATCTGAAACACTGAAATAGGCAAAAAACAGCAATTCTGGGCTGGGCCTCCGGTTAATAGGTTAGTTCCAAAATAATATAAAAGTGGAAAATAAAGCCCAATATAGTCCAAAACAGTAGATAATATAGCATGGAGCAATAAAAAATTATAGATACGTTGGAGACGTATCACCTTGTTAGCCGCTCTATCGCGGTCACAAGGTGGTTTATCCGGCCTGTTGGCCGTTTTATTTTTCGGCTGTGTGGGCTCTAAGGCCTCATCGTCGAATTCAGGTAATAGCTTGCCCTTTGGATAGATCTTTGTGTGGTAACTTCCACCATACTTTTCCTCGTTGTCGAGCACTTTGTTCCACCTGCTGTTGAGCGTATTTTGTGCGGCCTTAAGCCTTTGCTTCTGCTTCTTCAGACTCCTCGTTGTGGAAATAAGCCTTCTGCGGAGGTTCTCTTGTTCCAAGTGCGTTTCCGGGATGATATGTGCATCTTCGTCCGGACTGTTTTCCTCCCCAGAGGGGGTTTGATGAGCTTTATCGTCGGCGTCGCCGTGTTCGGTCATCGGATCCGTACTATGTTCACCGTTTGCGGTTTCATCGTGCTCTGCCGCTGGGTCAATGTGGTCGTCGCTTCCTCTGGAGTCGACTGGAGTGTTATTTTCTCTTGCGCTATTATCGCAGTTTTTGCCGAGGCGGGATTTGGAGTGGTGTCTACGCCGACGCTTTGTTTGCTTCCCGAGGGAGCTATTCTTCGCTTCATCCTGCCGTTCTTCGTCATTGTTTTCTTTGGATGTATCCACCATGTATATGTCATGTGGTGAAGTGGCTGTCCAGCGCCTTGTGGGCACTGGTTCCTGTACCTCTCATGCATCGTCGTCCATGCCGTCGATGTCTTCGGAGTCGAAATCAAGCATGTTGGTTAAATCGTCGACAGAGGCTACTAAGTGGGTGGTGGGTGGGCAGCGAATTTCTTCGTCGTCCGCATCCCATTCTAGCCGGACATAGTTCGGCCAAGGATCTCCTGACAAGGAGAGAGACCTTAATGAATTTAGCACGTCGCCGAAAGGTGAGTGCTGAAAAATATCCGCGGAGGTGAACTCCATGATCGACGCACAATTAGATTCGATAAGCACGGACGCAGGCGGCTCGGAGTCCGTGGCCGGGGACGAATCCAGTGGTTCAGCAACACGACTCTCGTAAGGGGTGAAGTCAGTATCCGGCTCCATCGCCACTGAGAGTGTGGCCTCCATGGCGGGGTCTATCCGCCCGTCCTCGGATGGCTCAATTTGCTGTGGATTGAAGGCCGGAGTAGTTGCAGGTGTGATTTCCCGAACAATGTCTGATGGCAGAGCTAAATCATGCTCGTCGTGACTGTGCGGCGCACCTGACATGGGCTCGAATCCGTCGAAGATCAAGTCTCCGCGGATATCGGCAGTGTAGTTTAAGTTTACGAACCTGACCTGATGCCCAGGGACGTAGCTCTCGATCTGCTCCAGATGGCCAAGCGAGTTGGCGCGCAGTGCGAAGTCGCCGAATACGAAGATCTGTCCGGGGAGGAAAACCTCGCCCTGGACCGCATCATTACCGATGATCAAAGGAGCCATCAAGCCTTATGGTGACGGCACAGTGGAACTCTCAATGAAAGCACCAATGTCGGTGTCAAAATTGGCGGATCTCGGGTAGGGGGTCCCGAACTGTGCGTCTAAGGCGGATGGTAACAGGAGGCAGTGGACACGATGTTTACCTAGGTTCGGGCCCTCTTGATGGAGGTAATACCCTAGGTCCTGCTTGATTGATCTTGATGGTATGAGTATTACAAGAGTTAATCTACCACGAGATCGTAGAGGCTAACCCTAGAAGCTAGCCTATGGTATGATTGTTTTTGTCCTACGGACTAAACCCTCCGGTTTATATAGACACCGGAGGGAGCTAGGATTACACGAAGTCGGTTACAAGGGAGGAGATCTACATATCCGTATTGCCAAGCTTGCCTTCCACGCCAAGGAGAGTTCTATCCGGACACGGGACGAAGTCTTCAATCTTGTATCTTCATAGTCCAACAGTCTGGCCAAAGGATATAGTCCGGCTGTCCGGAGACCCCCTAATCCAGGACTCCCTCAGTTGGAGTGAAAAGTAGAGATGCATTTATACTAGAGTCTTTATTTTCTATTTCTTAATGAGGCCCACTAGTGATAGCTTGCATTGGAGAGAAAAAATTAATGTGGATGCTTCAAATTACTTTTTGTCATGGGGCATATGTATCCATATGCCACCATTGTACATGCCCTTATTGTATAGCTTTTGGCAGGGGAGAGTGGTTGTGCAGCGCATGCATTCTAAAGTATTCTCTCCCCACCAGTGCGAAAGATTTCTATTTAATTCATAGTACAAATTTGGATGATAGATACCTTTTGAACTAGAACTTTGTTTTGATTTTTATATATATTATAATTCACCGCGAGAAGATCTTCAGAACTAGATCAATCAAAAATACATTTGGACTAGTTTCAATTTTAAAGTTTCACTCATTTCAAAGGATATAATTTCACTCATTCCAAAATCAGTATTTTACTAATTTGAAAAAGCATATTTCAGATTCAGAAAACTGTTTTCACTCATTACAAAATATATCTCAAAAACTAAATTTATTGTTTCACTCATTTGAAAGAATATAATTTTCACTCATTCCAAAATCAGTATTTCTTTAATTTGAGGAAAGCATTTCAATAAATTGGAGAACTGTTTTCACTCATTAAATATATATATATATATATATATATATATCAAAACTACTTTTACTGTTTCACTCATTTCAAATAATATAATTCCACTCATTCCAAAATCGGTATTTCACTAGTTCGAAAAAACACATTGCACTGATTTGGAAAGTCGATTCATTCATTAGAAAAAAAATCTCAAAAACTAATTTCACTTCATATTTATGAAATATCTTGAAACGTATTTCACTCATCACAAAAATCAGTTTCAAACATTGAAATATACAGTTTCACAAAATAATGGATATATTTCACGTTTTTCAAGTATCTTATTTCTCGCATTTCACTCATTTCATAAAACGCATTACACTCACTCAATTAAAATACTATATTCCACGTGTTTCAAAAAACTGATTACACTAATTACAAAAGATATATTTCACTCGTTTCAGAAAAAAAAACACTCGCTCAATTGAAATAACAATTTCAATTGTTTCAATGATAGATTTCACTTGTTTTTAAAACTGATTGGAAATAATCAGCTTCTCATTTTTTTAAATAACTAGTTTCACATTTTTCAAATAACAAGTTCACATATTTTTCACTGAAATATGTTTCATGTGCATGGAAAACAAAAATTTCCCATTTAAAAAAAATTGGTTTCACTCAATTCAAAGAACTTATTTCACTTATTTCTGAAAACCGATCCACTCATTTGAAATTTTGAAATTTAATCATGTTTAAATGTAGTTGACATTGATCTTGTTCTAAAGATCTTGACGCTAGGAGTTTAAATATATAAAATGCTTCTAAAATGGGATTATAGTTTTAACGATATGAATGAATGAAATTGCTAAAGAGAAAATAAAAGGCAGGATTTAATCTCTCATGCGGATGCACCTTTACGTACTACTTTATTACTGACATGGACCTGCCATCTGATGTGACACAATGTTAAATACGTCATGCTCTTTGAAAATACGCTAATATACATGAGATGTAGACCAACAAAGCGCACGAATCGCAAAGTGGACGAACCGCAGATGGTTCACCCGTACATACCGCAACCGCGGTAAAAAGAGCTTTGCGCTCGAGTTACGGACGTGGGGCTATGGATGCTAACAAACCTCCCTGAGAAAAAGATGGATCCCAAACAAACAGACGAACCCAACCCAACCCAACCCAACGCCACCCCAGAAATGAAAAAAATTCCAAGTAGATCGATATATCGCTTGACGGAGGTTGAACCGACGATGGCCGACGACGTGCTGGAGCAGGAGCAGGAGCAGGAGCTGGTGGTGCCGGAGGCCGACGAGCGTAGCCGTTGGATAGCGCGGCACCCTGTGGGCTGCGCCGGCGTCTCGCTTGTTTGCATCTACTGCCACTTGGTCACCGACGACCCGCTCTTCACGCTCCTTATCCTTGTGCTCGGCCTCCTCGCCGTATTTCTTTACGACCTTGCCTGGCTTTATGCCAACGACAGGTACCTTTATCCAGAGAACAACAAAGGCTTAATTGATAAATTCTTGATGCTCTATTAATTTATTCATTCAGTTCTCAAAAGAAACAAAAATCAATCCACTCATCCGCCAAAGCATTCATCTAAGTAGTACTCCCTCCGTTCAGAATTATTTGTCTTGAAAATAGATGTATTTAAACGTACAACTATAAATTCGTCCATGATCGATACTCTATTGAATGTCACACTAGCTTCAGCCATATTCTGCATGTAGTACGTCTTGCTTTGGGGGGCTGAATGTATGCGTGCCTTGTTTGTTTGACCAAGAAATATGTAATATAGTGGTGTGGCCGCGGACGAGCTGGAGGAGGAGGTGGAGCTGGCGGTGCCGGAGGCCGACGAGCGTAGCAGATGGGCAGTGACGTGCCTTATAGGCTGCGCCGGCATCTCGCTTCTTCGTATCGCATGTCTGGTCGACCACCACAACAATCCCCGCATGAGCCTCCTCATGCTTCTGCTCTGCTACCTCGGCGTATTTCTTTGCGGCCTTTTCGAGGCTTTTGTTATCCAAAGGTACCTCAATGTGGAGGGTCAGCAAAAGCTGGTAGATAAATTCTTGTTACTCTATTAATCAATAAATAATTCATCCATCCATTCATGCATCTTTCTATCAATCTGTAAAAAAATTTGAACACTATCTATCTGTTAATCCTATATTTATCAGTCAACTATAATAAGCGTGCATGTGCAAATGCACGTCTCAGTTATCATAAGTTAATTATATGGTGATATTTATCATAATCCATCCACATGGTGGATATATCTAGATCAGAATGGATTCTTTTGTACAACAGCGCAAACATTGTTACAGATTGTATATGTGTATTGTAGGTCTTGCTACATATCAGACAATTGAAATTATTGTGAAATGCTATATAGCATCAGCAAATGAAAAATGTACCTGACATGTTGTTGCAATATATATGAAGAAAAATATTATAAAATGTTCTGTAGCCAGGGACCGAGCTAGAAAAAATGGGCATAGGTGTCAGCCACTATAGTACCATGACAGGGCAATAAATAAATTCAGAGAGTAATAAAAAAACAAATATGCAGTGAACCAATGATATTTTTTGTTATATACAAAGATTATCATATAGACTATTGGCTGAGCGAAGTCATAAAATCACTTGTTTATCTACCCGGGAAAAGAAACAAAGTGAAAAAAGATAACTTCAGAGCTTCATTTGCAAATCCCTAGAAAGGATGAAAAAATAGAACACACTATATTCACATCAAAGGAATCCAATAAAAAATACATATGAAAATATTATTAAGCGAAGGTATGAATGACATGAGAGTCACATTTTATAACTTCCGTCGATCTTTTATCCTCTTAAAGGGACCAATCATGGCATCCGTAGTAAGGGTAGAAAATATAGCTTTCTTCACATAGCAAATAATGCAATTACTCGTGACCTCATTTTCGATGCAAACACTTTGGACAATATTTGTTGTTCAAAAACATCTCGCCGCTGATTTTATGGCAGCTGGCAAAATAAGCACCAACTTTACAAGTTTAACCAAAGGAAAAAAAGATAGATCATTCTTATTGTCCACGAACAATTTAGAAAGACCAACAATGCGATCCAAATTAGCAAATCTTTGATCTGGCCGTGCATTGTCAATGTACATTTGAAGTTCATGATCAAGTTCCATTGTGTCACTAATCCATCGTTTGCATACATTCTTCTTAAGCTAAACTACATTGCTAACTATGTTACTATTATATTCTTCAAGGGAAGCTCCTGAAGGATTGTGTGCCTCATCGGATGTTAATCAAAGATGAGATGGATATTATTAGCTTACAACCAAGTCTACCTAGGGCTTTCCACAACCCATACTCGATTTCTCGAAGAGATGAAGACCTGACAATCGAAGGATGAAGAAAAGCAATGAATGCGCACAGGGAACTACTTGGAGGTAACATGGTGCGCAACCCATGAATTGGAGATGGTGGATCTCTGTTCTCCATAATGGTGGAGATGGGGCTTTGTTGTTTTATACTATTTTACCTTCGAGAGAGGAGTAGGTCCTAGCTAAAACTTTTCATGTGTGCTTGAAAGATAATGATGAGTTATTATTATATGACTACGGATGATGATGATGATGCGTTATTATTATATGACTACGGATGATGATGAAGAATTATTATTATATGACTAAGGATGATGAGTTGTTAATTCAAGGTTGTGGAAGAAACACAACTTAGACTAAAGTTGGTGGATCCAAATGTCCTACTAATTCAACTAGCTCACTTGGATCCACCAACTTGAATCTAATCTGTGTTTCTTCCACAACAGCTTCATTGCTACTATATAAAAGTTGTATAACGGTTTATAAGTATAAATAAATAAAATACGCACTAATAGTAGTAGCGCAGGGCAGATACAGGTGCTACTGCTATGTGCAAACCCACGCTACTGCTAACACCAGTAGCATTAGCGTTGGAGCTGTTCCGCGCTACTGCTAAAACTTAGCTGTAGCGCCCTAGCAGTAGCGCGGGCTACTTAACCTGCACTGCTCCTAGGGTTTTCGCTAGTAGTGGGGGGGGGGGCACCTGGACCTAACTGAATGCTTCTTAAATGATTAGAATTTAAAGCCTCGTGCATCGAAAGTGACAATTCATTGACAGCGAGAATAAACGATACGGAGATAGAGGACAACCTTGTCGTATGCCTTGAGATCCCTTAAAGCTGCTAACCGGTTGGCCATTAATGTTAACGGAAAAAGTAGGAGATGAGATGAATTCGATGATCAAATTTATGAAATGATCATGCAGCCCTTTACGTACCAATGCTCTTCTTATAAAGCACCATTCAATGCTGTAAAAGGCTTTAGCTAAGTCAATTTTGAGCATAAAAGCTTTTGTTTCCAAGATTTAAGAAGAAAAGAATGGTTACTTCTTACGCAATAATAATATTATCAGTAACCCTTCTGCCTTGAATAAAGTTTGTTGTGACTCATGAATATAATCAGGAAAAAGGTCCTTAAATCTTAGTAATATTTTGATAAACTACATTGCCATTGCAGAGAAATAATGGGTCTGAAATCTTGAGGGATCTTAGCATTATTTTTCTTAGGGATTAAAGTGATGCAAGTTCTATTAAGTTGGGGATGAAGTTTACCTCTTGTGTAGAAGTCTTGAACTAGCTTAGTTATGTAATCGCATAACCATCTCCATGCTGATAAATAGAATGCAACATCCAGTCCATCTGGTCCGGGAGTAGCATTCCTTCTCATTCCTTTTAGTACCTGCAGAACTTCTTCTTTATCTGGAAAAGTAGAGCTACACATCCTATTATCATTATTACTATGAAAAGCAGCAAAGTGTTTAAGTTGTGATTACTAGTAGAGAAAAGATTAGTGAAGTAGTTTCTGGCGCAAGCTGCTATGTCATTTGGACTTTGTAACATGTTATTATTATTATCAAAGATAGAACTGATTCTATTTTTCCTTCTTTTTCAAGAACAACATTATGAAAGTAATTAGTATGCATGCCTCCCTTAGTAGCCCAATGTTCTTAGCTCTTCTCCTGTAATATTCCGTAAGTTTGGTCATAGTCTTGTCATATAAATCCACCAAGCTGGCTTAGACTACAAATTCTCAAGATCTTTATGAATAATATCAAGCTGCTGCTTCAGAGGCTTCTCACTTTTACTCCACCTCCTGAGTGATCTTGCAAGAATAGAAGTTATAATATGGAAAGGTGTGTTATTTGTATTGGTCCAATTATTTTTTGCCATGTCCTGATAGTCCTCTTCTAAAAGCCACCAATTTTCAAATTTAAAAGGACTCCTGGTCTTAATAGTATTTGGTTTAGAAACGGTTAAAATAGGAGCATGATCACTGTAGAAAATAGGCACATTATAAACAGTATTGTGAGGAAATTCTTTGCACCATTCAACATTAGCAAAGCATCTATCAAGGCGTTCATAAACATGAATCAAAGTAAAACACTTGTTACACTGGAATTGGCCTTAAATCCCATATCCTTGGCCTCGCCGTCATCGAGCGTATTTGCATGCATCAGCCGTCCAGGGTTAACAATCTGCTAGCGGGAGATGCATCCACATGTCACTAGTAGAAAAGGGGGCAAAGGTACAGGCCGGGTCAGCCCATTAGTCCCGGTTCAGTCCAGAACCGGGATCAATGGGAGCATTGGACCCGGTTCGTGAGCCCAGGGGGCCGGCCGGGCCACGTGGGCCATTAGTCCCGGTTCGTTTGGACCTTTTGGTCCCGGTTGGTGGGACGAACCTGGACCAATGGGCCTCGCTCCTGGCCCACCACCATTGTTCCCGGTTGGTGGCTTGAACCGGGACCAAAGGCTCCCCTTTAGTCCCGGTTCATGCCACCAACCGGGACCAATGAGGTGCCTATACCCCCTCGCGTAAGAGCAGAGCACACTGCTCTGCTTTTTCTGGCCGAGGGGAAGAGGGCTTGGTGGTGCTCTAGCTCACCTCCTATGCACACAAGGTGTTCGATGGAATGCCCGAGCCACACTACTTAAGCTTTCTCCTCTCCAAGCTCGGCCTCCAAGCTCCATTTTCCTCAATATTTTTCTAGGTTTAGCGGTCCGTCACGTCCCGTCCCCGTCTTCACCGCCGTCGATCACCCGCGTCGAGCTCATCGCCGGCACCACCGTGGTGAGCCTCTTGTTCTTATATTCTTTCTGAAAGGAAAAAAATATTCTTACTTGTATGTTTACATAGATACTTGTATTATTTTCTTACTTCTATTATTGCATCTTATATAGTGCGATGGTTTTGGTATCCGCCCCCGTCGGCCCTTGTCCTATCTACGATTCGGATGTGGTATATATATTATCTTTATTACTATTGGTTCATTTATTGTTTAGGAAAATTATGCCGACCAACGTGACATAGATTTTATTTATCTAGGATGTATGTGAACCGGAAATTCCAACCGACCCTATTGTCGAGAGGTTAAATTTAGTTGAAGAAGAAAACAATTTCTTGAAGGAAAAAATAAAAAAAATTGAGGAGGAGAAGATGATATTGGAGTTGCATGTTGCGGATGTCATCGATGATCACAAGATCAAGATGGATGCAATGCGCTTGAAGATTAGAAAGATTAGAAAATATGCCATTCATACCGAGGCTTGGTATCATTATGCCGTTGGATCAATTGTTACCTTGGTTGCGATTATGATCGCATTTGTTTTCGCATTGAAATGTTTTACATAGTTTCAATGTATGGTTTAATTAATTAGATGCTCTGGAGAGCTATATGTTGTTAGATGAGAATTATGTATGTACTTTGGTTTTAATGTGATGATGAACTTCTATTAATTTGGACACTTAATTATATATAATGCACGCAGATAAACCGGCAATGGATGTACGGTGACAGACACACCTCCGAGTACATTAAGGGCGTGCATGAGTTTCTCGATGCGGTTGAGGCAAACAAGCAGAATGGTTTTATGTGTTGTCCATGCACTGAATGTGGGAATACGATGTCTTACTCTAACCGGAAAATCCTTCACTCCCACCTGCTTTACAAGGGTTTCATGCCACACTATAATGTTTGGACGAGGCACGGAGAAATAGGGGTTATGATGGAAGACGGCGAAGAAGAAGAGTACGATGACAACTATGTGCCCCCTGAATACGGTGATGCTGCAACGGGGGAGCTGGTGAAGATCAAGAGGAACCAGACGATGTGCCCAATGATGCTGCAACGGGTGAAGCTGCTGAAGATCAAGAGGAACCAGACGATGTGCCCGATGATGATGATCTTCGCCGGGTCATTGTCGATGCAAGGACGCAATGCGAAAGTCAAAAGGAGAAGCTGAAGTTCGATCGCATGTTAGAGGATCACAAAAAAGGGTTGTACCCCAATTGCGAAGATGGCAACACAAAGCTCGGTACTGTACTGGAATTGCTGCAGTGGAAGGCAGAAAATGCTGTGCCTGATAAAGGATTCGATTAAAAAGAGACACCAGAATTTAAGGGCAGATATGAGAAGATCAGAGATCACTGGCCCGCATTTGTGGCCCACAAGACATCGGAAAAGAGTAAGAAGATGTCGGCGACAAACAAGCAAAATGCTGCGAAGAAGAAGCATCACCATCACACGGGGTCAGGTGACTACCTTGTAGCCCGGCCTAAGTGGGCCAAGGCTGAGAACGATCTGGTTGATAAAGGGATCGAACCAGAGACAATTAACTGGCCAGACCGTTGCCGGACTTGGTTCTTCGGGGCTGGCGGAACCTTGGAACCTGTATCAGGGAAGTGCATTTGGACGGACGAGCAATTGGAAATACCAGTCAGGAGGCTTCAGCACTATATCGAAGCAGCGCAGCAAGGGACGTTTGTTCCAGACAGAGAGAACGACGAGCTCACAATGGACCTCGGGAATCCTGAGCACCCTGGACGGACACGAGGCACGCCAGGCTCCATTCCGTGGAAGGCTGGGTTTCCGGACGCAGGCGGTTACAAATGCCATGAGAGTAGGAAGAAAATGGAGCAGACCCAACTACAGGCGATGCACGCTAGGGTACAAGCGATAGAGGAACGAGAAGCAAATCGCTAGGGTACAAGCGATAGAGGAACGAGAAGGCGATGCACGCTAGGGTACAGGCGATGCACGCTAGGGTACAAGCGATAGAGGAACGAGAAGCAAATCGCAGCAAACGAACTGCCGAAGCTTCCCCCGAAGCTACTCCGCCATCTCAGTGGAGAAGCAGCGTGGCTTCCACCGAGCTGCTTCAGCCGGAGCATGTCTTGATGCTCCTGCCAGCTATCCCGTGGATGCTATCACGGAGTCTCAAAATTGCCACCTTATGACGCAATGGATTAATATGAAGGTCAAGGCGGCTGTTGGCTCTGTTTTTCCTACTGAAACCGACGCAACTTTTCACTGCCGGCCGATTCCAGAAGGATATGCTAGGGTGATGGTGGATGAAATAACGGAGGGATTTGAGGACCTCCAGCTTGACCATCCTACCGGTGAAGGGGAGAATCGGCTGGGTTCTGCTCTGAAGACTCCATGCCTATGGCGGAAGGAGCTCATCAACCTTCCGAACTGGACGCCTCCGCCTCCTCCTCCTCCTCCGGCGAGTCAGGGCACTTCGCCTACTCCGCCGCCTCCTCCTCCGGCGAGTGACGATCGGGGCACTCGGCCGGCTCCTTCTCCGGCGCGTGACGACACTCTGCCTCCTTCTCCGCCTATGTCGACGTGCCCGAGCAGCCAGCCCCCTCCTTCTCCGCCTCGTCAGCAAGGGCGGAAGAGACCCGTCACCGCTCCAGCTGCTCCGGCGCGTCGTAGTCCTTCTCCTCCGCCTCGTAAGCAAGTAAAGAAGACAGCTGCTCCGTCTGCTCTGCCGGCGTCTAGCAGTACAGCCAGAAGTGGGAGGACATACAGATTCGGTCCTTCTCTGAAGACTCCAGAGAAGTTACCA
This sequence comes from Triticum urartu, assembly GCF_056163025.1. Classification (NCBI taxonomy): domain Eukaryota; kingdom Viridiplantae; phylum Streptophyta; class Magnoliopsida; order Poales; family Poaceae; genus Triticum; species Triticum urartu. The sequence goes on along the minus strand of NC_141877.1, from coordinate 50,131,792 downwards.
TACGAGATGAACCCGGAGGAGAACGCGAAGATTGCGCGAAACGAAGTGAAGGACTGGTTTCAAGCGTTGAAAGCACAGAGACATCCACCTCTGGAGGAGAAGGTAGATCCGGTGAAAGCAAAGCGCACTCTGGCTGCCCTGACAAAATTAACCACCCAAGTCTTCGGCGAAAGGCAACTATGAGCGCATTATTGGAAAGGCATTTGCCGAAGCGGAGCGGTCGGGAAGTACTGTTAGTGATAAAAGGATGAAAGAACGACGAGCTGGGAAACAAATTGCCCAGCTCGGCGAACAAGCGAAGCAATCGTGCCCCCCGCTCAAGGTGCCTAGCGAAATCGTCGCTAATGATCCGAGGATGGTGCCCGGTTATAGCAATCTTGAAGATTACCTACTCGACGATGTACATTATGATTTCTTGGAGGTGCAGATACAAAGATACGAGTATGGGAAGCCTCTCGTCAAAGATGAAAGATCTCTATCAATGATGATGCAAAGATTGCATGATTGGTACTTGAAAATCTACAGAGAGTCTGGGGGGAGGAATACTTTGTATGTGAGAGTTAAAAAGGAGCATGACCACGTTGGAATTGAACTGTTGCATGTTCCATTTGAGGAGTTCTTTCAGTTTTTCAATCAATTGGCCCTCGATAAAGCAACGGTCACCTGCTACTGTCTGTAAATAGTACTACTTCTGTCATTTAGTCTCTCTATATAGCTCAGCTCTTTCATTGCATGTATTTATAATTATCCTCACTATATTATGCAGATTGAAGATCGTCAAATTGAAGAAAAGACAAGTCGGTGATATTGGGTTCATTAACACAAATCTCATAGATGCATCTGAGGTTAAATTTCATGCCGCAGATACCGAGGCCAACTGGCTACGATCGTTGGTAATAAATGAAAACAAAGATATAATACTCTTTCCTTACAACTTCAAGTGAGTGTTACTGTCTTGTGCATATTCGGTTTCCCTTATATATTAGTCAAGGTTATAGTAATGTAATTGATGAGTTATGCATGCGTGCGCAGGTTTCACTATATTCTCCTAGAGATTAAGCTTGAGCAGGGAGTAGTAACTGTCTTGGACTCTAAACGAAAAGATCCCCAGGAGTATGCGTACATGACTCAAATGCTCGAGAAGTAAGTTAAATCGATCATTATTCACCATATCAGCAACTTTGTTCATTTCTGATATCAAGTAATTGTTTTCTTTGTCTGGCAGGGTTTGGAGAAAATTCACCAAAAAAGCTCCGGGATTGCCGAAGAAGCTGGAATTTAGACACCCGAACGTAAGTACTATAGTAGCATGTTCCGTGCATCTCCTAATGATTCAAGCGCTAGTTTCATCAATACCATTTGACATTCTTGCTTATCAGTTTGATTGACCTCTATTTCTTGTAAAGTGGTTGTGGCAGAAACAAGGGAATGATTTCTGTGGATACTACGTTTGCGAGTCCATCCGCCACACGACCTGTGAGCGGGGCTACTCTGACGAACAATATGAAGTGCGTAAATAACAATATTCACAATTTTATTTTACTACCATCATTTGTGTTGAGTTTCATTCATATATGTATTGACCCCCTTCTTTAAATTAGATGTTTCGGATGCGGGATGAACTCCTAGCACCAAATCGCATGCGAGCAATTCAAGAGGAATTGGCGGCATTCGTTCTTGACCACGTGATCGCTGAAGACGGAGAATACTATGTGGACCATGCGTCCGTATGATAGGAGATTATATTTGTAAGAGATAATTATTGTATATATGTAGCCGGTAGTGTCGGATAGATATACGAGAACTTATTGTTCGACCAATCTCTCGGAGAAGGAGAGGTGGTCGATATCACTTCTCTCTGTATGCATATATGTTCATGACGATCTTCTGTTTTCTTCGTTTGCTTACTAGCTAGCTAGCGTGTCTAGTCCTCTCTATACGTATATATAGTACGTAGCGTCGACCAAGCACGAACATAAGAGAGGACACTTCTCTCTATTAATTAGCTACCTAACACAATATATGAAACGCCTAAATTAACCCTCCAAAACCCCGAACCCCCCCTTTTAAAAAAAACAAAACCCCAGCCACAGAAATACTGACGTGTGGATGTCTATTGGTCCCGGTTGATGCCACCAACCGGGATTAAAGGCCCTCCTGTCTGGGCTCCGCGCACAGGCCATGTGAAGGCCCATCTGTCCCGGTTCTGGACTGAACCGGAAGTCCGGGACTAAAGGGACAGGGCATTAGTAACGACCCTTTAGTCCCGGTTCAGGAACCGGGACAAAAGGCCCTTACAAACCGGAACAATAGGCCTGTTTTCTACTAACGTGTTTCTTCAACCTCAAGGCCAAAGATCACCGGCGAAAGAATTTTGTCCACTCCCTCAGGAATGTTGTCGGCGTTGCTATCTCACAGCAGGACGAGGGCCAAGTGATTGACGAGTGACGACCACTTCTGCGAGGTCCTTGGCACCCCCTCCGCAGCGACCCATTCCTTTGATTAGGTTGCGCTTTGGCTTGACGATGCATGATCTTGACGATCCGGAGGAGACCTTCTCCTTGGAGGAGCTCACCGCGGCCGTCAACGCTGCTCCGGTTAACAAGGCGCTGGGGCTTGATGTATTAAATTAGTCCCACCTCTCTACCTTACACTCAATCTATTCAATTTATATATGTTTTAAAGTTTTCTAGATATCAGAAGCCATCTCGTTAATCATAGCAAATTATGATGAAGAAAATAGAGGCTAATTAACCGCATAAACGGGACGTGACAGAGAAACAAGAAAGGAAAGATAAAGCCTAATGTGTCCCCTATTTAAACGCGGCGTGACATAGAAAATGAGAAGGAAACAGAGACTAATTAGGGCATGTACAATGGTGCTATCTTAGGAGTGCCATGTAGGATAAATGATGAGATGGAGGAGAGAGAACTCATAAGAAAAGGCTTGTCTTCTCTTATTTAAGATAAGACAAGAGATGATCTCTTAGCATAATTTGTCTCACCATGTTCTAATGAATTACTAGTTATTGAAGATAAGGCTAAGATATAACCCATTGTAGACATACTTTTTTATCATCTTTAAAATACATGCAAAACTTAAGATAAGACTGTCCTATCAACCATTGTACATGCCCTTATATCTTGGTGGGCTGCAATTAGACGCGATGTGAAAGAGAAATTTCGGAGAAGAGAGCAACTAGTGATACCAACAGCTCTCATGTTGGATTAAAAAAAATTCTTCTCATGACTTACAACATTGATCGATTGCCATACTGTTGATTTTGTGTTTAAACTTGTGTGTATTTAAATTTCCAAACTTTTGTTTTCCTTTGTCGAAACTGGTTATGTCGTTCACATAAAGTTGTGTTCGAGGTGAAATGGTGGACGCTGCAAATGTAAGAATGCGTACATTTCAACATATGCATGAAGTGAAATACATGAATGTCGGGTGCTGAATTCTACTAGCTCAGAGTAAGTTTTGGAACTTGAATTCTCACAAAAGCAACATTCAACTCAGTTCTAACTTGACAGGCAGCCTTAGCAAGCGACGTACTGATGAAGTGATGAGCGTGAGGAAGGACAAGTGTCAAAACAAAAGGCATGCTGGCCTTGGTTCGCACGTCAGGTCGGCCGCTCTCGACCTCTTGGCAGAGCGACGGTCGCCGGAGTCCGGCTCATGTGCTCCTGCGTGGCTGCGTCTCGACGGCGGTGGGTCGTGGTGCGCGTCGACGTCAGCGCCGGTGCTCCTGCGTCTCGGCGGCGGTGGGGGAGCGGGGAACAGAGGGTGTTCCACTTCCACGACGTCTGGGTTGACGAGTGCCGCAAGGAGATCCATGTCCTCTTCCATGGGCGGTGCTAGGGCGCCGGGCAACAGAGGGTGTTCCACTTCCACGACGTATGGGTTGACGAGCGCCGCCAGGAGATCCATGTCCTCTTCCATGGGCGGTGCCAGGGCGCCGGGCAAAAACCAGGCCAGGAACAGTAGTACCAGGGAGCAGAAAGCGCCGATCCCATTCTGCGTCTGCATCCATAGTAAATCCAGCGAGTTCATGCATGTTAAGCACCAGCAGCAGCAAAGGTAGCTAGATAACGAAAGAATGTGCTTTGGCAAAACTGAATGTTATAATGTGCAGCAGCAGTAGAGCTACGAAGGTATGAAGTCCAAGGAAGGAAGGAAGAAATTTCGCACCGCCATGTATAAGTCCTCATGCTGTGGTGCCGGCTTCGTGACGCCCCGTATACACCACGCGAAGCAGTGTACGATGGAGAAGGCAGACATGCCCCAGGGCGGAAGCGTGTCTTGGTCCTGCAATGCAATGCAACAAAGGAACCGTGCAGGTTCAGGTTCAGGTTCATCATTTTCAGAGTATACACTTTGTTCAGTTGAGTTAGTTGAAACTTGAAAGCTGAGAGATGGATGACGCTCGATCAGATGGTACCAGGAACCAGTAGGTCAGCGGCGGCGCGGCGGCGGACACCGAGCCCGCGATGGTGCAGAGAAACTTGAAGGTGCCTAGATCGACGGACCCGACGGAGAGCAAGAGGGCCACGTAGATCCCGGCGGTCGCCATCGGCCTGATAGCACGGCGTCGCTCCTCACCGGTGCACAGGAAGAGGAAAGTGACGAGGTACACCGCCTGGAACGCGGCGCCCCAGGCGTTGACAGACACCGGCTCGACCGTGTCGTCGATGACTTTGACGCCGTACGCGAGCCAGGCCAAGCTGCCCGTGAGCGCGGCGATGATGGGTTCCGGGCGCCGGCCACCCCCGCCCAGCGCGCGGTGGCGCCACGAGATGCATGTCGCCCAACTGCAACATGTACAAAGCGCGCATGAATGAAAGTCGGAAATGATCCATCGAGAAAATGAATGCTTCCTTGCTTGCTTCATTCGATTCGATTAGATGGTTCCACTTCCATAATGATCGATCGATCGATAATGCACTCCTTGAACTTCTGCTGAGTACTTACAGTGAAAAGAGGGGGCTGATCCAGGCCGTTCCCCAGCAAAAGACATCCAGGTGGCTAGCGTCTGCCCATCCCTTGGCCATCCTCTCTGCCCATCCCTGCGCCATCTGTGGAAGTAATCAGTAGTAACTTTTAATAATGTGATTGATGTTAGAGAAGAGCAGCACAAGACAAGAGCTGCGGCTTCACTGATTACTTGGGGGCGATTGCATAGTCTGAAAGATGAAGACAGTAAGTAAATTCAAAGTGCAGCTTCATTGATCGATTTTGCCAGCAGAAGATGAATCAATGTAAGTAATCAGTGAAAGTAACCAGGGGATGCAAACATATATACATATATGAATCCAAGGATTATTTACTAAGTAACTCAAGACGAGCAAAACCTTGATTACGTCTACGTCTGACTTGGGAGCAAGTGCAGCAAGCAAAGCAAATGAATCCGTTCCGAATTATTTACTCAAAAAACAAAATGAATCCACTCTCTGTTGGTTAGTAGAGTATCTCATCCGGGTGCAGAAGCTAGCAGGCATGCATTCAAATTCCTCCGGGTGCTCACATATTAAACCCCAAGAAACAAAATTAGCAGGCAGGTATCCAATCCAGCAGCAGCCTCAGCAAAAATTTAGTAACCACATATAAATTTAACCCACCCAAGGTCCATGAACAAATAAATTTCACCGTAGAGATTTTTTAGAAAAAGGAATCTCACCGTGCCTTAAGATGGCCCTCCCGCAGTAAACAAATCTCTACTCCTAATGGACGAGTTGGTTGAATAGTCCCACCACTTTCGTCTGGGTTTTTTTCGTCTGGTTTTTTTTCGTCTGGTTTTTTCGTCCCCTCCCCCACCCCTTTTCTACGGGTTTATTTTCGTCTCCATTCTTTTCTTGTAAACCAACACTTTCCTAAGATACAAAAAATCACAGGTCTAACTTTCCTAACTTACCTAAATCAACTTATTCCTCCCATCAATGCAATTTACTTTAGGAAATAAAATAACGAATTTTAAGGAAACAAATAACGGAATTTTACCCATGATCTATTTAAACCAAATTTATATGCCAATAAGATCAATTTTCGGTAACTTTTATATGGAAAGGAATAATTCATGATCAATCTTTAATCAAGCATAAAAAAATTGGGTAGTATTTGGTAACTTTTATATGGAAATGAATAAATCACGATCAATCTTTGATCAATCATAAATCATTACTATTATATGAGAATGGGTCATTTGATTCCTCTCTCGAAAAAGAAAAAAACAGTACGCCGCCAACTCCTCTCTCGATCCTATCCTCCTTGATATTTTTGCTAGGTTGTGGCTATGGGATGGCGCCGCCGCCGCCGCCATCACGGGACCACAGTTCCATGCCTCCGCCGTCCAACGTCTTGCCCCTTCCCGTTCTAGGGCTTCCACAAGTCAACATCGCACCTCCTTCCCACCAGAGAACATGTAGCAGTAGGAGCAGAGAGGAATCGGGGGCAAGGTTCGCCGGAAGCACCTCGCTGGGACAATCCCCATGGCGACCAGGCGCATAACCAGCACGCGGCAGTCGCTCCACGGCCAGCCAACAGAGGTGAGTCGCCTGTCCGCCCATCAACATAATCTCTCTTTCTCGCCGCGCTGCATGGGAAACGACCGCTCTAGGGATTCTCGATTCGGTCCTGGCTGCGTCGTTAGGTTTCTCACGGCTTTGTTTCAGTTGAGTTCTGATGTTCATAGTCTAATTCGTCAAGACCAAATTTTCATTAATAATGTTTCCAACCAGGACAGTCTGATGCGAGAGAGTTTCTTGCCCGATTCGTGTGTCAACTAGCAATTCCTTGATCTTTACTCATGTTTCTCGTTCGTGATGTCCAGGTGCCGCAGGCCCGACAGGGAAGGAGAAGAACGCCGGCGCCAGCGCTGGCCTCCCCTGTGTGAGAGGAAACAGACGGGTGCTCGGGGACATCGGCGACGTTCTCCACGTGAACGTCCTCGACGGGTAAGAAAATCAGCGCAAGGATCGAATAATGTTCTGTTTTTTTGTTCTTCCGTTCTTTGGACTGAACTGAATCTTGTCTTGTTCACTGCAACAGCAAGATCCAACTGCCGACGGGGATCAATCACCCAATCACCAGGAGCTTCGGCGCCAACCTCTTGAAGAAGGCTCAGGCCGATCCATCTAAGGTATGAACAACACCCCCTTTTCCGCTCATACAGGCTTTCGAAAGCAATTTCCTATAGATGACATCAACATTTTGATCCTGCACTTGCAGATGACATCAACATTTTGATCCTACACTTGCAGGAGTTCTTGGGTTCTTCTTAATTTACCATTGCTGGAGGAACTAGACCAACACTCTAGGTAGTATCGCTAATAGAGTGGTGTGTTAAGTGGATGAGCAGGATAGGTAGATAACTTACTTTGCAAGCAAAATTCTAGGTGTGAATGCACTGTTTTGTTGGGGTTTCAGCATTCAACGTTTTCATATTACCATACACTAGTAAGAATGCACGTGCAACGCACGTATAATTATCTCATTCCAAATTCTCATGATATAAATATCATTGTAATTTAAATGGCCCTGCAAATAATTATTACATTCTGATTATCATCAGAATTTCCTAAGCATCTATGTCACAACATGATAATATCATAAGAATTTCGAACTGCATACACACCTGGTAAAATAAAAACAGCTAAACAAGAAATAATAACAAGATTACAATCTTATGGAAACACCATGATTTCAGTTTACACACTTGCCAAAGCAGATAGTGGAAGCATAGTACTGTATGTAAGCAAGCACATCAATTATCATAAGTTAGAACAATGAGTAAACCAGAGGAAGGGGTACACCATCAAGGATGGGTGAACTCTTTGTAGCAGCAGCAGCAGCAGCAGCTGTTTAGTAGCCACTGCAAGAGTTCAAACTGTCAACATGCAGTACCTCGGAGTGTCAAAATTGCAAGTGAACATGCAAAGTCTGATTAATCATCATGATATAAAATTCATCAAGAGTATAAGATGTATATTTTCTTCCGAGACATCCTTAAGAGGTAGAGAAAAGCGGAAAATTATAGCTGTACAATAGCTGCAACAGGCACACCAAGGTTTCTAAACTCTTCAATTTGGAAAATGGAAAATTAATGCCTGCAGACAACGGTTTTATTTAGATCAAAAGAAAAGAAAAATGAAACTACAAACTGGAAAGGAAGAAAGTCATCCTGCCATTCAGTTGACACAGGACTATAAATACACAGACAACAAGCTACTATATTTTGCGCATCAGCAACACCATATGCTAGATACTACTCGTGGCTTAACGATGAGTTGAAATGATAAATTAGCTTCCGCTAGTTCCTTCTGTAACTCACTGCCATGGATGCGTTTTATTTGCATTACACAATAGCGTGCAAATAGAGTCGAGATTAGGTACAACAATTATGTGACATGCAAGACATATAAATGATCTTCAACAGTGCATAAAGATAGAAGAGTACAGTAACACTGAAGTCACACTTCTGCATAAGTGTAATTCAAATAAAAAGTCACATACAGTACAAAATCAATGAAGTCATATACTTCTGCATAAGTATTTCAAATAGAAGGGCGTTCAGAGAATGTGGTGCTCGGAGTTTGGGTCTTCCTTCGGTTCCAAGTTCCTGCAATATAACTAAATTTTCTGAATTTGCAGACAATTCAAGAATGGGGAAATATTTTTCAATGGATCGATGAGCAAAAAATCATTAAAGGAGCTAAACATGAGCTTAACCAGATTCTGCGAATAAATGCATCACACTACACAGATAAAAGGCAATCTCAGAACAGGTTAACAAATGCATGAGCATCTAATTAAATGAGAATAGCTGAACACCGTGGATGACAAAATTTAATTGCCCAATGTCCGAAGGTAAGGATACAGAGCGAATATGATCCAATAAAAGTCCTTAAATTAGCCTAGAAGAAGAGAGAAGCTCTGAGTAATTAAGTATGTCACTAAAAAGAGAACTGAAAATGTTCAATGTAAACTTTACTTGAATTAAAGGCAAACTTAAGCAAGAGAGAGAAGATGGCATAGATTCATATAAGCATCTACTAAATGCACATAGAAAAGGAGATATTCTGCAACTAACCATAAAAAATTTACGTGCAACATGTACTGACAAAGTTACGATTTAATGTAGAATTATTCATCGAAGGAAAATAGATTGATGCTCATTGGCGCCTTCAACTGTCACTGAAGAACCGCACAAAAAGTAAATGTTTTCTAACCCAATAATGAAATTTCGTATCGATAGGGAAACATAACTAAAAATAGAGTAGCACAAAAACCTCAATTGAACTTGTGAGAATTATGGGCTTCCATGTGCGCCCGCCCACCCCCCCCCCCCCCCCCCCATCCCATGGCAGCAGCGACTTCCACGTGCGCCCGTGTCCCCTGCGGAGGTGGCGGCTAGCGCGTCCGGATGGCGGCGGCAGATTTGACTCCCACATCCCCAGAGGCGGTGGCGGTGGTTCCCCGATGGTTCCTTCACATTTTCACATCTACTAATAGCCTTCGCCTTGGCAAAAGTGAGGAAACCAGGTACCTATGTCAAAATATGGCAAATGCCCATTAGTAACATGGTCAAGTAAAGAAAATTTAAGCTAGGAACCTTCTACCACTCATTACTTATCACATTGCATGTCATCATAGAATGTTTTCGCTTTCCAGAAAAGGCTGCTTGGCAGGAGGACTATTACGTCATACCACATTTGCTAACTAATATTTTATCGAGAAGTGCAAGCTAAATATTTCATACAAGCTGATTCTCTCCTAGAAGCTCGGCAAGAGTGTCATTTTGTAAATCATAATCCCTTCACGTCAGCAAGTACATGAAGAACTAACATAAATGAACCATGCTTCATCTATAGAGGAAAAATGGATAAATCACACAAGGGAAAGCGTAGCATCAGACACTCGATCTGGACCTGACCGTTCTAATTTCTAACCACAATTATAAGCACCCCAACCACTGTAATATTTGATATTTGTCGAATTGCAGTTTCTTACTACTCAATGTCCCCCAATTTGCTTGAAACTAAATTATTGCCTCCCATAGTGTAACAAGACATCACCAAATACACAAACCGGAGACTGGAATCACCAGCTACCACATGCATCCAATCCAGGGGTGCATGGTATGGCTTGGGGAGATGAGAGGGTGAATGAATTCTTACTCTACATCAGATGAGATGTAGAGGACCTCGAGCGGGGATGCCACTGGGAGCCAATTTTGGGCGTCGGCGCACAGGAGCACAATTGGGCGATGAGCCTCAACAGCAGCATCACCCTGAGAAGCGGCGGCTGCTGCTGCGCCCTGCGTCCTTGCCAGATGGGGTGGCTCCCGTGTCGTAGGAAGCGGCGATCGGTGCGGTACCCTCGGTGGTTCACGAATCATCGGCAGTCCCGCGGCGTCCCCTGAAGGTGTGGGAGGTGGCGGCCCTCCGGTGGCTCAGCCGACGACGGGAACGAAGCAGGAACGTGGGGCGGATCGCACTGGGCAGGGAAACGTCTGGTGGGCGGCGGGGGAGAAAGCGAGAGGCATAGTCTTCGGCTCCTCGTCGCCATGCCGAGTGGAGGCCGGTGGTGGTGATTTTTCTTGGGAGATATGGATCGTGATCCAAAAGGTTGAGGTGATGGACGTGTCAATCTGTGCAAATACCCGATTAGTTTCCTAATAAAACGCGGTCGTGATTAGTTTCCTAATAAGAAGCGATGGTGATTATAGTTTCCTAATTGATTGGGCATGGATTTACCCTCTACGGTGAAGCACGGTCAGTCAATATAAATTGTTAAGTGCACACAGAGGATGGATTAAATTAAGGCTAGCCATTAGATTGAGTTTAGGGGTTCTAATCATGCGGTGATAGTGATTCCGTGTACGTTTTATGGAGTGCACGTAAGAAAGTTCTTGTTTGATTGTTTAATAGTAGTGGAGATTATGTACGTAGATATATATCTCAATACCATTCATTCCTTGACTCTAATGGCGGGGTTAGTGTGTTTCCTCTGCGACCAATGCAAGGACTGTGCTGGCCATACTTCTTAGATATCTCACTACTAATGCAATGCATCTACTCGAGGCAGGGTTGGCACTGTTGCCTTGAGGATGTCTGATTGGAGAACACCATCATCCTCTCCTTGGTCTCTGATGTCTTGGTAGAGTGGTGGATCACGAGCAGGGTCCTCATTTCAAAGAAGCGGTGAGGTTTTGATTCTCTGGTCATGTTAACCGGCTGGAGCCTTTATTATTTGCCAACACTAATATGTGACCACTCAAATCTTATCTGATATGCTTCTTTGGAAGCTGGCCAGAGGAACCGGAGTTGCTGCATGTGGGAGTAGTTCCATTTGTATCTAGGAGTGATGTATTATTGGTGTTCCTATTATTACGACAGCTCTCTTGTAACATTACTTGCTTTCTCCTTCTATAATAAATATTGTAAGCAATTTGCGTGCTCTAAAAAACAAGGTCGGGTTAGTACTCACCTCGTCCTATAAGAGGCTATTGTGTATGCACATGGTTGACTTGGCAGCAGAGACTCATTAATTCAGTATCAATGTTAACTGTGCCTCTGCTTATTTTGAACACTCTGCTTTTGAGTTGCATATAGTTTATGTTCGTCAATTAGTTGACAACCTCACACCTTAACATAGCTGAGAATTATTATTGTGCGTATAACTGGACAGAAAATTAATTGATGCAGACTTGAAGATGGTGAAGAAGTTGGTTGGAAAGAGCAAAAAAGAAGCAGGCTGGACTTAAGGTCGACAACTTGATGTGCATGAGGAGTAGGCATAGGCGAGCATGGCTGCACAGAGCAGTGACATTAGCCGGTGACCGGCCAGCACGGCCTCGACGAGGATGCTCCACCCCATGCTTGCCATTGTTCTGCACCACCAAGGTTTTGTTTTTTCCCCTTCTCTTTCCTTCCTCCAATCTTCAGTCGAGCTGGATGAACAGAAACAAACTATCTCTTCTATTTGTAGATGAAGAAGTTATCTGGCTTACCAGCCGCCTGAGCACCCAGATCTTCGCGCCCGACTATTGAAGAAGCCTTGGGCTGATTAAGCTATCTCAAACAAGGTACATACATCCCCGTTGGCCAAGGTTCACAGATTTTTAAATTAAATATATGCTGAAAACTCACCATTATATATGTGGTTATCATCTGAAATTAAATATGCAGCTGTGACCTACTCCCTCCGTCCCAAAATAAGTGTCTCAACTTTAGTACAACTTTATAATGAAGTTAGTAAAAAGTTGAGACACGTATTTCGGGACTGAGAGAGTAGATAATATTCAGACTATTTCTCACTATTGTCCAAAATTTGTTTGAGAGAAGTAGTCCAAATTTTGTTTGAGAGAACAGAAAGCTTATAGTCATCACGAGAAAACAGTTGTCGTGGATGTTGATGCTCGAGCTGATAGGAGAAAAATAGTTGCTTTTATCAGAGGCTACGACATACCTGGGCAAGCTTCAAACTTTACTATCCAAACTTTGTTGTAAGTGTCTGACTCCTTTGTCGTGTACTTGTGTATTTTTGCAGCTTCTCATGTAACAGCTATTGGAGTCTATTTTTTTACAGGAGTAGGAAACTTATGTTATGTTTGGTTCTTAATCACTACAATGAGATCATAATAGACAGGAAGAATAGTTACATCTTCTCCTATGCTTAGTGTTAATTTGAATTGTTGTTCTGAAATTTTTATTTAGGGAAACTGAAAGTAATTATCCTTGTCCTCCATTTGCAGTCAGATGATGCCCGCGGCCCTAGGGAACCATGGTATGACTTGCATTCAGAAATTGATGATCCAACAGCTTATGATGTTCTACAGAATTTTCAGGAGCATTGGTTGAAGGCATCGAAACGCCATGCCAAATATCCTCTGAATATTCTCGAGATGAACCCATGAACCAGATTTGGAAACATTTATGGATCAATAAATCTTAATATTTGATCCACTATTAGCTAATAATTGTTATAGCTTATGATCTTATCGAGTTTAGGGTCGCTTATTATCTTATAGCTAAAGACACAAGCTGTTGAAAAATATCGTGGAAGTAAGTACTTTTCTCCCTCTCCACTTTCGTCGGTGACAAGTTCAGTTTTTTTTGTATTGATGGATCAAGTCGTGTTGGTTTAACTTCATAGTATAAGGAACTTGCAGTTATTTTTTGTTCATTATCTTATAAGCTACATAAAATAGCAGTATTATCTTGAAGCTGGTGATGGATTAGTGGCCCCAGGTATTCCTGGTAGTGCAAACATATATTCATTTTTGTGAACTGAAAATGGGGGATATAGTATGTGTGATGAGTGGGATGGGAAAGGTTCAATAAGGCCTTGTACAATGGGAGGTGCTTAGGAGAGGTGCTTAGAGAAATAAACCAGGATTTCCTTAAGCACCGGTGCTTATTTGTACAGGGTAGACGCTTAACTAAGCGTCTCTTCTATAGAAATAGGCACCGGTGCTTCAGAAAAACCCGGTTTATTTTTCTAAGAACCTCCCTAAGCATCTTCCATTGTACAAGGCCTAAGGAGACATGAGTAGATTGGTTATCTGTACCATATCAACATAATGTACTTTTAGTTTTCAAATTCTGATGTGAGCGTACGACTGACCCCTGTCATATTGGGTATAAAGAATTTTCCTTTTTCATCATGCCTCCTTGTACATGTTCTTTTGTGAGATTAAGAAAGAAAAAGCAAAATGGTTCAATTGCATAGGATGCATAAATACAACATTTTGCAACTGAATTAGTTCAGTGTTGTTTTTCCGTAAGAATAAACACAATATTTTGTAGGTTATGTTAGCTGGAATCTGGACTGCATGCTTAGAAATTGCAAAATTTTAAAAATTAGATTAAACAAATATAGTTGAATCATACTTCATATTACTCAGTGAAACGGAGGCACGGTGGATTCACTTGGCAAACTCTGAGCTGGTGTTAGAGTGAACACTCTCAGGGCGGGGAGGTGGTCGGACATCACTAATGCCGCCACGGCCAACGGACGAAGAATAGAGTTCCTTTCTGCTTTCCCGTGCATGGATGAATGATTGGAGGAGGAGAAGGTGAGCTTGCTTGGAGAAGTATACATGATGAGAGCTATATGTTTGAATAATGGTATACTATATGTTTTATTGTCCTGTGGCCAATTTGAATTGCACACATATCACCCGTTGAGGGGAAAGGAAAAAAAATAACACACATGATCGGCTTTCCTGCTCGCCTTCTTCTTTTCTCTTCTCTGGCGGTACCATCTCTCCCATCACCAGTCCTCCCGGCATCTCCAATGCGGCAAGAGATGAAGATGGATGTGCCGACGCGCGTCGACCACCACAAAATAGTCCCGGTTGATCTTGCTACATACAAGAGCCCCCGAACTTCGGGTGTTTTCGCGCTCACGCATGAGCTTCATGGTGACGTCGCCAAGCAAGAGAACTAGAGGAGATCGATGAACGAATCGATGCACATTTCCCAATTAGAATATTTATTTAATTATCCTGTTTTTTGTTGTTTCGTGGCAACACATGGGAATTCAGTTAGGTTGATTAAGATCTATTTTTGTCTTACGCCTTTTTATTAGGTTGATTATGATCCTTTTTTGTCCTACCTGTTGCAATAGGCATTGGAGTGGGATTTGGGTAGCATTGTGTTTTTCTAAGGAAGGCCATCATGGCTCTCTTGCATTATTTATGAGATTACATCGAAGAAAGGGGTTCATCGACCCAGTACGATGTTTTCTTATAATTAAAACAAAATACAGCTAACTATCGGATCATATGATTTACTTCACTTTGAGAGTGCTTTAATTTTCCCTCCTCATTTAATTGTCAAAACTTAAGCATGTTAAAGAATCACAATGGTTAATGGGAAGGTGGGATATGCGAGAGGCACTTTAGCACTTGTTGTAATGTGCTTGTGGTATTTCTCGCCTTCTACCCATAGTAACACATGAACATTTCTTTATTAAAAAAAAGACATGAACATTTCTTTGTCATAGTAGACGCATGGTGAAAGTGAGGTAGGTTTTGAAGGAGAGGGCTCCAACGAGAAATGTCCCTGTGGTGGGAAACCGAGCCGGAAGAGAATGGTCCTGTAGGAAAAGAAAAGGGTGAGTCGTGGGTTGGTTTCCTTTTGTGTTGGGCCCGCGTGTTGGAGACAACATGTCGGATAGTCCGGACAACCACATTTCTCTCACACATATGGTTTGGATTTGGAGGATCCCAAACAAACGGTTCAATTTTGGCGAGCCCGCTGGGCATCTGTACACGTCCGGACGTACGAGAGAAAAATGAACTTCGACCTTGAAAACGACCTTAATCATTTATTTATTTACTTATATGCATTGTATCCCGTAGCAATGCACAGACATTTTATTAGTGATAATAAAATCCGTGCCCCAACAAACAAAACTAGTAGCAGCATGGACAAATAAATCCGCGGATCGACGGAGGAACACGTACGGACCCTGGTACACAGCGTACACGAGAGATCGGTGGAGTTGGCCGGCCTGATTCGCTCGTCCTACGCGATACATCCATTTCTACAATAAGTAATTCAAGAACTAAAATTCGTACCTTCCAAATGAATGCATGCAGGTCGTTCCTGTGCTTCCCAAGCCCCTCAAGCCAACCAGGGGCCGGACTTTACTTACGCAACAAGTACTTGTGCCAACTAATGCAGTTCACTTGATTATTAATCAATCCATCATTAAAGGAAGGAAGGGAGCCCACCTAGTCGCGTGGCGAGAGGGATCCGGCTTGCCTGCTCTCTTCCCATGTTCCCATCCGTGCTCCCAGTCCATCCTACGACTGTCTTTTTCTCTTTTTTCTTTCTAATCTAATTACCCCCCCCCCCCCCCCTAATTTAAAGAGGATGGGCCGGGCCTTATTTTGTTCCAATCAAACCATGCCACGTATGCGGGAGCACGGATGGACGCACGCCGGGGGAGCAGGCAAGTCTCGTCCGTGGTGAGAGGAGGGGACACCATGGGATTTGGTGGGCCCAGACGACCACTACCTCACTTGAAAATTTCCTCTTCTCAAAGGAAAAAACATTAAAGAAGACCCCACTTCTATTTTTAGCAGCGGAAGGAATTTGGTTTCAACTCGAATATGAAAAGCGAATGTATTAGTGGCCCAAGCCCAAATAAAACCTTTGAGAGAGAGAATGCGGAGGTGCTCCTCCTCTATCACCTCTCCCACTCCCTCACAACACCACCGACTTGCTCCCTCTCGCCTCCGCCTACGACAACCTTGGAAAGGGGCCTTCTCGCGCATCCACCCTCAGTATTCTTTGCGACCAGCTTTTTCACGTTGCATGCTTCAACAACATCATCTGGTCGGAAAAGTAGGCGATTAAGTGGGTCCGATTCTAACTTTGTACAATTAAATAAATACAGTTCTATTGCCTTACACCGTTTTTGGCATTCATAAATCATAATTTGTTATCTAAAGACTTATGGATGTCATGGGTTTGTAAGACTTGTTGAATGTGGCTGATATGAATCCAACCCAACAACTAGCCCATTTTGTTGTCATCACATGTTGTATGTGTGTTTTATGTTGTCCCAACTGAACTTGCTTGCTACTGATGGATATAAGGGCGAAATACCAGTTCTCTTACAAGCGTGTTGCTTGAGTGTTTCTTTTTATTGATATTATGCTTATGGTGTTTCCAGGAAATATGCACTTGTAATATCCACTTCACTTTACAAGCACTACTACTTAACTACAATATAGACGGTCATCATGCTAGCAGTGATGCTATGTATATCACTGTCACGACAGTCAAGTTTGATCATTTTCTTTCATTCAACTGCACTACACCATGACACTCAAAGTAGTGTCAAACAATTTGTTGAGATAGGCCACATAGAGCGACATACTTAATGTCGGTAAAAAAAATTGACGAGAAAAAGCAGTTGCCGACTATACTGCCATCGGCAAAGGTCTTTATCAAAATATAAATATAATTTGACTGGCACTATGATAGGATAGGTGTGATCTACACCGCCAGACTTTCTACACCGACATAAGTTTCTATGCCTATGGTTCATATGACATTGTTCTATAAGCACAGATAGTTCGACGTCCAATATTTCTATCGAAACACTGCTCGGGGTTTGACATTTTAGCACAAATCCAGACGCACCATATATATTATCTTGAAATTAAACTCAAAATATGCAATTCATGTTCAGTTTGTAATACATATATCAAAAATAGCAATCTTAGCTACAACCATTAAGCAAATGCAAAAGTCAACATACAAGTCGTGTCATGTTACAAAATATGATGGTCAAGTTCCTATGCTACCAAGCGTGTTCAATCACTCGGAATATTATGGAAGAGGCCAAGTCTTCAATCACCAAGCTGACAACAACTTCCATATGAACAAAATGTGTAAACCATATTATGAACAAAAGCGGCCACCATATAACATCTAAATTAGATCAACTTGTAGACTTGCTACTTCCTGACATTTGTCCCTGCAAAGGAACTCATGTGTTTCAGCAATTTCAGACCAAATAATTTGATCATTTTTCTGAGTTGCCATTGCGTCCAAAGATCTATAAAAAAAATAGTATAGAAGTTGTATTGCAACGTACTGGCTTGCTCAACAAACACTTGCGTCCTCTTGAATTATGCATCTCTCTCACATTGTAAAAGCAACCATCAATATTAGAAGTACTAGTTCCAATAGGATCAAAACATGTGCCATATTTGTTTGTAGAAGACCATTTGAACATACACATGCAAGTCTCGTGAACAAATTCAACCAAGCAAGGAGGCATCTTTTTTTTGACGATTTTTATGAAGTGGTTTTGTTTTCAGCATACATCAATTGCTCTATGAACCACTATCTGACGAAGAAGAGCATTCTTTGCAAGTATGCCACACAACATTGCCAAGATAAATAAACATGTCAAATATAAGTATGTCTTTTTCGACTAAAAGTTCTTAAACATACATAAAACCGATAATCTCATAAGCGATTGTAATTGTGCAAATAGTTTGTATACGAAATATATCCTTATCAGATATTTGCATTTAAAGTTCATCAACCAAATCATATAATCATGCTTATGGCAGCAACCTTCGGTTGAGCTACTAGCAACTGCACACTATTGGTCATTTGCATTGGCGCGGACACGAAATGGACCTGTGCGTGCAACTCGAGCCCTGGATCCACCGTCTCCAGTTGATGCCGTCGACGAGGAAAAACAGACCCGCTTGTGTTCGAGTAATGCTACACGTACAAACAAGTTACAAGGTTTTACAAAGAGGGTTAATTTGATTGGTCAATAGGTGAGGAGGCGGCCCACCTCCTCTGGAAATTTGAAAATTATGGGAGGAGGGGCAAGTTTGTGATTGGTTAGTAGATGGAAAAAACACTAATCAGCATGTAATTGCGTGTAATTCTTTGTATATTTAACATTATTGCTTGTGTTCTTCCCAATTTCGACTTGCACAAATTTGAAATCCAACCCACTTTTCCTGCGCTGAAAAGGGCTGGGATCGCCGGACCCTTGACCCGCTTTGACTAGGTCCCTCGCTCAAGACGGTTACGCGAGTGACGTGACGTGACCTGACGCCGTGCTCCGCTTTGCTCTCTCCCCTGCCATCACCGCGGCCGGCTACGCTTTATAGCCAGCCCCCTCCGGATCCATCCCCATCCCCATTCCAGTTCGTTGGTTCAGCCAGCCATGGCTCTCCGTCTTCACCACCTACCCCTCCTCCTCCTCCTCCTCCTCCTCGTGCTATCCACCGCCTCCGCCACCCACTCGCCGGAGAGCGCCACCGCCTCCGCCTCCGCCCGCGCCCACCACCACCACCGCCGCTCGCCGTTCGGCACGGCCACCGCCCACTTCCACCCCGTCCCTGCCGCCGCGCCCTCCATGCACCAAAACCACCTCCACGCCGACAGCCAGTCCCTGCTCTCCGCCGGCGACGTCGACCCCGTCCTCGCCGACGCGCAGGCCCGTCCCGCTCCGCTCGTGCCGCCCCAGGCCGAAGCGGCATCACCGCCTCCCACGCTCGTCCTCCCGCTGCCGGATCTCGCGGAGGCGACGCCGCGGCCGCAGGAGGAGGGCTCCGCGCCGACGACGACCAGCACGCTTCTCCCGCTCCCTGCCACGGTGGCGACGACCGCGAGCCCGCCTCCGCCTCCCGCCGCGTCCGACGCCGAGCAGGGGCTGCAGCAGCTCTCCAGGGTGCTCACCTCGCTGGGGTACAACGAGATGGCCTCGGAGGCGCCGCTCCTCGCCCGCGCGCCGCCGCTCGCGAGGTGGCCCGGGGCCATCACCGTCTTCGCCGCCCCCGACGCCTTCCTCCAGGCCGCCTGCCCCATGTGCTCGCGCCGCCACCTCCTCGAGCAGCACATCGCCATGGGCTACTACCCCTACTCCGAGCTCGCCGCCGCAGCCACCATGAAGATCCCCTCCGCCTCCGTCGGCTTCTGCATCAAGGTCGCCACCGAGCGGGGCCCCTTCGGCATCCACTACGCCAGGATCTACGCCGACGGCGTCGAGGTGTCCCACCCCGAGCTCTACAACGACGGCCGCTACGTCGTCCACGGCCTCCACGGCTTCCTGCGCCCGCTCACGCACTCCTGCTTCGACGGCCCGCACCACCACCACCTCACGAGCCGCTCCGCCGCAGCCTCCGCGGCGACTGCTTCCTCCGTGGTGCGCATCATGATCCGCGACGCCATGGCGCGACTCCGTGACGGGGGCTACGGCTTCATGGCGCTGGCCATGCGCGTCAAGTTTGCCGAGCTCGAGAAGTTTGCCAACCTGACGCTCTTCGCGCTCGACGACCCGGCCATCTTCGTCGGCGGAGGCCACGACTACGTCTCGGCGGTGCGCTTCCACATCGTCCCCAACCACCGCCTCACGCGCGCAGACCTCCACCGCCTCCGCCCCGGCACGGTGCTCCCCACGCTGGCCGGCGAGGGCCAGAGCCTCGTCGTCACCCACTACGCCACCGGCTCAGCCTCCTCCAACGACGACGTCCGCATCAACTACATACCCATCAAGGAGCCCGACGTGGTGGTCAACTCGCGCATTGCCGTCCACGGCGTCTACGCGCCGTTCCCCCGCCTCCACCTCGCCGACCTCGCCGTCGCGTCCGCCACCGACCAGACGAACGGCACCTGCGGCGTGGGGGAGCCCTTCGGCGACTGCGCCTCCTCAGCGATCACCTCTCCGAAGAGGCAAGTAGCTCCCGGCGAGTGATGCGATGCGTACGTCTCGTCTCCATCGTTTTGCTCTGTTATTATGTTTCTAGCCATGGAGGATTTACTGCTAGTAGTGCGTAGTGGTGGAGTAGTGGTTCGGATTTGGGCAGTCGTTTAGTTCAATAGAGGTTCAGATGAGAGATGAGTACTTCTGATTGCATTTTGTGGCACCGAATGATTGTTGCATAGCTTATCCAGTACGACTTGAATCAATTTTGGTGCGAATTTGATTCATCTTCTCGTTGCTCTGTTCCGACTGTTTGCTCAACTTCTGTTCTTGCCTGTGCTAATTTTGTTCCTGCATGCATCAGTTACAGTTTATATGGTTCAATTCACTTCGATTTTACTCTGAATCATCCTATGCATGCATACATACAACTACAAGGAATGTTGTTCAGTTGTTAGGATTCTGATTGAAAAGCGTGCGTGTTTGTTGATCAGGCACAGGACCCGATGCCACAAACTTACTGCAATGATCGTTTTGTTCTTCTTCTGTTATGATGTGCAGTACTAGGTTGAGTTTGCAGATGATCTTGTGATGGTTGATCTGCAGGATCTTTGTCTACTTCAGTTTGTTTGTTCTGGTCATGCTAAATTGCTAACCGAATGTCTTTGGCATTCCCCTTTCGGTTATGGCTCGTGAACTTACGGTGTTTGTCTTGTTTCAGATCTGTTAAGGTGTGCATGATAGATCGACTGCATGTTCTATTTTTGCACCGTGGATCATGTAGGATGAATGTCATTCAGATACTGGATCAGCCTTACTGAAACTCTTTGATATTCCCGCCTCTTCGGTTTTGACTGACGAACTCAACTCGGTTAAATTCTAGCTTATGACAGAAATGTTGGTAGCTGGGCTAACTTTCAGGATTTTATCAGTAGTTATGATTGATCAACTACAGAACCTGACTTTACCTTGAATTGTGTTTCATCACACGGTTTTCTTGAAGTTACTAGGTAGTTTGTTTCCTAGATTCGTGTCTCATCGAGCAATTTTCCGGAGCTTGTTCTTGGGCTAAGTTACTTTCTGTTGGTTGCTGAGCTAAGTTTTAGCATATCTTGGCACAGGCACGGATGCCACAAACACACTGCCGTGATCATTTTGTTCTTGTCATGTTAAAATGTACTAGTACTAAACTGAGTTTGCATATGATCTTGTGATGGTTTTGATCTGCATTACCTTTGTGTACCTCAGTTTGTTCTGTCATCCATACCATTTGCATATTCTGTGTTTCGCACCATGGATCATGCAGCGCAAATGTCATACATGCTTACTGATTTTTTTTATATTCCCCTTTCCGTTTTGACTCACGAGTCATGAGTGATAATTTTGTTTCTGCTATGTTAAGATGTAAATTGGATGTCATGATTTAATCTGCTGTTTCTTTATATACTTCAGTCTGTTATTGTCACCGCTGTGTACATCATTGATCAACTTCATATGCTTGTTTTGACTCATGAACTTTACCTCACTTAGATTACACTGTATGACAGAAATATCGTGTGCTGCTCGGCTATGTTTCAGTATTTCATCAATGGTACTCCCTCCGTCCCATAATGTAAGACGTTTTTTGACTCTAGTGTAGTGTCAAAAAACATCTTACATTATGGGACGGAGGGAGTAGTAGTTTGTTTCATAGAGTTGTGTCTGATTAAGTAGTTTTCAAGAGTTGGTTGCTGGGCTAAGTTTCAGCATACTAGGTAGTTTCCTTGAAAATGCAAATGCAACTAGTTTCAGCTTACTTGCTGATCAAACTGTTTTCTAGAGTTGTGCAAATACAACTTGCAGTTTCTGTAATAGTCTGCACCGATAAAGGTCTCATGATGGTTTTTAGCCAGTAATCTCGCTCACTTTCATGTGTTTTTTGAGACAAGGAAAGAAACTGCATATAGGAAAATGTTCAGATTACATGCATGTACTCTAGAGATTTCTGCTTACACTGAATGCATGTGTTTGTGTTGCTTGTGCTAATTTCGTTCCCTCATGCATCAGCTAGTGTTTAAGATGGCCCCGTTTATTTCCAACTTTTATTCTGAATCTTGCCGCGTCGGTGCATGCATGGGAATGTGGTTCAGTTGGTACTCCCTCTGTACCAAAATATAGACGTTTTTGTGGTTTAAGTTGAACTACAAAAACGTCTTATATTTTGGTACAGATAAGTAAGATTCTGTTTGAAGTTTGAACCGCATGTGTGTTTGATAAGGCACAGGCACGGATGCCCGAAACTTGCTGCAATGATAGTTTTGTTTTTATCCTGTTAAGATCTAGTACTACATTCAGTTTGCAGATAATCCTGTTGTTTGTAAAGAATTTTAAGAATTTTTTTTTGAATAATCTATGATGATCCTTTCCCAGATGATCAACAACACAAATGATCTTGTGATGGTTCGACATGCAGGATCTTTGTGCACTTCAGTTTGTTCTCATAATCATTGCCATCTGCATACTTCTGTGTTATGCAGCGCAAATGTCACACAGACACAGAGGATCAAGCTAACTGAAAATATTTGATATTCCCCTGTTGGTTTTGACTCCTGAACTTATGGTTATCTTCTTGATTGTGTCTTCTCTTAAGATGTAGACTGGATGATAATGTGATGATTTGATCTCGATGTGAGAGATTTGGGCAGCCGTTTAGTTCATAGATGTGAGAGATTTGGGCAGTCGACGTGATGAGTACCGTGTTGTTCTACGTCTGATCACATTCTGTGGCACCGAATGGTTGTTGCCTAGCTTATCCAGTACGACTTGAATGAGTTTTGGTGCAAATTTGGTTCATCTTCTTGTTGCTTGTGCTAATTTTGTTCCTGTACACGTCAGTTACTGTCTACTAGATTGCTCAATTCACTTCCAAGTTTCATCCTATGCATGCATGCATACATACAAGGAAATTTGTTCAGTTGGTAGGATTCTGTTTGAAATGCGTGTGTGTAATCATCAATCAGGCACATGCACAGGCACGGATGCCCCAAACTCACTCACTGGAATGATCGTTTCGTTCTTGTTTCTTGCAGATGATCATGTGATGGTTTGTGTACTTCACTTTGTTTGCTCCGCTCATCCTTACCATGTGCATATTCTGTGTTTTGTACCATGGATTATACCGCGCGAAAGCTATATAGGATCATACAAAATTGCTAACTGAAAATCCTTGGTATCCCCCTTTCAGTTTGGACTCGTGAACTTACGGTGATCATTTTGTTTCTGGTCCGTCTCTAAGGTGTAGTAGTAAACTGGATGATCCTATCCCTATGATGGGTTTGATCTGCAGGTCAGTTGGTTCTGCTCATCATTGTGTAGTGTGTGTGGAAAGTTTAGGGAAAACGTCGTACCCTACCGAGGGCGACGGGTTCATGTTTATATAGCCGGCGCTTATCTCTGGTACATGCGTACAGGTTGTTCAGATTACAAACTTGGGATACAAGGGATAGAGAAGAATATATTCGGTTACAAGAGATAGAACTAACTTAAACAACCAATGTATATCTACAAGTCCAACCTCGCTAAACCTGTCGCATGTAGTATGTTTAACACTCCCCCTTAATCACAACTTACATAAGTTAAGATTACGCTTGAATTCTTTAAAGCTTTTTGTAGGCAACGCTTTTTGTAAATCCATCAGCAACTTGATCTCTAGAATGGATAAACCGAATGTCCAGTTGCTTGCTAGCAACTCTTTCTCTGACAAAATGAAAGTCTATTTCAATGTGCTTCGTTCTAGCATGAAAAACTGGGTTAGCTGATAAGTATGTAGCACCAAGGTTGTCACACCATAAGCATGGAGCTGGAATCCGTTTAATGCCAAGTTCCCTTAGCAAAGACTGAACCCGGATAATTTCTACTGTAGCATTTGCAAGAGCTTTGTATTCTGCCTCTGTACTTGACCTTGATACGGTGGCTTGTTTCTTTGCACACCATGATATGAGATTAGGCCCAAAGAACACCGCAAAACCACCTGTTGATCGTCTGTCATCTACATAGCCTGCCCAGTCAGAGTCTGAGAAAGCACTGATAAGCACAGATGATGATTTGCTGAAAGTAAGACCAGTACCCAAAGTATGTTTAACATATCTGACAATGCGCTTAGCTGCAGTCCAATGAGCAGTAGTGGGTGCATGAAGAAATTGACATACTTTGTTAACATCACACTGGTAGAAAAAGGGCCTATAGTCCCGGTTCGTAAGGGCCTTTAGTCCCGGTTCCTGAACCGGGACTAAAGTGTCGGTACTAATGCCCCGACCCTTTAGTCCCGGTTCAATCCAGAACCAGGACTGATGGGCCTCCACGTGGGCAGTGCCGGCAGCCCAGGCAGGGGGGCCTTTGGTCCCGGTTGATGACATAAACCGGGACCAATAGGCTTCCACGCGTCAGCATCTGGCTGGAGCTGAGATTTTTCTTTTTTTAAAAAAAAAGTGGCTGTTTTAGGGGTTTAGGGGGTTATTTTTAGGTTGTTATTAGCTAGCTAATAGAGAGAAGTGTCCTCTCTTATATCTTCATCCTTGGTTTACCTACGCTACTGCTATGTTCATTTCACCCGTAGATATATATATATAATAACTCATGCATGCTCGCATCATACATCATCATATATAATAACAAGTCCTACTAATTAATCAAGCATCATCATACAACTTCTACTCGTTATTAATAATAAGTCATACGATCATCATCCTCATAGTCATCGAACCCAACCCTACATAATTGTTCTTAGCACATGATCATCAGTATCAGGTAGGATCTAAACACACTTAAGGTAAAATAGCATAAAACAATATAGACCCTGACTCTCCATTATGAAGAATGGAGATGATCCTGTCTCCAATTCTTGCGCCTCGCTTCCTTTTGCTTCCAAGAAGCTCCTTACGACTGTCCATACATTTTTTCCATCCTTTGATTGTCATGTCTCCACTTCTTTTAGAAATCCGGTATGGACAGTTGAGATTCGTAGGATGACCTGGATATATGTTCAAAACACGAAGGCTGCCGCCATTCTGATACATCAAATGACGCACACAATCCTCTGGGATAAGCTGTTGAAAAACATAGTAATAACTTCGTAGTTAGCAATGATGTACTAGTTTTAGAAGTATGCAAAAAGATGCACGGATGTCGTAATAGTAAAAAAACTTACCAGGGTATCTCCATGGTAGTTACCGTAGTTCAACACGTGCACTAGTGGCACGTATTGACCATAATGTTGAGGAGTTTGATTGTAGATGTTGTAATTCTCCAGATCGTTACAAAATCCAACCAGATGAGTTTTCTCCTTGTAAGTTAACTCAGAGCCATCGGTGTAGTAAGTTCTATCTACCATCTTCTGCACATTCTTTGATACTTCAAAATAAGCTGTCAATGGAAATAAGTTGTCAACTATTTTGAAATGAACAATATAAATTAGTTAATAATTAACTATGTTTGAGAAACTCACATAGCGGTAGAACTGGAGGAGTATCAACAAGGACCCAAATATCCATATTGTCTTGCTCTATTTCAGGATCACCAAGATCCATGGTGACAAGCATACCCTCATCAAAACCATACAATTTGCAAAATGCTTCCCAATTTTTGCAACCAAAATGAGTTACGCTCTCAGCATTATACAACTTTACTTCAAAATCCACATCATGATGGGTCCTTAGGTGAATTTTCTTCGTTTCAAAATTTTCATGGTCTTCAAAATCCATCCTCTCCAAGACATAGCGTCTTGCATGGCATGGGATAAACTATACTCGAATTGTAAAAGATGAAAATTACACGTTGAAATAGTTGAAGTCATGCTTAATTATGAAAAAAAACACTTGTCGTCGTTGCGTACAGTTTCAATTTCGAAAGTCTCCTCGAGCTTAATGCTGAAGCGCCGACCATCGTCCAGGTGAGGCCTGTCGCACTCACCTCGATCGTCGTGGCACCAGTCGCACTCCCCCGGGAGACTTTCGTCATCCGATGATGACATTTCCTATACGTTCATAATTCAAAGACTAAATTAGATCATTATTATTCAACTAATCATATGCATATGCCTTGCATAGTGCTCTCCAATTTGAGCATTCAATAAGAAAAATCAAATCACAAAATAAAGTAGTAAAATAAACTACTTCTATAGTAAAATAAACCGCAAAATAAACTAGTTCTATTAATTTTCTTGCTAAAAATAAACTACTTCTATAGTAAAATAAACCGGTTTTATTAAATCCACTAGTTCAACTACTAAGCACTTACTATAAATAGAATAATGTAGTACTTACTAAAAATAAACAAGTTTACCTAGTTCTAACTAATTCCATTAAACACTTTCTAAGTAGTACTAATTACTAAAAGTTAATTATCGGGGGGGGGGGGGTATGTCGACAACGACATACCCGATAACAAAAAATAAGAAGAGGAAGAAGAAGAAAAAAAGAGGAGAAGAAGAAAGGAAAAGGAGAAGAAAAAAAAGAAAAAAAAAAGGAGAACAAGAAGGAATAATATAGGAGAACAAGAAGAATTCTTCTTCTTCTCCTCTATTCCTTCTTCTTCTCTTCTTTTTTTCTTCTTCTTTTTCATCTTCTTATTTATTTCTCCTGTTATTTCTCTCCTCTTCTTCTTCTCCTCCTTCTTCCTCTTCTTATTTTCCTTTTTTCTCTCCTTCTTTTTCTTCAAAATATGAACATATACATAAATGACTTTGATAATACATAACGTTCAGATTCCTACACAATATGAACAAAATTACAACAGAAAAAAATAATAAAAATTCTATGAACAAAATAAAAATTCTATGAACAAAATTACAACAAAAAAATCATAAAAATTCTATGAAAAAATTGACATATTATTTGCATATATATGAACACACAAACTTTTGCATATGCAACAATAATATCACCAAAAAAATGTATGAACAGAAAAAAAAATTTCTAAATTTTGCATCTAAATTATACATCTAAATTAAGTACAACTAAATTAACTATACATCTAAATTAACTATACATCCTAACTATACAACTAAATTAACTATACATTCTAAATTAGGAAATTACGGCGACGGGGCAGCGGCGGCGAGGAGGCAGGGGGGCACGGGGCGGCGACGGCGACGGCGCGGTCGGGGGAGACGGCAGGGGCGGCGGACGGCGACGTTGAGGGGCACGGCGTCGGCGGCGAGGAGGCAGGGGGCACGGGGCGACGACGGCGACGGCACGGTCGGGGGCGAGGAGGCAGGGGGGGCACAGGGCGGCGATGGCGACGGCACGGTCGGGGGCGAGGAGGCAGGGGGGCACGGGGCGGCGACGGCGACGAGGAGGCAGGGGGGCACGGGGCGGCGACGGCGACGGCACGGTCGGGGGCGACGGCAGGGGCGGCGGACGGCGACGGTGAGGGGCACGGCGTCGGCGGCGAGGAGGCAGGGGGGCACGGGGCGGCGACAGCGTCTGCGGCCGCGCGGGACGGCGGCGGAGGCAGGGGCGACGGCGAGGCGCAGCCTGGCGGCGTCGTCGGGCGGGGAAGAACGAACTGAACCCAAAATTTTCGCAAGTGCTACTTATATAGACGAAGCATTGGTCCCGGTTCGTGACAGAAACCGGGACGAATGCACCCTTTAGACCCGGTTGCTGCCACCAACCGGGACCAAAGGCCACTTTTCGGCAGCCCAAAGGGCGGGAAGCGGCGACCATTGGTCCCGGTTGGTGCCACGAACCGGGACGAAAGGACCCCTTTCATCCCGGTTGGTGCCACCAACCGGGACCAAAGGGCGTGTACTGGAACTGCCGCGGTGCGTTGGGATGTTTAGTCTCACCTCGCTAGCCGAGAGGGGCTCGGAGTGGTTTATAAGCCCTGCGGAGCCGACCACTTCGAGCTCCTCTCTACTGCAGGCTTACGGGACTAAATCCACTCTCTGTGCCTGTGGGCCTACTGGGCCTACTGTGGGCCTGCATCCTGGCCCAACTAGCGGGTTTCTAGTCGTATGCAGGCTGTGGTGGCCCAGTAGGCGGCATTTTTTTAAAAAAAAATCCAGTTTTTTGTTTTTTACTAACAGCAAAATACTTACTAGTTTTTTGGTTTTTTACTAACAGCAAAAAATTTATGATAATTCTTTTTGCTATTAAAGTTTCTTTTTGCTTATAATGTTCTAAACAGAAAATACTTAGATAATTTATTCTTTGTTGCTTTATTTGTTGTTAATATAAGTTTTTTTTCCAGATTTTTTGTTTTGTTTTCTGCATTATTCATTTTCTTTTTTTTTGCTTTATTTTTTATTTTAGGTCACAAAATTTGTTTATGAATAGTTAAAATTTGAATAGTTTAAATTTGAATTTTTTAAGATTTGTGTGAATCACTAGTTTATGAATAACTTTACTATTTGAAATTCCACGAACCGGGGCACAAACCGGGACTAAAGGGAGCCTGTGGTCCCGGTTCATTCCATGAACCGGGGCCAATGGTGGTGGGCCAGGAGCCAGGCCCATTGGTCCCGGTTCGTCCCACCAACCGGGACCAAAAGGTCCAGATGAACCGGGACCAATGGCCCACGTGGCCCGGCCGACCCCCTGGGATCACGAACCGGGACCAATGCCCACATTGGTCCCGGTTCTACTTTGAACCGGGACTAATGGGCTGAGCCGGCCTGGACCATAGCCCTGTTTTCTACTAGTGTCAAAGGATATATCTGGCCTTGTAAGGGTCAAGTACTAAAGTGCACCTACCAAACTTCTGTAGTTGGCACTGTCCTCTTGATTCAAGAGGTTTCCTTCTGTCAGAGACAATTTTTCCTTCTCGGTGATCTTCATTTGTCTCAGGAAAAGTATGCAACAGATCTGGTAAAAAGGGCTGGTTTGCAAGGATGTAAACCCTCATCAACTCCCTTATCAAGCTCTGAAAAATTGTCTCTGACAGAAGGAAACCTCTTGAATCAAGAGGACAGTGCCAACTACAGAGCTTCTGCGTTCCTCAGGGCACCCTGACCGGCCAGATCACCGAGAAGCTCACGCGCACGAACTACGTGATCTGGGTACGCCAGAGCATGTAGTTCGTGCGCTGAGCTTCTCGGTGATCTGGCCGGTCAGGGTGCCCTGAGGAACGCTCGAGGAGGAGGACATGGTGGCTTGGTTGTGGAGATCGAGAACTAGATGTAATGGAAGAGAATGGCTCTGTATACCATGTGGAAAGTTTAGGGAAAACGTCGTACCCTACCGAGGGCGACGGGTTCGTGTTTATATAGCCAGCGCTTATCTCTGGTACATGCGTACAGGGAGCCCTGCTCCGGTGCTCCCCCCTAACCTAATTTCGGAGGGGTATTTTTGTCCCCGTGAATTTGTTTTTTTCCTGGCCCGCCGCAGCCCAGATCCAAGCCCTGTCTAGCCTTGTATAACCCAGACCGTATACGTACAGTACCCTGGTCCAAAAAAAACATAGATACGACCCCACGTCCACGTAAGACCTGCCGATTCCAATCATTCACGCGAGCAGCTCCATTAATTTTGCGAGCATTGACGCGGCTCCATAAGTAGTAGATCTCCACCGGCGGCTATCTCGTCGCCGGCGATCTCGTCGGACAGCGGGCGCGACAACGTCGTGAATCTCCAACGATCGCGCACAGGTACCGCATCCCGCGTCCCCCCTCTAGTCTCGCTCGCGGCAACGTCGAACGAACTGCTGCCGCGCCAGTGGCAATGGTTAACCTAGCGGAGCGGGTAACCTAGCTACCCGGCGGCGCATGCGATCGTGGATCTTGTTCCGGTAGTGCTGCTCCTCGTGATCTGGGTTCACGTAGCATTGGTTGCCGTCGGCTGTGCGCACCACCAGTATCGTTATTTGATGTGGCGGCTAACCTAGGTATCCGGCGGCAGAGGTAATCACAGATCTAGCTAGGTTTTGAGATCGTGCAGTTCCTTGCGATTGAAAGTGATCACGACGGGTGGCGTGGCCATCTTCCTTACTAAGTTTGGCAGATCTGAATGGCCTCGGTTGCGGTTGTTTACATAATATCTGTGATCGTGTGCTATGTGTTTTATATTTCATCATTGATAATGTTTGCACATGTGATGATACATATTATTGGTTGTAGGAAATGGCGGAAGAGGAGTTAACTGATATCATGCTAGACATGGAGTTTGGAGAACTGATGAAAGACTGGATAGAAGATTGGTCAGATGATGAAAATTCAGATCGTGAAGATCGGTCAGAGAATGAGAACGAATGGGACGATCTTAATGTGAGTGGCATTGTCATGTTGTAATTTTTTGGTGGCATCCGACAACATTAAATCTTTGTGTTGAAAATTTATAGATCAATGAGCTTGATGATGATCAGGAAAACAACTCGGAGCTCTCGAATGAAGATTACATTAGTCAGGTATGTAAGTGAAAAATTTTGTTGGCATGCAAATCGAATTTCTTCTGGAATATTATATGATAAGTAATTATGTATTTGTGTTGTATTTTTCAGTTCATTTCCGAATGTCATAATGTGTACGACTATTACGGTGAATCCAACGCGGAGACAAGCCTTAACGACGAATCATTAGATGCACCTGGTTCTGGGGAGTCCGAGTCGTCGGTCATCATGAGTGAGGTATGTGTGTAATCAATGTTCTATGGAAGTAAGTAATGTTAAACCATAGAAATCTGTTTTCATGGCTGTGGTTTGATTGTGTAGGTGACACAAGATGATGGTGCAAAGAATGTCCAAGATACTGCCAGTGCAGATGATAAGAGGGATATGTTCATGCAGATAATGGAAATGACCTTTATGTCTCACGATGATGCGTATGATTTCTACAACAGCTATGCTAGAGATAATGGTTTCAGCATTAAAAAGAATAAGGTCAAGTATAGCAAAACAGAGTCACGTCATATGCGTTATAGGCGGTTTGTTTGTTCAAGACAAGGGAAACGTGACAGCAAGTTGCTAACCGAGGAAGGACACAGCCGTAGGCTCAGAGCCAAGACACGCTGCTTTTGCGAAGCGCACCTGACCGTCAAGCTTGACCAAAAGCGTGGGGTTTGGTATGTTGAAAGTTTTGAGGACAAGCATAGCCATATGTTGGCAGGACCGGACGAGGTACCTTTTCTTTGGTCCCACGGAAAAATCAAAGAGTACCAGAAGCATGAGATAATGTCCATGGGAGCTGCAGGGATTAGAATTCACGACATGATGGATTGCTTCATCAGCAAGCATGTATGGTACGGCGGTGTTGGTTTTACCAGGCGTGAAATATACAACCTTTGCGCCAAGGAGAAGAGGAAGCTGCTTTCAAAAGGTGATGCTGCCACAGCCATAGGCATCATGGCCAGTAGGAAACAGAGGGATCCTAGCTTCTTTTTCGAGTATAGGCTAGATAAGGAAGGACATTTGAATAGGATGTTCTGGTGCGACTCCCAGTCTCGTCATGACTATGAGGACTTCGGCGACGTGCTTGTATTTGACAGCACGTACAAGATGAACCGCTATGGTATGCCATTCATACCTTTTGTTGGTCTTAACAATCACCGGAAGACCACTGTTTTTGGTTGTGCCATAGTTTCGGACGAGATTGAGGAGACATACGTGTGGCTTCTGCAGACGTTTTTGAGGTCCATGTGTCAAAAGATGCCTAAGAGTGTAATCAAAGACGCCGACGCTGCGATGATCAAGGCAATTCGCGAAGTCTTGCCAGACGTGTGGCACCGTATATGTACGTGGCACATAGAGAAAAATATGAAGATTCACCTTAGTCACAAGTCCTTGAAGGAGTTCAAAACTCTTCTGTACTACAGCACGTCCACGGCAACGTTTGAGGAGAGATGACACGCATTTTCCAAAAAATGGCAGTCGGAAAAAACTGTAACATGGTTGAGGCGGATGTATAAGAAGAGAAGACTGTGGGCCGCGGCATATCTAACAGAGGGGTTTTGGCTTGGCATGAAAAGCAACCAGCGGAGTGAAAGCCTGAACTCATGCCTTCACCTCCACCTAGACGGTGAAATGACCCTGGTGGATATGATTTTGCACTATGAGAATGCCGTTGTGCGTATCCGTGAAAACGAGGCGCGAGATGACTGCACGGCCTCACAGAGTTTACCGGTGCCAGTTACTAGCTCGAGGGAACTTGAGATAGCTGCTTCTCACGTCTTCACTCCAGCAAACTTCTATATCTTGCAGGATGATCTTAGAAAAATTGACGGCATGGAGATTGTAGAAATTAAGCTGGGAGACGGATCACAGCAGTACATCGTGCCCTGGAAGAATAACCGGAAGCGCCGTTTTTGGGTGGAGTATACACCAGTAAATTCCGCAGAAACTATAAGGTGCAGCTGCAGAAGAATGATTCGAAAGGGTCTACCTTGCAAGCACATATTCCATGTACTGAAGCACTTGAACATATATGAAATACCAAAGTGTTTAGTTCTTATTCGGTTCACGAAAGAAGCAAGGTTGGGACTGCCCGCGAGGCGCACAAGCGATCTGTTGGGATTTGGTTGGACTGGGGCCGGGGAAAGAATGAAATATAGCCAGGTCAGTGTGTTAGCATCTGAAGCTATGCATGCAGCATGCAAACACCCTAGTTTGTGGGATCAGTTACAGGAGAGTTTGAAGGCTGTGATAGCTAAGAGTCATGAGTATGATCTGCTACAGGAAAATTTGTTGAAGCAAACAAATGACATCAGTAAGTGTGCAGTTGAATATGTGGACGATGGTGAAGGCAACATGATTGAGGTTAAAGATCCTATGAAAGTGTCAAGCAAAGGTGCAACAAAGGCAGATGAGAGCCGCCTTGTCTCGAAAAATGGTAGACCACTCTCTTTTGATGAGTTGAAAACCCGGTGCGGCGCTTGCAAATTGGTAGGACACACTAGACGTAGCAAGAAATGCAAACTAAATGAGAAGTAAGTGTTTGTATGCATTGTGGATTATTAAAGCTTGTATCATTCATTAACTTAGCTTGTCTTCTATCAGGTGCAGAAAAGTGGAGAAGGAACAAGAGTAGAACACTTGCTTCAAATATTTACTGTGTTAATCGGCCGGCTCATACTTTGGCTAAGGTAGCTGTAGGCGCTTGTGTTTCTTTGGTTTGGACTTGGAGGCTTTGGCCCCCTGATTGTATCCTTAGTGTATTAGCAGACGAGATCCCAGTCTTTGTTTAAATAAAGTAAGATGTTTCCCTGTAAACAAAAATCAAAAAAATTCTTTACTGTGTAATGACCGGGGCGGGAGGTAGAAAGAATATTATTGTACGTTTCCCCTGCCCACGTCCTAAATGCCATTAAATAAGTAACTGTACCACTCTCCTCCCCACCACACACTCACCCACCTCCCACGGGCGCCGGTTCTAACTCCCCTCTTATCCCCACCTACAATAGATCGAGAATACCCTCGCCGGCGACCACTGCAGCCGCCTCCATGGAGAGAAGCCTCGGCTGGCAGAGAGCGATGAGGGACCTCGCCGGCGATGACGAGGGGTGGCGCGCGCAGTTGACGGAGGTGTGCGGCTGGTTCCCCAGCACGGAGATGTTGGTCAACCACGCGCGTGGCCTTGTCAAAGTCCTCACCGACGCCGAGAGGAAGCGCGCCTTCCCCTACGGCCGCGGCGTCCCGCTGGCTGTCCTACTCGTGTGGGCAATGCGAGAGGCCACGCTGAGCGACTCCCTGTTCAGCGCGCAAGGTGGTGGATGTACCGCTCCACCACCATGATGCTGCGGCCAGATTCAGCACGCGTCGCGTCGAGGGCGGGCCGCGTCGACATCGAGCTCTCTGTCCCTGTGCCCGTCAGCCCGGACTACCAGGTCCGCCATGTGTCGAAGCCAGTGCTGCCGTTCGGCTCTGACGTCGTGGAGGACGACGTGGAGGAGGTACTAGTCATCCCTGATGACCATGAGGAGGGCGAGGAGGACGCTGTGCAGATGGTAGCGCCGGTCGCCGTCGAGGGTGGCAAGACAATGCCCATCGACGTCGAGCTCCTTCCCCTCCTCCCTAACATAGTGAAGGTGGAAGAAGAGGAGGTGGCTCAGGATCAGGTGGCGCAGCTGTCCAACAGAACGGTGGTCAAGAAGAAGGCTTCTCCGTGTGTGGTGCGCCGCTCACGCCGCCTCAAATTTCTGAAGAAGTGAAGATGGGCACATTTGCTGAAGAAGGAGGAAGCTGCTGGTTATCTTAAGTTAGGTATGCTGTTATATGTTTCAGCATATAAGTTAACATTATTTTGGGTTTGATGTTGGTTAGGTATGCTTTTATATGTAAGCATATAAGTTATGCAATCGGTACGGTTTGATCGGGTTCTTTGTGGCTGAAGAACTGAATATCTACTGCTCACCCTAAGTGCCAAGTTCAGTTAAATTTCTGATTATTGAATATGTATTGTTGCTTTGCTTCAGTGTTGCATGGAAGCTGCTAGATGTTGCTCCTATGTTGGAACAAGACAATGAACTAGTCTGCTACATAAATCAGTAGTGTTGCTAGGTGATGTGCCCATGTGCATCACATACCAAATATAGAACATGCCAAAAGTGCATTGTCTATCAAATACAGGACATGCCAAAAGTGCATTGTCTGCCAAATATAGAACATGCCAAAAGTGCACTGTCTACCAATCATGATGGCCCCAAGTTATTTATGCTGCAATCTCTGTTACACTTTGCCCATAAACTGAATAGCAAATAATTCAGCATCATTTCATCATGTCAATTACAATGATGTCAATAACTTTATGAACAATCTACTTGCTAACTATGACAGCAATCATAATGGCAAGCAGACCAAGATACAGAAGACCTCCAAATCCTAAAATCCTATCCCTATAGAGCAATATCTCCTTGTGCATCTTAACCATCGCCCTCTTTTCTTTCTCATTCCTTTTAATTTCAGCTTCATATTCTGTAATCTTAGTCTCCAGTTTCTTGTTCTTCATGGCAAGATACTGAATGACTAACTTTGCTTTGCTATCCCACTCCCCATCAACCCATTCAACATACTCAGAAGTGATATCATCCTAAATAAGTCATGAGCAATTCAAGTCATTTTATAACTGAACTTGTCGCTGCAAGCGTTAAACACTGAACTTTTTTGCAGCTTGACCGCAATAGCAGTACTAGTTTGAAGATCATGGTCAGTAGACTAACCTGAAACACACATCCCCCGAGTGCGCTGCCAAAATTGTCTGCATCTATGCAGACACGGCCACTAGGAGTTTCCTGATGACCACATAGATGAAGCTTGTCATGGCCACAGGTGATGAATTATGGGCGATAATGCTGGGATGTAAAGAACAACGGTAAAGAACTTACCTTTTTGCCACCAAAGTGTAGCACTGAAGAAACCCTAGCCGTGGGTTCTCCCGGCCCGCCGCCACCCACGAAACCCCCGTCCCCTGTTCCACTAGATCCGCCGCCGCTGCCTCCTGTGCCACTGAATCCGGCCCACCTGCTTGCAGGACCCAGGGTTCGACCTAACTTGCGGTCGCCACCGCTCTTCTCGCCGCAGCCGCCGCCGCCCGACGCCCAGCTCGCTGTCATGCTTTCGCCGTCGAGATTTGGATGCGCAAATAGAGAGGAAGGGCTAGGGATTTGGAAAGCGAAACGAGAAAAGGGGAAAGATCGATGTGAACCTGGCAAAATGGGCTGGTGTAGCGCTGCCGGGAAGATAGCCCGCCTGTGGGGCCCCTCATGTGGTTAGATGGGCCGTGCCTGGCATTATGATGAGTACAGAAAAAGTTAATTATACATATAATTAAAAACGACGGGTTTGTAAAACAAACTAGAAAATCATGATGCCTGTTAACACGCGATAGAGCCAACGAGCTGACATGACTTTGATGAGTGTAATATTACATTATGGCTCGATATATTTACTTATCTACCATGACTACTTTTCATAATAATGTGATGAGGGGGAATTACTAGGAGATTATGCAAGAAGATGACATGCAGATAGCTAAGGCAGAATGCTAAGCTTGGTAGAGTTTAAAAAAAAGTTAAGATTGTGAAAATTTTAATATGAAACTTACGAGAGCAGTTGAAGAGAAAAATAGACTATTATAAAAAAAATGGAGAAGGAGAAAAATATTAATCAAGAACACTTGATAAGTGAAGCCGTGAAAAATACAATTATAAAAAATTGGAGAAGGAGAAAAATATTAAGCAAGAACAATTGATAAGTGAAGCCAAAACTTTATTGGTACGACCAAATTGTCTTCTCTGAGCGAATTTTATGACCGAATTGTCTTGTACGAGCGAATTGTCTGACAGACACAATACACATGCGTGTGCCCTATTTATTACATAAAAATGATAGAACCCCTAAGATAATCATG
Organism: Triticum urartu; assembly: GCF_056163025.1. Classification (NCBI taxonomy): domain Eukaryota; kingdom Viridiplantae; phylum Streptophyta; class Magnoliopsida; order Poales; family Poaceae; genus Triticum; species Triticum urartu. The sequence continues at coordinate 50,095,286 of NC_141877.1, read as the reverse complement.
CCGTCGAAACCTTCGACCGGACTAAATCCAAACCACTAAAACTTCAATCTTGCATGCCGCATGAATTCTTCAGGTGCATTTTGCTTGCGATTTCGCGAATTTTGTTCTTCACACACTCCATCGAGTTTGAAGGTGACATAATCAACTCTGCGACGAAATGTCCTCTCCTTGCGTTAACGGTGGCCTGCAAAAAATGACATAAAGGTTACATGAACCGAAGTTGCTACACCACCATAGTAGCTAGTCTACAAACGAAAATAACAGCATACCTGTGTAAATTTGCGGGTGATTTTGTCCCCGTCCCAATGTTCTAGACATTCTGTGACAAAAAGGCCACAAGAGTTCCTGGTACATATGCAAACATTAGCGGTGGGCAATACAAACATGTGTGTTGTTGTTTGATTGTGCATGGTGTCCTATTAACTCACCCATCCTCTTGCTGGGGTATGTCATACTCCTTGATAGGCCACTTACTTACGTCCGGATATTTCCCTGGTGTAATAAGATTTGCCTGACGCATATTGTGTGCTATAGCCATTCGCTATAAAGAGGATAGTGTTAAAGATCAATCATAAACAATATGTAAGAGCAATGGTACAAATGTTGGTTACATTACCAGTGCTTTAACAGTCCTCTCAGTCAGGTCCAGAGGATAGAGCGAATCGAGAGCTTGGAATTCTTTCTTGATCATGTGCATGACCACGGTCATCCAGTGGCTATTGTCGATATTCAACGCGATATACGTCTAGAGTGCAAAAAACCATTACGGATCAAAAGAAATACTTGATGAACTATCATGTAGTGATGAATCACAAACATTACGTACCTTATCACGCACAGTATACTCTTTCGTGACTCTATTAACTGCCCCAGCTTTGGTCATAGCACTATCCATGTTGCAGCTCGATGGCAATGGATCGTCATGTGCGATAGCACGATCTACAAGGAATTTGGACCTCCACGCTGGACAGAGGTAACGATCATGACCAACACGCAGCTCCAAATGTCCCATATAAGCATCAATAACCTACATAGAATATCAGCGCATTACATGTTGAGAGTTGAGACATAGATTTTTGAGCATCTTATAAAGAGGACATGCAAGTAGTACTTACATCGTCCGACAGCCATCTATGAGCTAGTACCGGTAGAATCCTTTCGGAAGTCAGAGTTATGCCACGGCCTTCACTGTAGTAAAAATTTTTGTTCTTGTTCTTCTCAGTGCTAGCAGCTAACTCGACAAATGAAACAGCTGCATCAATTATTTCCGGCGTCAACTCATCTGCCACATCCTCCGGCACATTATTGTTTGAAAATAGAGCTGCATGAAATAATATGAACGTCAACAATGGTGATCATATGCATTGGTAGTAAATAAAAAAAATTAAGAATGTTAGTTACGAGACCTCTAGTAGCAGTACTAGTACCAGAGGTTCTCTGACCACGGCTGGTACGCCTGTCGGGCTTGTCAAGTGCGTAGGGGGAATCAAATTTCTTGGGAACGGTCCGCTTCCGCTTACCGGACATAACCTCCTCATCCTTATCGATTGTTGCACCCTTTTTTCCATTCGCCTTAGCCATGAACTTGCCGACAGAAGATGGACAAATGTCTATGTCCGATGAAGGTGCTTGAGTAGAAGTACCAACCACCCAAGGGTTTTCCGGTGTACCCCCACATACATCATTACGCTTAATAGGTGAAGCTTCCTTGTGTCCTTTCAGCTTCGATGGGGTTTTCTGTTTCGCAAACTAAATCGTGTGAACATTTCTGGACGAAAAAAATTAAACCAGAAAATTATAGATAGAAAGATAAATACATAGTACCTTAGGTACGGTTTTATGGTCGGGAAGCACTTCAGACTGCGTCATGTCAATGATCGGCTCTCCATCACTGTCCATGTCTTCCTTGTACACGAATTCCTTCTTTTCATATGGACCATTCTCAAACGAATCCACTTCGTCCGGATCATTCTCCGCGGATGGCACGGCAGCAGCCGGCTTGTACATGACATCTTCTTTGTTCAACTTCTCCAACAACCTCTGCAATAGAAATATAAACTTAGTAATGGTAGGATGGTTTAAAACAGCAAACATACTGTAAAGTATAAAGTTTGGGTGTGATACCTCAGCTACTTGATCAGGGATTTGCCTCATCTCGGTGTGTATGAAGTCCATGCACCGCTTCATTAGAAGCTCCATCCAATCTTCCGACAATGCGGCTGACGTTGACTTCTTTGCGTTTCCAGTTGCAGGCTTGGTTTTTGGCTTCATGGTAGGCGCATTATTTGGGATGTTGGGCTCCTGAGCCCTATACTCCTGGGTGATATTATTTTCGATCCGCATGCGATATTGAAGTACATGTGATGAATAAAAAATAAATAGTATTAAGTTACAAAACATTTAATAAAGACGAAACACAATGACTTACCCTTACGTTACCACGGCCGCGCCCATTATCATAGTCGAACCTATCTCTCCTAGTGGCTACGCCTTCTGTCCAGTTCCTCATAAGAGGTTGTATGGACAAGTTGGGATTATAGGCGCATTCTCCTTCGACCGGTTGCACCTTCTCCCAGTACAAGTACTACAAAAAAATATAAGGATTTAGAGTTAGTAAAATACATCACATAAAATTTGCAATGATATGATAATTGACATTATGCAACAGGTCTGATATATGTACCTGCAAGAGATCCAAATTGCCTTTCGGCCATTGGCGGAGGTGTTTGCCTTTCTTCACTATGCGAAGGCAATCAAGGAGAACACGCATGGTGAAGGCATTCCAGTTAATCTTTGAAATACGTTTCACATCTAGACCAAAGCGTAGTACTGCTTTGGCACAATCTTGCTCGACATGGGAGCAATAATTGTTCCTAACAGGACCAACACTACTTTGCGAAGGAAATCGTCGTCGGTGGCTTTACTTTTAATTATGTCCTCAATGAGATTATCTATCACTATGTTTTCTGACGTCTTACTGAGAAATTATGGCGGCACCCGCTCCTTCATGTCCTCGCCTTCTTCAGTCAGAATGTCCGAAGCGGACGGTCCTTGGTTCTCGAGGTTAAAGATGCACTCGACGTCGACTGCACCGAGAGTCACCTCCCCAACCTGCTCTTGTATAATGAATCTGCCCGTGCTGGCCTGAAAATTCTCAATCATATACCTAATCAGCAGGGTACGCATCTTAATAGATGGTATTTGCAGCATGTTGCGCAACGATGTATCAGCCACTCTAGCGCGTTGACCGCTCGATAGATCTGCAACAAGCTTGCACCAGTTCTCAACTGCGCATACTATTTCTCCATTCAGCTCGTCCATCCTGTTGAAAGAAAATATATAACTTCGTGACATTAGCTAACACTAAAGCAAAAATAACAATAGGCATGCAAAAATATAAAACTTTCTGGCAGTAGCTAACACTAATGCAAAAATAACACTAATGGAAATACAATACTATCACCATGTATACTGCAACATGCAGCCAAGTGTGTGCTGACATGAGGCAATAAAAAAATAACTACAATTGGTAATTGAATTTACTTGCATCTGATCAAGTTCTTTGAGTATCATTTAAATTATATAATCAATAAATTTAATATGGTAAACGGTTACTTATTCCTCTGGTTGTCTTACTAACAGGGTGATAAATTGTTCACCTGTAAATAAACTAGAGTCTATAGCAATGGTACCTATTTGAGGTTCATCAACATCTAATGTTAATAACTCTTTAATGTTCTATGTGCACAACAATATAATTGGATCATGTGACAAAAATATAATTGGATCTTGTGAAAAAAAATGTATTGCATCATGCTTCTCGAGAAACAACATCTTATTCTACCATGCTATGAAAGAACCAAAGAATGTTTTCATCTACGCCATCTGGTCAGAACACATCTAGTCCAGTTCATACTAGTTGAAAATATGTGGTAAACCTAAGTCCATCAAAGCAACGAGACGGAGGAAGTAGCTTGCTATGAAAGCGCGAGGGAAGGAGGACAATTTACTTGATCGGTCGACGAAGATGAAAGAAGTCGGCGATGCGTTCTCGACGTAGTTCGTCGAGGTCGGCCTTCACGTGCGGACGACCTTGATCTTCTTGGGGTTTTTGTGGCATGTGGGATGCGGCGGACGGAGCTGTCGACGCCTCGCCGGCAGGAGTCGATCTAGTCGACGACATGTGCGAGGAGGAGTAGATTATATACGAGGTCGAAGCCTAGGTCGTCGTAACTTCCCTGTGGCCAATCTCGCGATCTATATTTTCCTCCGTTGAAGCGAGGCTGAACGTGCTCCTCAATCGTAGGGATTAGGAACATATGGATTAGCACGATCCCAGAATTGTGTAACAGAACGGCAACTACTCCCGTGATCGACGTGCGTGTGATCGACGTGCATGGAAAGCGCAGCGTTGTGGGCTCCACAATATGGATCCGACACTTATTTGCGGTCTGGGCCGGCCCACCTACCTGCATTGTTTCTTCCCTCAAAATAAATATCATTGGTTCATCCCTAAAAAACTCTTTGTGACACGTATTAGTTATTGTATACTTGTATATGTTCAACAATATTTATAGTATCTCTATCATTTCTACAATATTATACATGCATCGAGTGTCGGAAATGAACGATACTTGTCATGCATGCATGCCATGGTCATCGTAGGTTACGGATTAAGTTTGGGATCATTTAGTGAGATCGTAGGTTACGCATAAACCACTTTCAGACCTGCCCTCCGGCAGACACGAATGGTCCTGCTTGTACATGGTGCATGTGGTTTGGGATCATTTGGTGGGACCATCAAGGAAAACCAATTTCAGACCTGACCTCCGGCAGACCTGAATGGTCCTGCTTGTACATGGTGCATGTGGAAGCATGCATGAGATGACCCCAACTTTTGGGAGCTTGTGGGCTTGGCCAATGTGGTCCCCCAGGTAAGGTGTGCACGAATTCGGACACAAAACGCACGTTGCGTCATGTGGGGGTAGTGTTGTAGGGTTTTGTCACCGGAAAACCCTAGAAAATGCATCGAGTGTCGCAAATGAACGATACTTGTCACGCATGCATGCCATGGTCATCATAGGGTATGCATGAAGTTTGGGACCATTTGGTGGGACCGTCAAGGAAAACCAATTTCAGACCTGATCTCCGGCAGACCCGAATGGTCCTGCTTGTAGATAGTGCATGTGGGGGCATGCATGAGATGACCCTAACTTTTGGGAGCATGTGAGGATGGCCAATGTGCCCCCTCCCCTCCCCCAGGCAAGGTGTGCACGAGTTCGGACACAAAACACACGTTGTGTCACGTGAGGGCAGTGTTGTAGGGTTTTGTCAACAGAAAAACCTTAGAAAATGCATCCAGTTTTGGAAATGAACGATACTCGTCATGCATGCTTGCCATGGTCATCCTAGGGTTTGCATACAGTTTGGTCTGAATTGGTGAGACCGAGAAGATAAATCTGCTCCTAGTACATGGTGCATGTGGAGGTATGCATGCGACTGTCCCAACTACATTTGATTTAATAATATTTGAAGTTTCAAACAGAAAATAAAATTTATAATTTGGAATGAAGAATTGAAATAATGAAGAAGTGCAATAGAACTTAACATATTATCAATTACATTTTGGAAATATTTCGAATATAAAGAAGAGAACAAATATTAGAATGAAGAAGTGAAATAAAACAGAACATTTTATCTTACAAATTAAAAATATTTAAAAAATAATAAAGATAAGAAATATTAGAATTAACAATTAAAATAAAACACACCATTTTAGTTTATATTTCGTAAATATTATCAATATACAAAAGAGAACGAACAAATGAAATAAAACACAACAGAATTTGGCATATTTTTTAAATTTTAGTAAACACTGTTAGAAATAATATAGAAAAAAGAGACTTGATTTTAAATATTACAAATATAAACAAGAAAAGAAACAAAGAAAATTTAAAACGTATCAGCGAGCGGAGTAAGGCTGCCCTGGGCCAGCCCGCCCGAATTGGGCCCAAGGCGGAGCCGCGCAGGGCACATCGCAGCGCACAGCCGTTGGGTGGTGGGAGTTCAGTCCCACCTCGCCAAGCGAGGGAGCGCTGCACCGGTTTATATACCCAGCTACGACTCCCCTCTCAAGCTCCTATCAATTGCAGGCAGTACATTGCCTAACTCTTGTCCCCTCTGCCCCGTGGGGCCTACTAGCAGCAGAGATAATATGCACCACGGGCCTGCATCCTGGCCCATGCAACACAGGGTTCCTAGTCGTATGCAGGCCGTGGAGTATGAATTCTCCTGCTCTGGTAGGTGGGCACTTTTTTTGGCATATTGCCATTTGTATTGATCTTCAAATCACACACTAAATTATACACATGCTCACTTGCATTCAATACATAATTTTTTGTGCATACATGACAAGTTAATGTTTTGACCTTCAAGTCATCTAATAAATTTTACACATGCTCACTTACATGTAATACACATGGATATTAATTGGATTTCAACAAAAATGAGGCCGTGGTGTATGAATTCTACTACCACATGCATGCAAGATGCATAGAGTGTCGGAAATGAACGGTAGTTGCCAGGCATGCTTGCTATGGTCATCGTAGGGTGTGCATAAAAGTTTGGTATCAATTGGTGAGACCGAGAAGAAGAACCTGCTTGTAGTACATGGTGCAAGTGGAGGCATACACGCGATTGTCCCAACTATATTTGATTTAATAATATTTCAAGTATGAAACAGAAAATAAAATTTATAATTAGGAAAGACAACCATGAAAAGTGAAATATGAGAGAACAATATATCATACATTATTTAAATTTATAACTGTCAGAACAAAGAAAATAGGAGAATATAGAAAACAAAAGAAAAAATTTGAATGAATAAGTGCAATAAAAGACAACATATTATCTTATATTTTGGAAATATTTCAAATATAAAGAAGATAACAAATATTACAATGAAGAAGTGAAATAAAACAGAACATTTTATCTTACAAACTAAAAATATTTTAAAAATAATAAAGATAAGAAATATTGGAATGAAGAATTAAGTTAAAACACAACATTTAAGTTCATATTTCGTAAATATTATCAATATATAAAAGAGTACGAACAAATGAAATAAAACACAACAGAATTTGGCATATTTTTTAAATTTTAGTAAACACTGTTAGAAATAATATAGAAAAAAGAGACTTGATTTTAAATATTACAAATATAAACAAGAAAAGAAACAAAGAAAATTTAAAACGTATCAGCGAGCGGAGTAAGGCTGCCTGGGCTAGCCCGCCCGAATTGGGCCCAAGGCGAAGCCGCGCAGGGCACATCGCAGCGCACAACCGTTGGGTGGTGGGAGTTTAGTCCCACCTCGCCAAGCGAGGAAGCGCCGCACCGGTTTATATACCCGGCTGCGACTCCCCTCTCAAGCTCCTATCAATTGCAGGCAGTACATTGCCTAACTCTCGTCCCTTCTGCCCCATGGGGCCTACTAGCAGCAGAGATAATCTGCACCACGGGCCTGCATCCTGGCCCATGCACCGCAGGGTTCCTAGTCGTATGCAGGCCGTGGAGTATGAATTCTCCTGCTCTGGTAGGTGGGCAATTTTTTTGGCATATTGCCATTGTGTATTGATTTGATCTTGAAATCACACACTAAATTATACACATGCTCACTTGCGTTCCATACACATATTTTTTTGCATATATGACAAGTTAATGTTTTGACCTTCAAGTCATTTTTTCAAAAACTGGCTTAAGTTAGACCAAATGGCCCCTCCGGAATGCGGTCATTTTTTCGACCACCTCTAAATGACCTCAACTTTGGCACACATGATCTATTGCACAAAAAAAGGTGGGTTCCAAAGGTTTTATATTTTTTTGAATTTTTTATTAATTTCTAATGCCCTCTAGACTGACCGGTCAAAACATCGGTCTATACCTCAGGAGGGCATTGTAAAAATTCTTTTTCCAAATTTTCTTTCATAGCCATGATTGGCACATGTGGGTCACCATGTTCAAGAAAGTTTGTGTGATTTGAAGGTGGTGGGAAAAATCACATTTTTTCAAAAACTGGCTTAAGTTAGACCAAATGGCCCCTCCGGAATGCGGTCATTTTTTCGACCACCTCCAAATGACCTCAACTTTGGCACACATGATCTATTGCACAAACAAAGGTGGGTTCCAAAGGTTTTATATTTTTTTGAATTTTTTATTAATTTATAATGCCCTCTAGACTGACCGGTCAAAACAGCGGTCTATACCTCAGGGGGGCATTGTAAAAAATTCTTTTTCCAAATTTTTTTTCATAGCCATGATTGGCACATGTGGGTCACCATGTTCAAGAAAGTTTGTGTGATTTGGAGGTGGTGGGAAAAATCACATTTTTTCAAAAACTGGCTTAAGTTAGACCAAATGGCCCCTCCGGAATGCGGTCATTTTTTCAACCACCTCCAAATGACCTCAACTTTGGCACACATGATCTATTGCACAAACAAAGGTGGGTTCCAAAGGTTTTATATTTTTTTGAATTTTTTATTAATTTATAATGCCCTCTAGACTGACCGGTCAAAACAGCGGTCTATACCTCAGGGGGGCATTGTAAAAAAATTCTTTTTCCAAATTTTCTTTCATAGCCATGATTGGCACATGTGGGTCACCATGTTCAAGAAAGTTTGTGTGATTTGGAGGTGGTGGGAAAAATCACATTTTTTCAAAAACTGGCTTAAGTTAAGACCAAATGGCCCCTCCGAAATGCGGTCATTTTTTCAACCACCTCCAAATGACCTCAACTTTGGCACACATGATCTATTGCACAAACAAAGGTGGGTTCCAAAGGTTTTATATTTTTTTGAATTTTTTATTAATTTATAATGCCCTCTAGATTGACCGGTCAAAACATCGGTCTATACCTCAGGGGGGCATTGTAAAAAATTCTTTTTCCAAATTTTCTTTCATAGCCATTATTGGCACATGTGGGTCACCATGTTCAAGAAAGTTTGTGTGATTTGGAGGTGGTGGGAAAAATCACATTTTTTCAAAAACTGGCTTAAGTTAGACCAAATGGCCCCTCCGGAATGCGGTCATTTTTTCGACCACCTCCAAATGACCTCAACTTTGGCACACATGATCTATTGCACAAACAAAGGTGGGTTCCAAAGGTTTTATATTTTTTTGAATTTTTTATTAATTTATAATGCCCTCTAGACTGACTGGTCAAAACATCGGTCTATACCTAGGGGGGGCATTGTAAAAAATTCTTTCTATATTTTTGAAATTATTTGAATTTATAATGCCCTCTTAAATTTGTTTACCTTTTTAATGCCCTCTTATTTTTTGAATTTTTTATTTATTAAACTAGGTTTACAAGATGGCTAGGATGGCCCATGCTTTTCCTTTTGTTTATTTTTTCCTTTTCCTTCACTTTACATAAAAATTACCTGAGCACTCCAAAAATAACATAAAATTTACATGACCCCTCAAATAATAACATACAAAAAATTCAAAAGGTATTTTTATCAAACACATCTTTTTGAATATGTATATTTTCTTTTCTTCTAAATTTATATTTAATTCCTTCACACTTTGATGATGGAATATTTGCTCTGTAATTGCAACATAGGTTCAAATGATGGAACATTTGATCTTTTTGCTTATTCAAATTATGAGTTGATGGAATGTGTGAGGATGAACAATTATCAGTAACTTTACTAAACCCCATGTACTATAATTCATGACAGCCATTTTGGAACATTGCGACATTCAATATTTGGTATAATTGGCACATGGGCACAGCATGTTGCACTTGCCCACAGCATAGACAAGTGTTGCAGCATGTCTCAAGCAACACTAAAGCGCCATTTGTTTTTTCACACCATCGAAACAACAACTAAACATGAAGGAAGCATTCACCACCATTAAAGATAAGGCCACACATATATAGATAGCATTCTAATAGGTAGCAGGCAGTTCACAACAGATCCAGTTCAACCACACAATACATTACATTAATATATCAAGTTTTCTCGCAGTTCAGACCCAGATGCAGCTTTCCCAAAAGTAAAACATCATCAAATATACTGATGATGAGTACGGCTTCCAGCTTCCGATGATCAGCATGATGTATGACTACATGTCAGGGTTTCTCAGGACCTTCAGGAGCGCCTTATGCTGACTAATGATCCTATAATCATGACTGGAGATCGATGTAGCCCGACAATGTTCCATCAGATGCTCCAATAACCCAGACCTGGGCTTGGCCTTGCTGCAGTAGGGGCACCGGTACTTTTCATTCCTCCAGTTGTAGTACTTGGCAGGTCCTTGGGCCCTGATCTTCAACACCTCCTTCTCTTCAAAGGACTCGACGTTCCCCTCGACCACATCATCTCCAGATTCATACTGCACAAATTAATGACTGACATTAATACATTATGCATTCAAAAACTATAAACACATAATACTAACTCAATGCAGAAATAACATTTGAACTAGGCCTTACCTCGTACGGCTCATCTTCATCAGACTCATATGGGTAGAACCCAGTCTTGTCCCACTTCCTCTTGTTGCCCACAAGATCCTCCTCCTCCTGCTATATTGTCAAACAAGCACATCAATTACAATGAATTGAATTGCAGTTCACAGAATGTCATTACAAACAAAATTGTGAATGTGAACCACATTGGTATGTTGCAAGTGACCAAATGCTTTTCTTATAAATACAGAATCTAAGCAATCAATCAACAGACAAATGATGTCCTTCATAAATGCTAATGAAAATGCAAGCTGGATTCTTGACATTCCCTAGATAAACCCAACACTTTACTTTTGAGGGAATTACCCCCCCCCCCCACACACACTACTTAATGGAAACATATAGTATATTTTGTTGCTAGGATCCTGCGTTGGAATGTTTAGTTCACACTTTACATATAGTATATACTAATTACAAAAGCCAACTACAAATTTTAATATGCACAAATTATTGTTTTTGGGACAATGCAGCAAAGCTCCTACACATATTAACATAATGCAGTAGTTAATTAGGTACAACTTCAACTATAAATGCATACATCTCCAACAAACATCTAAAATTTCATTACTTACCTAAACAACAACAAATTATACTATAGATGAATCTTGTATCATCTAAATAAATTCATTGGCACATCTTAATTAATGCATTCCAAATCAAATATGTTTCCATCCAGTATCATTGAACCACAGATCAAATCAAATAATCATAAATGTCAGCAGCATTGAACTACAGATCTAATAATCATATGACATCTATCTGACCTTAAATTCCCCCTTAAATAAGGTATTCATCCTCATACTAATTAAATTCTAACAAGCAAAAATTCAACTACTAATCTAATAAGCATCTGGAAAAAACCCAAGATGCTTTTATCTCTGAAGCAACGGCATTGCAGAGGATGTTCAATGCTGTCAACATCTCTGATGCAACGACAAAATTCCTCTACTAACCCAAAGTAAATAAGCATAGACTGCCCCTTCCCCTTGACCACGCTTCCCCTCTCCTTAAGAAGCCCCAATCCAGCACAAAAAAATCCAGCCCTTGAGAAGCTCTTTTTGATTAACATGACAACACCCAGTACATGAGCACATCCTTCACTATATTTACAACCAAACTAATGCACCATCTAATCACCTCACGTAGACAATTTCCAAAAACACAAGGCCATGCACAACCCATCTCATAGCCTCTGCCTGACAGGCATCAATCAAGCATCAAATAACTGCAACTATGACAACATGCATCAATCAAGCATCTAAGAATTGCAACTATGACCGCCATAATCCCTAGAACTAAGCATCCATTTAATTAATCATCAAGCCAAAGAACTAAAGCAGGCACCAACCCAAACCAATACAGAAGTATATATTTGACTCCAAACACCTAAAGAATTGCAAAAATTCCACTACTAATCTAATAAGCATCTAAAAAAACACCATCCCTCAATCTGGCTACTTCTAACCTAATCTAATAATCATATGTGGTCCACCATTCTTGCACGAATCAAATACAGGAAAACCCTAATGCAGAGAAAACCCTACCTCCAACAAATCTAACCAAGCAAAGTTCTGGCCACAAACCCTACAATCTAAAAACTACCAACTAAAAGTTAGCCGCAGATACCTTCTGCTCCGCTTCCTCCTTGTCGGAGCCGGCCTCCACCTTCTCCACCTCATGTGCGTCGTCGGAGCCCGCCCCCACCTTCTGCGCCTCGCCAGAGCCCGCCTCCACCTTCTGCGCCTCGCCGGAGTTGGCCAGAGCGGGCGCATCTGGCTGGACCGCGCCGTTGCGGCCCACCCCTGCCTTCTCCAGATCTCCAGCGGAGGGAGCACCGCACTGGACGCCGGCACGCCCCCTCACAAAGGTGCCCGCAGCGATCTGCCGCGCCTGCTCCACCAGATCTGCGCCCCAATCGGGGCGCTCGCCTCCTGCGTCCGCCATTGCGATGGAGAGGATGCGGTGAGGGAGACGAGGAGGTTGGAGAGGAGAGGGAGTGGGGAATGGAGAGTGGAGAGAGGGAGACGATGCGGCGGGGGGAAATGGTGGGCGATGCGGCCGGAGGTGGTTGCCGTCCACATTTATACGATGGGACAGTTTTGGCAACTACCTGTGACACGTGCTGCCCCACGCGCGGGCGGCTTAATTTTTTTTGCAGGGGGCGCGCGGGCGCGGGCGGCTTCACGCGTGCACGAAAGGCCGCCGTATACGGACGGGTATACGATCTAACTGGGCCCGTACGGGCCTCCCAGGGCTCCTCGACGGCTATACGCGGGGGCAACAAAGATGATCGTGCCCCTTGTTATGAACCGTTTTTGGTTCATCCTGGCCGTTGATGTGTTTTCCCACCCCGCGTTCAGCCCAGGGGGGAGCACCGGAGCAGAAACGGCATACAGGTTGTTCAGATTACAAACTTAGGATACAAGGGATAGAGAAGAATATATTCGGTTACAAGAGATAGAACTAACTTAAACAACCAATGTATATCTACAAGTCCAACCTGGCTAAACCTGTCGCATGTAGTATGTTTAACAGTGTGCATGATTGATTGACTGCATGTTGTGTTTGACGGATGTCATAAAGATACAGGATCAACCTTAAACTCTTTGATATTCCCATCTTTTCGGCTTTGACTCATGAACTCACCTCGGTTAGCTTCCAGCTTATGACAAAAATGTTGGTAGCTGGGCATGCATGTAAAATTCTGCAGTGGTGACCTTGGAATCCTTGTTGATATTTAGCCTGTGATCTCGCTCGCTTACAAGCTTATGTTTCCTGAGAGAAAGGGAGCGCAGGGGAAAATGTTCGGCATCGTGATCTTTAGCCTGCTTTGCATTTTCCTTCTATATTATCCTGTTTACATCTGCTAATTTCTGCTATATGCTGCCGGTTCCAGGTCATAAACTTGTGAATCACAAAAATAAGTAGTGCTGATTTGTGACGAGAGCACACACACATATACCAGTACAGCACCACAGAATCTGTCCCTTTTTTCTCCCTATTTTCCCAACATCACATAGTCAAAGCAACTCTAGCCGATCCCTAAAAAATAGCTGATCCCCTAAATAATAGAGTGTCCGGTTGAGTAAGCTTAGTGGAGTATTTATACTCCATTAACTTTTGACCAGACCTATCCGATCTCCTAAATTATTTAGTGGAATAAAACTTATTTTTGTCATTTGCATTTCATTTTTGGCCACCAAAACAAATTCCGTTGCTTCTTTATTTCATTGAATGACATTTTATACTCCCTCTGTTTCTAAATATAAGTCTTTTTATAGATTCCAATATGGACTACATACGGAGCAAAATAATTGAATCTAAACTCTAAACTACGTCTGTATACATCCGTGTGTAGTCCATTTTGAAATCTCAAAAAGGGCTTATATTTACGAACGGAGGGAGTACATCGGAGTACATTATTATCGGAGTACAAGTTCATCAATTCTTTGCTACAAGAATGAAACAAAGAAAACAAGAATCGCGATTATAGTACATTTTAATAGAAATCCAACTTCCATAACTGCTCCCAGTAGTTGGATTAATATTATCTCTCAGTCTTCATTGTTTATTCTCTCACTTGGATTCTCGAGCTTGCACACTTCTTTCTTCTTCAGTTCCACATAATTTGACATTGCGCCGCCTCTAGTCTCTACTCTAGCAAGGAGTGCACGAACATCTATCAAATTTCTCGCTATCAGTAGATCGATGTAATCTTCTCCCCAAAACCAAGACTCGCATCCATCCTACACACAAATTTGAGCAAACAATGATCTACAAATTGCGATGAATCCGATAAACAACCAGATAAAAAGACGCACTCAAGCCAGCCTTTTGGCACTTGGAGAACACCCATCCGCGATGTTCTGGCGTGGTCGAAACTCGGCGCATCACGTGCCACGGGCAGTCGTCGCACTTTATGACCGGCAATGGGGAGCCGACAAGCTGTTGGGCCACTGCTTGACTGGAAGGAGTTGGTCGCGGATCAGGCATCAAATGTTGAAAATAGTTTAAATTTGCGCACAATAACAAGTCTATGCAAGCCATGAATGGATTGTTGTGCATTGATGCTTGATTGAGATAGCTTGGTATAGACATTTTGAATTTTGTTGAGCTAGTGATGTGTGTTCGTGTGTGGCAATAAAAAGGGTGAAAACATGCAATTTGTCAGGTAGAAATACTCCTACTAGTGATCCGTTGAAACAGTCATCAATTCATCATCACAGATGTCACAGTGAGAGATCCCCAAGACCGCGAGAATAAAAATGATAAGATGCATCCATGTTTCCCTACAAAAAGATGAGCATGTATATTTTCCTGAACTTGATGAGCACATTATGGATGCTGTCCTGTGGCAGCCGTTACATGCTGAAGCAACTTTAGTTCTACAGAACATAGTAACTGTGCGTGCTGAAACCACAGCCAGATTTCTCTCTAAACAGATCAGTCATAAACAACTACAATAAACCCAAACTCATCCAGATTTTCTCCAAAATGAGAGTTTGACAAACTACCACCATCGTCCTAATGTAGCACAACCCCTGCATCCATTAGTTCCAGGAAACCTAAAAAGTAAAGAAAATGTATTAGGGACGTTTGACTCAACATGGAAAAGACCGAGTAAACACGAGTGCTATTGTAGTCTAAAATCTATCTCCCCTCCAAAAATGAAACAGAAAGTGGGTCAGAGGCTCCGGGAGTTAGCATCCGAGCAACATGTTTACTTTACAGCACAGAATTACAACATTATTGTTTGTTTGCAAATATTCTAGCAATCTTCAATTTTAGACTTTATCAATTGTTATACTACCTCTGTAAACTAATATAAGACGTTTTGGATCACTAAAGTAGTGACTCAAAATGTCTTATATTACCAGAGGGAGTAACATTGAAGGAAACAGAAAGAAGCAGTCATCAATACCACTAGGAAAAACAAAGCAGTCCTGACAATGCGAATGGATGATCAACAAAGAAGCATTATATAAGAGAATAATACCCAGAGATGCATAAGCTGCCTGCCAGATTCATACCCATTCCCTACTTCTAGATGAAACTAACCAGATCATCTGTTGATTCCAAGCCATCCTTCTTGCCTGAAAAAAAGTTATCCTCGGTCAAGGTAGTACAGTATAATATAAACTTAAACAAGAGACGCAATATTGCTAACCCAGAACAATTTATAACAGTATAAACACTATGTGTTGTTACTTGCTATGCACATAGTAGTCTCGTGCGAATAGATATGATTTTGATCTTACTGAGGTACAACTACACCAAATACGGGCTAACAAGTCGGTCTAACTAGATCAATAGTACCAATCCTAGTAGGAGTATTTGATTGCAATTCATGTTCGGATCTTATTGACAACGTCAATTCGACACCGAAATTCATCCATGTGTATGTTTCCACATTATGACCCATGAACAATTCATAATCTTCTGTCCAAGCACTACCTATCAAGCAAATGCAAAACTGAAAAGTAAGGAGATATATATTGGTAGCAGTTAAAACAAGCAGGTGATTACATACCTGCCGTTGCCGTGGGGATCCGGCTTGATCCAAGCCACGGTGGAAGCACGCATGGTACCAGAGAAAAGTACTCGTCTTCAAGCCGAGAGGCCCCGACCACCTTCCCATTGTACATGTCCACGACGAGGACGTGCTCGCCGGCCTTGATGTAAATGACACTGGCGTCGAGAGGGTCAAGGACGGCGATCTGCGGCGCCGATTGAGCCGAGTTCTCCTGCCACGGGTAGCCTCCGTCCGCCAACACCTTCCTGAGCGACACCTGGTGCTCCAGCTTCCACCCGTTGCCCTCGCCGTCGTCGAGCGCATATGAGCTGAGCAGAAACGGCCCGCCCGGAGTCACCTCGGCGTAGCGCAGCCTCCCCTCGCTCACGTCGATGCGCCGGCGCTTGGCCAGCTCCATCATGAACAGCGCCCGTTCCTCGACTTTGTTGAGATCTCGTTCGTCCGCACATGCAGGCGCGGGCAGCACGCTGCCGCTGGGCAGCTCGACGAAGCGGATCTCCGGCCGGTCGGCGAAGGGGTCGACGGAGATGGCGCCCAATGTCAGGTCGACCCACCACAGGCGGCCGTCGAAGGCAACCGTCTCCTGGTTCATCTCCATCTCGCGCGGGAGCAGCGGTCCGCCGGGCGAGCCCATCATCACCGTCTTCCACTTGCCTTGGTCGGAGAGGAAGCGCGCAAGGGCGGAGCCATTGAAGACGAGGTCGGCGACGGCGAACCTGTCGGGCGGCCCGCACCCGAGCCCTCCGTCAGCCTGAGTGAGGAGGCCCATGCGGTGGACGACGAGGATCTTCCTGCAGCCGCCGATGTCGGGGAGGCGGAGCATCTGGCCGGTGAGGGGGTTGCAGACGAAGCGCTGGATCTCGGGGTTCCTGGTGAGGTCCCAGGAGGTGCAGGGGCCCTCCGCCCGGAGGTCGTGGTAGCTGAGCAGGAGGTGGCCGTCGCCGCTGGCGGCGCCGACGTGGCCGAAGAGGACCTGGACGACGTTGCCGCCGAGGTATTGGACCCTGCCGCCGTCCGCGGTGGGGCGTGCCGTGGGGTCGATGAGGTGCGCCGGGGCGGAGATGCTGGAGACGCCCGGAGGGTCCACGGGGCGGAAGCACGCGGTCTGGGCCGACGAAGACCGGTCAACCTCGGCCGAGTGGTCGATGATGGCCCATGGTGGCGGGTGCGAGGAGGCGGCGCCGGTAGAGAGGGAGCGGCGAAGGCGGCGCCGGCGGTGGAGAGGTAGCGACCGGAGACGGCAGCGGTGGAGAGGGCCAGGAGGCGGCGGAGCGACATGGTGTGGTCCGTCCGTCTGGTGGATGTGTTGGGTGACTAGCTCCTTGCTGTGGATAGTCAGTGTGCAGTCTTCCCTTCCTGACAAAAAAAAAAGGTTGCAACTTTAATTCCAAGTTCAAAAAACCAAGTACAGTTTGCTTTTTTTTTAGCATCGCATACACTCACCCCTATGAACGCACACACGCACACCCTATCCCTATGAGCACCTCCGAGAGACTGAGCCGGCATATCATCTTGAGATTTACGAAGTCACCGTAGGCGCTTCGTTGTCGACGGAAACGTCTCCTCCCACTGAAAGCGCATCACCGGAAATCCTGAAATAAATCCAGAAATAATGCAAGCACCAGGATTTGAACCCTAGTGGGTTGGCTATACCACTGTCCACCTAACCAACTCAACCACATGTTGATTCGCAGTACAGTTTGCTTTTGATATCGGAATTTGTGGTAGTACATATATTTTCAGAGTGGTTTTGTGGAGATATTTTGTCAATAAAAAAAGAGAACCGTTTCTTGTGGGCCCGTCACCATGCAGCAGTGTCACATAGGCATGGGTGGGGCTGCGGCCAGAAGGCTCGCCAGGAAGCTTTCAAATTAGTTCAAAAAAAACTTTGAATTTCATTTATAGTATGAAAAAAAATGGTTGTATAGAGAACTCTTAGGGCGTCCACATTGTGTGCTGAATTGAGTTGCAAACTTTCACCACTCATCCACCAGTCCATCACTCATCTACCGTCGTCGAAGATGGGCATTTGCCACTACGAACGCCCTGGCCAGCCGAATATGCTACTGCAGGCCTGACTGCAGAGCTCCGCGGTGGAGTAGTGCCGAGCTCAGGCGACGGCCATTGGCACGGGGTGGCTACAGCACGGGAGACCGAGGGCTTAGGAGCTTGAGGGATGCTTGGCCAGGCCGAGGTGCATGAGAGATGCACGGTAGGCGCTGCCGGCGGTGCCCAACGAGGCTGGGGTGGTAGGGAGCATCGTCAAGGCAAATTTTCATATATTTGCCTTGGCAAACACAACTTTTCATATATTTTTAATACAAAACTAAAAAAAGCAAATTTCAATGTGTTCCCATGGCAAATTATACTGATGAATGCCGAATTAAGACGTGTTTGCCATGGCATCTTCGTGCAGCTATTGCGAGCAAAGAAATAGTTTGTACTAGTCTCATGGCAAATACAGTTCCAGACCCATGGCTAAAAGAAACCTGTTCTTGGCAAATTTTGAAGTGTCGTGGCATTTTTATTTTGTTTGCTCTACATAATGGCAAATTTTTATAAGTTTCTGTTCTTCTCCTTCAAAAGATATGTAGAACATACTGTTCTATATCATGGCATTTGCCATGACCTATATAGAATTTTTAAAATTTGCCATGTTTATTTGTACTATATTTTTGTTTCTATATTGCCATCATGATTTGGTTTCCCATTGGATCCATGAGAAACAAAAGCTTTTGCTTTGGGACTGTACAAGAAGCAGCGTTGCAGCAGGGCCTTTTTATCCTCTTGGCCACCGATCGATCCCAGTGGTTCTTCTGTGTCTGCAAAAGGGAAAAACGGGCAGCCTTTCCCTTTGTTTTGCTGTCCTTGGTGTTTCCCATGCTCAAAGTCTGCATGGATGGACAAGGCGCCTGTGTTGTGTTTGTACCGCTGTCGCCAAGCGTGTTGATCTCAAAAAGAAAGAGAGGTGCCCCAGTTGGCCGAAGCAGGTTATGGTATGGACTTCGAGCTCCCGGCAAAAACCCAAACTAAGATGCATAAATGTGCCGCCCATTTCTTCACAAATTTGGCAACGGTTGCTGGATTCCCTAGTATTGTTTAGGACAATTTCAACGCGCCGACGCACGTGGATACGGAATTGATCCGTTTTTATTCTGTTTGGGTTGGTCAGTCGGACGCTGATGTCCGCTTTTAGCCATGAGCGTGTAGATGCACTCATTTCGGATTTAGGTGTTTGAAAAACTAAATCCAATCAAACACTAAAAAAATATAAACTTAACATTTAAACTGTTGACGAAATCCACTTACATTAATTTAAATTTAAAAACTAAAATTTAAAACTTTTTCAAAAGTAGCCCCACAACCCACAGTCCAAGGCGTCGTCATCCTCAGATCGACGAACGTCGGCGCCTCCATCCACGGGAAGGCCTGGTAGTAGGCCGCCAGCGCCACCTGCTGCTACCTGATGCAGTAGCAGCACGCGGAGGGCGCCGGTTGCTGCTGCACCGCCAGCACTACGGCTTGGCCGACCTCGCCCGATCTGCCGCTTGTCGCTCGGCCTCCAACGTCCGACACTTTTAGGACGTGCTTCTTAGCCTATTTGTCAGTCACGCCTAGCCAAACCGACGTGCACAATACATAGACCTGCACGGTGCTCGTCCACACCCAGAACTGCATGCCGGATGCTGGTGGCGCGTTGGCCTCAACGTCGGCCGTAGGCGGTGCTGGTGGCGTGTTGGCCTCAACGTCTGTCGTAGGCGGTGCTGGTGACGATGGAGGCGTGTTGGCCTCAAGGCCGACTGCAAAATATGACACGGCCTTCGCAAGGCCCGGCCACCTAACGAGCTCCTGGAGCTCCGATTCCTTGTCGGGCCACCTGTTGGCGTTCCCAGCCGCCAATGAGCGACATGAAAGCCAATGGTCGCTATGTCGGTGCTCGCCGAGGAGGCAATGAAAAACACAACGAAGAAGACCAAGAAAGCGGTACCGATCGAGGAGGCGGTGAAGAAGATGGCCAAGATAGCGGCTCCAGTGCCTCGTCCTCATCCGGCGCCTCGGGCACCATCTCCGGCTCTAGTGCGTCTGGTCGCCGTTGCCGGCAACAAGGGTCATGTGCGCTAAGTGGTCAATGAAATGCCTTAAAGGTAACAAATGCATTTTTCATTTCGGACGATGCATTGTGCAATGATTGCTTGCGATCGATGGTTGATGGATTTGTGTCATTACAAAAATCCATGCATGTGTTTGTCCTTTCATGTTGAGTAGGCCGTGAGCAAACTGAGACGCCGCGGGTTAAGTGAGCTAGCAAAAAGTCCTACACTTATGAAAATTGACTTACGTGAATAGGTGTCTTCTCTCATCCAGTGCCGGAGCTTCAGCTGGGCCAACCTGGGTCGCCGCCCCCAGCCCATGAAGTTTTTTCAAAATAAATACTACTCCCTCCGTCTCATAATGTAAGATGTTTTTTGACACTACACTAGTGTCATTATGGGACAGAGGGAGTAGTAACTGGCCCATATATCTAGTAATCAACGTCCAAATCTCCTTCTGCTTGCCCCCTAACCCCCCTCCCCCCCCCCCCCCCCCCGAAAACTGTTGGAAATATGCCCTAGAGGCAATAATAAATTGGTTATTATTATATTTCCTTGTTCATGATAATCGTTTATTATCCATGCTATAATTGTATTGATAGGAAACTCAGATACATGTGTGGATACATAGACAGCACCATGTCCCTAGTAAGCCTCTAATTGACTAGCTCGTTGATCAATAGATGGTTACGGTTTCCTGACCATGGACATTGGATGTCGTTGATAACGGGATCACATCATTAGGAGAATGATGTGATGGACAAGACCCAATCCTAAGCCTAGCACAAAGATCGTGTAGTTCGTTCGCTTAAGCTTTTCTAATGTCAAGTATCATTTCCTTAGACCATGAGATTGTGCAACTCCCGGATACCGTAGGAGTGCTTTGGGTGTGCCAAACGTCACAATGTAACTGGGTGGCTATAAAGGTACATTACAGGTATCTCCGAAAGTGTCTGTTGGGTTGGTACGAATCGAGACTGGGATTTGTCACTCCGTGTAAACGGAGAGGTATCTCTGGGCCCACTCGGTAGGACATCATCATAATGTGCACAATGTGATCAAGGAGTTGATCACGGGATGATGTGTTACGGAACGAGTAAAGAGACTTTCCGGTAACGAGATTGAACAAGGTATAGGGATACCGACGATCGAATCTCGGGCAAGTATCGTACCGCTAGACAAAGGGAATTGTATACGGGATTGATTAAGTCCTTGACATCGTGGTTCATCCGATGAGATCATCGTGGAGCATGTGGGAGCCATCATGGGTATCCAGATCCCGCTGTTGGTTATTGACCGGAGAACGTCTCGGTCATGTCTGCATGTCTCCCGAACCCGTAGGGTCTACACACTTAAGGTTCGATGACGCTAGGGTTATAAAGGAAGTTTGTATGTGGTTACCGAATGTTGTTCGGAGTCCCGGATGAGATCCCGGACGTCACGAGGAGTTCCGGAATGGTCTGGAGGTAAAGATTCATATATAGGAAGTGCTATTTCGGCCATCGGGACAAGTTTCGGGGTCATCGGTATTGTACCGGGACCACCGGAAGGGTCCCGGGGGTCCACCGGGTGGGGCCACCTATCCCGGAGGGTCCCATGGGCTGAAGTGGGAAGGGATCCAGCCCAAAGTGGGCTGGGGCGCCACTTTCCCCTAGGGCCCATGCGCCTAGTGTGGGGAAACCCTAAAAGAAAGAGTCCTAGGAGGGGAAGGCACCTCCTAGGTGCCTTGGGGGGGAGGGAATCCTCCCTTGGCCGCCACCCCTTTTCCCATCTAGGGCTGCCGCCCCCCCTAGGGGTGGGAACCCTAGAGGGGGCGCACCCTCCTCCCCTCCTCCTATAAATAGTGAGGCCTAGGGGCTGCCCAACACATGATTTGATCTCTCCCTGTTGGTGCAGCCCTCCCTCTCTTTCTCCTCATATCTCCTGTGGTGCTTGGCGAAGCCCTGCAGGATTGCCATGCTCCTCCATCACCACCACGCCGTTGTGCTGCTGCTGGATGGAGTCTTCCTCAACCTCTCCCTCTCTCCTTGCTGGATCAAGGCATGGGAGACGTCACCGGGCTGTACGTGTGTTGAACGCGGAGGTGCCGTCCGTTCGGCACTAGGATCATCGGTGATTTGGATCACGACGAGTACGACTCCATCAACCCCGTTCTCTTGAACGCTTCCGCTTAGCGATCTACAAGGGTATGTAGATGCACTCTCCTTCCCCTCGTTGCTGGTCTCTTCATAGATAGATCTTGGTGACACGTAGGAAAATTTTGAATTTATGCTACGTTCCCCAACAGTGGCATCATGAGCTAGGTCTATGCGTAGTTTCTATGCACGAGTAGAACACAAAGTAGTTGTGGGCGTTGATTTTGTTCAATATGCTTGCCGTTACTAGTCTTATCTTGATTCGGCGGCATCGTGGGATGAAGCGGCCCGGACCAACCTTACACGTACTCTTACGTGAGACCGGTTCCACCGACAAACATGCACTAGTTGCATTAGGTGGCTGGCGGGTGTCTGTCTCTCCCACTTTAGTCGGATCGGATTCGATGAAAAGGGTCCTTATGAAGGGTAAATAGCAATTGGCATATCACGTTCTGGTCTTTGCGTAGGTAAGAAACGTTCTTGCTAGAAACCCATAGCAGCCACGTAAAACATGCAAACAACAATTAGAGGACGTCTAACTTGTTTTTGCAGGGTATGCTATGTGATGTGATATGGCCAAAAGGATGTGATGAATGATATATATGATGTATGAGATTGATCATGTTCTTGTAATAGGTATCACGACTTGCATGTCAATGAGTATGACAACCGGCAGGAGCCATAGGAGTTGTCTTTATTTATTTATGACCTGCGTGTCAACTTAAAAGTCATGTAATTACTTTACTTTATTGCTAAAGCGTTAGCCATAGTAGTAGAAGTAATAGATGATGAGACAACTTCAAGAAGACACGATGATGGAGATCATGATGATGGAGATCATGGTGTCATGCCAGTGACAAGATGATCATGGAGCCCCAAGATGGAGATCAAAGGAGCTATATGATATTGGCCATATCATGTCACTATTATTTGATTGCATGTGATGTTTATCATGTTTATACATCTTATTTGCTTAGAATGACGGTAGTAAATAAGATGATCCCTTACAACAATTTCAAGAAGTGTTCTCCCCTAACTGTGCACCGTTGCTAAAGTTCATCGTTTCGAAGCACCACGTGATGATCGGGTGTGATAGATCATTACGTTCACATACAACGGGTGTAAGACAGTTTTACACATGCAAAACACTTAGGTTAACTTGACGAGCCTAGCATGTGCATAGACATGGCCTCGGAACACAGAAGACCGAAAGGTCGAGCATGAGTCGTATGGTAGATACGATCAACATGAAGATGTTCACCGACGTTGACTAGTCCGTCTCACGTGATGATCGGACACGGCCTAGTTGACTCGGATCATGTAATCACTTAGATGACTAGAGGGATGTCTATCTGAGTGGGAGTTCATAAGATGAACTTAATTATCCTGAACATAGTCAAAAAGGTCTTCGCAAATTATGTCGTAACTCGCGCTTCTGTTCTACTGTTTCGTTATGTTACTAGAGAAAATTTAGTTGAAAGTTGATAGTAGCAATTATGCGGACTAGGTCCGTAAACTGAGGATTGTCCTCATTGCTCAATAGAAGGCTTATGTCCTTAATGCACCGCTCAGTGTGCTGAACCTCGAACGTTGTCTGTGGATGTTGCGAACATCTGACATACACATTTTGATAACTACATGATAGTTCAGTTAAACGGTTTAGAGTTGAGGCACCGAAGACGTTTTTGAAGCGTCGCGAAACATATGAGATGTTTCGAGGGCTGAAATTGGGATTTCAGGCTCGTGCCCACGTCAAGAGGTATAAGACCTCCGACGATTTTCTTAGCCTGCAAACTAAGGGAGAAAAGCTCAATTGTTGAACTTGTGCTCAGATTGTCTGAGTACAACAATCGCTTGAATCGAGTGGGAGTTGATCTTCCAGATGAGATAGTGATGTTTCTCCGAAGTCATTACCACCAAGCTGCTAGAGCTTCGTGATGAACTATGATATATCAGGGACATATATGATGATCCTTGAGATATTCGCGATGTTTGACACCGCGAAAGTAGAAATCAAGAAGGAGCATCAATTGTTGATGGTTGGTGAAACCACTAGTTTCAAGAAGGGCAAGGGCAAAAAGGGATGCTTCATGAAACGGCAAATCAGCTGCTGCTCTAGTGAAGAAACCCAAGGTTGAACCCAAACCCGAGACTAAGTGCTCTGTAATAAGGGGAACAGCCACTGGAGCAGAATTACCCTAGATACTTGGTAGATGAGAAGGCTGGCAAGGTCGATAGAAGTATATTGGATATACATTGTGTTGATGTGTACTTTACTAGTACTCCTAGTAGCACCAGGGTATTAGATACCGGTTCGGTTGCTAAGGGTTAGTAACTCGAAATAAAAGCTACGGAATAAACGGAGACTAGCTAAAGGTGAGATGACGATATGTGTTGGAAGTATTTCCAAGGTTGATCAAATATCGTACGCTCCCTCTACCATCGAGATTGGTGTTTGCGTTGAGCATAGACATGATTGGATTATGTCTATCGCAATACGGTTATTCATTTAAAGAGAATAATGGTTACTCTGTTCATTTGAATAATACCTTCAATGGTCTTACACCTGAAATGAATGGTTTATTGAATCTCGATCGTAGTGATACACATGTTCATGCCAAAAGATAGTAATGATAGTACCACCTACTTGTGGCACTGCCACGTAAGTCATATCGGTATAAAACGCATGAAGAAGCTCCATGTTGATGGATCTTTGGACTCACTCATTTTTGAAAGGTTTGAGACATGCGAACCATGTCTGTTGGTGTATATGCATGAAGAAACTCCATGCAAATGGACCATTTGGACTCACTTGATTTTGAATCACTTGAGACATGCAAATCATACCACATGGGCAAGATGACTGAAAGCCTCGTTTTCAGTAAAATGGAACTAGAAAGCAACTTGTTGGAAGTAATACATTTTGATGTGTGCAGTCCAATGAGTGCTGAGGCGTGTAGTGGATATCGTTATGTCCTTACTTCACGAATGATTTGAGTAAATGTTGAGTATATTTACTTGATGAATCACGTGTCTGAATTATTGAAAGGTTCAAGTAATTTCAGGGTCAAGTTGAAAGATCGTCGTGACAAGAGGATAAAATATCTATGATATGATCATAGAGATGAATATCTGAATTACGAGTTTGGCACAGAATTAAGACATTGTGGAAATTGTTTCACAACTAATACAGCCTGGAACACCATAGTGTGATGGTGTGTCCGAACATCATAACTGCACCCTATTGGATATGATGCATACCATGATGTCTCTTATCGAATTACCATGATAGTTTATAGGTTAGGCATTAGAGACAACCGCATTCACTTTAAATAGGGCACCACGTAATTCCGATGAGGTGACACCGTATGAACTATGGTTTAGAGAAACCTAAGCTGTCATTTCTTAGAAGTTTGGGGTTGCGACGCTTATGTGAAAAAGTTTCAGGCTGATAAGCTCGAACCCAAAGCGGATAAATGCATCTTCATAGGACACCCAAAAAAACAGTTGGGTATACCTCCTGTCTCAGATCCGAAAGCAATAAGGGATTGTTTCTAGAATCGGGTCCTTTCTCGAGGAAAAGTTTCTCTCGAAAGAATTGAGTGGGAGGATGGTGGAGACTTGATGAGGTTATTGAACCGTCTCTTCAACTAGTGTGTTGCAGGGCACAGGGAGTTGTTCCTGTGGCACCTACACCAATTGAAGTGGAAGCTTATGATAGTGATCATGAAACTTCAGATCAAGTCACTGCCAAACCTCGTGGGATGACAAGGATGCGTACTACTTCAGAGTGGTACGTAATCCTGTCTTGGAAGTCATGTTGCTAGACAACGATGAACCTATGAGCTATGGAGAAGCGATGGTGGGCTCGGATTCCGATAAATGGCTCGAGGCCATAAAATCCGAGAGAGGATCCATGTATGGAAACAAAGTGTAGACTTTGACAGAACAGCTCGATGGTCGTGAGGCTGTTGAGTATAGATGGATTTTAAAAGGAAGACGGACAATGATGGTAAATGTCACCATTAAGAAAGCTCGACTTGTCATTAAGAAGTTTCCCGACAAGTTCAAGGAGTTGACTACGATGAGACTCTCTCACTCGTAGCGATGCTAAGAGTCTGTTGGAATTATATTAGCGATTACTACATTATTTATGAAATCTTGCAGATAGGATGTCAAAACATTGTTTCCTCGATGATTTTTCTTGAGGAAAGGTTGTATGTGATACAACCAGAAGGTTTTGTCAATTCTGAAAGATGCTAATAAGTATGCAAAGCTCCAGCTATCCTTCTGAGGACTGGAGTAAGCATCTCGGAGTTGGAATGTATGCTTTGATGAGATGATCAAAGATTTTGGGTGTATACAAAGTTTATGAGAAACTTGTATTTCCAAAGAAGTGAGTGGGAGCACTATAGAATTTCTGATGAATATATGTTGTTGACATATTATTGATCAGAAATGACGTAGAATTTCTGGAAAGCATATAGGGTTATTTGGAAAGTGTTTTTCAATGGAAAGCCTGGATTAAGCTGTTTGAACATTGAGCATCAAGATCTATAAGGATAGATCAAAACGCTTAATGGTACTTTCAAATGAGCACATACCTTGACATGATCTTGAAGGTGTTCAAGATGGACCAGTCAAAGAAGGAGTTCTTGCCTGAGTTGTAAGGTATGAAGTTAAGACTTAAAGCTCGACCACGGTAGAATAGAGAGAAAGGACGAAGGTCGTCCCCTATGCTTAAAACGTAGGCTCTACAGTATGCTATGCTGTGTACCGCACCTGAAGTGTGCCTTGCCTTGAGTCAGTCAAGGGGTACAAGAGTGATCCAAGAATGGATCACAGGACAGCGGTCAAAGTTATCCTTAGTAACTAGTGGACTAAGGAATTTTCTCGATTATGGAGGTGGTAAAAGAGTTCGTCGTAAAGGGTTACGTCGATGCAAGCTTAACACCTATCCGGATAGCTCTGAGTAGAGATACCGGATACGTATAATGGAGCAACAATTTAGAATAGCTCCAAGTAGAACAGTTATTTGGAATAGCTCCAAATAGAACGTGGTAGCTACATCTAGGAGATGACATAGAGATTTGTAAAGCGCACACGGATCTGAAAGGTTCAGACCCGTTGACTAAAACCTCTCTCACAAGCAACATGATCAAACCCAGAACTCATTGAGTGTTAATCACATAGTGATGTGAACTAGATTATTGACTCTAGTAAACTCTTTGGATGTTGGTTACATGGCGATGTGACCTGTGAGTGTTAATCACATGGCGATGTGAACTAGATTATTGACTCTAGTGCAAGTGGGAGACTGTTGGTATGCCCTAGAGGCAATAATAAATTGGTTATTATTATATTTCCTTGTTCATGATAATCGTTTATTATCCATGCTATAATTGTATTGATAGGAAACTCAGATACATGTGTGGATACATAGACAGCACCATGTCCCTAGTAAGCCTCTAGTTGACTAGCTCGTTGATCAATAGATGGTTACGGTTTCCTGACCATGGACATTGGATGTCGTTGATAACGGGATCACATCATTAGGAGAATGATGTGATGGACAAGACCCAATCCTAAGCCTAGCACAAAGATCGTGTAGTTCGTTCGCTTAAGCTTTTCTAATGTCAAGTATCATTTCCTTAGACCATGAGATTGTGCAACTCCCGGATACCGTAGGAGTGCTTTGGGTGTGCCAAACGTCACAATGTAACTGGGTGGCTATAAAGGTACATTACAGGTATCTCCGAAAGTGTCTGTTGGGTTGGTACGAATCGAGACTGGGATTTGTCACTCCGTGTAAACGGAGAGGTATCTCTGGGCCCACTCGGTAGGACATCATCATAATGTGCACAATGTGATCAAGGAGTTGATCACGGGATGATGTGTTACGGAACGAGTAAAGAGACTTTCCGGTAACGAGATTGAACAAGGTATAGGGATACCGACGATCGAATCTCGGGCAAGTATCGTACCGCTAGACAAAGGGAATTGTATACGGGATTGATTAAGTCCTTGACATCGTGGTTCATCCGATGAGATCATCGTGGAGCATGTGGGAGCCATCATGGGTATCCAGATCCCGCTGTTGGTTATTGACCGGAGAACGTCTCGGTCATGTCTGCATGTCTCCCGAACCCGTAGGGTCTACACACTTAAGGTTCGATGACGCTAGGGTTATAAAGGAAGTTTGTATGTGGTTACCGAATGTTGTTTGGAGTCCCGGATGAGATCCCGGACGTCACGAGGAGTTCCGGAATGGTCTGGAGGTAAAGATTCATATATAGGAAGTGCTATTTCGGCCATCGGGACAAGTTTCGGGGTCATCGGTATTGTACCGGGACCACCGGAAGGGTCCCGGGGGTCCACCGGGTGGGGCCACCTATCCCGGAGGGTCCCATGGGCTGAAGTGGGAAGGGATCCAGCCCAAAGTGGGCTGGGGCGCCACTTTCCCCTAGGGCCCATGCGCCTAGTGTGGGGAAACCCTAAAAGAAAGAGTCCTAGGAGGGGAAGGCACCTCCTAGGTGCCTTGGGGGGGAGGGAATCCTCCCTTGGCCGCCACCCCTTTTCCCATCTAGGGCTGCCGCCCCCCCTAGGGGTGGGAACCCTAGAGGGGGCGCACCCTCCTCCCCTCCTCCTATAAATAGTGAGGCCTAGGGGCTGCCCAACACATGATTTGATCTCTCCCTGTTGGTGCAGCCCTCCCTCTCTTTCTCCTCATATCTCCTGTGGTGCTTGGCGAAGCCCTGCAGGATTGCCATGCTCCTCCATCACCATCACGCCGTTGTGCTGCTGCTGGATGGAGTCTTCCTCAACCTCTCCCTCTCTCCTTGCTGGATCAAGGCATGGGAGACGTCACCGGGCTGTACGTGTGTTGAACGCGGAGGTGCCGTCCGTTCGGCACTAGGATCATCGGTGATTTGGATCACGACGAGTACGACTCCATCAACCCCGTTCTCTTGAACGCTTCCGCTTAGCGATCTACAAGGGTATGTAGATGCACTCTCCTTCCCCTCGTTGCTGGTCTCTCCATAGATAGATCTTGGTGACACGTAGGAAAATTTTGAATTTATGCTACGTTCCCCAACAAAAACAGCCCAAGCTCCGCCACTGCTCTCATCAATCCCAGGCGCAAGGCTGACCCCTCTTTTGCACAATTCCAGGCGCAAGGCTGACCCCTCCCTTTTTCTCTCTTGTTCTCCATCGGAGTAGTTCTGCCACGCTGCAAGGCTACTTCAACCCCTTCTAGTTCTCTCACAATGCTAAGTTCTGGATGGCGAAGCGCTGCCGGTGACTTCGTACATGTGGATACCGGCTGAGAGATCATGCTTTCGATCTTTCGTTCGAGGGATTTTGCATCAAAGATCTTCACCAACTCTCCTTCGGCTACACTTCGAGTCGGTAACGATTTAATGTAATCTCATCTGCGTCTTCATAGTTTTCTTGGGTTTGATTCATAAGACATAGTTTTTGTTGGTATCTACTACATTCCCTACAATGGCATCACGAGCGATCTATGAGCAGATGCACGCTGCGATTTAGAACACAAGAGATGTATGGGTATTGCACAAAAGTTTTGCAGTAGATGAGATCTATTGCTTAAAAATTTGCAATGGATGAGATCTATTGCTTAATAAAATTGTCTGAGTAGTAGATAAGATCTATTATTAGTAGATGTAATCTATTTACTTGATGCATTCCCTATAGTCTTCGGCCTTGTAAAATGGTTCAATATCTTCTTTGCGCACCTACTCCAAAGTGATCAAGCCTTGCCTGAGGAATATCACACTTCGGGCATCCGAGGATCCCCAGGAGAACCCTCCAAGTGGAATTTGTCTAGTCTTCGGATTTGAAGACCCTTTTAGTGTAGAGCTATCTTCATGGCGAAGTCTTCCCACACCGAGAGAGTGGCGCCGATTCAGTCGCATTCTAATAACTTTGACCAAACCCGAAGCGCCCCACCGTGCACTATAGGATTGCACGGTCTTCTTAGATGTTATTATGGCGTGTTAGTGCGGCTCGAGGCCGCCACTATTGGCACATCTAATCAATAAAGGGATCGTGCTCCGGATTTGTAGCGACATTATCAGCAAACCCCTCGATTCACGAGCATACGTAATGCACATCATATGGGAAACTCGCAAATTTACTGCCACCCAGTGCACCCTTCGTTGTTTTTACCAACCCATAAAAAACGGTATGGCAAAAATGAATAAAGCCTCATGCACTCATCTCGCTCCTGCTCCCCTCTTCAAGCTCCAACGCTTGAAGAACCGAATCTCCAAAAGCTTCCAGTACCCCCTTCTTTTTTTTCCTCCTCCCACCTCGAGCGATGGCCGGAAAGGGAACCCACGGTGCCACGGCGAAGGCCTCCAAGGGCGAGCCGAAGGCCATAACAGGGAGTCAGGTGGCTGCCGACGATGCAGGAGAAGGCGGAGAGCAGGAAGGGGCAATGGTTCCCTTCCATCGTCACCGTGGGGGACACCGTTGAGTCCAGGACCTGGGGTTCTTCTGGCGTCTCAGGGCGTCCGGTGCCACTTGCTGCTCTCTAGAGGGTCATCGGGCCGCTCTACCGTCAAGGTGCCGGAGCCCCGCGCTGACGAGCGCGTGGTTTTTGTCTCGCATCTCCCCCGAGGTCTGGGATTTCCAATCCACCCTTTTCTCCTAGGTCTTCTTTATTTCTATGGCCTCCAATCCCATCGTCTTGCCCCAAATTCCATTCTCCACATCGCCTCTTATATCACACATGAGCCGGCACTACGACCGCGACGCACCCCCGGCTGGAGCGATCGAACCAGCTCGACGCGGGGCGAAGGCGCTGATAGGCGGGTCCGGCTAGACCATCGCAGGTGCGCCCGAAGCCTCCCAATGATAGTGGCCCCCAGGTCGCCTTGGTGCGGGCCGTCCGGGCAGACTAGACGGCTTGCATCGCCTAGAGAGGGCCCCTCCCCGGCACGCCACCGACACGATTGTGGCCCCGGGCACGCCCCGCGGTCCACCTATCATTCACCACCGAGCCGGTCTCTCCCACATGCAACGGCGCGAGAAACGCCGCGTGAGGGGGTGCCTGACGCGGCCCAATGATGATGGCCCTGGGCACACTCACATGGTCCACATACCCTTCATAGACCGCCCAGCCGGGTAATCGGGGTCCGAACCGTCCGAACAAGTCGGAGCGCCATCGAGTAGCCCCCACCATGGGACGAACGGCCATGGGGCTCTCTCTGCCCACGAGCAGTTGAGAAGGTGGGTACTTCGCCATTCTTTATAGAAGCAAATATCCATGTTAATGCAATATGGTATGAATCAAATTGAGCTATCGATATCTAAATTTGTGTGATTTTTTTTATAGAAAATTAAATTTAAAAGCTCATCGGGGAACTTGTTTAGCGGAGCAAATATAAAAATAGAATAAAAAAGTTAAGGTATAAGTGCCGCTTATAAGAGGCTCAATTGACAGCTTGCTCTTGGTGGCGAGGCCATGGCGGTCCTCCGTGACGACTCAAAGCGTCTCTCGCCCTCCTACGCCAACGCGCGCTCCCTTTCTTTGACTGACACGCGGGCCTCCCATGACGCAATGGCTTGTGCGACCAGTTCCCCAAAATTTCAAAATCCCCGCCGTCTTCGTCTCTTCGACACCCTTCTGAAAATTCGCCCCGCGACCCTCCCGAAATCCCCCCCCCC
Organism: Triticum urartu; assembly: GCF_056163025.1. Taxonomy (NCBI): domain Eukaryota; kingdom Viridiplantae; phylum Streptophyta; class Magnoliopsida; order Poales; family Poaceae; genus Triticum; species Triticum urartu. The sequence continues at coordinate 50,063,306 of NC_141877.1, read as the reverse complement.
CCCCCCCCCCCCAATCCGCCACCCCCTCGCCCCCCCGTCTCTCTCGCTCGCGACCATGGCGACCGAAGCCTAGGCCATCCCCGCCGCCGGTCGCCGCCCCTGGCCCACCTCGCCGCCGCCTATACCTCGCCGCCGCCGCCGCACGCGAGGATTTCGGGGTTACGGGTTGGAATTAGGTGCCCGCCCGTGGATTTCCTAATCCGTATGTTCTAATTTCACCTCGATTGCAAGCTTGTTGCCGCCGTTTTTGTTTGCTCGCGTCGTCTGATTTCGCCGGGGTTTGCTCGGTTCCGATTGGTCGCTATCCAACACCCGATCCCCTGTTGGAATGGTTTTGTACACGCGGTTAGCTGCCGCAAGTCCCACAAATGTGTCACTATTGCTCTCCCCGAGTCAAGTTATTTGATCTAAGCGGTATTGCTTGTGGAAGACGATCTCTGGATGCTGAGACCACGTTTAGTCCGGTGCTCGGTGATACAGTTGCACCTGTTAATTTTGGTCTTCTATTAGTTCAATATGCTTAGAAGGGGCTGGTCCTGGCATTTCTCCGAGTAGGCTAAGTCGATCTGGTTGTTATGCTATCACTCTCAGCAGCCTGTTGGATTTGACCCATTTTAGTACTGCATAGCAATTCAGACCTGACATAAGTTACACTTGACGGGAATATTTTGCACAGTTCTGTCTTCTGTGTTACTGTTCATTTCTAAATTTTGGTCTCAGGCATGGCGTATAGTCTGATATTGTATTTATTTATACATCTGTGGAGCTTAATTTGATCCTAAAAGATGCTTTAACATTGGTGGAACCTTAGCTAATTCTCTTGTTCTCCTGTTTATCAGCTTCAACTTCAGTCAATCTGGTCTATTGTTATCCCAGAAGCCGCAATGACAGAAATTAAGCTGCCGAATATCCAGAAAGTGAGTAACAGCAACTTCCTGTGCTAAACTGTAGGATGTGCCTCCTGTTTCAGCTTTAGCTGTTCTTTCACAGCAGTATTTAACAACTCATGCATTGTGATGTGTCCAGGCTGCATCAAGTGATTACTGGAGTCTGGCCAGCAGCCAGTATCCATCTGGTAAATTTCCCAAGGTATCAATTGGCATCCCTATTCCAAGGACAGGAAGCAGAGATGCTGCTACCGCCCCTGCATTCGAGAGGAACCCGTCTCAGGGAACTGATGGAAGATCTAGACCCCCGAAAGGTTATAGTGCTTCACTCCGGGTCTCACAAGAAGCTGCAAACCATGGCGGGTCTGCTACAGAGGCACCTGAAGCCGCCCCTGTTAAGGGTTCTCTATCACAGCCTGATGACCATGCGCATGAGCAAACCGGAACCTTTTCCTTTGGAACAAGAAAAGAACAAGACAGCCAGCTTGACCAACTGCAAAAGACACCCTTCGTGAGTTCACAAGGGAAGCGCCAAGCGGAATCTGCAGATAAAACCAAACCCAACAGCGAAGTTCTCAGGATGAAGCTCTGGGGGATCCTTGGTACATCACAAACCAAGCAGGCTGTTGCTTCACCAAACCCTGAAGACATTGGGACACCTGACCAACCTAAAAGTTTAACCGCCAATGGACCACCTTCAGGGAACAAGAAGGTTTACACGTCACCTTTTCCTGATAATATCAAGACACCTGATCTGCTGAAGTGTCAAACAGCTACCTATGCAAAGAGTAAACCATCCTCTGATCCAATTGAGTCAGATTCTGATACTCCACAAGTAGTTGAAATAAGGCCTGTTACTCGCACCTTGGGTCGCAAGAAAGCACCAGCAGCCTCCAAGAAGCAGGATAAGAGCCAGAGTGCAAAGAAACCATTGTCTACTAAATGTTCCGCACCCAAGCAGAAAACACTGGACAATGTGTTTGTTTTTGATGAGAAATGCACACCCAAAACCGCAGGCAAATCTGCAGTTGGTAACTCTGGATGCTTGAGAAATCTTAGAAGCTCAAATAGGAAGGCTAAAGCAGAGCTTAAGAAGGTCAATTGTTCTAGCATGATTTCTGACAAGATCACACCGGATGATAGGGAAGGACAGCTATCTTCTAGAAATGCACCATCAGAGAATAAGGGAGAGAAAACCACCTCCTTTTCTTCTTTGTCCCGAACTGGAAAAACTGCTGAGAGCTGTTCTAGAAGCCCTACTCGGGAGAAACGGCTGAATGGAATGGCTAAAGTTGGGCCGCAGAAGATGCAGTCTTCAGAAAAGTTGCTGCCAACGACACTGAATGAAGGTGAAGATAAGCTCTCTTCTCAGAATATTTCATCAAAGAGCAAGGAAAATTATTCTTCATTGCTGCACCGCAAGGAGAATGCTAATTTGAGCAAAGCTTCAGACAAAAGTCCTCAGGCACATAAAGCAGCAGGAAATAATTTGAAGTCGCCACCATCTGGTGCTGCTAGTCCATCACCTGAACCGAAAATGTACCCATGGGACAATGAGGCAAGTCCCCAGATAAATGGTAAAAATGGAGAGAAGTTTGCCAGTCCATTGGCAGACAGATTCAGAGATATGCAAGATGACTTTGTAAGTCCTACTTTTGCAACTAATGTAAATGGCCACCGCCATAGAAGTAAAATGCTACATGATGACACATACAGCCCCAAGTATCCAAAAAGTGTGAACAGGTCAAGATCAAGTTCCTATGCTTCTGATCCAGGGTCTGAGCCATCGGTAGGCTTTCCAAATCTATAAATCATTTCCCAGCCATAGTAAATTTGTTTTGTCTATACTCATGTAACAGACTAACTCTATCTGTTTGTCACTCATTCATGTACTGTTGATATCCAGGACCGGATGGATAAAACCGATGAGTTACCTAACAGTGAATCTCCTAATTCCCCAAAAGAAAGAGAGAGCAAAAAACAACCAAATCTTTCACCCATTGCGCCAACTGAAGATGTAATGGCTCAAACTTCTATTCCAGGCTTTGGGAAAGGTCAGAATACTGACTTTGCAACTTTCAGTGCACATTAATACTTTGTACATGCAAATCAATAGTTTTCTAGAGTATGTTTTGTCCCTTTCAGATTTAGTGCTACATTTATAGAACCGAAGGTGATAGTGTTAGTTTACAGAGTACTACCCCTTCTGTTCTGCACGAGGATAATACTCTTCTAGAACACATTCTTCTTTATGTTTTTACACATATAAATTGACTTTCTCTATGTATCTATTACCAGTTAAACACTATTGGCAGAGCTCCTGTCCTTTTCCTGAAAAAAGGTTAAACATTGGGAGTCAGAGCATCCAATAGCAAAGTTAAAAGAAAATGCTAGGTGTTAATTGCACATTTTGCCACATGCTTGCGCTTTTCTAACCAAAGCGTAATTATGCACACATCAAGCACTAGGTGTGTTTTACTATCGCCTAGAGCCTAGGCATGTTTTTTTTTTCTAACTATGTCCGATAGTCCTACTTCTATTGCATCAGCTCTATTTCCACAAATTTTTCGTAGCAATCATTGATCAATCACTATCACTGGCAGAGCATCCAATAGTCCTACTGTGGCTTTAAGGTTAAGGCTCTCCAAAACATGATCCACTTACTCTTTAACTATTGTATGAAGTGCTTGCTCATGACAAGCCATTCAAATGGAATAGAAGCAACATGTGACATATTCTGTCATATGCATTCATGCTACTTTAAATGCGTTTCATTATTGTTTTTTGCTAAGTGCTTTAAGTTTAGTATTTCGACCACTTTAGTTCTGGAAAATTAATAACGTGAGCCAAGCTCTTCCCACATGCTGTTGGAGATGTATAAATTACACTATGTCATATATTTATCCAAAAATTGTTTACCTGTGAAGTGTTACTTATCTATAACTGGTTTTTCATGTGTAGGATATAAATCTCACAAATGGCTTTCAGATGTAGACAGCCCTGATAAATCTCCTCCAGAAAATCTGGATAGGAAATCACATCTGAAAGATGGTAAAAGAGGCAAAAAGCGGCGCTTACCTTCGCCTATTCCTTTTGCCACTTCAGGTAAAGTTGATTACCTTCTTGTGTTGAACTAACGGTTGCAGTTCATAACTGATATGTCATTACTAATTCATTCAGGAACACAAGAAACTATAATGTCAGACAAAGAACCAGTGCAATGCCCAGATGACTACCTAACCAGGTCCGTTTTGTAGGTTGTATAAAGAAATACATATCCTATATTGTTGGTTGATCCAATTTCGTTTCTTCATTGTAAGCAGGGCTTTTGATCAGTTACTGGTGGTGCTGGGAAGGTTTCAAACCAAGATCAAGTCTGAAACAAGAAACAAAAGTTCTGAGATACTGGTAGGTACTGGAGAGATAATACGCCAGCATCTTGAGGGAGTTGAGGTGCAGATGCAGGATGATGTGTAAGATCTTTGCCGGTGCTACCAAGAAACAACATCTTATCTGTATATACACACCTAGTTGTATATCTAGGCTTGTTATAGAAGTATCACATATATTAGAGGTGCGGCTATTTTTGACGCATTCAACTGTACTTTCAGGTATAAGCTGGTCAATGCAGGAAAATCTAAAAGAAAGCGACTAGAATCAACATTTGAAGGTACAGCCTATATTATGCTACTGCGGAAATTAATTTAGTGATCTGTTATTGTGAATCATGAGTTTTATGAAGATTAGACCCATTAGTCAGAATCCGCCCAGAGCGCAGTATCTATAAAGATAGGGTGTACTAGAGTTCTTATCCCTTGTGCCACTCATACTTCAGCTATTTGGATTATTCAGCTCGAGCAATTTACATAATCTTATACTTCAGCAAGTTGTAGAGTATTCATATAGACATATAAAGTTAGTCATGATCCGATTCCTGTATGTTATGTAGGTCCTGCATATCCTAAACTTTTAAAAAACATAATAAGATGAATGTTGAATGCATATAAACGATCCCCAAAAAACTAAGCTTAAATAGGTTGATTTTGTTCTTGAATCACTTTCACCGTCTGAATACTGAAGCATTTAATCAGTGCCATGAAAGATTAATTTGAGAAAATTTAATGTACCATTTCTTTGAATCTTTCTGCAGTTATCCACTATAGTTTGGTTATTTCTTATTTACTAGTCCCTCCGTTCACTATTATAAGATGTTCTAACTCTTTTCTGATTTGGGCGTGTATAGACGCATTTTAGTGTGTTTTTGTTCACTCATCTCAGTCCGTATTTAATCCATATTGAAGTATCCAAAACATCTTTGGAGTATCTTCTACCCTTTGGACTTTTTACTGTGTATGCATATATTTAGGCTTAGAGCCTGTTTGGTTGGTATGCTAACCATGCCACACCACAAGTTTGGTAGGTTTGACAAGGTTAGTCGCCTGTTTGGTTAGCAAGGCACACTTGTCGCAAGATTCCTTTGGGAATCCTTATACTTTACCTTGTTTTCTTGCATGTCTTCTGTTGTTTCTCTTGAATAAACGTTAGTTACTCAAATGATATAACCTGGTCCTATGTCTTCTGGTATCAGAGCAACAAGAACAGCTAAGGGTTCTTCATGAGAAGTTTAAGGAGGAGGTTAACCAGCAGTTGCTTGGTTGCAAGAACTCTCTCGAGGAATTTGAAGCCCATCATGCAGAACTTAAGGGAGTAGCTGACAAGCAAAGTAAGTTTAACTTGAAACCTTACACTTGCAAAATGCAAATGAAACATTTACTCGCTGGATTATTTATTACAAACTTATACCTCATGAACTCCCAAAAATGTGGAATCATGTTAACTTTTTTCAAGACGGGGCCTTATGAAATATGAAGTATCGCCATTGGAGCACTTTGATTACAGGTTGCAAACTTTATGTCATAACTGATCCAGGCACATAAGATTCCAACACTGGAGTTTTGAAGTTTGTAGCTGAATGATGTGGTTGAATCAGATGTTTTTCAATTGAAAAAGAATGATTGCCCAATCTCTACATAGGCACATGATTAGAAGAAATAGTCAGCAGTGAAGTAATTATAGTTTTAGCTCACTGTTATCATTGTTAAGAGGCAAATGGAATGAATCATCATACAGCCACTTGAAGAAATTCTGTTTAAATGCTCTGTTTTTCTAACCGTTTGCCACCAGGATTACCACTTAACCATGGTGTTGTTTTATGATTGCACCAACAGAAGCATCACACAAGAAGCTCCTCCAACAGGCCGAGAGAACAGTTGATTCTCAGCTCAAGGACGCCGAAATCAAAATCTCGGAGGTTCAGAAGGTAAGGCAAACATCATTCCTAAACCCCAGGGACGCCGGTATTGATCAAATGCTAACCTTTTCCACGGAAATGTTTCGCAGAGAGCCCGGAAGAAGATGAACGGCCTAAAACAGGTACTCAAGGAGCTCATCACCGAAACTGCAGACTGATCAAGCTCACCTGCTCTACACAAACACAAGTAGATACATAGCTAAGGCGAAACGAGTAGGGTACCACATCACAGACAGGTCTACGGCTCCATTTCACAAAGGGTATAGAAGGATGGCGCCAGAACGCATGTAGGGTTCATTTGCTTACAGTTCAGTTTGAACTATGCCTTGTAGGAGCATAGCATCGTTTTACGATCTTTACCACTTTGAGTCAGTGACTCGCTAACTTACCATCCGGGCAAGTTCTCACCAGTGCCTTAAAGCATGACGCATTTCTTCAATGAATCGTGTCGTGGCTCGAGTAATGTAACGATCCAGTACAAAATCGCAGATGCTTAAGTTGAATTTGCTGCCACGTGAAAGAAAAAGTGACAGTTAAATCAATTGTACTAATCTGGTGGCATCTTTGATTCCTTTTGCTTGCCAATGCCCCTGTTTCGTTGAGATGAGAAGAAATTAGAGGCAAGGTATGTCTGGCCTGGCTGTACACAAACAGTAGACATCTTTGATCCTTTTTTGCCATTGTTCCATCTTCATGTACGTCTGTACACAAGCTGTGGCAGATGACAGTGCATTCAAAACGGGAACCTACCTACCTTGGCCTTTGCAGATAACGGAATTGCAATGAGAGATACTCATGGATCTACAAGTAAACATCGTTGTCTCTCTCTCTCTATCTCTCTCGGCCAGAGGGACGGTCTATAAACACACACGGGCCTCTTCGACCAGCAAGTATCACAGCAGAACGTAGAGAGCCAGCTCTAAAAGCCTCGCTCGAATAATCATTAGCTAGCAGCCTCGAATCATGAGCATGTCGTCTGCCGGCCGCCGTCCCACGGCGCTCCTGCAGATCGCTCTCTTGGTCGTCGTCGCCGCGGTCATCATCAACAGCTCCGTCTGCCTTGGAGCCGCCGTAGGTCAGTCGACAACACCCGTCCGCGGGCCCCATCTCCCCAACACAATGCAAGGATCGGTCGATCGATATGTGTAACTGAACGGCGCGCGGCCTTACTATATGCATGCATGCCTCTTTCTAGTATCTGTACAAGTTACAGTAAAACTATATCGCCTCGTGTACCTACTTCTACGTGCACTCTGAATAAAACTGGTAATCGCTGCATGTCTGTCTGTCTGGAAACTGACGTGAATTCATGGTCAATTTGTATGAAGATGAAATCAAGTTTGGTTCGATGGACAGTGAGTAAATTCATTTTGCAGTACAGTCACGTGATGAAGAGTGCCTGCACAAACAAAAATCAATTCATGATGCACTTTTTTTAGAAAACTAGGTAATTGCCCGTGCGTTGCAACGGGGCATAAATATTCTAATGGTTCAGTACAATCATGGCAAATATATACCTTTACAATCCTCATGCACATTTTGCCAAATCATGTCTTGTTCATAAACATTTAGCTAGAAAGCAAATATAAGATGTAATGCATCCTTCGGTCCCATTTTTATATGGACAGAATATGAACGGGCAATGAAACCCCAAGATTGAGTTCTACTCCCTCTACAACAAGATATGTTTTGACAGTACAATAATGTCTAAAAATATCTTATATTATGTTACAGAGGGAATAGTTGCTTGTGTTTTTCGAACACCAACACATACGTAATCATATTGTCGTCTACCTCGCTTGGGAGATGAAGTGTATTGTATGTCTAATTTGCAAGTGAAACAACTGTTACCTGCACAGGAGACGTCATATTAAATTTCTTATTTACAAAAATAATGAAAGATGCATGCAATGATCACTCTAAATACATGTAGTACAACATGATGTTATGTGGTCCAGCTTCCACCCTTGTCACCTTGCTCTTCGATGACGATCGAGTCTCTGGAGACGAAATCCCATCAGCAGTGCCCATGGCATATGATCACAATTTACAGGTTATACATTAACATATACCAACATACTGGAATGTAGACATTAGTGCATGCCTTGAATCATTGACTGTCTTGAGCTTGTACTCCTTAACTGTTTCACCACGTGAATCTGTACTTCCCCTTTATAATTTCTCATGTACAACATCAGCATGATCAGAGAAGATAAGCACTGTTCACTACCGCAGGATTGTTATTATCTGAATTCTAATTGAAGTCACATGCTCTCGCTGTCCTGTCTTGCTCTTGCAGCAGTAGCTGCTGCTGCCGCCTTTTTATTAGTGATCTCTCTGCTTTGTTACCACGCATAAGCACAATTAGAAAGCTGATGTGATGGTTGCTAATGCACGTACGCGAATGCAAGGAGCTCACCTCAGTGGGTGCTACGGACATGGCGGGCGGCCGTGGCGCAGCATCTTGAGAATCATGGTCTTGAGGTGCGGTACACCGGTGAGCCCGTTCGGTCGCCCGCGTCTACAAATGAAACGTGCCCACAACGATAGGCCATAGGGATAAGAAAGAGATATATGAATCACGTTTTCAGAAAATCCAAATGGATAGTGCATGTGCAGGGCCGTTGATGGGGGAGTGCGAGCAGCCTAGAGATTTCTTTCCTTCGTTTCCGCAGATCTCGACAATTTCTTCCTGCATGCCACGCGCGGTCTTCGCGATTATCTTCCGTACATGCATCTGATTGCTTCCTTCTGATTTGTTTACCGATTGGTGGAAAAAAGAATGGAAATTGATGACCTCCATTGAGTTTATTGCATTACCAAAGAGGATATTCATTTTTTTTGCGCAATCAAGGAGGATATTCATTACCGTACCATAAATGTACTGATCACGTTTGTATTACAAAACAAAAGATTGGTTACCATACATGAATTATTTGGTTGCCAAAAATATAGCGGGTCCATCCAGCCAGATGTGAATAAAACCGACAAATAGGGAACCAGCAGAAAAAAAAACCGGTGGAGGGAGGAAAGAAAATCGGTGGTGGGGTGGGGCCATGGGGATGGACGAAGGGTGGGCGACGTAAGAGGGGAGAGGGAACCTTACGTTTCTTTTAGATAGTAGAGAAAATGATCACCCATAGCCTCTGCATCCGAGTGATGCATGCAACCCTTTTATTAAGAAAAGTATTCAAAAAGTCCGCAAATGCTTAGGTTGAATTGTGTCGTGGCTCGAGTAATGCAACGATTCAGTACAAGATCGCAAATGCTTAGGTTGAATTTGCTGCCATGTGAATGTGATAGTTAAATCCAGTGTACTCGTCTGGTGGCATCTTTGATTCTTTTTGCCAATGCCTTTTTTTTTTGAGCTTTCGTGCATGAGATTTGGATCAGCAAAAAATTATGGCAATATATGTATGTCTGGCTATGGCAAACCCTCCTGAGGAGGAAATATGTGGGTTTTAAGCGATATCCCAAGTACTTCCTCCATTTCAAAATCTAGTGCGCATACATTTTATTCCACATACCTGCTGGCACTGCGTTTTGGACGAGAAAGCCCCCGGCCTCTCATGCGAGTACTAGTACTACTATGGCCTCGACAGTGCAAAGAGTACCAGTACTAGTACGATGGCCACCTCCGTCTGCCCCTCACGAGCGCCCACGACCAGCTAGCAAAGCCGGCAAGGGAAGCGAGTATGCGGGCCAAGGACGCGACGGCGCCAGCCATGGACGTGCTGGAGGAGGAGACGCCGCCATGGCGGACGAGGATACGCTGGTCGGACGCGCGCTGCTGGCAAAACTCTGAGGCGCGGCTGCTGGGTGCGTTGGCGGATGGTGGACGAGCTCCACGCGCGCGCCGAGCTCCCGCGGCAGGTCGCCCTGCTCCCCGGCCTCCGCGCGCTCGTGCTGGAGCTCCTTCTCGGGATGCAGGGTAGGGGCACAGTGGCGCCGGAGGCGCCGACCAGTGACGCCAGTTGTGGACCCGGTCATGCCAGAGATGTCGGCCGTGGATGCGGAGACACTGGCTGGAGTATCTGTGCAGAGGAAACCGGCACTGATCTTGTTCTCGTACACCGGATGCGAACACAACGACGCCAGATGCGGAGGCGGAGACACCAGCAGCAGATGCGACGACAACGCCGGAGGCCGGCCGTGGACGCGAAGGCACCAAATGCAACCGCGACGACTAGATGCGGAGACGGAGACACCAGCAGCAGATGCGACGACGCCGGAGGCCGGCCATGAACGCGGAGGCGCCGGATGCGGGGCAACGTCACCGGAGACGCGACCGTGGACACAAGGACGCCGGAGGCGGACACGGAGATGCCGGAGACGCCGGCCTCCATCTCCTGAAATTTCCGCCGCCGAGGTGTTGGTGCTGGAGGAAGGGGATAAAGGCGCTCGTTGCGTGCGGGTGTGCTACTGCAGGGATAGTTTCGTCCAGAGGCGCCCAAAGTAGCTAATACGCACTACATATCGGAATATCGACAGAAAAATTATGCGCACTACATAGAGGAATCGGAGGGAGTATATTGGAAGTCCGGGGATTCTCATTTTTGGGTGGGTCTAATGGCCATGAAGAAATATTTTTCCTCTTACGGATCCTTCTCAATTAAGGACGGCTCGGAAATTAGATTCTGGAAGGACGAATGGCTAGAAAGCACCACACTCCGGAAACAATATCCGGCTCTATACAATATTGTACGTCATAAAGGTGATACTATCGCCACGGTAATGCAATCATTTCCGCCAAATGTGACATTCAAAAGAGATTTAATTGGATCCAGACTCCAATCATGGTACATCTTGCTTCAGCGGTTGTCCACGGTGCAATTGTCACATGGGTCTGATACATTTCGATGGAGCCTACATGGGAATGGACAATTATCAATGGAGTCTATGTATAGAGCGTTAATCTAGTCTGATGTGCTAGTTGATAATAATAAGAAGATCTAAAAGATGAAGATACATCTTAAGAATAAAATATTTGCGTGGTATCTTCATCGTGGAGTCATTCTTACTAAAGATAATCTTATTAAGAGAAATTGGCATGAAAGTTCGCAATGTGTCTTTTGTCACCATGATGAGACAGTAAAACATTTTGTTCTTCCAATGCAAATTGACTCGTTCTATATGGTCAGTCATCCAGATAGCTTCTGGCTTGTATCCTCCTGTAGTGTTGTTAATGTATTTGACAAGTGGTTACATAGGATTGATCACATGTTTAGAACTCTTCTTAGGGTGGGAGCACTTGCCGTTATCTGGTCGCTTTGGCTATGTAGAAATGATAAAGTTTTTAATGATAAAAGTACTTCTCTGATGCAGGTTATCTATAGATGTACCGGCACTCTTTGTTTATGGTCCTCTCTACAACATGTGGAGAATTGAGACCTGTTTACGAAGATGTGTACACGATTGGAGGATACGGCGAGGGATACTTTTATCCAACATGGGTGGCAGCATGATCTTAGGATTGCCTCACCTCCGCTTTAGGCGTTGTACAGACTCTACATGTTTCTTTGTATTTTGCCTTTTTTTATTTTTTGTTCGTGCGAGAGGACTTTGTTTGGCTGTGTACATGTTAGTTATGCAGAGGTTGGGTGTAATGTTTAAACCTTTTATCCAAAAAGGTTTCCGCCCCGCTTTATATATAAATCAAAGATCAACATCATCCGGAACAAACGCACGGCAACACCACACACACCCAAGGCAGGATACAAAAGCGTTGAGCGCAGCAACACCACCCCTAGCACACTACCATGAAGAGATGAAGCCGCATACAACGAATCGTGAACTCCAAAACGGCGGCTTCAGGAAGGATATGATACAGGAGCGCCGCCACCGCTACTGCTAAAATCCATAGCAATAGTGCCTTCTGCAAACGCGCTACTACTAAGGCTAAGCATGTAAAACAAAATCAAAAAATACATTAGTCATCAATGTTTTTTTTGTGTAGAATCTAAATTGTCAATAGGAAAACCGGTGAAGATTCCTATTGCGGCCACAGACCCTACACATAGAGTTCAATGAAGACTAAGTGCTTGTGATGGTTTGAGAAGTAACATATTTAAGATGATAAACACCCTGTTCGCTTAACAATATGGGACTAAACTTAGGCGCGAGGGGAATGAGACTTTAGCAGTAGCGTGTGTTGGCGGAACGCTCTACTGCTAAGTACGTTAGCAGTAGCGCGTCTACTGGAAGGGCGCTACTACAATACATGGTTTGGGGGCAACACCTTGGCAATTGTAGCAGTAGCGCTCCTATCACCTAACACGCTACTGCTACCAGTGTATTAGTAGTGTGCTTTTTTTGAAGTGCGCTACTGCTAAGTAGTAGTAGCGTCTGTTTTTATACCGCGCTGCTGATAAGATTTTATGTATAAAGTTTTCTTTAATAGTGGCTCCCTCCATGGCTAACTCCTCAGCTCTGCTCCATTGGATGTGTCCATAATTACTCAACATTGACCTGTTGGCTGCATCTTTGCAAACGCATAACTTGAAGGAGAGAGCATGTCTGCTCATTTGTTGTTTGCAACACAAGCACATAGCTATGTGCTCTATCCGTCTGCATCCTTTTATTCTGCTGGATATGTTCATGTTGGAGTAATCCTTTTATTCATTGATACTGGAGCAAAAAGAATTAAAGAAGATGCACTGACATTGTTGTTCGGTCAACACTGACGGAAGACGATGAGTAGGACGGCAAAAGGACTACACATTATGGAGCTTTGTTGAAGTCAAGTAGTTTGGGATAGTTCATTATTTGTTCAGTTTTCTTCGGAAATTTCTCCTCTTAAGTTAAGATAGGATAGTTGATGCGGATTGTGGAGGTTTTCTGTTGTATAGTAGTATAAATGAGTTTGATGTACACTCTGAATAAAAGCTTCTGGTAGTCAAAGCTCCTTGTGTATATGTTGTCAAGCATTTTTATTAGCCAAGAATACAACCTACTAGCATATGCCTAGCCAAGCCCGAGGCAAAAAATCTAGGCCCGTGCCCGGCCCGGGCCAGCCATCGGGCCTGTTTTTTGAGCCCAAGCCCGGCCTAAACGCGTAAAAGCCCGATCGGCCTCGGGCCAGGCCCCTTTAGGAAAGCACAAAAACGATGGGCCCGGGCCCGGCCATCGTGCCGGCCGGGCCGGGCTTCCCATGGCCAGGACTACACGGACGCACAGCTGGGCCACCACGTCCACCAGATCCTCAAAAAAACAAGCCGGGCCACCACGTCCATCCTCTCGCCACGCAGCAGTTGCTCCTCGAGGAGTCGCTCGTGGAGGCCGCGCGCGAGGAGGAGGACGGCGGCGACAAGCTTCCCGACGGTGGTGTTCGACCGCATCCTCCGGCGGGTCCTGTTTACGGTGGGCGTCCCGATGGCGTCGGGCGTGGCGCTCCTCAACGTGTACGACGTGGCTGATTCCCGCACTCTGGATCGCGTGACCTCCATGAGCTCACCATCCACTCGCCTCCAGCAACAGCCTCGATCGAGGCAGACTCACGATCGGGGAATTCTCTCCAGCCAAAAGTGGCACCAACCTCTGAGCTCCGATGCTAGCGTATTGATCCATGGTTACTTCCCGTGGCCGGCGACGGCTAAATGCTAGCTCAGATCGAGGTGCCCAGCAGGTGTTCGGTGAATTTCCCCAACAGGGAGTTTTTGCAGCCGAAGGTATCCAGGGCCCCTGACTCAATGTATGTTTCCTCTCCATCATTGATTTACTGTTATGTGGTCACTCTGTATCTACTTTCTTATCAACCTTAGGCTTACACGACACCAGGGAGATTTCGTAACCTAGTGGCATACCATGTTTCAGTAGTCGTAACAAAGGATTCATTTTCCTAAATACAGAGATATAATTACGACGCAGAGAGTGCACACAGAATCTGGTAATTGTGCCATATTCATTGGATTATTATGATACACATACCTGCCTAGGGAGTAACCCTATTACATCACTAAAAAGGGGGAGAGCTAAAGCAGGGTAGAGACTGGACAGAGATAAGCTGATTAGAGGCAAAACAGATTAGATCACAGCTCAAATGAGCAATTGCCCTGAATTCTGGACTACTTTGTGGATTGCCCTCACATTAGTAGGGCTATACTACAGGGAGGCACACAGATAAATGAGTCAGACTGGCTGATTTCCTTGGCTGTTCTGCCTCTCAATGCTCCCATAACGACGAGGATTCTTCCGCCGGCATAATGACAGTTTCATATGGATGGCAAAGTAGCCCAGCACGGCAACGATGAGCGCGACGACATACATAGATGTCTTCCACCCCCTGCAGGAGCCGGCTGCATAGGCCCCTAGGAGAGCAACCAAATCCAGTATGATCGTCTTGTTCATCACCCTCAGCGACCAATCTTCACATTCTTCTTTCTTCTTGGGCAGCCAATGCGGTAGCAGCATGATGATGACAACGATGGAAGCCACAAGAGAAATTGAGTTGCTGTAGAAGAAGAAGAGGTACCGGCCCCTCATGTTATCTTGCATCACCGGGCTGCCCGCCTCGTGCTCGTCGCTGCTGCTCTGCCACATCCCGCCGGGCGGTTCCAGTCCGGCCTGGTAGGCTACGCTTGCCACCAAGATGCCTACCAGCATCAGGTACTTGCGCCTCGCGTGCTTCTTCCTTTCTTCTGCATCCTTCTTCTTTTCTTCTACCTCCTTTCTTTCTTCTTCCTCCTTCTTCCTATCTTCTTCCTCCTTAGCGGCATCCTGTTCAAATATGGACCGCATGTCTGCTGCTGGATTGGCATTTCTTCTCCGCTCCCCCACAAAATATACTACTAGCAATCCGGCTGCAACGAAGAGGACCAGCGCCACCAAGACGAAGATGTAGATGGATGTCTTATCGTCCTGCGTGCTTCCGGCGGCGTAGGCCCCCATCAAACAAAACAAGCCCACCGCCGTACAAACAGACAACGCATTGCTTTCTATGGCTGGTCTATACACAGTGGGGTTCACCAGGAGGATGATGAGAGCGATGGACAACATGAAGCTCACCGAGTTGCAGTAGAAGAAGGCTTTGTAGCGGCGCTGGTCGTTGCACAGGAGGACCGGGTCACCGGCGTGGTTTCCGAGCTTGTCCTGGAGCAGGAAGCCGCCCGGAGGGGTGAGGCCGGCTTGGTAGGTGATGGTCGCGGCCAAGATTGCGAAGAGTAACAACCGTTTGCGCCTCTTGTCAAGAAACTGGTTGCGCCTCTCCTCAAGCAGTTTGCGCCTATCCTCAAGCACTTTGCGCCTATCCTCAAGCACCGGATCTTCATTATTGTCGTGATTCTTCTTTTCCTCATGATCCAGCGTGAAGAAGACAACATGGATCACCACGTAGCCCAGGACGGCGAATGCCAAGGCCATGGCATAGATGGATTGCTTCATGTTCCTGCAGCTCCCGGCGGCATACGCGCCGACGAGGCCAAACAGGTCGAGTATCATGGTTGCCTCCAGCACATGGTGCTTGACGAGAATCTCCTCCTGGACCAGGATGATGACCACCAATGACGCCACGAAAGAAACCGAATTGCAGTAGTAGAAGACATTGTACCGCCTAGCATCCGCCGTGAGAAGAATCGGGTTGCCGGCCATGTCCCCATCCTGCCAAAGTCCACCCGGTGGGTCCAACCCCGCTGAGTAGGTGATGGTGGCGGCAAGAGTGGCGAGCAGTAGAACAAGAGAGCGGGTCTTGTCCAGAGCTTCCCTGCTAGCACTGCAGCTGGCAGAGAAAGACACATAGTTCGGTTCAGTTCAAGTCTTGAATAGAAAGAAAGAATGAAGCGGTCTAATACTCTATAAGCAATTAATTATAGACGAAGAAGAGGATATGTACGTAGTACTCCCTCCTTTTTATTTAGTCCATATATTAGCTTTGGTCAAAGTCAAACTTTGTAATAAACTTGACAAAGTTTATAAACAAAAATATTAACATATACAATAACAAATCAATACCATTAGATTCATTATTGAATATACTTTCACATCATTTTGATTTTTTATGATAAATATTTATATTTTTTTCTAGAAACTTGCTCAAACTTTACGAAGTTTGACTTCAGTCAAACCTAATATGCAGAGTAAATAAAAATAGAGGAAGTATGTGCTTAGTAAGTATACCTGGCATTATCACCAGCCTGCCGCCGCCGGAACGACGCCAACCAGGCTGAGAAAAAAAGGAATACACCGGTACAAGCACTGCATCCATTCGATTCATTGCAGAGTAGAAGAAACAGATCGATTCAGTTGCAGAGAGAGAAGGAAAGAAAGAAAGAAAGAAAGAAAGAAGCAGTCAAAAATAATCTCAAACAAGAAGAGGTTATGTATGTGTTCAGTACCTGGCATTATCACTAGTCTGCTGATTTTCATCAGATTGTTGCTCTGGACTGGAACAAGAATTGCCGTAGAAGAAACGATGGAGTACCAGGAGTAGGATGAATGCCAGAACGGCGCCAACAAGGCTGACCACATAGACGGTGGTGTCATTCTTCCTGCAGCTGCCAGCGGCATAGGCGGCGACGAGGCTGACTAGCGCGACGATGATGCAAGTGTAGAGCTCGCGAGTCCGGGCCGTCTTCCCAAGGAGCTTCCTGCCGTCGATGATGAGAAGCATGGTGATGAACAGGGAAGCCATGAACGCTGTGGTGTTGCAGAGCAGGAACACCATCAGCCGCAGGCTGTGGTGATCCTTGAGGATGGCGTCGCCCGGCCGGTGGCTGCCGTCGGTGCTGTCCCAGAAGCCGCCCGGTGTGCTCAGCCCGGCGACATACGTGATGCTCACCGCGAATGTCGCCAGAAGCATCAGGACCTTGCGGAACCGTTCTTCGGCTTTCATCTCCTCCCGCGGCAACGGGAGCTCGGAGGTGGTGGACAAGGAGTTGCTGCTTTCGTTTGGAAAGCACCACCACCAGTCCAGGTCCAGCAGCTTGAGAAGCACGATGTAGATGAAAATGGCGGCCACCAGCGCGGCTGAGTAGAGAGATGACACCTTGTCTCGGCAGGTGCCGGCGGTGTAGGCGCCCACGAGGCTGAGCAGGTCGAGCACCATGACAAGCCGCAGCGGCACGACGCCTGAGCCTGAGGCGACCCACACGGCGTCCTTCTTGTCCTTGTCCTTGTCGTGCCGTATGGCGAGGATGAGGATGAGGACGATGACTACGAGGGACGCGATGAACGCGGTGGCGTTGCAATAGAAGAAGGCGAGGTGCCGGCGGTTGTCGGTGTCGTTGATGATGTGGTCGCCAGCGCGGTGGCCGTCTTCGTCGGAGCCCTTCTGCTGCCAGACGCCCCCCGGTGGGTTGAAGCCCGCGGTGTACGTGATGCTGGCCACCAGGGTGGCCAGCAGCAGGAGGTACTTCCGCAGTCTGTACTCCCATGGCTGGCCCTGGCCGGTCTCCATTGCCGCCGGCTGCATGCTGGGCCGGAATGAGCTAGCTTGCTTCCTCTTCCGGATTATTGTGGTGTGATGAGAATAGCCAACGGCAAACAACCATAGGGTTTAGGTTGATATAAGTTGTGTGATTATATAACGGCTCGACAAGTCGTCGGGAAAGGTCGCAAACTTCTTTTTTACTGGTTCCGGTATCTACCGGTGCTGGAGCATCCGCGGCTCGTCTGCGTCTAGATACGTGTGTACACTGCTACTTCTCACGTGTATTCTCTCAGGCTTTTTTTATCTCTCTCATTATGTCAACTCAGCTTGTCTTGTATAGCTCCATTTTTTGTCAGGAGGAGAGAGAGAGTAGCATGCGGCCTGTGATTTATCCCCACACAAAGTCCATGCTTTTTCTTACATTTGTGAATTTCTGCCGCCAAGACCTTTAGGACAATACCACTTTCCGTTTTTCAAATATCGTATATATATTTGAACTCCTATGGCCAAGATCTTTAAAACAAGATCAATCCTGAATACATTCAAACATGTTTAAATTTCAACGTTCCAAATGAGTGAAATATGTTTTCTGAAATAAGTGGAATAACTTTTTTGAATTTGGTGAAACCAATTCTTTGAAATGAGTGAAATTTGGTTTTCATGCATATGAAACATATTTTAGTGTGAAATATGCGCAACTAATTATTCCAAAAATGTGAAACTAGTTACTTACACAATGTGAAGCTGATTATTTCAAATTATTTGAAAATTCGTGAAATCTTGTTTTCAAACGACTGAAATTATTTTTCTAAATGACAGTTTTTGAATTATGTGAACTGGCATTTTTCTAATATATGAAACGTATTTCAGTTTGTTTCCCATTTTGCTTATTCCAGTTTGTGAAAATATTTGAAATGGGTTATTACAAATATGTGAAATTGATTATCTAAAATATGTGAAACTGGTATTTTTCAAATATATGAAACGTATTTCAGGTTGTTCCCCATTTTGCTCGCTCCAGTTTGTGAAAATATGTGAAAATGAGTTATTTCAAATATGTGAAATTGATTATCTAAAATATGTGAAAATGATACTTTTCAAATATATGAAACATATTTCTGTTTGTTTTGCCATTGTGCTTATTCCAGTTTTTGAAAATATGCGAAATGGGTCATTTCAAATATGTGAAATTGGTTGTCCAAAATATAAGAAACTGATACTTCTCAAATATCTAGTTCGCTGGCCGTCTTCGTCGGAGCCCTTCTGCTGCCAGACACCCCCGGCGGTTGAAGCCTGCGGTGTACGTGACGCTGGCCACCAGTGTGGCCAGCAGCAGGAGGTACTTCCGCAGTCTATACTCTCATGGCTGGCCCTGGCCGGGCAGCTGGCTGGCCGATCTCCATTGCCGCCGGCTGCATGCTGGGTCGAAATATAATGTGCTAGCTTCCTCTTCTCTTCTCTTCTGGATTATCAATTGTGGTGTGATGAGAATTAATGGCGAACGGCAAACAACCATAGGGTTTAGGTTGATATAAGTTGTGTCTGTGTGATTATATAACGGCTCGATTGGCAAGTCGTCGAGGGAAGGTGCCGAGGCTCTACTCCCACGGCGCCATTGCCGGGTGCAGTGCAGAGATGGTGGCCGGGATTCCCGAATCGAATGAGATCGATATACCGATTGGCCGTGACCGGGCTCCATTGATGGCTACAAGCAAGTGTGCTCCCCTCTTGTTACTTGTTGTAGTACACAATGTCCAGTGGCAAAGTACGGGAGAGTTGCATGTGATTATACAAGTGGTGGAAGGACTTGACTTCGCGCGCCGAGTCGTCGTGATCTTAAAATCTGTCAGATCGCTACTCCATTCTGTACTGCAACTTCCTCACGTGAGAGGAGACGAGTCAACCCGGTTTTGGAGAATAGACTATATATATGTAGCAGCGGTATGTAGACTACAGGATTGGATATAACTGCAGTGCGGATAGGACCGAGTCGTGAAGAAACTTTAGGGCGTCTTCAAAGCGGACCCTCAAACCTCCCGCAAGTATCCGGATTGAGCTGTCTGGGCGTAGTTTGTCATCCAATGCAGACTCGCATTCGCTTGCGGGCCGGCCTAGACGATCTGTTTTTTCGTAAAATTAGGGCTTTGCAGCAGTCCGGACATTTGTCTGGCCAATCAAAAGGCACCATGTATCCATCTTCTCTCTGTCCAGATGACGGAAGGCCGCTGCTGGTGAAAAGAAGGTGATTTAATGTTCGACAGAAGGCTGCTAGTGAGGCACTAGTGCATTTGACGGAAGCTACTAAATATGTTAGTTAGAGCGTCTACAACAGGACTTGGCAAATCCCGCCCTTCAAATGCCCGCGGACGCGCTGATCGGCCATCCCTCAAATAATGTAATCCACATCCGGACACCTCAATTATCATATC
The DNA here is from genome assembly GCF_056163025.1 of Triticum urartu. Classification (NCBI taxonomy): domain Eukaryota; kingdom Viridiplantae; phylum Streptophyta; class Magnoliopsida; order Poales; family Poaceae; genus Triticum; species Triticum urartu. Next base: position 50,043,317 of record NC_141877.1, on the reverse strand, counting down.
TCAAATCCATACAAAAGCATGTAGGATAGGGCAACTGTCGCAATGGAAGGTGGCTTTGGGTTGATCGATGTAATTTTTTTTATGCTTTGTTGAATAATTTAATAAAAATGGGTGTGTGCATCATTTTTTATGCAGAGGCCAGGGGCCTCAACCTCCTTTTCGAAGAAAAAAACAGCATAAGTGATAGATGTAAACCTTGTGCTTAGGATGTTTTATCCTTTTTATTATAACCAAAAGGTCTACAACTTTGATAAAAAAGAAATTTGATTTATTTACTTACATTTTGGAACTGTATGTTTTGTCAAGATCTTGATCCTGTAGTTCCTGGTCTAACTGACAATGCGTTCGTGGAGGACACCAACTTCTTTTGTGTAGAAAAACATAGCATCCAAAGTTCCATTGCTGGAATGGAACTTGTGAACATCTCAATAGTACGGTACAAGTTCCTAGCCTCGACACACCTAGTCGTTGAAATCCTAAAAAGGCATCCTAAAATTGATTTGCTGAAGCATCACTCATCTTCAGGAAAGAACTCACGAAAAAGGAGAGGAAAGAATGATCAGAACATCCTCCAATTGGCTTCCCGAACACAAACAGAAAAGTATGATCGTAATCATTTTCGATAGGATGCTACAAAAAAAACTCAAAACCGCAAAATGCAAATAGAAGAGTAGTTTTGAACAGAAGTTTCAGTTAATCCAGACCTCTCAAATTTGTCAGTGAAATAAGTAATGCACTCACAGTATAATATGGACCTAGCTAGTTACAGGATTGGTGGCGCCACGCCGAAGGTATGACAGAAAGTTACTAAATATTCCGAGCATCACTTCCGTCCAATAATTAACAATAGTAAATAGCAATCGATAGAACACATGTTACACCGAAATGCAGACGTGCGTGGTGGAAGAAAGCGAGGAGGATGGAGGGCAGCATGCGTGATGGAAGAAAGCGAGGAGGTTGGAGGGCAGCATGCGTGGAAATTTGGAGCAGCCGCCCGGAATCGGGGCCGGCAACAAGCTGGATGAGATGGACCTACCTCATTAGAGCGGCAGCAGAGGAGGATTCCAACGGCGGAGCTATGTACTCCCTCCGTCAGGGTTTAAAAGGCCTCTTGGCCAGGAAGCCATGTCCGGAATTGTAAGGGCGCGTACACTAAACCTGCTCCAATTGCAGTATTTTACCGTTTCCTATTCCCATGCCATGCCTTGTTAATCGCGTGTGCAGTTACGAACCGTGCATGCAAGCCAGTGCATGCTAGCATCTACTTTAAGCTAGAACAGAACCTCCTAATTGGCTAATTTCAGCTGTAATTTCCAAGCTCTTCTTTTAAGCACTGCCTTGGTCCTATCAAAGTGGTCTTTGGGTCTAATAAACCCGGACGGAGGGAGTAGTAATCGGCCTTGACCTTCTGGATAGCCCATGTCCACATACCCGCAGAAGGCCACGAGCTCATCTTTTCGCCAACCACGCTCGCTGCTCAGGGCCGCACGAGCGCCGCACGAACCTGCTCAAGGCTCGGCTCCATCTCTTTTCCCTGACTACGTTCGCTGCTCTGGGCACCGCTGCACGCCTCTGTTAGAAAGGAGATCACAAGATGATTGGAACCACACTTGTATTAATTCCAACAGTAGTACATATATACCAGTACAAAGCACTCGCAGGTGCTGCCACTAACTCAACTACCGCCGCAGCTAACTCCACAAATCTAGTGCATGTTATAACAGCGCAAGAGACTATGAGAACTCAGTTACGGAGAGACAGAGCAGGGCGACGGAGGTGCTGCGACCTGCAACCGGCGCACGCCACTGGAGGATTCCTTATTCCTTGGGTGGAATCGCGGCGGCGGTGGCGAGTTTTTGGCGCCGACCGAAGAGGTTGCAGCAGGCAGGTAGCTTGAGAGCAGCGGATGCAAGGGACGATTCCTTCATTGGGTGGTGGCGGCGGTTGAGACGAACACGTAGGCACATGGGATGTATTTTGATTTTGGTGTGAGAAAGAAAATAAAGGAATGGGTCCCTCCGGTGTATGCATGCGTGCATGACGGAAACGCTTCCTTTGATTTTGGTGCAAATCGCAATGGCAAGCATCACTTCCGGTGAGAGCTCTGCTTCAGGTGGAAAATGCTTAGTGGGATGGTCGCTGGTCTGCAGGCCACTTGAATTTGGAGGACTGGGCATATTTAACTTATTCGTCCACAACATTGCACTTCTTTTTCGATGGCATCCAAACCATTGTTAAGCTCACTATTATCATTGTTAAGAGGCAAATGGAATGAATCATCATACAACCATTTCAAAAATCTGTTTTTCTAACCGTTTGCCACCTGGATTACCACTTAACCATGGTGTTGTATTATGATTGCATCAACCGGTAGCAACGACCCTAACCACCCTGCTGTTCCGACGCCGGGCGGTGCTGGTGGTCAACCCTACACCCGCACAGCTTACGGATGTAAACCACCGGCGGGTAGCCAGCCCTAATTGTATCCGTGCGCAGCATACCCCGTCTCTCAAACACTGTGCATGCAAAGATCGATGGATATATGTAAATGGTCGGCGGCCTAGATGTATGTGTGCCTTGCTCTTGCCCTTATCGTCGTTGTCGCCGCCGGTGAGGTCGATGAAGACGGGAGGCGGACTAGCCCACCCGAATGCGGCTTGATATGCCGCCAGGGCTGCCTCCTCTGGCGTCTGCTACGGCGGCGGCAATGCAGCGAGGCGGGCACGCTCCTCCTCCTCCTTCTCAATGCGCAATGCCTCCTTGTCCTGCTCCCTACGCATCTGCCGCTTATAGTCGGCCGCCTCCTCGGCGAGCCAATGCGCCTTCCAGCCCTCAAGGTGAGCCGCCTCCTCCTCCGGGGTCGTAGCGTAGTGGATGGGAGGCGCACTAATCCACTCGTGGTACTCGCCAGTCGACTCCTCGGCCCAGGTGGGTGACTGCGGTGACCGCTTCCGTGTGGGCGTGGGCTCGGGCTCGGGCTCGGCCTTGGGCTCGAGCGGCGCCGGCAGGATGAGAAGCAGGGCGTGGACGGAGCCGTCGTTGACAAGGCGAGGGCTTGGTCTAGCCCATCCCAACGGACGTCCTACTCAAGCCGGCTCACCTCGAGCGCGTGCTGCAGGGCCTCCTTGAGGGCAACTTGGTACGCCGCCTCCTCCTTCTCCTTTGGCAAAACTTGTAGGGGTGGTGGCGGAATGTCGTGGTCGACGTGGACGCCGCGGCGATGCTCCTTCTCGTGCTCAAGCGCAAACCAACGCTCCTAGTTGGGGGAGTGTGGCACGTATGCACGCGTCACGCGCTGCTCGGGTGTAAGGACCTCACGACGCCGGCGAACCTCCTCGACGTGCGCCCGCACCGAGCTCGGAACCGCCAGAATGGGGATCCGCTACGGGTCCAGATGCCTGCCACGTGGCAGGTTGATATCCGGATACTGCAGTGGCCGGCGGTACTGCTAGTGCCATTGCGCTGGTGGAATGGTATGTAGAGCCGCTCCCTCTCCCGCGGTGGTGAGCCACGTCTGGCCGACACAGGAGGCTGCGCAGGGGAAGAGCTCGCGTCGAAGCTGAACTCCCCCTTCCCCTTCCCGCTGAAGAAGCCCATGGCTGGTGGCTGACTGGCTAGGGTTTCGTTTGCTAGGATTTGCTGGTCGCCGGTGAGGGGGCAAGCGTGTCCAGATGTGGACGGGAGAGATGGAAGTGGATGAGGCTTGGCGCACCGCATGCTTTCATTAAAAAGGACGGCACACGACTCTTCCACACATTGCCAGACTGGTCCGAGGTAGGTGGCCGCATTTAATACTACCGCATGTGGTGGTTGGCTGGCTGACTTGTGGGGCTGCTGCGGACACTGAGGGGACGCGAGGTGCGTCCGCTTCGTGTCCGCGCCGACGTATTTCAGGCCAAAATTTGAGCTTGAAATGTGTCAGCGTAGACACGAAGCGGACGCATTTTGGGTTTGAGTCGCCTCGTTGGGTCGGCGTTTTTGTCCGCCACGGCTCAAACGGACATGGACGGACGAAATGGGTCGCCCGTTTGGAGTTACTCTAATAATAATGCCGAAAGATTAAAAATCTGACGTCGGATTTTTTGAAATGGCAATACGAACGTTTTTTAGGGTAATTTGTATTGGTGTGAGGATATTAAATTTAGTTTTGCAAACGTGGCAATTTCCTGTAAAAAATGAATTGTGGCGGATTTGTTGTGTCCGTCAACTAAAATTGACATCCTCAACGAACGCAATTTGCCAGAAAAACTATTTGTTTTGTGGTGCCTAAAAATCTGATATTCGCTGGATGTTCAGGTCCTTATAATAAGAAAGAAAGAAACAGACACATATCGAGCGAGGAAACTTTTCCTTTTGGAGCTCTAAATTAACTTGTAGTGTGTATTTTTCTTTCAGGGGTACTTGTAGTCAATGTAGTGTAGATACTCCGTATAAAGTAAGCAGTAGGCCGGACAGAGAAAGAGCGAGATGGGGCCCTTGTTGATTAACCGAAGAAAAATGAAGAAGAGAATCTGTCTCTTCCTGCGCGGCCGTAGTGACTAATCGTCGGTCGTCGATCTCTTCCTCCGCGGTCGTTGTGCATGGCCACCACTGATCACCGGCCTTGACTAACCGTAGAAATTCGGCGGCACCGCAAATACACGAGAACGCACGATTGATATCTCTCTCGACGCCGGACAATCTATAAATTGGCACGGGCCTTCTTCCATCGTCAAGCATCACAGCAGGATAGCAGACGTACGTACACAGGCAGCTAGAGCTCTCACAGCCAGCTCGCTCGAGACACACCAGCTAGCATGGCGTCCCTGGGTGGCAGAGCTTCCGGCCGTCGTCCCACGGCGCTCGTGCATATCGCTCTCTTCGTTGTCGTCGCCGCGGTCATCATCAACAGCTCCGTCTGCCTTGGAGCCGCCGTCCACGCCGCCGCCGCCTCAGGTCAGTCGTCGGACGGTGTCCGTTCATTTCCTTCCCATTTTTGTAATTGATTAACATGTTATACATGCTGACCTCGACCTGCTGAGTGCCGAATAACGGACGTCCATGGTTTCCCGTCCAGGCACCGGTGCTCTCGACCCTAACGTCCCTGCTGTTCCGACGCCGGGCGGTCCCGGTCAACCCTACACCGGCCGTGGGTGCCGCACAGTTTACGGATGTAAACCACCAGTGGGTAGCCAGCCCTAATTACATCCGGGCGCAGATCCCATCTCCCAGACATAATGCATGCGAGGATCCATCGATATATGTAACTGGTTAACACAAGTTAATCTACACTGTCACGCACCACCTTATGTACACGGTAATACCCTCTCGTGATGTACTTGTACCGACTTAAACTCGAATAAATCTGGATTGTTACATGTCTGAAATTTCGTGTGAATGCATGGTCAATTTTTGTGAAGATGATATTACGTTTGGTTCGGAATTTACGGCTATATATCAATGCAAAAAGTAAAAAATAATAATCGAAACAGAGGCATAAGCTTGCCTCATCCATTAATTAAAAAGGATAACAAAATTTGTTACGCATCACCTCAAATACAAAAGGGTTCATTACTTCCTCGGTATTATGTTAGTACCCTATTCTTTTGCACCCACAAAACCCAAAGTCAAGCTTCCCTTTTGATGATGCCGAAGATAACCGGTGCTGGTGTTGATTTGTGTTGGAACACACGAGTGTTTCTCTTATTTCAAATGGTCCAACCAACTAGGATGGTGAAGACGAACCAAACTGCGGTTAGATAGTTAGGAGGACAGTCCCTAGCCCAGTAGATGTGCGTTCCTGGTCTAGCATTTCTCTGGATTTATTTCAGGCCTTTTGGTGATGTGCGTTTAGTGGGCAGAGATGTTCCCATCGACTACGAACATGTCTGTGGCGACTTCGTCAATGAAACCGTTTAGGGAAAGAAGGGGGCCGGTGGCGCTAGGAGGTGGGTGCGGAAGCGTGAGGATCGCTAGGCTCTAATGCCATGAAAGCGATTAGGGGAATTTTCCACACTTGGGTTTTTCCATTGCATGCTAATATATAGACAAATATTACAATCCTAACCATAAATGGGAGATCGCAATAATAACGATTCTCCTCAATTTAGGGGATCATGAGATATGTCACGATATGTGACATATTACTCTAATAGTCAATGCCAGCTCAGTCTCTCGGAGGTGCTCATAGGGATTGGATGTGTGTGCGTGCGTTTTTAAGGATGAGCTTATGTGCGTATGTATGAGCGTCTGCGTCGGTATTGTGTTAGAAGAAAACTAGCATGGTGATGGATGCCATGGCCTTTTTACTGGTGATGTTGCTTCCGAACATGTTTTGCTCCACCAATGTGATAGAGAGTGCAAGGTCCCTCAAGTTGCCGTGTCAATCCCATGTAGACCGCAAGGGAGGAAGAGGATAAAGGTTGCAAGCCGCCAGCCGTGCCGATCCAACCCATGATAGAACCACACATACCAACCCCTCACACGCTTATATCACTATGCTACTTATTCTTCATTGGCCCCAAACATGTAGGAGATCCACTACGGCCCATTGAACTCATGGTTGGGCCTTCGCTCACGTCTTGACCTATTGGTCTGGCATTGCATCCTTCTAGGTGTGGAGTGCCTTCGCTAGGTAGGTTGCTAACATACTTACTCGCATTACCCATTAGATGGCTGCAAGCGTGTGGATCAGACGTCACGGCAACTGTGGCATCCTCTCCCCTCGATTCACTACAAGAAAATTAAATAAAGACGAATATGAAACTTACTCGGAGAAGACTATTTAAACCTTGACACTGTAAGCCGAGTGCTGCACCCGGCTTATGCCACTCTGCTTATATTAGACCGGCTTAGATCATAAGCCGAGATCCACTTCACGGGCACTCGGCTTACCGGTAAGACCGATTTAGATTAAAGTGAGTATCCGTGTTTTTAGACTCGGCATACGTCGAGCCACACTGCGACGTGCAATTTTTCTAGCCTGATCCTGCATTTGATGAGCGTTCGTGGGTCAAACAACAGTTGAGGCTGTGTCAATCCGGGTAAATCTTGGGTTTATCAAAGCTGTCAATGACAATGATATCCACTTTATTCTCAAAACAAAGGGGCATTGACTCTCAATGATGGCCCTGTCAGACGTCAATCTAATAGTTTAAGCACACGTAGAAGAACGAAAAAGCCTTTTCTTTCAAAGTTGGAGTGGTGATTCTGGAAGAAGCGGGGGGGGGGGGGGGGGGGGGGGGGGGTGATTCAGGGAGAATCGCCCAAAAGAACTGGGCCTTAGCCTCTTACAGGCCTTCTTTGATTCATAGGGTAGGAAAATCGTAGCAATAGAAAAGTCATAAAAAATAAGATGACATGTCTCACAAATCCTTAAAGCTCTAATTTAACGTGTAGTGCACACATAAGGAAGCAGAGGGAGAACAAACAAGGACCACCCGGGGATGGAAACACTAGCGGTTGAGGGACGTCGCCAGCAGCCTAGCTTGTTGACTAACCGGAGAAAAATGGTGAAGGAGAATCTTCTCTTCCTGCGCGGCCCTAGGGACTAATCGTCCGTCGTCGCCGCATGCGTCGGGTCGTCGATCGAGCGAGGTCTCTCTCGCCAGTCGTCATGCACTCACCAGCCTTGACTAACCGTAGAAATTTGGTAGTACCAAGATACTAGTATGCTGCTTGTTCTCTCTCTCTCTCGGACGGCCTATAAATACGTACGCACGGGCCTTCTTCGCCCAGCAAGCATCACAGCGGGGCGTACACAGCTAGCTACCCAGCTCTCAAAGCCTCGCTCGAATCATTAGCTAGCAGACTCGAATCATCAGCATGGCGTCTGCCGGCCGCCGCCCCACGGTGCTCCTGCAGATCGCTCTCTTCGTCGTCATCGCCGCGGTCATCATCAACAGCTCCGTCTGCCTTGGAGCCGCCGCCGGCGACGCCACTGCAGGTCAGTCGACACTTGACTGTGTTTAATTCCCTTCAAATGTGTTCCTTCATTTCGTTGTCATATTTCGAATTGATTAGCTAGTAATATGATGTCCTGCTGAATGACATACGTTCATGGTTTTCCACTTTTCCCGTCCAGGCTCTGGTGCTTTCGACCCTAACCGCCCTGCTGTCCCGTCGACGGGTGGTGCTGGTAAACCCTACACCGGCCGTGGGTGCCTCCGTAACTACCGCTGCTACCCACCGGCTGCTGGCCAACCCTAAGTAAGGAATTCCCCTAAAAATAATGCAAAGATCGATCGATGTATGTAACTGAACGACGGCCTAGATGCATGCATGCATGCCTCCGACGTGTCAGCGCAAGTTATTCTACTGCCATGCATCACCTTATACACAGTAATATTGTTTCCTGTTCTATTTACACTCTGAATAAAACTGGATATATATTGCTGCATATCTGGAAACTGATGTGAACTCTCGGTCAGTTTGTGTGAAGAAAGTTTGGCTCGGAATTTATAGATCAATTTTCTTTTGAAAGATCCAGCATTGCTGGCTTCATCTGATTTAGGTAGGGAGCATATGGTAAAACAGAGTTGTTGACAATGGGGATTCAAGCTGACTTGAACCAAGAAAACAGAACAAAGAGAATGGGTGACAGGCCGCCGGCCTGAGTAAAACAAAGGCAACTATCTCGCATCACAAATCACTCGTGGGCGGCGGACATTGGGCCTGAGCTTACGGCCGTCATGCTCCGCCAGTTCCTGGACGTATGGCAGCGAGTGGAGAACGTGGCCCTGCATGAGGATGCACAGGACAAGCTACGTTGGGCGTGGGAGAAGGATGGCATATTTTCGGCACGATCGGCATACGCGGCCAAGTTCGCGGGACTTGAGGTTGCACCAACGGCGGAGTTCACGTGGAAATCACGGGCGCCCCTGCAGCGTCAGTTCTTCATTTGGCTGGCTATGAGGAATAGGTGTTGGACCTCTGACCGACTCGCCAGACGGGGACTCCCCCACCAAAGCTCGTGTCCGTTTTGCGGCCAGCAGGAGGAGACCATCACCCACATCATGATCGGATGTGTCTTTGCTAGGGAGGTATGGAGCAAGGTGTGCCTGGCCTTGGGACAACCTGAGCGTGCTCCAACAGTGACGGAGTCTCTTCCAGAATGGTGTATCGGGCAGGAGGAAATTGGATAGCATTGGAAGGTGCCTAGGACATCTATCTTGGTCCTATGGGAACTATTGACTCACCGGAATGCAGTGGTTTTCAACGGAGAGGCGCCATCCACGCTCAAGGCGCTCAGGAGCATTGAAACCGAAGCCGGGGCATGGAAGCAGGCAGGATTACTACGAGGGGAAGTCGAGGCGTTTGTGGTGGGCCTTGCATTGTGGGAGAGTAATGAGTAGTCCTTAAATGGAGTAGTCGGGTGGGATGGCCGAGGGCTACCTGTAAATAACATTGTAGTTCATGTGTGGAGGGTTTCTACCCTTTCCTTCTATAATATGTGATACGCACACTCGTGTGTATTCGAGAAAAACAAACAAAATCCCCAAACAGGTTCTCTAGGGCTTTTGCTCCTGCCAAGCGCCATTGTTCCATGCTTCGTCGAATCGCTTGGGTTATATCTGATGCTTTTGCTTGCTTTTGCCTGAAAATACAGTTGTTGCGCTCACACCGGATTTCCCATGTGATCATCATGATCATGGTCTTAACCCCTTTTCTTTCTCTTGCGGTTGCTCTTGATAGGATGTCTCTGACAGCGTTTGCGGTGGAGCTTTGATCTTGCGCTGGTAGCTCTAGCGACCGGCATCCCTTCCATTCTGCCGCTGTGCTCCATACCTCCCTGGCTAGGCAGCAGTTCCAAAATAGATGCGTTGATGATTCCAGGTTTCGCAGACACAGTTGACAGAATATGGAGACAGTGAATAAATTCTGTTTGGGTAAAGTCAGGTAACAAAGAGTACCCGAAAGCTTTGAGTGAAACTAGATTCAACTCATGATCTACTATGTGTATCCTTAGCTCTAGCAGTATGCATACCTTACCTATAAATTCTGTTGGTGTTAAAGCCAGACAATGATTTCGCAAAATAAGAAGTAAAGCCAGACAATGATGGTGAAAGCAATCTCTAATCGAAACAAAATTCAACTCATGATACATGTTCAATTTACAGTAATGATTCCTCAAAAAGAAAGTATATTGCTAAAAAAATGTGGTACTTTGCAGTATACAGTACTGTAAAAATCGTGATAGGGTCGTTATCGACATGCCGACCTGAAGGTCAAGAGTGACACTGTCAGTGGTGACTGTCAGGCGAACTGATGTGCTTGAGCACTTGTTGTCATTGTATCGCTCCAATGTTTTCTCAAGTTCCACACAGAAGCGCGCGCGCACGCACTCACACACCCCTATAGGCTGCTGAGGTTGTACTCATTTGCTTTAATCCTCGAGGTTGGCGCCACTTTTGGCCGGAGGGAATTACCCGGGTCGCCTCGATCGGAGGCTATTGCTCGAGGTGAGTGGATGGTGTGTGCATGGAGGTCACGCGATTCAGAGTGCGGGAATCAGCTGGTTTAGCCGGACCATGCGAGGGGACACCGGAAAGAGCAAGGCCAGGCTCCTCCTCGTCCTCGTGCGCGGCCTCCTCGCGCGACTCCTTGAGGAGCAACTTCTGCGTGAGGTGGCGAGAGGGTGGACGTGGTGGCCCGCCTGTGCGTGGATCGGTCACTCGCCGTTCTTGGAAACGGGTTCCTCGTGGGGGCGCCAGGCGGTCTCGCGCCAGACAGTGGCATCGCCTAGTTGCCCCTCATAGCCACGCTTGGACTTACTCACCGACGGCCGCCACCGTGTCGAAGTAGTCTTGCAGATCAAATTCAATGGTGTCGTTTTTCTTTTCGCAATCACTTCATTTCACTATCGAACAAAAGAAATAAAAATACAGTCCTCCCAAAAAAGACAATTCGGCATGAATCTAGACATGTCTGGATTGAGTTAGTAGTACACACCTTTATCATTGAAGCACAAACTGAGAACGTATCCAACAGTGTGGTCAAGGAGCTAAGCAAAACTAATGAAGAGGTTCGATATAGTCCACAAATCGTGTGCACAACTATATGAAAATCAAGCAAACTATGATTGGCAACTGACCCAAATATTGTCCGACCTTAAAAAAGAGCTAAAACTTCTGCCTTCTATAAAAATATGATACGTCATTGACGTACTCTCGAAAAAAAGAGCTAAAGATAGGTTTCATACTTACTCCTACAAACAAACTGCCGATATCTATTTAACCTATAATTACAAAAATAAAATAAAATATAGACCCATGGTTCATATATTTTGTTAAAGCACCAACTCGGGGGGAAAGAGCCACATTGCATGTTGTCCGTAATAGCAAGACTCGCGGAATCTTGACGGGTTAGCATCCGAGTCTTCATATTGAAGACCTCGCCCGACTTGATGAAATAAATGGCATCCTCCTTCACATCTCCACAAGGTGCAGAAACAAATTTCGAAAAGCCATAGCCGATGAAGAGTGCTCGGCCACCGCCGAGCCCATTTGCCAGTGGCACCCATTTGCGTGCGTCAAAATCGGCCATGAAAACATCTACCCATCGAATGGACAATAAGTAGTCTGGAAGGATATGCGTGCGTGGCTTCACCATAAACAGGTCCCCACGTGACTGGACTAAGTGCCAGCTAGTGATTTCGTCATCAGGTCCTGTATCTGAGCTGCAATTTAGATAATTGAGATTATTTAGACCATCAACGTCATCGCCATCATCGTCATCATCATCATTTGCCATTGTAGGCCCCTTCTCGTTATCAAAATCATTGACCACCTCATTATTTGTCGTAGTTGTTACATCCACCACTGCCTCCATCTTCTCCTGCTCACCCTCGTTCTCATCATGTGCAGCGACATCAACAACTATGCCCTCTTCTTCCTCCTCCTCCTCCTCCCCTGCATCATGATCATGATGATCATCATCATTGTCGCTATAATCCCCATCAGAATCAGTTGCAGGCCACCAATCATAAGCAAAGTAATCAGGCGGCTGCCTGATTACACGGCGTCCAATGGTGACCGTGGGCCTTCCATCCACATCCAGTCCTAGATCAAAAGGGATGAGGTCCTCTGCCTTGGTGATGCCATAGAGTTTACCATCAGAGAAGGCAATGTCAATGATATAAACATATGGAGCTGCTCGTGGTTCTGGTAGCCACACACCCTTTCCTGGTAGAATCACAATGAACGAATGACTCTCATCGGTGGTGGTGACGGCGATGAAGTCATGGGCGGTGGACCGCATCTGGAACTTACGGATGTTGTAAGTGCGGTGGAGGACCGCGTCCAACTCCGTGAGGGGGATGTACTCGAGAGAGAAGATATTATGTAGCGAATAGTTGTTGAGGCGGTAAGCTTGTCCTTCCTTGGGATTTTGCTGGCAGATGCCGAGAAGTAGCCACTCGTTGCAGGAGCCGCAGCAATGTGCATCGTCGGGAATGGAGGTGGGGTATTCCGAGCGGCCATCGGTGGGTGTGATGACTTGTCCATCAGAGAAGACGATCCATGGTGCTGGGCGGCCTGGGGGCCATGGCGTTGCACGGCGGAGTGCCATGAACGGCACACGGCGCCGGAGCGGGCGCGGTTGGCTGGGTCAGGGAGGCTGGCGATGACAAGGTCCAGGAGGTCTAGAGGGAGTTCGGCCCAGCTGAACGCCGCCATGAGAACCGATCGACAGTTCTTCGATCAGAATTAGCAATTACGGAAAGCTGAGTACGTACTTATTGTCAGAACTGTGTAGTCTTGCACCGCTACGTACGTACGTACGTGCAGAGACGGTGGCATGCACATCGTCGCCAGCCGGCAATTTCTTGTAGAACCAGTTTTCATTGGATGCATGAATCATTCGTTCACGTACGTACGTCAAAGGGGAGCAAGAGATGTAGTCATCGGTTGTACATTGATACTTGTATGTTGCACGTGCATGGCAAGGAGTTCAAAACTTCAAACGTGTACGTTACAGTTGTAGATTTTTCTTTTTCTTTTTTGAAATCAAGAGTTTCTTCTATCCACTAGCGTATTTGCTCGTTTATTCTTGCCCTGCAAGGAGATGATGGACATCCTCGCAAAAAAGAAAAGAAAAAAAAGAGGAGATGATGGACATGTGCGGGGGCCTACCTACCCTGTAGAATACATAAACGTATTTTCAAATACATGTTGAATATTTTTTTAGTGGTTAGTGGCATGAAACATTTTTTAAACTAGGCGAACATGTTTTTATATTGAAAAAACACTTTTAAAGATGTTTGAACATTTTTTTACATTGTAAACACATTTTTAAAAGCAGAGGCAGTACAAAGGTATGTCAAGAGTGCATATCAGTTAGGATTTGATGTTGCGCACAGAAGTACAGCTTTTGTTTCCAGCTCCAGACCGAATGGTCGTCGCTCTTGCTGGCAAATGATCTGGGGGTCGGAAGTTCCCCCAACAGTACGCAACTTCGCATGGCGGGTCGCGACCGATTCATTACCGACGTGGAGGAACAAACATGCTCGGAACTTGGAAACAACTGATTTATGCCTGTTTGCAGCACTGAAACTGAGGACAGTTTCCATGCTCTTTGCTGTTGTACATTATCAGGGATACTCTGGGATACAATGGCTGAAGTATGGGCTCTACCAAGTATTTTCTCAGTGATGAATACTAGGAAAGAATGGATTCTGCAAGCACTAGAACCGCTGTCAGAAATTGAACGATCAATGTTTCTAATGACGTTATGGCGGGCATGGCATATTCGGAACGAGGTTGTTCTTCACAATCCACCACCGCCTATGGAAGCTTCTAGACATCTTTTGGTGAGCTATCTTGATTCCCTCATTGGCATTAAGTCAGATCTCATAGCTGATCCAAATAAGGGAAAATCCAACATCATTTATGAAAATAATTCCAGTAGGTTGCATGTGATAACGAGTATTAGCCAAGTGGATTGCTCCAAAACCTGGTTGGCTAAAACTTTCCACTGATGGGTCCTATGATAATGATGGTTTAGCTGGTGCCGGTGTGGTTCTGCGAGATGAGAAGGGTGCTATTATTTTTTTCTTCATGCAGACAACTATTTTCATGCTGTGACTCTATAGAAGCTGAATTGTGTGCTTGTATGGAAGGCCTATCATTGGCTATCCAATGAAGTGATCTTCCAATGGCCAAGGAGGTGGATAGCTCTACTTATGCGTCGCTCATTAAAGAGATTAGATATATTTTGTCTCTCCGTGAATCTTGTATTACTCACATCAATCGTAGCCAAAATAAGGTTAGAGATAGTTTAGCTAAGTTTGCTCCTTTAGAGGGCAGACTTGGATTGGATCAGGGCCTTTAGTTGCTGCAGAACTTTCTATGATTGATTGTATGAATTCTGGGAGTTGAGTAATACAGTATTTCAAAAAAAGGTATGTAAATTATACAAACGAGTCAAAGTTTCGCTTAGTGCCCTTAGTAATCAATTTTATTGAACTCTTAGATATATTTCTTGCTGAAAGTATCCCTGATCCCACTGATAATGAGTAGGCCCAGCTTTAATACCTAAGAGTAGATCAAAAGGCACCGGTATTCTCTAATCTAACTTGAATATCGAGTTATATTTCCGTACGATTCATGCTAATATTGGCATTCTCGGGTCCCTGGAATGGAAGAGATAATTAAATTAATTAGTTTATCTTTGCCGTTATCCTTATTTATCAGAATCTAGTGAGTGTTCCATGAGATTTTGAGTCTCGCGTGTCTACCATTTCACCATCAAGGCATCTTGAAAGTGCTCCATTTTCCCATTGAGGACAAACCTCAACCTGTGCTCGAGGGTTCTAGCAATTGATATCCTTTCGCAAATAATTGAAATGCAATTTCGTGATCTGACGCTTTGGCGTATGCAGGAACTCATCGTACTCCTGCTCCCCGACCTCCGTCTGTGGGTTTTCGAAGATGGAATGTCTAATGTTTTTTTGTCTGCCATTTGTTTTTTCTAGAAATAACCCTCCCTCCTAAAGATCCCACCGGAACTGATAACATTCGAGATTATGCAGGATTATACACGAAAGATACTTTTTTTTTGGCTTTTTTATCTTCCATATCCCTTTTAGGGTTCTATATCTTTACTATATTTAATACAGTTGTTATATCACACATGCTTTTTTATAGGGAAACTACATCCTCGAGGTCTTGTCATCGAAAACCTTCCCCGATTGACACAGACCTTGGCGCATCTCGGATTTGGTCACCGCTCACGTGAATGGACCTTGCTCCTCCTTTCCATGGCTTCTACTCGTGTGCTCATCAATGGCATGTCGGGCCCATGATTGACCATGCTCGGGGGCTCCGCCAGGGTGACCCCTCTCGCTGATGTTGTACCCTGGCCATCACCGTCCTCAACTCTCTAATCACCCAGGCGGCGGCCCATGGTGTTCTCCATCGCCTGACTGCTTGTCATGTTGTGTCCAACATCTCCCTCTACGCTAATGACGTTGTCGTTTTCTGTCATCTGGACCATGTGATTTGCTCGCCATTCACAAGAACATGCGCATCTTTGGAGACACATATGGTATGTTGACCAACTTTGCTAAGTTTATGCCCTTCCGATCTATTGCTCGCTACACCACCACACGGAGACGGCTCAGGTCATGAACTGCCCGATCTCACGGTTCCGGACCACCTACCTTAGGTTGTCGTTCTCGATGCGCAAAGTGCCCACATCTGCTCAGATCACGAAATTAACGTGGAGAGCGGATTGCTTTCGGCTGTCATGTCCTCTACGCGATGTCGATGCACCTTCTCATGGCTATTGCCTCAACAAAACTATCCTCGGCCAGGCTAACAAATCATCCAGAGCTTCCTCTAGATTGGTCGCAATGGCTGGTCGCTTGGCCTCGGGTTTGTTGTCCCATATCCTTCATTGGCTAGTCGTTTAGGATCTCTAATGCATCAAGATCATGTTGCACGTGGATTATTGACTGGTCTGTTTTGGTCTATCTGGAAATGCAGAAATGATGTGGTGTTTAGATCGAAAAATTTAAGTGCTCCCATGATGATTGTTAGGAGATTATACAACTGGATTATTGACTGGTCTATTTTGCAGGAAAAAAACCCAAAACAAAGAATGTTGA
This sequence comes from Triticum urartu, assembly GCF_056163025.1. Lineage (NCBI taxonomy): Eukaryota > Viridiplantae > Streptophyta > Magnoliopsida > Poales > Poaceae > Triticum > Triticum urartu. The sequence continues at coordinate 50,027,233 of NC_141877.1, read as the reverse complement.
TGCTGGGAGCAAGAACAATAGAGCGGGTGGCAAGTGAAATCTACAAGGCGTTGTTGTTGGGGAACGTAGCATGCAATTTTAAAAAAATTCCTACGATCACGCAAGATCTATCTAGGAGATGCATAGCAACGAGAGGGGGAGAGTGTGTCCATGTACCCTCGTCGACCGAAAGCGGAAGCGTTATGTTAACGCGGTTGATGTAGTCGAACGTCTTTGCGATCCAACCGATCTAGTACCAAACATACGGCACCTCCGAGTTCAGCACACGTTCAGATTGATGACGTCCCTCGAACTCTTGATCCAGCAGAGGGTCGAAGGAGAGTTCCGTCAGCACGACGGAGTGGTGACGGTGATGGTGATGTGATGCACGCAGGGCTTCGCCTAAGCACTACGACGCTATGACCGGAGGAGTAAACTGTGAAGGGGGCACCGCACACGGCTAAGATAACAACTGTTGTGTCTCCAAGGGGTGTCCTGCCCACGTATATAAAGGAGGGAGAGGAAGGAGGCCGGCCCTAGGGGGCGCGCCATGAGGGGGGAGTCCTACTAGGACTCCTAGTCCTAGTAGGATTCGGCCCCCCTTTATTCCTTCTCATGGAGGGGGAAAGAGGGAAGGGAGAGGGAAGATGAGAAGGAAAGGGGGGGGGGGGCGTGCCCCCTCCCCTAGTCCAATTCGGACTCCCTATGGGAGGGGGCGTGGCCACCCCTTGTGGGCTGCCTCCCCTCTCCCCTATGGCCCATGTACTCCCATTACTTTCCTCGGGAGGTTCCGGTAACCCCTCGGTACTACGATAAACATCCGAAACGTCCCGAAACCATTCCGGTGTCCAAATACTATCGTCCAATATATCAATCTTTACCTCTCGACCATTTCGAGACTCCTCGTCATATCTGTGATCTCATCCAGGACTTCGAACAATCTTCGGTCACCAAAACACATAACTCATAATACAAATCATTATCGAACGTTAAGCGTGCGGACCCTATGGGTTCGAGAACTAAGTAGATATGACCGAGACACATCTCCTATCAATAACCAACAGCGGAACCTGGATGCTCATATTGGTTCCTACATATTCTACGAAGATCTTTATCGGTCAAACTGCAATAACAACATACGTCATTCCCTTTGTCATCGGTATGTTACTTGTCCGAGATTCGATCGTCGGTATCCTCATACCTAGTTCAATCTCGTTACCGGCAAGTCTCTTTACTCGTTTCGTAATGCATCATCCCGTAACTAACTAATTAGTCACATTTTTTGCAAGGTTATAGTGATGTGTATTACCGAGAGGGCCCAGAAATACCTCTTTGATACTCGGAGTGACAAATCCTAATCTTGATCTATGCCAACCCAACAAACACCTTCGGAGACACCTGTAGATCATCTTTATAATCACCCAGTTACGCTGTGATGTTTGATAGCACACAAGGTGTTCCTCCGGTATTCGGGAGTTGCATAATCTCATAGTCAAAGGAATATGTATAAGTTATGAAGAAAGCAATAACAATAAAACTTAAGGATCATTATGATAAGTTAACGGATGGGTCTTGTCCATCACATCATTCTCCTAATGATATGATCTCGTTCATCAAATGACAACACATGTCTATGTTAGAAAACTTAACCATCTTTGATTAACGCGCTAGTCTAGTAGAGGCATATTAGGGACACTTTGTTTTGTCTATGTATTCACACATGTATCAAGTTTTCGGTTAATACAATTCTAGCATGAATAATAAACCTTTATCATGATATAAGGAAATATAAATAACAACTTTATTATTGTTTCTAGGGCATATTTCCTTCAGTCACAGAGGTGGAGGCCTGGAATGAGAAGATTGGGTGCTGCTGTGACTTAGCCTGCTTAGGCTTTAGCTTGCTGGAGGTCTCGCGGTAGTTTGTATTAGCCCTGGATCCTTTTTTAATGGCTCTTCACTCCTTGCTGCTAGCTTTAGCTTGCTGCCCTTTTGCTGTTCTAAGACTTATGGTAGTCCCTGAAGACTTGATACTTGGTTCGCTTAAAACTACTACTCTCGTCCTGGTTTCTTTAATAAATTCGGAGGAAACCCCCTCTTTTAATCAAAAAAAACGTGCGCTGGGTATGTGTAGCACGGTGATGAGTCCAGCCGTTGGCAGCACCTTCACCTCCCCTCTAATCCCGAGGCTCGCAACACGTTCCGCCTTGACCCTCAAGTCTCGTTGGGAATGGCCTCTCTTGCCGCTTCCAAACCGCTCCTTACATTAATGGGCATTGCATCGCTCATTTTTGACCTTGTTCCTTGCATCGGCGTTGTCAGAGATGGGATGCACTAGCGCTCCTTGGTCCATGATATTCATGGCGCCCTTAGCCCCATGTGGCTCGTGCAATACATTGATTTGTGGCGCTATATCCATGGCTTCACTCTCTTTGACTCTCCCAATGAGCTCTGTTGGTGATGGACTTCTCCCGGACAGTACAACGCGAAATCGTGCTATAAGCAATTATTTGTCGGCTCCATCCACGACCAACATTGGCGCCTTATATGGAAGGTTTGGGCTCTGCTGCGGATCAAGGCATTCTTATGGTTGGCTCTTCAAGATCGTTGTTGGACCGAGGACCGGCTCGCATGCCGGGGTTTACCCGACGAAGCTACATGTGTGTTCTTTGATTATGAGTTAGAGTGCATGCAGCATCTTCACGGTGGTTGCTCCCTCTCGCGTTGCATGACATCCTTTCGACCTTTCCTAGTGCAGGCTCGCGATCACCCTGCCCACCCCGACATGTTTTTCCTTAACTAGTGGGCTAGCTCGAACCCCCCTGTCCCAACTTCTATGCACAAGGGATTAAACTTCATGATCTCTCTTGCTACCTGGGAACTCTAGAAACACCGTAATGGATGCACCCTCGACGGGCTGCGTCCCTATATTAGCTTGGTCACCGAGACTATCCGCGATGAGGCGCGTCTTTGGACTTGGGCTCGGGCCACTGGTTTGCTACACATCATCCCCACAGTTAGCGCGTGCTTTTTGGGTTGAGCAACCCCGATTTTTTTTCTGGTCACGTGTTCCCGTCATCTGTGCACCTAACCTACTGTAACACCTCGCCCTTGTAATTTCACTCTACCTATCACTAAAAGATACACACGCATTGTGTATTGACGAAATGAAAAGTTTGTATTCAGCCTAGTAAAAATATCAACTACTACAGGAATTATACATCATCCGTAAGAAAAAAGACACAAAAAAGCACACATATTGTCCCACCTTATTTCTACTGCCACAATACTTTTTCTTAAGTCAACACTTAAGGCCTTGATTCATTAGAAAAGAAAGAACAGTGTTGTCGGTTAATTTGTGAATAATCAGACGAAAAGTGTTAAAACAAGCTTGCAAAACTGGGCACCCCGGTCGACGTGGCTAGTCACAAAACCCACACATCAACATTGTTGAGGTTGTCCCTAAAAAAAAACATTGTTGAGGTTGCCTACAATTTTTTTTAGAAATGAAGGTTAAAACCCCTGTCATCTGCATCAATCTATGCATACAGCCATCTTTATTAATTATTCAACAAAGATCTAACAAGAACATACATCAAGCCATCCGAAGCCATCACTCACACGTACAAACTTGATAATGTGGAGTGCTCTCACTCCTCATATTTAAAATCGGTGTCGTTGCCGATCCATCCGCGTAACATATTGGAATCTATAGCTGGTGCAGCAAGTCTAAAGCGTATACCACATGCACATGTCTTGGAAGCCGCCATCATCATCGAACCACTGACCCATCTTTAGGAAAAAGATCCGTATCATCCTTACCAGTCCGGCCATCCATCGACGCCGCCATGGCGCCCAACGACACCACATCCGTACGCGCAAAACTGCTGAGCAAGTCAAGGTCGCCGCTGGTACACCGTAGCACCATGCCGCCAAGTACCACCAGCCGGCACAGCCTAAAGTCTGTGGAAGATCTGTCATGCGTAGCACCTGCCGAATAGACATGACACGACGTAGCACCTGTCGGCCAGGTATGAGTTGACATCTCCACCGAAGCTCCGTGTAAGACGAAGCCGCTTCACCTCTTGCATCTGTCTTCCAGGCTGCTCCACAAACGATACTCCCAAGAGAGAAACAACACCCCAGTGCCGCTATCGTCCGATCCGGAAGACCAAATTCTAGGGTTTCCCCAAAGCAACCCGAGTGGGTCGACAGTAGTTACACGACGATGCCTTCATCAAGGTAACGATGCAGAATGTTGCCATCGCCTGCCGTCAGCTCGGTTTTCACCGGTAACTATGTCTCTCCGACTCGCAGCCGGGGCTAGGTAATGGATCTCAAGATCTGACCACCCAGCCTCAGGACGACCACCTCCGATGGAGGAGATGACCACCATCGCCAAGCCCAGGGTAGCCGCCCCGACGCCAGCATGATGCAGAACAAGACCAAGAGTGCCACCACAATCCAAAGCCGAACCGGAGGTTGAGCGGCTGCAACATGGCCGTCACCGCCACCTGCCGCTACGGCTACAGAGCCGCCGCCACACTCCAGCCATCGTTGTCCGCCATCACCACCGAGGAGATCAAGATGGGAATCGCCGCAACGATCTTGAGCAGCTGACGCGAAGAAGGCCGCACCGAGCCTCTCGGGTTTTGCCCTGGCGTTGTCACCGGCGGCAGCGGAGAGGAGAGTGGTGGCAGGGGACCAGAGGATGGAGGTGGGGTTTTTGATTTTCGGGCGAGAAAATCAAATTTCAGCCAAAATTGGGCCATCTCGCTGGGGACCGGTAAAAGTCTCTGTCGGCCAATTTTTTCGCCCCAGTTTGAATATTTTTTGGCCCGGCCCAGCTTTTGGAGGCTACCATTAAGCTCTGCCTCAGCCAAAACGATTGAAACGAGCACCCAAACTCTAACACATCTTATTTGCTCCTCCAGTTTTGTGCGGCGGCGCCGCTACCCACAGGGCACAGCAGCAGACGCGCATCCCCGACCCGTCGCCGTCGGCCTCCCAGCTCACGCCTCCCGCTCCTGCATCGTTCGCGCCTCCGTGATCCCGCCGTTGACCTCTGATGGTGCTGCTGAAGCCGTCGACAACTCCTCCCCAACTGTATGGCCTGCAGCCTCTCAGATTCGTTCGATGGTCGATGCAATTAACAAACCTTTTCCTTTCCCGTTAGTTTTGTTTTTTGAGATGTTCCCGTTGGTTGTTGAAGACTTCGGCATGGTGCTCCACGGCAATCTGCATGTCTTTTTTTTTCTGAAAGTTGTTTGTGTCGAATGTAAGTCTTGAACTAATCTGTGACCGTTATTGTATGAGATTATGATTGCACGACGCATTGCTCTCTTGCATAAGTACATATATATGATGTACAACGATGGACCACGGACCTCAACTATACAGAAACTAGGAGGCGGGCCCAATACACAATATGCATATAACACATATACTCAACACCCCCCACCCCGCAGTCGAAGCAGCACCGCGGCTGACGCAAAGACTGGACCGGAACTCCTCAAAGGACGCCGTAGGCAAGCCCTTGGTCATGATATCTGCAAATTAAGCTACTGACCCGATTGATATTCTAAATATCAAATTAAAACGTTTTAAAAAGTTCTTCAAGGGATGGGGCTCGAATAAGTTTGGCCATGAAAAGATCAGAAAGAGGAAAATCAGAGAGGAGCTGAGATGGATTGAGGAGGAGGAAGAGAAAGGAAATATTGATCCTGGTATCTTTTGCAGAAAGACCGCGCTGTTAGTTGAGTTGAATGAAATCCTAATTAATGAGGAATTATTTTTGCTACAACAATCTAAAAAACGCTGGTTGCTTAAAGGAGATAGTAACACAACCTACTATCAAAAAATTGCTAATGGGCATAAAAGGAAAAACACCATTCATTCAATGAATGTTGGTGATGTTACTATTGAAGGGACTGATAACATTTTGAGACATGCCACTGATTTTTATAAGTCTTTGTTTGGGCCAGCCCCTGGGAATTTATTTCTACTTGATCCTGAGATTTGGGGGGATAATGAGAGATTAGATGAGGCTGACAATTTGATTTTGACTAGACCTTTCTCTGAGGAGGAAGTCAAAACAGCTCTATTCTCGATGAACAGTAACAGAGCCCCAGGGCCTGACAATATCCCTGCTGAATTCTATCAGCACTGTTGGGAGATTGTTAAAAAAGACATAATGAATCTTTTCCTAGCATTCTATGAGGGAAGACTGGATGTGCATAGACTAAACTATGGCATCATCACTCTGCTCCCAAAAGTTAACGGAGCTAATAAGATTCAACAATTTAGACCCATATGTTTACTTAGATGCCCCTATAAATTGATCACCAAGGTCCTAGATAATAGAGTGGCTCCCTATGCAGATGTGCTATTTAGTAAACACCAGAATGCTTTCATTAAAAACAGGCACATCATGGATGGGATCATGTCCCTCCATGAGAATTTACATTACACCCATATTAGGAAGAAAGTGGGGATCGTCATTAAGCTAGATTTTGAGAAAGCTTATGACAAGGTGAGTTGGGAGTTTTTGCTGCAATGCCTAGAAAACAGAGGTTTTGGCACCACTTGGTGTGGATGGATGAAGAAAATCATTCAAAATGGAACCGTCAGTGTTAAACTAAATAACACTTTGGGTCCATATTTCCAAAGTTACAAGGGAGTAAGACAAGGGTATTCTATTTCTCCATTCCTATTTAACATTGCAGCTGAATGTTTGTCCAAAATGGTGCTTCAAGCACAGAAACATGGGCTGATTACTAGGCTAGCCTCTGAATTAGTGGAAAATGGTCTGGCCTGTTGGGGAACGTAGTAATTTCAAAAAAATTCCTACGCACACGCAAGATCATGGTGATGCATAGCAACGAGAGGGGAGAGTGTTGTCTACGTACCCTCGTAGACCAAAAGCGGAAGCGTTATAACAACGCGGTTGATGTAGTCGTACGTCTTCACGGCCCGACCGATCAAGCACCGAAACTACGGCACCTTCGAGTTCTAGCACACGTTCAGCTCGATGACGATCCCCAGATTCCGATCCAGCAGAATGTTGGGGAAGAGTTCCGTCAGCACGACAACGTGGTGACGATCTTGATGTTCTACCGTCGCAGGGCTTCGCCTAAGCACCACTACAATATTATCGAGGATTATGGTGGAGGGGGCACCACACACGGCTAAGAGATCAATGATCAATTGTTGTGTCTATGGGGTGCCCCCCCTCCGTATATAAATGGGGGGGAGAAGGAGAGGGTCCGCCATGGGGAGGAGGCGCGCCCAAGGGGGGCAATCCTACTCCAAGTAGGTTTTGCCCCCCCCCTTTCCTATTCCAACTAGGAGAAGGGGGAAGGAGGAGGTGGAGAGAAGGAAGGAGAAGGGGGGCCGCCGCCCCCTTCCCTTGTCCAATTCGGATTGGGGCAAGGGGGGCCGCGCGCCACCTCCTGGCCTCCCTCCTTTCCACTAAGTTCCATAAGGCCCAATAGCTTCCGGGGGTGTTCCGGTAACCCCCGGAACTCTGGTTTTATCCGAAACTTCTCCGGAACATTTCCGCTGTCCGAATATAGTCGTCCAATATATCAATCTTTATGTCTCGACCATTTCGAGACTCCTCGTCATGTCCGTGATCACATCCAGGACTCTGAACAACCTTCGGTACATCAAAACATATAAACTCTTAATGAAACTGTCATCGTAACGTTAAGCATGCGGACCCTACGGGTTCGAGAACAATGTAGACATGACCGAGACACGTCTCCGGTCAATAACCAATAGAGGAACCTGGATGCTCATATTGGCTCCCACACATTCTACGAAGATCTTTATCGGTCAGACCGCATAACAACTTACGTTGTTCCCTTTGTCATCGGTATGTTACTTGTCCGAGATTCGATCGTCGGTATCTCAATACCTAGTTCAATCTCGTTACCGGCAAGTCTCTTTACTCGTTCCGTAATACATCATCTCGTAACTAACTCATTAGTTGCATTACTTGCAAGGCTTAAGTGATGTGCATTACCGAGAGGGCCCAGAGATACCTCTCCGACAATCGGAGTGACAAATCCTAATCTCGAAATACGCCAACCCAACATGTACCTTCGGAGACACCTGTAGAGCTCCTTTATAATCACCCAGTTACGTTGTGACGTTTGGTAGCACACAAAGTGTTCCTCCGGTAAACGGGAGTTGCATAATCTCATAGTCATAGGAACATGTATAAGTCATGAAGAAAGCAATAGCAACATACTAAACGATCAAGTGCTAAGCTAACAGAATGGGTCAAGTCAATCACATCATTCTCCCAATGATGTGATCCCGTTAATCAAATGACAACTCATGTCTATGGTTAGGAAACATAACCATCCTTGACCAACGAGCTAGTCAAGTAGAGGCATACTAGTGATACTCTGTTTGTCTATGTATTCACACAAGTATTATGTTTTCGGTTAATACAATTCTAGCATGAATAATAAACATTTATCATGATATAAGGAAATAAATAATAACTTTATTATTGCCTCTAGGGCATATTTCCTTCATGGCCATCTTACAGTATGCTGATGATACGGTGATTTGCATCGAGCATGACCCCGAGAAAGCCCTAAATATGAAAATACTGCTCTATATGTTTGACCTAATGTCAGGATTGAAAATCAATTTCCAGAAAAGTGAGATTTTATGTGTTGGAGGGGTCGATAATATTCTGACAACATATGCTGATATGTTTAATTGACAGATTGGGCATTTACCCGTGAAATATTTGGGAGTACCAGTAAGCTACTCATCCTTAAAAGGAGTGGACTGGGAATTTTTGGAAGAAAGATACATTAAAAGATGTGAGTCCGGTTTAGGAAGCAATGCTTCCTTAGGAGGTAGACTGACCCTGCTCAATGCTGATATCTCAAGCATTGCTTTTTACTACCTGTCCATGTTTTTGCTTTCAAAGACCATGATTGCAAGACTGGATAAACACAGAAGGAGATTTTTCTGGCAAGTCACTAAAACAGAAAAATGTACTATTTGGTCAAATGGACTAGGATCTGTCGATCTAAAAGCAAAGGGGGGTTGGGAGTTAAAGACCTGCATAAACAGAATTTGAGTTTGCTCACCAAATGGCGGTGGAAATTGGAGACCACAAATGGTTTATGGCAGGATATTATTAAGGCTAGATATCTTCGTAGAGATACTATTGCCTCGGTTAAAGGGAAAATCAGTGACTCCCCATGCTGGAAGGCGATAATGAAAGTGAAAGACATTTATATGGTAGGTAGGCGTGTGGTGATCCATTCTGGCAATATTGCTAGACTTTGGATGGATCCTGTTGGGGATCAATTACCTTTTTGCGAACAATTCCCCAGATTGTTCTCGATATGTAATTATCCTGACTGTACTGTCAACTCTTGCTTAGCAGCTAATCCCATGTCTTTCTTCCAAAGAAGACTAAATCATGAAATGGGGGAGCAGTGGCATCAGATGGTGGATGCAGTTAGTAAAGCTTGCATTTCTAGTGAAGGTGACAAAATCAAATGGGGGTTGGGTTCTAAAACCTACTTCACTACTCGATCGGTTTATACATTTCTGGAGAGACATATTTCGGGATGTGACTATAACTGGATTTGGAAAGCAAGTATACCTTGGAAGATCCAAATCTTTATGTGGCAATTGTCACAAAATGCAATTTTAACCAAAGATGTGATGAAGCTCAGGGGGTGGAAAAAAGATCCTAAATGCTCCTTTTGTGCTGCAAAAGAAACATCTCAACATCTCTTTTTTACCTGCCCAGTGGCCAGGGTAACTTGGAGATCGATGGCTTGTATGTTTGGGACTGATCTATGCCCAAACAACCTATGGCAAGCGTATTCATGGTGTTATTCTTTCTTCCCAGAAGGGGAAGTGTTCTATACAGTGGGCATTGCTGCCATATGCTGGGCGATCTGGACGTGTCGCAACAGAGCTACTTTTTAGTTTATTCCTCTCAGAAACCCATCTGAATGCACTTTCTCTACTTGTGCTCTTCTTTGTTACTGGAAAGGGCTGATGAAATAGCAAAAGGATACGGAGGACCTGAGGACTGGAGCGAACATGCTGAAGAGCAATGCCTCAAGACTGGTGCAGATCTGTGCCACGGCACACCAGGAGGATGGGGCTTGCTGGAGGTCAACCAAGGAGTGAAGTCTACTGCTATGCAGGAAGGGATGCTGTTCTGCTGGTTATGTGTGGGTTTTGTGCTTAGGCCTTTTGTCCTTGGCTCATAAACTAGACTGTTTGTTGGTTTTTGGCCGATGATGTGATGTAATGGTGTCGTCGGGTTTTCGCCCCACAGTGAGTTATCTCGATGGCGAGTGCTTACAGTGGGTTTCCCGGCGATGCCTGAACTGGCTTTCCCCTTTCCCGCCCTTTCTCTGGACATTTGATGTATCCGTTATGTCGCAGTAATGGAAAGGGGTAATGCCCGGTTAAAAAAAAGATATCTGCAAATTGTTGGGAAGTAGGGACGTGTAAAACACGAATATGGCCAAGGGCCACCTGTTCCCGAACAAAATGAATATCCAACTCAATATACTTGGTCCGTCGATGATGCACCGGGTTAGCGGAGAGGTAGACCGCCGAGACATTGTTGCAGTAGACCGCTGCGATTGGCGTCTTTGGGAGCCGCAAGGTGGGCTGCTTACTGATCTGTTTTTTGCTGGAACTGAGTTGTCTTTTGCTGGAACCGATGTAAATTTTTGCTTCAAACGATCACCAGAGTTTCTCTAGTTGTCCAGTTTGTTTTTTGCTGGAATCGTAGTTATATTTTGCTGGAATCGTAGTTATTTTGCTGGAACTGTAGCAACGGCGACGTGATCGATGTTTTGCGATCGATCTGACTACCTATGTTAAACGGATACGGTAGGTATATTTATGGGTAGAGGATGAATAAAATGGTTCAACAGTGCATTAGAAACTAAATTAATAAATTACTTAATAAATTTTCAGGAGCACTGAAAGTACGAACAACTTCCTCTGTAGACTGTAGTTTCCCGTAAGTCCTCTGTAGTTGCATACTAGTTTGTTTATGTTTTTTCTGTTGATGGATCTGAGTGTTCGTATGGAAGAGATCTGAATGCAAATTCTCTTCAATAGTTTCTCTCACATAAGTCCCCAGCACTAGCAGCATGGATGGGGTACAAAATAAGAGCAAAGAGGATGGATCAATGGAGCTTACTTGCGATTGCATGATGGATCGGCGAGACGCTGCGTCGCTGCCAGTGGCGCGGAGAGACCGGCAGATGGCGATGTGGCAACTGCCAGGTGACGGCGGCGCCGATATATACCAGTTGTTGTGCACGAGGGTTTGTGTTAGCGATCAGGATTGAAGCAATCAGACGGCGATAGACTCCTGTCGTGAAGATCCCGTTTTTCTTTTTCTTTTGAAGGTGGGACAAGGTTATGATCGAGCAGCGTGGGATCGCCTGAGATCGAGCAGCGACCTGGTTCGCGCGTAGACTCACGCGGAGTCGTGGACGCCAACAGCCCAGGCCCAGGAATAACATTTTTTTCTGAGAAATATACATACTAGGCCTATAAAAATTTGGGGCCCCAAATTGTATGGGCCCTGTGCGGGCCGCACACTCTGTACCACTATGGGCCCGGTCCGGGGGGGGGGGGGGGGGCACTGCTCGGCGTGATGGGGAGCGTGGGGATTTCCCCCTTTTTCTCTCGCTGGCGACGCAGGGAAGACGACAAACTGGAGGGGAAGGGTCAAATCTAAGGGCTGTACAGGAGGGAATCAGACGGCTGGTGGGTGACCGACCCAAATTTGAGCCGGTCGACCGGCTCCTATCACTGCCCTTATATAAAGCCTTTACTGGTTCACAATGAACACCTATTGTTTTTCTTCTGAATTGTCAGACATATCAAAAGCTGGACTATATATGTAGACCGTCCGACCGTATAAACAGAACCATCACATCTAGATATCACAAAATCTAGGACATCCATATGATGGACTTGCAGCTAGATGGCTTGGATTATTGCTTCTCTAGGATCAATGGGAGGCCGGCGCCTCATAATATTATCATACAAGAATATTAATTTCCCAACTTGTATTATTTCCTAAGTTTATTATTATTGGGACCTTATATACTATGGTCTGACGGGGTAGGTTCAAAGGCCCACACACTAAAAATTGAACTGACAAGCACGGAATGTTTCAGTAAACCTATTATCTATTATCCTTCAAGGTAAATTGAAGTACATAGAAATGAAATGAAATGAAATAATAGCTATACTGCCGAAAATGCCATTTGGAGGCCGAGCTGCATGGTGCTCTTTATCTTGCGCGTTGGTCTTTGCAGCGATCAGGAGCTCAGGATCAGGCTCGTATTACTCCCCCGTATTTCACCGTACAGCTATGTATTAGCCACCGTATTATCACTTTATCAATAGTGCTATCCCAGGTGGATCACTGTGCGTACCAACGCATTCACACTTTCGTCATATAAGTTGTGTTTAGCCATCAAACGAACGCCGGCCGCTCCCAAGCTTCATATTCGATATTTATACAACTCAGCTCACCACGGCTCGACGCACAAATAAGAACACCACCATAGCCATGGCCTCTCCTTCATCTTCAGTCCGATCAAGAGACTGGCGCTCACACCGCCTACTCATCATGCCCCGATTGTCGAGATCAATAGCAGCCGTCAACCCGGCAAGAATCTGAGGAAGCGAAGTGTCTGGTCGACAGTGTAAACTATCTCTATCGAACTATGTCCTTCGTCCCCTCAATTCGTTTTTCTACTGAACCCATTTTTCTCTTGCTTTTACATAAGTATTGACAGGGACCAAACAAATGTGGTTGCTTCAGATTTTCCAATCTTTTTTGTCTCCAAGTCTCCTTCATCTTCTTCATCCGCCCAAGTGATTCTTCCCCCATCCCTGAATCCGGGGAAATCCAAACATCTTCTACAACAGGAAATATAATTGGTTCAACATGTTGTTGCCGCCCTCTCTCTCGCCTCTGCACTCGCCTTGCACTCGAGGAAGAAGAGGACTGGAGGAGGAAGAAGGACACAAAATACAAGAAATTCAGAGCCGGCGCACGAACGCCGCCGTGGGCGCGCGCCCGCACGCTCTAGTCTTCTTTATCTTTCAATGACTACATGGCTGGCTCCCCTTTCACACAAACATGGAGCAGTCTACGGGTTTTATACCCGGGCTGGTGCTCATACACGCTGCACGCCTGCACCCCACCCCTCCCTGCTGCATGCCCACGAGCTGCATGCGCGCGCCCACGACACGCACAACCGCGACCGGCTCGCAAAACAGACTCACGCACACACGCGCGCCTGGCTGCTGCACCCGAGCGATCCGCTCGGCCTCACGCACAACGCGCCGGACGCGGGCAACTCAACAGACTAAGGGCACACACACGCTACACACACATGCGCACACACATCCGAGCCCGCCACGGTGGGACCCGACGCGGCCACCGCACGCACGCACACGCACCGTGCCTGACCCGTCCGAGCCCTGGCTTATTTGCCCAACACAACAATCAACACCAACCGACTGCCTTGCAGCAACTGCATCCCTTATGACTGATTCACTGATCCTGTATCCAATCGAAGAATGATGCTCTGGCCACGGTAGATGAACAAACAATAAGATCTGAGTGTAGCAGAGGGATGAGGAAGAAAATCTCGTCCTAAACTCTGCCAAGACCCAGACCCACGCCATAACGGTAAGAGACTCACCACTTGCAGATCTGGTAGAACTTACCTTGATTCGCGAAGAAACACTCCATCCCGTCCCTGGAGAACAAAGTCTCGCCTGGTGTGCGAGAGGTAGAGGACGGCTGGTCGAGCGATGTGCTCCTGGCACAATCTAGCAGAAAGTATAAAGTGATCATCGCCCCTGTAGTGCCCTACCCGCGTCCACCAAATAGTATAAACTAGATAACACCCCGCGCGCTGCTGCGGGAAATTTTTAGCACGCATGGGTTTACCTTAAATTCAAGAAACTCATGCGGTTAACATGTTCAATAGTAGTAATAATAACCCAAAAAGAAATAGTAGAAATAAATTTAACTATAAAAAATGGAAATAAACCAATCAACAATGGTGAAATCTGACAAAAAGAAATTCAAACATGTACTCTGAATCTCTGGTTAGAGGAGGCAAGAATTTTACACATTGTTCTAAACTTTTAATGTACTCTGTTTAGAGTATAAGAATTGGGATTGTAGATAGACTGGTCAGATATGTGTCTCTTAGCAAGGATCCATTGGATTCCTATGTAGGGTAATTAGCAAGGAAGTAATCATGCTTGCCTGCATGCATACGTGTGCACGCCAGTCAGTACCAGCGACGGCATACACACATCCGTAAGAGCATCTTCAACAGCCGCGCTAAGCGCCGCACGCAAAAAACCTGTTTGCCGCGCGCGCTTCGGCTGGTTTAGCGCGCCCGCCTGCGCTGGCTCCAGCAGCCGCACTATAATGCAGCGCGCGCGCGCTGCTCCAGCAGAGCGCAAAAATACAGCGCGCGCGCCGCACAGACCACGTATACATGTATTATGAGCAAAAATGATCAAACAAACAAAATAAATCAACAATAAATAGTTCAATTTCGTTATCATTACAACTCAAACAAATAGTTTATCGTTCAGTACAACAAATGCAATAAACACAACAAATAGTTCATGAACAATACAATGTCGAATGCAGATATCATCATGCTCTTTGTCGTCCATGCCATGCCCATCACTCTTCAATCAAATCATTCTGAAGTTCATTGTGCGTTGCGGGACGCCGAATGGCATGATAGGAGGCAATAAAACGGGCTACCCTTTCAGCCCTCCGTCGCACTCGCACGGGATATCACAAGAGCTTATACTGTGAGTAGTCTAAATCTTGGCCACGCTCATTCTCGACGATCATGTTGTGCATGATCACACAAGCGTGCATGATGTACCAAAGCATTTTTTGATTCCAAAATCTAGCCGGTCCTCTCGCAATAGCAAATTGGGCTTGCAAAATCCCAAATGCTCTCTCCACATCTTTTCTAGCCGCCGCATGAGCATTGTGGAAGTCAAGATTTTTCTTATCTTCCGGCTTTTTCAACGGCTTCACGAAGGTTTGCCACTTTGGATAGATGCCATCCGCTAGATAATAGCCATAGTTGTACGTACGGCCATTTGCTACAAACTGCACCGGTGGCAACTCACCGTTTGCAATCTTATTCATCAGTGGTGACCGGTTGACAACATTGATGTCATTCAAAGATCCAGGCATTCCAAAGAATGCATGCCAAATCCAAGTCTCCTGATCGGCCACCGCTTCAAGGATTATAGTGGAACCCTTTTTTTGGCCGTGGAATTGCCCATGCCATGCCTTTGGACAATTCTTCCAACTCCAATGCATGCAATCTATTGAGCCAAGCATGCCAGGAAAACCGCGAACTTTGTTCATCGCCAATAGCCTTGCGACGTCTTCAGCATTGGGAGATCTCAAATACTCCTCGCCAAACACTTGCACAATTCCCACTGCAAAGCGCTTGACACACATGATGGCTTGGCTCTCACCCATAGCCAAGTGATCATCAACAAGATCAGCCGGTATACCGTATGCCAACATACGCAAAGCGGCTGTCACCTTCTGAAAGGTGCTATGCCCGAGCTTTCCGGCGGCATTCCTCCTTTGCTGAAAAAAACGGTCATGGCTCGCTAGTTTCTTTGCAATGCGCCTGAACAACTCGGTGCTCATCCTAAACCGGCGACGAAAATACGACTCGGGGTATATGGGATTCTCCGCAAAATAATGCCTGATCAATCTGTTGTGGGCATCGATCCTATCCATCCAAATTTTTTGCCGACCCATAACCGAACCACCGTGCTTCGGTTTTTTTATATGCATAGCTAGGATCATTGCAAGATCCTCCTCCTCTTCCATATCAAATTCTTCTTCGGAAGAATCATACGACGAACTCATCTACAATGTTCAATACTATACTATAAAAACTACAATTCAAAACATGCATCAAATTCATGAAGTTTGAGCAATACATACCTTGTAGGCGTTTTGTCAAACACCTTGCGGGCGCGGCGCGGCAGCGAGCGCTCGGGCGCTGTTCCTCGGACGACGGAGGCGCGCGAGCGCTGACGGGACTAGGAGGGGATGGGGCGGAAGCGCGGGCGCGCGAGGATAGGCCGGGGAAGCCTGAACGGTCGCCGGGGGGCGCGGGCGGCGGCGGCGCGGCCGGACGGGGGGTGGAAGTGGGAGAGGAAGTGCGGGCGCGAGCGCTGGAGTGTGCCGCGCGCTGCAGCGGGCGCCCGAAATACACCGCGCGGCTAAGTTTTTCGACCACGTGCCCAACCCGTTATAGCGCGCGCGCCGTTTTTACGCGCCCGCTGGAGCGACCCGCCGCGTTGCGCGCGCTAAAATGGCCTAATTTGCGGCGTGGCGCTAGTTTAGCGCGGCTGTTGGAGATGCTCGAACAGCAGCAGCATGCACACCCACACACCCGCGGTGCTCTCGTTGGTAAGGCAGCCGAAGGACGTCACGTCACAGGGGCGGGGGTAGATGAGATGACAGGTGAGGGGCCCGGAAGTGCACACGCTGGTGAGTCTCCGGAGGACGTCGTACTGGAGATCCTGGCACACCTGCACGACGTCGCTGACCTTTTCGGGTGTGCCGATGTAAAGAAGGGGGATCGATGGAGAAGAAGAGGGGCCATGCAGGGGATTAGTGGTTCCCGTGGTTGAGATTGGAAACAGCGGGAAAGAAATCTTATAGGAAGGGAAGAAATAATGGTTGCCTTTCTGATGCTCTTGGGTTACTAATTAATTAGAAGAAGAAAGAAGGAAATCGAAGAGGGAGGGAAAGTGGAAGGGAAAGGGTTACACGTGCAACACGCACTCACGCTATTGAAAGCCTCGAACTAAATGGCAGATACCCCCATTCCAGTAAACTGAATGATTTAAGAAAAAATTGTTGACATGGCCCATTCGGTGAATGCATGAGGTGGGCAAAGTTTGTCTGATGTGGCTCTTTGCTGATGCGGACATGGTGCATGTTAAATAAATAGATAGTGGGGGTGAACTTCTTAGTAAGTATATAGATTGAGTTAGTGGGTTGCTCCTCTTTAGTATTGATGATGTAGCATGATGATGATGTAAACAGTGTGCATGTTGAGAGAATAAGTAGAAGTGGGGAGCAACTTTTTAAGAATGTTACATTCAAAGTTGCCCGCATAGCACATCATGTTCCCGCAATCATCGGACAGCATAATCTCCCACGTACAAATCAGGAACACCAAATGGACGACACCGCTGTATTTCCAACAAACAATCAGCGTATAGTAATTTGAAAAGCAGGGCACACTGATAACGCTAGAATGACAGGACCAGATAAAGGGAGCCATGTAGCTCGGCCTCTAAAACGTCTCTCTCCTATATTGCAGTATTTAAAATGAACTACAACTTGCCAATTGGAGCGGCGCTATAAGAAAGAGTGAATCAATCCGGTATTTAAAATGGAGTGGCACTATAAGAAAGAGTCAATCACATAGAAATGTCAAATAAGTTAAAGAAACTCTGGTGAAGTGAGAAGAGTGCGGTTTTTCTACACCCACCCTCGGTGCACCCGCGCAAGAAAACATATCAAAACATTTCCAAAAAATCTGAAACTTTGTGGAAATGTTCATCAACAAATGTTAGAGAGGCTTGCAAATTTTGGTGGTCAAATGACATTCGAGGAGCTCTATACAAAAAAAAGGGCCATGCAAAGATCAGCTTGTGTGGTAATTCAAGGAGAACAAGAATAGTTGTACTCATGAATTAGTGATACGGGAATCACCTTCTCAAAACATAGGTGAAGGCTGGCACCAAAGTAGATAAAATTTTCCAGACTAATACTCATTCGTGTCAAAATATAAGACGTGTTTGATACTGTCATAGTGTCAAATATTTTGATACAGAGGGAGCAGGTGGAGAAAATCACCGCATGAACCGCTGAAAAAGGGGTCATTGTGCATGACTTACATGTAGCTAATGCGTGAATAACATGGCAGACTAACAACCATCTGAAGAAAAATCTATGCCCGCATTATTTCTACACTATGCGTAGGAAAAATTTATTGATGATAGACCCGTAGATATTGATACATTTATCTTGCAGATGGAAGAGAAACTCCGAAACACCAAGTGAGAAATCATTCGTACTCGTACCTGAGAAAACGGAGAATCATGTCAGAACTGAAAGATTGTACTTACTTTCACTGTGATAGTAATTTCACCCTATTCGTGAAATTATATATGCCATAAATTTCTACAACACTTTCTTTTACCATTGTACAGTTCACTGAATTATTTTACCGGCATAGAAGACCATTGTACAGTTCACTTTCTTTTAATAATCAAGTTTAGCATGAGTTCCTCAGCTTTATGAACAAATTTGAGTAGATTTTGTTGATTACGAACTCACAGTTCCAGATTGGGTAACGATTTCAGTCTCAATATAGCTAATCTAGCAGGATTAATCTCGTAGCGTCAAGCGCTTGTTTTTCCAACAACACATGATTTTTTATACACATGGGTCTCTTGCATGCAAATATCCCCTATTCCATGGGATGGTCTGGCCATCAGGACGTGACTGATTGTGGTCCTGGCCAATGGGTCAATGATTTAGGGTTCGGTGTGTGGGAAATATGTCCTAAAGGCAATAATAAAATGGTTATTATTGTATTTTCTTGTTCATGATAATTGTCTATTGTTCATGCTATAATTGTATTAACCGGAAACCGTAATACATGTGTGAATACATAGACCACAACATGTCCCTAGTAAGCCTCTAGTTGACTAGCTCGTTGATTAATAGATGGTCATGGTTTCCTGACCATGGACATTGGATGTCATTGATAACGGGATCACATCATTAGGAGAATGATGTGATGGACACGACCCAATCTTAAGCGCAGCACAAGATCGTGTAGTTCGTTTACTAAAGCTTTTCTAATGTCAAATATCATTTCCTTAGACCATGAGATTGTGCAACTCCCGGATACCGTAGGAATGCTTTGGGTGCACCAAACGTCACAACGTAACTAGGTGGCTATAAATGTGCACTACAGGTATCTCCGAAAGTGTCTGTTGGGTTGGCACGAATCGAGACTGGGATTTGTCACTCCGTATGACGGAGAGGTATCTCTGGGCCCACTCGGTAATGCATCATCATAATGAGCTCAATGTGACTAATGAGTTAGCCACGGGATCATGCGTTACGGAACGAGTAAAGAGACTTGCTGGTAACGACATTGAACGAGGTATTGAGATACCGACGATCGAATCTTGGGCAAGTAACATACCGATGGACAAAGGGAATTGTATACGGGATTGATTGAATCCCCGACATCGTGGTTCATCCGATGAGAACATCGTGGAACATGTGGGAGCCAATATGGGTATCCAGATCCCGCTATTGGTTATTGACCGGAGAGGTGTCTCGGTCATGTCTGCATGGTTCCCGAACCCGTAGGGTCTACATACTTAAGGTTCGGTGATGCTAGAGTTGTTATGGGAAATAGTATGTGGTTACCGAAGGTAGTTCAGAGTCCCGGATGAGATCCCGGACGTCACGAGGAGTTCCGGAATGGTCTGGCGGTGAAGATTGATATATTGGAAGAAGGGTATTGGAGTCCGGAAGTGTTCCGGGAGTACCAGGCTATGGCCAGCATTGACCGAAAGGTGTTTCGGGAGCCCCGGCAAGTGTTGGAGGGCCTCATGGGCCAAAGGGGAAGGGGCAAACCAGCCCACTATGGGGTGGTGCGCCCCCCACACCCTTTCCCACGTTACTTGGGGAGGTGGGGCACCTCCACCTGGCTTGGGAGGCAAGCCTCCACCTGCTTGGATTGGGGGGCAAGTCTCCCTAGGTTTTTCCCTAGGGAGATCCAATCTGCTTGGCCGCCGCCCCCTAGGGGAAACCCTAGGGCGCCTCCCCCTCTCCCCTTGCCCCTATATATAGTGGAGGGGTGGGAGGGCAGCCGCACCCCTTCCCTGGCGCAGCCCCTCCCTCCTCCAACTCTTCCTTCTCCTCCGTAGAGCTTGGCGAAGCCCTGCAGGAATACCACAAGCTCCACCACCACGCCGTCGTGCTGCCGGAGTTCTCCCTCAACTTTTCCTCTCCCCTTACTGGATCAAGAAGGAGGAGACGTCCCCGGGCTGTATGTGTGTTGAACGCGGAGGCGCCGTCCGTTCGGCGCTAGATCGGATCTTCCTCGATTTGAATCGCCGTGAGTACGACTCCATCAACTGCATTCTTGTAACGCTTCCTCTTAGCGATCTTCAAGGGTATGAAGATGCACTCCCTCTCTCTCATTGCTAGTATCTCCTAGATTGATCTTGGTGACACGTAGGAAAATTTTGAATTATTGCTACGTTCCCCAACAGTGGCATCATGAGCTAGGTCTGCGTAGATTCTATGCACGAGTAGAACACAAAGTAGTTGTGGGTGATGATTTGTTCAATTTGCTTGCCGTTACTAGTCTTATCTTGATTCGGCGGCATTGTGGGATGAAGCGGCCCAGACCGACCTTACACGTACACTTACGTGAGACAGGTTCCACCGACTGACATGCACTTGATGCATAAGGTGGCTAGCGGGTGTCTGTCTCTCCCACTTTAGTCGGATTGGATTCGATGAAGAGGGTCTTTATGAAGGGTAAATAGCAATTGGCATATCACCGTTGTGGCTTTTGCGTAGGTAAGAAACGTTCTTGCTAGAAACTCATAGCAGCCACGTAAAACATGCAACAACAATTAGAGGACGTCTAACTTGTTTTTGCAGGGTATGCTATGTGATGTGATATGGCCAAAAGGATGTGACGAATTATATATATGTGATGTATGAGATTGATCATGTTCTTGTAATAGGAATCACGACTTGCATGTCGATGAGTATGACAACTGGCAGGAGCCGTAGGAGTTGTCTTAATTTATTGTATGACCTGCGTGTCAATGAAAAACGCCATGTAATTACTTTACTTTATTGCGAACCGTTAGCCATAGTAGGAGAAGTAATAGTTGGCGAGACAACTTCATGAAGACACGATGATGAAGATCATGATGATGGAGATCATGGTGTCATGCCGGTGAGGAAGGTGATCATGCTGCGCCTTGAAGATGGAGATCAAAAGGCGCAAGATGATATTGGCCATATCATGTCACTTTATGATTTGCATGTGATGTTTGTCATGTTTACATCTTATTTCCTTAGAACGACGGTAGCATAAATAAGATGATCCCTCGCTAAAATTTTAAGAAAGTGTTCCCCCTAACTGTGCACCGTTGCGATGGTTCGTTGTTTCAAAGCACCACGTGGTGATCGGGTGTGATAGATTCTAACGTTCGCATACAACGGGTGTAAGCCAGATTTACACATGCGAAACACTTAGGTTGACTTGACGAGCCTAGCATGTACAGACATGGCCTCGGAACACAAGAGACCGAAAGGTCGAACATGAGTCGTATAGTAGATACGATCAACATGAAGATGTTCACCGATGATGACTAGTCCGTCTCACGTGATGATCGGACACGGCCTAGTTGACTCGGATCATGTATCACTTAGATGACTAGAGGGATGTCTATTTAAGTGAGAGTTCATTAAATAATCAGACAAACTTAATTATCATGAACATAGTCAAAAGGTCTTTGCAAATTATGTCGTAGCTTACGCTTTAGTTCTACTGTTTAGATATGTTCCTAGAGAAAATTTAGTTGAAAGTTGATAGTAGCAATTTTGCGGACTGGGTCCGTATACTGAGGATTGTTCTCATTGCTGCACAGAAGGATTATGTCCTTAATGCACCGCTCAGTGTGCGGAACCTCGAGCGTCGGTTGTGGATGTTGCGAACATCTGACATACACGTTTTGATGACTACATGATAGTTCAGTGCGTAATGCTAAATGGTTTAGAATTGAGGCACCAAAGACGTTTTTGAAACATCACAGAACATATGAGATGTTCAAAGGACTGAAATTGGGATTTCAGACTAGTGCCCACGTCAAGAGGTATGAGACCTCTGACAAGTTTCTTAAGCCTGCAAACTAAGGAGAAAAGCTCAATCATTGAGCATGTGCTCAGATTATATGAGTACTACAATCGCTTGAATCGAGTGGGAGTTAATCTTCCAGATGAGATAGTGATGGTTCTCCAAAGTCACTGCCACCAAGCTACTAGAGCTTCGTGATGAACTATAACATATCAGGGATAGATATGATGATCCTTGAGTTATTCGCGACACCGCGAAAGTAGAAATCAAATAGGAGCATCAATTGTTGATGGTTAGTAAAACCACTAGTTTCAAGAAGGGCAAGGGCAAGAAAGGGATACTTCATGAAACAGCAAATCAGTTGCTGCTCGAGTGAAGAAACCCAAGGTTGAACCCAAACCCGAGACTAAGTGCTTCTATAATAAGAGGAATGGTCACTGAAGCAGAACTACCCTAGATACTTGGTAGATGAGAAGGCTGGCAAGGTCGACAGAAGTATTTTGAATATACGTTATATTATTGTGTACTTTACTAGTACTCCTAGTAGCACCAGGGTAATAAATACCGATTCGGTTGCTAAGTGTTAGTAACTCGAAATAAAAGGCTACGGAGACTAGCTAAAGGTGAGATGACGATATGTGTTGGAAGTGTTTCCAAGGTTGATGTGATCAAACATCGCACGCTCCGTCTACCATCGGGATTGGTGTTAAACCTAAATAATTGTTATTTGGTGTTTGCGTTGAGCATAGACATGATTGGATTATGTTTATCGCAATACGGTTATTTATTTAAGGAGAATAATGGTTGCTCTGTTTATTTGAATAATACCTTCAATGGTCTTGCACCTAAAATGAATGATTTATTGAATCTCGATCGTAGTGATACACATGTTCATGCCAAAAGATATAAGATAGTAATGATAGTACCACATACTTGTGGCACTGCAATTTGAGTCATATTGGTATAAAACGCATGAAGAAGCTCCATGTTGATGGATCTTTGGACTCACTCGTTTTTGAAAAGATTGAGACATGCGAACCATGTCTATTGGTATATATGCATGAAGAAACTCCATACAGATGGATCGTTTGGACTCACTTGATTTTGAATCACTTGAGACATGCAAATCATACCAGATGGGCAAGATGACAGAAAGGCCTCATTTTCAGTAAGATGGAACAAGAAAGCAACTTGCTGGAAGTAATACATTTTGATGTGTGCAGTCCAATGAGTGCTGAGGCACACAGTGGATATCGTTATGTTCTTACTTCACAGATGATTTGAGTAGATGCTAAGTATATTTACTTGATGAAACACAAGTCTGAATTATTGAAAGGTTCAAGTAATTTCAGAGTGAAGTTGAAGATCATCGTGACAAGAGGATAAAATGTCTATGATATGATCATAGAGATGAATATCTGAGTTACGAGTTTGGCACACAATTAAGACATTGTGGAAATTGTTTCACGACTAATACCGCCTGGAACACCATAGTGTGATGGTGTGTCCGAACATCATAGATGCACCCTATTGGATGTGGTGCATACCATGATGTCTCTTATCGAATTACCACTATCGTCTATGGGTTAGGCATTATGGACAACCGCATTCACTTTATATAGGGCACCACGCAATTCTGTTGAGACGACACCGTATGAACTATGGTTTAGAGAAACCTAAGCTGTCATTTCTTAAAAGTTTGGGGCTGCGACGCGTATGTGAAAAAGTTTTAGGATGATAAGCTCGAAACCAAAGCGGATAACTGCATCTTCATAGAATACCCAAAACAGTTGGCTATACCTCCTATTTCAGATCCGGAAGCAAAAGTGATTGTTTCTAGAAACGGGTCCTTTCTCGAGGAAAAGTTTCTCTCGAGAGAATTGAGTGGGAGGATGGTGGAGACTTGATGAGGTTATTGAACCGTCACTTCAACTAGTGTGTAGCAGGGCACAGGGAGTTGTTCCTATGGCACCTACACCAATTGAAGTGGAAGCTTATGATAGTGATCATGAAACTTTGGATCAAGTCACTACCAAACCTCGTAGGTCGACAATGATGCGTACTACTTCAGAGTGGTACGTAAGCCTGTCTTGGAATTCATGTTGCTAGACAACAATGAACCTACGAGCTATGGAGAAGCGATGGTGGGCCCGGATTCCGACGAATGGCTCGAGGCCATAAAATCCGAGAGGATCCATGTGTGAAAACAAAGTATAGACTTTGGAAGAACTACTTGATGGTCGTAAGGCTATTGGGTACATATGGATTTTAAAAGGAAGACGGATAATGATGGTAAGTATCACCATTAAGAAAGCTCAACTTGTCGTTAAGATGTTTTCTGACAAGTTCAAGGAGTTGACTATGATGAGACTTTTTCACTCGTAGCGATGCTAAGAGTCTGTTGGAATTATATTAGCAGTTAATGCATTATTTATGAAATCTTGCAGATAGGATGTCAAAACATTGTTTCCTCGATGATTTTCTTGAGGAAAGGTTGTATGTGATACAACCAGAAGGTTTTGTCAATCCTAAAAGATGCTAACAAGTATGCAAAGCTCCGGCAATCCTTCTAAGGACTGGAGTAAGCATCTCGGAGTTGGAATGTACGCTTTGATGAGATGATCAAAGATTTTGGGTTTATACAAAGTTTATGAGAAACTTGTATTTCCAAAGAAGTGAGTGGGAGCACTATATAATTTTTGATGAGTATATGTTGTTAACATATTGTTGATCAGAAATGATGTAGAATTTCTGGAAAGCATACAGGGTTATTTGAAAAGTGTTTTTCAATGGAAAACCTGGATTAAGCTACTTGAACATTGAGCATAAAGATCTATAAGGATAGATAAAAAACGCTTAATAGTACTTCCAAATGAATACATACCGTGACAAGATTTTGAAGGAGTTCAAAATAGATCAACAAAGAAGGAGTTCTTGGCTGTGTTATAAGGTGTGAGTATTGAGTAAGACTCAAGACCCGACCACGGCAGAAGAGAGAGAAAGGACGAAGGTCGTCCCCTATGCTTTTGACGTAGGCTCTACGGTATGCTATGCTGTGTATCGCACTTGAAGTGTGCCTTGCCTTGAGTCAGTCAAGGGGTACAAGAGTGATCCAGGAATGGATCACATGACAGTGGTCGAACTTATCCTTAGTAACTAATGGACTAAGGAATTTTCTCGATTATGGAGGTGGTAAAAGAGTTCGTCGTAAAGGGTTACGTCGATGCAAACTTTGACACTAATCCGGACGACTCTGAGTAGTAAACCGGATTCGTATAGTAGAGCAGTTATTTAGAATAGCTCAAAGTAGCGCGTGGTAGCTGCATCTACAAGATGACATAGAGATTTGCAAAGCACACATGGATCTGAAAAGGTTCAGACCCATTGACTAATAAACCTCTCCCACAAGCAAGATATGAACAAACCCTATGGGTGTTGGATTCGTTACAATCACATAGTGATGTGAACTAGATTATTGACTCTAGTGCAACTGGGAGACTGTTGGAAATATGCCCTAGAGGCAATAATAAAATGGTTATTATTGTATTTCCTTGTTCATGATAATTGTGTGTTGTTCATGCTATAATTGTATTAACCGGAAACCGTAATACATGTGTGAATACATAGACCACAACATGTCCCTAGTAAGCCTCTAGTTGACTAGCTCGTTGATCAATAGATGGTCATGGTTTCCTGACCTTATGCGAGTACTGGACTGCAGCTAAGCCCCCGAGTGGGAGGCTGGCTCACCACTCGGTAGGATTTTTCAAAACTTAGGCGAGTACTGGACTGCAGCTAAGCCCCCGAGTGGGAGGTTGGCTCACCACTCGGTAGGATTTTTCAAAACTTAGGCGAGTACTGGACTGCAGCTAAGCCCCCAAGTGGGAGGCTGGCTCACCACTCGGTAGGATTTTTCAAAACTTAGGCGAGTACTGGACTGCAGCTACGCCCCCGAGTGGGAGGCTGGCTCACCACTCGGTAGGATTTTTCAAACTTAGGCGAAACGGATTCGCAGCTAAGCCCTCGAGTGAGAGGCTGGCTCACCACTCGGTGGGATTTTTCAAACTTAGGCGAAATAGATTCGCAGCTAAGTCACCCACAGGGGATTTCAAACACAAACAAAAGCAACAACAACTGTTTAGGAAGATTATAAGGCTCTTGTCTTTGATAAATAAACTACAAAGGTCTTTCTTATTGTTGGAAATATGCCCTAGAGGCAATAATAAATTAGTTATTATTATATTTCCTTGTTCATGATAATTGTCTTTATTCATGCTATAATTGTATTGATAGGAAACTCAGATACATGTGTGGATACATAGACAACACCATGTCCCTAGTAAGCCTCTAGTTGACTAGCTCGTTGATCAATAGATGGTTACGGTTTCCTAACCATGGACATTGGATGTCGTTGATAACGGGATCACATCATTAGGAGAATGATGTGATGGACAAGACCCAATCCTAAGCCTAGCACAAAGATCGTGTAGTTCGTATGCTATAGCTTTTCTAATGTCAAGTATCATTTCCTTAGACCATGAGATTGTGCAACTCCCGGATACCGTAGGAATGCTTTGGGTGTATCAAACGTCACAACGCAACTGGGTGACTATAAAGGTGCATTACAGGTATCTCTGAAAGTGTCTGTTGGGTTGGCACGAATCGAGACTGGGATTTGTCACTCCGTGTAAGCGGAGAGGTATCTCTGGGCCCACTCGGTAGGACATCATCATATGCGCAATGTGACCAAGGAGTTGATCACGGGATGATGTGTTACGGAACGAGTAAAGAGACTTGCCGGTAACGAGATTGAACTAGGTATCGGTATACCGACGATCGAATCTCGGGCAAGTAACATACCGATAGACAAAGGGAATTGTATACGGGATTGATTAAGTCCTTGACATCGTGGTTCATCCGATGAGATCATCATGGAACATGTGGGAGCCATCATGGGTATCCATATCCCGCTGTTGGTTATTGACCGGAGAACGTCTCGGTCATGTCTGCATGTCTCCCGAACCCGTAGGGTCTACACACTTAAGGTTCGGTGACGCTAGGGTTATAGAGATATTAGTATGCGGTAACCCGAAAGTTGTTCGGAGTCCCGGATGAGATCCTGGACGTCACGAGGAGTTCCGGAATGGTCCGGAGGTAAAGAATTATATATAGGAAGTGCTATTTCGGCCATCAGGACAAGTTTCGGGGTCATCGGTATTGTACCGGGACCACCGGAAGGGTCCCGGGGGCCCACCGGGTGGGGCCACCTGCCCCGTGGGGCCACATGGGCTGTAGGGGGTGTGCCTTGGCCTATATGGGCCGAGGGCACCAGCCCCAAGAGGCCCATGCGCCAAGAGAGAAAAAAGGGGAGAGTCCTACAAGGGGAAGGCACCTCCGAGGTGCCTTGGGGAGGATGGACTCCTCCCCACCCTTGGCCGCACCCTTCCTTGGAGGAAGGGGCAAGGGCTGCGCCTCCCCCTCTCCCTTGGCCCTATATATAGTGGGGAAAAAGGAGGAGCAAACCAATCTAAGGCCTGGCGCCTCCCTCTCCCTCCCGTGACACATCTTCCTCCTCCCGCAGCGCTTAGCGAAGCCCTGTTGGAATCCCGCTACTTCCACCACGCCGTCGTGCTGCTGGATCTCCATCAACCTCTCCCTCCTCCTTTCTGGATCAAGGCATGGGAGACGTCTCCGTTCCGTACGTGTGTTGAACGCGGAGGTGCCGTGCGTTCGGCACTTGATCATCGGTGATTTGAATCACGACGAGTACGACTCCATCGACCCCGTTCACTTGAACGCTTCCGCTTAGCGATCTACAAGGGTATGTAGATGCACTCTCCTTCCCCTCGTTGCTAGTCTCTCCATAGATTGATCTTGGTGATGCGTAGAAAATTTTGAATTTATGCTACGTTCCGCAACACTTATTACATCTCATCCGAGTGAGTGCTTAAGTATAAAAGGGGCGGAGCAGCTCCGCATTCCAAGCTCGTGGCTCGTCTTTCTGATGCTCGACATTGTAAAGATGGTATGCTCCATTATGGAGAACTCTGGTGATAATGAAGGGGCCTTCCCAAGCAGGGGCGAGCTTGTGTGGCTTCTGTTGATCCACTCGAAGAACCAAGTCTCCCTCTTAAAAGGCTCGACCCCTCACGTTTCTGGCATGGAATCGACGCAAGTCTTGCTGATAAATGGTCGACCGGATCAAGGCCATCTCTCTTTCCTCCTCTAAGAGGTCGACTGAATCCTGCCGGGCCTATTTTGCTTCCTCTTTAGAGAAGAGCTCGACTCGGGGGGCGTTGTGGAGCAGGTCACTTGGCAGAACAGCTTCGGCTCCATAAACCAAAAAGAACGGAGTTCGGCCAGTCGACCGATTGGGAGTTGTCCTCAAACCCCAAAGAACTGATGGAAGTTCATCGACCCAGGCGCCTGCTGCGTGCTTGAGATCACGCATCAGTCGGGGTTTCAGTCCCTTGAGAATTAAGCCATTTGCTCTTTCTGCTTGTCCATTCAACTGAGGGTGAGCGACTGAAGCATAGTCGACTCGTGTGCCTTGAGAAGCGCAGAAGGCTCTAAACTCATCAGAATCGAAGTTCGACCCGTTGTCAGTGATGATGATGTGCGGAACCCTATATCTGAATGTGAACTCTCTGATGAAACTGACAGCAGTGCTGGCTTCAAGATTCTTGATAGGTTTAGCTTCAATCCATTTGGTAAACTTGTCGACTGCTACAAGCACATGAGTGAAGCCGCTCCTACCAGTTCTCAGTGGTCCAACCATATCCAATCCCCAAACAGCAAAGGGCCAGACGAGGGGAATGGTCTTAAGGGCTGACGCTGGCTTGTGAGACATATCAGAGTAAAACTGGCAGCCTTCACATTTGTCGACTATATCTTTCACCATTCATTTGCACGTGGCCAATAAAATCCGGCTCGGTATGCTTTAGCCACAATGGCCCGGGAGGACGCATGGTGACCACAGGTCCCCAAGTGGATGTCGTTGAGGATCATTCGACCTTCTTCTAGTGTTATGCATTTCTGGCTGACTCCAGTTACACTTTCTCTGAACAACTGTCCTTTTATCACTGTAAAGGCTTTGGATCGACGGACGATCTGTCGAGCCTCTTCTTCATCCTCTGGGAGTTCCTTCCTAAGGATGTACGCAATGTATGGCACTGTCCAGTCAGGAGTGATGACCAGAACCTCCATGATTAGGTCGACCATAGCTGGGACCTCGACTTCAGTCGGATCTGTAGCGCTCTTAGGTTGCGGGGGATCTTCAGTGAAAGGATCTTCCTGAACTGAAGGTGTATGAATGTGCTCCAAAAACACGTTGTAGGGAATGGCTTCCCTCTTGGAACCTATCTTTGCCAAATCATCGGCTGCTTGATTTTTCAGTCGGGGTATATGATGGAGCTCTAACCCCTCAAACTTCTTTTCCAACTTCCTCACCGCATTGCAGTAACCATTCATGGCTGGGCTTCTGACGTCCCACTCTTTCATCACTTGATTGACTACCAAATCCGAGTCACCATAGACCATGAGGCGACGGACGCTGAGTGAGATGGCCATACGCAACCCATATAAGAGTGCTTCATATTCTGCTTTGTTATTGGAGGAATCAAAGTGAATCTGAAGGACATATCTGAGCTTGTCTCCTCGGGGGGATACCAGTACCACCCCAGCACCAGAACCATTCCGCATCTTGGAACCATCAAAGAACATGGTCCAGTGCTTCGAGTGAACTTGAGTCGGTAGTTGCTGTTCGATCCACTCGACGAGGAAATCCGCTGTTGCTTGGGACTTGATAGCTTTCTTTGCCTCAAACTTGATATCTAAGGGAAGGAGTTCAATCGCCCACTTTGCCACTCGACCAGTTGCGTCTCTGTTGTGCAGAATCTTTGACAGTGGAGCGTCGCTGACGACTATAATTGAGTGTTCAGAGAAGTAATGTGCAACCTTCTTCGTGGTCATATAAATCCCATAAACAAGCTTCTGATAATGTGGATATCTTTGCTTTGATGGAGTCAAAACTTCAAAAACATAATATACTGGGCGTTGAATTTTATAAGCTTTTCCCTCTTCTTCCCGCTCGACCGTAAGTACTGTACTGACGACTTGTCCAGTGGCTGCAATATAAAGCAATAACGGCTCTTTGCTTATTGGAGCAGCAAGCACCAGCTGGGTGGAAAGCAGAGCTTTTAGCTCTGCAAACGCTGCATCAGCTTCAGGAGTCCACGCGAACTTATCTGACTTCTTCATCAGTCGGTAGAGAGGCAGTGCCTTCTCACCGAGTCGAGAAATGAATCGACTTAGGGCGGCCAAGCAACCAGTAAGCTTCTGGACATCATGCACACGCACGGGGCATTTCATCTGGAGTATGGCACCCACTTTCTCGGGGTTAGCGTCCATCCCTCGTTCGGAAATGAGAAAACCGAGTAATTTTCCTCCTGGAACTCCGAATGTGCACTTCGATGGATTAAGCTTGATATCATACCTTCTGAGGTTGGCAAAGGTTTCAGCGAGGTCAGTCAGTAGGTCAGAACCTTTACGTGACTTGACCACAATGTCATCCATGTACGCTTCCACATTCCGACTGATTTGAGTGAATAAACACTTCTGAATCATCCGCATGAATGTGGCTCCAGCGTTCTTCAGGCCGAATGGCATAGTGACATAACAGAAGCACTCGAATGGGGTGATGAAAGCTGTTTTAATCTCATCGGGTCCATACAGACGGATCTGATGATACCTGGAATAACCGTCCAAAAAGGACAAACACTCGCACCCCGTAGTCGAGTCGACTATTTGATCGATGCGAGGGAGAGGAAAGTGATCCTTCGGGCAGGCCCGATTGATATGCTTGAAGTCAATGCACATGCGAAGTGAGTCGTCCTTCTTAGGGACCATGACAACATTAGCTAACCACTCGAAGTGGTAAATCTCTCGAATAAACTCGGCTGCCAGAAGCCGAGCCACTTCTTCACCGATTGCCTTTCTCTTCTGTACGGCGGACCGTCGAAGATGTTCTTTGACCAGTTTTACTTTTGGGTCGACTCGCAAACGATGCTCAGCCAGTCCCCTGGGAACACCTGGCATGTCAGAGGGTTTCCATGCAAAGATGTCCCAGTTCTCACGGAGGAACTGGGTGAGCACTTCTTCCTATTTGGAGTCGAGTGTTGTTGAAATGTGAGTCGGAGCAGCATTGGGATCGGTCGGGTGAATATGAATCGATTTCGTTTCACCAGACGACTGAAATGTTGAATCCGTGGCAGGCTTCTTAGCTCGCAACAAATCACTCGGATCTGCATTTTTCCGATACTCCTGCAATTCCACTACTGCCATCTGCGCATCGGCGATCTTCGAGCCCTTCTGGAAGCACTCTTCTGCCTTCTTTCGATTGCCAGTGATAGTGATCACACCTTTAGGACCAGGCATCTTCAATTTGAGGAACACATAGCATGGTCGAGCCATAAAACGTGCATAAGCTGGCCTGCCCAGAATAGCGTGATAAGCACTCTGGAAATCCACAACTTCAAATGTCAACTTTTCTTTGCGGTAATTCTTGGAATCATCAAAAACCACATCACGAGCAATCTGGCCGAGTGACTCAGCCTTCTTGCTTGGAATGACTCCATGGAAACTCATATTGCTTTCGCTGAGTCTGGACATCAGAATGCCCATCCCTTTCAGTGTCTCTACATACAGAATATTCGGGCCACTGCCACCATCCATCAGGACTTTAGTCAGTCGAGTGCCTTCGACGACTGGGTCGACCACCAATGCTTGCCTCCCAGGGGTGGCTATGTGCGTCGGGTGATCGGACTGGTCGAATGTGATAGCAGTCTGAGACCATTTCAAATAACTGGGTGTCGCCGGAGCGACCATGTTTACTTCTCTGTTGATGACTTTCAGTCGACTTTTGCTCTCAACATCAGCAAAAATCATCAGAGTGGAATTGACGTGAGGGTAACCATCATCACTTTCCTCCTTGTCCTGAACTTTGTCTGACTCTTTTTCCTTCTCTTTGGGCTGTTTCTCTCGGAACTGTTGGATCAGGAGCCGACACTGTCGAGTGGTATGCTTCGGGTAAATGATTTTACCCTCCTTATCTTTCTTTGTGTGGATGTGGCATGGCAAATCCAGCACATGATTTCCATCTTGGTCTTTTATTTTCTTGGGATTCCATGGCCCTTTGGGCTTCCCCTTGGATTTTCCCTGAGTCACGGCTAAGGTTTCTCCAGGAGCAGCTGGCTCGGCTTTGCGCTTCTCCTTCCGACTGGAGTTTCCTCCTCCGGTTTCATGGGCGACTATTTTGTGCTTGCCACTCCGTAGCCGATCCTCCTCTTCACCATTGGCATACTTGGTGGCAATCTCCATCATCCGACTCAGAGACATATCTCCGGCCTGACCGAACTTTAGATTCAACTCTCGATATTTGACGCCTTCCTTGAAGGCACAAACTGCTTGGTGATCAGACATATTCTCCACCGTGTGATGCAACATGATCCATCTCTGGATATAATCCCTCAAAGTTTCATTTGTCTTATGCACACAAGATTGCAGCTCTGTCAACCCCGCTGGCCGTTTACATGTTCCTTCAAATGTTCTGACAAACACTCGGGCAAGATCTTCCCAACTGTAAATGCTGCTAGGAGCTAATTGATTCAGCCATGCTCTGGCCGAGCCCTCCAACATCAGAGGAAGGTGTTTCATGGTCACTTCATCATTGCCGCCGCCAATCTGAACAGCCACTCAGTAGTCCTCAAGCCAAGTGTCAGGCTTGGACTCACCAGTGAACTTACTGACTCCAGTCGCCAACCTGAAGTTGGGAGGAATCACCGCGGCCCTGATGGCTCTGCTGAAGCACTCTGGACCTGATACATGCACTCTACTGCTGGTTGGTAAATCTCTATCATGACCTTCTCGGTGAGCTCTGTTCCTGTCGACCAAACCCTGAACGAGAATAGATCTCGCATCAAAGCCCGTCTCCCTGAGGTTGACTGGAATCCTTCGCCCAACACTGTGAGGGCGTCTGTCATCATGTTGTCGAGGCATGTATGACCCACTCCTTGGGGGAGGCGTGGGCACTCGACGACGATCATCGTGATCGAGTCGGTGTTCATACTGCTCACAGTTTCTGTACTGGTCTCGCCGGTCTCCACGTCCCGCACGCCTCAGGGGCGATCTTGGGCTGTGAGCCGACTAGACTGTATCTGCCATAACAGATCTGCTATGGATCCTATTCCGCGACTATGACACAGTTGTATTCTGTTCTCCTGTTGCCCGGAGTAAAGCTCTAATCTGCATTAGGCCTCTGCCAGCTTCTGACTGGGAGGGCTGAATTGACTCTGCTATTCGAGCTGCAGCTGTGAGATTCTGGATCGGAGTTCGATATACCTGAGTCGGAGGTGGAAAGAGTTGACGTCGACTGGATTTTGGAACCTGCTATCGCGCACGCTCGTCGAGTACGCGCTGGAGATTCTCCAGTCGAGTGCGCTCAGCCAAGTTGGCCAGGCGCGCGTCCTCCAAGGCCCGAGCCTTGGAGGTTTCTCCAATGATAGGAGTGTGAAGTGCATCCATGTTCTAGCGGCGAAGTTCTTCCCTCTGCTGCGAAGAGAGGGGCTCGGGGAGGTACTCCTCATGGACACTTGACGGATCGCCTCCGTTGGCATGGGGGAAGCCGGGAGGACTATGAGGTCCATCGACCATCAGGACCTCCGCCGCGGGATCACTGCTGTCGCACTTGGATGCAGTCTCTGCAGTGCTGTCGGAGTAAATGACCACGGGTAGCCCAGCCGGCTCCCCCTGGCGCTTCAGAAAAATTACAAAGCCATTCTGGCCTTCAAGGCCCAAGGCGTGGGGCCGCCTTCCCCCAGCCGGCTACCTCTCAGAGCGGCTGGACGAAGGCGGCCCTGCTTCAAGACCTCCCAAGGAAAACCACGAGAGGGCCGGCTCCTAGAAGCCGGCCACGAGAAGGCCGGCTCCCAGAAGCCGGCCACAAGAGGGCTGCCTCCCAGAAGCCGGCCCCCAACCAGCAGCCAAGACCGTGCCCTCAAAGTCTACCCCTACATAACGGCGATGAGATGGGGCGTGGCTACAGTAAAGCCTGCCACCCCCGAATCCCAGGACGCGCATGGCTATAGTGTGTCGTACAGGGTGGCCATCCCAGTCCGGCGCAGCACTGTTGCCATGTTGACCGTGACATCACCCACGGAAAGCTGTCAGTACGACCCAAGGACTGCGGGCCCCATCGGTCAAGAGGACGCCCGACGGCGGCCAGGCCTCCCGCAGTTGGCCTGGGGTATATCCGGCCCCCAGAAGCCGGCTAGTCCCTCCCCTCGAGGGACGCGCCTTATTAAGAAGACAAGATGTGGTAAGGCTACAGTGATATGCCGCCTAACGGCGGCACCGCGGCCATGCTTACCACGACGAAGCCCACGTCACCAGAGGCGGGGCAACAGTAACCAGCCCCTGACAAGACCCCTGAGCGGTGGGACCAGCCTGTCGGCTAGGAAGCCGGCAACCGACGGGCCCACCAGTCGGCGGGCCCCATCGGCCGGCGGAGAAGCCGGCAAGCATAGACGCAGACAGCTAGGGCCCATGCCCAACTGGATTACCATTGTACCCCTGGGGGGGTAGGCCTATATAAACCCCCCAGGGCGCCCATACACGGGGAGATCTTTTTAGGAGTTTTAGACAACACAACGAGGGGAGAAGAAACCTAGCCTTGCTGTCGGTGTCAAAACTGACGGATCTCGGGTAGGGGGTCCCGAACTGTGCGTCTAGGCCGGATGCTAACAGGAGGCAAGGGACACGAAGTTTTACCCAGGTTCGGGCCCTCTCGATGGAGGTAAAACCCTACGTTCTGCTTGA
Source organism: Triticum urartu (assembly GCF_056163025.1). Classification (NCBI taxonomy): domain Eukaryota; kingdom Viridiplantae; phylum Streptophyta; class Magnoliopsida; order Poales; family Poaceae; genus Triticum; species Triticum urartu. The sequence continues at coordinate 49,992,344 of NC_141877.1, read as the reverse complement.
TTAATATTGATGATATGGATAGTACAAGAGTAGATCTACCACGAGATCAGAGAGGCTAAACCCTAGAAGCTAGCCTATGGTATGATTGTTGATGTGTATGTTGTCCTACGGACTAAAACCCTCTGGTTTATATAGACACCGAATAGGGTTAGGATTACATAGAGTCGGTTACAATGGTAGGAGATCTTCATATCCGTATCGCCAAGCTTGCCTTCCACGCCAAGGAAAGTCCCTTCCGGACACGGGACAGAGTCTTCAATCTTGTATCTTCATAGTCCAGGAGTCCGGCTTGAAGGTATAGTTCGGCTATCCGAACACCCCCTAATCCAGGACTCCCTCAGTAGCCCCCGAACCAGGCTTCAATGACGATAAGTCCAGCACACAGATTTTCTTCGGCATTGCAAGGCGGGTTCTCCTCCAAATTCCGTGTACCTGTTTGAATAAAGTCCGGTTTCTTGTAGATGTTGTGCTCCTTAGCTTCTACGCCCAATAATGGCCATTTCCCACGTGTCAAGCGAATATGAAAAGTCTGAGTGTTTTTTCGTTCACACCCCTAGCTGCGTAAATGAGCTTCCCTATTTAAGGGGACGAGGATTTAGATCCAATTCACACCTTCTCCCCTCCACGAGTGTTAATCAGAGCGCATCCGACAAAGGTCCATTCCACCATGGTCAGCCGCCGCAACTCCTCTGCTCGCCCTTCCAGCCCTAAGCCTGGATATTGGGAGAGATGTTCCACTCCGCATAGCGAACTAGTGACGCTCCAGACCAAGGGATTTCTACCCCCGGCCTATATGGTCCCGGTTCGAGCCGGTCTTGCTGTCTACAACGGCGGAGAGCAAGCAGAGAATGCCCCTAATCCATCCAAAGGAGAGCGGTTGTGCCTTGTCCCTTACTTAATAAGGAGGCTCGGATTTCCCATCCACCCATTTCTCCGGGGGCTGCTGGAGTTCTACGGCCTCCAGCTACATCATCTCACGCCTGCCTCAGTATTGCATATCGCGGGCTTTGTAGCCCTTTGCGAGCTGTTCTTGGGTATTGAAGCTCATTTCGGACTGTGGAAGGAGCTGTTTTGCCTCGTGCCTCGTTCCAAGAAAGGGTCAATATATCAAGTGGGCGGAGCCGAAGTATGGCGCATCGCCGGGACCGGATATCTGTCCGGAACTCCAAAGAAGGCGTCCGAAGATTGGCCCTCGGAATGGTTCTATATAGAAGACGTCCCGCTGCCGGATCCTGTCCGGATCGGCCTCCCAGAATTCGATAGTGCTCCCTTAAAGAAGCGCCTAAGCTGGCATCCACGGAGCCATCAAAGGGAAAGTGACAGGAACATCGTTTACCTGATGGGCCGAATAAGATTGTTGGCCCATTCCAGACTAACCATGATCAGAGTTATGGCCGAATGCATCATGCGGGGGGTGCAGCCGCTTCAGTATAGAAGCCACCCCATGTGGGATTTCAGCGGGGAGGACGACGCCACCCGCTACGGCCGTAAAGGGCCAGATTCAGTTACCGCTCTATTAAAGATCTTGTCCACTTTGTACAAGGGAGAAGAGGAGGAATTTCTCCGCGTCAACCCACAGGGTGGATTATCTATGCACAATCCCCCAAGCTGGGTAAGTGGTTGCATCTACTTGCTCATCCGTTTAGTGTTCCCATTGTTGAATACTTAGTCTGATGACCTCAACGCAGGAACTGCGCCGGGCTGTTAAGGAAATAAGCAGCCCACCTCCACAACCCGAGGACCCAGGACGGTCTCTCGACCCGGCCTCTCAAGAGGATCCGGACATATCCGTGGAGCTGATTGATGGAGTGTTCCATCAATTGAGTGAGGACAACACCTTGGTGGCCATTACGGTCGATTACCCAGGGCTAATCCTGACGCCCCAGGTACCTGAGATCGAAGTCGCAGTAACCCGGATAGGGGTCCGTCCATGCATGTTCAATTTCCTGATTGCAACCGAACTTTGCAGGGGAGGTTGTTGAGGCGGAAGGCCGAACCTGCGGCGACAAGCCAACGAGGGGCCGCAGGGCCCCGTGGGCAGAAAAGAGGTGCAGACCGGACCTAGGCATCAGCGCAGAGGTATGGTGCACCCCTCTATCCCAGTTGTTATACCTTGGAGGCACATTTGACACTTGCGCCCCCTTCAGGACAAAGAGACCTCGCCGGACTATATCCAGAGAGGCTGCTAATCGCGCCTCCACCAGCCAGGCTCCAAAGCCTGGTCTGGGGGCGAAGGCGAACGCAAGGCGAACGCAAGGCGCGTGCCGGACGTTCCTCCGACGGAGGATGCGGACGGGTTGTCTGCCACCAACTCTGAAGTGGAAAGTGCCATGAACCACAGGCGTCACCAGACAATTCTTCGCGACGCTGGCTTCTCCCAAGAGGCGTTAGATGCCTTCAATTCGGGAGATGCGCACCTCCGTACCGCTCAAAATGGTCTAGCCAAAGCCACGGAGCAATATGTAAAATACATACGGGTAAGAAAATTTTGGTAAATATATATGTAGCAGTAGCCCCCGAGACTTGAAATAGTTAGAATAACTGGTTTAAGGATCATTTGATATGCAGGTTCTTACAGGAAAGAATTCCCTACTGTCCCAGGAGCTGGAAGAGTGCAAAGCCCAACTGGAGGCCGCACTAGCCGCGGCAGGGGAGCCTAAGGAGGCCCCTTCTGGTAATATACATTTTGAAAGATAAGTATTTTGTGAAGCACGGCTTTGGTGCGAATCTGACAAATAAAATTGCAGATGGCACCGGATTGAATCCGGAAAAGCAACATCTCCTACGCCAGCTAAAGGCTGGTGAGAGGGTGCTATTAAAGGTGATGGGGGAGAAGAACGTTCACCAAGATGCCAACACCCGGCTGGGCATCGAGCTGAAAGATGTTCGTGCCCAGCTATCAGACTCCGTGAAGGAGAATCAGCGGCTTCGGCGCGGCATATTTAGTAAGTGCTTGAACGAACCATTTGAAAGAAAGTTCGGCGGGGAAGTCGACTGACAGAGCAATGTCTGTAGGTGTGTTAACAGTTCGTCCGGCGGAGGAGATGCCCGGTTCTACGGGTGACCTTCTTCCCGAGCTCTCGCAACTGCTCGATCGAGTTCGGCAAGCGATGCGAGGCGTCGCCCAGGCCCTGTGGCCATCCGTCTCCATGCCCGAAGGTATTGGAGAGCTTGCGAAGAAGCTAAAGGGAGCACGGTGGCGCTTCCATTTGTGGAAGATATCAGCCTGCCGTCAAGGTGCTAGGGAGGCCTGGGCCATGGTGAAGACGCAGTACTCAAAGGCTGACCCCAACCACATGGCCGAGGTCGGTCCTATAGGGCCCGATGGGAAGGAGATCCCTATAAGCTTGGTGTACGGCCAAGTAGAGTTGGCCACAAAGTACTCCCAGCAGGACTGTAAATTAGACAACCTGTTAGATGGTATTGAAGAGGAATACAATCAGTCAAAATGACTATGTAATCGAATTGACATTTATAATGCCTTCTAGCCGGATTGTAGATCATTTGTCATGGCTGACCTTTTCGCTTCAACCTCGGGGCCTGATGGTCCGGAGTGTGTCCGAATTCCCATGCGGTTATATACGAACCGGGAATGCGCGAAGACCAGGCGTAGGGGTCATTAGTGCGTGAACATACAAGTGCCCGACTAGTTATGTTATATTACATGGTTAGTAAGAAACATCTTCCAGGGAGAATAGTTCCGTTAGGGGTTCCTTTCCCTGGGGGCCATGCCCTAAAGTGCATGTCCATGCTGCGAAAAGAAATGCAGGAAAAACGCCTGGGGGCACACAGATAAAGAAAAAGATCATCTTTAGTTCACCGACCGAATATTCTCTTAAGAACGCTAGCTTTGGGCTTCACCCAGTCTGAGGTACACGTCCGGCTGATCCGGCAGTAACAATCGCAGAGGTGCTCCCTTTACCACCTAGCCGAATAATCGGGAACGTAGGGGTAAACACAGGAGCCAGGCAACCCAGCTTGGCCAAAACTTAAGTCATATCGATGCATATAATGGTGAATAAAAGGTACATGTGGAAGTTTGGCACATGTGTTAGGCATGAAGCCCGTATAAATAAGCTTCTGTTTAAAGAAGCCCCCAGGTTCACTGAGCGCGGATAGCGCGTCAATTTGTGAGCCTTTAAAGGTTATAAGAGAGAGAAAAAGGGAGAAGGAGAGAAATGTAAGATGGAAAGTATATAAAAAATGGACAGAGTAAGGAGACGAACACAAGATCCGGCGCTAGGCATAGAATCTTCGGAGACGGGCTGCGTTCCATGGGTTCGGCTCGAGTCAGTTATCCGATGCGTTTCGCAGGCGGTACGCTCCACCAGTCAGGACTTGGTCAATTATGAAGGGACCTTCCCACTTGGGCTTGAGTTTGTCCTTTTTCTTGTCCGGCAGGCGTAGAACTAATTCGCCAACGTTGTAATTTTTGGCCCGTACTTCTCTGCTTTGGTATCTTCGAGCTTGCTGTTGATAGAATGCGGAACGGGCTTTCGCCACATCACGCTCCTCCTCTAATGCGTCCAAACTGTCCTGCCGATCGAGCTCGGTTTCTCTTTCCTCGTCCATGCGCACTCGAGTTGAGCATGAATTATGTCGCAAGGCAGAACTGCCTCTGCGCCGTACACCATGAAGAATGGTGTGTATCCGGTGGTGCGATTCAGCGTGGTCCGCAGCCCCCAGAGTACGGAGTCGAGCTCCTCTACCCAGTGCGTGTTAGATTCCTTGAGGGACCGCACTATTCTGGGTTTGATGCCGCTCATGACAAGACCATTTGCATGTTCGACCTGGCCATTAGTTTGTGGGTGATAGACGGAAGCATAATCGAGTTTTATGCCCATGTTTTTGCACAAGAGTTTTACCTCGTCGGCCATAAAGTTCGTGCCATTATCAGTGATGATGCTGTGGGGGACGCCGTAACGGTGTACAACCCCGGATATGAAGTCTATCACAGGTCCGGATTCGGCCGTCTTAACAGGCTTGGCTTCTATCCATTTGGTGAACTTATCCACCATGACTAGTAAGTATTTGTGCTTGTGGGTTCCGCCTTTAAGGGGTCCAACCATATCAAGCCCCTAGACCGCAAAGGGCTAAGTGATGGGGATAGTTTGGAGGGCGGTGGGTGGCATATGGCTTTGGTTTGCAAAGAGCTGGCAGCCGGTGCATCGTTGGACTAAGTCCTGAGCGTCTGCCCGGGCCGTCGGCCAATAAAAGCCTGCACGGAAGGCTTTGCTTACCAGGGACCGGGCTGCAGCGTGATGACCGCCGAGTCCGGCATGGATTTCAGCCAGGAGATTCCGCCCCTCCTCTTCGGAGATGCGCCTTTGAAGGACTCCGGTAGTGCTTTTCTTACAAAGCTCTCCCTCGTGGACTCTGTAGGCTTTGGATCACCGCACTATGCAGCGTGCCTCATTTTGGTCCTCGGGGAGTTCCTGCCTAGTAAGGTAGGCGAGGAATGGTTCTGTCCACGGGGCGATGACGGCCATTATTACGTGGGCTGAAGGTGTTATTTCAATGGCAGGGCCTCCGATTGTGTCAGAATGTTCGGTGTCGGGCAGTGCGGTTGGGTCTGGGCTGTTAGTGTTCGACTCCCCTTCCCATACCACGGATGGCTTGAAAAGCCTTTCCAAGAAGATGTTGGGGGGACTACATCGCGTTTTGCGCCGATGCGTGCTAGGACATCTGCCGCCTGATTATTTTCCCGGGCTATATGGTGAAATTCAAGTCCCTTGAACCGAGCTGACATTTTTAGGACGACATTGCGGTAAGCTGCCATTTTCGGATCCTTGGCATCGAAGTCTCCATTTATTTGGGAGATTGCGAGGTTCGAGTCCCCGCACACCTCTAGGCGTTGGATGCCCATGGATACTGCCATCCGGAGACCATGTAGAAGGGCCTCATATCCGGTTGCATTGTTGGAGTCAGTGTACAGAATCTATAGTACGTATTGAACTGTGTCTCCTGTGGGGGACGTCAAAACGACGCCAGCCCCCAGTCCAGCCAACATTTTGGAGCCGTCTAAATGCATGATCCAATTTGAATATGTGCCGTACTCTCTAGGGAGTTCGGCCTCCGTCCATTCTGCGACGAAGTCGGCCAAAACTTGTGACTTGATGGCTCGTCATGGCTTATAAGTTATGTCGAATGGGAGGAGCTCGATGGCCCATTTCGCGATCCGGCCAGTTGCGTCACGGTTGTTTATAATGTCGTTAAGTGGTACTTCCGAGGCTACTGTTATTGAACACTCTTGAAAGTAGTGTCGTAGCTTCCGGGATGCCATGAATACCGCGTACGCAATCTTTTGATAATGCGGGTACCGTGATTTGCAGGGAGTGAGGACAGTGGACACATAATAGACCGGCCTTTGAAGGGGGAATTTGTGTCCGTCCCCTTCTCATTCGACGACGAGCACTGCGCTTACAACCTGATGTGTTGCTGCGATGTACAATAGCATTGGTTCGCCGGTGTTTGGCGCGGCCAGGACTGGGTTTGTTGCCAGTATGGCTTTTATTTCGTCGAGTCCGGCCGTGGCTGCGTCCGTCCATTTGAAGTGTTCAGTGCGCCGAAGGAGGTGGTAAAGGGGAAGAGCCTTTTCTCCCAAGCGGGAGATAAAGCGGCTTAGAGCCGCCGCACATCCGGTTAACTTTTGTATTTGTTTGAGGTCCTTTGGGATATCCAGTTGCAATAGAGCTTGGATCTTGGCTGGATGTGCTTTAATTCCTCTGCTGGATACAATGAAGCCCAAGAGCTTTCCGGCTGGAACGATGAAAACGCATTTTTCCGGGTTGAGCTTGATGTCGTATGTTCAGAGATTATCAAATGTGAGCCTCAAGTCGTCTACTAGAGATTCAACATGTCTTGTTTTGACGACCACATCATCTACGTATGCCTCCACTGTTTTACCGATCTGGCTTGCCAAACATGTCTGAATCATGCGCTGATATGTTGCGCCGGCGTTTTTGAGCCCGAAGGGCATCGTGTTGAAGCAGAATGGCCCGTATGGTGTGATAAATGCCGTTGCGGCTTGGTCTAGTTCTGCCATCTTGATTTGATGGTAGCCAGAATATGCGTCGAGGAAACACAACGAATCGTGTCCTGCGGTCGCATCGATAATTTGATCGATGCGGGGGAGGGGGAAGGGATCCTTTGGGCAAGCCTTGTTAAGGTCTTTAAAATCAACACACATGCGCCAGGATTTGTCCTTCTTTGGTACCATCACCAGGTTTGCTAGCCAGTCCGGATGTTTTATATCTCTGATGAATCCGGCCACTAATAGCTTTGCTAGCTCCTCTCCCATAGCCTGTCTCTTAGGTTCGGAAAAACGCCGGAGAGCCTGTTTGACAGGTTTGAATCCTGTTTGGATATTTAAGCTGTGTTCGGCCAGCCTGCGTGGGATTCCTAGCATGTCTGAAGGGTGCCAGGCGAAAATGTCCCAGTTCTCTCGTAGGAACTCTCGCAATGCGGCGTCGACATCAGGGTTTAGCTGTGCCCCAATGGAAGCTGTTTTATTGGGGTCTGTTGGATGGACTTGGAATTTGACTATTTTGTCCGCTGGTTTAAAGGAGGTGGATTTGGATCTTTTGTCGAGTACCATGTCGTCCCTATTCACCGTAGAGCGTAGCGCAGTCAGCTCCTCAGCCACTAGGGCTTCGGATTGTGCCTCGAGGGCCAGTGTGGCTGTCTTGTTTTCGGCGCAGAGTGCTATGTCCGGATCACTAGCGAGAGTGATGATCCCGTTAGGCCCGGGCATCTTGAGCTTCATGTACCCATAATGGGGTATTGCTTGGAAGATTGTGAATGCTTCCCGCCCTAGCAAAGCGTGATAACCACTGCTGAACGGGGCCACATGGAATGTGACCTCTTCGGACCTGTAATTGTCCGGCGTGCCGAACACCACATCTAGTGTGATTTTTCCTGTACAGCGCGCTTCCCGACTGGGGATTATTCCTCTAAAGGTTGTGCTGCTTCGCATGATGCGGTTCCAGTCTATATCCATTTTTTGAAGAGTTTCCTCATAAATGAGGTTCAACCCGCTGCCGCCGTCCATGAGTACCTTGGTAAGACGAAAGCCGTCCACTATTGGACTGAGGACCAATGCAGCTGGTGCTCGGGCTGTTCGGAATTTAGGTTCATCACTGGCGTTAAAGGTGATGGCTGTGTCACTCCATGGATTTATTGTTGCCACTTGGTAGACTTCAGCAAGGCTGCGGAGTGTCCTTTTTTGCATATTATTTGATGCGAAGGTCTCGAAGACTGTTAATACCGTATTGGTGTCTCTGGGGTGGCTTTCTGTGGCCTCCGAAATTAGGAGGTTTTCGCCAATTTTGGCCACCTGCCGGAGTATCCAACATGCTCTAAGGCTGTGAGTTGGTGTGGCGTCCTCTGTACTATGAATTTTACAGGGTCCATTAAGCCATCCTTCCAGTACGGTTCCATGCAGGGTTTTTGCCTTTTGGTGTTTGACCCGGGTGTCTGGCAATGATGCACCCTTTTATTTCGGACTGGGCTTGCCTTAAGGGCCGGATTGTCCCAAAATTTTGTTTCGGTTTTCCGGGCACTTTCCATCGCACAGTACTTTCGTACTATGGACGCTAAGTTAGCGAAGCGTGTAATATCACGACGACTTATGGCGTTGAGTATTCCCTTGCCCGTGCAATTATTGCAGAAGAATGAAATTGCGTCTTCCTCGCGGCAGCCCTTTATCCTGTTCATAACCAGGAGGAATCTGGCCCAGTAATGATGTACTGTTTCTTTGGGCTCTTGCCTGATTTGGGATAGATCGCTAATGTTCGGGTGGGTGGGTGGAATTAAATCCGAAGCCTTACCCCTTCTGAGGCTCAGAGGTCGAGGAATTTCCGAACTCGAAAATTTGGATTCCTGGATTTCGTCCAATGAATCCAGTTCGTCGCCTGATTCTAAGTTCAGGTCTTGAGTGATATCCTCCCCTCCGCGGACATCCGGCTTGGAGGGATCGGGAATCCGGACGTAGCGAGTCCTTAAGATAGATGAAGGGTCGCCGCACTGTCCCTCTACCACGGCAACGTGATGGGTGGCTTGGGGAGAGTTAATCTCTCTCAGATCGGTTTTAGGCCTAATCTGGTCGTAATCCATAGCGACTCCCAGGGCGGTGAAGCGATCCAAGAGCTCGTTTATGGAGGAAAGCTCTATTGGATCTAACTGCTCGGCAAGTTCCAAGTTGACATGAAGATTGTTTTCAATGGCTCGAGAGGTCATCGTCGGCGCAGAAGCCGAATAGGTGGTCATAAGAAAACCACCTAGCCGGAGGGTCTGGCCGACAGCCAAAGCTCCCGTAGCAACGGTGCCGTCTTTAAAGACGGGGCGAGGCATCCTTCCTGATGGCGACAACACAGAGGAACTCTCAATGAAAGCACCAATGTCGGTGTCAAAACCGACGGATCTCGGGTAGGGGGTCCCGAACTGTGCGTCTAGGCCGGATGGTAACAGGAGGCAAGGGACACGAAGTTTTACCCAGGTTCGGGCCCTCTCGATGGAGGTAAAACCCTACGTCCTGCTTGATTAATATTGATGATATGGGTAGTACAAGAGTAGATCTACCACGAGATCAGAGAGGCTAAACCCTAGAAGCTAGCCTATGGTATGATTGTTGATGTGTATGTTGTCCTACGGACTAAAACCCTCCGGTTTATATAGACACCGAATAGGGTTAGGGATACATAGAGTCGGTTACAATGGTAGGAGATCTTCATATCCGTATCGCCAAGCTTGCCTTCCATGCCAAGGAATGTCCCTTCTGGACACGGGACGGAGTCTTCAATCTTGTATCTTCATAGTCCAGGAGTCCGGCTTGAAGGTATAGTTCGGCTATCCGAACACCCCCTAATCCAGGACTCCCTCACTTGCCCTTCTTCTTCTTCCCTCCGAACAGCTCAAGGAGCAACCTTGTATACACTTTGCCATAGTGACCATGCGGAGACCCCGCAGAGCAGCAGTAGGGGTGTTATCTCCACGGAGAGCCCCGAAGCTGGGTAAGATTCGCCGGCGTGCATGTCTTCGCCTTATCCCTTTTCTAGGCACCGGCGACGTTTTATTGGCTCCCACAATGATAAGCCATCCGTTGGCATATGTCGCCCCAACCACCCGACATTTGGCGCCCACCGTGGGGCAAGGTGCACCGTCGTCCAGAGACCTGCTCTGGACGGGAACCCTCTTCCTTCCCCATGAGCGTAGCCAGCCTGGCTCGCCCAATGGCGTTTGCCCCGACGCGCTGCAAGGCGTTGCTAATGCCTGCGCGGCGAGCTGCCTCGCCGATCTTCTTGGAGAGGCTCGCATCTCCGACGAGCCCGCGTCTGACGCGGGCACCGGCTGCCACGAGAGCCACCTCGTCAGCCTCCTCGACCAACTCCACGTTTCCAGCGAGCCCGCTGCGGACTTGGAGTCGGTTGGCTCCACCGACCCGATGCTTGTCGACTCTGACACAGCATCGCTTGATGCCTTCCCCACCAATGTAATCATCATCAACGACCCTCTTCCTCGAGCCGACAGCAGCATCAGCGCCATCACCGAGGTACTGGTCATCAGCCACGGCGCCGCCTCTGGCAGAAACGCCCACGACGCCCTGCTACGGCGTCGCACGACTTGTCCGCCCCCATCCTGGCTGACGCCGACGCAGAAACGCTAGAGGCACGCCACCTCGCCCTCGTTGCGGAGGGCCAGAAGCTAGCTTCCATGAGACGCCTCACCGAGGCTCACCAACGCGAAGTCGACCGCGCCGATCTTCTTGGCGAGGCTCGCATCTCCGACGAGCCCGCGTCTGATGCGGGCACCGGCTGCCACGAGAGCCACCTCGTCAGCCTCCTCGACCAACTCCACGTTTCCAGCGAGCCCGCTGCGGACTTGGACTCGGTTGGCTCCACCGACCCGATGCTTGTCGACTCTGACACAGCATCGCTTGACGCCTTCCCCACCAACGTAATCATCATCAACGACCCTCTTCCTCGAGCCGACAGCAGCGGCAGCGCCATCACCGAGGTACTGGTCATCAGCCACGGCGCCGCCACTGGCGGAAACGCCCACGACGCCCTGCAGACGGCGTCGCACGACTTGTCTGCCCCCATCCCGGCTGACGCCGACGCAGAGACGCTGGAGGCACGCCGCCTCGCCCTCGTTGCGGAGGGCCAGAAGCTAGCTTCCATGAGACGCCTCACCGAGGCTCACCAACGCGAAGTCGACCGTGCCGCCTTCGGCACACCACCTCTTGACGGGCCGAGCCGCGTTGGCGTTGTCAAGAAACGCGGCGCGGCCATCGCCGACATGCTGGGAGCGGATCGCCCGGTTTACGCCACGCCTCTCGAGAACCTACGCGCCGCCCAGGCGGCCATAGACGAGCTGGATAAACTGGGGCCCGACGAGCTCCCTTACATGACCAGACACATCTAGCAGCTTATTGACGCGGCCGCGGAGCGGCATGAAGACGGTGTCCGCGCTGAAAGTCTTCCCCCGCGCCGAGAGCATGGTGCGACGTCATGAACACCGACGGCTGGCAACACCCATGCAAGGAAAGAAAAGGAGCCAGCTGTGAGTCGCAGCCGGACTCGAATCTCCATCGAGCGCGACGCAGAAGGCCGCCCTCGAGCTATGGAGCGGCGAGGCAACCCACCTCCTCCTCCGCCTCGTGGGGAGAGATATCCCACACCACCGCCTGTCACGCACCCGACTCTCAGCGGCCGACTGGGTCGTCGCGAAGGAGTCGGCGAGAATGACGCCCGCCACCGGATCGACCGCCTAGCGCGATCCCTGGCTCTGGAAGAAGAAGATGATGTCGGCCCGCCTTGCTTCGGCCCCCGCATCCGCGACGAGCCCTTCCCCAAAGGGTTCTCGCTCCCAAGAGACACGCCCAAGTATAACGGCTCCGTGAAGCCGAAAGATTGGTTGATCGACTACTCCACAGCGGTTCGCATAGCAAACGGCAGCAGGCGTGTTGCCGTAAAGTATGCCCCCCTCATGCTCCAAGGCACGGCGCGCACCTGGCTCAACAGCCTCAAGCCTTATAGCATCAACAGCTGGCTAGACTTCACAGAAGCCTTCATCCGCAACTTCACCAGCACCTACAAGTGGGCTCCCAAGCCCCGACATCTCTCCTTGTGTGTCCAAGGGCCCCATGAGTCAATCCGCGACTACCTCACGCGTTGGGCCGAGCTCCGCAACTCCTGCGAAGGGGTGCACGAGGTTCAAGCCATAGAGTATTTCACCGCCGGATGACGAGAAGGCACGCTCCTCAAGCATCGGCTCCTCTGCGACGAGCCAACTACCCTCGACGAGCTGCTAGTCATGGCAGATAAATACGCCACGGCCGACTCCTCCATGAAGACGGAGCTTCAAGTAGACGCCTCCGGGAAGGTGCTCGCCCCGGGTCCCAAGACGCCGGCTGGAGACTCCAGCCGACACCCGTACCACAACGACCACAAGCGTAAGGGTCCCGCGCCGCCTTCCACCAGTCGGCAGGTAGCCACAGTCGAAGACAAACCAGCCGAAGGGCGGTCCGCGCCCAAGAAGCCGAAGGGCGGCAGGCCGGCTTGGCAGCCGGCTTTCTCCTACGAGCAAGCACTTGACGCCCCCTGGAAGTTCCACAGCGGCGCGAATCCCTCCAACCATATGACCCGAAATGCCACTGGCTCAAGCGAATCTCCCAGGGCGAGGGGATAGTACCGCCTCCGCCTGCTGGTCAGCCGCCCCCGGCCCCTCAGTAGCCGGCCGCTCGACCAGCAGTCGGAGCCATTCAAGACGAGTTCCCCGACGAACACGCCGCCTACGTCGTATTTACAAGCCAGATGGAAGACCGACGTAGCCGGCACCGACAACACCAAGAATTCAATGCAGTCACCTCCAGCAACCCTGAGTTCATGCACTGGTCAGAAAGGCCGATTAGCTGGAGCCGGGCCGATCACCCAGAGGTGATGCCGTCTCCCGGCTCTTATGCATTGGTCTTAGACGCCACCCTCGCCACAGAAAGACGGGCTGCCCGGTTCTCCCGCGTGCTGATAGATGGCGGAAGCAGCATCAACATACTGTACCGTGACACCATGGAGAAGCTAAGCATCAAGACGAAGCAGCTCATGCCCAGTCGGACCGTGTTCTATGGCATCGTACCCGACCTGTCTTGTTCCCCAATCGGCAAGATCAAGATAGATGTCCTCTTCCGAGACAAGGATCATTTCCGCCGAGAAGCGCGCAGTGTGGTTTGAAGTAGTGGATCTGGAGAGCCCCTACCATGCATTGCTTGGCCGCCCTGCCCTGGCCAAGTTCATGGCTGTACCCCACTATGCCTACCTCAAAATGAAGATACCAAGTTCCAAGGGCAGCATTACCATAACCGGAGATTACAGGAAATCCGCCGAGTGTGCAGCAGCTAGCAGCCGGCTGGCCGAGTCCCTTGTTATTGCCGAGGAGAAGAAGATGTGGGATCGAGTCGTGGCCATGGCCGGCAAGCAGCCAGCCCTGTCCCCCGACCCCAAGGAGTGTGATGCCCAAGGTTCTTTCCAGCCGGCCAAAGAAACGAAGAAGGTACCTCTGGACCCAAAGCACCCGGAAAGGTTTGCCACCATTGGGGCAAACCTGGACAGCAAATAGGAAGGCGAGCTTGTCGATTTCCTCCGTGAGAATCGGGACATCTTTGCATGGTCCCCTAAGGACATGCCGGGTGTTCCGAAGGAATTCGCCGAGCACAAGCTACGCGTCCGAGAAGGTGCAAAACTAGTCAAACAACCCCTCCGCCGACTGTCGGAGGAAAAGAGAAGAATCGTAGGAGAGGAGATAGCCCGGCTTCTGGCGGCCAGCTTCATTATGGAAGTTTTCTTTCCAGAATGGCTTGCCAACCCAGTCCTCGTACTGAAGAAGAACAACAAGTGGCGTATGTGTATAGACTACACGATCCTCAACAAGCTACATGTCCGAGAAGGTGCAAAACCAGTTAAACAACCCCTCCACCAACCGTCGGAGGAAAAGAGAAGAATCGTAGGAGAGGAGATAGCCCGGCTTCTGGCAGCCGGCTTCATTATGGGCCATTGAGCTGGCCCCCTACACGATCTTCTACCAGCCTCGCACCGCCATCAAGTCTCAAGCGCTGGCTGACTTCCTCGTCGACTGGGCTGAAACCCAGTATCTGCTGCCAGCCCCCGACTCCACTCATTGGCGAATGCACTTCGATGGATCCAAGATGCGCACCGGCTTGGGAGCCGGCATCATCCTCACCTCTCCAAAGGGCGACAGGCTCAAGTACACATTGCAAATTCATTTTGCCGCCTCCAATAACGTGGCCGAGTACGAGGCGCTCATACACGGAATCCGGCTAGCCAAAGAGCTCGGCATCCGCTGGATCCTGTGCTATGGCGACTCGGACTTAGTGGTCCAACAGTCATCTGGCGATTGGGACGCCAAGGACACAAACATGGCAAGCTACCACTTCCTTGTACAACAAATTAGTGGACATTTTGAAGGATGTGAGTTCCTCCACGTGCCACGGGCTGACAACGAGCAAGCAGATGCCCTGGCACGGATAGGCTCTACCCGGCAAGCTATACCAGTTGGTGTCTCCATGCGCCGCCTCCTCAAGCCATCCATCAAGCCGTCTCCAGAATCCAACTCCATCTTCGTGCCGCCTGACCCTGACACAGTCGGATCCGACTCAGGGAACCAGGCAGGCGGCTCGGGGACTCCGATAGGCGGCCCGAGGACTGCCATAGTCGAACCCAGCCCGAGAACTTCAGAACTCGGCCCGGGGACTACTGCAGTCGTCCCGGGGAGTGCACCGACGCAGCAGGCGGTGGCCGACTCCAATTCTTCACCACCCAGCCCACCCGCCCTGGTCACAGCAGCAGTTTTGACAATAGAAGAAGTCACAGCTCCATCATGGGCCCAGCCCATCCTCAATTTCTTGGTAAATAGAGAGTTGCCGCTTGATGAGATCTCGGCAAGACAAGTTCAACGCCGAGCCGGAGCATACACAATAGTAAACCAAGAGCTCGTTAGGCACAGCGTCACTGGAGTCTTCCAACGCTGCGTCGAACCAGAGAAGGGCATAGCCATTCTCAAGGACATCCACCAAGGAGAATGCGGCCACCACGCGGCCTCAAGGTCACTCGTCGCCAAAGCTTTCCGCCACGGATTTTTCTGGCCGACTGCTTTGGACGATGCCAAAGAGTTAGTCAAACACTGCAAAGGGTGCCAAATTTTCAGTTCGAAGCAGCACCTGCCAGCTTCTGCACTCAAGACCATCCCCCTCACCTGGCCTTTCGCCGTCTGGGGGCTGGACATGGTGGGCCCATTCAAAACAGCACGCGGCGGCATGACACATCTGCTCGTCGCTGTGGACAAATTTACCAAATGGATTGAAGCAAAGCCGATCAAGGAGTTGAATGGGCCGACTGCCGTGACGTTCATCGCAGATATCACAACCCGGTACGGCATACCACACAACATCATCACCGACAACGGCACAAATTTTGCCCAGGGAGCACTGGCACGTTTCTGCGCAACACAAGCCATCCGACTAGACCTAGCGTCCTGTCACTCCCAAGATGCGACCCTATCCTAAAGGAACTCGATGGTCCCACCAAGGATAGAAGCACATCTTGAAGACGCTTTTGCAAGATGGATATCATTACATCAACATTACATAATAGTGGGGATACAACCAAGACATACAATGTCACATGAATACAACAACACATCATATACAACATCAACATCTGACTACGGATGAAACATAAACAGAAACTCAAACGACATCCACCCTGCTAGCCCAGGCTGCCGACCAGGAACCTAACCCAAGATCGACAAAGAAGAAGAACTCCAACACAAGTAAACATCGCTCTCACGTCATGATCATCGCATAACCTGTACCTGCAACTGGTGGTGTAGTAATCTGTGAGCCACGAGGACTCAGCAATCCCATTACCATGGGTATCAAGACTAGCAAAGCTTAATGGGTAAGGAAGGGGTAAAGTGGTGAGGTTGCAGCAGCGACTAAGCAAGTATGGTGGCTAACTTACGAAACAAGAGTGAGAAGAGAAGCTTAGCAAGCGGTCGTCAACTAGTAATGATCAAGAAGTGATCCTGAACTCCTACTTACGTCAAACATAACCCAGAAACCGTGTTCTCCTCTCGATCAACCCTGAAAAGAGACACTCACGGTTACGCAAACAGTTGGTGTATTTTAGAAGAGTTTACTTCAAGTCTACTACAACCGGACATTAACAAATTCCCATCTGCCACACAACCGCGGGCACGGCTTTCGAAAGTTCAAACCCTGCAGGGGTGTCCCAACTTAGCCCATGATAAGCTCTCGCGATCAACGAAGGATATTCCTTCTCCCGGGAAGACCCGATCAGTCTCGGAATCCCGTTTACAAGACATTTCGACAATGGTAAAACAAGACCAGCAAAGCCGCCCGAATGTGCCGACAAATCCCGATAGGAGCTGCACATATCTCTTTCTCAGGTCACATCCGGATGAGACATCCTATGAGTAAAACCAACCCTCAAGTTTCCCCAAGGTGGCCCCGCAGTCTACGTACTCGGTTCAGACCAGCACTTAGAGAAGCACTGGCCCGAGGGGGGGGGGGGCTAAATAGAGATGACCCTAGGGTTGGCCGACCCAAGGGAAGGGGTGATAGGTTGTTAGGCAAATGTAAAACCAAGGTTGGGCCTTGCTGGAAGAGTCTTATTCAAGGCGAACTGTCAAGGGGGTCCCATAAATCACCCAACCGCGTTAGGGACGCAAAATCTGGGAACATAATACCGATATGACGGAAACTAGGGCGGCAAGAGTGGAACAAAACACCAGGCATAAGGCCGAGCCTTCCACCCTTTACCAAGTATATAGATGCATTAATAATATAAGAGATATTGTGATATCCCAACATAAACGTAATCCAACATGGAGGAATCTTCATCTTCACCTGCAACTAGCAACGCTATAAGAGGGGCTGAGCAAAAGCGGTAACATAGCCAAACAATGGTTTGCTAGGAAGGGTGACAAAGGTTAGAGGTTCATGGCATTTTTGGGAGGCTTGATAAGCAAGTGGTAGGTAACGCAGCATAGCGATAGAACGAAGCAACTAGCATAGCAATGATAGTAATGAGATCCAAGGTGACGGTCATCTTGCCTGAAATCCCGCAAGGAAGAAGAACGAGTCCATGAAGAAGACAAACAGACGAAGCCGAACGAATCCTCACAAACACGACGTTATCGGAACTAACCCGAAGAAGCAACACCGAAAAGAAGCAAACAACATAGTAAACAACCATCACATAAACATGGCATGATGCACAATCAAGTATGATGTATGTCCGGTTTAAAGAGGCATGGCATGGCAAAGTGCAACAAACAATACTACAAGTTAAGTGGAGATCAATATGCAACGAGTTGTATATTGACGAAACACCACATTCGAGTTATTTAGTTCTCTCTCGGTTATGTACCCAACAATATTAAATGTTATTAAACATGGCAAGGGGTGAAGCATAATAAAACTATCTATCTAGGCAAGTTTAAATGAGGTCGGAACAACAAACAACAATTTCGGAAAATCCCCATATGCATGTTTTGAATTTGCTACTGTTCTGCCCTAAACACAATTTTAATGTTGTTAAACAGCAAAACAAAGTGCAACATGTTAAACTAGGCATTTTCCCACCCCATTTACATATAAAGTTTATTTGAATCCGAGCTACGTTTATTTAGTTATGAAATGAACCATTTTAACATGCTTTTTATGCAAATTAATGCAAACAACAATTTAAGCATTTCAAACATGGATGAAAGTTGCATATTATGAAACTAGATGAAATTCTAAGCACTTTACATGTCCAAAACATTTTAATCCGATGCATGGTTGTTGAGTTATTATATGCATGAACATGAGGGTTTTTCTGTAAATCTGTAAACTCTGGATAATGCTATATTCGCAGAACTGGAAAAAAACATGAAACGGGCTGAAACTATTGGGCGCAGGACATCAGCAGTAGCAGAATCAGGCCAAGCCCAAGTAAGAACAGAGAAGGGGGCGTTGGGGGTCTGCTCACCATGGGCCAAGGCCCGGTCGGTGGAGAGGTCGAAACAGGTCAGCGGATCTGGTGGCCCACGGCGTAGGCGAAGCGGAGAATGGCTCACGCGGGCGACGCGGCACTCGTCCATGCTGGCGCTGGACCAAGTCAACGAGGGGGCAGCGCTGGTCGTCTCGTTCGACCACGGTCGAAGCAGAGGATGGAGCGGTGCGGCTGCAGCTTGGCGTTCGATCTGGAGCAGGGAAGACAGGGGGCGGCGCAATGCAGAGGACGCAGGGGAGGCAATGGTTGGTCGAGGGACTTGGGGATGAGCAACAGCGGCGGTGCAGGGCGCGGTCAAGGCAAGCAGCGCTCGCGTCCTGAAACTGACGAAGCGGGTCTTGTCACACCCAAGATGCGACCTTATCCTAAAGGAACTCGAAGGTCCCACCAAGGATAGAAGCGCATCTTGAAGATGCTTTTGCAAGGTGGATATCCTTACATCAACATTACATAATAGTGGGGATACAACCAAGGCATACAATGTCACATGAATACAACAATACAACATATACAAGATCAACATCCGACTACGGATGAAACATAAACAGAAACTCAAACGACATCCACCTTGCTAGCCCAGGCTGCCGACCAGGAACCTAACCCAAGATCGACGAAGAAGAAGAACTCCAACACAAATAAACATCGCTCTCGCGTCATGATCATCGCATAACCTGTACCTGCAACTGGTGGTGGTGCTCCGGTGGCCTGCCGGTGCTCGGCCGCGAGGCTGTGAGGTGGTTGGCGAAGAAGGCAGGGAGGGCGCGGCCATGGATCGAGAGGAGAAGGTCGTTGGCTCGATGCTGAAAACGAGGGAGGTGGCCGGGTCGGCCGGGCGTAGAGGTGGATCTGGGAGGATCCCGATGGAGATGGTGAGTGGGTGGCGGCGCGAAGAGGGGAATAGGGTTAGGCTAGGGTTGGACTGATATTTATAATAGATAAATTTAGGTTAGGGGATATCACGACGCTACGATCGGAATCGGATGACTGAGAAAAAAATAGGTTAGAAAGCCCAAATAAGAAAACGGAGATGTTTTATAGATGTTAGGAGATGATCTGAATGCAACGGTGATGACTGAGCGGATCGCGATCGGGACACTTTCGGACGCGCGTGAGGGGTTTGAGTATTGTGTAGAGAGG
Organism: Triticum urartu; assembly: GCF_056163025.1. Taxonomy (NCBI): domain Eukaryota; kingdom Viridiplantae; phylum Streptophyta; class Magnoliopsida; order Poales; family Poaceae; genus Triticum; species Triticum urartu. Next base: position 49,973,118 of record NC_141877.1, on the reverse strand, counting down.
GTCAAACGGTCGGGCAACAAAAGAATGGTCGGTCTTGAGAAAGGTCAAAGAGACGTGAAAGAAGCGGCAACTATCAACGGGTGCAAGTTTTTTAGAAAACATGCGATGCAATGCTCATGATGACATGATGAACGCAACAAAGTTACAAACAAAAATAAAACACATGGCGAACACGAAATATATGGAAGTCTTCTGGAGCGTCGGTCTCGGGGCGTTACAACACTCCACCACTACAAGAGGATCTCGTCCCGAGATCTAGGATGGCACCGGAGAAAAGCAGAAGAGGAAGAGGTTAAACAAAGTTGCTTCTTGGACAAATGAGTGAAACCACGAGCCTTGAGAGATTGAACAAATTGAAAGAAATAATACAACGAAGATGAACAAAGTTGAAAATGCTCCGTTAGATAAGAAGAACATGGGATACAACGAGAACTAAGTGGTTAAGTGACAAGATAGATATTGAAACCACTCCAGTTAAAACAAGATAGAGAAGGAATAACAATGATATAATTTGGGCAGCACTCCGACTGTAAATGGAAGGAATTGAATCATGAACTTGACAAGATGAGAGGATACTTGACGAAAACAACAACACACTGCCTCTGGAACTATTGAAAGAATGGCACAATGGGTAAGAAAGATTTCAGACAGCACTCCGGTTGAGAAGGGGGGCAAAACTTGATAAGATGAGAGAACTTGAATGGAGGACACGACACTCCGGTTGAATGGATAAGCATGAAAAGAATATGATCTTGGCAAAACGAGATGATGGGTGAAGAGAGCAACATCACAATGCCTCCGGAAGAAAGAATAGAAGATATATTGATGGAAGGAAAAGAACGGAGAAGAAAATGACAACTCCTTCCACAAATGAATTTGAAAAAAAACATCCTTACAAAGAAGGCTTGAACGGAGTTGTTGAAAAATCAACAACGAAAACGATAAGCTTGTAGTGGGCTTATGGAAACAACTCAAAACTTAGAGGTGAATACATGCCACTATGGAAAACAATTCATTGCTTGAGAGCAATACGGAGATGAAACTTCTTTCACCGAGAAGAGAAGGAGAAACTTGGATCATTAATAAGCACCATAATTAGCAACATTCCTTAGGGAAGGCTTTGGGTGAAATCTAACCCAAGATAACTCCAATGAAGAGATTGATGGATTTAAAATACCTCATTCTTGACAACATGTGAATCATGAAGCATGAAGGGAAATTGTCAAGAATGACATAAGACCACCTCAAAAGGTAGAAAGAATTGCACTTTGGAATGCAGGAAGAAGAATATTTGAGCTCTTCCAACAAGAATCTTGAGAACACTTTGAGAATGAATTAAATCCTTGATGAACCACCATCAAGAAACTCCATGAAGAACTCCGGTAATAAAAGGATGATAGAAAGAAAGAGAAGTTGAAAACACAAGGTGAAGCCTTGCAGTGATAAGATGAAGCTTTGAAATGATATAACTGAGAAAACTTGGAACTCCGGAAAGAAAGATGAACAAATGAAATCAAGAATTTTGATGAACCTCCAGAATAAGGAATTGAATTTACTCGATGAAACAAGAATAAGAATTACATTATGCTCATCCTTCACCAATTAAATTCATGACAAGCAATGGATTTGGCATACTACTTATTCTCGTAGAAAGGATTAAGAGAATATAGCGTAAACTTGAGAAGGTCTTCAATGATTCACCGGTACGATTGGAAAGAATGAATGAATTGATATGATAACCAAGGAAGAGAACTCTTAAACGAACCACCGTAAGAATTGGAAATGAAAGTAGCAAAGACACCATTCACCGGGAAGAATTAGAAAACGAATACAGATACACAGAATTTAGATACAAGTGAAACAAAGTGATCATGAACTGATTAGAGAAAACTTGAATGATGCATCGGAAGAATATTGAGACGAACGAAGCTGAAAACTTGGAACGAAGAAATATTCCAAAAAGATGGCCTCCGGATGATCGAGAGAGACAACAACTCCTGAAATGCTCCGGATGGATGAAAAGAATTTGCATGACTGGAAACAATTCGATAGGATAACATCGAGCTAGCACCGCGAATCTCCGGGAGAACGGACAAGATTTTAAAGAGAAATAACTTCTTCGGTCTTGAAATGTTGAGAATGACGACGAGAAACACCATCCAAATTGTTGAGGTACTCCGGGAGAATGAAAAGCGAAGAGGTTGAGCCAACAAAGAAAATGATTTGAAATTGATCTTGGAAAAACATCTGACTGATGAAATTCATACTTATGCCAAACTTCGAAAAGAATTTGAGAATATCTTCGGGAAACTTAGAAGAGTCAGGTAAGATCCTGGGAAAAGACCTGTGGGTTAGGGCCCACTGAAAAGAAACACCATTGAGAGGCATTGAAGAAGAGACGATGCACCAGAATGATTGAAAGATTAGAATGAGGTGACAACCTCGAAATAATTGAATGCAAACACGAATCTTCTGAGATGCGTTCAGCACTCCGAAAGGATTAAATGACGAGAGGCGAACGGTCAAAGGGAAATATTTGAGCTGAGGGAAAAATATGATCGACAACGAAAAACTTGAATTTGGATCCACCGGAAAAGGAAATGAGACGAACAATGATTAACTAGGCGAGAATTCACCGGTTGAGACAATCGAGGAAAGACTGAAGATACTCCGCACGAATGAAATTGATGCTCGAATAGAGGCTCGGACTCCGAAATAAAAGGGGTGGGAGGGCGGGAAAAAAACACAGGCAACTTAAATGAGGAATCGACGAATATCTTGAAGAGAAAAGCACCGGTTGAAATAATTGAGGCAAGAATGCAAAAGCTTCGCACGAGTAGGATGGATACTCGATTCCTGACTCCGGTTCCAAGAAGAAGAAGGGGTGGGCGGGTGGGAAAAACAAGGACAACTTTGGATGGGGAAAACAACGTCGATTGAAAAGAGCTGAGGATTGATCTCCCAAAGACAAAGAGGGTCGAATCAACTTGACGAGAAATGCATCGGACAAAAGAGGTTGGGCAACGAACGAAAACTAACCGCGTGATCCTAAAGAAAAATTTTGAAGGAGAAGAGGAGTAGTTCAAAACACCTACGTCAAGATTTCTCACCAGAGCGACGAAGGACTGAGGAGTAAAAAGAAATCCTACTCTCCGATATAACTAGACTCCGAATTTTTTTCTAGACTCGACATTGGCCAAACTACACGATCAAACAAGGGGGTTCCTAGGGTCGGTCGAGGCTCTGATACCAACTTGTCATGCCCAAGATGCGACCCTATCCTAAAGGAACTCGAAGGTCCCACCAAGGATAGAAGCGCATCTTGAAGACGCTTTTGCAAGGTGGATATCATTACATCAACATTACATAATAGTGGGGATACAACCAAGGCATACAATGTCACATGAATACAACAATACATCATATACAAGATCAACATCCGACTACGGATGAAACATAAACAGAAACTCAAACGACATCCACCCTGCTAGCCCAGGCTGCAGACTAGGAACCTAACCCAAGATCGACGAAGAAGAAGAACTCCAACACAAATAAACATCGCTCTCGCGTCATGATCATCGCATAACCTGTACCTGCAACTGGTGGTGGTGCTCCGGTGGCCTGCCGGTGCTCGGGCGCGAGGCTGTGAGGTGGTTGGCGAAGAAGGCCAGGAGGACGCGGCCATGGATCGAGAGGAGAAGGTCGTTGGCTCGGTGCTGAAAACGAGGGAGGTGGTCGGGTCGGCCGGGCGGAGAGGTGGATCTGGGAGGATCCCGATGGAGATGGTGAGTGGGTGGCGGCGCGAAGAGGGGAATAGGGTTAGGCTAGGGTTGGACTGATATTTATATCAGATACATTTAGGTTAGGGGATATCACGACGCTACGATCGGAATCGGACGACTGAGAAAAAATAGGTTAGAAAGTCCATATAAGAAAACGGAGATGTTTTATAGATGTTAGGAGATGATCTGAATGCAACAGTGATGACTGAGCGGATCGCGATCGGGACATTTTCAGACGCGCGTGAGGGGTCTGAGTATTGTGTAGAGAGGGTCAAACGGTCAGGCAACAAAAGAACGGTCGGTCTTGAGAAAGGTCAAAGAGACGAGAAAGAAGCGGCAACTATCAACGGGTGCAAGTTTTTTAGAAAACATGCGATGCAATGCTCATGATGACATGATGAATGCAACAAACAAAAATAAAACACACGGCGAACACGAAATATATGGAAGTCTTCTGGAGCGTCGGTCTCGGGGCGTTACACGTCCCTTGCCCACCCGCAGTCAAACGGCCAGGTCAAGCGAGCAAACGGCCTCATCCTCTCCGGCATCAAGCCCCGACTGGTGGTACCACTGGAGCGTTTGGCCGGCTGTTGGCTCGACGAGTTGCCGGCCGTCCTTTGGAGTTTGCGCACTACCCCAAACAAGTCAACCGGCTTCACCCCCTTCTTCCTTGTATATGGAGCCGAGGCTGTCATCCCAACTGACATCGAGTTCGACTCGCCTCGGGTTACCATGTACACGGAAGCAGAGGCCAAAGAAGCGCGAGAAGACGGCGTCGACCTGCTGGAAGAAGGACGGCTGTTAGCCCTCAGCCGGTCAGCCATCTACCAGCAGGGCCTTCACCGTTACCACAACCGGAAGGTCAGGCCAAGATCTTTCCAAGAAGGCGATCTTGTGCTCCAGTTGATCCAGTGAACAGCCGGCCAGCACAAGCTCTCGGCCCCTTGGGAGGGCCCCTTCGTCATCAACAGAGCTTTAGGCAACGACTCCTACTACCTAATCGATGCGGAGAAGCCGAAGGCACGAAAGAGAGACGATTCCGGCAAGGAGTCGGAACGACCATGGAACACCAATCTCTTCCGAAGATTTTACAGTTAAAAAAGCAGTATGTACCATGCTACCTTTTGTACTAAGTACGAGACAAAGGGTGCCCCGAGGAGCACTCGGGGACTACCCTCTTTTATCTATGGATGATGAGTATCACGCCTATGATTATGTTACTACATTTGTCTTTCCGTCCGGCACCGGGCTCGACCAGTTGGCCCGGGTACTCGCCGCCTTGAGTTATATTTAAGTTTCGCCTGCGGTCAGACAAGTAGTGTGCTGGCACCCAAGCCCCCTCTTGCCAAAAGTCGCAGCTCAAAGAATCGACTGTCCAGCTGGCAAGAGCCAAAGGCAGGAAAGGGCTCCCACACGAAAAACGGCTAAGGACTAAAGAACTTATATAACGCAAGCTGGCCTCCCGTCCCGCCAGCCGGCTACCAGAGAAGCCGGCTGGCCGGCTTCCCGTTCACTTTGCTACAATCTAAGAAAGCTCCAGTACTTGCCTTCCCAAGAGAAAATGGCCAAGTCCTTCTCCAGCCACAGACTGCAGAGCAGCTGTCCGGCTGGGAAGGCGGCGACCAAGGGAAGGCGGAAAGGAAAAAGCCCAAAATATGAAAAGCAAACATGAACGAAAGCCAAACACATGCATGATTATATTTACACAAAAGAGCTTCGAAAGGCCAGCATTCAACAATAGTTTGAATACACCCCCAGTGGGTGGAACTGCGCAAATTTAATAGAAGTTGTTCAAAGAGTAACAAGCAGGAAAAGCAAGGACGGTAGATTAAGCCAAGGGAACGACTGGCGAGTCGGGCAGGTCGGTGGAGACGGCAGTGCTGGCTGGAGGAGTGGCCGGCTGGAGAATCTCGGCATGTTCACCACCTCCCACAGACGGCGCGCTCGCGCGCGCCTCGTTGCTGGAGGCACGATCAAGCTGAGGCTAGCTGGTCGCTTCGCCATCTGGCACGACTTCTTCACCACCCTCTCCCTCTTCCTCTTCACCCTCGTCGCTGGAGGCAATCTCCTCCACCGAGTCCTCACCCTCTGCCGGGTTCAGCCCAAACCATTCCTCTGGCTGAGCAAAGCCGTCATCATTCACCTCAGGGGCAAAGGCGCTGGTGTCAGTACACTCGGTGATCGTCGAGGCGCGCTGAGCGATAGCCGACCGCACCTCCTCCATCTCCTCGTCGGCTTCCAGCCGCCAGGTGCGTAGCTGGTCCAAGTTCAGCACAGGATACCAAGCTCGGACGAACTCCAGCGCCCGCCCCGCGCCGAGCCGGGCTGCCGATGCCTTCCAAGCCTCGAAGCGGCTAACCGCAACCTCCAGCCAGTCGGCAGTCCGACTTGGGGTGCGGGGAATTGCCTCGCCGGGCCAGAGGGCGGCCAGCACCTATGCCCCGACGCGCTGAAGACGGCAGAGCATGCGGTGAGCCGGCTGCAAGCGGGCTTGAATCGCCAAGAGCTGATCCTCAAGAGATCGGCCCGCATCTGGCGCGATCTCAACCCCCTCCTGCCGCCGCGCGTCGCGGTAGGCCTCGATTGCTTGGGTAGCAGCGACGGAGTAGCCGGGAAAGTAGTCTGCGCAAAGAAGAAAGCAGTAACTCAAAATCAAAAGACAAACCAGATGACAAGAGGCAGTCAAAGAAACAAAGAAGAAGGCGTCCTACCATCAATCAAATCTTCAAATCGGCTGTAGCCTTGGCTCAGCGCCTGCTTCTCCCCGGCCCAGCCCGCCGCCTCGGTCCCATACTCGGCCTTAAGGGAGGCCTCGCCATCCTGCATCGCCTTCAGGGCCGCCTTGTGGCTCTCCTCTTGGTCGTCCAATTTCTTGGCCAAGCGATCGCGCTCCTGAGCCAGGGCGTTGCACTCGTTTTCCTTGGCACGAAGGGCGGACTGGGCTCCACCTAGATGCTCCCTCGGGTCGGCATTGGCCCCTGAAGATATGAAGAAAAAGGAAAAAGTAATAAGAAAGAAGTTGTCAGGAAAAGATCCGACTCGACTGCTCAGCAGTTGGCCCGAATCTCGGGGACTACACCCAGTGGGTGCGCTGACGCGCCCCCACTTGAGAATACAAGATAAAGCACTTACTCCGGCTCTTGGTCAGATCAGCGGTTTTCAGACTCAACTCCTGGGCCTAGGAGTTGAAAGCAGCCGCGCGGGAGTTATGATACTTCTGCAGAAAAGACGTGAGATGCAAGCAAGAACAAGATGGCAATCGAAGTCTACCAAAAAGTTCCAAGCCACCTGCTCAGCAGCCGACTCGGAACTCGGGGACTACACCCAGTGGGTGCGCTGACGCGCCCCCACGGAAGAAATTAGAAGCAATCAACGATGCGCAGGAGGACTCACCCAGATAGCCGTTCGAGTTGCAAGAAACTCTTGGGTGTACTGCTTCAGCGCAGTAGCCTGGGCCTGAAGCCGGCTCCGGACGTCCTGCGCTGCCACGTTCAGCACGCTCGTCCCGCCGCCTGGCGTCCATCCGGATGAGCTGTCGCTGGCTGCCTCTGGGTCCTGGGCTGACGTGCCGGCGCCCGCCGACTTCCGCGGCCCCGGCACTGAAGTTGCCCTCTCCGCACGCCGACGAGACGGCGACGAAACTACAAGATCCACCCCCACGGTCGGCTCGCCCCCAGCCGGCTGCACGGGCGGCGCTTCAGACCGGCTCCCTTGAGCCATTCCGGTCGGCGGCGATGGCACCGCCTCCCTCTCCATCACCGGCTGGTCACGGTCGGCCTCCTCCAATGAAGGCACGGGAACGCCGGGGGCCGCGGTGCGGAGGGGGATGACGAGCTGCGGAGGTTGGTCCTGTAGGGCCTCCGCCTCCGTCTCCTCGGCCACGGCCTCTGCTTGGGTTTTGGCGGCCGCCTCGGCCCGCGCCTCCGCCGACTTCTCCCTCACCTCCCGGACCGCCCTCTGCTCCTCCGCCTCCCGCTCCTCCCGCGCCTCCCGCAAGTTCCGCTCCGTCGCCTCTAGGAGGTCGGCGCGGGGATCCACACAACGGGAGCTCGAAGACCCTCCCGTGGTTCCAATTATGGAGACGGCAGAGGCCCGCTCGAGAGAAAGTGGGGCTCTGTTCAATGAGTCAAGAGGAAGACTTAGAAGAATTTCAACATAGAGAAAAAACAAAAGCGTAAGAGAAGCAACACTTACGCCGAAACCTCCTGTGGCTGCTTCACCACCTTGCGGAAGTGGGCTGCCTTCGCAGCCGCTTTGTCCCGCTTGGTCGCAGCCGCGGTGCCCTTGGGTTTCTTCGGTCGGCTGCCGAAGTAGGTCGACGCGGCCCGGCGTTTCAGCGCGCCGCCACGGGCAGCCGGCGCGGCAGATGGGCCCGCGCCTTGATGATCAAGCGCCGGCTGGCGGTGCGGAGGGACTTCGACCTCGTCATCATCCGCCCAATCCTCGAGGGCGGCCCCGAGCCCCGCGCCACCTGCCTCGTCGCCTTCCCCTGCGACGGCGTCTTCCATGGCGGCCGCCCCCAGGTCCGGGTCGTCGACATCGTCCACCGTGCGGTCAGGGAGGAGCTGGCGCTCTATCCCTACAGCCCCAGCTGCCGGCGAAAGAAGGGGGTTCTGCTAAAAACAAGCCGGTTGATCAGAAGCTGGCCATCATGAAGCCAGCTACAAGAAAAGAAAAAAAAGGAAGAAAACTTACCACAGGCACAGGGTTGGCGCGAGAATACGGCTCCTTGCCATACCGCCACTCCTCGGCGAGCTTGCAGTTAGAGATATAGTTCACCATATAAGACACCTTGACATGGGGCATCTCCCTGGTGCTCAGCCGGCATGGGTCGAAGCGACCGCTCTGAAGGAAATATGCCCTAGAGGCAATAATAATGTTATTATTTTATTTCCTTATATCATGATAAATGTTTATTATTCATGCTAGAATTGTATTATCCGGAAACATAATACTTGTGTGAATACATAGACAAACCAAACGTCACTAGTATGCCTCTACTTGACTAGCTCGTTAATCAAAGATGGTTATGTTTACTAACCATAGACATGTGTTGTCATTTGATTAATGGGATCACATCATTAGGAGAATGATGTGATTGACATGACCCATTCCATTAGCTTAGCACCCGATCGTTTAGTATGTTGCTATTGCTTTCTTCATGACTTATACATGTTCCAATGACTGAGATTATGCAACTCCCGTTTATCGGAGGAACACTTTGTGTGCTACCAAACGTCACAACGTAACTGGGTGATTATAAAGGAGCTCTACAGGTGTCTCCAAAGGTACATGTTGGGTTGGCGTATTTCGAGATTAGGATTTGTCACTCCGATTGTCGGAGAGGTATCTCTGGGCCCTCTCGGTAATGCACATCACATAAGCCTTGCAAGCATTGCAACTAATGAGTTAGTTGCGAGATGATGTATTACGAAACGAGTAAAGAGACTTGCCGGTAACGAGATTGAACTAGGTATTGAGATACCAACGATCGAATCTCGGGCAAGTAACATACCGATGACAAAGGGAACAACGTATGTTGTTATGCGGTCTGACCGATAAAGATCTTCGTAGAATATGTGGGAGCCAACATGTGCATCCAGGCTCCGCTATTGGTTATTGACCGGAGACGTGTCTCGGTCATGTCTACATTGTTCTCGAACCCGTAGGGTCCACACGCTTAAGGTTTCGATGACAGTTATATTATGAGTTTATGCATTTTGATGTACCGAAGATTTGTTCGGAGTCCCGGATGTGATCACGGACATGACGAGGAGTCTCGTAATGGTCGAGACATAAAGATTGATATATTGGAAGCCTATATTTGGATATCGGAAGTGTTCCGGGTGAAATCGGGATTTTACCGGAGTACCGGGAGGTTACCGGAACCCCCCGGGAGGTATATGGGCCTTAGTGGGCTTTAGTGGAAGAGAGGAGAGGTGGCCAGGGCTGGGCCGCGCGCCCCTACCCCCTAGTCCGAATAGGAAAAGGAGAGGGGGGCGGCACCCCCCCTTCCTTCTCTCTCTCCTCTTTCCCCCTCCCGAATCCTATTCCAACTAGGAAAGGGGGAAATCCTACTCCCGGTGGGAGTAGGACTCCTCCTGGCGCGCCCTCCTCCTGGCCGGCCGCACCCCCCCCCCCTTAATCCCTTATATACGGGGGCAGGGGGCACCCCTAGACGCACAAGTTGATCCATGTGATCATATTCTTAGCCGTGTGCGGTGCCCCCTTCCACCATAAATCCTCGATAATATTGTAGTGGTGCTTAGGCGAAGCCCTGCGACGATAGTACATCAAGATCGTCACCACGCCGTCGTGCTGACGGAACTCTTCCCCGACACTTTGCTGGATCAGAGTCCGGGGATCGTCATCGAGCTGAACGTGTGCTAGAACTCGGAGGTGTCGTAGTTTCGGTACTTGATCGGTCGGGCCGTGAAGACGTACGACTACATCAACCGCGTTGTGCTAACGCTTCCGCTGTCAATCTACAAGGGTACGTAGATCACACTCTCCCCTCCCGTTGCTATGCATCACCATGATCTTGCGTGTGCATAGGAAATTTTTTGAAATTACTACGTTCCCCAACACGCTCATCTGACAAATCATATGAGTCCGGCCCTGGAGCGGAAGCACCCGGCGCTCCACGAAGGCGGCCACCAGGTCGGCTCCGGTCAGGCCCTCCGACTGAGTCATTACACGGAGCCGGGCAACGGCGGCGTTCCTGGCCTCAGACAGCGACCTGGCCCGGTAGCTCCATGAGGGTTGCCTCCCAGCTAGCGGGCCGGCTACATAAGCCGGCAAGTTGACGAAGTCGCCTTGCGGGGCGACATTCTTCACATAGAAGTATGATTTTTGCCAAAGCTTCACCGACTGGATCAGCGGGATGGACGGGAACGGGTTGTTCTCGCCCATACGCCTCGTGGCGATGAAGGCTCCGCATGGGGCGGGCACGCCCGCGACGACAGTGCCGAGCTTGCACTGGAAGAATTCTCCCCAGAGCTCAAGAGTGGGGAGAACACCGAGAAAGCCCTCGCACAGGGTGACGAAGGCCGACAGCAGCATCACCGCGTTTGGAGTGAGATGATGCGGCTGGAGGCGGTAAAATTCGAGAAAAGAGCGGAGGAACCCGCTCGCTGGGAGGCCGAAGCCACGCAGGCAGTGCCAGCGGAAGATTACCCGCTCGCCCTCCTCCGGTGCTGGCGAGATCTCCCTCGTCGGCGCGCGACAGACCCACACGTAGTTCTCGCCTGGCAGACGCCGCGTCCGGCAGAGGAAGTCGACGTGGTCTTCCTGGACGTTGGAGCCGTCCCACGAGCTCGACAACGCCATAGGAGCGGCGCGGCGGTGAACAAGGTGCGGCGGCGGAGATGCGCGCAACCCCCGCTGCGGCGGAGCAACAACAAGCCAAGAAGATTGGCGGAAGAGCCAAGTGGCGGCGGGAGGCTGCGACGACGGAGAGGAAGAAGGAAAGGTAGGGGCGGAGCAAGGGCGAGCGTGCGAGCGTCTGCCGCTCTTCTCCTCCCCCCTACTTATAGCCTCGCGCGGCGAAGCCGAGGAGGCGAGGCGTGGGGGACCGTGGGATTAACTGCGCCCACTCCCCCACATCCCGCAATTATTACGCCTTAACGGCGCGCGGTAACGGCCGCTGGAAGACATGCGGTCCGTTCGGGCCGCAGAGGATCCGCGCGTGGGCCGAGGCCCTGCGGTGGTGGGCCCCGGACTGCGGCAATGTCCCATCGCGCGCGTAGGCTGGCAGGCCGTGCCAGCCTTCGGGTGCCATGTGGCGCGTAGGCAGCGAGCGGTCAGCTCGCAGCCCAACTTGCGCGAACGCCTGGTTCCCGCCTTCAAACTTCGAAACCGCCGAAGGATGGCGCACCGGATCATAGCCGGCTCTCGGCTGCCGGCTCCTCAAGATAGGAAGCTGATTGAGCTTCTCGTCTTTCTTTTTCTGCCTCGAAGCCCAACCAGCTTCGGGGACTACTGTCGGAGTAAATGACCTCGGGTAGTCCAGCCGGCTCCCCCTGGCGCTTCAGAAAAATTACAAAGCCATTCCGGCCTTCAAGACCCAAGGCGTGGCGCCGCCTTCCCCTAGCCGGCTACCTCTCAGAGTGGCTGGATGAAGGCGGCCCTGCTTCAAGACCTCCCAAGGAAAACCACGAGAGGGCCGGCTCCCAGAAGCCGGCCATGAGAAGGCCGGCCCCCAGAAGCCGACCACAAGAGGGCCGCCTCCCAGAAGCCGGCCACCAACCAGCGGCCAAGACCATGCCCTCAAAGTCTACCCCTACATAACGGCGACGAGACGGGGCGTGGCTACAGTAAAGCCTGCCACCCCCAAATCCCGGGACGCGCATGGCTACAGTGTGTCGTACAGGGTGGCCATCCCAGTCCGGCGCAGCACTGTTGCCATGTTGACCGTGACATCACCCACGGAGAGCTATCAGTACAACCCAAGGAGTGCGGGCCCCATCGGTCAAGAGGACGCCCGACGGCAGCAAGGCCTCGCGCAGTCGGCCTGGGGTATATCCGGCCCCCAGAAGACGGCTAGTCCCTCCCCTCGAGGGACGCGCCTCATTAAGAAGACAAGACGTGGTAAGGATACAGTGATATGCCGTCCAACGGTGGCATCGCGGCCATGCTTACCACGACAAAGCCCACGTCACCAGAGGCGGGGCAACAGTAACCAGCCCCCGACAAGACCCCCGAGCGGTGGGACCAGCCTGTCGGCTAGGAAGCCAGCAACCGGCTGGCCCACCAGTCGGCGGGCCCCATCGGCCGGCGGAGAAGCCGGCAAGCGTAGACGCAGACAGCTAGGGCCCATGCCCAGCTGGATTACCATTGTACCCCTGGGGGTAGGCCTATATAAACCCCCCAGGGCACCCATGCACGGGGAGATCTTTTTAGGAGTTTTAGACAAAACAACGAGGGGAGAAGAAACCTAGCCTTGCCCTTCTTCTTCTTCCCTCCGAACAGCTCAAGGAGCAACCTTGTATACACTTTGCCATAGTGACCATGCGGAGACCCCGCAGAGCAGCAGTAGGGGTGTTATCTCCACGGAGAGCCCCGAAGCTGGGTAAGATTCGCCGCGCGTGCATGTCTTCGCCTTATCCCGTTTCCAGGCACCAACGACGTTTTATTGGCTCCCACAATGATAAGCCATCCGTTGGCATACATCGCCCCAACCACCCGACAGGTGCCAGTCGACAGGTCAAACAGGCCATAGAGAGTTTCGTCAGGCTCGATAGCCGCGGCTTGGAGGGTGGCCGACTGGCGAGCCACCGCATGCCTCACCCACCGCTAAAGCCTTGATCGACCGGAACGCTTGCGCCGGCGGGCGACAGGGAGGGAGGACGCCACCGGAGTTGACCGATACTGGGTTGACGACTGCCGCAACAGGACGCCGCGGACGCACGCGCGAAAGTACGTTGCCCCGCAGACAGGGAGTGCGTCGACGTCGAGTGGAACCTCCTATAGCCAAGCGGAGTCGTCGGCGACAAACACGAGCGCGCCGAGACAGATCTCGCGGCCCTCATCCAAACCTCCGCCTGAAACCATGATGAAGGGGATCGGAAAAATTGCAACTTCTCCAACAAGTCGCTAAGACACCTGCCCCAAGGTGGGCGCCAACTGTCGTGGTTCTAAATCTGACAGTAGAATGGGAGGTAGGAATGGAGAGGCAAGACCCTAGCTATGGAGGAGTTGTACACGCAAGTTTTACGAGTTCGGGCCCTTCTCAGAAGAAGTAACAGCCCTACGTCTCGGAACCTGGAGGCGGTCGACTGGATTATATGCGTGTGAGTTACAGGGGGTGCGAACCCTTGTCCCAGAGGAGGGGGGTGGCTTATATAGAGTGCGCCAGGACCCCAGCTCCCCTCCGTTACATAGGATTCAATGTACATAAGGAGGTGCGTTACATGTAACGCCTGCAATGAAGTGCTACAAATGATCATTAAATATACGAGTAAATGCTCGACCGTTGCTGCGCAGAGCGGCTTTAGGTCTTCTTATATGTCGAGTGGTTTGATGGTCGAGTGACCTGGATAAAGAGGGGTCTCCGAGTGAATGGTATGTCGAGTGGACTTCACTCGACATCTTTGCTGGATCCCTTCTTGTGATTCTTGAATTTATTTGCTCTTAGGACAAGGACCTTAGGTAGGACGTATAGGTCAGGCCTATTACCCTACCCTAGGTTGATGTCCTCATGAGGTGGCATGCGTGGGGTGGTTTTCACACGCATGCGTCACATTGCAGTAAATGGGCGGCACGACCCGCAGCTTCTCCATAAAAGGGGTAACCGCGGGTGCACTGTTCCTTTTACCCTTTGCGCAACTCTAATCTCGGAGACCTCCGCCTGTCTTCCTCCTCTTCTCCAAGCATCGTCTCCGCCCGCTGCCGTTGTGCTTCTGCCGCCCTCCGCTCCTCCCTCCTCCTTCAGCCACCATGGCGCCAAAATCCACCAAGGGCAAGGGGTGGCCAAGGATGCCGGGGCTGTGGAGCCGCCGGAGAGCGCACTGTCGGGGCAACAGACGCAGTCCGCCTTCTTCTTCCCCTCGACGGTCGACGTGTTCGAGCTCTGGGACCTCTTCAGGCCCTTGTGGGGAGTGAAGACGGGGGGGGGGGGAGGATTCGGGTCACCCGGCCACGCGCGCCATACCCGCCGCCTGCGCCGACCCTGCCCCAAATCGGTACCCCTTCTTCGTTGATTACTTTTCTTGCGGGCTCTGCCCTCCCTTCTCCGATTTCTTCAGCAACATCATGCACACCTTTGGCTTCCGCCTCTTGGATTTTACTCCGAATGCAGTGGCATGCATGGCCCTTCTCGCGCATCTCTGCGAGGGCTTCGCCGGAGTGAACCCCAACACGACACTCTTCCGCCACTACTTCTCCCCTCGGATCTAGCCGGGGGGCGCCATCTCTGGTTGCATCACCTGGATCCCAAGATCCAAGGGGGCTTACCCAGACGGCGCCATGAAGGAGAGGTGGGAGGAGTGGCGGGGCCGGTGGTGCTGGATTGAAGAGAAGGACCCGCCGGCGTTCTGCAAAGTTCGCTGGGTGCCGCCGGTTCGCGGCAGCGATTGGAGTGATGTTGACGCCGCCGACAGGAGGCTCATGGTCGCCACCACCAGGATTCTCCAGCTTACCCAGGCCGGGCTCACCCTTGAGATGATCAGGGCGGACTTCATCCGTCGCCGGATCGCTCCTCTGCATAACAAGGGGAGGCCAGCCTGGCTCTTCACGGACCCCGCTGACATCATGCGGCTCTGCCCAGGCCTTGACCACAACTTCACAGTGATGGCGCACGCCCATTTCTGCCAGCGGATCTTCCAGCTCGACGTGGGCCGCAACGGCGAGGTTGAGCGGACCGGCAAGGTCGCGAGGGCCGCCGCGAAGGCCGGCAAGGTCCTCAAGGGGCCGTTGTTCAAGCTGCCAACGGGGGTGGTCCCGTTGTATAATAACTCGCGTCGGTCCGATATCATTGCCATGATGCCGGACTGCAACGCGCATGGCCCCGACCCCAGCTGGAAGGAGCCGGAGGACGCCGAGGTGCAGCAGTTCTTCGACTCCCTCCACGAGAGGTATGTCGATGTCGATGCCGAATGGCTGCTTGTCCAGGACACCTCCTAGGCGGAGCTGGACTACATCGCCACCAGGGCGACGGAGGAATAGCTCGCCAGGGAGGCTAGTGACGACGGCGGCATGGAGGACAAGGCCGCAACAGCCACGGAGGAGGAGGAGCTCGCCCAATGGGCGGTGGCCGCCGGGGGAGCCAGCAGCGCCAGCACCGGGGCTCCTCTGGTTGAGGATGTGACCGGTGAGCCGTTGTCGGAGGAGGATGAGATCGCAGAGCCGACGCCACCTGCGGGGAGGGGCGAGTCCTGCGGCGGGCCAGTTCCGGCGAGTTGGTCCGGCCCGGCAGGGCTATGCAGCCGCATCTGACCTTGGAGGGGTCCCGGCCCCACACGAGGGCCGCGGCGGCGAAGAAGCCGGCAAAGGCCGCGGTGAAGAAAAAGATAGCCGCCCCTTCTTCATCCAAGTGCACCCAGACGCCGCCTCCCTCCCCTCCTCCGGCGAACGTCGGCGCAGGGATCACCTTCGATTATGGATCCCTCAGCCCGAGGAGGAAGAGGAAGACAGCAGAGGAGGAGGCAGACGATGAGTGAGCATCTGGTTCCCTTTTGTTATCTCTGTCTCCTCACCCTGCGTTGCTTGCCTTGACTTGTCGTAATTCTTGCAGGGACGGGGAGACGCTGGCCCGGAGAGTGAAGAGGGCCAAGGTCTCGGCAGGTGGCCAGCCCCCGGCTAGTACTTCGAGGGCGCCCTTGGTGGTATTGAGCAGCCCGGACAGCAGCCCCCGGCAAAGCCCCCAGCGTAAGTCCATCATTCTTCTCTCTTCGACATGTGTCAGGGGCGCGACACTTTGGTGCTGACCTTGCCAGGTGTGCAGGAGGGGAGCAGCCGTAGGAGGAGCCACAGGGGGCTACTCCCAACACGCCGCCCCCATCGACCACGCCGCCCCGAGGGGCATCCCCGGCAAGGGCGCCAAGCACCGGGCCAACACACATGGAGGAGGAGGAAGAGAACTTGGGCGCCGGTGGCTTTGCCTCGACACCAAATGTTGGTGGGGAGGGGACTTCCGTTTCCCAGCCAGGTGCCGGCACCGGTAAGTCGTTCGCCGTTCGTCCCTGCCTCTTCTTGTTTTCGATTCTTGGTCTTGGCTTTGCCTCACCCTTGTCTTCGGTGCCCAGATTCCTCCTTGATGGACCCAGAGGACGTGGACGCCGTCATTGAGGGCGTCACCAAGGCAGCCGAGGCGGACGCCAAGAAGGTCACCGCCGAGGAGGCCGCCAAGGACGTTGCCGAGGGGGTCGCCGAGGGGCCTATCAGGGAGGCCGACAAGGCTGCCGCTGAGGAGGCCGGCAAGGGACGTGCTGAGGACGCCACCAAGGGGCCCTCCGGGGAGGCCGGCAAGGCCGCCACTGAGGAGACCGGCAAGGGGCCTGCCGGGGAGGCCGGTGGGGCCGCTGCCGACGAGGAGGAGGAGGAGGCCGGTGACCAGCCTTCCTCCTCTGCTGCTTCCGGCTCCGGCAAGTACCTGAGGGTGAGCGACGACTTGTTCGTTCACCTCCCAGGCGCGTCGGGCACCAGGACACCCGTCGAGGGAGAAGTGTTCGACGACGAAGTGCTCGCCGCTGCCGGGCTCGAAGTTGGCGGCGACGGCTCGCAGGAGGAGCGGCTCCTCCATGCCATGGGCGCCAGCTTCCAGAAGCTCCAGACGCTCCACCGCGCTCGCCTGGACAAGGTTAAGTCCAGGATGGCGGTGGTGGAGAAGGCAGAGGCGGACCTCCAAGAGCGCGTTGCCGAGGCAAAGAACCGGTTCTACGAGGCCCACGAGGAGCTCAAGGCTGCCCAGGGCGAGCAGGCCAGCCGCGACGTGGAGCTCACCATGAAGCTTGCCGACGTCGAGAAAGCTCGGGAGGCGGCGATGAACTTGGTCGCGGCTGCCGAAGCCGCCCGGACCCAGCATGAGGCCGCGCTACACTCCTAGGAGGAGGACCTTGCTGCACGCGAAGAGAAGCTTGCCGCCACGCTTCGCGGCAAGGATGCAGAGGTGGAGAAGCTTGTCTTGCAGCAGACCGATGAGCTGGAGCAGAGGCACAAGGAGGCACTCAATGTACAGGCCCAGGTTCACGCCGGCAAGGTGGAGGAGTTGGAGGCAGAGCGCGACAGGCTGAAGGAGCAAGCCCTGAAGCTGTCTCGGGAAAAGGACACGCTCAACAGTGCTCTGACGGAGGCGCAGGGCGCAGTCATCAGCAAGGCTGGGGAGCTCTCCGAGGCCAACAACTCTATCAAAGACCTCAAGCTGAAGCTGGAGAGTCCCAAGAAGGTGCTGTCGGAGGCTACAACCCGAGAGGAGACCCTGGTCAAGGAGCTGGAGGGCGAGAAGCTGTTGCAGAAGAATGAGGGCCTCAACTTTGCGGATCACGTGGAGGGTGAGAAACCGTTGGCTCGATCGCCTCGCCACCGTCGCTAACCAGGCCGCCGCACAACTAGCCATCATGGGGATGCCGGACGTGAGGAATGTCCCAGAGAGGAGCGTGAGCGCCAATTGCAACCTGACCATGTTCTTTGAGAAGGTCGTCGGTGCTCTGGAGCGACTCCACGCCAACCAGGCGGCCTCACTGGCCGACGAGTCCCGGATGCTTTGCCAGGGCGGCATGACCAAGGCTCTCACCAAGGTGGCGCACTGGTACCCTGACCTCGACTTTGACGCCGCGCTGGAGAGCTTGCCGGAGGGGACCGACCTTGCGCCGCTCAGGGATCGCATTGAGCCCATCATCAGCCGAGTCGGCGGAATTCTGAGGGTGGAGGGCCAGCGCCGGGATTAGGCACCCTATTTTCTTATCGCCGCTGCAGGTTCACAACCAAGACAATTGCTATCTCTAGTTAGAACCGCAGCAACAATTTAATGTAGCATAACTCTGCAGCACTTTCAGCACTATGCATGTTATTTCCCTGTTCAACTTCCCTTTGTATATGCACCCTACGCCAACTGGGCAGGCTCGCCGGCGCGGAGCCCAAGGTGGCATCTTGGGGACGGATCCCCATTGGCCTGCTAGGTATGCGTGCTGCCGGGCGATCCATCTTACCATTCTTAACGCGGCCGCTCAAACTGTCGAGCTTGACTCGAGTCAGAATCGAGAGCGTTGTCAATCGCGGAAGGCCACCCTCCGCTCTCGACGCAGCCGCTTGAGCTGTTGAGCGGACTCGAAACAGGGCAAGGGCGTTGCCAATAGCGGGAGAGCCCCCTGGCGTGCAGGTTTTCCATATAAAGGCACGACATCTCCGAGGGAAATAACCGCAAATAAAAAGGAAAGAAAGTAGTCAGGGTTCGGTGTGACTTAGCTTCTTCTTGTAGTCGCGCCGATGTCGATCTTTCGACCCCCTCCCCGGCTTCTCTTAGAGCCATCATGATGAAGAAACGCTCACTCAACTGCTAAAACCGATTCTCAAAAACGCCCCCCCCCTACCTGGTGCGCCAAAGATGTCGGTGGGAAAAGGCACCTATGGGATCACAAGAATCCCTACTGCGGTTGCGGGGCGCGGGGTTGAGAGAAGAGCGGGTCTAACAAAGAGCACGCGGTTCGTTTATCCAGGTTTGGGACGCGAGGATGCGTAAAATCCTACTCTTGCTTTGGTGGATGTATTCTGAGTTCTTGAGCTAGCTACGGAGTGTAACAAGCTCCCAAAAAGGCGAATCCTTCTCCTCGTCGCCTTGGGCCTCCTTTTATGGAAAAAGGGGTTGCCACAGTGGCACACAGGAGGTGGAAAGGTCTACAGTGGCACGAGGTTATGCCTCGTATTACAGGACAAGGTGCATTTAATGCATTGCTTAGGTGTCCACTTGCTTTATCGGGGACGGGGGTGAGGCCCGTCCCGTCCGTCACCGCTCTTGCAAGCTTCGACACGCGCCCTGGCCAGCGATGCATGCGGTGCCATATAGGCAGGCAGGCAGCTGAGGTGGCGCGGTGGTGGAGCCTCCACGAAGGGCTGCATGTTGCCACGCAGGTGCCTGCCCAGCTGGTTGGGTCGGCAGCTGCATGCGAACAGCGGCGGAGACTTGGCTGGTGCGGGCCTGACGGTGGCCCTGTTGGTGCGCTTGGCGAGGGCCTTGCCGGGTGGCCCGACAAGGGTCTTGCCGTGGCGCGCAGGCGTCCCTGGCAAGGATCTTGCCGGGGGTCTTGTGGGTTTCTTCGGTGAGGATGGCTGCCTTCCTATCCTCATTTGATCTTGACTATTCTTTGTCTTCACAAAGATCTGCATGCCACCTTGGAGGTGCCTTCCCGAGCCCTGGCCCCACGCGGATGATGGAGTCTGGGATTGTGGGCTCAAGGGCAGCTCACTCCGTTGGTGTGGGGCGAGCTGCCCCGGCAAGGGTCTTGTCGGGGCTGCGGAGGCTGCCCCCAGCAAGGGTCCTTGCCGGGTAAACCTGCTTTGTCCACCCGATCTTTGTCGGCTTGTCCTTGTCATCACTTTTCTTTGTCTTGGTCTTTGGTCTTAGCTTGGCTCACCTCCCTCGCTCTGCTTGGTGTGGTCGCAGGCGCGGCTCTGACTGCCCGTGCACAGGTAAAGGGGTACAAAAATGTGCCCCTAGTTTTGTACACCGACAGGCGGCGCGGAAGAAGATCTGAGGCGGCGAAAGACAGTCTGGAGAGTGGATCCCTGCTGTGGTGAACCCTTCCGTCGTTGGAGTAGCTGAGCTGGTGAAACACAACACTGCAGGAGTAGGACAAACCACACAAGGTTTTCTTTGACACATATCGGTAAAAGAAGTAATTGTGTAAGGGTTTGTTTGAATTTGAGGATTCTAACAATGCAGGGATAGGAAATAGATAGGAATAGGATAGGAATGCACGTGCAAAATAGAGAATTTAAAAACACAGGATTTCTGCCAATCTGGGTGTTTGGTTCACAAGAATTGGAAGATCACAGGATGCAAAGAAGCATGGTGAGATTAAGTCAAACCACAAGAAGTGTACAACCTCTTTGGCGAAGCCATGTCGACTCAGCGTGATTGGGTTGGCCGGTGTGGATGCTCCGGCTTACTTGCCTGTCGGAGGAGGGGAAGAAGATCTTAGGCATCTGGAGATGGAGCCCGAGGTACTGCTCCGCTGTGATGGAGGGTTTCATCGTTGGAGCAGCTCCGGTGAGTTGTACGACGCCAAGGCTGAAGTAGGACAAGAGAGACAAAGTTAACCTGAGTGGAATTCAAATAGCATCTCCAATAGATGACGTAAAATACATAACCACAAAGTGCTAGATGTATACATCAGCCGCTCATCTCTGAACTTAACTGTCAAAACTGAATTTAACCGTCGAAACTGAACTTAACTGTCGAAACTGAATTTTGCTGTCAAAACTGAATTTTACTGTCGGAACTGAACGCACTAGAGGTGAGGCTACATGTCAGTCGACTGACTTTTTCATCTCCGGTCAGTCGATTTTGCAGCCGTTGGATACGAAATCAAGGGCCTGCAGTTCATCTTCAACCTCCACCCCCCTGAGCCGCCAGCCACCACCGGCCAAACAGCCGCCCCCCCCGCCGCCCGTGGCCGACGGTGCGCCGCTCCGCCCGCCCCAAAAACACTCCCCACTGCCGGTCCGCCGCCGCCCCAGCCATCCCTCTAGCCCCCCCCCCATGCCAAGCTTTTTCTCCGGCGATCCCCACGCCACCGCCCCACCATCGCCCCCACCCTGAACCCTAAGATAGATAGTGGGGTACCTCTCTGGCGAGCCCCCCTCCCTGCTGCGGCTTGTTCTTCCTTAACTCTGGCGAGCCCCCCCCCCCACCCCCTGAAAATCGACTGACCCAAAAGTCGATTCAGTCGACTGAAGTGTAGCTAAATCGGAGCAGCATCACAAGCAAGAGCGAGAGCAGCAGCGCGAGCAAGAGCAGACCAGGCAGGGGATCGAGAGCAAGAGCAGAGCAACAGCGCGAGCGAGAGCTAAAGCAGCAGCAGATCCTACTAATGTGGACGTCGCCGCCGAGGGAGCGATGCCGTGGAGGAAGTGGCCGGCGAAGCCGCCGTGGATGGAGCAGCGCTGTGTCGGCTCGGGACCGAGCGCCGGTAGCATCGTGAGATCGAATCAAGAAGAAAATGCGGCGATTAGTGTACAACCTCGTTGGTGGCGCCGATTAGGTCGCAGCTTCATTCGAGGAAACGGTGATGATGATGCTCTTCCGGTGGTGAAGGTGAAGACGGCGGTGTGGGAATGGAGGTGGCACGAAAGACGAGGGCAATGTCGGGGCAGCTCCTTGGAGGAGGAGGGCGGGGTGGCTGAACCGGCGGGACGACCAGATCGACGATGGATCCTCATCCGGTACGGTGGATGAGGGACGTCGAGGTGTTGCTTTGGACGACGTCGTTGGGGAAGAGGCTCCGGCTGGGTGGCGGACGGAGGAGGGTGTGGGGCTTCGTGGGTTTTCCCGGCCTCGATGTACGAATGGGTGGGCGGATGGGATGGGAGTGGGGAACCATGGCGTAGGGACGCGCTTGTCCGAAATGTGGGGTAACTTACAAAAGTACCCCCACCGATTTGAGGCGGTTCTTTCGGTTCAGGGGTATCACGAGCATTTCGCGTGTCGGGATTTCACAGGAGGTGGGAGTTTTTGCGTGCGTTGTAATTTTGGAATAGCAAGGCGCGGGTTGAGATGGAGGGAGTTGTCGGAGCACAACGAGACAAAGATATATCTTAAATATTTCAGGCGAACAAGGCCCGGGTTGAAATTTGCAGACAAGCCTAACGTGTACTGTACCAAATCAATTCGCACTACAAATGTCATTCAAAACTTTGAATTCATGTTACGTTCAATTAAAATATTTTGCTACGTGTATAATGCATGCAACCTAGTACTACTCAAATGAACGTTTTAGTGCATTCCAAACGTATATACTATCGCTTCAATATGAACTAAATTTGAATTTGTTTCTCTATTTGAATAAGATCTACAATAATGATTGTTGTGAAGTCAAAGCATTTGAATTCGTTTCTCTGTTTTAATAAGATCTACAATCGTCATTATTGTCAAGTTAAACCATCGTTTCTGTATTATCTTCACAGCACACCACATGATTAGTCTCGAGTTGCATATGAACTATGTGTACTATATGAACTCGAACTCGATTTTTTGAATCCACTTTATGTTGATTTCAACTCATAGTACATTTCAAGCTCTAGCTAGATCTTCACAAACTAAACCATGTCTCATATGTATAATGTGTTTATCACATTATGTATGGTGCCCCGCCCCCTACGCCTACAAGTATTTAGATGTGAGTTGCAAACACCACACATTACCACAAATTCAAATAAAATGTGAGAATGTTTGATATAAAGTATTGTTTAGATTGTTCGATATTTAGTTGTAATCTGCAAACGCCACACATTATCACAAATTCAAATAAAATGTGAGATTGTTTGATGTATAGTATGGTTTAGATTGTTCGACATTTAGCTGTGAGTTGCAAACGCCATGCATTATCACATTATGGTATAACATGTGCAAAACCACAACACGTGTATCACCGCTATATTCATGCATGCATATGTCTAAAACACTATGATCTCCTATTCAAATATATGAATCCACTTTCATATCAAATTATGATCTTTGTTAGTATCTTACACCCACGCAATCCTCTAACCTTTGTAGCTACCACTAACTTTCTCTCGTGCATGCACACGCCCTCCTCGCCCTCCCCCTCCCTCAGCATTCTATCCATCGCGCACATTCATTTTTTTTCTTTAGGTCGTTCCCCCACAGTCTCCACAACTCCTTTCCGACACACACCGATCGATAAACCTATCCAGCGATGTCTGCCTACAACATACACACACACCTTCAATCTCCTCCTTTATGTGTCCTTGCCTCGTGTCTCTCATACGGTCCCACACACGTGTAAACTCTCGCCCCTCTTTTCATCGATCTCACAACCGCACACTCCTCCCCCTATCTAGCTAGTAATTGGGCCTCTTGCACCACCTCCTAGCTCTATTCTCTCTGTCTATCTGTCTCGCCGGGCCTTATTTGCCTCTAACAAATGGATGTACACCGACCGATCTCCTGCTATACATATAGCTAGCTAGGTCCTTATAACTCGTTTTCCCCACCCGTCGATCGATCTACCTCATTAGTTATGTCTCTACCTTCCTCCGACAAACAACAATTGATCTACCGATCTAGTTAGGTTTGCTTACCAAACACATGGTTCCCCTTCATCATCCATGGATGTGTCCCGACAGATCTATCACGCATAGCCACACATAGAAACATATCCCCACTCTTATTGGTAATATTTCAGTTCCACCCTCAGTTTGTCTAGTAGGCCTCTCCCACCATCTTCGAGAAGCAACTCCATCACCCATCCAGCACTCTACCCCTCTCCCTCCCTCTCTCTCTCTCCTCTCTCTCTGTCCCATCCTATTTCCCGTCCTTCAGTTATGTATGGATGTCAACCAATCTCCCTCAAGACATAGCTGGGTCTCTCCTTCTCAACACATATACGAGTTGTTCTACCTCTATAGTCAGGACTATGCCTACCCCTCCCCCCACCCCCTCCCACACACACATACACACCGATACATCGAGCGCTCTAGTCATGTCTCCCTGCCACACACAAACTTGAACCGTCCCCTCTGACGTTCCGGTAGCTAGGTCAGTCGCCCTATATCTTTGACTTGCAGACACACACAATTTCGATGGCTCTCTTCATCGATCTCGCACCCACCCACTTGATCCTCTTTTCGACTCTATCGATATCTATGACCCCTCCCTCTCTTCTCGTGGATCGCCCGACCCTCTATATATGATATGGATAGGTCTCCATTTCACACACATTGCATGCAATTTTTTTTAGATGTCATCGACACATATTCCCACAAATACATTCACGAAATCAACCTCCCCCCCCAAAAGAAAAAAAAACTCACAAACGCACAAGCCATTTGTCTAGGTTTGTATCTCTCACACACACCCACGTAGGTGGGGGACGTGCACGAAGAGAAGAGGTAAACGCACGGCGCACATACTCCCGTCTCTTTCCCAACCACACCCGCGTGGGTACACGGTGGAGCTCATTTCTGTACGAAAAGGCAGCCCACGTGGTAACTTGACACGTGTACTGGTTGTCCACTAGATGGAGGGAGGATCGTCTACCACGGGTGAACCAACAAATTACGACTTGACATGTTATGTTAAAAAAGAGGCAAACCATGTGGGGCCTACCTTAGAGGCAAGGCTCTATACACTTGAGTACTTTTGATGTGTCCCGTCAACTCGCAGAACGAGGAGAAGCTTGCTTAGTATGCCGTCTCCCCCGCCCACGGGCGCGGTGGCTCGCAGGATGAGGTGAAGCTTGCTTACTAATGAGTACGTACGCCTTACGCCTGCTCCCTCGCCCACACGCGTGGTGGCTCGCAGGACGAGGAGAAAATTTTACTAGTACTCCCTCCGTTTACTCCTCGTCCCTACCTTGGTTAGAGAGATTATCATATTTTTTTGGAATATATGTCCTTTAGTAGATTTCAATATGAACTACTAGTACATACTCCAAACATTGATGTATATAGA
Organism: Triticum urartu; assembly: GCF_056163025.1. Taxonomy (NCBI): domain Eukaryota; kingdom Viridiplantae; phylum Streptophyta; class Magnoliopsida; order Poales; family Poaceae; genus Triticum; species Triticum urartu. The sequence goes on along the minus strand of NC_141877.1, from coordinate 49,948,209 downwards.
CGTATTTTAGAGTGTAGATTCACTCATTTTGCTACGTATGTAGTCCATATTGAAACGGACGAATAGTACGCACTCTCCCTCGCCTCTCGACCCTCGCCACGTGGTGGACGTGCAACAATTCATTTGGTCTCATATAGCCAGAGCGATATATACTGCAGTACCATTATTGCTCGACTTCCCGAAGAGACGAAGAGCCAATCGCAAGGTTAATAGTTTGGAGATGCCAAGCGCAAGGTTTATAGGAGAATGAGTAGTAGGTGTCGCGTCATTTATAAATAAAGTTTTTTTTCTTCAGTGTCACATACGCAATATAAATAGTTTCATATGGAGAGAAAAGGAAACCGCTTCACTATATACATAAGCAGGACGAGCCTACACGGTTGCTTGCTGGGGTTGCTCTCTTCAGTTTTCACACTCTCTCACACAAAACCACTGTGGCCACATCTCTAACATCCCGGCGGATCACGTCCGCCGGGGGAAGGGGTGGATGCTTAGTGTAGATGCGGTCACCGTCGCCGACGGTGAAAATCCACTGTCGGCATGTCCCGATCAGGGGTCCCCGCCATTCTCTCTCACAAAGCCGGTGAGATTGCCTTCGTCCATTGCTCACTGCCACGACATGGGTAGTTGCCTCCTCCCGCTGCCCTCCTCTAGGTTGAGCTATGTCCCTACATCCCTCGGGTAAAACTCCCTTTACAGCCGGCTTGCACTACTGCTCCAGCTGCCCACATCACTCCATGTGGATATTTCTCTACTTCTTTGCCCCGCACATACCTCTACTAGCTTCTACATACTGTATTTGTGATGAGTTTATGTCTCATCAACTAGTCCCAGTAATCTTATTCTAATCACGCTTCTTCAATTTCTTTGCCACAGGGATGCTCATCTCGATTTTGGTGAAACTGCACAAAATGATCTGATGGTCAAAGGGTTGCAAACTTCATTTCTTAGGAAGCTCCGACGTTGCCAGCAAATTAAAGCCTGGTTAGGGTTTACGGTTCAAGGGCTAGGGACTGCACGGATCGTTTTTTTCTTTAGATGTCTCTGTTTCAATGGCTAGGGACTGCATGAGTAGTAGTAGTAGTAGTAGTACTGTACGCGTTACGCCCGCTCCCTCGCCCACGCGCGCGGTGGCTCGCAGGACGAGTAGAAAATTTTACTACTCCCTCCGTTTACTCCTCGTCCCTACTACCTTGGTTAGAGAGATTATCATATTGTTTGGAATATATATGTCCTTTAGTAGATTTCAATATGAACTACTAGTACATACTCCAAACACTGATGTATATAGACGTATTTTAGAGTGTAGATTCACTCATTTTGCTCCGTATGTAGCATAAAGTTGAGACACTTATTTTCAAACGGAGGGAGTACATATTTGCTATGATCTGTCAATCATTGAGATGCAATAGCATGCATGTTAGTCTCCTTTGTATTTGATGAAATGTTGCAACGGGCAACCTCAAACGCAAGATACATGTAACAGAAGCTGGAAGCTTCATAGCATTGTACTATCTCGCTGATAAATTACAGTACGTACTATACAAGTACTTCCTCCGTTCCTAAATATAAGTCTTTGTAGAGATTTCACCATGAACCACATACGGATGTATATAGATGCATTTTAAGTCTAGATTCATTCATTTTGTTCCGTATGTAGTCCACCTAGTGGAATCTCTACAAAGACTTATATTTAGGAACGGAGGGAGTACTATGTAAAGAGTGAGGTGTCGCACGGTGTTCAGAAAATATGGTGATAGTGTGAGGTGGGCCATGTAATCACTGAGTCTGCATGTATTCACTGCTCTTGCACTCCTCCGCCGTAAGAATGGAGAAAATTGCAATCTAGTAGTACCTCCTTTCGCCGAAAGCGTGGGACATCCAGCAGTCCTACCACCTCAGTAATAATGACCAATGAGCCATCAAATCACATAGACCCAGCAGTAAGTTGGACGGACGAAGCAAGGGTTTTATTTATGTGTACCACATCATGAGCCCAGTTGTGTTTTTTTCTTGCTGAAAATGGCTAGCCCAGTTCTAATTTTTTTAAAGAAATACCCAAACGAGGCCTGCTTGCTTTATCAGCCCTGCTGGGCTGCAAATCTTTCAAGACAAGGAGAGTTTCATTCAGTTTGCCCAGAAAATGGACTATCAGTAATGAGAAATGGGCTGTACATTTTTAAAACACATCAAACCGGGAATTAGTTTCAATTTTTTTTCATTACAACATTTTAAATTCCATTGAATTTTATGCGTGGACAATTATTTGGATTTCATATTTACAAAAATTATTTTTCAAAATACTTTTGAATGTGACTCGATGTTCGGGATTAAAAATAGTTGACTACACCAAAATATGTAAAATTTCGGATAACTTTTAACTGTGGCCACAATATGGGGTGTAATGCTAACGAAAAGACGATGGGCCCCAAATAAATTCTTAAGAATTAGCAAATGGGCTGTAAATTATTAGAAATAATGGCAGATGGGTTGTATGCTGTTTTCCACAGATTTGAGGCTGACTTGTGTGCCTACTACAGGTTGATGTGTATGCTTTCCTAAAAAAAGTTTGATGCACACGCAACGCCGTGTCAACTTAGTCAACACACGAGAGCAGTGACTGTTGGATGTCCATCCAACGGCTGTCGTGCTTCTTCAATCTCTGCTCTTCCTGCTCCAGCCGCTCAAACAAGCGCCGGCGGGACTGCCTGCTCCCTCCTCCCAAGGCTAGTTGTGCTACCGCGCAGGCCTCACCACCCCACCATACTCCCATCGCTGGCCTAGCCATCCCTCTACTCACCCACACCTGCTGTTATTCTCTGGCGACGGCAGACGAACCAGTAAACCCTTGTACTCCCCTCCGCGTGGGAAACAACTACCGAGTCTTCCCTGGCTCCGTGTCGTTCCCTCCCTGGTGCTCTCAGTGCGGCGTGGTCAACGAACGACATCCATCGGAAGTGGACTGTACGTGGACAGGCTGACAGCTGGGTCCACAGCCGCACGCAAGGAAATGCCTCCTTATTACGCGCAAAATAATGATTCCTCCACCTGACCCACTGGAAGGGCCTCTGTATTTCGCGAAAAAAATGTTCCCCCCGCTGACGGTCGGACCCACTAGCTATATCTTCGCATGCAAGGAAGTGCCTCCTTATTACGGACAAAAAAATGAATACTCCCCCTGCTAGCTGGGACCTACCATATTTGGAGGCTGACTTGTGGGCCTACTAAGTTGACGGGGACGGAGGGCTTTGTCAACTTAGTCAATATGAACGATTCTAGCTCCAGTGATCATACGATGTCCATCCAACGGCCGTAGTGCTTCTTCAACCTCTGGTCTTCTTGCTCCATCCGCCCAAACCAGCGTCAGTCGTGCCACGTGCTCCTGCCTCCCGTGGCCGGCTGTGATGCCGCGGAGGCATCACCGCTTCCTACTACTCCCACCGCTGGCCAGGCCATCCCTCTACTCACCCACACCCCCTGTTATTCTATGGCGACGGCAGCCTCACACCGCAGCCGAACCAGTGAACCCTTGTACTCCTCACCGCGTGGGCATCCATGATACGTCTCCAACGTATCTATAATTTTTTATTATTCCATGCTATTATATTATCCATCTAGGATGTTTTATATGCATTTATATGCTGTTTCATATGATTTTTTGGACTAACCTATTAACCTAGAGCCCAGTGCTAGTTTCTGTTTTTTCCTTGTTTTTGAGTTTTATAGAAAAGAAATACCAAACGGAGTCCAATTGACGTGCCAATTTTTGATGATTTTTTATGGACCAAAAGAAGCCCCCGGAGTAAAAGATTTGGGCCAGAAGAGTCCCGAGCCATCCACGAGGGTGGAGGGCATGCCCTACCCCCCTGGGCTCGGCCCCCTATCTCATGGATGACTCGGAGACCCCCCTGACGTGAGACCGACGCCAAAAATTCCTATAAATACAGAAACCCCTAGAAAGAAACCTAGATCGGGAGTTCCGCTGCTGCAAGCCTTTGTAGCCACGAAAACCAATCGGGACCCTATTACGGCACCCTGCCGGAGGGGGGAATCATCACCGATGGCCATCTTCATCATCCCGGCGCTCTCCATGATGAGGAGGGAGTAGTTCACCCTCGGGGCTGAGGGTATGTACTAGTAGCTATGTGTTTGATCTCTCTCTCTCTCGTGTTCTTGATATGGCACGATCTTGATGTATCACGAGCTTTGCTATTATAGTTGGATCTTATGATGTTTCTCCCCCTCTACTCTCTTGTAATGGATTGAGTTTTCCCTTCGAAGTTATCTTATCGGATTGAGTCTTTAAGGATTTGAGAACACTTGATGTATGTCTTGCATGTGCTTATATGTGGTGACAATGGGATATTCACGTGATCTACTTGATGTATATTTTGGTGATCAACTTGCAGGTTCAGTGACCTTGTGAACTTATGGATAGGGGTTGGCACACGTTTTTGTCTTGACTCTCCGGTAGAAACTTTGGGCCACTCTTTGCAGTTTTTCGCGTTGGTTGAATAGATGAATCTGAGATTGTGTGATGCATATCGTATAATCATACCCGCGGATACTTGTGGTGACATTGGTGTATCTAGGTGACATTAGGGTTTTGGTTGATTTGTATCTTAAGGTGTTATTTTAGTACGAATTCTAGGATAGATCGAACGGAAAGAATAGCTTCGTGTTATTTTACTACGGACTCTTGAATAGATCGATCAGAAAGAATAGCTTTGAGGTGGTTTCATACCCTACAATAATCTCTTCGTTTGTTATCCGCTATTAGTGACTTTGGAGTGACTCTTTGTTTCATGTTGAGGGATTTTTATATGATCTAATTATGTTATCATTGTTGAGAGAACTTGCACTAGTGAAAGTATGAACCCTAGGCCTCGTTTCCTTGCATTGCAATACCGTTTACGCTCACTTTTACCACTTGCTACCTTGCTGTTTTATATTTTCAGATTACAAATACCCATATCTACCATCCATATTGCACTTGTATCACCATCTCTTCGCCGAACTAGTGCACCTATACAATTTACCATTGTATTGGGTGTGTTGGGGACACAAGAGACTCTTTGTTATTTGGTTGCAGGGTTGCTTGAGAGAGACCATCTTCATCCTACACCTCCCACGGATTGATAATCCTTGGGTCATCCACTTGAGGGAAATTTGCTACTGTCCTACAAACCTCTGCACTTGGAGGCCCAACAACGTTTACAAGAAGAAGGTTGTGTAGTTGACATCAATCCACTGCCACATCTTCCCCGGCTCCGCGTCGTCATCTTCCTAGGCCTCGTCATCATCCACCGCCCTGGTGCTCTCAGCGCGGCGTGGTCAATGTGGTCAAGGAACAACTTCCATTGGAAGAGTACTGTATGTGGAGAGGCTGACAGCTGGGTCCACGGCTGCAGCAAGGAAGTGCCTCCTTATTACACAGAAAATAATGATTCCTCCACCTGACAGTGGGGACCCAATGGATAGGCCATCGTATTTCACAAAAAAACGTTTCTCCCTGACTGCTGGGACCCACCAGCTACATCTTCGCAGGCAAGGAAGTGCCTGACAGTCGGGACCCACCTGGTCGAAGCGTACGTAGCATTGCCATTCTGGTCGCGAACGTGTACATACATACAAGCGGTCTGTCTGCAGGCTGCAGCGATGAACCGTGGCCGTGTAAGGAAGGGCATGTGTCGTAGCAGAGGCGCGCACGTAGCATGTCACGCAGTCCCGTTAATATCGTGTACATGTACATACAGCCAGGGTGCAAGAAAGTAAATACGGCCACGTACATACATACGGGCAGGGTCTCGAATGCCTACTCGCGCATACGTACGGCCAGGGCTCGTGTACATGGCTGGGTCGCGATGGAGAAAATGTGTCGTCATGTTCATCAGGAGCCAACTAGCTTGGACGGAATAGCCGATCGAAACGAGGCCTGGCGTACCACAGAACGGAGGAAACGGCCTTGTGTTCGACCTGCCACGGTCGAAACGGGATCCTGTTCATCGGGAGGGGTCTTGCGTACCACAAAACGGAGGAAATGGACTTCTCTTGGACCTCCTACGGTCGAAACGGGGTCCTGTTGATCGGGAGGGGTGTGGCATACCGCAAAACGGAGGAAACAGACTTGTGTTGGAGCGCTACAGTCGAAACGGGGGTCCTGTTCATCGGGAGGGGTGTGGCGTACCGCAAAACGGGATTCCACGGGATACTGTTCATCTCCACCATCGAATGCCTCCATGGGCTAATGTTCATCCACCATTGACCTCCTCCATCCTCCACCTGCGACTGTTCATCCATGGTGTCTCCCCTCCTGCCTCCACCAACCACTGTTCATCCACGGGCTCCTGTTCATCCAGCCTCCACCGCTCCTCAACCAGCTACTGTTCAACCAGCCCTCTCCACGGGGTCCTGTTCAACCACCCCTCCACGGGCTACTGTTCATCCAGCCCTCCACCGGCTACTGTTCAACCAGCCCTCCACGGGGTCCTATTCATCCAGCCCTCCACAGGGTCCTGTTCATCCACCCCCAACCGGCTTGATCAGGGACCTGTTCATCCAGCGGCAATGGCCTCTACTACCACGGGGTCCTGTTCAGCCAACCCCCCACCGGGAACTGTTCATCCACCCCCCCAACAACGCTCACTGTTCATCAAGAGGCAGCAGGTTCAATCGGCTTCAGTCAGCAGCAGTAGCAAAGGAATCACTTGATCGAGTTCAGTTAATAGCCAGGGATCGATCGATCGCTCGGGTTCAGTAACGCGTAGCCTGCAGTGCAATCGCTCGGGTTCAGTAGGTGAACGCCTCGCTCAGGTTCAGTTACAGCCCAACGCCTCGCGCACACACGCGTACGTGTACGAGAGAAACGCGCATCACTCGGCCCCCGACCACCCACGGTAACTGGGAACTCCCCGATATTTTCCTCGCCCTCGCTTCTACCACGGTTTTTTCCGTCATGGACGGACCAAAGAATGTCATGCAACTGAGTCTCCGGCCCGCCCAGGACGAAAAGCCCATTTTCTGTCATGATTTTTTTTCATAGAAGTAGGAGCACACCACATCTATGATGATACCGGTTTTTGTCACAATTATCGTCATAGAAGTGTCATAAGCATGACAGAAAAAAATTTCGTTCGGCCCAAAATATCATGGATATGTCTTTTTTTTTGTAGTGCATGGCAAGAATATGAGTAGCGGAAAGAGTAAAGCATGCTAATTGCAAGAAAGTAAAGGGATGGGATTGGAGTGTGCAAACGCAATGAAGACACGGAGATTTTTGGCATGGTTCCGATAGGTGGTGCTATCGTACATCCACGTTGATGAAGACTTCAATCCACGAAGGGTAATGGTTGCACGAGTCCACGGAGAGCTCCAACCATGAAGGGTCCATGAAGAAGCAACCTTGTCTATCTCATCATGGCCATCGCCCATGAAGGACTTGCCTCACTCGGGTAGATCTTCACGAAGTACGCAATCTCCTTGCCCTTACAAACTTCTTGGTTCAACTCCACAATCTGAAGGAAATATGCCCTAGAGGCAATAATAAAGTTATTATTTATTTCCTTATTTCGTGATAAATGTTTATTATTCATGCTACAATTGTATTAACCAGAAACATAATACATGTGTGAATACATAGACAAACAGAGTGTCACTAGTATGCCTCTACTTGACAAGCTCGTTGATCAAAGATGGTTAAGTTTCCTAACCATAGACATGATTTTTCATTTGATAAACGGGATCACATCATTATGAGAATGATGTGATTGACTTTACCCATTCCGTTAGCTTAGCACTTGATCGTTTGGTTTATTGCTATTGCTTTATTCATGACTTATACATGTTCCTATGACTATGAGACTATGCAACTCCCGAATACCGGAGGAACACTTTGTGTGCTACCAAACATCCCAACATAACTGGGTGATCATAAAGGTTCTCTACAGGTGTCTCCGATGGTACTTGTTGAGTTGGCATAGATCGAGATTAGGATTTGTCACTCCGTGTATCGGAGAGGTATCTCTCGGCCCTCTCGGTAATACTCATCACTATAAGCCTTGCAAGCAATGTGACTAATGAGTTAGTTGTGGGATGAAGTATTACGGAACGAGTAAAGGGACTTGCCGGTAATGAGATTGAACTGGGTATGGTGATACCGACGGTCGAATCTCGGGCAAGTAACATACCGACGACAAAGGGAACAATGTATGTTGTTATGCGCTTTGACCGATAAAGATCTTCGTAGAATAAGTGGGAGCCAATATGAGCATCCAGGTTCCGCTATTGGTTATTGACCGGAGACGTGTCTCGGTCATGTCTACATAGTTCTCGAACCCGTAGGGTCCGCACGCTTAACGTTCGGTGACGATCGGTATTATGAGTTTATGTGTTTTGATGCACCAAAGGTAGTTCGGAGTCCCGAATGAGATCGGAGACATGACGAGGAGTCTCGAAATGGTCGAGACGTAAATATTGATATATTCGATGACTATAGTCGGACATCGGAAAGGTTCTGAGTGATTCGGGTATTTTTCGGAGTACCGGGGAGATACGGGAATACGGGAAAAGAAGTATTGGGCCTCATGGGCCAAGTGGTGGAAGAGAGGAGGCAGGGCAAGGCAGGGCATGCGGCCCCCTAGCCCAAACCGAATTGGACTAGGGGGCGCCCCCCCTTTCCTTTCTCTCCTCCCTCTCCTTCCTTCTTCCCTCCTTCCCTTTGGTGGACTCCTACTAGGACTTGGAGTCCTAGTAGGACTCCACACTTGGCACACCCATAGGGGCCGGCCGGCCTCCCCTCCTCTCCTCCTTTATATAATGAGGCAAGGGGCACCCCATAGACACAAGTTGATCATTGATCTTTTAGCCGTGTGTGGTGCCCCCCTCCACCATAATCCACCTCGGTCATATCGTAGTGGTGCTTAGGCGAAGCCCTGCGTCGGTAGCATCATCATCACCGTCATCACGCCGTCGTGCTGACGGAACTCTCCCTCGAAGCTCTGCTGGATCGTGAGTTCGTGGGACGTCACCGAGCTGAACGTGTGCTGAACTCGGAGGTGTCGTGCGTTCGGTACTTGGATCGGTCAGATCGTGAAGACGTACGACTACATCAACCGCGTTGTTATAACGCTTCCGCTTACGGTCTAAGAGGGTACGTGGACAACACTCTCTCGCTCGTTGCTATGCATCACCATGATCTTGCGTGTGCGTAGGAATTTTTTTGAAATTACTACGTTCCGCAACAGTGGCATCCGAGCTAGGTTTATGCGTAGATGTTATATGCACGAGTAGAACACAAGTGGGTTGTGGGCGATACAAGTCATACTGATTACCAGCATGTCACACTTTGATTCGGCGGTATTGTTGGATGAAGCGGCCCGGACCGACATTACACGTACGCTTACGCGAGACTGGTTCTACCGACGTGCTTCGCACACAGGTGGCTGGCGGGTGTCAGTTTCTCCAACTTTAGTTGAATCGAGTGTGGCTACGCCCGTTCCTTGTGAAGGTTAAAACAACACTAACTTGACGAAATATCGTTGTGGTTTTGATGCGTAGGTAAGAATGGTTCTTGCTCAGCCCGTAGCAGCCACGTAAAACTTGCAACAACAAGGTAGAGGACGTCTAACTTTTTTTTGCAGGGCTTGTTGTGATGTGATATGGTCAAGACGTGATGGGATATAAGTTGTTGAATGAGATGATCATGTTTTGTTGAAGTTATCAGCAACTGGCAGAAGCCTTATGGTTGTCTCTTTATTGCATAAGATGCAACTGCCAAATAATTTCTTTTCTTTATCGCTATGCGATATCAATAGTTGCAAGAGCAATAGTTGGCGAGACGACCATGTGACGACACGTTGATAGAGATCAAGATGATGGAGATCATGGTGTCATGCCGGTGACGATAGAGATCATGATGGTACTTTGGAGATGGAGATCAAAGGCGCAAGATGATCATGGCCATATCATGTCACATATTTTGATTGCATGTGATGTTTATCCTTTATGCATCTTATTCTGCTTTGATTGACGGTAGCATTATAAGATGATCTCTCACTAAATTTCAAGGTACAAGTGTTCTCCCTGAGTATGCACCGTTGCCAAAGTTTGTCGTGCCGAGACACCACGTGATGATTGGGTGTGATAAGCTCTGCGTTCATATACAACGGGTGCAAGCCAGTTTTGCACACGCAGAAATACTCGGGTTAAAATTGACGATCCTAGCATATGCAGATATGGCCTCGGAACACTGAGACCGAAAGGTCGAGCGTGAATCATATAGTAGATATGATCAACATAGTGATGTTCACCATTGAAAACTACTCCATCTCACGTGATGATCGGACATGGTTTAGTTGATTCGGATCACGTGATCATCTAGATGACTAGAGGGATGTCTATCTAAGTGGGAGTTCTTAAGTAATATGATTAATTGAACTTTAATTTATCATGAACTTGGTCCTGGTAGTATTTTCATAACTATGTTGTAGATCAATAGCTCGCGATATAGCTCCCCAATTATTTTTGATATGTTCCTAGAGAAAAACTATGTTGAAAGATGTTAGTAGTAATGATGCGGACTAGCTCCGTGATCTGAGGATTATCCTCGTTGCTGCACAGAAGAATTATGTCCTTGATGCACCGCTAGGTGACGGACCTATTGTAGGAGCAGATGCAGACGTTATGAATGTTTTGACAAGCTCGGTATGATGACTACTTGATAGTTAAGTGCACCATGCTTTACGGCTTAGAACTGGGACTTCAAAAATGTTTTGAATGCCACGGAGCATATAAGATGTTCCAAGAGTTGAAATTAGTATTTCAGACTCATGCCCATGTCGAAAGATATGAGACCTTTGACAAGTACTTTGCCTACAAGATGGAGCAGTATAGCTCAACTAGTGAGCATGTGCTCAGATTGTCTGGGTACGACAATTTCTTGAATCAAGTGGGAGTTAATATTCCAGATAAGATAGTAATTGAAGAAGTTCTCTAGTCACTATCACCAAGTTACTAGAACTTCGTGATGAACTATAATATGCAAGGGATGATGAAAGTAATTCCCGAGCTCTTCGCAATGCTGAAATTGACGAAGGTAGAAATCAAGAAAGAGCATCAAGTGTTGATGGTTAACAAGACCCACTAGTTTCAAGTAAAGGGGCAAAGGGAAGAAGGGGAACTTCAAGAAAGAATGACAAACAAGTTGTCACTCCTGTGAAGAAGCCCAGAGCTAGACCCAAGCCTAAAACTGAGTGCTTCTACTGCAAAGGAAATGGTCATTGGAAGTGGAACTGCCCTAGATACTTGGCGGATAAGAAGGATGGCAAAGTGAACAAAGGTATATTGGATATACATGTGTACTTTACTAGTGTTTATAGAAACCCCTCGGTATTTGATACTGGTTCAGTTGCTAAGAGTAGTAAATCGAAACGGGAGTTGCAGAATGAACAGAAACTAGTTAAGGGCGAGGTGACGATGTGTGTTGGAAGTAGTTCCAAGATTGATTGGATCATCATCGCACACTCCCTGTACTTTCGGGACTAGTGTTGAACCTAAATTAGTGTTACTTGGTGTTTGCGTTGAGCATGAATATGATTTGATCATGTTTATTGCAATAGGGTTGTTCATTTAAGTTAGAGAATAATTGTTGTTCTGTTTACATGAATAAAACCTTCTATGGTCATACACCCAATGAAAATGGTTTGTTGGATCTCGATAGTAGTGATACACATATTCATAATATTGAAGCCAAAAATGCAGAGTTGATAATGATAGTGCAACTTATTTCTGGCACTGCCGTTTAGGTCATATTGGTGTAAAGTGCATGAAGAAACTCCATGCTGATGGGATTTTGGAATCACTGGATTATGAATCACTTGATTCTTGTGAACCATGCCTTATGGGCAGGATGACTAAGAATCTGTTCTCCGGAACAATGGAGCGAGCAACTGACTTATTGGAAATAATACATACTGATGTATGCAATCCGATGAGTGTTGGGGCTCGCGGTGGGTATCGTTATTTTCTGACCTTCACAGATGATTTGAGCAGATATGGGTATATCTACTTGATGAAACATAAGTCTGAAACATTTGAAAAGTTCATATAATTTCAGAGTGAAGTGGAAAATAATCGGAACAAGAAAATAAAGTTTTTATGATCTGATCGTGGAGGGGAATATTTGAGTTACGAGTTTGGTCTTCATTTGAAACAATGCGGAATAGTTTCGCAACTCACGCCACCTGGAACACCACAGCGTAATGGTGTGTCCGAACATCGTAATCGTACTATATTAGATATGGTGCAATCTATGATGTCTCTTACCGATTTACCACTATCGTTTTGGGGTTATGCATTAGAGACAGCTGCATTCACATTAAATAGGGCACCATCTATATCCGTTGAGACGACACCATATGAACTGTGGTTTAGCAAGAAACCAAAATCGTCTTTTCTTAAAGTTTGGGGTTGCGATGCTTATGTGAAAAAGTTCCATCCTGATAAGCTCAAACCCAAATCGGAGAAATGTGTCTTCATAGGATACCCAAAGGAGACAGTTGGGTACACCTTCTATCACAGATCCGAAGGCAAGACATTCGTTGCTAAGAATGGATCCTTTCTAGAGAAGGATTTTCTCTCGAAAGAAGTGAGTGGGAGGAAAGTAGAACTTAATGAGGTAACTGTACCTGCTCCCTTATTGGAAAGTAGTTCATCACAGAAATCTGTTTCTATGACTCCTACACCAATTAGTGAGGAAGCTAATGATGATGATCATGTAACTTTAGATCAAGTTACTACCGAACCTCGTAGGTCAACCAGAGTGAGATCCGCACCAGAGTGGTATGGTAATCCTGTTCTGGAGGTCATGTTACTTGACCAAGACGAACCTACGAACTATGAGGAAGCGATGATGAGCCCAGATTCCGCGAAATGGCTTGAGGCCATGAAATCTGAGATGGGATCCATGTATGAGAACAAAGTGTGGACTTTGGTTGACTTGCCCGATGATCGGCAAGCCATAGAAAATAAATGGATCTTCAAGAGGAAGACTGACGCTGATAGTATTGTTACTATCTACAAAGCTAGACTAGTCGAAAAAGGTTTTTGACAAAGTTTAAGGTGTTAACTACAATGAGATTTTCTCACTCATAGCGATGCTTAAGTCTATCCGAATCATGTTAGCAAATTGCCACATTTTATGAAATCTGGCAAATGGATGTCAAAACTACATTCCTTAATGTATTTCTTAAAGAAAAGTTGTATATGATGCAACCAGAAGGTTTTGTCAATCCTAAAGGTGCTAACAAAATGTGCAAGCTCCAGCGATCCATCTATGGACTGGTGCAAGCATCTCGGAGTTGGAATATACGCTTTGATGAGTTAATCAAAGCATATAGTTTCATACAGACTTACGGTGAAGCCTGTATTTACAAGAAAGTGAGTGGGAGCACTACATCATTTCTGGTAACTATATGTGTGTTGGAAATATGCCCTAGAGGCAATAATAAATTGATTATTATTATATTTCCTTGTTCATGATAACCATTTATTATCCATGCTAGAATTGTATTGATAGGAAACTCAGATACATGTGTGGATACATAGACAACACCATGTCCCTAGTAAGCCTCTAGTTGACTAGCTCATTGATCAATAGATGGTTACGGTTTCCTCACCATGGACATTGGATGTCATTGATAACGGGATCACATCATTAGGAGAATGATGTGATGGACAAAGACCCAATCCTAAGCCTAGCACAAGATCATGTAGTTCGTATGCTAAAGCTTTTCTAATGTCAAGTATCATTTCCTTAGACCATGAGATTGTGCAACTCCCAGATACCGTAGGAGTGCTTTGGGTGTGCCAAACGTCACAACGTAACTGGGTGGCTATAAAGGTACACTACAGGCATCTCCGAAAGTGTCTGTTGGGTTGGCACGAATCGAGACTGGGATTTGTCACTCCGTGTAAATGGAGAGGTATCTCTGGGCCCACTCGGTAGGACATCATCATAATGTGCACAATGTGATCAAGGAGTTTATCACGGGATGATGTGTTACGGAACGAGTAAAGAGACTTGCCGGTAACGAGATTGAACAAGGTATCGGGATACCGACGATCGAATCTCGGGCAAGTGTCGTACCGATAGACAAAGGGAATTGTATACGGGATTGATTAAGTCCTTGACATCGTGGTTCATCCGATGAGATCATCGTGGAACATGTGGGAGCCAACATGGGTATCCAGATCCCGCTGTTGGTTATTGACCGGAGAGTCATCTCGGTCATGTCTGCATGTCTTCCGAACCCGTAGGGTCTACACACTTAAGGTTCGGTGACGCTAGGGTTATAGAGATATTAGTATGCGGTAACCCGAAAGTTGTTCGGAGTCTCGGATGAGATCCCGGACGTCACGAGGAGTTCCGGAATGGTCCGGAGGTAAAGATTTATATATGGGAAGTCTTGTTGTGGTCGCCGGAAAAGTTTCGCGCATTATCGGTATTGTACCGGGAGTGCCGAAAGGGGTCCGGGGGTCCACCAAGGGGGTCCACCTGCCCCGGGGGGCCACATGGGCTGTAGGGGTGTGCGCCTTGGCCTATATGGGCCAAGGGCACCAGCCCCAAGAGGCCCATGCGCCAAGAGATAAGGGAAAGGAAGAGTCCTAAAAGGGGAAGGCACCTCCTAGGTGCCTTGGGGAGGAGGGACTCCTCCCTGGCCGCACCCTTCCTTGGAGGAAGGGCCAAGGTTGCGCCCCCCCCTCTCCCTTGGCCCTATATATAGTGGGGGAAAGGGAGGGCAGCCGCACCTAAGCCCTGGCGCCTCCCTCTCCCTCCCATGACACATCTCCCTCCTCCCGCAGCGCTTGGCGAAGCCCTGTTGGAATCCCGCTACTTCCACCACCACGCCGTCGTGCTGCTGGATCTCCATCAACCTCTCCTTCCCCCTTGCTGGATCAAGAAGGAGGAGACGTCGCTGCTCCATACGTGTGTTGAACGCGGAGGTGCCGTCCGTTCGGCGCTAGGATCATCGGTGATTTGGATCACGACGAGTACGACTCCATCAACCCCGTTCTCTTGAATGCTTCCGCGCGCGATCTACAAGGGTATGTAGATCCACTCCTCCCTCGTTGCTAGATGACTCCATAGATAGATCTTGGTGACACGTAGGAAAATTTTGAATTTATGCTACGTTCCCCAACAGTGGTATCAGAGACAGGTTTATGCGTAGTTTCTATGCACGAGTAGAACACAAAGTAGTTGTCGGCGTTGATTTTGTTCAATATGCTTACCGTTACTAGTCCAATCTTGATTCGGTGGCATTGTGGGATGAAGCGGCCCGGACCGACCTTACATGTACTCTTACGTGAGACTGGTTCCACCGACTGACATGCACAAGTTGCATAAGGTGGCTAGCGGGTGTCTGTCTCTCCCACTTTAGTCGGATCGGATTCGATGAAAAGGGTCCTTATGAAGGGTAAATAGCAATTGGCATATCACGTTGTGGTTTTTGCGTAGGTAAGAAACGTTCTTGCTAGAAACCCATAGCAGCCACGTAAAACATGCAAACAACAATTAGAGGACGTCTAACTTGTTTTTGCAGGGTATGCTATGTGATGTGATATGGCCAAAGGATGTGATGAATGATATATGTGATGTATGAGATGATCATGTTCTTGTAATAGGAATCACGACTTGCATGTCGATGAGTATGACAACCGGCAGGAGCCATAAGAGTTGTCTTAATTTATTTATGACCTGCGTGTCAACATAAACGTCATGTAATTACTTTACTTTATTGCTAACCGTTAGCCATAGTAGTAGAAGTAATAGTTGGCGAGACAACTTCATGAAGACACGATGATGGAGATCATGATGATGGAGATCATGGTGTCATGCTGGTGACGATGATGATCAAGGAGCCCCGAAGATGGAGATCAAAAGGAGCAATATGATATTGGCCATATCATGTCACTATTTGATTGCATGTGATGTTTATCATATTTATACATCTTATTTTCTTAGAACGACGGTAGTAAATAAGATGATCCCTCACTAAAATTTCAAGAAGGTGTTTCCCCTAACTGTGCACCGTTGCGAAAGTTCGTCGTTTCGAAGCACCACGTGATGATCGGGTGTGATAGATTCTTATGTTCGAATACAACGGGTGTTGACGAGCCTAGCATGTACAGACATGGCCTCGGAACACATGCGAAACACTTAGGTTAACTTGACGAGCCTAGCATGTACAGACATGGCCTCGGAACACAAGAGACCGAAAGATCGAGCATGAGTCGTATAGAAGATACGATCAACATGAAGATGTTCACCGATGTTGACTAGTCCGTCTCACGTGATGATCGGACACGGCCTAGTTGACTCGGATCATGTAATCACTTAGATGACTAGAGGGATGTCTATCTGAGTGGGAGTTCATAAGATGAACTTAATTATCCTGAACATAGTCAAAAGGTCTTCGCAAATTATGTCGTAGCTCGCGCTTCAGTTTTACTGTTTAGATATGTTCCTAGAGAAAATTTAGTTGAAAGTTGATAGTAGCAATTATGCGGACTAGGTCCATAAACTGAGGATTGTCCTCATTGCTTCATAGAAGGCTTATGTCCTTAATGCACCGCTCAGTGTGCTGAACCTCAAACGTTGTCTATGGATGTTGCGAACATCTGACATACACATTTTGATAACTACGTGATAGTTCAGTTAAACGGCTTAGAGTTGAGGCACCGAAGACGTTTTGAAACGTCGCGAAACATATGAGATGTTTCGAGGGCTGAAATTGGGATTTCAGGCTCGTGCCCACGTCAAGAGGTATAAGACCTCCGATGATTTTCTTAGCCTGCAAACTAAGGGAGAAAAGCTCAATTGTTGAACTTGTGCTCAGATTGTCTGAGTACAACAATCATTTGAATCGAGTGGGAGTTGATCTTCCAGATGAGAAAGTGATGTTTCTCCGAAGTCATTACCACCACGCTGCTTGAGCTTCGTGATGAACTATATGATGATCCTTGAGATATTCGCGATGTTTGACACCACAAAAGTAGAGATCAAGAAGGAGCATCAATTGTTGATGGTTGGTGAAACCACTAGTTTCAAGAAGGGCAAGGACAAAAAGGGATGCTTCATGAAACGGCAAATCAGCTGCTGCTCTAGTGAAGAAACCCAAGGTTGAACCCAAACCCGAGACTAAGTGCTTCTGTAATAAAGGGAACAGCCACTGGAGCAGAATTACCCTAGATACTTGGTAGATAAGAAGGCTGGCAAGGTCGATAGAAGTATATTGGATGTATTATGTTAATGTGTACTTTACTAGTACTCCTAGTAGCACCAGGGTATTAGATACCGGTTCGGTTGCTAAGTGTTAGTAACTCGAAATAAAAGCTACGGAATAAACGGAGACTAGCTAAAGGTGAGATGACGATATGTGTTGGAAGTATTTCCAAGGTTGATCAAATATCGTATGCTCCTTCTACCATCGAGATTGGTGTTTGCGTTGAGCATAGACATGATTGGATTATGCCTATCGCAATACGGTTATTCATTTAAAGAGAATAATGGTAACTCTGTTTATTTGAATAATACCTTCAATGGTCTTACACCTGAAATGAATGGTTTATTGAATCTCGATCGTAGTGATACACATGTTCATGCCAAAAGATAGTAATGATAGTACCACCTACTTGTGGCACTGCCACGTAAGTCATATCGGTATAAAACGCATGAAGAAGCTCCATGTTGATGGATCTTTGGGCTCACTTGTTTTGAAAGGTTTGAGACATGCGAACCATGTCTATTGGTGTATATGCATGAAGAAACTCCATGCAAATGGACCTTTTGGACTCACTTGATTTTGAATCACTTGAGACATGCAAATCATACCACATGGGCAAGATGACTGAAAGCCTCGTTTTCAGTAAAATGGAACTAGAAAGCAACTTGTTGGAAGTAATACATTTTGATGTGTGCAATCCAATGAGTGCTGAGGCATGTAGTGGATATCATTATGTTCTTACTTCACAGATGATTTGAGTAGATATTGACTATATTTACTTGATGAATCACGAGTCTGAATTATTGAAAGGTTCAAGTAATTTCAGGGTGAAGTTGAAAGATCGTCGTGACAAGAGGATAAAATATCTATGATATGATCATAGAGATGAATATCTGAATTACGAGTTTGGCACAGAATTAAGACATTGTGGAAATTGTTTCACAACTAATACAGCCTGGAACACCGTAGTGTGATGGTGTGTCCGAACATCATAACTGCACCCTATTGGATATGATGCATACCATGATGTCTCTTATCGAATTACCACGATAGTTTATGGGTTAGGCATTAGAGACAACCACATTCACTTTAAATAGGGCACCATGTAATTCCGATGAGATGACACCATATGAACTATGGTTTAGAGAAACCTAAGCTGTCATTTCTTAAAAGTTTGGGGCTGCGACGCTTATGCGAAAAAGTTTCAAGCTGATAAGCTCGAACCCAAAGCGGATAAATGCATCTTCATAGGACACCCAAAACAGTTGGGTATACCTCCTGTCTCAGATTCGAAAGCAATAAGGGATTGTTTCTAGAATCGGGTCCTTTCTCAAGGAAAAGTTTCTCTCGAAAGAATTGAGTGGGAGGATGGTGGAGACTTGATGAGGTTATTGAACCGTCTCTTCAACTAGTGTGTGGCAGAGCACAGGGAGTTGTTCCTGTGGCACCTACACCAATTGAAGTGGAAGCTTATGATAGTGATCATGAAACTTCAGATCAAGTCACTACCAAACCTCGTGGGATGACAAGGATGCATACTACTTCAGAATGGTACGTAATCCTGTCTTGGAAGTCATGTTGCTAGACAACAATGAACCTACGAGCTATGGAGAAGCGATGGTGGGCCCGGATTCCGATAAATGGCTCGAGGCCATAAAATCCGAGAGAGGATCCATGTATGAAAACAAAGTGTAGACTTTGGCAGAACGGCTCGATGGTCGTAATGCTATTGAGTACAGATGGATTTTAAAAGGAAGACGGACAATGATGGTAGGTATCACCATTAAGAAAGCTCGACTTGTCGTTAAGATGTTTTCCGACAAGTTCAAGGAGTTGACTGCGATGAGACTTTCTCACTCATAGCGATGCTAAGAGTCTGTTGGAATTATATTAGCAATTATTGCATTATTTGTGAAATCTTGCAGATAGGATGCCAAAAACCATTGTTTCCTCGACGATTTTTTGAGGAAAGGTTGTATGTGATACAACCGGAAGGTTTTGTTAATCCTGAAAGATGCTAATAAGTATGCAAAGCTCCAGCAATCCTTCCAAGGACTGGAGTAAGCATCTCGGAGTTGGAATGTATGCTTTGATAAGATGATCAAAGTTTTGGGTGTATACAAAGTTTATGAGAAACTTGTATTTCCAAAGAAGTGAGTGGGAGCACTATAGAATTTCTGATAAATATATGTTGACATATTGTTGATCAGAAATGACGTAGAATTTCTGGAAAGCATATAGGGTTATTTGGAAAGTATTTTTCAATGGAAAGCCTGGATTGAGCTACTTGAACATTGAGCATCAAGATCTATAAGGATAGATCAAAATTCTTAATGGTACTTTCAAATGAGCACATACCTTGACATGATCTTGAAGGTGTTCAAGATGGACCAGTGAAAGAAGGAGTTCTTGCCTGAGTTGTAAGGTATGAAGTTAAGACTTAAAGCTCGACCATGGCAGAAGAAAGAGGAAGGACGAAGGTCGTCCCCTATGCTTTTGTCATAGGATCTATACGGTATGCCATGCTATGTACCGCACCTGAAATGTGCCTTGCCATGAGTCAGTCAAGGGGTACAAGAGTGATCCAAGAATGGATCACAAGACAGCAGTCAAAGTTATCCTTAGTAACTCGTGGACTAAGGAATTTTCTCGATTATGGAGGTGGTAAAAGAGTTCGTCGTAAAGGGTTACGCCGATGCAAACTTTGACACTAATCCAGATTATTCTGAGTAGTAAACTGGATTCGTATAGTAGAACAGTTATTTGGAATAGCTCCAAATGTAGCGTAGTAGTTGCATCTACAAGATGACATAGAAATTTGCGAAGTACATACGGATCTGAAAGATTCAGACCCGTTGACTATAACATCTCTCACAAGCATAACATGATCAAACCCAGAACTCATCGAGTGTTAATCACATGGTAATGTGAACTAGATTATTGACTCTAGTAAACTCTTCGGGTGTTAGTCACATGGGGATGTGACCTTGAGAGTTAGTCACATAGCGATGTGAACTGGATTATTGACTCTAGTGCAAGTGGGAGACTGTTGGAAATATGCCCTAGAGGCAATAATAAATTGATTATTATTATATTTCCTTGTTCATGATAATCGTTTATTATCCATGCTAGAATTGTATTGATAGGAAACTCAGATACATGTGTGGATACATAGACAACACCATGTCCCTAGTAAGCCTCTAGTTGACTAGCTCGTTGATCAATAGATGGTTACGGTTTCCTGACCATGGACATTGGATGTCATTGATAACGGGATCACATCATTAGGAGAATGATGTGATGGACAAAGACCCAATCCTAAGCCTAGCACAAGATCATGTAGTTCGTATGCTAAAGCTTTTCTAATGTCAAGTATCATTTCCTTAGACCATGAGATTGTGCAACTCCCGGATACCGTAGGAGTGCTTTGGGTGTGCCAAACGTCACAACGTAACTGGGTGGCTATAAAGGTACACTACAGGTATCTCCGAAAGTGTCTGTTGGGTTGGCACGAATCGAGACTGGGATTTGTCACTCCGTGTAAACGGAGAGGTATCTCTGGGCCCACTCGGTAGGACATCATCATAATGTGCACAATGTGATCAAGGAGTTTATCACGGGATGATGTGTTACGGAACGAGTAAAGAGACTTGCCGGTAACGAGATTGAACAAGGTATCGGGATACCGACGATCGAATCTCGGGCAAGTGTCGTACCGATAGACAAAGGGAATTGTATACGGGATTGATTAAGTCCTTGACATCGTGGTTCATCCGATGAGATCATCGTGGGACATGTGGGAGCCAACATGGGTATCCAGATCCCGCTGTTGGTTATTGACCGGAGAGTCATCTCGGTCATGTCTGCATGTCTTCCGAACCCGTAGGGTCTACACACTTAAGGTTCGGTGACGCTAGGGTTATAGAGATATTAGTATGCGGTAACCTGAAAGTTGTTCGGAGTCCCGGATGAGATCCTGGACGTCACGAGGAGTTCCGGAATGGTCCGGAGGTAAAGATTTATATATGGGAAGTCTTGTTTTGGTCGCCGGAAAAGTTTCGCGCATTATCGGTATTGTACCGGGAGTGCCGAAAGGGGTCCGGGGGTCCACCAAGGGGGTCCACCTGCCCCGGGGGGCCACATGGGCTGTAGGGGTGTGCGCCTTGGCCTATATGGGCCAAGGGCACCAGCCCCAAGAGACCCATGCGCCAAGAGATAAGAGAAAGGAAGAGTCCTAAAAGGGGAAGGCACCTCCTAGGTGCCTTGGGGAGGAGGGACTCCTCCCTGGCCGCACCCTTCCTTGGAGGAAGGGCCAAGGCTGCGCCCCCCCCCTCTCCCTTGGCCCTATATATAGTGGGGGAAAGGGAGGGCAGCCGCACCTAAGCCCTGGCGCCTCCCTCTCCCTCCCATGACACATCTCCCTCCTCTCGCAGCGCTTGGCGAAGCCCTGTTGGAATCCCGCTACTTCCACCACCATGCCGTCATGCTGCTGGATCTCCATCAACCAATCCTTCCCCCTTGCTGGATCAAGAAGGAGGAGACGTCGCTGCTCTGTACGTGTGTTGAACGCGGAGGTGCCGTCCGTTCGGCGCTAGGATCATCGGTGATTTGGATCACGACGAGTACGACTCCATCAACCCCGTTCTCTTGAACGCTTCCGCGCGCGATCTACAAGGGTATGTAGATCCACTCCTCCCTCGTTGCTAGATGACTCCATAGATAGATCTTGGTGACACGTAGGAAAATTTTGAATTTATGCTACGTTCCCCAACAATGTGAATGACATATTGTTGATCAGAAATAATGTAGAATTTTCTAGAAATCATAAAAGGAGTATTTGAAAGGAGTTTTTCAAAGAAAGACCTCGGTGAAGCTTCTTACATATTGAGCATCAAGATCTATAGAGATAGATCAAGACGCTTGATAAGTTTTTTTCAATGAGTACTCACCTTGACAAGATTTTGAAGTAGTTCAAAATGGAACAGTCAAAGAAAGAGTTCTTGCCTGAGTTACAAGGTGTGAAATTGAGTAAGACTCAAAACCCAACCACGGCAGAAAATAGAAAAGAGAATGAAAGTCAATCCCTATTCCTCAGTCATAAGTTCTATAAATATGCTATGCTGTGTACCAGACCTATTGTGTACCTCACCATGAGTTTGGCAAGAGGGTACAATAGTGATCTAGGAGTAGATCACTGGACAGCGGTCAAAATTATCCTTAGTGGAATAAGGATATATTTCTCGGTTATGGAGGTGATAAAGAGTTCGTCGTAAAGAGTTACGTCGATGCAAGATTTTACACCGATCTGGATGACTCTAAGTCTCGATCTAGATACATATTGAAAGTGGGAGCTATTATCTAGAGTATCTCCGTACAGAGCATTGTAGACATGGAAATTTGCAAAATACTTACGGATCTGAATGTGACGGACCCGTTGATTAAAATTATCTCACAAGCAAAACATGATCACACCTTAGTACTCTTTGGGTGTTAATCACATAACAATGTGAACTAGATTGCTGACTCTAGTAAACCCTTTGGGTGTTGGTCACATGTCGATGTGAACTATGGGTGTTAGCCACATAAAGATGCGAACTATTGATGATAAATCACATGGCGATGTGAACTAGATTATTGACTCTAATGCAAGTGGGAGACTGAAGGAAATATGCCCTAGAGGCAATAATAAAGTTATTATTTATTTCCTTATTTCATGATAAATGTTTATTATTCATGATAGAATTTTATTAACCGCAAACATAATACATGTGTGAATACATAGACAAAGAGAGTGTCACTAGTATGCCTCTACTTGACTAGCTCGTTGATCAAAGATGGTTAAGTTTCCTAACCATAGAAATGAGTTGTCATTTGATAAACGGGATCACATCATTATGAGAATGATGTGATTGACTTGATCCATTCCATTAGCTTAGCACTTGATCGTTTTACTTTATTGCTATTGCTTTCTTCATGACTTATACATGTTCCTATGACTATGAGATTATGCAACTCCAGAATACCGGAGGAACACTTTGTGTGCTACCAAACGTCACAACATAACTGGGTGATCATAAAGGTGCTCTACAGGTGTCTCTGATGGTACTTGTTGAGTTGGCATAGATCGAGATTAGGATTTGTCACTCCGTGTATCGGAGAGGTATCTCTGGGCCCTCTCGGTAATACTCATCACTATAAGCCTTGCAAGCAATGTGACTAATGAGTTAGTTGTGGGATGAAGTATTATGGAACGAGTAAAGAGACTTGCCGGTAACGAGATTGAACTAGGTATGGTGATACCGACGATCGAATCTCGGGCAAGTAACATACCGATGACAAAGGGAACAACGTATGTTGTTATGCGGTTTGACCAATAAAGATCTTCGTAGAATATGTGGGAGCCAATATGAGCATCCAGGATCCACTATTGGTTATTGACCAAAGACGTGTCTCGGTCATGTCTACATAGTTCTCGAACCCGTAGGGTCTGCACGCTTAACGTTCGGTGACGATCGGTATTATGAGTTTATGTGTTTTGATGCATCGAAGGTAGTTCGGAGTCCCGAATGAGATCGGGGACATGATGAGGAGTCTCGAAATGGTCGAGACGTAAAGATCGACATATTGGATGACTATGTTCGGACATCGGAAAGGTTCCGAGTGATTCGGGTATTTTTCGGAGCACCAGGGAGATACGGGAATACGGGAAAAGAAGTATTGGGCCTCATGGGCCAAGTGGTGGAAGAGAGGAGGCAGGGCAAGGCAGGGAACGCGGCCCCCCTAACCCAAACCGAATTGGACTAGGGGGGCGGCCCCCCTTTCCTTTCTCTCCTCCCTCTCTTTCCTTCTTCCCTCCTTCCCTTTGGTGGCCTCCTACTAGGACTTGGAGTCCTAGTAGGACTCCACACTTGGCACGCCCATAGGGGTCGGCCGGCCTCCCTTCCTCTCCTCCTTTATATACTGAGGCAGTGGGCACCCCATAGACACAAGTTGATCATTTATCTTTTAGCTGTGTGCGGTGCCCCCCTCCACCATAATCCACCTCGGTCATATCGTAGCGGTGCTTAGGCGAAGCCCTGCGTCGGTAGCATCATCATCACCGTCATCACGCTATCATGCTGATGGAACTCTCCCTCGAAGCTCTGCTGGATCATGAGTTCGTGGGACGTCACCGAGCTGAACGTGTGTTGAACTCGAAGGTGTCGTGCGTTCGGTACTTGGATCGGTCGAATCGTGAAGAAGACTACATCAACCGCGTTGTTATAACGCTTCCGCTTACGGACTACGAGGGTACGTGGACAACACTCTCCCGCTCGTTGCTATGCATCACCATGATCTTGTGTGTGCGTAGGAATTTTTTTGAAATTACTATGTTTCCCAACACAATCTTGTCCGAGGCTCCCAAGCGACACCTAACTAATCTAGGAGACACCACTCTCCAAAAGGTAATAGATGGTGTGATGATGATGAACTCCTTGATCTTGTGCTTCAAATGATAGTCTCCCCAACACTCAACTCTCTCACACAGATTTGGATTTGGTGGAAAGATGATTTGAGTGGAAAGAAACTTGGGGAAGGCTAGAGATCAAGATTCTTGTGGAAGGATTGGAATATCTTGGTCTCAACACATGAGTAGGAGGTTCTTCCTCAGAAAATGAGTAGTGGAAGTGTAGGCACGTTCTGATGGCTCTCTCATAAATGGAGAAGGGGGTGGAGGTGTATATATAGCCACCACACAAAATCCAACCGTTACACATATTTGAGCCAACTCGGTCAGACCGAATAAAGGAACTCAGTGAGACCAATGTAGTTAAAAATGTGAACGTTAGGAATCTCGGTGAGACCCACGGGAACAACTCCGTGGGACCGATGTGCTAGGACTAGGGCAAAACCTCATCACGGTGATTCCGAATGCATGAACTCAATGAGACCGATTTTAGAAAAGATCAACCAGAGAGTTGGTCACGCAAACTCGGTGGGACCGATTGCTCATTTCAGTGAGACCGAAATGTTACGAAAGGGAAACAGATAGTTTGCAGGGCCATCTCAGTGAGACCGAGATCCGTATTGGTGTGACCAAACTGTCTAGGGATTCTGGTAGTCGCTATGTCAACTGAACTCGGTGGCGCCGGATGGATCAAATTGGTGGGGCCGAGTTTGACTTAGTGGTTTGGACATATTTGGATATGAGAAAGTGGCTGAGGGTTTTAGGAACAATATCACTACGCACTTTGAGCAAGTAGACCATTAAGCAACACATCATCCCCTTTTAATGGTTTTGGATTTCCTATGGACTCAATGTGATCTTGGATCACTAAAATAGAAATGAAGAGTCTTGAGCTTTGCCAATCTTTGTCCTTAGCATTTTGAGGGGATTCCATATCCTCTTGTCCAGGCCACGCCATTGTTGAACTTGTCTGAAATACACTAGGTAAAGGCATTAGTCCAACAAGAGATATGTTGACATTAATTACCAAAATCACCTAGGGAGCACTTGTGATTTCAATCTCCCTTTTTTTGTAATTGATGACAACATACATCAAAGCTTTAGACTACGGATATACATGGTAACAGGTAAAGCTTTGGAAAGACATTTAACATGCATAAGCTCCCCCTACATGTATGCAATCATGTGAAGATAGAATATAAGAACATGTGAATGCATAAAGATGACAGTGCAAGCAATGAGTTACATGTATCTTGGTTATTTTCAATAGAGTAATTCATGTGAATAAGAAATGTACCTTCATGTTTACGAATCCCTTTTGTGAACAATATGTACATCAACAAGAGGTCATCATGCACATGTGTGTGATGCATATACTTACCTTGTGGTCTTGAGAAATGTCAAGGATTAGTCATAAAAAGGCTCATGCCTTGCATGTATCTAAATGGAGTATCTACTCCAAATTTGAGGCATCAATGATATTCAATTCACCTCTCAAACGGCAAAACACTTTCTCATCAAGTGGTTTGGTGAATATATCCGATAATTGCTTATCGGTACGAACATGCTTAAAATTGATGTCTGCTTTAGCAACATGATCTCAAATGAAATGATGACGAACTTCAATATGCTTAGTTCGAGAATGTTGCACGGTATTGTGAGCAATCTTAATAGCACTTTCATTGTCACAAAGCAAAAGAACATGTTTCACATGTAGCCCAAAATATTTAAGGGTTTGAGTCATCCAAAGTAATTGAGGACAACATGATCCGGTGGCAAAATATTCTTCTTCGGCGGTGGATAAGGATATCGAGTTTTGTTTCTTGGAGGACCAAGATGTTGGGGAACGTAGTAATTTCAAAAAAATCCTACGCACACGCAAGATCATGGTGATGCATAGCAACGAGAGGGGGGAGTGTGTCCACGTACCCTCGTAGACCGAAATCGGAAGCGTTAGAACAACGCGGTTGATGTAGTCGTAAGTCTTCACGATCCGACCGATCAAGTACCGAACGCACGGCACCTCCGAGTTCTGCACATGTTCAACTCGATGATGTCCCTCGAACTCCGATCTAGCCGAGCTTTGAGGGAAAGTTCCGTTAGCACGACAGCGAGGTGACGATGATGATGTTCTACCGACACAGGGCTTTGCCTAAGCATCGCTACGATATGACCGAGGTGAATTATGGTGGAGGGGGGCACCGCACACGGCTAAGAGATCCAAGGGATCAATTGTTGTGTCTATGGGGTGCCCCCCTGCCCCCGTATATAAAGGAGCAAGGGGAGGAGGCGGCCGGCCAGGGAGAGGCGCGCCAAGGGGGAGTCCTACTCCCACCGGGAGTAGGATTCCCCCCTTCCAAGTAGTAGGAGTAGGAGTCAAGGAAAGGGGAGAGAAAAGAGAAGGAAGGAGGGGGCGCAGCCCCTCCCCCTAGTCCAATTCAGACTAGGCCTTGGGGGGGCGCGCAGCCTCTCCTCTCTTTCCCCTAAAGCCCAATAAGGCCCATATATTCCCTGGCGAATTCCCGTAACTCTCCGGTACTCCGAAAAATACCCGAATCACTCGGAACCTTTCCGATGTCCGAATATAGTCATCCAATATATCGATCTTTACGTCTCGACCATTTCGAGACTCCTCGTCATGTCCCCGATCTCATGCGGGACTTCGAACTACCATCGGTACATCAAAACACATAAACTCATAATAAAACCGTCATCGAACTTTAAGCGTCCGGACCCTACGGGTTCGAGAACTATGTAGACATGACCGAGACATGTCTCCGGTCAATAACCTATAGCGGAACCTGGATGCTCATATTGGCTCCCACATATTCTACGAAGATCTTTATCAGTCAGACCGCATAACAACATACGTTGTTCCCTTTGTCATCGGTATGTTACTTACCCGAGATTCGATTGTCGGTATCTCAATACCTAGTTCAATCTCGTTACCGGAAAGTCTCTTTACTCATTCTGTAATATATCATCCCGCAACTAACTCATTAGTTACAATGCTTCCAAGGCTTATAGTGATGTGCATTACCGAGTGGGCCCAGAGATACCTCTCCGACAATCGGAGCGACAAATCCTAATCTCGAAATACGCTAACCCAACAAGTACCTTCGGAGACACCTGTAGAGCACCTTTATAATCACCCAGTTATGTTGTGACATTTGATAGCACACAAAGTGTTCCTCCGGTAAACGGGAGTTGCATAATCTATAGTCATAGGAACATGTATAAGTCATGAAGAAAGCAATAGCAGAATACTAAACGATCGTGTGCTAAGCTAACGGAATGGGTCAAGTCAATCACATCATTCTCCTAATGATGTGATCCCGTTAATCAAATGACAACTCTTTGTCCATGGCTAGGAAACATAACCATCTTTGATCAACGAGCTAGTCAAGTAGAGGCATACTAGTGACACTCTGTTTGTCTATGTATTCACACATGTATTATGTTTTTAGGTAATACAGTTCTAGGATGAATAATAAACATTTATCATGAAATAAGGAAATAAATAATAACTTTATTATTGCCTCTAGGGCATATTTCCTTCAGTCTCCCACTTGCACTAGAGTCAATAATCTAGATCACATTGCCATGTGATTTAACATCAATAGTTCACATCTTTATGTGGTTAACACCTATAGTTCACATCGACATGTGACCAACACCCAAAGGGTTTACTAGAGTCAGTAATCTAGTTCACATCGCTATGTGATTAACACCCAAAGAGTACTAAGGTGTGATCATGTTTTGCTTGTGAGATAATTTTAGTCAACGGGTCTTTCACATTCAGATCCGTAAGTATTTTGCAAATTTATATGTCTACAATGCTCTGCACGAAGCTACTCTAGCTAATAGCTCCCACTTTTAATATGTATCTAGATCAAGACTTAGAGTCATCCAGATCAGTGTCAAAGCTTGCATCGACGTAACTCTTTACGACGAACTCTTTATCACGTCCATAACCGAGAAATATTTCCTTATTCTACTAAGGATAATTTTGACCGCTGTCCAGTGGTCTACTCCTAGATCACTATTGTACCCTCTTGCCAAACTCTTGGTGAGGTACACAATAGATCTGGTACACAACATGGCATACTTTATAGAACCTATGGCTGAGGCATAGTGAATGAACTTCATTCTCTTTCTATCTTCTGCCGTGGTTGGGTTTTGAGTCTTACTCAATTTCACACCTTGTAACTCAGGCAAGAACTCTTTCTTTGACTGTTCCATTTTGAACTACTTCAAAATCTTGTCAAGGTGAGTACTCATTGAAAAAAACTTATCAAGCGTCTTGATCTATCTCTATAGATCTTGATGCTCAATATGTAAGCAGCTTCACCGAGGTCTTTCTTTGAAAAACTCCTTTCAAATACTCCTTTATGCTTTGCAGAATAATTCTACATTATTTCCGATCAACAATATGTCATTCACATATACTTATCAGAAATGTTGTAGTACTCCCACTCACCTTCTTGTAAATACAGGCTTCACCGTAAGTCTATATAAAACTATATGCTTTGATCAACTTATCAAAAGCGTATATTCCAACTCCGAGACGCTTGCACCAGTCCATAGATGGATCGCTGGAGCTTGCATATTTTGTTAGCACCTTTAGGATTGACAAAACCTTCTGGTTGCATCATATACAACTCTTCTTTAATAAATCCATTAAGGAATGCTGTTTTGTTTATCCATTTGCCAGATTTCATAAAATGCGACAATTACTAACATGATTCGGACAGACTCAAGCATAGATACGAGTGAGAAACTCTCATCGTAGTCAACACCTTGAACTTGTCGAAAACCTTTTGCGACAATTCTAGCTTTGTAGATAGTAACACTACTATCAGCGTCCGTCTTCCTCTTGAAGATCCATTTATTCTCAATTGCTTGCCGATCATCGGGCAAGTCAACCAAAGTCCACACTTTGTTCTCATACATGGATCCCATCTCAGATTTCATGGCCTCAAGCCATTTCACGGAATCTGGGCTCACCATCGCTTATTCATAGTTCGTAGGTTCATCATGGTCTAGTAACATGACTTCCAGAACAGGATTACCGTACCACTCTGGTGCGGATCTTACTCTGGTTGACCTACGAGGTTCAGTAACAACTTGATCTGAAGTATCATGATCATCATCATTAACTTCCTCACTAATTGGTGTAGGTGTCGAAGAAACCGGTTTCTGTGATGAACTATTTTCCAATAAGGGAGCAGGTACAGTTACCTCATCAAGTTCTACTTTCCTCCCACTCACTTCTTTCGAGAGAAACTCCTTCTCTAGAAAGGATCCGTTCTTAGCAACGAATGTCTTGCCTTCGGATCTGTTATAGAAGGTGTACCCAACTGTCTCCTTTGGGTATCCTATGAAGACTTACTTCTCCGATTTGGGTTCGAGCTTATCATGTTGAAACTTTTTCACATAAGCATCGCAGTCCCAAACTTTAAGAAACGACAGCTTAGGTTTCTTGCTAAACCATAGTTCATACGGTGTCGTCTCAATGGATTAGACGGTGCCCTATTAACGTGAATGCAGCTGTCTCTAATGCATAACCCCAAAACGATAGTGGTAAATCGGTAAGAGACATCATAGATTGCACTATATCCAATAAAGTATGGTTATGACGTTCGGACACACCATTATGCTGTGGTGTTCCAGGTGGCATGAGTTTGTGAAACTATTCCACATTGTTTTAATTGAAGACCAAACTCGTAACTCAAATATTCTCCTCCACGATCATATCGTAGAAACTTTTATTTTCTTGTTACGATGATTCTCCACTTCACTCTGAAATTCTTTGAACCTTTTCAAATGTTTCAGACTTGTGTTTCATCAAGTAGATATATCCATATCTGCTCAAATCATCTGTGAAGGTCAGAAAATAACGATACTTGCCGCGAGCCTTAACACTCATCGGACTGCATACATCAGTATGTATTATTTCCAATAAGTCAGTTGCTCGCTCCATTGTTCCGGAGAACTGCGTTTTAGTCATCTTGCCCATGAGGCATGGTTCGCAAGCATCAAGTGATTCCAAAAGCCCATCAGCATGGAGTTTCTTCATGCGCTTTACACCAATATGACCTAAACGGCAGTGCCACAAATAAGTTGCACTATCATTATTAACTTTGCATCTTTTGGCTTCAATATTATGAATATGTGTATCACTACGATTGAGATCCAATGAACCATTTTCATTGGGTGTATAACCATAGAAGGTTTTTATTCATGTAAACATAACAACAATTATTCTCTAACTTAAATGAATAACCGTATTGCAATAAACATGATCAAATCATATTCATGCTCAACACAAACACCAAATAACACTTATTTAGGTTCAACACTAATCCCGAAAATATAGGGAGTGTGCGATGATGATCATATCAATCTTGGAATTACTTCCAACACACATCGTCACCTCGCCCTTAACTAGTTTCTGTTCATTCTACAACTCCCGTTTCGAGTTACTACTCTTAGCAACTGAACCAGTAGCAAATACCGAGGGGTTGCTACGAACACTAGTAAAATACACATCAATAATCTGTATATCAAATATACCTTTGTTCACTTTGCCATCCTTCTTATCCGCCAAATACTTGGGCCAGTTCCGCTTCCAGTGACCAGTCCCTTTACAGTAGAAGCACTTAGTCTCAGGGTTAGGTCCAGACTTGGGCTTCTTCACTTGAGCAGCAACTTGCTTGCCGTTCTTCTTGAAGTTCCCCTTCTTCCCTTTGCCATTTTCCTTGAAACTAGTTGTCTTGTCAACCATCAACACTTTGATGCTCTTTCTTGATTTCTACCTTCGTCGATTTCAGCATCGCAAAGAGCTCGGGAATTACTTTCGTCATCCCTTGCATATTATAGTTCATCACGAAGTTCTAGTAACTTGGTGATGGTGACTAGAGAATTCTGTCAATTACTATCTTATCTGGAAGATTAACTCCCACTTGATTCAAGCAATTGTAGTACCCAGACAATCTGAGCACATGCTCACTGGTTGAGCTATTCTCCTCCATCTTGTAGGCAAAGTACTGTCAGAGGTCTCATACCTCTCGACACGGGCATGAGTATGAAATACCAATTTCAACTCTTGGAACATATTATATGCTCCGTGGCGTTCAAAACCTTTTTGAAGTCCCGATTCTAAGTCGTAAAGCATGGTGCACTTAACTATCAATTAGTCATCATACCGAGCTTTTGTCAAACGTTCATAATGTTTGCATATGCTCCTGCAATAAGTCTGTCACCTAGCGGTGCATCAAGGACATAATTCTTCTATGCAGCAATGAGGATAATCCTCAGATCATGGATCCAATCCGTATCATTGCTACTAATATCTTTCAATACAGTTTTTCTCTAGGAACATATCAAAAATAAAATAGGGGAGCTAAACGCGGGCTATTGATCTACAACATAGATATGCTAATACTACCAGGACTAAGTACATGATAAATTTAAGTTCAATTAATCATATTACTTAAGAACTCCCACTTAGATAGACATCCCTCTAATCCTCTAAGTGATCACGTGATCCAAATCAACTAAACCATGTCCGATCATCACGTGAGATGGAGTAGTTTCAATGGTGAACATCACTATGTTGATCATATCTACTATATGATTCATGCTCGACCTTTCGGTCTCCGTGTTCTGAGGCCATATCTGTTATATGCTAGGCTTGTCAAGTTTAACCTGAGTATTCCACGTGTGCAACTGTTTTGCACCCGTTGTATTTGAACGTAGAGCCTATCACACCCGATCATCACGTGGTGTCTCAGCACGAAGAACTTTCGCAATGGTGCATACTCAGGGAGAACACTTATACTTTGATAATTTAGTGAGGGATCATCTTATAATGCTACCGTCAATCAAAGCAAGATAAGATGCATAAAAGATAAACATCACATGCAATCAATATAAGTGATATGATATGGCCATCATCATCTTGTGCTTGTGATCTCCATCTCCAAAGCACCGTCATGATCACCATCGTCACCGGCACGACACCTTGATCTCCATCGTAGCATCGTTGTCGTCTCGCCAATCTTATGCTTCTACGACTACCGCTACCGCTTAGTGATAAAGTAAAGCATTACAGGGCGATTGCATTGCATACAATAAAGCGACAACCATATGGCTCCTGCCAGTTGCCGATAACTCGGTTACAAAACATGATCATCTCATACAATAAAATTTAGAATCATGTCTTGACCATATCACATCACAACATGCCCTGCAAAAACAAGTTAGACGTCCTCTACTTTGTTGTTGCAAATTTTACGTGGCTGCTACGGGCTTAGCAAGAACCGTTCTTACCTACGCATCAATACCACAATGATAGTTTGTCAAGTTGGTGATGTTTTAATCTTCGCAAGGACCGGGCGTAGCCACACTCGGTTCAACTAAAGTTGGAGAAACTGACACCCGCCAGCCACCTGTGTGCAAAGCACGTCGGTAGAACCAGTCTCGCGTAAGCGTGCGCGTAGTGTCGGTCCGGGGCGCTTCATCCAACAATACCGCCGAACCAAAGTATGACATGCTGGTAAGCAGTATGACTTATATCACCCACAACTCACTTGTGTTCTACTCGTGCATATGACATCTACGCATAAAACTAGGCTCGGATGCCACTGTTGGGGAACGTAGTAATTTCAAAAAAAATCCTACGCACACGCAAGATCATGGTGATGCATAGCAATGAGAGGGGAGAGTGTGTCCACGTACCCTCGTAGACCGAAAGCGGAAGCGTTAGAACAACGCGATTGATGTAGTCGTAAGTCTTCACGATCCGACCGATCAAGTACCGAACGCACGACACCTCCGAGTTCTGCACACGTTCAACTCGATGACGTCCCTCGAACTCCGATCCAGCCGAGCTTTGAGGGAGAGTTCCGTCAGCATGACGGCGTGGTGACGATGATGATGTTCTACCGACGCAGGGCTTCGCCTAAGCACCGCTACGATATGAACGAGGTGGATTATGGTGGAGGGGGGCACCACACACGGCTAAGAGATCCAAGGGATCAATTGTTGTGTCTATGGGGTGCCCCCTGCCCCCGTATATAAAGGAGCAAGGGGAGGCGGCGGCCGGCCAGGGAGAGGCGCGCCAAGGGAGAGTCCTACTCCCACCGGGAGTAGGATTCCCCCCTTCCAAGTAGTAGGAGTATGAGTCAAGGAAAGGGGAGAGAGAAGAGAAGGAAGGAGGGGGCGCAGCCCCTCCCCCTAGTCCAATTCGGACTAGGCCTTAGGGGGCGTGCAGCCTCTCCTCTCTCTTTCCCCTAAAGCCCAATAAGTCCCATATACTCCCTGGCGAATTCCTATAACTCTCCGGTACTCCGAAAAATACCCGAATCACTCGGAACCTTTCCGATGTCCGAATATAGTCGTCCAATATATCGATCTTTACGTCTCAACCATTTTGAGACTCCTCGTCATGTCCCCGATCTCATCCGGGACTCCGAACTACCTTTGGTACATCAAAACACATAAACTCATAATAAAACCGTCATCGAACTTTAAGCGTGCAGACCCTACGGGTTCGAGAACTATGTAAACATGACAGAGACACGTCTCCGGTCAATAACCAATAGCAGAACCTGGATGCTCATATTGGCTCCCACATATTCTACGAAGATCTTTATCGGTCAGACCGCATAACAACATACGTTGTTCCCTTTGTCATCGGTATGTTACTTACCCGAGATTCCATCGTCGGTATCTCAATACCTAGTTCAATCTCGTTACCGGCAAGTCTCTTTACTCGTTCTGTAATACATCATCCCGCAACTAACTCATTAGTTACAATGCTTGCAAGGCTTATAGTGATGTGCATTACCGAGTGGGCCCAGAGATACCTCTCCGACAATCGGAGTGACAAATCCTAATCTCGAAATACGCTAACCCAACAAGTACCTTCGGGGACACCTGTAGAGCACCTTTATAATCACCCAGTTACGTTGTGATGTTTGGTAGCACACAAAGTGTTCCTCCGGTAAACGGGAGTTGCATAATCTCATAGTCATAGTAACATGTATAAGTCATGAAGAAAGCAATAGCAGAATACTAAACGATCGTGTGCTAAGCTAACGGAATGGGTCAAGTCAATCACATCATTCTCCTAATGATGTGATCCCGTTAATCAAATGACAACTCTTTGTCCATGGCTAGGAAACATAACCATCTTTGATCAACGAGCTAGTCAAGTAGAGGCATACTAGTGACACTCTGTTTGTCTATGTATTCACACATGTATTATGTTTTCGGGTAATACAATTCTAGGATGAATAATAAACATTTATCATGAAATAAGGAAATAAATAATAACTTTATTATTGCCTCTAGGGCATATTTCCTTCACAAGACACAAGAAATCTACCAAGAAATTGGCATGTACCCGAAGTGGACTTTCTATCAACCTTGTCACCGGCATAGTCCAAATCAGAGTAGCCAACAAGATCAAAAGATGACCTCTTAGGATACCAAATGCCAAAATTTGGTGTATGAATTAAGTATCTCACTATCCTTTTCACAGCCTTAAGATGACATTCTTTACGGGCCGCTTGATAACGTGCACACATGCACACACTTAGCATAATATCAGGACAGGAGGCACATAGATATAACAATGAACCAATCATAGAGCGGCAAACCTTTTGGTCAACCGGTTTGCCATCCTTAGTCAAGTCAAGATGTCCACTAGTATGCATGGAGGTATTCATACCTTTGCTTTCTTGCATGTTGAACTTCTTGAAAAGATCCTTGGTATACTTTGTTTGATAAACAAAGGTACCTTCCTTAGTTTGCTTGATTTGCAAACCAAGGAAAAAATTGAGTTCACTCATCATAGACATCTCAAACTTCTCTGACATTAGCCTTCCAAACTTTTCACTAAAATGGTGGTTAGTCGAACCAAATATGATATCATCCACATAAATTTGGCACACAAATAATTCATTATTAACCCTAAAAAGTGTAGAATCAATCTTTCCAATTTCAAAGCCTTTATCTATAAGGAACTTGGTTAAACATTTATACCATGCTCTAGGAGCTTGTTTACGACCATAAAGAGCTTTGTGAAGTTTGTAGACATGATTGGGTTTCTTAGGATTGACAAAGCCGGGAGGTTGTTTCACATATACCTCCTCCTAAATTTCTCCATTAAGAAAAGCACTTTTGATATCCATTTGATATAGAGTAATATCATGGTGATTGGCATAAGCAAGTAATATGCTAATGGATTCAAGTCTAGCAACGGGGGCATATGTCTCACCGTAATCCATACCTTCGATTTGAGTGTAGCCTTGAGCGACGAGATGGGCCTTGTTGCGTACAACTTGTCCATCTTCATCTTGCTTATTTTGAAACACCCACTTGGTTCCAATGACATTGTGCTTGTCATCGAGCTTTTCAACCAATGTCCATACTTGGTTTCTCTCAAAGTTATGTTGTTCCTCGTGCATAGCATTTACCCAATCCAGATCATCAAGAGCTTCTTCAACCTTCACTGGTTCAACATTATAAATGAATGAGTAATGTTCACAGAAGTTAGCTAAACGAGATTTAGAACGAGTGATTCTCTTGGTTCGAATGTCATTGTAGATTTGTTCAATGGGATGATCTCTTGCAATTCTTGCTCTAACTCGTGAGAGCTTTTGCTTGGATTGAGGTTGAACATCCTCATCCTTGTCTTCTTCTTCTTGTCCTTCTTCGTCGTTGTTGGCGTTGGTGTTCTCTTGTGGAGGTGGAGAGGGAGGTCGATCAGGTTCATCTTGTTGTACTTCCTCGTTTCCTTCGTCTTGACGTGTTCCACTTGTGGATGCCTCCAAGTCAACTTGTGGTTCACCTTAGTGTGAAGTTGAGACTTCCACTTGAATGGACGAAGTACTCTCCTTCACTTCCATTGGACGAACCTTGCCAATAGACAAGTCTTGAATTGCTTGCAAACGGTCTTTGTCTCCTGCATCAATTGGCAATTGTTCTACTTGCGAGCCATTAGATTAATCAAACTTCACATATACCGTCTCTTCAACCTTTCGGGTGAAATTGTTGTAGACACACTAAGTGTGAGAGTTTGAGCCATAACCGAGTAGGAAACCTTCCTGAGATTTAGGAGAAAATTACGAACGACGATGCTTGTCAAGAATGTAACACTTTGAGCCAAATACTCGAAATTATCCAACTTGGGGTTTGTTACCGGTGAGGAGCTCGTATGTCGTCTTGCCGAGAAACTTGTGAAGATATAGTCTGTTTGTAGCATGGCAAGCTGTCTCAACTGTTTCCTCCCAGAAGTGTCTTGGCGTCGTGTATTCATCAAGCATCGTTCTTGCCATCTCAATCAATGTCTGGTTCTTCCTCTCAACAACTCCATTTCGTTGAGGTGTGTACGTAGCCGAGAACTCGTGTGAAATCCCTTCTTCATCAAGAAAGGTATCCACATTTGTGTTCTTGAACTCTATTCCATTATCACTCCGAACCTTCTTGATCTTCACTTCAAACTGATCTTGGGCCTTCCTAGCGAAGTTCTTGAAGATCTTTTGAACCTGTAATTTATCATCGAGAAAGAGCACCCACGTAAATTGGGAAAAATCATCAACAATGACCAAGCCAAATGAGCTACCACCGAGACTCTTGTATGCATTGGGACCGAATAGATCCATATGAAGTAGCTCAAGCGGTCTTCTCATGGTCATGATGTTATTCACGGGATGGTTTCCTCCAACTTGTTTTCCTGCTTGACACACACTACAAAGTCTATCCTTGTCAAAACTAACATCTTTAACACCAAGGATATGATCACCTTTAATGAGCTTATCAAGATTTCGCATACCCACATGACCTAACCTTCTGTGCCATAACCAACCTTTAGAATATTTAGCAATTAAGCAAGTATGAGGTTGGGCTTTCTTAGTGAAATCAACAATGTATAGGTCACCTCTACGAATATCGGTAAAGATCATTTTATGATTATCTCTAAGAAACACTTGGCAATCTACTTCAGTAAAAAAGACATTGAAAGCGAAGTCAGCTAGTCTAGATACGGAAAGCAGATTATAACCAAGGGATTCAACGAGCATAACACTTTGGATAGAGCTATCATGGGAGAAGGCCACCTTCCCAAGGCCAACTACCTTACCCTTAGAGTTGTCACCAAAAGTGACATACTTTCGGGGACCATTGTTTTCAGCAAGGTCTCGAAACATGTCTTTATCTCAGGTCATATGATCCGTACATCCACTATCAAGAACCCATTCCTTTCCTCCGGCCATGTAACCATGTAGGTTAGCCATAAGACCAAAGTGTCTCATCGACTCATCGAGATCAAAGTCACTATCATCATCATAGTATACATGTTCAACATCGTCATGTGAATGGTCATCACCTAGAGTGAGTGATTCATTAGATTTATGACCATGACAATGTTCATGTTTATGAATTCTAATGTCTTGCGAAATGATGCTACTGATGACTCCGACATCTCATTTAGCACGCATAAGATCACGGAGCTCAAATAGACATTCATCAAATTTAGGGTCACTAGTATCCATATTTTGAAAATCAATGGACTTTTGAAGAATCTCATCTAGATTTTTCAAGGAATATTTTGGAAAGTGCTCTTCAAGATATTTCCATATAGCATAAGCACATTCAAAAGTAGGCAAGCAAACAAGCAAATTTCTAGGCAATCCTCTTATGATAAGATCGATAGTTCTAAGAGCGGGCCATGTCAAGATACTCATCGGGGGTAGGATGCAAAGTATTAATAGGTGGCACATAAGGACTAGTAATATACTTGTTCAAATTATATTCATTGAAAATGTCAAGCATCTCGTTCTTCCAAGTACTATAGAACTCTCCATCAAGCATAGGCACTCTTTGTCTAATACTCCCAATCGTAGACTCGTCAATCTTCCTTCATTGGTGATTAAAGGCGGTGGAGACCAAAGCTCTGATACCAATTGAAAGGATTGAGAAGAGGGGTCTGGGGGGTGATTAAACCGACAACAAGTAAAAGTGGCAGTTTTTAAGTTCTTCAAGTTGAGATAGAGTTTTAGCACAAGTTTAAGCATTCATAATACATTTCAAGCAAGCATGGCAAGAGTATGAGCAGCGGCAAGAGTAAAGCATGCTAATTGCAAGAAAGTAAAGGGATGGGATTGGAGTGTGCAAACGCAATGAAGACACGGAGATTTTTGGCATGGTTCCGATAGGTGGTGCTATCGTACATCCACGTTGATGAAGACTTCAATCCACGAAGGGTAATGGTTGCGCAAGTCCACGGAGAGCTCCAACCATGAAGGGTCCACGAAGAAGCAACCTTGTCTATCCCACCATGGCCATCGACCATGAAGGCCTTGCCTCACTCGGGTAGATCTTCACAAAGTAGGCGATCTCCTTGCCCTTAAAAACTTATTGGTTCAAGTCCACAATCTTGTTGGAGGCTCCCAAGCGACACCTAACCAATCTAGGAGACACCACTATCCAAAAGGTAATGGATGGTGTGATGATGATGAACTCCTTGCTCTTGTGCTTCAAATGACAGTCTCCCCAACACTCAACTCTCTCTCACAGATTTGGATTGGGTGGAAAGATGATTTGAGTGGAAAGCAACTTGGGAAGGCTAGAGATCAAGATTCTTGTGGCAGAATTGGAATATCTTGGTCTCAACACATGAGTAGGTGGTTCTTTCTAAGAAAATGATTAGTGGAAGTTTAGGCACGTTCTGATGGCTCTCTCACAAATGGAGAAGGGGGTGGAGGGACATATATAGCCTCCACATAAAATCCAACCGTTACACACATTTGAGTCAACTCGGTCAGACCGAATAAAGGAACTCGGTGAGACCGACGCAGTTCAAAATGTGAACATTAGGAATCTCGGTGGGACCGATGTGCTAGGGCTAGGGCAAAACCTCATCTCAGTGACGTCGAATGCATGAACTCGGTGAGATCGATTTCAGCAAAGAGCAACCAGAGAGTTGGTCAGGCAAACTCGGTGGGACCGATCGCTCATTTCGGTGAGACCGAAATGTTACGAAAGGGAAACAGAGAGTTTGTAGGGCCATCTTGGTGAGACCGAGATCCGTATCGGTGTGACCGAACTGTCTAGGGTTTCTGGCAGTGGCTATGTCTGAACTCGGTGGGGCCGAGTTTGACTTAGTGTTTTGGACATATTTGGATATGAGAAAGTGGCTAAGGGTTTTAGGAGCAATATCACTAAGTACTTTGAGCAAGTAGACCATTAAGCAACACCTCATCCCCTTTTAATAGTATTGGCTTTCCTATGGACTCAATGTGATCTTGGATCACTAAAATAGAAATGAAGAGTCTTGAGCTTTGCCAATCTTTGTCCTTAGCATTTTGAGGGCATTCCACACCTCTTGTCCATGCCACGCCATTTGTTGAACTTGTCTGAAATACACTAGGTAAAGGCATTAGTCCAACAAGAGATATGTTGGCTTAATTACCAACATCACCCAGGGAGCACTTGTGCTTTCACTTTGTAAGCTAGGGAAAGTTCACTTGTTTCAGTAAGTTAGATTCGGTTGTACTTATTTTTGGATGCTATTGTGTTTTGGCACCATATATGCTAGATAAATATTTGGATTCTAACCAGAACAATGTAAATGTGGCTAATTGACTAGCTAGTTTGGTATATTGAGTATTTGAACTCAATTGGCGTCAGGATTCACTGCATTCCTGATTATCTACCACAAGTTGTTAGCTCACCTGATTTGATTGACAGATAGGGTGGCAAGTTCTAAATATTAAGTTTGATGTAATGCTAAGTGCGTTGCTCTGTCCAAAGTTGGAAGATTAGCATGCTGGGAACTTATCGAAACTAGTCCTTCTAAGAATTAAGATGTATCTCGTTCTGCTGGTGGCAAACAATCCCAGTTATCTCGTCTTTCAGAATGGGGTGATTATCACACATCTAAATATTGGGGTAATGCATGCTCTGTGCAAAGTTGGAAGATTAGCGTGCTGGGAACTTACCAAACTAGTCAAGATTTAATATGTATCTTGTTTAGCATATAGCTTTACATGTCTCCTTTATAAATTCTAGGATTTGTCATGGTATTAAGTGTTGCTGACTTGATGCACGCGTTATGCTTCCAGGTGCAGTGCACGACAGTGACGGTTTGGTGCCATTGAGATTGATGATGAATGACGATGTCGCAAGGTGCCGAGGAGAGAAGTACCTCTTAGATTCGAGATTTGCAAGCACCAGATGAAATGGCAACGTGAGCTGGACCAGCGGGCGTGTTAATCTGTGCATTGTTTCTTGTCTGGTTGTTTTCTGTCGAATTGCTAATTATTGATATGGGTGCTTCATGTAGTGTTGTGTACACATAAAAATAAAATGTCATGGCTTTAGATTGCCGCTCTCTTTGTCGGCTGGCTCATGGTGTTGCCCAAGTGTTGTCCTCATATGAACTAGCTAGCTAGCTAGCTAGTTAGTGTTGGAAGGAAATTCAAGTATCCATCCTTGTTCTATCTATGTGGTGTCCCCAACCAAGCAATGCAATGCAATGCAATGCAATGAATTGTTCGTCGAAAGGATTGAATGGTTGTTGCTGTTGCAAAGTTCAAGTTACGCATTTTGTTTGTTGATGAATCTCTCAGATGGGAACTTGAAATTATGGGTTGTATCTATAAGAGGTTGGGTGGGTCAACCGGTATGGGACGGGCCACTGTATTTCAAACTGAGTGCATAATATATTGCGGCTGGCTCATGCTAGGCACGTTTGAGAATATGGTGTGTGGTTTTGAGAGAAAATCTGAAGGAAGTAGATCACCCTGTGTCGGTGTCAAAATCAGCGGATCTCGGGTAGGGGGTCCCGAACTGTGCGTCTAGGCGGATGGTAACAGAAGACAAGGGACACGATGTTTTTACCCAGGTTCGGGCCCTCTCGATGGAGGTAAAACCCTACTCCTGCTTGATTGATCTTAATGATATGAGTATTACAAGAGTGGATCTACCAGGAGATCGAAGAGGCTAAACCCTAGAAGCTAGCCTATAGT
This sequence comes from Triticum urartu, assembly GCF_056163025.1. Taxonomy (NCBI): domain Eukaryota; kingdom Viridiplantae; phylum Streptophyta; class Magnoliopsida; order Poales; family Poaceae; genus Triticum; species Triticum urartu. The sequence continues at coordinate 49,906,441 of NC_141877.1, read as the reverse complement.
ATGATTGTTGTTCTTGGTCCTACGGACTAAACCCTTCGGTTTATATAGACACCGAAGGGGGCTAGGGTTACACAGAGTCGGTTACAAGGAAGGAGATCTACATATCTGTATTGCCAAGCTTGCCTTCCACGCCTAGGAGAGTCCCATCCGGACACGGGACGAAGTCTTCAATCTTGTATCTTCATAGTCCAACAGCCTGGCCAAAGGATATAGTCCGGCTGTCCGGATACCCCCTAATCCAGGATTCCCTCACCCTGCATCAATAATTATTGGGGAAAACGAAACTAGTGTGTACACACGATGTTCCCATACTCAATCCTCATACGATGCAACCAACTATAGTGTTTGGTGCGCCGCATCTTGAATCTGCTCCGGGACGATTTGATCTTTTGTGTCTGTCGAGCAATGGTCGTGCAGGAAGTATCGTCCCTCTAGCAGGACTCTTGGGAAAATTGACTTGATTGATTGCATCAGGCTAGTTATGTCCAATTTACAATCCGTTGGACACCGGCCGGCGATGAGCCAAAGAAATGAACAACCTTGTGTAGTACCCAAGTAAGAGTATCAATAGTCTTTCCTGCCATTTAGCTGCAGAAATTGGGCTAGCTCCCGTCATTGACCTTCCTTGAAGAATGGCAATAATCTACTAGTAAACAGGCCCATGAATGAGTGCCTAGGGATTCCCTTTGGGCAGCCGCGTAAGGGTTAGGCTGGCGCCACCTCATCAATCCGCGGCCTCCTCGTTGTCTTTCTTCGTCATGACTTCTAAAGCCACCGCCACCGACCATCTTTATATATATTATAGAGTGACAGACATCTACGTGCAGGGTATGCGTGCGACTTATGACTTCGGCGACGGCCGGCGAGAGGTGGTTATATTCCTCACCCCGTTGATTAGCCGGTCGTCGGTGAGTGATGTGTTAACCTAACGAACCATGTGCAATCTTGCAGGTCCTGGGTGTCTTGTCTTGGAAGAAGCAGTCAGTCTGTTGTGGAAGATATATGCCGTTTTTTTGGAGGAGTGCGGCTTGAGGAGGATGTCGGAGATGCCGCGAGGCAGGGCAGAGCGAGGTGAGGAGGAAGACGTGCGTATGGCCACCAAGGTGGGCGGCCAAGGACTGAGATCCCCGTCCCGTCTCGGCCCGGCCGGCGGCGAACTGGAGGTTGGGAGGTGGAGAAATTGATAATTTCGGTGGATCGGATGTGGAGTGCCAGCCGGGGAGGAAGAAGACTCTTGCAGGTTGACTAGTGGCTGGGGCGCGCCTCCTGAGACGTCATTCTGCGCACTAAACATGCTGAAGGATTTGTTAACATTTATGGATGACACTGTGTGTGGCTTAGCGAGAAGAGTAGCATTGCAGGTGAGCAATAATGACATGTTAGTGGTTAAAAATACAAGGCATGATAAAAAGCTGCAGGATAAGTCGGTTTCAGCATGGAGTATAGTGTTGTAAATTTGTGATGGATAGTGACCGCCTAACCGGAGTACCAGTACGGCTTTACCAAATGACATCTACTCCCTCCGTTCCTAAATATAGGTCTTTTTAGAGATTTCAACAAGTAACTACATACGGAGCAAAATAAGTGAATCTATATTCTAAAATATGTCTATATACATCCGTATGTGGTTGTCCATTTGAAATCACTAAAAAAACTTGTATTTAGGAACGAAGGGAGTATGTTAAAGGACATGGGAATATTCATACATACAGAAGACTTGATTGAACTATGCTTTTTATCATCCTTAAAAGTCGTCACTTTTTTCAGAAAGCTCGCAAAGGTTTTTCACTCGGTATACATCAAGTTTATGTGCAACATCCAAGTTTCCGATGAAGCCTGATAAGTAAATCTAGGGACTAGGTCATATGAAGAAATATGTTTCACTTGCTCCCTAAAAAATGGAGCAGAAAATTACATAACTTGCATGAAGAGACCAATGCATAGAACAAGCAGTTCTAGTCCAATTTGAAGCCGGTGAGTTTTTGGCCAAAGCCACAATGAAAATAATCTAATATCTCTAAATAAAACTCAAATTGGTACCAAATCGTCCAGATCTCAGGAATGGATCTACATCATCAGTCACGCCAGCTTGCTGCTGGTCCTAAAATTGTAAGCAAGCAAAGCTTAGTGATAGTTACAAGATCAACAAAGAAATTCAAATAGAACTGATCAACTTTTGGCATCATCAAGTGAGGATTATAAAGAACAAATCGCTCATGTAAGATCACTCAAACCCGTATAGGCAGAGTCTTACAACAGATAGCCATCGCAAAGTTTATGGATAAAAGAAGACATGCCTTGCATTGGGACTTACAGTATCATAAGTGCCCCACACGTCATCAGGACATAAAAATCTCTCAAACCAACACATTGTTGCCGTGGAATTGATGTGAAAACCTGAAACATTGCAATCAACATCTTTTTCATTATCCTAAATCACTAGGTCATTTTTGCTGACCGTTTGATGGGATACGAGTTTCCAGTTCAGAAATTTATGTAATTTTTTTACAGAAAACTATCCAGTTTTCTCGTCGTACGTGACATCGATCAGTATCATCAACACAAGTTAATTGAATTTCACATAGGTTGCAAACTTACCATTTATGGTCTATAGATGGCAGCTGCTTGCGCAGACGGTACGACACAAGGATCGCCACTAACAATATCCATCTGAGTACAAACAGACAACAACCGCATCATTATCTCATACATCGATGCCAAATAGATTGGCAAGCAAAATAGGTCACAAATAAGTATACATGTAATTTTCTTTAAACTAAAACAACTACTTCCAGTTCTAAAGCTTGGTCAATCACTGCGGCTCCAGCTATGTCTAAACATTTGTGGCTTCAGTGTAATGCAAGTGTAATGTATGAGTTCATACTGGCACTTGCAATATAGATGACAAAACCCAAGGGGAAACTATCTATATACTGCTCTGTTTTGTCAAAGGGAAATAAGAGTGAAATCTTAGTTTTGAGAAAGCTAACAATGACGGATTGCGAGATAATTACCCAATCAAATGCGTTGAAGCTCTATCGGTGCCTGTGGCAGCAACTCAAGAGTCAGCGCAGAATACATTCCGACCTCCAATGAGAATAGCACCCTGATTGGACAAAATGCAATATTAGTTTAGCCTGTATCGCTTGATATTTACAAAATGGATGTCTGGAATAGTAGAATAAATGTATTCCATTTAGCTCAACATCATGGCGGCATGCCACTTGAACTTCTCTGGCAATTAGCATGATCACCTGAGAAGGTCAGAAGGCTCCGTGTGAAAAATTCCGGACAACGATGAACAATATTTATGCATATTTAAGAAATACTACCTTAGGGTCAACATTATGCAGTGCCCCCAATCTTCAGAAGTACACTTTTGCATTTTGGATTCCAGAGAGGGAGTCAATCTGGAATAAGGAACCATGGCAGTAGTGTCACCAATGCCGGAAGAAGGGTACCTACAAGGATAAACATCAGCTCGTCTCTAGACTCTCCGACCATTAGATCCCCAGATTAATGACAACAAAGATGTACAAAGGGGCCACCTCTGGTTGTTGTGTTGCTGCTGTTGTCGCGGTTTTATGAGTGAGTGAGAGAGAGAGAGAGAGAGAGAGTATGCATCTATTAGTTAGTAACCTAATTTTTACCTTAACACATCATTATTAACTCTTGGGTCCATCAAGAAAAGGTTGCGTACATGTCCTGCAGGGCTGGAGGTAAACTTCTACCATTAGTCACAGAAATTGTAAAAGATGCTTGCTGCAAACAAATCATTCAAATGAACTCTTTTTTGAGAGAATTGCCACTATACCATTAGTAAAAACCGGGAGTTCCAAAATAGCACTCAAAAAACCGAGGTTGCCAAAATACCACTACAATTTTCGTTTTTGAAGCCAAAACAACACTACCGTGAGATGTCAAACTATTTCTGTTAGTCAAACTGTTAAGTGCTTGTCAGATTTCTGGAAATTCCAAAATTGCCCCTCCTCATCTAAACCTAGGCCAGCCACCCGATCCCATTCTTCTTCTCAATGCCGTCCAGTCCCATCCATGGCGGCGCGCCACACCACCCCTGCGCCACGCCTGCGCTGCCTCCCAGCCGACCCCCTCCCGACCACCGCGACCTGCTCCGCCGGCGCACCCTGCTCCGCCAGACCTCCGACGCGTCCTGCTCCGTCGACGCGCCGCTGCTTCTGCTGCACGGAAGCGCCGACGCGGCGCTGCTCCGACTGCACCGACGCACCCACGAAGTCGACGGCGACCGCGGCTTGCTCTGCCGACGCGCCGCTGCTTCGGCTGCGCGGACGCGCCGACGCGGCGAGTTAATCAAAATTCAAGAACATTAGTTGCTTCTTTTGCTTTCCCGCAAAAAAAAAAGTTGCTTCTTTTGCTCTGTTTGTTTCAGAACCTGCAACCTGCAACCTGCCTGCAGAGAGCACCACCTCCTCTCTGAACTTCTACAAGACGCGCAGTTACAGCTCAACGTGGAGTCAGAATACTGGAGGTTTTCAATTGACAGTCATTTATATGTGCTTTGCTATATGAACTAGGAGAATAAAGAATTACACCGAAGGTGAACGGGCAGAAAACATAAATGCAAAAGGTGTGGAGCATTAGGTCTAGAAGCTGCTGAAACGAGAGGAAATGAGAGAGTTGTGTTGTATGAAGAGGTAAGGGCATATCAGTCTTTTTGTGTGGATGTTAGTCTCAGTTGGTGCATAGTGGTATTTTGGCATGAAAAGCTAGATTGCAGTGCTATTTTGGCACTTTGGTTTTTCATAGTGGTATTTTGGCACTTGTGGTTTTCACTAGTGGTAGTTTGGCTATTGGCTCCTATTTTTTTGCTATTACCTATCAGTTTAAACAACTTCAGTGGCACAACAGACATGCCATGAGATTGATTACTAATCGGTCCTAACTTTGAGTCCATTCAGGAAAGGTTGCATAGATGTGGAAACACGAACTGGAAATCATGGAGAGGAGGAGAAGAAACACAAGATCAACAACCCATTAGCTCATGGACATTTTATCAAACACAACATGCACAAGGTAGGGTCGTAGGGATGACTCCAATCACCTGAATACCCAAGGGATCGGAAGTAGTATCAGTAGGTGGGAGCAGCCGAGCAGCGGCGCCGCAGGCCATGGGACGGCAGGAGTGGGGAGCAGGTCTTGTGTGCCTTCTATCTTTCCCCAACAAAATACACAGGGTGACTTCCCAAGAATGTCCAAACCACCGGACTTGTGTGATTCAAACGCATATATAGTGTTACTAAGGCACGTCAATATATCAAATTATCCCAGGAACTGTTGAATTATGCATGTGTCTACATCTGCGTGCAGGCTCAAATATATACAGCTAACCATGCACAGGTCGTGCATAGAGACACACAAGCAAATGATTATGAAGCCTTAAACAGCGACATTAGAACTTTAGAACACCTAATAAGATCTAGTAAAACTGAATCTGCCATCTCTAACTATATAGATACAATGCACAATATATGTCAAGTATCAGCATCAATATCCACATTATGATCCTATCATGCGCAAATTGTCTGAACATGAATAGAATCCATGGTCTGAGCATGAAAATAGTTTGCCAATCGCTAGAAGCATCCTGCAATTTATTAGTGTGAATGCGGACTTACTGGATGGTAGAACAGTTTGTCTAACTCACATCTAGATGTTTTTTAAGGATGTCACATCTAACCTCCCAGCAATAAGGAACCAAAAAAAACTGAGACAAAAATAGAATAAACCACAAACAAGTGGACATCAGGTTAGATGTGACATAACTATGTCACATCTAGATGTGTCCTAAACAGACCCATGATATTCTGAACTGAAAGATATATGATTGTGTCCAATGCAGGGACAAGCAAATTAAATAGTACACATACTGTACGAAGAGCACTCACCGGCAAGGCAGCGTCTTTCCCCTTCTTTTTATCTCTCAGTACCCGGCAACAAGGCCGGCCCTCCTCTTGCCCTTGCTGAGGTCCACAGTTTCTGAGATCTCGGAGTGTTTCCTGTCACTAATCTTCCAGTTGGCACCCCTGCGGACGAGTACCTTGGCGGCCTTCCACCCGTCGATGCCGCTGTCGATGACGGTGACCTACGTCCTGGAGTGCCTCTCCCCGTGGTCAGCACCAACATCCCTGTCGGCCCGGCGGCGCTTCCTGGCCTTGGCCTTGTCTTTCTCGTCCTTGTTGGCGGACTTAACGTTAGGGCGAGGACGCGGTTGATACTGCTTGTGGAAGGGCTTGAGGGGGCGGTTTGATCACGGTGCGGAGGGACGGAAGTGGAGACTCTAGGCGCTGCGCGACAGGGCACGTCGGCGACCTCAGCCATGGTGGTGGGTGGTAGTGTGGCCCTAGGCGGATTGATTGGAGGATCTCTCGGGAGACGAGGTGAGAGGTTAGTTGCCCCAAGCTGAGACGAGCCGCCGGAGGCTGCCAGAGCCTCGTCGGCAATGAAGAGGACACCGCGCCCGAAACCCTAGCCAGGGCTGAGGGTCGGGACCAAGCGTGGGAGGCCTCTAGCGACGGATTTGGACGGATGGGAGGAAGGAGCGGGGCGAGGGGAAGTCATTGGTGTGCCACCCGCCACCAGGACTCGCCGGAATCGGCTGGCGTGGGTGGTGGCGGCGGTGAGGGGTCGCAGGGGGAGAGATAGCTTGCGAGAGAGGAGAGGAGAGGAGGCTTGCATGTGAGCGATGGAAAAAGCAGGGATCGATGGGTCATCACATTTAACTTTTCTATCTCGGCACAGTAGAATCGACGTGGCATTGGCGAGGAGGCGCCCCTACCAAGAAAAAGAGACTCTTGGTTTCCTTGGTTGGTTTGGTTTGGTTTGGTTGGATCGAAAAAAAGGAGTTCCTTGGTTGGTTTGTTGGTTCGTTGAACGGCCGCCTTCCTTTTGGTTTTGCAATGGTCAATGGATGGAAGTGGAACGCGCACGCATGCATGTTTGCTTTCTTGGCTTCGCCGCGCGGAACAAACGCATGCATGCATGTTTGGCGTGAATGCTTGGCGCGGAACACCGACCTCCATCCATCATCTTCCTCTGCTCCATCCAGGAGCGTGCTTTACTTTGGACGGGAGAGTTGGATAGAGAAGCCGCCCGACAGATTCGCCGTCACCGAGCTCGCCTATACAAGCCGTGGAGTTCCAAACCGATTTCAAAATCTACGATACTGACAACCTTGCTTGCTAGTACTATTTCACTATATTATGGAAACCCCAAACTTTGGGATGTTACAGTCGGTTCAAAAGTATCTGCTCGTGATGACTGACGACTCAGGCTCACTCTAGGTCCTGCAAAAATTATACTCCTACATCCAAGAGGAAACTACATTTTGCTCCATTGAAAAGAAACATTACAGTAATCCAAATAAAAATAATAGTTTCTAGATATCCAAGAAGAACATAGGTAAATAAAAAAATGAATTCATCTTTCCTTGAAACGGCAGTATTTACATGATTGTAACTAGCATAAATATAAATTCATAATATAGTGTAAAAGGCAGCTCCAGGAATGAATGAATCTGTTGGGCATCATCAGTTTGGATGGATGGTCAGATGAGATCGTGTTGAGCATACCTTGGTTTAGTCCAGCAGTGCGTGTTCTGTGATGTAAACATAGTGCTTCCACTGAAAGAAACATAGATATTGAATGCAACAGTGCTCTCCACCGCTCTGCTTCCCCTCAAAGAAAACAGAGGCTGATGGCAATGCACCAGTGCATGTCAGCAATGAATCACTGATAGAACAAGCATCAGCATCATCGCCCAAATCATCATATTTCAAGAATCACACCTTCAAAGAACAAGTCGTCTAATAACTAATGTTGTCTCTAGTGGGAAGTTTTTACATCGCCATCAGAGGCAGCCAGACAGCATCAAAGCAAAAGTGACCATTACTCCAGTAGTGATTCAGGCATGGTCCCTATTACATTTTCCAGTTGGGAGGGAACGTGTTGGCCTTGAGGGAGGTACATACAGGGAGTGCTCGGCATCTGTCGCATAACAATCCGACCAAGCAATCCGTCAGGCGCAGTTCTCCTCTTTTCTTTTCTTCTCCATCCAACGTCCAAAATCGCCGGTCCAGCAGTGAGTGATTTGTGCTTGCACTTGCACAGCTTTTTTTTGTCCAGGAGTGAGCATACCTAACCTACCTCATCACAACATCCCAAACATAGTGCAAGTCTCTCCATTGCATTGCTTCGCCTGAAAACAGAAACATATTCCAAATCACCCATAAACATGACGCTCGAGTAATGATGTTAATGCAGCAGTGCATGCCAGGCCCATATGAATGGCTGACACAAAACACGCATCAGCATCGTGTAAATCATACATAATTCAGAGTCAGGGCTAACTCACACTAGGGATGTCCAGAAATCACAACTTCAACAAAAAGAAAAATGATCATGCATGTACAGATGTTAATTCAGGCTTGTCGCAAAGCAAGCAGGTTTTATAATCAACATGTTACCTATTAACTAACTTGTCTATAGTGAGAAGTTTATTATGAAACAACATCCAGAGGAAGGAAGATATGGATTTCATGGGGAATGGCTATCTCCCAAACCTTTGGACAGACTTTACCAAAAGATATACTCCCCAGCTTTTCATCACCGAAACTGACAGCAATCACTCATATGTGCTTCAAAATACGCCAGAATGATAGTCATCTTTTTGGGTATAGGGCAAAGGTATAACATTTGACTTTGCAGAATCTCCGAGCTCCGACCTTCCTCTCACATGGGGTGGGAAAACAGCAAGCATCCAGGAGAATTTATTTTCTGGGTACTGGATCACTACTACTATGGGGGTAACAGGAAATCTTGGTGACCTCTGTCTTGTCCTCCAAATTATTTTCCCTAGATCCAGGTTCATAAAATGCTTCTCCAAAAACATCTACATTTGTTCTTCTTGATAACCACTAGAAAAGGTTTCTAAATGACAGGGAAGGCAATAGCTACAATATACGATACAATGCACAGAGAAATATAAAATGACTAGTTTGGAAACTTGCACATTGCTGCAATGCTGACCACTCTTGACTCTCACACCAGAATTTACAGACCATCCATTCCATGAAGAGGCAATCTACCCGTATGTTGGATTTTTTTTTCTGATTCAGCGTATAGGCAAATTACATGATGAGACAATTAAAAGAAAGACAGACATACTATGGTCACTGACGGTAAGATGCTCGAGTAAAGATGTTAATGCAACAGTGCATGCCAGGACCATATGAATGACTGGTGGAAAACACGCATCAGCATCGTGTAAACCATAAATAATTCAAAGTCATGGCTAACTCAGATTAGGGATGTCTACAAATCACACATTCAAATAAAGCATTCAGGCTCATTGAAAAGCAAGCAGGTTTTGCCATCAACTTGTTGTCTAATAACTAACTTGTCTCTATTGACAAGCTTATGATGAAACAACAGCCAAAAGAAGGAACATATGGATTTTATAAGGAATGAATGGCTAACTCCCAAAGCTTTGGACATACTTGACCAAAAGATATTTATCATGTGAAGAAAAAGTATACCCACTGTCCATGCACTCAAACCTCTCCCCAGCTTACCATCGCTGAAATTGACATCATTCATCAAATCCGAGCTCCGACCTTTTCTCTCCCTAGGGGTGTGGGGCAGCCGAGGAGAACAGCAAGCACCCAGGTGAAGACTAATTCCTGGGTACTGGATTACTACCGCTGTTACCAGAAATCTTGGTGACCTCTGTCCTGTCATCCAATCTTTTTTCCTAAATCCTGGTTTATAAAATGCCTTCCCAAAATTATCTACATTTGGTTTTCTTGATAATCGTTAGAAAATGGTTTTAGATGACAGGGAAGGCATGACATTACTGTACACAACACTATGCACAGAGAAATATATGATGATAGAACGACTAGCTGAGAAAATTGCTCATTGCTGCAACACATATCAATGTTGACTCTCAGACCTGAATTTACAGACCATCCATTGCATGAAGAGACAATTTACCCATATGTTGGATTTTTCTGATTCGTCATACATGCAAACTAGTACATGACGAGACAATTAAAAACAAGACACATACTACAATCTCTGTAGAGGTGCCTGTATATGCAAAAGAATGTCACTTTAGGTCTAATTAAGGAAGATGCGTACCGTATCCAGAGTGTTATTTCCTCTGGTTCGAGGCAAGCATGGCAATGAGCTCGTTCAAAACAGAGGGATAGGTCGTGACAATATGCCCCCAGCCATTACTCGTCATGAGTGTCTGCAAACACGGGGGAGATTGGACTTGGATAAACTTCAAGCACGCCTCCTTCAATCCACGGCAGTGGTGCTGCTCGGCTAGAGCAAGGGTGGACGCCACAGAGCTCACACCTATGTGCTGAGACAGCTGCTTTACACAGATGAACTTGAGACGCTGGAGATCGTACTGGTCTGCCGCTACAAACAAACCTTGCAGCCATTGCAGCAGCCCCACTTCAACCTCTGCCGCTTCCCCATCTTGTCCTTGGCCCACAGCTTCCGACATTTCATCTTCTTGTCCTTGTCCCGTATCTTTGCACAGTTCACTCAACTTAATGTTGTCCTCGTACATGTCAGGGAAGGAGTCTGTGTAGATGAAGCTAAGCAGAGCGGTGAACACCTTTGGTTCCATGTCTTTGATCTGTATGACACTGTTGGACGCGTCCTTCATGGGGCCAAAGAGTTGTGCCATGAACACCATGGATCGGGCAGCGAGCACACACCGGTGTGCGGTGAAGGCCTCGCCACCGACCTGGAATGCCACATCGGCGCCCACCTTTTTTTGAAGGAGACTGTTGAAATGTTGGTGTGTGTCCGGCAGGAGCGCCTTGGTGCCGCCGTGGCCACCGGCATCATCATCATCATCAACCCTGCTGCTGCGGACGACCACGACGTCGCACCGGATGGTGAGACAATCGCACTTGAGATCCGCTGAGTGTTCAAGGGCGTCTCTTCTGAGAAACCTGTCATTGCCCCAGATTGAGGTAGTGCTGGAGAAGTTGCGGGTTTCACTGGTTGCACGAATGCATCTGCTTCTCCACCTGGTCGACGAGGCTGAAACTGAACCTGACCTCCACGGGCGCTTCGTCGTCGTCATCGGCGTCGTAGAGAAGGTTCAGAAAGAGCGAAATGAAGTCGGCGCGGCCCGGGTTTTCGCCGTTAGGGTAGTACTCGATTAACCAATCATGGCCTCCTACATTGAAAGAGTTGGCGGTGATGCTCTGACCGGTGGGAATCAGCTCCTTGGTGCGCGAGTGGCCATTGACCATGAGCAGGTGGTAGCCGCTGTCCCCGTGGGCGCACCGCTTGTAGCCGTGGGCGATAGACGCGCCGGTGAAGGCCGACATGGCGGACCTGGCCTGTCGAAAATCGACCTACTCAGTCACCATTCACCATTCCTAACTTTCAGAGTTCATTTAAAAAAAGAGTTTCAGAGTTTGGAGTTGGGATGGATGGGGCGAACCTGGGCTTGCACCGGCGGCCGCACGGAGTCGCCGACGAAGGCACGTAGTAATCCATTTCCTTTTGCTTTTTCTTTGAGAGAATCCATTTCCTTTTGCTAAGTAGTAATACTCCCTCTGTTTTGACCAAGTTTAAAGAAACAAAATATCAACATCCACAATGTCGAAATTAGTATCATTAGATTCATCATTAAGTGCAGTTTTATATTGTATTTATATGGCATTTTAGATGTTTATAGTTTATTCCATAAATTTCGTCAAACATAGATCTGTTTGGCTTTTCGAAAATGAAATATGCACGATATTTTGGAATAGAGAGAGTACTATTTTCCGCAGTAGCAGTACTATTTATGTACTCCCTCATATCCATATTAATTGACGCTGCTTTAGTATGAATATGAATCGGAGGGAGTACCTTTTTTTGAGCAATACTATTTATGTACTTCGATGCGGGGCAGCGCTTATTGCGAGCGTTAAGGGAGACTCAGCCCATGGAGCGCTTGCATGAGCCATGCCCAGCAGTGCTTGAGCGTTATGTCCTCTATGAGAAACCTAGCGTGGGTTGCTATGCTCGTATACATGGCGCACTGACGCAAGATAGTAAGATTTTTATTTTCATTTTATGTTTCTCATTTCGTTTTCTTTTAATATTTATTAAGTTTATTTTTATTTTTCATGTTCCCCTATTTCCTTTTACTTTTTGCTTAAAAAATATTCACATATTTTTAAAATAAAATATAAAACGTGTGAAAATAGACAATGATTTTTTTTAAATAATAGGAAAACATTTTAGCATGTGATGGACATTTGTAATACCCGATGAACGTCTTTTTAAATACATGATGTACATGTGTTTTAAAATACACAACGACCATTGAAAATAAACACATGATGAAATTTTCTAAAATGTGCGCTGAAATTTTTTAAATACCATGATGAAAAAATAATACATGAAGAACATTTTTAATACACGGCATATATTTTGTTAATACATGATGACTATTTTTAATAAATTGTAAAAAATACACGACGAACATTTTTTAATACACGATGAATATTTGTTAATTCAAAAAATGAACATTTTTAATAAACCACATTTTTTATATATGGCAATATTTTTTTAATATACAATGACTATTTTAAAAATAGAAAACAATGAACAATTTACAAAATTTTTAGAATTTTTAATAAAGAGCACACATTCTTTAATACACTTTTTAATGAATATTCTTTAATACATGATGACCATATTTAATAAACCACATTTTTTATACACGACGAATCTTGGATGGGTCGTGTCGTGCCGTGCTGGCCCATCTGGCCAAGTTTGGTGACAACTGTATATCTTAGGAAGTGGCAGTGTAGGTTGTGTACTAGGAGTCAGTTCTCAACTATTTGTAAGATGGACTATGTAACCAACAACCTCCCAGAGTGCTTCAAGAATTGGATTAAGCACCAAAAGTCTTTGAACTTGGATGACCTCATGGACAAGATTAGGGAGTGGCTTATGATCATGTGGAATCGAAGGAGAAAAGTAGAAAGGAAGTTAGTTGGCTTAATTCTGCAACACATAATTAAGAAATTAATGCAAAGAGCAGAGAGCTAAACTTGAAGGTGGTAGGAAGCTTGGAACAAGTTGTTGAAGTTACTCAAGTGGGAGAAAGCAGTCTTATATATTATTTCATTTCGAGAATCACATCATACACCTCCTTCTCCGTAAAGGGAGCAGTCAACACCACATTCTCTTCCGGACAAAGCTGTGGGATATCACCCCTCATGTCTTCCTCTAAACGCACAAAGTTAGATGGGGGACCCAAATAATCTTTTATAGAAATTTGTGATATATGACACCAAGTTCTCTTGACCGACAATGTTCCCTTCATCTTGTGCAAGCTGAATAGTTTCCTTCTTCCCATGCTTGCCATTCGCAATCAAGTGGAAGAATTGTGTTTTACTTTCCCCTCCTTAACTTACCTCACTTTAGCACGTCATGGCCAGTTAATCTCTCCCCCTCTTAGAAAGCTTCTCCTCAGCCTCATTTAGTAGTGTATTCTGCTGAGCTAAGAGGAGTCTCCTTCGCTCTAATAATATCATGCTCATCAAACAAACGTAGTAGCCTATCTCTTTCGTCCTTGTGTAATCCACTCGCATTCTTATCCCAACCCCACAAGAATTGTCTAAGATGCTGGATTTTGAATTGTCATCTTTCAATATTAGTGTTGCCTCTAGTCTCTTTTGCCCATTCAGCCTCTACCATCTCTAGAAAACCTTCTCTCTCGAACCACGATAGTTAAAAAGAAACTATTAGTTTGTTCCCTAGGTGAGCTGCCTCACTAGAGTCCATCGACATAGGAGTATGACCCAACTAAGGATGGCAATGAGTCGGGTTTGGATCAGGTTGAACAATACCAAATCCATATTCATATCCATGAAGGCAGTCCCAGCCCATCCATGAAAAAATCCATGGGCGAAAAATTGTGACCATGTCCAAATCCGATGGATATCCATACCTATTGGATATCCATCAGGTCCTCTCAAGACCTATACATAAGACATAACTCATTGCACAATGCGCACTCTGCATTGGCGTGCTCACTCCCTGCCGTGCAGTATAGCCCTTCCATTGTCCCACTGCTGCGGCCATGCATCAATGCGTGTGTGGAAAAGCGAAGACGGAGGGGTCAAGGAGATATGGAGCTGGGTTGTCGCAGGCCAGTAGTGGCTACTACAACGATCCACCTTACGTGGGGGTAGCGGCTGGCAGCGACAGCCTCCTCTAGGGCTATGACAGGAGTAACTCAAGGAGATGGCACCGATTCTCAACGGCAAGTCATTTAATTAGTGTAGATAATAGGATGAGAAGGTGCGTTGGAGTATGTTACGGTGGGGATTGTGTAATTTCTTTTGGATGTTTTAGATAAAGGATAAAATTATAGTGGGACATATGACTATGGGTAGGGGTAGCAGAATATTGCTCGTTAAGTCAGACGATCGGGTCGGGTTTGGATATATCCATGGGTACAAGATTATGTCCATGCCCTATCCACGAGTAATCAGGTCGGGTTTGGGCGCTGCCCATGGGCGCAAAAGCATATGCAAACCCTATCCATTTGGGTTGGATATCCATGGGTATCCATGTCCATGGGTATCCATGTCCATCACCCAACAGACCCCTTTGTAAGCTCCCATTGTTACAAGAGGGAACTTTTACTCCGAATCTACAGAAGTGAGTACGCAATCTAGCTTCTCGTAAGTTGGACTAGGAAGATTGTTAGTCCATGTATATTTATGAATAGAAAGAGCGATATCCTTCAAACCAAGATTTTCAATAATAGCATTGAACATGGATGGTCATCTACCGTCAAAGCTACTATCATTATTAATCTCATCTTGTCTATGAATAATATTAAATCACCTCTTTCTCGTACACCTGAGCTACTAATTCATAAAGGAATTTTGGTTTGTGCTCAGGTTGTGCTGCTCCGTACACCGCCACCAGACCCAAATCGAACTCGTCAACTTTCAGCCGCACGTGTAATTTGACAACAAAATCACCCACATCTAATTTCATCACTTAAAGAATACGTGAAATTTGACAACAAAAAACTACTACTAGATGAGTCTTTGGAATGGAGTGTTGAATTATTGACAAGGGCTAGAAATGTCAAATTGTTGGAGTGTCTCGGTGCTCCTCCTCCTATAAATTATTGACAAGTTCTCATGGCACTCTGAAGTTGTACACCACCAATACCAAGAAGCAGAGCGCAAGACACAAGAATGGCTATGGGGCGGGAGAGGCGCATCAAGCTTCTCATGGCAGTTGTCCTGCTCCTCACCTTGGCCAAAGGTAACAAGAACATTTCCAATCCAGAATCATGTATAATTTCTTGTGCAGCTCGTGAATCTGTTCAGCTCAGTTCAGTTTCTAACTCATTCTGCTCGTGAGTCTCTCTGTTCCAGGGAGCAGCTGCAACAAGACATGCACGGTGGCGGACCTGGAGATACTGCAGTTCCAGGTGGACGAGCACGGCGACCGCACGCCAGATCACCACATGAACTCCGGCGCCGGCGCCGGCGGGCGCAAGCTGAAGCAGGCGCCCATGAGCACGACGGTGTGGGTGTACAACCACTGCCCGTGCATGGTGGACAACGTGGTGATCTACGCGCCCGGCGGCTTCTCCACCATCGACGCCAACGAGACCGACGGGAGGGTCTTCTCCAAGGCACGGGAGCACCTCTACCTCATCAACGACGCCGGCCCGCTCCAGCCGTCGGCGAGCTGCTCGCTTCCTCCCTCCCCGCTCGAGGCCTCGGTGAAGAAGAACACGTCCGCTGGCGGCCCACTCGATGCCTCGGTGAAGGATTATATCTGCCCGTCGGCCTCTTTCTGGTATACCTGGTACGATGAGATCGAGCTCAAGCCTGCCTTCCTCGTGCCTCACTGCTAGAGTGCAGGAAATTCCATGTCGATCCACATGGATTTCCGTCCTTGTGAGAAAATACTCCGTGTGCGTGGTTTAGCTGTAGAGTTTTGGGATGATGAGGACCAGACCAGTCCCAAACCTACTCTTCTCTTCACGGATGTGTAATCCTCTCAAGGATCTGTTATGGTTGCAGAATAAATCAATCAAGTATTTGCAGAATTAATGTTTTGTGCTTTTGTTAAGTTTGTGTTGACGATGACACACATCGACGTCAGTTATTTGTTCCAAGGATTTATGTTTCAGTTTATTCTACGCCTGGTTTCTAAAAAAACAAATGCATGTTTCATGTTTGGTACTACTAGCAAACAAATGCATCGGCGTAAGTTCTGAATGATTTACATGGCATATTAATGCATCACCTTCTTGATGTTGGTGGAACATGCAAAAAAGAACCAAAAGGGTCAAAATGTAATATACTCCCTCTGTCTAAACTGTAAGATGTTTTTTTGACACTGAAAGACGGAGTATTATCTAACTTGTCGTTACTTTTCCACTTTTGGAAGCATGAAAACTGAAAAACGCTTTGACAGGGAACCATGCGGAACCATGCATATGCATGCATGTGAGATGGAGTGGAAGTTACATAAAAGACAAGGACTAATATATGCAGAAAGTTTCTTTACATATACAGAGACAGCAGAGTTGTTTCCGATGATAAAAACTGGCACCACCTATCGTGATTGGCAAGAATGCCAATTCAGAGGTGTCCCAATACTGATGAGCACCACCAATGTAACCCATACATGCCATGTTGCAGTTAACTCATCTAAGAATCAACAAGACAAACCACATGGCAACATCACAAGCGGTTTATCATTTTTGCTATATGCATCCATTATTGTGAAAGTTTTGGTCTCCATATAATATAAACACGGAAAATAATTAGATAGCGCTTTCCCTGCTTTTCCTACTTGAATAAACTAGCTAAATACCCATACGCTGCTATGCTAAGATATTTTTAAAATTTTCATGAACTTTCATCTTCTACTACCCGCTTGGCTTCATGGCATCAATGTGGTAAGATATCATCATCATCTTCCATCTCACCACGACAACAGCAGTGCCATGGATAAGCCACAGGTGTGTTTAGTTTCTATATTATGTACTTCCGGCAGCTTGTTTTCATGTGCTATCTTTACCAGGTGAAATCAACAACTCAGATCTGCCAATCGGGAACAGAGACAGTTTTGCTTTTTATCTTTTTTGAAGTGTGGAATGTGGTATACTGATAACATGTAAATGGATAATCGCACTACGGTCTCACCATCTGATGCAAAAATTCTGCTTTTGAAATACTCCTGATCCTTGTAAAATACATACAGTACATGATGATGCTACTACATCTCAGTGACTCCAACTTGGTGATGCATACATAGCAAATTATTTTGTGCGATGTGGCTGACAGGTCCTTGGTTGCTATGGTTTGCCATGTGGATGAGAAGTCTCACATGTGATATGTTTTATTTTTCGTGGTTCAAGCAGCTATGCATTCCATAATAGTAGAGGGATTGCAGTCCAGATAAAGGCAATCAAACAAGAAATCAGGAGCAGAGCTGATCCACTCGCATCTTTGCCTAATCTTAGTAGTACTAGAAGTTTAGCACACATATGAGCGGCAACTTTGCCTATTCTGTCAAAAAAAGGTGAAAGAGAAATTGCTAAACATCATAAGCAGCTCTTTGATGTCAGATAAGATGGCAGCATGCAGCTTCGCAGCGGTGAAAATTACCTTCATCCCGCAAACTTGGCAAGGACTTGAGGGTCATTTTCGTGAACGAAACAAGTGCCAGATTTCCCTCTAAACAGCTGCCAGATTTAATTTAGTTCTACTGGAATGTCCTAGTTTGGCGGCTGAAACAGCTACCAGATTTCCCTCGAAACAAGATACTCCCTCCGTTCGGAATTAGTAGACGTTCAAACGGATGTATCTAGACGTATTTTAGTGCTAGATACACCAATTTGAGAATCAACTAATTCCGGATGGAGGAAGTAGTAATTAATCAGTAACCTACGATAAACCCATACTTCTTCAGATTCCCACCAAAATGAGAGTTTGACAAATTACCGCCAGCTTCCTTCCTAGTATTTGTTCAACCCTCCATCTAGTATTAGTTCCATGAAACCTGAAAAGTAATAATAATAATACTATCAGGAACTTTTTTTTGCTAAATAATATTAGGAATAATTGACTCAACATCGAAAAGAAAGACTCATATGAAAAAAGAGTAAACAAAGGTGCTAATATTATAGTCCATCTATCTCACCTCCAAAAGTGAAAAAGAAAGTGAGTTATCATCTGGACAACAAGTTTACTTTATAGCACAAA
Organism: Triticum urartu; assembly: GCF_056163025.1. NCBI lineage: Eukaryota > Viridiplantae > Streptophyta > Magnoliopsida > Poales > Poaceae > Triticum > Triticum urartu. The sequence goes on along the minus strand of NC_141877.1, from coordinate 49,888,124 downwards.
ATTACATCATTATCATTTGTTGGGAAATAGAAATAACAAACTTCAGTATTAGGTTATTGCAATTATATTTCACGAAAAAGGAAAGAGCGGCCTTTTTTTTTAAAACCGCAAACTGTAGAACAATTGTTCTACGGTAATCTTCATTAATAAATCATATTTACAAGTACAAAGTATGGAAAGAGCGGTCATCATTGTGACAAGGAAAAGAATAAAGCGTCATGAGCCCCGACAATGTGAATGGATGACCAATACTAGATGATCTACAAAAGCTAAAAGGAAAGTAACTTATCATCCGGACAAAATGTTTACTTTAGCACCAAATTACATCATTAACATTTGTTCGGAAATGGAAATAACAAGCTTCAGTTTTAGACTTTATCAAAATTTATTAAATTTCATGAAAAAGAACAAGAGTGGTCATCACTATGACAAGGAAAAAAATAAAACATCATGAGTCCTGACAATGCACATGAATGACTAATAGTGGATGATCTACATAGAAGCATTACATAAGAGAAGTACCCAGAGATACATAAGCTGGCTGGTAGATTAATGCATACCCATTGACCATATCTAAGACAAATTAACCGGATCATCTGTCGGTTCCATGCCATCCTTCTTGCCTGAAAAAATTGTTTCCTCGGTCAGGTTACAGTAACTTGAATATCAGACACAAAGCTAACCCGGAACAATTTGTAGCGGTATAAAATATGTGTTGCTGTGAACAAAGTACTTGTGCGAATAGACACGATTGGAGAAATAAAAGAGCATGCATTGCAGAACAGAACATGACGTGAACGCGCTTGCATGAATGCCACTGTCTAACACAGAACACACTTGTACACTAACAAACATACAGAGCTTGCATGAATGCTACATCTTCTTCCAGCAAGGTGGTCCGAGTGTCTGACTAGCAAACATACATCACGCTTGTACACTAACAAACTGTGAAGTACACTACAGCAAGGTGGTCTGAGTGTCTGACCAGATCAATAGCACCAGTCCTAGTCTTTGATTGTATTTATGTCTGAAATCTTAGTAGCAAAGATCCAATTCTCTCTTTTTTCACGGCAATGATCAGTTCTAGCAACAATCAATGCGTCACCACCATGTATATATGACACGCACCGCAAAATTGTTTCCAGTCACAAAATTCATCCATTTGTTTGTTCCCACAAAATTCAGTTCAAGCAATACACCAGCAAGTGATTTGTTTGTTTGTTTGTTTCCAATCTTAAAGAGCTCTTTTTGAAGAATTTCTGGCAGTTAATTAGAACCTGGAACAAGAAGGTGACTGATTTAGATTACCTGCCGTAGGGATCGTGCTCGATGCAAGCCATGGCGGGAGCACGCACGGCACAAGAGAGTACTCGTCCTGAAGCGGAGAGGCCCCTATCACCTTGCCGTTGTGCATGTCCACCACGACGACGTGTTCGCCGACCTTGAGGTAGATGGCGTTGGCGTTGAGCGGGTCAAGGACGACGATCTGCGGCGCCGTCTGCGCCGAGTTCTCCTGCGACGGGTAGCCTCCGTCCGCCAACACCTGCCTGAGCTCCACCTGGTGCTCCAGCGTCCAGCCGCCGCCCTCGTCGCCGTCGAGCGCAAAGGAGCTGAGCAGGAACGGGTCGTGAGGAGAGACCTCGGCGTAGCGCAGCCGCCCCTTGCTCAAGCCGATGCGCCGGTGCTTGGCCACCTCCCGCAAGAAGAGCCCCCGGTCCTCGACCTTCCTGAGATCTCCATCCTCTTCTGTACTACGAGCACGCGCAGGAAGCACGCTGCCGCTGGGCAGCTCGACGAAGCGGATCTCCGGCTGGTCGGCGAAGGGGTCGACGGAGACGGCGCCCAAGGTGAGGTCGACCCACCACAGGCGGCCGCCGAAGGCAACCGTCTCCTGGTTCACCTCCATCCCGCGCGGGGGCGGCGGTCCGCACGGCACGCCCATCACCGTCTCCCACTCCCCTTTCTCCGAGAGAAACCGCTCGAGGCCGGCGTCGGCGCCATGGAAGGCGAGCTCGGCGACGGCGAATCTGTGGGGCGGCCCGCGGCCGAGCCAGCCGTCGGCCTAGAAAACATGTTTTAGAGCCTATGCATCCGGGTACTCCTTATCCAACCACTCATTTCTGCATTACGATTGGTGTAAATAATTTTCTCTTTTTTGTTTCTTTCATATAAAACATGTATTTGTACTTCAACTTTGCAGCACAACAAAGCTTTCTATATAGAATATGGGATAAAACTTACAGATTATTTGGTTCAACATAAATATACAAAATGAGATTTGTTTGATTAAAAAAAAAATCTTATTTTTCATATTTATGTCAGACAAAAAAATCTGAAAATTTTATCTCACATTCTAGTTACAAAGTTATGTTGTACTGCAAAGTTTGAAGTTCAAGACATGTTTTATATGAGAGGAACAAAAAAGAGAAAATTCCATGTAATAAGGTAGTTGTGTAGCACAGATCTCAAAGCAACATTGAAGTGCTAGGATAGTGAGGCCCGGGTGCATAAGCTCACAAAATCTGCATTCGGCCCGTCGGCCTGGGTGAGGAGGCCCATGTGGTGGAAGACGAGGGTCCTCCGGGAGCCGCCGATGTCCGGCAGGCGGAGCATCTGGTCGGTGAGGGGGTTGCAGACAAAGCGCTGGATTTCGAGGGGGGGGGGACAGGTCCCATGTGGTGCAGGGGCCCTCCGCCCGGAGGTCGTGGTAGCTGAGGAGGAGGTGGCCATCGCCGCTGGCGACGCCGACGTTACCAAAGAGGACCTGGACGACGTTGGTGTCGGGGGCGGGGCGCGCCCTGGGGCTGACGAGGTGCGCCGGGGCCATGACGTGGGAGATGCTCGGGGGCGCGACGGGGTGGAAGCACGCGCCCGGGGCCGACGAGGAGTGGTCGATCATGGACGTGTAGTCGACGATCACCCATGGTGGGTGCGAGGGGGCGGCGGCGGTGGAAAGGGAGCGGCGGAGCAGGTCGGAGACGGTGGCGGAGAGGTCCAGGAGGCGCCGGAGCGGCATGACGGCCGGTGGATGGATGGATGTGTTGGCCTATTGGCTACTGTAGACTTCTGTCCTGGCACATGAGTGAGAAATTGGATCTTTTGCCCCACTTTACTTTTTCATTTGATCATTTGCCCCTCTCTAGAAGGCTACCGGGTGAGGCCCGGGACCACTGTTATTGAGACAATCACAGAGCAAATCATCCAATCCTTTGTAAAATGAGGTAAATCATCCAATCTTCTGCATGGGCAGCGGGTACTGTGGACTGCAGTCTGCAGCTCTGCCTGACAAATAAAGGCAAAAGAAAAACCGAGCACACACCTGCGATGACCGTTGGATCTTAAGAGCAAGATTAATAGTAAAGCCCGCTGCTGGCTCTATAGTAGAGCCATGCCATCTATAACCCGTATTTGAAAAAGCTGATATAGTAGGATGGCTATAATAACATTGGTTGTACATATGATGCATGCATGTTGTGGGAGGCAAAAGGAAAGTCACAGGATTGGGTGAGGGGAGCTAAACGCCGGCCATAGAGCTCGCATGGGTTGCATGCAGGCTACTTTTCCTTGTTGCATGTGCTATCGCCCGGCTACACATGAAGCGCCGGCCTGGTTCTCTCCCCTCACTTCTCTCTCCTCCACGTATGATTTTGCTGACATGGAAGCTTTTATAGCCTGCTGACTAGTATCTATTATACTTGCTCTAATAGCGAGTCATCATGTGTCACCAGTTGTTCTCTGTTAGAGCGAACCGTCGCGTTGAACAAACATGCCGAAGAGATAGCGGTGCCGGGCCCCACCGTACACACATTCGTCGACCAGGGTGCTGGTCTTTCTGCTCCCCCAAATTCTCCATTCTATTTGCGTCGGGAAATAAAGACGAGCAGGGTGCCGCAACTTCGCCGCTGTTTCACGCCGGATTCGTGGCGAGTAACCGTCGTGTGAGGCCGACCACTCGCGGGCATTACCGGTGAGAGTATTTTCAGCCGCGTCCCCAACAGGCCCTTCCCAGACGTTTTTGCCGCATCGGCGCCGAAAAAACGGTCCAGTCGCGTCCCCAGAAGTCTGTTTTTCGCCGGCTTGAGCCGAAACTGGTGCCAGCGGACCCAGGCTGAACCCGGCGCCTGGGGCGCCGACACAAGCGAAAAGGGCGCGTGGGTCCGCCCTGTCGGCAAGTAGAGCACCTCTTCCCGCCGTTTCTTCCCGCTTTTCCCCCACTTCTCTCCCATTCTCTCCCTTCCTCCCACCAATCTCCCTCCCGTTCGCCTCCCTGCCGGCCGCCATGCCGCCGAAGAAGTACGTCGTCCCCCGCGCCGCGACCGCATCCGTCGCCCAACCGAAGCAGAGGAAGCCGAAGGCGCCGCCGTCCAAGCCACCGGGCATGTCAAACACCGACTGGAGGGTGAAAGTTCAGCGACGGGAGGCTGTCACCGCCGACCGGAGGAACAGGGCGATCGCCAAGAAGGCCCGTGACAACGCGGCGCGTGCGGCTGCGGCTTCGGTGGAGCAAGCTGAGGACGAGGCGGCTCGCGCGGGGATGATGAATCCGCTCGGCAGCCACGCCCAATACGCGCCCTGGGGCCAGCAAGGCGTCGGCTCTCCGTCGCCGCAGCCATGGGTGTCGGTATCAAAACCGGCGGATCTCGGGTAGGGGGTCCCGAACTGTGCGTCTAGGCGGATGGTAACAGGAGACAAGGGACACGATATTTTTACCCAGGTTCGGGCCCTCTCGATGGAGGTAAAACCCTACTCCTGCTTGATTAATATTGATGATATGGGTAGTACAAGAGTTGATCTACCACGAGATCAGAGAGGCTAAACCCTAGAAGCTAGCCTATGGTATGATTGTTGTTGGTCCTACGGACTAAACCCTCCGGTTTATATAGACACCGGAGGGGGCTAGGGTTACACAGAGTCGGTTACAAGGAAGGAGATCTACATATCCGTATTGCCAAGCTTGCCTTCCACGCCAAGGAGAGCCCCATCCGGACACGAGACGAAGTCTTCAATCTTGTATCTCCATAGTCCAACAGTCCAGCCAAGGATTATAGTCCGGCTGTCCGGATACCCCCCTAATCCAGGACTCCCTCAGTAGCCCCTGAACCAGGCTTCAATGACGATGAGTCCGGCGCGCAGATTGTCTTCGGCATTGCAAGGCGGGTTCCACCTCCGAATACTTCATAGAAGATTTTGAACACGAGGATCGTGTCCGGCTCTGCAAAACAAGTTCCACATACCACCGTGGAGAGAATTATATTTCCACAAATCTAATCTGCTGACGTATTCCGTAGCGTGACATCACACCACAGCCAAGCCTTTATTCGAATCGTTTTTTACCCCCCACCTCAGCACGTTTCGTGAGGCGGTTTCCTTGGCACGTATTGTCGAAGCAGAGAACATGTCCCCTTTATTCACGGGATCCTCATCAACACGGACATGGGTAAACCAATCGTGCCCATTGGTATGTCCCCTCGATCGAAGGTAAGTCCCAAACGGTCACAAGGAGGGCTCTCGGTATTCAACCTCTTTATAAAGAGACCAAGGCCTTACTCTTTTCTTTCGATCTCAATCAAATCTGCCTCCCGCCTCGAGCTCCAACACCCGAAGCTTCAGATTCAGGCGCTTCGGACCTTCGATTATGTCCAGATCCAACCTTCAAGGCCGATGGATGCCTTCCTCCGTCACGGAGGAAGATGTAATAAAGCTAAGGGAGGCCAGGTACTTGACCGGCGAAATCCCGCATAGGCTGCCTGCTCAAGGGCAGGTTATTCCCACTCCTAAGCCCGGTGAGAGCGTCGTGTTCGTATCTCACTTCCTCCGAGGGCTAGGCTTCACGCCGGATCCCTTCGTGAGGGGGCTCATGTTCTATTATGGGATGGACTTCCACGACTTAGCTCCGGAGTCTATCCTCCACATCTCATCGTTCATCGTCGTATGCGAAGCTTTCCTCCGTATTACCCCTCACTTCGGACTGTGGCTCAAGACCTTCAAAGTTTAGCCGAAGATGGTCGAGGGACGGCACGCAGAGTGCGGAGGCGCTGTAATAAGCAAAAATGCTGACACCCCATGGCCCGAGGGCTCTTTCCAAGAGGAGTCCAGCTTATGGAAACAAGAGTGGTTTTATATCACAGCTCCCAGGGGTACCAAGTGGGTGGCTCCACCTGGTTTTCGCTCGGGTCCCCCGCCACGACTAACGTCATGGGTCAACAAGGGGCTAGACTGGGGGCCAGTAAAGGATGTGCCCATATTACAGAGCCACATCCGAGATCTCCTGGAGAGAGATGCCACTCTGGTCGTGGTGACGCAAGTCATGTTAATTCGCCGAGTCCTGCCCTGCAAACGTCGTCCCTCCGCTTGTGGGAGTTCAATTCGGAGGGACCGCGAGCTCTTCAACATTTCCTGGGCATGACACCCGTGGAGATGTACAAATTGTTCTTCGGACCACAAATAATGTGTCTGGACTCCACTGAGGACGCAGGTCTGAGCTGCAATTGTCCGGATACCCAAGTAAGTAGCCCTGTGTCCGAACACACCATCCGTTTATTTATCGCAACATCGCCCTTAAAAAAGAGCCGCTCTTGAACCAGGAGTGGATCACGAAGGCAAAGATGATCAGGTGTCTGGCCCCCCTTCCTAAGACCTCGCCAGATCCTGTGTTAACCAGGATGCTGGAGATCGCGCCTTCGGGAGAAGATGAAGGGGGGAACAAGGAAGCTACTGCCTCCGCGAAGGAGGTTGGCCGGAAGGGAGGAATCAAAAATTCCTCTCCTTAGGGGAAGAAAAGGGCCGCCTCTGAAGACCCGGAGACAATGGTCTCAAAGTGGGGGAAGAAATCTTCGCCAGAGGGTCCTGTACTGGGGGATACCCCGGCCGTACTATGCCCTCAAGGGGATCAACCCTCCACCGAGCTGTAAGTAAAAGGGTGTTTAATAATGAGAGAAATCCTTGCTTTATTCCTGAGGAAAATAATCGAAGATTTATCTTGCAGTTCGGATCTTAGCCCTTCTCAGCAGAGCTCGTCTTCGGGGGATCTTCTTCCAGAGATGATGGAGAGCGGAACGCCTCCCCCTGCCATACCGCCTCATGAGGCGGGCGACCCCGAGGTGTCGTCGCGGAGGGTTTCTCCCGATCCGACAAGGCCAGAAGGTAGTCATATGGCCACCCGAAGCCCTCAGTATCCGGCTTTTGAAAAAAGCAATCGAATGAGTCCAGCACCGTCTGGTGCGCGGTCGGAGGTACTGAGGGATCTGCTAGGGCGAGCGTCTATCTCAGAAGAGCACCGTACGTTGATGGTACGGTAATTGAAAGGATTTCGTCCGCGGAGAGCGGGTTGCATGAAGCTGTCATGAGTCTACTGACAAGTTTTGAGGCACGTGAAATGATGTACCTTTTGACGGTACCGCATACTTTAAGATGCGCCCTGTGTAGATAGTAGCCCTGAGACTCTGGGTACTGTCGAAGACGATGGCACTCAGAGGATCATAGTCCTAGGTATAATTTTGCCGCCTTCATATGCAGGTGGCGAAGTGTCCGGTGGCCAGCCGGACTGATGAATTTGCCGAGTTAAAGCGGCAGCTTGATGTGGCAGATGCCGACATCGTGCTTGTCAACAAGCGGCTTGACGAGGCACAAGGTATGTGATTTCTCTGGAGACACGTGGTAAGAGGAGCATGATGCCAGTATCTTATAACGTGTGTGTTAATGCAGATGGAGCTACGGCCATGGAGAACCTTCGGGCAGAGCTTGCCCGAGTCAAAGAACAAGCCAGAAAAAGCGATGCGGCTGCCCTAAAGGCGGTCGAGGAGCTAAAGGCCGAATAGGCTACTCACTGCCAAAGCAAGGAGGAGATGGCCAGGATGGCTGTGAAGTTGAAGAATGCCACTGACCGTTGCAAGCTTCTTGAAAAGGAAGACCAGGCGAAGAGGACAGACCTGGAGAAGGCCACGATGGCGGCCAAGGATACTCGTTCTGCAATGAGAGGGATGAAGGAGGAGCTGCGTCAAGCCAGAGATATCGCGGCTGGGATGCCCTTTATGCTGCGGATGAAGTTCGGAGATCCTAAATATGCTCCTTTGGACCAGATGTGGAGTTCTGCGGACGCATATCTGGATTTAGCGGCAAGTGCTGCTGATGCGGCCGAACACTTCCGAGATCAAAACGATCGCGAAGTGGAAAAGCTGTTCTGGTCACAATTTAATGATCCAGAGCGTCTGCTTCCATTGACTGATCGGCTGGCCGAATGGGCCGAGCTGAATAGATTGTCCGGACTTGCCATGAGGTATTCGTGGATCATCTGTGGCCGGAAAGACCAAAGCCGAACAGTTATTTTAGCTTGGTGCAGCAGTTCCTTGATGCAGTGCCACATATCAACACAATGAAGAGGTCGGCATGCGTAGAGGGTGCGTGGATGGCCCTTTCCCGTGTGAAGACATACTGGGCGGAGATGGAGGCCACCGTCGTTGCGGCCCAAGATTCGGACGAAAGCCGAGTACCTGCCGAGCACTACTTTTAAGAAGTTCTGGAGGGCGCTCATTCGATAGAGGCGCAGTGCTCGAAGAATATTATGTTCTAATGACATGTATTCCCATTGAAAACAATGTTTTGCTGAAATGTAAAGGCTTTTTTTATACTTGTGCCTGCAAGGATTATAATACCTCCTGTGCGGCCGTTTATGTATATATGTATACAACCTGAAAGATGGCAGTCGTCGGCTTCAGCCCCCACGCATATAATGCGGGGGTTCTTGCAGAAGAAGCATATTCACACTTGATCCAACGTCTTGGTCCATTACGGAGGTGATAGCGCAGCGAGCTAGGCAATCGGACTATAATGCTTTATCACTTTCACTTAGCCATAGGAGTTTGACAGTGGGGCTACTATATAGCCCTGGTGGCTCCGCGCTCATCCGAATTCGGGGCGCGTGTGTGCCTGGACAGGAAACGGCCCTTCGTTAAGGCGGAGGAATCCCGAAGATTCCGCTGGGTCATCGAGTGGTTGACCAGTCTCGCGCTATATCATGACAGTCAGTATTTGGCTTTCTCTACTGAGGTGCTCGCTTGGCTGACCCAGGGAACAATCGCAGTAGTTCTCCTGGTGCCGCCTTAGCCGATAGAGCGGAACGTAAGGCAGCAAAACACAAGAGCCGGGCAAACCCAACATTTGACCAAAGACATGATTCGGAGCTGATGCATATAAGGCCAAACTCACGACGTCGAACACTCCCTAAGGTATTCGGTCTTTGTGATTTTAAACGGGCTGAACAGCGCCCTTTGTAATAAGCCCCTGGTGTCCAGGTATGTGCAATACTCTGACGTGGCCACATGCCAAGACGCCAGCCTCCTTCTCGGTTATGCTGAGAATCCAGGGGATGTGTATCAACAAGAGATAGTAAAAAAGGTTTATGCAGGGTCTTAATCTAAAAAGAATCCTTGGAACGGGTCCCTGCCGCACGTCTGCGCCCGTGTCTCCGTTGTGCCGTATCCTGGACGGGTGTAGCACGATGGTCATCTGTGAAAGAGAGGAACTTAGTTGAAAAAGCAGTCGTGCAAAATGTATCGTATACTAAATAAACAAAGTATAATTCAAGATGGGTAAAATTGAGCCTTATTGTCGCTTGTTTATATGCGCGGAGCCCCTTATATAGGGGTATATAGCCATCAAACCTTTATCAATTATATGGTTATGCCGGACTTGTCTAGCCGTGTCCGTGGTCTTAACGACCTGTTAGATGCTCTGGTTGGTGAGGCCATTTTAGTGTGTGGCTGCCAAGGCGGCCGCACAGTCTTCCCCGCGCGAGGAGCGCTCAATATTTCCCTTTAATGAAATGATGCCTCGTGGGCCGGGCATCTTAAGCGTGAGAGACGCATAGTGCGGTATTGCTTTAAAGCGAGCGAAAGCTTCGCGTCCCAGTAGTGCTTGATAACCACTTTTAAACGGAGCGATGTGGAAGGTTAGCTTTTCGCTATGGAAGTTATCAGGGGAGCCGAACATAACTTCTAGTAGGAGGGAGCCCGTGCAATGGGCTTCTGGGCCTGGCGTTACTCCTTTAAAGGAAGTATTGCTATGGCTAATTTTTGTTGGGTCCATCGCCATTTTGCGGACTGTGTCCTGATATATCAGGTTTAAACTACTGCCGCCGTCCAGCAGGACTCGTGTAAAGTGGTATCCGTCAATTATCGGGTCTAACACCAAGGCAGCCCATCCTGCGTGCCGGATACTTGCAGAGTAATCCCGATGGTCGAAGGTGATCGGTTTCGATGACCAGTGGCGGAACTCCGTTGTGATAGGCCATAGGGCACGTATCTCTATGGGCGCCACTTTGTTTCTCCCCTTTGTCACGTGTAACACGTTTACTGTTTTGACTTCTGGCGGGAATTTCTTCTGTTCCCCAGTGCTTTGTTTGCGGGGTTCGTCATCGTCTTCATTTGGTGTATCCAGCCCCTTTTGTTCGGCGTTGAGTTTGCCGGATTGCTTGAAGACCCAACATTCTCTATGAGTATGATTTGCAGGCTTATCAGGGGTGCTGTGGATTTGACATATCTTGTCCAGAATTTTGTTTAGGCTGGATAGTTCGTCCCTGTTGTCTTTGAGAGGCAGCTCTTGCTGACCCCGCCGAGAGCTTTTGAATCCGGCATTTACCGCCGTGCTCTTCGGGCTGTTTTCCTTATTCCGGCGTTGGTTTTTGCTGCGTCGTGGCTTCCCGTTCCCGTCCCTCACTTCGGATGTACTTGGGTCACTGGTGCTGCATCTTGCCAACCAGCTGTCCTCGCCTGCGCAAAAGCGGGTCATGAGGCTTGTTAATGCAGCAATGGTTCTTGGCTTTTCTTGGCCGAGGTGTCTGGCGAGCCATTCGTCTCGAACGCTGTGTTTGAAAGCTGCTAAGGCTTCGGCGTCCGGACAGTCGACTATTTGGTTCTGTTTAGTAAGAAATATGTTCCAAAGCTTTCGGGCTGACTCTCCGAGCTGTTGAGTTATATGACTTAAATTGTCTGCATCCGGTGGTCGGACATAGGTCCCTTGAAAATTTGCCCGAAAGGCGTCCTCGAGCTCTTCCCAACTTCCAATGGTGTTTTCGAGGAGGCTTTTAAGCTAGTGCCTGGCTGGCCCTTTGAGCTTGAGGGGTAGGTACTTGATGGCATGGAGATCATCTCCTCGAGCCATGTGGATATGGAGGATGTAGTCCTCAATCTAGACCCCAGGGTCTGTCGTTCCGTCATACGCCTCTATGTTTACGGGTTTGAATCCCTTTGGAAATTCATGGTCCAGCACCTCATCGGTGAAACATAGGGGGTGTGCGGCACCCCTGTATTTGGGTGTACCGTGGTGTTCAGATTTTTGTTGTGTTGCATTGCTTGCTAGAGTGTGCTTTCTTGGCCTGTAGATAGATTTGGTTGGGCCGTCTTTTTGATGCGAGTCCTCATGTGGATCGCGTGCTGGCTTGTGTGCGGCGTCGTTTGCCACTCTATGTTGGCCATGAGTCGTCTATCCGACCGGATGGCTGCTTTGTTTTTTGATTTCGGGGGCTCTAAGGCCTCCTCATCAAATTCAGGCAATAGCTTTCACTTCGGGTAGCTCTTTGTGTGGTGACTGCCGCCATATTTGTCTGCGGTGTTGAATACTTTGCTCCATATGATTCTAAGTGCATCTTCCGCAGTCTTGAGCTTCCGCTTCTGCTTTTTCAGGCTACATGCAGTGGCGACGAGCCTTTTATGGAGGTTCTTCTGCTCCAGGAGCTTATCCGGCGTGAGGTCATCCGGACTGTTATCTTCGCCGGAGACGGGTTGTTCGGTTTGATTATCCGTGTTGCCATGGTCGGACGGTTGTTCAATGCCATGTTCGTCGTCCGCCAGCTCACCCTGCTCTATCGCTGGGTCTGTATGACTGCTGTTTCTATCGAGGCGGGGTTTGGAGCGGCGCTTACGCCGCCGCTTTGACTGCTTTTCAAGGGAACGATCCTTCACTGCGTCCTTCCGTTCCTCGTCGTTGTTTCCTTTGGGTGTGTCCACCATGTATACATCGTGGGATGAGGTGGCTGTCCAGTGCCTTCTGGGCAGTGGTTCCTGTTCGTCTCCTGCATCGTCGTCCATACCGTCGATGTCTTCGGAGTCGAAGTCGAGCATGTCGGTCAAATCATCGACAGTGGCTACTAAGTGGGTGGTGGGTGGGCGGCGAATTTTTTCGTCGTCCGCATCCCAATCCTACCGGACATAGTACGACAAGGGCTCTCCTGACAAGGAGAGAGACCTTAGTGAGTTTAATATATCGCCAAAGGGCGAGTGTTGAAAGATATCTGCGGAGGTGAACTCCATGATCGGCGCCCAATCGGATTCGATTGGCAGGGGCATGGGTGGTTCGGAGTCCGGAGGAGAGTCCGACAATTTGGAGCCACGAGCCTCGCAAAGGGTAAGGCTGGTGTTCGGCTCGATCACCGTTGAGGCCACGGCATCCGTGGCGGGGTCTAACCACCCGCCCACGGATGGCGCAATTGGCTCCGAATTGAAGGTTGGAGCGGTTGCAGGTGCGGTCTCCTGAACACTGTTCGGCGGCAGAGCTAAATCATGCCCATCGTGACAGTGCGACGCACTCGGCTGGGGCTCGAATCCGTCGAAGATCAAGTCTCCGCGGATGTCAGCCATGTAGTTTAAGCTTCCAAACCTGACCTGATGGCCAGGGGCGTAACTCTCGATCTTCTCCAGATGGCCAAGCGAGTTGGCCCGCAGTGCAAAGTCGCCGAATACGAAGATCTATCCGGGGAGAAAAGTCTCACCCTGGACTGCATCGCTATCGATGATCGAAGGAGCCATCGAGCCTAACGATGACGACACAGAGGAACTCTCAATGAAAGCACCAATGTCGGTGTCAAAACCGGCGGATCTCGGGTAGGGGGTCCCGAACTGTGCGTCTAGGCGGATGGTAACAGGAGACAAGGGATACGATGTTTTTACCCAGGTTCGGGCCCTCTCGATGGAGGTAAAACCCTACTCCTGCTTGATTAATATTGATGATATGGGTAGTACAAGAGTTGATCTACCACGAGATCAGAGAGGCTAAACCCTAGCCTACGGTATGATTGTTGTTGGTCCTACGGACTAAACCCTCTGGTTTATATAGACACCGGAGGGGGCTAGGGTTACACAGAGTCGGTTACAAGGAAGGGGATGTACATATCCGTATTGCCAAGCTTGCCTTCCACACCAAGGAGAGTCCCATCCGGACACGGGACAAAGTCTTCAATCTTGTATCTCCATAGTCCAACAGTCCGGCCAAGGATTATAGTCCGGCTGTCCGGATACCCCCTAATCCAGGACTCCCTCAATGGGGATCGCCCTCACCGGGCGCCGACGGGGATGCGCACGGTGGGTTCAACCCCAACTTCACCTTCCCCCATGTACACCTGGCCCAGTGCACGCCCTCGCCTGCCTTCGCTCGACCGTGGCCGCCGCGTCTCCCGGGTTCGTCACCCCGGACGACACGGTGGATCTCAGTGGCGGCATGGACGGCGAGCTCGGCTACGTCTACGGCAAGGAGGAGCAGGAGGAGAAGGAGGAGGAGGACGAAGAGGAGGAGGAGGAGGAGGAGGAGGAGGAGGAGGCGACTGTTCCGGCGAGGAGGCGCAAGAATAAGAAGCGGGCGGCCAGGTCCGGCGAGCCGCGCATCAAGTGGGCGTCTAAGGAGGAGGAATGCCTCGCCGAAGCATGGAAAATCGTCTGCCTTGACCCGACCACCGGCACGAACCAGAGAATTGAGAAGTACTGGGAGCGAATCAAGGCCGAGTTCGACGAACGCAAGCTCGGTGACCCCTACTTTAAAGGCGTCTACAGGCAGCGCGGGGCGAAGGCAATGTCGAACCATTGGGGGCGTATCCAGGGGGCGTGCAACAAATGGCATGGGATCGTCGAGGAGGTCACGGCTCGCCCGGAGAGCGGTGCCAGCATTGAGGATCAGGTATGGCACGCCGGTCTCCCGCCTCTCTTCGCCGTGTGCGCCCGCCAACTGTTTGTTCCTCCGTGCAGTTGCTGCGCATGTTCGCCTTGTATCGGCAGGGCAACAACGACACCGAGTTCAAGTACCTCCACGTTTACAAGCGCATTGACATGTGCGAGAAGTGGGCGGAAGTCCGGCGCACCCTCGACAAGGCCAAGGAGGCATACAAGCCGGACGCCCCGACGCCGGGCGCGTCAGAGGGGCGGCCGGACGGCAACAAAGGGGCCAAGAAGGGAAAACATGCCGACGCCGCTACCGCGCGAGTGTAGGAGTCCATCGAGCATTGCCTCACCGACGCACAGGCCCGGGCCGTCCTGCGTGAAGAGAAAACCGCGGCGCGGTGGTCGTCGCTGATGACGAACAACACCATCAAGCTCGACCTGCTCCGGACCAACGTCGCCGCGAAGAAGAGGAACACCGACCTGGCTTTTCTGATGGGTGGGGCGGACATGCTCCAGAGCACGAACGAGAAGCTCAAGGCGTGGTACATGGCGGAGCGCGACCTCATCCTGAACCAGCTGCTGACGACGGTGACGCCAACTCCCGCGCCCACGCCCACGCCCACGCCCATGCTGACGCCAAGCCCGAGTGATGACGCCTCCACGACGCCCAACAGCACCGAAGCCGCGCCGACACCGCCCAGCACCGAAGCAGCTCCGACACCGCCCAGCCCACGCACGCCGACTCCACCGACGCCAGAGGCCGACCCCACCGAGTGATGCGTTGCACACGCCAACTTGTTGCGCTCTCTTTTTTGTACGCCAGACTACATCTGATTGCCGAACTGTGACTTGCGATCGCCGGACTTGTGGCATCTTTTGTGAGCGGGAACGACCAAGTTCAAATTTTCCGCATCCTGGGGGCGGCGTGACTGGGAGCTAGGTCGCCCCTAGGGGCCGAGCTAGCGCCGGTTCGCCCCTAGGCCGCTCTTTTTAGGTGCCCTGGGGGGCCGAACGGCTGGAGATGCTCTGAGTCTCTAGCCCACCCGTCCTCGCCGGCCCTCCCCATCTCGCCCCTAAAAGTTCGCCATGAGATTCCTAGCCGGTCGTCGTTGAGGCATTTGCTCTTGCCATGCCGGCAGGTGCTGGCCTGGGTGGTGCCGCTGGTGCTTACAATTCGGCCGAGAGCCGGCTTGGGGCAGGTTCCCAGCGGAGTCCACAGAAGCAGCGCCGGCCGCCCAGACCCGGGCAGCAGCACGCAAGTACCTGCGCTCCATCCCTAGCGCTAAGAGCAACTCCCCCGTGGTGACCCAAACGGACATCGATTTTGTCCGTTTTTCATCCGTTTGGGTCGCTCGTCCGTGTCCACTTTTTCAAATGGGTCGGACGATGCGCCCACGGGGACAGACGCATTTTTTGTCATGTCCGCCTTGGCATTTCATCGAAAATGTAGTAGGCAGGGAGGAGGACGAGCCCGCCACAACGGAGCACGCGCGCCGGAGGAGCACGAGCCCACCACGGCAGAGCAGCGGCGTCGGAGGAGGACGAGCCTTTCTGTCCTCTACCGCTGTTGTGCGAGCACGGGCGCCGGAGGAGGACGAGACTGCCCGTCCTCTATTGCTGCTGTGCGCGGGGGAGCGGGCACGGCTGGGCGCGGCCAAGAGCACGGCCGGGGGAGGCGAGGAGCGCGAGAGGGGGCGTGGCCAGGAGTGCAGCAGGGCGCACTGTAGGGCGAGCGCGGGGGAGGCGAGGCACGGGGGGGGGGGGGGGGGGGGCAGGCCGGGCATGGCGAGCTCCAACGCAGAGACGCGTGAGTGAGGACAACAGGCGGGGCGCGCGGGCATGGTGGGGCCGGCGCGCGAGCGGGGATGGAAGGACGACGCTGTTGGACTGCAGGGTGGCGTGCGGGGACTTCGATTTGGCCGGCCATGAGCTCCCACGAGTTGCCATGCATGTGTGTGTGCTCCCGTGTTTCTTGTGCTGATGTGCATGCGCGCCGGCCGGTGAACAAAGCCACAGCCGGAATCCCAGAGCACACGCATGCTATCGTTGAGGCCGCGGCACTCGCCGGCCCGGCGCCGGCACCAAGGAGCCCAGCTGCAGCGCTTCTCCGGCGCTGCCCGGCTCTGGCGATGCTCGACTCTCAAGTGGGGTGGGCGGGTGGGTGGGAGAGAGAGAGAAAGGAAAAAGGAGGAGAGAGACGGGATGAGACAGATGGGTGGATGGCAAGTGGGCCAGCCGGCACATGCAGCCGGACAGAGGGGGCGAAGAGGGCATAAAGAACGTCCGCTTTGTGTCCACTTTTGACCCAAATTTTCTCAGATTTGAGCCCAAAATGGGTCCGAGCGGACACCAAACAGACAGCAGGCAGACGCTGTGTCCGTTTGGGTCGCCCCCTTGGGCTGAGTTTTGTGTCCGGATGACCCAAACGGACAAAATGGGTCACCCCATTGGAGTTGCTCTAATCCAACGATCTCGCCGCGGGCTGCCGAATGGCAGTGTCACCCCGCACCAAATCAGCACCAGCCCGTGCAGGATCGTCAGCTACCTGCTGTGTATCTACAAATAGAAATGTAGTCTTACATCTATGGTGTTGAAGGAAATATGCCCTAGAGGCAATAATAAAGTTGTTATTTTATATTTCCTTATTCATGATAAAGGTTTATTATTCATGCTAGAATTGTATTGATCGGAAACTTAAATACATGTTTGAATACATAAACAAACACCGTGTTCCTAGTAAGCCTCTACTAAACTAGCTCGTTGATCAAAGATGGTTAAGGTTTCCTAACCATGGACATGAGTTGTCATTTGATAACGAGATCACATCATTAGAAGAATGATGTGATGGACAAGACCCATCTGTTAGTTTAGCATAATGATCGTTCCGTTTTATTGCTATTGCTTTCTTCATGTCAAATACATATTCCTTCGACTATGAGATTATGCAACTCGCGGATACCGGAGTAGTGCCTTGTGTGCTATCAAACGTCACACGTAACTGGATGATTATAAAGATGCTCTATAGGTATCTCCGAAGGTGTTTGTTGAGTTGGCATAGATCGAGACTAGGATTTGTCACTCCGAGTATCGGAGAGGTATCTCTAGGCCCTCTCGGTAATACACATCATAAGCTTGCAAGAAAACAATTAAGGAGTTAGTCACGAGGTGATGTATTACGAAATGAGTAAAGAGACTTGCCGGTAACGAGATTGAACTAGGTATAGAGATACCGACGATTGAATCTCAGGCAAGTAATATACCGATAGACAAAGGGAATTACGTATGTTGTCATAACGGTTCGACCGATAAAGATCTTCATAGAATATGTAGGAGCCAATATGGGCATCCAGGTTCCGTTGTTGGTTATTGACTGGAGAGGTGTCTCGGTCATGACTACATAGTTCTCGAACCCGTAGGGTCCGCACGCTTAACGTTCATTGATGATATAGTGTTATATGAGTTATATGATTTGGTGACCAAATGTTGTTCGTAGTCCCGGATGAAATCATGGACATGACGAGGAGTCTCAAAAATGGTCGAGAGGTAAAGATTGATACATAGGATGATGGTATTCGGACACCGGAAGGGTTTCAGGATGCACCGGATAGCCATCAGGTCACGGGAAGGGGTTCCGGACACCCCAAGTAGGTGTTATGGGCCTAATGGGCCAAGGAAGGGACAGACCAGCCCCTGGTGCGCCCCTTCTTTGGATAGTAGGCCCTAAGGGAAGGAAAGGAGGGAGGGCTAGCCTTTCCCGCCTTTCCCTCTCATGGGAGAAAGGAAAGGGGGGGGGAGGGGGCGATCCTCCCCTGCCTTTTCCCCGCACCTATATAAGGCAGGAAGGGGGCGCGGCTTGGGAGGGACTCCAAGTAGGATTCCTCCTACTTGGGCGTCTCCCTTGGCTGCTCCTCCCTCCCTCCTACCTATATATATGTGGGAGGGGGCGCCTAGCACATAACAGACAATTGCCTAGCCGTGTGCGGCGCTCCCCTCCATCGTTTACACCCTTGGTCATATTTTCGTAGTGCTTAGGCGAAGCCCCGTGGAGATAACTTCATCGTCACCATCACCACGCCGTCGTGTTGTCGGAACTCATCCACTACCTCGTCATCTTGCTGGATCAAGAAGGCGCGGACGTCACCGAGCTAAACATGTGCTGAACACGGAGGTGCCGTATATTCGGGACTCAATCGGTTGGATCGCGAAGAAAGTTCGACTACATCAACCGCATTGTGAAACGCTTCCGCTTACGGTCTACGACGGTACATAGACACACTCTCCCCTTCTTGTTGCTATGCATCTTGCGTGTGCGTAGAAAAAAGTTTGTTTTCCATGCAACGATTCCCAACAGTGGCATCCGAGCCAGGTCTATGCGTAGATGATATGCACGAGTAACACAAAGAGTTGTGGGCAGTGATAGTCATAATGCTTATGACCAACATCTTTGATTCGGTGGTATTGTGGGATGAAGTGGCCCGGACCAACCTTACATGTCCACGTACATGAGACCAATTCCACCGATAGACATGCAACTATTTTTGCATAAAGGTGGCTGGCGGGTGTCTATTTCTCCTACTTTAGTTGAATCGACTTTGACTACGGCCGGTCCTTGAAGAAGGTTAAAATAGAAAACTTGAGGAATCACCGTTGTGGTTTTTGAGTAGGTAAGAACGGTTCTTGCTAGAAGCCCGTGGAAGCCACGTAAAACTTGCAACAACAAAGTAGATGACATCTAACTTGTTTTTGCAGGACATGTGGTTATGTGATATGGTCAAGACGTGATGTGATATATGTTGATGTATGAGATGATCATGTTTTGTAATATCGACAACCGGCATGAGCCTTAGGGTTGTGTCTTTATTGTATGAAGTGCAAATGCCATGTAATTGCTTTACTTTATCGCTATGCGTTAGCAACAGTTGTAGAAGCAATAGTTGGCAAGATGAACCCGACGCAACGGTGGAGATCAAGGTGTCGAGCCGGTGACGATGGAGATCATGACAATGCTTTGGAGATGGAGATCAAAAGCACAAGATGATGATGGCCATATCATGTCCCATATTTTGATTGCATGTGATGTTTATCTTTTATGCATCTTATTTTGCTTAGTATGACGGTAGCATTATAAGATGACCCCTTAACTAAATTTCAAGGTATAAGTGTTCTCCCTGAGTATGCACCATTGTGATAGTTCGTCGTGTTGAGACACCACGTGCTGATGGGGTGTGATAGACTCCACGTTCAGATACAACGGGTGCAAGACAGTTTTGCACATGCGGAATACTCGGGTTAAACTTGACGAGCCAAGCATGTATAGACATGGCCTCGGAACACTAGAGACCGAAAGGTCGAACATGAATCATATAGTAGATATGATCAACATAGAGATGTTCACCATTGATGACTACCCCATCTCACGTGATGACCGGACATCCAGAATTACAGATAGTGCATCACCTACTAGGTGAAAAAGCAAAGGAAGAGGATCTCCTTGCCTCAAACCTCTGAAAGTAGAGAAATATTCTCGCCAATCTCCATTCATATTCACACACACGTTGCCTCCTTCCAGTGCTTGTCTAATCCAATCTATCCACCTGTCAGGGAAGTTTTTCCTATGCATTACCTCTGCCAAGAAAGGCCACTGAACTCTATCATAAGCTTTTTCAAAGTCCAACTGAAGCAAAATTCCTTCAGAGTGAGAGGTTTTCAACTCATGCAAAACTTCATGAAGAATTACACATCCATCCAAAATGTACCTCCCAGGAATAAATCTAGTCTAGAGAGAGCTGATTACTTGTCGAGCTAGAGGAGTAAATCTAAGTGTCAGAGCTTTGGTAATAGCTTTAAACATAACATTTAGAACACATATGGGTCTATACTGTAGGATACTATTAGCATCCTTAATCTTTGGCAGTAGAGAAATGACACCATAGTTTAGTCTGGACAAGTTCAACCTGCCATGATACAGCTCCTGAAGCATTTATATTAGTATATCTCTCAACTGGGGCCAAAAAGCTCTAAAAATTATAGTAGATATGATCAACATAGAGATGTTCACCATTGATGACTACCCCATATCACGTGATGATCGGACATGGGTTAGTTGATTTGGATCACGTATCATTTAGATGACTTAAGGGATGTCTATCTAAGTGGGAGTTCTTAAGTAATTTGATTAATTGAACTTAATTTATCATGAACTTAGTCTTGATAGTTTTGCATATCTATGTTGTAGATCAAATAGCTCGCGATGTAGCTCCCCTATATATTGACATGTTCCTAGAGAAAACTAAGTGGAAAGATGATGATAGCAATAATGCGGACTTGATCCGTGATCTAAGGATTATCCTTATTGCTGCACAGAAGAATTATGTCCTTGATGCACCGCCAAGTGACAGACCTATTGCAGGAGGAGATGCAGCTGTTATGAATGTTTGGCAAGCTTGATATGATGACTACTTAATAGTTTAGTGCACCATGATTTACGGCTTAGAACCGAGACTTCAAAAAGGTTTTAAATGCCACAGAGCATATGAGATGTTCCAAGAGTTGAAATTGGTATTTCAGACTCATGCCCGTGTCAAGAGGTATGAGACCTCTGGCAAGTACTTTGCCTACAAGATGGAGGAGAATAGCTCAGCCAGTGAGCATGTGCTCAGAATGTCTGGGTACTACAATCGCTTGAATCAAGTGGAACTTAATCTTCCAGATAAGATAGTGATTGACAGAGTTGTCTAGTCACTATCACCAAGCTACTAGAACTTCGTGATAAACTATAATATGCAAGGGATGACGAAAACGATTCCCGAGCTCTTCGTGATGCTGAAATCGGCGAAGGTAGAAATCAAGAAAGAGCATCAAGTGTTGATGGTTGACAAGGGCACTAGTTTCAAGAAAAAGGGCAAGGGAAAGAAAGGGAACTTCAGGAAGAATGGCAAGCAAGTTGCCACTCCCGTGAAGAAGCCCAAAGCTGGACCTAAGCCTGAAACTGAGTGCCTCTACTACAAAGGGAATGATCACTAGAAGCGGAAGTGAACAAAGGTATATTTGATATACATGTTATTGATGTGTACCTTAGTAGTATTTGAAACGTCCATTTTGCATCATGCTTTTATATTGATATTTATTGCATTATGGGCTGTTATTACACGTTATATCACAATACTTATGCCTATTCTCTCTTATTTTACAAGGTTTACATGAAGAGGGAGAATGTCGGCAGCTGGAATTCTGGACTGGAAAATAAGCAAATATTAGAGACCTACTTTGCACAACTCCAAAAGTCCTGAAACTTCACGGAGAATATTTTTGGAATATATAAAAAATATTGGGCGGAGAAAGCACCAGAGGGGGGCCACCTGCCATCCACAAGGGTGGGGGGCGCGCCCTCTGGTCTTGTGGGGCCCCTGATAGGCACTCGACGCCCATCTTCTGCTATATGGTGTGTTCTGACCTGGAAAAAATCAGAAGATATCTTTCGGGACGAAGCATCGCCGTCTCGAGGCGGAACCTAGGAAAAACCAATCTAGGGCTCCGACAGAGCTGTTCTGCCGAGGAAACATCCCTCCGGGAGGGGGAAATCATCGCTATCGTCATCACCACCGATCCTCTCATCGAGAGGGGGTCAATCTCCATCAACATCTTCACCAGCAACATCTCCTCTCAAACCCTAGTTCATCTCTTGTATCCGATCGTTGTCTCAAAACCTCAGATTGGTACCCGTGGGATGGTAGTAGTGTTGATTACTCCTTGTAGTTGATGCTAGTTGGTTTATTCGGTGGAAGATCATATGTTCAGATCCTTAATGATAATTAATACTCCTCTGATTATGAACATGAATATGCTTTGTGAGTAGTTACGTTTGTTCCTGAGGACATGGAAGAAGTCTCATTATAAGTAATCATGTGAATTTGGTATTCGTTCAATATTTTGATGAGATGTATGTTGTCTTTTCTCTAGTGGTGTTATGTGAACGTCGACTACATGACACTTCACCATGATTTGGGCCTAGGGGAAGTCATTGGTACGTAATAAGTAGATGATGGGTTGCTAGAGTGACAGAAGCTTAAACCCTAGTTTATGTGTTGCTTCGTAAGGGGCTGATTTGGATCCATATGTTTCATACTATGGTTAGGTTTACCATAATTCTTCTTTCGTAGTTGTGGATGCTTGCAAGAGGGGTTAATCATAAGTGGGAGGCTTGTCCAAGGAAGGGCAGAACCCAAGAACCAGTCCACCCACATATCAAATTGTCGGTGTGGAACGACACCTATGGGATCACAAGAATCCCTACTACGGTTGCCGGGGCGCAGGGTTGCGAGAAGAGTAGGATTAGTAACCAGCACGAGGATCGTTTACCCAGGTTCAGGCCTCGAGGATGCATAAAAACCTAGTCCTGCTTTGGTGGGTGTATTTCAGAGAGTTCTTGAGCTCTCGAACTAGCTGTGGCGACTGTGTGGTTCGAAAGAGCCGAATCCTTCTCCAGTATGCCGCGGGCCTCCTTTTATAGTCGAAAGGGGCTACCACAGTGGCACACAGGAGGTGGAAAGGTGCACAGTGCTATGAGCTTATCGCTCGTATGACAGGACAAGACACATTTAACGCGTAGCTTAGGTGTCCCCTCGCTTTATCGAGGACGGGGGCGAGGCCCGTCCCATTCGTCGCTCCTCCTCCTTGCTTCGACACGCGCCTTGGCTAGCGACACATGCGGCGCCATGTAGGTAGGCAGGCAGCTGAGGTGGCGCGGTGGTGGAGCCTCTACGAAGATCTGCATGTCGCCACATAGGCGCTTGATGAGTTGGCCTGGGAGCTGCATGTTGCCACGCAGGTGCCCGCCAAGCTGGTTGGGCTGGCAGCTGCATGTGAACGGTGGAGACTTGGTTGGTGCGGGCCTGGCAGTGGCCCTGCTGGCGTCCTTGGTGTGGGCCTTGCCGGGCGGCCCGACAAGGGTCTTGCCGTGGCGCGCTGTCGTCCCCGACAAGGACCTTGCCGGGGGTCTGGTGGCCTTCCTCGGCAAGGATCTTGCCGAGGATCGTCATCTTGTGACAGCCTGGTTTTTGCCCTCTTTCATTTGTTTGAGTTTTCATTTGAATTTTTTTGAAACTTGGAGTTTTTGAATCTTTTCATTTGGACTTAAACACTTGGGCATCCTTGGCTTTCACCCAAGTGTGCATTTCTCTCCCAAACCATCATTTCACTTCTGATCCACCTCAAAATAACCTTTGGAATATTTTTCTTAAATGAAAAATATTCAATTTCTCTCTAAAACCCTAAGCCAAATCTGTTTGCTCCAAAGCAACCCTAATTTTATGGCTCAAAAAATTCTGAGATAATTCACAAATATTCTAGAGACCCTAGGGCACCCCCCTGAGCAAAAATATTTCATCACTTTTTGGGATATTTTTGCTACAGAAAATCTTTTCTGTTCTGGACAGAAATGGTGGTTTCTACAGCAACTACCATTTTACTTGCTCCATTTGACCTGATCTTTCTTGTGCTTATTTACCTTAGTAACTCTAAGCTAGCCTCCAAAGCACAACTTCAAACTCCCAGCCATTTGACCACAGTAACACCACAAAGTTACTGTCCAGAAACTTACGAGACCTGTAAAACTTTCTCTACTGCACCTGGATCGAAACCCAACCGTGGTAAACTTCAAAACCACCACGAACAACATGCCAGCCATGGTTTTTGGATGAAGGCGGCCTATGGAGGGAGTTCACGCGGTGACCACGCGTGTCCATGATGCCAGGCATGCGTGTCGACGCGCTCTGTTCGTGCGTGCTCGCTTCCCCCGCCTGCCAGACCTAGCCAAAGCTCGCCACCATCATCGTCTCGACACCATTAACTCCACCCTGGCACCCGCCGACGCCGGAGCTCGCCGCAGCGAGCACGGGAAAGGTCCGGCCAGCCCAAACGTGCATGCGCACTGTGCTCGTCGTCACCCCCCTTGACCCTGTGCTCGTCTCCGCTCTCCCAAAGTGGTCACGTGACCTCCGTCGCCTTCTCCCCCTCTCATTGACGCCGCTCGTCGCCGCGTGCCGTGGACAGGTGTCCACCGGCGGAGCCCGAAGCACCCTCGCCGCTCGCCTATATATAGATCCCCTTCCCACCCTCTCCGAGCATCCTCCAGCACTCACACACCCTCCACGGTAGAGTAGGAAGCTGTAGCCCAGCCGGGCAGGCCTCGGGCCGCCGTCCCCGAGCTCGAGCTCGCCGGCGATCCTCTCTGGTCGCCGCGGCAGCTCCAGCCCCTCCCAGGCCTGGGCGACCCCTCCAGAGCCTCCGCCTCTCTCCGGTGAGGCCGTCTCGCCCGCTTGGAGCCCCTGGAACGGCCTCTACTCACCGTCCTCCTCAACTCCGACGACCTCCCCGTTCTGCCTCCGCTCGCGTGCTCGATTCCGACCTCGTCCGACCACCCCTAGCCACTCTACGGGTACGGGCAGGTGTGCCTCGACCTCCTCTTGCCATCCCTCCCTCTCCTTTTGGCCAAAGAGCCTTCGTCGCCGGCGAGAGCTCCGGTGAAGCCGCGGTCGTCTCTATTTCTCTCTCCCTCTTTCCCCACCTGACTAGCAGGGCCTGCTAGTCAGTCACTCAGTACGTGCGCGAAGCAGTACGAGTGGTGGGGCCCCTGGGCTTTTATGCCTTCGACATCACCCCCCAGTCTTTTTCTTTTTTCTCAAATTCATTTGAATTTACAGAACACTTCAAACAGTTATAACTTTTTAACCATAAGTCCAAATGAATTGGTTCTTTTTGCATTGTGTTCTTTGAAAGAAAATCTAACAGCTCACCAAAGATGAGATTTTTCTGAGCTGTTTAGAATTTCTGGTGAATTTCAGAAGTGTTCTTGATATTTTATTTGTGTGTTTAAAATTATTTTTAGAATGTGAGGCTTGTCTTGAGGATCACCAGGAGGCTTGTGAACCTCACCTGCACTAAGGCAAGCCACATCACCATTTTTATGATGCCATTTCAATATTTGTGATTTTCTTACTTGAATGAAATAATTAATCCATGCATTTAAATAATTATTGAGTTATTTGTATTCTGTTAAATGTTGAATAGTTGTTATGCTTGATTTACAGAACAGTTGAAACTAGTTTAGTGGATAAAGCAAGTTAAGATTTATTTGAGGTGATATTAGAAATAATTTTGTTATGCATGATAGTTATCTTAACTATATTTTTGCCTTCCTAAAATTGATAAGAATTTGTTAGAAAATATTCTGTTAAATCATAATTACTTGTTTTACAGAAAGTTTGAACTTAATTTAGTGACAAAGAAAGTAAGAATTGTTGATAGTGAAATCTTTTGGTATGCATATGAAAAAGTTATCGGAATTGCTTTCTTGCGTAAGAAATCAATGAAACTTGTTGCAAAATATTTTGATTAAGTTGTGAGTCATCTATAGAGTAACGTGAGTTATTTGGTGCATAGATGACATTGGTTATTTTTATGATGCATGTGTTATTTTGCATTTCATGGCATGCTATGACACCGGTCATTGTTAGTTAAAGTTGAAACTAAAAATAACTCAACTTGAATACACCGTTGACTGGGTCATGGTGCCGCTGAATCGAGTATTTCCAGTGCAACCACATTTGATTCGGTCCATTGACACGGCCTCTGGTCGGTGCCTCCATCTAGGGAAGGTTATGTCGTGTTTGCCCTGGCCCGGCAGGCAGACATAAGCTTGTGTGCTCATTGATGAGATAATGGTACCGATTTCCCCAAGTGGGACTTTCCCCGAGTGGGAGTTTGACCACGACGGTGGTCAGGGTGTCTTTGGTAGACACGGGGCCACCCAGGACCAGCCCGTTGTGGATTTGGGTCGGAGTGGCCGGGAGAGTGCTGTGGCAATGGAGGGGTTTCGTCGGAATGCCGTTGGTCCACCCGAATGGGAGTGCGAGGCCATGGGTTCCGTGGTGTGGGTCCAGTATGCTACCTCTGCAGAGTGTATAGTCTATCAATAGCCGCGTCCACGGTTAAGGACACGTCGTGGTAGGTCCCACCATGAGTCAACGAATAATAAAAATTGCACACTAAGCTGTAAACTTTGCATTGTCGAGGATGGCAGAAAGGCCATCAAGGAAGTTGGGACCAGATATTGGTCTTGGTTGTGATCGCTGTAAGGATCACGAGTCAGTTTGTTAAAGACCATGTTGGTGGTGTATTTTACCACGTTGGTGGTGTGTTTTACCATGTTGGTGGTGTGTTTTACCACGTTGGTGGTGTTTGTGATCAGAGGATGATCACGGTTGGTAAGTTGTCCTGAGGGATGTTCGAGCATGATCACAACATGTTGACATATAGTGTCGCATCATTAAGAATTGGCTAAATATCATGAGACCCTTGTGCACAATATGAGACCATTTGAACAAACTGTGCCATGAATGTGGCCATAAGATTGATCATTTGGCTTGAAAGCCATTGATCTCCACACATGATAGCTCGTTTCTAAGAACACTTTTTAAAAATAATTATTGAATTATAAGTTTATTATTTTTCCTGGTAACTTGGCCACATATAATGACACAATGCGAAGTTCTTCCAATTTTTTGAAATTTTTTGAAATTTTTATGCCCGTTTCAAAATGCGGTCAAAACGGCGAGCTTGACCGTTCCTAGCTAGTGGTTGATTCTTGGAATTTTTTTGGTGTTTCTCTGATTAAATAGATATTTTTGTACCTAAAAATGATTTTTGGGAAAAATAAAGAGCAAACTATGAGGCAGCTGCAGTTCAAATTTGACCTGTTTTCAGCTGAATCAGCAGAAATTTGTCTTTTTCACAAGAGGTGGATCAAAAACTTTTGACACCCAACTATTTGGTCAACTGTGCGTTAAATATGGCCTACTATTTTACTAAAGTTGATGTGGTCCAATTTTGCAACAAATATTTGGTAGGTCCTTCACAAAAGAACTCTTTTTGGGCACTCGAAAAATGGAAAATGAACTTTTCATGCGAAGAAAATAAAAAATTCTTAGGCAACATTGTTTGTCATTCCAAGATGCAAACTTTTGCAAAATATGATATCATTTGAATAAAACTATGCCAAAAATGTTGCCATCACATTGGCTCTTCTCCCCATGCAACGTCTTCTCCTTTGCATGCGTGCGTGTGTGTGTGGGGGGAGGGGTGACCTGAGCATCCGATCCTTTCGCCGTTGTCGACATCGATGGGCATAATTAATGGTTGTGAGTTTCTAATCCATCAAATAAACGGTTAGATTTTTCTTTTTTCTGTAATAGATAGATATGAGAGGTGGATGGAAACATCTTGACATTATTATTTTTAGTTAATTGTACATAAATTGTGGACTAATATTTTTGAAAAAAGGATGTGGCCCATTTTTACAGCACAAATTTGTAGTCTTTTATTTAAAAGTCGGTGATTTGGGTCCAAAATTTAAAGATTCCATCGTGAGACAACTAGCCAATGAGAAGCAAGGAACCACGTTCACACGGATCGCCCAGTCGGACGCGATCTGAGCCATCCATCGCACACACATCAACGGTGAAGCTTCTCCCAAGAAACCCAAACCCTAACCAACCCACCCACCCTCATCCTTTCCCATTCTCCAGATCCGATCGAGACCCCGCTGCCCCCGCCTTCCTCCGCCATGGCTCCTCCCGCGATTCCCACCGCCGCCGCCCCCGCCTTCCTCCCCCTCCCGTGATTCCCACCGCCGCCGCCCCCCTTTCCCATTCTCCAGATCCGATCGAGATACCCACCACCACCGCACCATTCATCCCCCACATCCACCAGTCCACGCGCAGCCCCAGCCTCCTTCTCGGCCATGGCATCACGGCAGGCTTTCTCGCCGGCGCGCGCATGCTGCTTCGATGCATGCCACTCCGTCGAGCTGGCCGGACCGTGGCGCGCGCTTAGTCTGCTTAGGGTTTGCGGTTGCGACGCTACACGCCGGCCACGGGTCTCCAGCAATCAGGACGGCGACGATGTCAACGGGATCCTCGGGTCTCCTACAGTGCGTTTCCCTCCCTCCCTCTCCCACGCCTTCCCTCCCTTGCCCGTGGTTCCTAACAGACGCGCTCCTCTCCTCTCCTTGGGTGGCATGCAGGGCTCACGTGGGAGCAGCGCACGGAGGAGGCCTTGGAGGAGAAGCGGGAGGAGCCCGAGTGTCCTCGCGCGCCCGGCCCGTGGCACGAACACCAAGACGCCCGCCTCGGAGCTGCAACATATGCTTCGGCATCCTGCCGGCCATGCTCGTCGGCGTCGTCACAGCGCCCCCTCCCGACCAGCTAGGGTTCGGCGAATGACGTCAGTCACTCCACTCCTCCTCACAGCGCCCCCTCTCTTCCTTCCTCCCAGCATTTCGAGTTTGGATCTCAGTGTGTCGTCCTAATACTTTTGTTTCGACTGGGTTACTGTGAACGAACAGGTGTGCAAAGATCTGAGGTGGGGGAGAAAGATCTTCAAAACTGGGTTACGACTGGCTCCTATGGCCATTGCTGTGTATGTTGGCTCTTAGATTCGTCAAACCTTGCAAGTTCAATCTGCACTAGAAATGTTGCTGGCTATCACAACACTGCAAGCAGTTAAATGATGGGGAATCTACAATTGCTTTGCCACCTCTGACTAATTAACCATTTGAGGGACATTAGTGGAATATATTACTATGAAATGCTTGATTTATTTTTAGCCAGTATGAACTGGCTAAGCATAATATGGTAATGTAGATTATTGCAACTTTGCAAGTTCATAAACACCATATATTTGACTAATTATTGCAACTTTGCATGTTCATCTGAAATTATTAGATGGTTTTTGTCTGTGCAAGTGGCTTAGCATAGTTAATTAGTATACTTTTTTGATATCCTACTAGCAAATGATTATTAGCATAGTTGAGTTCCAGATTTGTTTTAGGGGTGTGTGTGTGTGTGGGGGGGGGTTACACTTTTAGGCCTCAAAGGCACCAAAGCAGAGCAGAGTAGTGTTCATCCTCTGTTAATTACTGTTACAAAGGCACCAAAGCAGAGCAGATCCTTTCGCTCTGCTCTGCTCTCTTTGTTAATTATTGTGCTACTCCTTGCTCCTATATTCTATTAGCACCAAGTCTGCCTTGCCTATGTATTATATACTTTATTTTTCTTGCTAGAGTACTAGAAGAGTAGTGTTATCTTGCTGCTGGTGACACTCCAAGATAATTTACTATTTTATCTTCTCAGCATTGTTGTTCTTATTTACTTGCAAGTTTTTACTATGCAAGGTTCAGTCATGCCATCTTTGCTTGTACTGCATGTTAGTGTCATCAAAATGCTCACACCAAGTTTGTGAACTGTGGCCAGGTACCAGAGGCTGACCAACAGGGCGATGCACATGCTATGGTTTAAGTGCTCACACCAATATGTTAGAATATACTGTGTACATTCTGAACCCCCTAATGTGACACAAGTATATGCACATGCTATGGTTTAAGTGTTGCTTGTGTATGGTAAATAGGTTGAGCACCCACCGTTGTTTGATGCTATTTTGTATAGGATTCTGTTCCTCTATGCTTGTAATCTCCAAACCATGATCAAGCATACACACACGGTTGATTTGCATGGAACGATTACTACTAACTAAAGAAGGAAGCAGACTTCTTCACATAAAGGAAGATATGTTTGTTTTAGTAATATAAACAAATAAAAAAAGATTGTTTGCATACAATTAGATCATTCTCACTTATTATTTGAGTTCTAAGTATGTAGAATCTTTAGTTCTCTGGTTATATTATAGTCAGAATTATACTATGTGCATGATTTTATCCATTGCTGGCACTATGGATAGAACTTTGTGTGTAATCTGGAGTTGTTCCTGTTATTGTTCTATCCATTTTATTGGTGTTACATGTGTAGCCAGTAACCAGGACCTGCACTTGTGCCATGCATATTCATATTGTCTCTATTATCTTGTATGAATATCTCATTTTAACTAGCTCGGCTAAAAAAGCTTGGTACTAGTTGAAATTTGTTTATCTTTCTATAAAGAATTGTCCTTTACTCCTTTTTTTTGAATGGAATGTTCATAATATATTGGCTCCAGTTTTTCTAATTCTTCTAAGCTGATTCATGTAACAGGGCGATCATGGAAAGCATGCATTCGTTCTGTTAGCCCAGTCCTGACTATGGCCGTCCAGTGAGTCCGGCATTTGATCTCCATCGAAGGAGCTCCATGCTGAAGAAGAAAACACTTGTAGAGCTTGTAACATTACTTGGAGAGCTTGTAAAGTACTGTAGAGCTTTGCATTTGTAGAGCTTGTAAAGCATTGTATATGTTAGAGCTTGTATTACGTGTCATTTGTAGAGCTTGTAGTGAATATGGCTATTGTTATTTGAATTATTATGTGTGTTTTCTGCTTGCCTATTTAAATACTGGTTATTTTCTTACTATCAAATTGAAATATGATGTCAAATTGAAATATGAAGAATCTGAGCCTAATAGCTGGGACCCACTTATCAGAACCTGACAAGTGGGACCTGTTTGACTAACGGACCCATTTTATTAAAAAAGAAAACTAAAACTACTGGTACAAAAAGGCCATGGCCCAGAAAATAAAAAGGCCGAATTGTAGGGCTTGGCCCGTGTAGTTCACCAAAATTAGTAGCGAAAAAATATAAATGGGCTGAATTAATGGGCTCAGCCCATATAAACACTAAATTGGACCGGGGTGATTCTTATCCACGTCAGCTTGCTACGCTGGATCCTACGTGGCCTGGGGAGGCAGCTAGTGACCAAAAATTTGGTCAATGAACCAACGACCTTTTACATATCACAAAGAAGGTCGTTAATTTCAGTTTACGACCGCCAACTTTTGACCTTCTGTTTTTGGTCACAAAAAGGTCGCAATGAAAAACTATGACCTTTCAGCGGCCAATAGTGAGGGTCACAAGTTGACATATTTCTTGTAGTGTCTTCTTCTTCGTTCTTGTTCTTATAGGGCAACGATCCACAAGGCTCCAGGGGCGTTCAGGACAACTTGGAGCAGACTAACATCGCCGCGTCCTCCGACGGGGTCCGTCCCGAGGAACCGTGGCGTCTGGTGTCATAAGAGCTAGCCGGATTGTCTTGTGTTCCGCGCTTCCGGTTAGCCTCCTTCGGTGCGATTTGCGGCGTATCGCTCGCCATGTTGAGGGTACACAGGAACGTGTTTGTGTACGACATGTTTTAGCGTCAACACTTTGGTAATACCCTATCACGATATAAGAAATCATATTGCATCCACAGATAAAAATAAGCCCATGGAGGGTAACTAGTCATACCTGGGGATGAATTCCATGGTAAAGGTATTAATGGCATGGATGAAGAATATGAATGTTGTGCTAACTGAAAGTGCAACTATCCCTAGGTGGTTTTGGTAATTCATAACAACATATAGCTCATTGAGCTAATGCTATTCCAAGATGATTATTTCAGGAAAGCTCAATGATTGGCATGGCATGGATGTGAAAGTGGAACCCTAAAAATGCTAAGGACTAAGGATTGGCTCAAGCTCAAAAGTTCAAGACTCTTCATTTAATATTTTAGTGATCCAAGATCACATTGAGTCTTTAGGAAAAGCCAATACTATCAAGGAGGGATGAGGTGTTGCTTAATGAGCCTCTTGCTTCATGTGCTTAGTGATATGCTCCAAAATCCTGAACTACTTCCCCATATCCACAAATGACCTAAACCCTAAGCCAAACTCGGTCATACCGATTCTTTCTATCCGGCGCCACCGAGTTTCATTTGTCATAAGCCACTGCCAAACCCTAGCAATTCAGTCCTACCGATAGGGATCTCGGTCTCACCGAGATGGGATTGCAAACTCTCTGTTTCCCTTTCGTAACTTTTGGGTCTCACCGAAAGAGCGAATCGGTCCCACCGAGATTGCAATGTAAACTCTCTGTTTCCTTTTTGTAACTTTTCGGTCTCACCGAAAGAGCAAATCGGTCCCACCGAGTTCACCTGACCAACTCTCTGGTTAGCTTATTACCAAACTCGGTCTCACCGAGTTTGTGTAATCGGTCTCACCGAGATTACGTTATGCCCAAACCCTAACAGAATCGGTCCTACCGAGTTGCATGTCAGTCCCACCGAAAATCTCTAACGGTCACTAGGTTTACCTTTTCGGTCCGACCGAGTTTGTTGATTCGGTCCCACCGAGATTGGTAAATTGTGTGTAACGGTTGGATTTTGTGTGGAGGCTATATATACCCCTCCACCTCCTCTTCATTCGAAGAGAGAGCCATCAGAACACATCTACACTTCCAACTCATATGTTCTGAGAGAGAACCACCTACCCTTGTGTTGAGACCAAGATATTCCATTCCTACCATATGAATCTTGATCTCTAGCCTTCCCCAAGTTGCTTTCCACTCAAACCTTCTTTCCACCAGATCCAAATCCTATGAGAGAGAGTTGAGTGTTGGGGAGACTATCACTTGAAGCACAAGAGCAAGGAGTTCATCATCAACACACCATTTGTTACTTCTTGGAGAGTGGTGTCTCCTAGATTGGCTAGGTGTCACTTGGGAGCCTCCGACAAGATTGTGGAGTTGAACCAAGGAGTTTGTAAGGGCAAGGAGATCGCCTACTTCGTGAAGATCTACCGCTAGTGAGGCAAGTCCTTCGTGGGCGATGGCCATGGTGGGATAGACAAGGTTGCTACTTCGTGGACCCTTCATGGGTGGAGCCCTCCGTGGACTCGCGCAACCGTTACCCTTCGTGGGTTGAAGTCTCCATCAACGTGGATGTAGGATAGCACCACCTATTCGAACCACGGGAAAAACATCCGTGTCTCCAATTGCGTTTGAATTCTCCAAACCCTTCCCTTTACATTCTTGCAAGTTGCATGCTTTACTTTCCGCTGCCAATATACTCTTTGCATACTTGCTTGAATTGTGTGATGATTGCTTGACTTATCCTAAGATAGCTAAAATCTGCCAAGAACTAAAATTGGGAAAAGGTTAAGTTTTTATTTGGTCAAGTAGTCTAATCACCCCCCCTCTAGACATACTTTCGATCCTACAAGTGGTATCAGAGCCAGGTTTCCATTTGCTTTGATCTCCATAGCTTTTGGTGGTCATAGCCTTGGTTTCACAACCTAGGAGAGTATGGCGTCTAGCAAGGGAAATTATCACCGTAGAGGTCCTTACTTTGATGGTACTAATTTTGCTAGTTGGAAGCATAAAATGAAAATGCATATTCTTGGACATAACCCCGCAGTTTGGGCAATTGTATGTGTTGGTTTGCAAGGTGACTTCTTTGATGGGAGAGAACCAAACCGTGAAGCTACCACGGATGAGTTGAAGATGTTGCAATACAATGCTCAAGCTTGTGATATTCTCTTCAACGGATTGTGCCCCAAAGAATTCAAAAAAATCAGCCGTCTTGAGAATGCAAAGGAAATTTGGGACACTTTGATTGATATGCACGAAGGTACCGACTCCGTCAAGGAATCCAAGTTGGATGTGCTTCAAAGTCAACTTGACAAGTTCAAAATGAAGGATGGTGAAGGTGTCGCTGAAATGTACTCTAGGCTTGCTCTCATCACAAATGAGATTGCCGGCTTAGGAAGTGAAGAGATGACCGATAGATTCATCATCAAGAAGATTCTAAGAGCCTTGGATGGAAAATATGATACCGTGTGCACATTGATCCAAATGATGCCCAATTACAAAGATCTCAAGCCAACGGAAGTGATTGTAAGAATTGTTGCTCATGAGATGTCACTTAAGGATAAATAGGAACTTCACAACAAATCAAGTGGTGCGTACAAAGCCTCATGTGAAGCCCCTACATCGTCAAGTGAGAAACAAAACTTCAATGAAGAATTGAGCTTAATGGTGAAGAACTTCAACAAGTTCTACAAGAGTAGAAGCAAAGATAGAAGGTTCAAGTCAAGATCCTATAATGACAAAAGATCTTCTAGTCGAGAGCGAAACTGCTACAATTGTGGAAGACCCGGACACTATTCCAATGAGTGTACGGCTCCCTACAAGAGAAGAGAAGATTCTCCAAAAAGAAGAAGCAAAGAATCACCACCAAGAGAGAGAAGGAGTAGAGATGATCGTTATGAACGAAGATACTTACGGAGAAGCAAGGATTCGGAAAGGAAGGAAAAATCATCAAGGGGCTACACAAAACGAAGACATCAAGCTCATGTTGGTGAATGGGTATCCGGCTTCGACTCCGACAGCCACTCTGAGAGAAGTTATCACTCCGACTCCGAAGATACTCAAGATGAAGGTGTTGCCGGTCTAGCACTTGTGTCAACCAACTCCTACGACATATTTGACTCACCAAATGAAGGAATTGGAAGATGCTTCATGACCAAAGGTTCTAAGGTAAGACACCCCGAGTATGTTGATTTTAATAGTGATGAAGATGACTTGTTAGGTGATGATGATTTACTTGTTGACAACTCTAGTGATGAATACTATGATGAAACGTCAATTAATCATGCTAATCAAGATAAAACGAATGACAATGATAAGGAGAAGATTGAGGCTCTAACTAAAGAACTAAACACTCTTAAGTTAGCTCATGAAACTATCTTCAAAGATCATCGAGAACTTTTAAGAGCTCATGAGAAATTATGCTTTGAAAAGCTCAATCTTGAGCAAGAGCATGAGTTCTTAAAAGCAATCAATGATGATCTCCGCAAGGAAAGTTCTTCTTACATTGCCAAGCGTTTACTCTTATCCACTTACATGCCTCAAGTCAAGTCTAGTAACAAGAACAAGAAAGATTCTTCCTCTAGTAGTAACAATGATCATGCTAAATCCAATATTGTTGCTTCTAGTAGTTCTCTTGATTCCACTAATGATTCTCTTAGCCAAGTTACACTTGAGCAAGAAAATAGCTTATTGAAGGGAATTATAGAGAAAGGAGTGTACAAAAGCCTTGCCGGGAGTAAGCAATTCGAGGAAACTGTGCGCAAGCAAGGAATGCACCGGAAGAATCAAGGTGTTGGTTTTGAACGAAAGTTCAATGCAAATGGAGTTGAGTGGGAAGAAGATCAATACCCCAAGACAAAGTTTGTTCCTCAACAAGAGAAGTATGATACTTCTTTCAAGGGGACACAAGCTCAAGATGATCTTCCACCACAAGACTACAAGCAAAAAGGCAAGGACAAGCCTCAAGAGGAAATTGATGCATTTGAAGAAGCTCCTAAGACCTTAATCAAGTGGATCCCCAAGACTACTTCAAGTTCCACTTCATCAAGTACGACTACAACTCCAAGGATTCCCATCAAGATGGTGTGGATCCAAAAGAAGAAGAACTA
Source organism: Triticum urartu (assembly GCF_056163025.1). Classification (NCBI taxonomy): domain Eukaryota; kingdom Viridiplantae; phylum Streptophyta; class Magnoliopsida; order Poales; family Poaceae; genus Triticum; species Triticum urartu. Next base: position 49,852,931 of record NC_141877.1, on the reverse strand, counting down.
GAGAGTTCTTGAGGGTGACTCCGCCAACATACTTCACTCTTATCATTTTGGCAAGAACAAGTGCAATCAACTTCCACATCTTGCACTAGTTCAAGGAGTCACAAACCCTCTTGTTGGTAAGACAAGGGACAAGGTAACCTAAAAGTGTTCATGGACATCATCTTGTGTGTGCATCACTCTATGTCTATGGATATCCTTGTTTGTTCCTTGTGGGACTAACCCATGTAGGCATTGAAAGTGCAATTCACTCAAATGGATAGCTCCAAGTGATCTACATCAACAATGAGCATCCACATCTTCAACATCTACATGAAGTCATCATCGACAAAACCCAAGGTTAGTTCATCCCTCTTAGGGGGGATATCACATCTAGGGGGAGCTTTACTCTAAGACTTGAGCTAAAGCAACTCTAAAGATGTGAACACAACAATGCTTTATGTAAAAGTGGTAACCCCACTTGAGCTTAAACGATGAGTATGAACTATGATCAAGTGTTCTCACTTGACTCCTAAGTCAATATACTCATATTAGATGACCTAGTCATTGCAAATTGCTTGATAGATGCTAGAATTGGTTGTGCATGCTTTGTCACATATTTCATTTGCCATCTTATTGTGTGAGCATGTTGGTTGCATATTTTACTCATTCGAGGACATCCACTTGTTGTTTTGGTTGTTTGGTTTTATTTCCTTTTGCCAAGTGGATGGACAAGAATGCCTAAGAACCTTCTCTAGCTATCTATGCTTTTCTCGTCTCAAACTCTATTCATGCTGCATCACAAAATTTGATCAAGTCAGATTCGAACCACTCTGTGTGAGGAGCGCTCGGAGTCCCCGATTCGTCATAGACTTTAACTTCCAAAACCTCTTTATGATTCTCGGTCTGACCGATACTCTATTTCGGTCCTACCGAGATCATTAAGTTGATCTAGGTTTTCGATCTCGGTGCAACCGATTTGAACCATTCGGTCACACCTAGTTGCAACAACTGTATACAGTTTTGCATCTCGGTGCCACCGAGTTGTTCCACTCGGTCACACCGACAGGGTCGGGCTATATATAGTCACGGGCAAAAATTTGGAAATTTCTCCGAACCCCTTCGCCCGCGCGATAGCCTGCTCTGCCAACTTGGTCTCCGGATCGTCTTCTCGCCGCCAGCCGCCTCCAGTCGCTGGTCTCCATCGCCGTCAACGGAATTCTACCCCGCCATTGCCGCCGTAGCGAGTCTCCGCCGAACTAGGGTATGGACTCGATCTTTGTGCTATTCCCCAATCCGATTCTTAGCACATTGTGATCATCATGATTCTTGCCACATTTTGATAAACTCCTATCCAGTCAATGAACTCGTAGATTAGGTTTAATTCGAAAATTTTAGGGTTAGGTTTCCGCCAAAACCATCTCGGACCCATCGAGTTGAAAAACTCGGTCCCACCGATTTGGCTTATGCCATTGCACAAGTGAAACTCGGTCTGACCGAGAATTACTTATCGGTGTGACCGATTTTGGAACTCTGTGAAACCTTAGCAGTCTCGGTGCCACCGAACTGTGACTCGGTCTGACCGAGTTCACTAGTTTAGGTGCCAAAACTGCTTCGGTATCACCGAGTTTAGAAATCGGTAGATCCGAGATGCCTTCAGTGGGAAACTAAAACGAAGTGTTTGAATTATTCTTTTGCAAAAATCTCTGCATTTTGTGATGCTCATCGACTCTATCTCATCTATAACCTATTCACAGGGTCAGCAGTCAGAATTTGCATCATGTCAGACCAAAGTGATAGCCAGAACTTGTCAGAGCAGCAAGTGCAGATGAGTGAGGGCACTAGTCCCTCAAGTTCCTCAGATGATGGCAGCAGAAGTACTCCTAGCAATCTGCCTAAAGCTGCCACAAGACAGAGAAAGAAGAGAACCTCAGACTCAGAAGATGAGGATTATGTGGCAGAAGAGGAAGCAACCTCCAAGAGAGTTGAGCCAGCACAGGGCATAAAACCAGGGATGAAGATCAAAAGGCCAGCAGGCAGGCATCCTATGTCAAAGGCCAGAGGTTCAACTGAGAAGCCCACTCCCATAGAGCCAGTTGCTGCTGAAGGTAAGAAGAGGAAAGAAAGGGTGAAGAAAACTGTAGCCAGAGTGCTTGGCAAAGCTTCCATCATGGAAGATGAGGAGGAAGAAGAAGAGGTAGCTGCACCAGCACCTAAGGCACCCAAGCTGATGGGTGATGCCATAAGATCAGGGGCAGCTGCTTCCAAGGCCAAGCCAGCTCCAAAGCCAAAGCCAAAGAGGAACACAAGAAGCATCCCAGCTACTAAGAAGAACAAGGCCCCAGTGCCTGAAGCTGCAGAAGAAGAGGAAGAGAATGTTCTTAGAAAGCTCAAGCCCAAGATCCAAGACCACAACGATGCTCATCCTGTGGCTGAGGATATGAAGCTCAGGAGAGATTCAGGGCTAAGGAAGTGGAGAGAAGCAGACCCGTATGCTTCAAGGAGAAGGACTGCAGTTGACTACAGGTTTCACACCAAGGAGCAGCAAGATTTTTATGAGACAGTGCTGCTAGATAAGAAGCCCATTGTCTGTGATATGAGATGGATCGATTGGCAATACATCAAGGACAACGAAGAGTACTACCCTGGAGTTCAGGATAGCTTCAAGGCGTGTGGAGTAGAGGACTTTGTTGGGCAGAAGCTAACAAAGTGGAACGAGGAACTCATCATGCAGTTCTACTCCACAACCCATTTTTATCCAGATGGTAGGATTGTATGGATGTCAGAGGGTACGAGGTACCAGTCTACAGTTGCTGAATGGGCTCAGCTGATTAATGCCCCAGAAGAGCATGACGATGACTTGGACATTTATGCCAAGAAGAAGATGGACCACAACTCAATGTCAAACATGTACAAGGAGATTCCAAATGAAGCACTTGACACTTTCAAGTTTGGCTCAATACACTATCTTCTGTCAGGGCTGCCAACCATCAACTGGATTCTGAGGCACACCCTATTGCCCAAGTTTGGAGATCACAAGATGATCAGGGGCCACGCGATCAACTTGCTTCATATCTTTGACGTGCCACAGAAATTCAAAGTCATGAGCCTTATGATTGAAACAATCAAGAGGACAGCAGCAGACCCAAAGAGGAGCTGTGGATATGCCCCACAGATTCAGGAGCTCATCAACTCAAAGATGGGCACGGGCATATACTTATTGGACAAGGAACACCTGCCCATCCGTCCAGATTTTGAAGATAATCAAGTTGTCATGACTGAGAATGAGCCATCATCTGCCCAAGCACAAGCCAAGAAGGAGAAGGCGAGGAAGGAGAAAGCTGCCAAGATGCCTACTCAAGAGGAGGCATCTGAATATTTCCTGAAAACCAAACAAGAGCAGCTTGGTTACTTGATTGCATCCACCCTGTGGATTGAGCAAGGACTAGCCACCCTAACTCAGAACCAGGCAAGCTTAGAGAGGATCATGGAACAAAAGTTCTATGACTTGGATGTCAAAGTGACAGAGATTCAGACTGCAGTGGAGCAGCTCCAGGATGACATGCAGGAGAGGAGAGGCAAGACTACAACTGATGCCTTTGCCAGAGTGCCACGAGGTCCGAGGTCGTCTGCAGTGCCAGTTGCTGACACCAGAGCCACCACGTCTGCACCAGCTACAGCCTCAGTTCCACCAGCTCCAGCGTCCACTTCAGCCTCGACTCCAACCACGTCTACAGAAGGCTTCGTCCTTGGAGTGCTCCGGACTCCACCACCACCTGAAGATCAAGCCTGAGTGTCAACTTAGCACTATGCATTTTCTAGGAACTTTTTGGTAACTTGTTGCCAAAGGGGGAGAAAATGTATAGATCATAGGCTTCGAGAGAGAGTGTTGCTTTTATTCTCTCTTGTTTTATTTGGTGGTTTTTCGAACTTTGTTTGCGTTTGTGTGAGATACTACATCATTATCCGTGAGACATTGATGATCATGTGTTTGATCATAAGCTACACTTAATGTTTGCTTAATATTATTATACTATCTATCTTATGTGATCATTCACTATTCTTGGTGATGAGTGCATTTATTTCATTCTTATCATTTTAAGCGCTCCACCAAGATGTATGTGACATGGAAGAGTAACCCATGACTCTAACTCTTTGTGCATTTGCAGTCCAAAGCAAATTTTAAATATGCACAAATTTAGGGGGAGCTCTTACTTGTCACATACTTCTCAAAGCGACGATATATTTCATGCTTATTATCATTTGTCGAAGCTTTGATCTATATGTTGTCATCAATTACCAAAAAGGGGGAGATTGAAAGTGCAACTATCCCTAGGTGGTTTTGGTAATTCATAACAACATATAGCTCATTGAGCAAATGCTATCCCAAGATGATTATTTCAGGAAAGCTCAATGATTGGCATGGCATGGATGTGAAAGTGGAACCCTCAAAATGCTAAGGACTAAGGATTGGCTCAAGCTCAAAAGTTCAAGACTCTTCATTTAATATTTTAGTGATCCAAGATCACATTGAGTCTTTAGGAAAAGCCAATACTATCAAGGAGGGATGAGGTGTTGCTTAATGAGCCTCTTGCTTCATGTGCTTAGTGATATGCTCCAAAATCCTGAACTACTTCCCCATATCCACAAATGACCTAAACCCTAAGCCAAACTCGGTCATACCGATTCTTTCTATCCGGCGCCACCGAGTTTCATTTGTCATAAGCCACTGCCAAACCCTAGCAATTCAGTCCTACCGATAGGGATCTCGGTCTCACCGAGATGGGATTGCAAACTCTCTGTTTCCCTTTCGTAACTTTTGGGTCTCACCGAAAGAGCGAATCGGTCCCACCGAGATTGCAATGTAAACTCTCTGTTTCCTTTTTGTAACTTTTCGGTCTCACCGAAAGAGCAAATCGGTCCCACCGAGTTCACCTGACCAACTCTCTGGTTAGCTTATTACCAAACTCGGTCTCACCGAGTTTGTGTAATCGGTCTCACCGAGATTACGTTATGCCCAAACCCTAACAGAATCGGTCCTACCGAGTTGCATGTCAGTCCCACCGAAAATCTCTAACGGTCACTAGGTTTACCTTTTTGGTTCGACCGAGTTTGTTGATTCGGTCCCACCGAGATTGGTAAATTGTGTGTAACGGTTGGATTTTGTGTGGAGACTATATATACCCCTCCACCTCCTCTTCATTCGAAGAGAGAGCCATCAGAACACATCTACACTTCCAACTCATATGTTCTGAGAGAGAACCACCTACCCTTGTGTTGAGACCAAGATATTCCATTCCTACCATATGAATCTTGATCTCTAGCCTTCCCCAAGTTGCTTTCCACTCAAACCTTCTTTCCACCAGATCCAAATCCTATGAGAGAGAGTTGAGTGTTGGGGAGACTATCACTTGAAGCACAAGAGCAAGGAGTTCATCATCAACACACCATTCGTTACTTCTTGGAGAGTGGTGTCTCCTAGATTGGCTAGGCGTCACTTGGGAGCCTCCGACAAGATTGTGGAGTTGAACCAAGGAGTTTGTAAGGGCAAGGAGATCGCCTACTTCGTGAAGATCTACCGCTAGTGAGGCAAGTCCTTCGTGGGCGATGGCCATGTTGGGATAGACAAGGTTGCTACTTCGTGGACCCTTCGTGGGTGGAGCCCTCCGTGGACTCGCGCAACCGTTACCCTTCGTGGGTTGAAGTCTCCATCAACGTGGATGTAGGATAGCACCACCTATCCGAACCACGGGAAAAACATCCGTGTCTCCAATTGCGTTTGAATTCTCCAAACCCTTCCCTTTACATTCTTGCAAGTTGCATGCTTTACTTTCCGCTGCCAATATACTCTTTGCATACTTGCTTGAATTGTGTGATGATTGCTTGACTTATCCTAAGATAGCTAAAATCTGCCAAGAACTAAAATTGGGAAAAGGTTAAGTTTTTATTTGGTCAAGTAGTCTAATCACCCCCCCTCTATACATACTTTCGATCCTACACTAACTGAAGATTATTTTTTGTGGATGAAAACCTTCGGCTTAATCTCTTATGAGATGCTTTCTCCTTATTCACTTTGGTTGTACTTGTCACAATAGAAGCTTGCACATCATTTTATTTTTGACCGCCCTTCTTGAGAACCCATGCCACATTCTTCTTCTCAATTTCTTGTGCACTAAGTTTTTGCAATTTCTTCTTTTTAGAGGAGGAGAATTGTAACATCCCCTGTGCCATGTAACCGTATTTATTTTGATGGTAGTCATTGTAGATTGTGAGGTCAAGAATGCTCAAGCCAGTATAAGAGAATCAACCTTATGAGAAAGATCTACCAATGCCTCCACATGAATTTCCTCCACAAAAATTTCATGTACTTCATAGCATAATGTTTGAGTTTGGTTACCTCATAGGAGGGGATTACCGGATTAGACATCAGTTTAGAAGACGGGAGAGGGCGCCGCCACCTAACAAGCTGGTCGGGTGTAGCGATGGGCGCTGCCTCTAGAGGTCGAGAATGAGGAAGGGCACCAGTACTGGAGGTCATGATCGGCTATAGTGTTGGCAAGGCTACGTCACAGTAGGATTCACCCAGATGATCGGATTGATAGAAAGAGGGGAGGCGGGGAGAGGAGTCTTGAGGGCATGGCGGCGACACCTAGGGTTCACCATAGGGAACCGGATCCTCTAACATTCACAAGGAATGTTAGAGAAGCTACATTACCCTAACTTTCCTTCTTTCTATTCATATGATTACGGCTAAAATGACTTAAATTAATTTGTAAATTGATGATCTACTATGTACATTTATAGTAACTACATACAAACAAATTGATGGTGAAATAAAATTAATTTTGAATTATTTATATCTACAGTAAATATCAACAATAAACAATCTCCTAACAGTTCCTAACTTTCCTTCTTGAATTTACACTAGACTAGCACTGTAGCGGCAGAAATCACATATTTGACCTGAGGGCGAAATCAAATCACAAACTGACCTGCTCTCGAAAGAATTTCACTCTGCTGACCCTTTAGTGTGGCGCTCGATAGCAGGGCGCCGCACCCTACTATGCAACGCCTCGGCCTTAGGCGTCGCACCTCCTGCCAGCGTGGCAGCCCTGGTCCAGTTGCGGCCCCACGGACAGCAGTGCAGCGCCTAAGGGCTAGGCGCCACACTTGTAATGTGCAGCGCCTAGCCCTTAGGCGCCACACTTGTAATGTGCAGTGCCCGTTTCTTAGGCGCTGCACAGTCTGTGTGCCACTTAGACTGGCCCCACCCTCTCTCCCCTCCCACCCCACCCCACACACCCCACCCCACCCAAACCCTTAGCCTTGCGCCCATCCTCTCTTCCCCTCTCCCCTCTGAAATCCTTCTCAAATCTTGCAAATCCGGAGTATTTGACCGTGGATTTCAAAGCCAACCCCTCCCTTAAGGTAATCTCCTCCGATCCCCTCGTTTTCATCCATAGGAATTGTCACATTTGCTCAAATCTAGCTAGTTTGGGGAAACCCTAGTTTTGGCTTGGATTTGGAAATTTGTGTTGAATCATGTTATGTTTCTTTGCTAATTTGGTATGGTTAGGCTTTCATAGTATGCTAGGGCACTACAAAAAAATACACTTCGGTGATGATACGTGTTTGTCACAGTAGGTCGCGTTTTTTGTCATGCATGTACATCCATGACAAATTTATGACAGAATCAAGATAGTCATACCTGTGCTGTCGTAGAAGTGTTCCATGACATTACCAAAATTATCATCACGGAAGTGTCCACTTCCATGACGATAAATCGTGCGTCATAGAAGTGCTTTCGTCAAGGGTGACCGACACGTGGCATCCACCGTAACGGAACGCCGTTAAGCTATCGGGTCGGGTTTTGGATCCGATAACCCGTTAACAGCCCCGACCAATGGGGATTTTCCACGTGTAAAATCATCATTGGCACATGTGTCACTCATCCAATGGGCGAGACGCGCCTATGATATGTTGACACGTGGACCGGCCCATCAAGTTTAAATGGGCCGGCCCAACTGAAGGCTCACAAGATTTTGCGGACCATAATGGGCTGGCCCAGCTAAAGGCCCATGAGATTGTGCGGACCATAATGGGCTGGCCCAGCTAAAGGCCCACAAGATTTTGTGGGCCATAATGGGCCGGCCCAGGTAAAGGCCCACAAGATTTTGCGGGCCATAATGGGCCGGCCCAGGTAAAGGCCCACAAGATTTTTGAGTGCCATAATGGGCCGACCCAGGTAAAGGCCCACAAGATTCTTGCGGATCATAATGGGCCGGCCCAGCTAAAGGCACATGAGATTTCGCCGACATTAATGGGCCGGCCCAACTGTAGGCCCACAAGATTTTGAGGACCCTAGTAGGCCGGCCCATTAACTGGCTACCATGTTTTGGGCCAAATGTCGGCCCATATTTGATCTAGTCCATTAATGGCCTGCCACGCTCCGAGCCTAATAGTGGCCCATATGAGATCCGGCCCGTTAAAAGCCTACCACAGTCTGGGCCAAATTACGGCCTAGATCAGGTTCGGCCCTTTAAGAGGCTTTGGGCTCAATTATGGCCCATATCAGATTCGGCCCGTCAACTGGACACTATGCTTTTGGGCCCACTTGCTAAAGGCCCACTTAGTAATTCGGCCTGATATTAGTTTTGGCCTGTTAAAGGCCCGTTTAACATTTCGGCCCTCTATTAATTTTGGTCTGTTAAAGCCCTTCATATAGTTGGTCCTAACTACGGCCCGGTTTGCATCCGGCTTGCTGGCAGCCGATATCTAATTGGGCCAAACAAGGACCGAGACAATTTTGGCCTATTAAAAGCTCGTGATTTGATTCACACAATCATGGGCCGGGGTTCATTTCGGGCTGCTGCCGGCCCGTGAGCTGTTCGGCACGTTTCAGGCCCAACCTACATCGTGATTGCATGACGGCCCGATTATGTACCGTAATTTTACGGTTTGGTCGGTTTACTGCGAAGACATGATATATATACAGTAAAATAACTGCAGCATCATGAATAAGAAAAAACCTAGACTATGCAATAAACAAATTACGTCATATTACATCCACTGGGCATCAAAGTTCGCCACTATGATAATAAAGCACAAGCAGATAGCAGATTACATACACTGGGCATCAAAGATCGCCACCAGTGCAAATAAACACGCCGACAAAATAATATACAAAACCGACAGCACTTCAATAGAGTTCAAGAAAGGTTAGCCCTGCTGGGGAGCTACAGCGCAAGCAGCTGAGCAAGATGATGAGACTGCGCTTGTTCAACACTTATATCTTCCTCACTCTGAAAGATAAACAAGCAGACAGATGACAGGTTTTGCACATAAAAGTATCAGTGCTGACAATTCATCACATTTCTTACTGACGAATAAAGTGACACAGTTTAAAATTGCATTAACACAATATGGTATTGTTTAGGTCAAGACATGGCAGGAAATGACATTGTGAAGGAGTTGGCAGCTTCACGACACCACTGGATTATAGATCAAGAACTCATAAGTATCAATGGTTAGTGTGCTGTCAATTTATACCATTTCAGATTGGCAAATAAAGAGACGGTTTAAATAATAGTAGAATGATATGACATTGTTCATAGTTAAGACATTGCAGAATATGACATTGTGCTGTAGTGGGTAGGTTCACCACACCACTTGATTACGGATGAAGAACAGAAGCATACATGCAGTGCAAAACAAGATCACTTGCTCTGTATAGTTTAATTTACATGGTATGAAGAAGGAACTTGGTTGTACAACTGAAAACTTAAATTGAGAAAGGACAAACTTTTGTTTATGAACTACATAATAAACTTTAAACAAGCAATTTGATGCAAACACCAAAAATAAATAGCTATCGCAGTCATGCCTAACCAAATATATACAACAAAGTTTGAAGGCTTGAGATGGACAAACTTACATTATTGGTGAAGACAGGCTCTATAAAGGCCTTGTCCATGCTGATGGGGGGCAATTCAAGAAGTTTACCACAGAATCTTCTTCAAAAGCATTGGCTTTATTCTACATTTTGTTAAGAGTAAATATAGATGTGATAATATATGAAAAAATGGAGAATATTTAAGATAAGATGAAGAGTGATGCTACATAACCAAGTAGCTATAAATGTAAGTGCAGCGATACAGGCAAAAGGTACAGCCAAGAGCAATGCAAAGCTAAGCTTCTTCAGTACCAACCTTATGGTAAGAGTAAATATAGATCTGATGTGTAGAAAATTGAGGGCAAAGGAAAATAAGCTGCAGAGTGATGGTACATGAACAACTACTTGTCATTATAAGTACACTGATAAAGGACAGCATGTACTTACAAGAACAATGCAGAGCTAAAAAAACATTGGCATTGGATATATTCTACACTAATGTAACCATTCATATAGATCAGATAATTTGGAGCGAACAACTGATAAGCAAGCTATCATGCATACTGATGTCACATAATGAACCAGGTATGTATGCAAGTACAGTGATACAGGACAACAGGTACTAACAAGAGCAAAGCAGCGGGCAGCATATTTGTGATATCCTGTTGTTCTTGTCAAATCAGAATTCTTCTTCGAGCAGATTTCCTACAAAAAAGATCCATAAGGCACATGCGAAAAAGTAGAAGTTCAAATTGTCATGTGATTTCATAGACAGTACCTCATCCTGGGAACGAGACCAGTGCATAACAAGGTTTTTCCATTCAATGTCTTCTAAATTTAGCACAGGAGACTTCACCGGAAATTTGTTTATAGACTTGCCATCAAAGTGTGATTTCCTCACGTAACACCGATACTGTTGCAATGCTTCCTTGATAAGCACTAGCAAGCTTTGCTCATCATGACTATCCAGATTGACCCTCGCCTAGTTACAACAATGTAATGTAAATCATTGATGTGTTCAATCAGCAGAAAACAGGAAAATAATAACTGAATAATAGCACTTACATGTAAGTTGGACAGGAACATGTGAAAATGGTGTTTGTCTTCACAATAATCTTCCCATGATGGGAATATATGCACGTAGTCCCTAACAACATTGAAAGCATTTTCTTTTAAACTGGGAATAAATGGAATGGGGTTCCAATCTGCAGGAATTGGCCGTCTCTGCAGTTGGGATAGGTCTTCGGCTGGTGGACTTGCTGTACTTTTTACTGGAGTGGGATTTTTCTGTGGTATAGCTGGTGCTATGGCAAATGAAATCGGTATACCTTTTGCTGGAGTGCAGGTCCCGTGTGGTGGGGCTAGTGGTGTGGCCAGTGAAGTATGGGTACAGTCTGCTGGAGTCGGTCCTACGTTTTGTGTCACTGGTTGTACAACCAATATAAGTGGGGTGCTGTCTGATTTCTCCAGCACCACCATGTTTTTCAAGGACTTTGCTGGTGCTCCTTCAGTTTTGGCAATCACCCTCTTCCTTTTTGATGTCTGATGCACAAGAACAACATTTGAGTGGAAAAACATGGTATGATGATAGATGGAATATGTATTGATAATGGATGGGCATGGCATCTCGACATATATGATGAGTAAACTAAGTAGATGGCGGTTCAACAAAGTAGAAGAAATGCAAGACAACATATGCAACATACCTGCAATCAATAAAACATTGCCAAATTAGAACAGGCACCTTGATGGGTGAACATGACAGGCCATCTTCCTTTGACTCCTCAAGGTTAGAATAGTCATTAGGATCATATTCTGAACAAGAATCAACATGTGGGGAGCGTATGAGTTTCATTGCATCCAGAATGGCACTCAATGCCTTGGTGCCAATTTTGTAAGTCATTGCAGTGTTTAGCTTCAAGAGTGGACTGCTGCTAGTGCGACACAAAGCAGCTACACAGATCATAGTGCAGATATAACGGGAAAACCTTAAGCATCAGAGTAAAATCAGCAAAGTGGAACTTGCTGGAATATATGTGCTAGTATTGTCGGTACGGCTAGAAAGGCTTCGGATACCAGCTCTCTTCAAGTGAAGGTGCGGTACTGTTAATATCAATGTGACTCTCAAAGGCGACACAGCTCCCCGCATTTCCTTGCTATTCTTATAGGATTCAAGTGGGCGGGCCACTACAAATCCTATTCCTATGTTTACAAGATCCTACGAATCAAAGAGGCTCAAAGTGTCCATCACAACCGACCGTATAGACCTCTACACTACAAATGTCCCTGCTCATCTTCAGTACAAGGAACATACTGTACTACTATCATACTCCCTCCGTTCCAAAATATAAGTCTTGGTAGAGATTTCCACTATGGATCACATACAGATGTATCCAGATACATTTTAGAGTGTAGATTCACTCATTTTGCTCCATATGTAGTCCATGGCGGAATCTATACAAAGACTTGTATTTAGGAACGGAGAGAGTACATATTAAAGAAGAATGGAAGAGGAACATGGTAAAGAAGAGCAAGCAGATTTTGGATAATAAAATGTTGGTTGCGCAGTGCCCACACATGATGAACCAGAGCGCATTAAGAATGCAACTCCTAGCTGTCTCTCGACCATTTCAGGTGGTTGGATGAAGATCCTACGTCTCCTAACCCTTCTTCTTCCTCGTCTTTGATTCTTCCCATACAGAACACCGCACGGGCCGCCGGCCGGACCACCGGCCCCCACCGCCTGTGTTCCTCCGCCACCCCCACCCCCACCCCCGCCCCAACCCCCACTCGCATCGAGTTTTCTTCGTTCGGCGAGGCCCCACAACCATCCAAGCCCCTTCGATCGCACCGGCGAACTCCAGCGAGCTCTGAAAAATTGAATGACCCAATTTTGAATTTTAGTCTACTGTGATTTAACTAGTGTGGAATATAAAAGGGGAAAACCATAAGCATTGTGAGTATAGTGTTGAGCGTGCCATGGCGGATCTGAAGGTGCAAACTGGATAAAGTCAACTTCGCAACCAAGACAAGAAATCAGAGTAAAGCAGTGGTGATCTATTTTCTTGCTGCGATAAATAAGTTGAGAAGATAAGAAAGAGTACCGCCTCTGGTGCGGTGCCGTGTACGCATCTGCTGAGAATTTGACGATGCTGCGGTAGCGATGGTTGTCGGCGGCATGGAAGCAGATCTAGGAGGGTAGACGGTGGCGGCGGGGCACGGTGGACGAGACGGTCGTAGGAGCGGCGCTGGCAAGGTGGACAACGGCGGGGATGAAGCGAGAGGACGGGATGCAAGGATCCTGGTCCGCAGCCGTGGATGTGAGAGGTCGATCTCTTGTAATGGACGGCGGCGTCGGGGTATCAGCTCCGGCATGGTGGAGGAGGAGGGTAGTGGATGGGGTGGCGGATGGCGGCGGACGGAGGAGGGTGGGGTGGAGAGGGTGTTTTGGCGCCCACGGAGTATGAATGGGTAAAAGGGAGGTAGAGAGGAAGGGGGAACCATGTATTCAGGGCGCGCTTGTCTCAAATGCGAGGAAATTTACAAACTTAGCCCCCGTTTCAAATTTCTACTACATCACAGCAACACTAGTCGGTTGGGGATAGGACGGTAATCTCGCATACACCGAATATTTGCCGACGAGAGTTTGTTTTTGGCGCCCACCATGTATGAATATGAATCAGGGAGGGAGTTGATTTCGGCCGAGGACACACTGTGTTTTGGCGCCCACTGTGTATGAATCCGGGTGAGAGGCGATTACGTCACGTTTGGGTGAAATTACAAACCTACCCCTACCGAAACCTATAGAAATCCAGCAGATAGGCTTTGCGTGGCAGGGATAGGCAGTAGTGATTTCCATCTCGCAGATTTTGGTTTCGGGCGGTTACTGCGACTTTCCCCGCTTCATTCAAATTTTGCAGAGTGCACGTTTACCGTGCCAACTCAATTCGAATCCCGTTTGTATTCTATTTTTTTCGGGCGGGATCCATTTTCAATTGGAATTACATTCTATATACATCATTTTTTATATATACTTTCAAAAGCACAACACCATTTATACATAAATATGGTTTACAAATGGCATGATCTCAGATTCATAAGGTTGTATCCACCAATTTGGATTTTCAAATATTTGAAACCACTTTATGTTGAAATCTAATGTATGCATTCCTCGCTAACTGTCTCCAATTAATGTGTGTTTCATGCGGGTTTTTACTTCTCAAACATGTATAATGTGTTTTTCACACACAACATATAGTGTAATCCCGTTTAGACATTAATTGCATATAAACCATGCATTGTTTGTAACTGAAGAATCTACGGATCACCAATATTGATAAACTATATAACATTACACGTGTGCCCAAATTCAAATGAATATGCATGTTTGATACACCAATTTGTGTTATGATATTATCGATGTCGTGATCTCTAGTTTAAATATTTGAATCCCCTTTAATCCAGATATTCGTCTCATATAGCTATCACTCATGCTTATATAGGACTATCTCTCTGGACCTATACGCGTTCATCGTCTCTCGGGTATCTCTCATGCTACCTGTATGTCGACAATGATCTTTTATCTTCGTAACACACTGACGGTACTCTCTCCCTCGACCTTCATCACTCTATCTCTCTCTAAGTATATCTCGCTCCCTGCTATGTGTCTCTAACTATGATTCTCCATGTGGAATCTCTTTCTCTCACACAAACACAAAACTTTGTCTCCTGGGGTCTCATTTCTCTCTACTATTCCCATGTGTGCCACTCGCACACCCCTCATACAGAGATGTCTTTCGCTCCTTAGATATGAGAACCTACGAATCTTCCTCTTCAATATCTCTTTCTCACACACAAACACAAACTCTGTCTCCCAGGGTCTCATATTTCTCCATTGTTCTCTTGTATGTCGCTCACACACACCCTCTCTCCCTAGAGATATCTTGCGTTCCCTCGTATGTCTCTCTAGCTATCACTCTCGTTGTGAAATATCTTTATCTCTTGCAGACACAAAACTCTGTCTCTCTGGATCTCATTTCTCTCTGATATCTGTTTGTATGTCACTCACACGCACCCTCTCTCTGTCTCTCTCACACCCACACACATAACCCAGCCTTCTGATCCACTCGACTCCTATCTCTAACGCACACTAGCTAGCATCTTTATCTTTCTATTTATCTGTTTCTCCATCAACCTTCTTTCTCGCCCTCACTCTTGATTCCTATCATGCACACTACATATGTTTCTCTCTACATGCAGTCAAGTGCCCTCTCACACACATATATAACTTCAGCCTTTGAACCACTCGACGGTCATCTCCAACACCCAAACTAGGGATGTCCCTCTAGATAGCATCTCCATCTCTGTATCTATCTGTAGTTTCTCCGTCAACATTTCTTTCTCGCACGGAGTCTTGCTTCCTGTCACCCACACTATATATGTCTCTCCATATATATATGCATTTATAGGTTGGTCTCTTTTGCACAATCGTTGCGCCTCACTCCCTCTGCTCGCCACAGATGCATGCTCCATTCCACGGCACTATCTCTTAAAGACAAAAACACATGCTCAATTGTCGGGCCTTCTTCCCTGCACACATGCATGCATATTGTCATACCGATCCGTCTCTCCCATGTCGTTGATCTTATGACTTATGTCTTCTTTCTTTTATCTCGATCATGCGCGCGCACACACACACATCCTACGTATACAGGTATACCTCTCACACATGCACGTTCAAGGTCTCTATGTCTCCATACGTAGTTAATTACCCTCAATCCTAACGCCACATCGAATCGTTCTCCTCTTTTGTGCACATAACTTCCGCCTGGATGGGTAAAACACACACTCACACTTAACAATCTCCTTCTAGCTACCCCCCCGCCTCTCACTCTTCCCCTATATCCCCGAAACCAATAAGACCATCCCTTTGTTTAATTCCCGCCTACATGCACCATCGATATATAGTAGTCTTCCTCGGTGTCTCTCGAACAAACACGTTCTCTCGAAGTCGACTCCTCTCACGCGCACATACCTTCTCTTCCCTCTCTACGGGCATTTTCTCTCTTGCACCCCATCGTTGGTGGCCTCTGCCATACACATCACCTCTCTATGATGAAACCATGCACACTTAAATTACATCCGCCACAGAGGACCCCGCGACACACACACACACACACACGCACACACACACACGCACCCCCCCACACACACACTAAGACTCCATCTCTCTCACTATCACACACACAAACACACACACACACACACGCACGCACGCCCCCCTCCCACACACACACACTAAGACTCCATCTCTCCCTCTCTCTCTGACACACACACAAACTAAGACTCCATCTCTCTCTCTCCTCTCTCTCTCTCTCACACACACTAAGACTCCATCTCACACACACATGCTCTAGGCGGAGCATTTGTTCCTACCACCTTCATCCAACCTTACCCGTATGATAAACAATCACCTTTATTTACTTGCATAACATGGACAAATTCCACTTTACTTTAGTAGTCAGCAAACTTATCATATGTACCCTTATAAAAAATGAGTTGGCGGTGATGGTGTGCCCGCCATCTTGTAATACAGACCGTATGATCTATATCTGAGGATAGAAAGCAAACTATGATAATTTTACAAAAGATACCCGCGCCTCTCTCCACATCATTATCTCCCGCAACCTCATTGCTCAGCAATTAAAAAAGGAATAAGTCTATGGAACATTCTAGCATGCATGGTGGCCGCTGCCGCCTGCCAGCGCTGACCATCCCCATGCCTCCGCCCATTCCGACCACCAGTCACCACCACGCTCCACTCCTCCTCGCCTTATCTCTCATCTTTCATTTTTTCGATGACATTCTCGAGATACCAGTTTTCCGGTAAAATTCTCGAGATATCATTAGTTTTTACACATGGGATTACTCCTGCATGGGTCAATCACAACAGATGTTCTGTAAAAAAATGCATATTGATGTTCCATGCAATGCACGAGAATCTTGCTTGTAATTATATAACGCAAATCACGAGCAGGAAGTGACATTTTTTTGACACAACCACGTTAACATGGCCACGTAAATCACTAGCTAAAGTAAATACCATTATAATTAAATCCCGATGCAAAAGGTTGAGTACATGTCCAAAGAGTAGAGTCGCACACACGCACTCTGTCTCTCAGAATCTCTCTCACACACACACCAGTTACGTGACGCCCACTTAAGCAGACATGTATGTTACAATTTGTGCACCCGCGGGTACACGTGATGCTGCACATTTATTTAAGCCGGAAGGCGAACCCAAACAGTAGCTGCATTCATTCCCCTCCCGCCGCCTCTCCTCTGGTTGCCGTCGCCCGGTAGCCATGGGCCGGCTGAAGGTAACAACATACGCCATACTCCCGCCGGAGCGGTGCTTTAATATGGAAATTTTAGTGGTCATGCATGCATCTTTTTGTGCCAGCACTCCTATATAAGGGTTGACCGGTCACTGTAGGATCGAAAGTATGTCTAGAGGGGGGGTGATTAGACTACTTGACCAAATAAAAATCTAGCCTTTTCTCAATTTTAGTTCTTGGCAGATTTTAGCTATCTTAGCACAAGTCAAGCAATCTCCAGAAAATTCAAGCAAGCATGCAAAAGAGTATATGAGCAGCGGAAAGTAAAGCATGCAACTTGCAAGAATGTAAAGGGAAGGGTTTGGAGGATTCAAACGCAATTGGAGACACGGATGTTTTTGTCGTGGTTCCGATAGGTGGTGCTATCGTACATCCACGTTGATGGAGACTTCAACCCACGGAGGGTAACGGTTGCGCGAGTCCATGGAGGGCTCCACCCACCAAGGGTCCACGAAGAAGCAACCTTGTCTATTCCATCACGGCCGTCGCCCACGAAGGACTTGCCTCACTAGCGGTAGATCTTCACGAAGTAGGCGATCTCCTTGCCCTTACAAACTCCTTGGTCCAACTCCACAATCTTGTCGGAGGCTCCCAAGTGACACCTAGCCAATCTAGGAGACACCAGTCTCCAAGAAGTAACAAATGGTGTGTTGATGATGAACTCCTTGCTCTTGTGCTTCAAGTGATAGTCTCCCCAACACTCAACTCTCTCTCATAGGATTTGGATCTGGTGGAAAGAAGGTTTGAGTCGAAAGCAACTTGGGGAAGGCTAGAGATCAAGATTCATATGGTAGGAATGGAATATCTTGGTCTCAACACAAGGGTAGGTGGTTCTCTCTCAGAACATATGAGTTGGAAGTGTAGATGTGTTCTGATGGCTCTCTCTTCGAATGAAGAGGAGGTGGAGGGGTATATATAGCCTCCACACAAAATCCAACCGTTACACACAATTTACCAATCTCGGTGGAACACTCAACTCTCTCTCACAGGATTTGGATTTGGTGGAAAGAAGGTTTGATTGGAAAGCAACTTGGGGAAGGCTAGAGATCAAGATTCATATGGTTGGAATGGAATATCTTGACCTCAACACAAGTGTAGGTGGTTCTCTCTCAGAAAATGTGTATTGGAAGTGTACGTATATTCTGATGGCTCTCTTCACGAATGAAGAGTGGGTGGAGGGGTATATATAGCCTCCACACAAAATCCAACCGTTACACACGATTAGCCAAACTCGGTGGGACCGAATAGTTAAACTCGGTCGGACTGATTCAGCAAACCTAGTGACCGTTAGGATTTTCGGTGGGACTGAGATGCAACTCGGTAGGACCGATATGGTTAGGGTTAGGGCATAACGTAATCTCGGTGTGACCGATTACACAAACTCGGTGGGACCGATTTTGGTAATAAGCTAACCAGAGAGTTGGTCAGGTAAACTCGGTGGGACCGATTCGCTCATCTTGGTGAGACCAAAATGTTACAAAAGGGAAACAAAGAGTTTACATTGCAATCTCGGTGGGACCGATCGCTCATCTCAGTAAGACCGAAACGTTACGAAGGGAAATAGAGAGATTACAATCCCATCTCAGTGAGACCGAGATCCCTATCGGCGAGACCGATTTGCCTAGGGTTTGTGGCAGTGGCTATGACATTTGACACTCGGTGGCGCCGGATAGAAAGAATCGGTGGAGCCGAGTTTGACTTTTGGTTTAGGTCATATGTGGATGTGGGAAGGTAGTTGAGGATTTTGGAGCATATCACTAAGCACTTTGAGCAAGCAAGCCATTAAGCAACACCTCATCCCTCCTTGATAGTATTGGCTTTTCCTATAGACTCAATGTGATCTTGGATCACTAAAATAGAAAATGTAGAGTCTTGAGCTTCAAGCTTGAGCCAAACTTTTTGTCCTTAGAATTTTGAGGGATCCACTTTCCTCATCCATGCCATGCCATTCATTGAGCTTTTCCTGAAATATTAATCTTGGAATAATGTTAGCTCAATGAGCTATATGTTGTTAGGAATTACCAAAACCACCTAGGGATAGTTGCACTTTCAATCTCCCCCTTTTTGGTAATTGATGACAACATATAGATCAAAGCTTCGACAAATGATAATAAGAGTGAAAGATATTGTCGCTTTGAGAAGTATGTGAAAAGCAAGAGCTCCCCTAAATTTGTGCATATCTTAAGATTTGCTTTGGACTACAAATGCACAAGGAATTAGGCTCATGGGTTACTCTTCCATGTCACATACATCTTGGTGGAGCGCTCAAAATGATAAGAATTAAATACATGCACTCATCACCAAGCAAAGTGAATGATCAAATAGGAATAAAATGATAGTATCATCCAACAAGCATTAATGTAGCATATGATCAAACACACATGATCATCCAAGTATCAGAAACAAGCAAATAAAGTTCAACCACCAAAGCAAGAGAGAACAAAAGCAAACTCTCTCTCTCTCTCTCTCTCGAAGCCTATGATCTATACATTTTTCTCCCCCTTTGGCAACAAGTTACCAAAAAGTTCCTAGAAATGCATAGTACTATGTCGTCTCTCAGGCTTGGTCTTCAGTTGGTGGCGTAGAGATGGCTCCTTGGACGAAGACTTCAGTTGATGTGGATGGAGCTGAAGGAGTTGGTGCTGGAGCTGGTTGCGCTGGAGCTGTAGCTGGTGCAGATGAAGTGACTCTGGTGTCTGTTACTGGCTCTGCAGCTGATCTCTGAGCTCGAGGCACTCTGGCAAATGCATTAGTGGTTGTTCTGCCCTTCCTCTCCTGCATGTCATCTTGTAGCTGCTCCACAACTGACTGAATCTCAGTTAATTTGACATCTAAATCATAGAATTTTTGTTCCATGATTCTTTCCAGGCTCTCCTGGTTTTGAGTTAGGGTGGCCAACCCCTTCTCAATCCTCAGAGTTGATTCTATCAAATAACCAAGCTGGTCCTGCTTGCTTTTCAAAAAGTACTCAGATGCCTCCTCTTGAGTTGGCATCTTGGCAGCCTTCTCTTTCTTTGCTTTCTCCTTCTTCTCTTGAGCTTGTACTGATGATGGTTCATTCTCATTCATCACAACTTGATTGTCCTCAAAGTCAGGATAGAGAACAAAGTGTTCCTTATCCAACAGATATTTTCCTGTGCCCATCTTTGAGTTAATCAACTCCTGAAATTGTGGGGCATATCCACAACTTCTCTGTTGGTCTGCTGCTGTCCTCTTGATAGTCTCAACCATGAGGCTCATGACCTTGAATTTCTGTGGCACATCAAATATGTGTAGCAAAAAATTAATTGCATGCCCTCTGATCATGTTGTGGTCACCTGACTTGGGAAAAAGAGTGTGCCTTAGGATCCAGTTGATCATTGGCAGTCCTGACAGAAGAAAATGGACTGACCCAAACTTGAAAGTCTCAAGAGCTTTGTCTGGGATCTCCTTGTACATCTGTCACATAGAATTGTGATCCATCTTTTTCTTGGCATAAACATCCAAGTCATCTTCACTTTCCTTTGGGGCATTGATCAGATTGGCCCATTCCTCAATAGTTGATTGGTATCTCGTTCCTTTAGACATCCAAACTATTCTGCCATCTGGATAGAAATGTGCTGTGGAGTAGAATTGCATAATGAGCTCATCATTCCAGTTTGTGAGCTTCTGCCCAACAAAGTCTGCAACTCCACACGCACTAAAGCTGTCAAACACTCCAGGATAGTGTTCTTCATTCTCCTTCATGTAGGTCCAGTCGACCCACCTCATATCACACACTATAGGCTTCTTGTCCAACAAGATTGTCTCGTAGAAATCCTGCTGTTCCTTTGTGTGGAACCTGTAATCAACAGCAGTCCTTCTCCTGGTGGCATATGGATCTGACTCTCTTCATAGCCTCAACCCTGAGTCTCTCCTGATCTTCATATTCTCAGCCACAGGATGAGCATCATTGTGGTCTGGAATCTTGGGTTTGAGCTTCTTCAGGACTTGTCCTTCATCATCTTTATCAGCAGCAACTTCAGGCTCTGGGGCCTTGTTCTTCTCAGCAGCTGGTATACTCCTGGTATTCCTCTTAGGTGCACTCTTGGGCTTGGAGGCAGCTTTGGGTGCTTCTTTGGGCTTTGATGATGCAACCCATGTCCTGATAGCATCACCCATAAGCTTCTGGGCCTTAGGTTCTGGTGCAGCAACCTCTTCCTCTTCTTCTTCTTCTTCTTCTTCTTCTTCAGAATCTCTCCTCATAGAGGGTTTGCCAAGAACTCTGGCAGTAGTGGTTCTGACTCTCTTTTTCTTTTTATCTTGGCCAACAGCTTCCTCTTCTAACTCAATGGTAAACTTCATGGTTTCTCCAGTGGCAACCTTCCTAGGTTTGGAAGTGGGAACTCTCCTGGCAGGTGCCTTCTTCTGCATACCTGGCTTTGTGGCTGCAGCTGAGCCATATTCCTTTTTCAGCACTTTCTTCTTTGATGTGGCATCATCCTTAGTGGCCACATAGTCTTCATCCTTAGACTCTGAAGTTCTCTTCTTCCTTGTTCTGGTGGCAGCTTCGGGCAAGTTGCTGGGAGTGCTTCTGCTTCCTTCATCTGAGCTGCTAGAGGGACTAGTGCCCTCACTCATGTGAATCTGCTCTTCTGACTTGTTCTGGCTGTCACTCTGGTCAGACATGTTGCAAACACTGATTGCTGACCCTGTGAAGAGTTATAGATGAGATAGAGTGGATGAGCCTCACAAAATGTAGAGATTTTTGCAAAAGAATGAATCAAAAACTTAGTTTTAGTTTTCCTCAGAAAGCATTTCGGATCAACCGATTTGTAAACTCGGTGATACCGAAGCAGCTGTTGGAACCAAAACTGGTGAACTCGGTCAGACTGAGTCATAGTTCGGTGGCACCAAGACTGCTAGGGTTTCATAAAGTCCTGAACTCGGTCACACCGATTTGCAATTCTCAGTCAGACCGAGAACCACATGTGCAATGGCCTTGGCCGAATCGGTGGAACCAAGTTCTGCAACCTGGTGGGTCCGAGATGGTTTCGGCGGAAACCTAACCCTAAATTTTTGATTCAAATCTAATCTACGGAGTGTTTTGACTGGATAGAAGCGTTTCAATCGTGGTAAGAATCATAATGAACACAATGTGCTAGGAATCGGACGGGGATAGCACTGTGATCGAGTTCATACCCTAGTTCGGCGATGAACTTGCTACGGCGGCAATGGCGGGAATGATTTCCGTTGACAGCGGCGAAGACCAGCGACAGGAGGCGGCTGGCGATGAGGAGGACGATCCGGAGACCCACGAGGCAGAGCGAGCTATGCGTGGGCGAAGGGGTTTTGGAGAAATTTCCAAAATTTTGCCCGTGAGTATATATAGCCCGACCCTGTCGGTGTGACCGAGTGGAACAACTCGGTGGCACCGAGATGCATAACTGTTGACAGTTACAACAACTCAGTGTGACCAAAAGGTTCAAATCGGTTGCACCGAGATTGAAAACCTAGATCGACTTAGTGATCTCAGTATGACCGAAATGGAGGAATCGGTCAGACCGAAACACACAAAGAAGTTTTGGAAGTTTAAGTCTATGACGAATCGGGGACTCCGAGTGCTCCTCACACAGAGTGGTTCGAATCTGACTTGATCAAATTTTGTGATGTAGCATGAGTAGAGTTTGAGACGAGAAAATCATAGATAGCTAGAGAAGGTTCTTAGGCATTCTTGTCCATCCACTTGGCAAAAGAAAAGAAAACCAATCAATCAAAACAACAAGTGGATGTCCTTGAATGAGTAAAATATGCAATCAACATGCTCACACAATAAAATGGTAATTGAAATATGTGGCAAAGCATGCACAACCAATTCTAGCATCTATCAAACAATTTGCGATGACTAGGTCATCTATATATGAGTATATTGACTTAGGAGTCAAATGAGAACATTTGATCATAGGTCATACCCATCGTTTAAGCACAAGTGGGGTTACCACTTTTACATAAAGCATTGTTGTGTTCACACCATTAGAGTTGCTTTAGCTCAATTCTTAGAGTAAAGCTCCCCCTAGATGTGAGATCCCCCCTAAGAGGGATGAACTAACCTTGGGTTTTGTCGATGATGACTTCGTGTAGATGTTGAAGATGTGGATGCTCAATGTTGATGTAGATCATTTGGAGCTATCCATTTGAGTGAGTTGCACTTTCAATACCTACACAGGTTAGTCCCACAAGGAACAAACAAGGATATCCATAGACATAGAGTGATGCACACACAAGATGATGTCTATGAAAGCTTTTAGGTTACCTTGTCCCTTGTCTTACCAACAAGAGGGTTTGTGACTCCTTGAACTAGTGCAAGATGTGGAAGTTGATTGCACTTGTTCTTGCCAAGATGATAAGAGTGAAGTATGTTGGCGAAGTCACCCTCAAGAACTCTCTAGTTCTTCTTCTTCGGGATCCACACCATCTTGATGGGAATCCTCGGTGTTGTAGTTGTACTTGATGAAGTGGAACTTGAAGTAGTCTTGGGAACCCACTTGACCAAGGCCTTAGGAGCTTCTTCAAATGCATCAATTTTCTCTTGAAGCTTGTCCTTGCCTTTTTGCTTGTGGTCTTGTGGTGGAAGATCATCTTGAGCTTGTGTCCCTTTGAAAGAAGTAGGATCATACTTCTCTTGTTGAGGAACAAACTTCGTCTTGGGGTATTGATCTTCTTCCCACTCAACTCCATTGGCATTGAACCTTCGTTCAAAACCAACACCTTGATTCTTTCGGTGCCTTCCTTGCTTGCGTACAATTTCCTCGAATTGCTTACTTCCAGCAAGGCTCTTGTAAACACCTTTCTCTATAATTCCCTTCAATAAGCTATTTTCTTGCTCAAGTGCAACTTGACTAAGAGAATCATTAGTGGAATTAAGAGAACTACTAGAAGCAACAATATTGGATTTAGCATGATTAATTGACGTTTCATCATAGTATTCATCACTAGAGTTGTCAACAAGTAAATCATCATCACCTAACAAGTCATCTTCATCACTATTGAAATCAACATACTCGGGGTGTGATACCTTTGGGCCTTTAGCCATGAAGCATGTTCCAACTCCTTCATTTGGTGAGTCAAATATGTCGTAGGAGTTGGTTGTCACAAATGCTAGACCGGCAACACCTTCATCTTGAGTATATTCGGAGTCGGAGTGATAGCTTCTCTCGGAGTGGTTGTCGGAGTCGGAGCCGGATACCCATTCACCAACATGAGCTTGATGTCTTCATTTTGTGTAACTCCTTGATGACTTGTCCTTTCTTTCCGAATCCTTGCTTCTCTGTGAGGGTCTTCGTTCATAACGATCATCTCTACTCCTTCTTTCTCAAGATGGTGATTCTTCTCTTCTACTTATTCTCTTGGGAGAATCTTCTCTTCTCTTGTAGGGGGCCGTACACTCATTGGAATAGTGTCTGGGCCTTCCACAATTGTAGCAGTTTCGCTCTCGACTAGAAGATCTTTTGTCATTGTAGGACCTTGACTTGGAGCTTCTCTCTTTGCTTCTACTCTTGTAGAACTTGTTGAAGTTCTTCACCATTAAGCTCAGTTCTTCATTGAAGGTTTGTTTCTCACTCGATGATGTGGGGGCTTCACATGAGGCTTTGTAAGCACCACTTGATTTGTTGTGAAGTTCCTCTTTATCCTTGAGTGACATCTCATGAGCAACAATTCTTCCGATGACTTCCATTGGCTTGAGATCTTTGTAATTTGGCATCATTTGGATCAATGTGCACATGGTATCATATTTTCCATCCAAGGCTCTTAGGATCTTCTTGATGATGAATCTATCGGTCATCTCTTCACTCCCTAAGCCGGCAATCTCATTTGTGATAAGAGCAAGCCTAGAGTACATTTCAGCGACACCTTCACCATCCTTCATTTTGAACTTGTCAAGTTGACTTTGAAGCACATCCAATTTGGATTCCTTGACGGAGTCGGTACCTTCGTGCATATCAATCAAAGTATCCCAAATTTCCTTTGCATTCTCAAGACGGCTGATTTTGTTGAATTCTTCGGGGCACAATCCGTTGAAGAGGATATCACAAGCTTGAGCATTGTATTGCAGCATTTTCAACTCTTCCGCGGTAGCTTCACGGTTCGGTTCTTTCCCATTAAAGAATCACCTTGCAAGCCAATACACACAATAGCCCAAACGGCGGGGTTATGTCCAAGAATATGCATTTTCATCTTATGCTTCCAACTAGCAAAATTAGTACCATCAAAGTAAGGACCTCTACGGTGATAATTTCCCTCGCTAGACGCCATACTCTCCTAGGTTGTGAAACCAAGGCTATGACCGCCAAAAGCTATGGAAATCAAAGCAAATGGAGACCAAAGCTCTGATACCACTTGTAGGATCGAAAGTATGTCTAGAGGGGGGGTGATTAGACTACTTGACCAAATAAAAATCTAGCCTTTTCTCAATTTTAATTCTTGGCAGATTTTAGTTATCTTAGCACAAGTCAAGCAATCTCCACACAATTCAAGCAAGCATGCAAAAGAGTATATGAGCAGCGGAAAGTAAAGCATGCAACTTGCAAGAATGTAAAGGGAAGGGTTTGGAGGATTCAACCGCAATTGGAGACACGGATGTTTTTGTCGTGGTTTCGATAGGTGGTGCTATCGTACATCCACGTTGATGGAGACTTCAACCCACGGAGGGTAACGGTTGCACGAGTCCATGGAGGGCTCCACCCACGAAGGGTCCACGAAGAAGCAACCTTGTCTATTCCATCACGGCCGTCGCCCACGAAGGACTTGCCTCACTAGTGGTAGATCTTCACGAAGTAGGCGATCTCCTTGCCCTTACAAACTCCTTGGTTCAACTCCACAATCTTGTCGGAGGCTCCCAAGTGACACCTAGCCAATCTAGGAGACACCAGTCTCCAAGAAGTAACAAATGGTGTGTTGATGATGAACTCCTTGCTCTTGTGCTTCAAATGATAGTCTCCCCAACACTCAACTCTCTCTCACAGGATTTGGATTTGGTGGAAAGAAGATTTGATTGGAAAGCAACTTGGGGAAGGCTAGAGATCAAGATTCATATGGTTGGAATGGAATATCTTGACCTCAACACAAGTGTAGGTGGTTCTCTCTCAGAGAATGTGTATTGGAAGTGTAGGTATGTTCTGATGGCTCTCTTCACGAATGAAGAGTGGGTGGAGGGGTATATATAGCCTCCACACAAAATCTAACTGTTACACACGATTAGCCAAACTCGGTGGGACCGAATAGTTAAACTCGGTCGGACCGATTCAGCAAACCTAGTGACCGTTAGGATTTTCGGTGGGACTGAGATGCTACTCGGTAGGACCGATATGGTTAGGGTTAGGGCATAATGTAATCTCGGTGTGACCGATTACACAAACTCGGTGGGACCGATTTTGGTAATAAGCTAACCAGAGAGTTGGTCAGGTAAACTCGGTGGAACCGATTCGCTCATCTCGGTGAGACCGAAATGTTACAAAAGGGGAACAAAGAGTTTACATTGTAATCTCGGTGGGACCGATCGCTCATCTTGGTAAGACCGAAACGTTACGAAGGGAAACAGAGAGATTACAATCCCATCTCGGTGAGGCCGATTTGCCTAGGGTTTGTGGCAGTGGCTATGACATTTGAAACTCGGTGGCGCCGGATAGAAAGAATCGGTGGGGCCGAGTTTGACTTTTGGTTTAGGTCATATGTGGATGTGGGAAGGTAGTTGAGGATTTTGGAGCATATCACTAAGCACTTTGAGCAAGCAAGCCATTAAGCAACACCTCATCCCTCCTTGATAGTATTGGCTTTTCCTATAGACTTAATGTGATCTTAGATCACTAAAATAGGAAATGTAGAGTCTTGAGCTTCAAGCTTGAGCCAAAGTTTTTGTCCTTAGAATTTTGAGGGATCCACTTTCCTCATCCATGCCATGCCATTCATTGAGCTTTTCCTAAAATATTAATCTTGGAATAATGTTAGCTCAATGAGCTATATGTTGTTAGGAATTATCAAAACCACCAACTGGGATAGTTGCACTTTCAGTCCTTCCCGCGGACGTGCGCGGGCGGTGGAAGAGGAAGGAGAAGGGAAGCGGGCTGTGGAGTAACGTTTTTTACCACAATTTCTTAGGAAACTGAGTGCAATAATTGAGTAGTTTTGCAAACTACCAGTATTACACCTGAAACGGTTCAAAACCTATACTCCCTTGCCAGCGCGCGCTTCCCACGTGAAACGGTCAGCGTCGCCCTGGAGCGTCAGTGCCGCATTAATGCCTGGCCAGAGCGGAGGCGACCTCTCACTGGCACCGGCTTTGAAGTGGCGCGACAGCCGAGAGAGCGCCGCTTCCCGGTGCACGCGACTGCTCCGCGTCGAGACTGGCCATAGGCCCTATTTGGATCCATGGGTTAGAGTTAGTTTGAGCTAGTTGGGGCTCAAATAGCCCTAAACTATCCAAGCATGAGGGTTTAAATTGGAGCAAGTTGCACCGAACCCACCAAAAAAACTATCCCACCCAAGAGGTGCTAACTGGAGATAGTTCTCATTGGGACCACTAAAAATCACTTTTCTCTCTCCATGAAGTGGATTTATTGTCAATCTAACCCTGTCACCCAAACACCTCTTTGGCTACAGTTAGTTCAGGGTTAGTCATGAGTTAGTCTAACCTCTAGCTAAGTTAGAGTATCAAACAGGAGCAGTATAGGACCTGCAAGTTGCTCAAGGCATACAGGCAAATTCGTACGTGAAAGGATTTTTTTCTTTTTGAAAACGGAACGTGAAAGGAATTTTTTTAGAATGCTCTTGGCATGTCGCTAACATGTGATAGTTAACCGACCTCAATAGACGGCAGAAACGCCAGCCCGCCGCACTTTGATAGAGACGAGGAGGGAGAAGCAATACAGGCTGCTGGATTACTAGAGATAGGTGTCGCACGGAAGCCAAGAAATATGGTGATAGCGTGGGTTAGCCATGTACTAGTATGATGTAACTACACTGGGCTGTCGTGTTTCGTACTCTTCCAGTCCACTGTGGAGATGATTGGTTAATTTTATATCGCTGAATAATATTAAATATTATGAGTGCAGACGCTCCACCATGAGGTTCCTTGCTCCTTCTCGGTCGTCCGGAATCTATGTTCTTCCACTCTATTTTTTCACGTGAGCTTTGTTCATCCTTTTGCCAACACGCGAGACATCTAGCATCAAGGTGCACGTGTTATGCAAGGATCGTTCCATCTATATGAAGAACACGTGGGACTGGAAGTATGAGACGAACATGTACCTAGGAGTGGACATACGAACCTGAGTAATGTAGCGCAGTAAGTGAAGTAGAAAGGCACAAATGGTATGAACATGCGTGGCATATAGGGTGTGTTTGGTTGCATTCTTGTCTCAGCATAGTTGTTCCCTCTTCATGCATGCTCAACTCAACACCCCTCTTCATGCATGCTTCTAGTGTATTTGTGCTAAACTAGTGTGGACTCATGCACCCTCCATACACTCTACCAAACACCCAAAAGTAGGTCGAGAAGGGAACTCTTGGGCGGCATTTGTCTCTTACTACGTACTACCACTAAATGTTGTACGTGCAATGCACGGTGATGTTATGGAGTACGTGCCTAAGTACTCTACTACTACTATATTAGTTGGAGGCACATATTAACTTTTATATTTGTTTACGTGTATGCCCCGAGACCTTCCAACTAGACGTGTCTTTGTCTCCAGGTCGCACTTTGTATCGTTCATACCACTAAGTACTACTACGTGTGGTCTCCGACCCAGAAGTGGAAGAAGTGGAGACGCTCTACCACGCTGTTTTTTACGCTGGGCTCTACCATGTTGTTCATGTCCCACTCCTTTCGCTGACGTGTGGGACATCCAGCACGTGCCGTGTTTGGCACCCTTCGTCGTAAGAGTTGAAACGCTAGCATTCATCAGAAATAAAAAATAATTATAAATCGGCAGTGATACTATACCACGCGATTTCCTTGCTCCTTGATATCGGAAAGAATACTTCCGTTCGCCAACATGTGGGACGTCGACCATCCTGGTCCACTTACCATGCATGCAGAACTCCAAGGGAGTCACCTAGGTCATCACACTGCAGTAACAATGACTAATGAGCCGTCAAATCACAGGCCCACTTCCCACTTTGAAGTTGCTCGGACGAAGGAACCATCATGACTTCGTTGAATTCCGCTTCTTGAAGAAAACTGCTGTACCAACAGTACTGCTAGCTACAGTAGTTACTCCAACAAAGGCCTCCTTTCGTTCATAGGATAGGAATATGAAAATCATAGGAAGTGAGATGACATGCATCTCAATTCTTATAGAGAAAGAGATGCCATTTGATGCTTAGGATAGGAATTTTTCCATTTAGTCTAGGCTAATGTACTGGTAATTTTCTCTAAAAACTACAGTAGTAACTAGTACTAGTATTGGTACATGCTCGTACTCAGACACAGACACACACACAACTACTAGTACTACTACTTCTCACATGCTGGCCAGATGTCGTCGTTCTCCTTCCCGGCTTTGTCGGCGACACCCCACCGTGCTTGGATCTCCGCCGACCTCTCCGCAGCAGCGCATGCATCCTTTTCTTTCTTGCGGCGGTGAGTCTCTTTTTTCTTGAGTGCTTTCTGACTTTTCCGCTCCCTCTATGCGGCTTTGGCCGCCTCTTGCTCTACCGCCCATTCAGCCTTGGCATCTTCAAATTCCTCCCACATAGTTGTGAGGTTGCGAGCGGCGATGAACTCGGCCGGCGGGATGCCATCGCTTCCCTACCATTTTGTGTGCGGTCGTGGGCGGCGAGGAACTCGGCGCGGCGGGATGCCATCACTGCCTTACCGGTTAGTGTGCGGCGCGGTGGCATGAACGACGCTTGGTGAGAGCTCTAGGGTGGAGTGGCCGGACAACCGTATAGTGCATTGGTTTGTCAAGAGCTCAAGGACAGAAGACGAAGCAAATTTGGATTCCCCTTCAATCCTGGTCATTTATTACCGAGTGAAATGCATTGGTGGTCATCGAACTTGTCTTGATAGCTCACTTTGATCATTGTATACGAGATATGGTGATTATACGGTCACTAGCTCAGCGTATAGCTCCGTATTTGTCTGGTTGACCAGTCAAACAGTCCGCATGCGCCTCATCAACTCGTGTTCTTTATCTATCTATCTATGCGGGCCTACCTGTCAGTGAAGAAAGAAATAAAAACCAAAATTATGCGTATGTGACATTACTGTTTAGACGTTTGCTGGAGGCCTCAGCGAACACCGAGCATGTATTCACCTGGCTCAACACCAACAGTTATACTCGTGACTCGGCGCCTTGCTCATGTATATCATCCATCATAGTGACAATCTATAAAACAGCCTAGCTAGAGAGGGTACTATGGTGTGGAGTATGTACTATCGTGAGCAACCGATCATAGTGCCACTGCACACGAGTGTGTCTCTGATCGATTCATCCATTATTCATAAGTTATGTATGGTTGTGTGGTGTCTAATGGTGGTCATCGAATGCTAGCTGGCGACAAGAGCGGTTGCATGGACGCCTTGTTGTCAATACGTGCCGCATACGCTTCAAAGGCTCGTCATCCATGAGTTCACATTTTACCACCACGCCAGCGTCTGACCGCCCTGGCCTACCAAAACCCCTTCCATCGCTAGCGAGCGCTTCCCGCCTGAAATGATCACCGTCTCTCTAGAACGTCAATGCCGCATTCACCATCCTTAACTGCAGGTGCAGTTGGTGTGTCACTGACATGCGGGCCTGATGCCCGTTGGGCCCACATGTTAGTGATAAAACGCACCTGCGGTTAACTCACTGAAGCAGCGTCCACAGTCACGCCCGACGCGACCTCTCACTGGCGCCGGCATTGCAGCAGCGCGCCGGCCGAGAGAGCGCCACCCGCGTGGCATCCCGGTGCAAGCAACTGCTCCGCGTTAATGACACCACGGCTGCCGACGAACCTACTCCGCTGCCAGCCGTCCATCCGTCTGCCGCGGCTCATTGCCATGCGCCCGCTATATTAACTTGAGCCCCCAGCTCCCAGCCATAGCCAAAGACCCACACTCATTCTCCTCCGGCCCTTTCCTTTTGTTGGCGCCACTCCAACCATGGCCTCCGGGCACTCCAAAGATCTCTTGGATGTACTGTCGCAGGAGCAGACGAAGGACATCAGTGGCTCCGCTCCGGGCACGCTCCAAAGCTCTCTTGGACGTACTCTCACAGGAGCAGACGAAGGAGATCGCCGGCTCCCCCCCGGCCGCCCTCCGCCGCCACGACCACGAAGCCGGCGCACGTGCGCGGGCGCAGCCGGCAGCGAGGAAGAGTAGTACACGGTAGGTCGCCACCGCTCTGGTCCTAGGAAGGCTACCGCTCGTCCACTCAGTCGACGCCAAGCTTGGTGGGATAAAAATCGGCGGCCGATTAGCCGCATGATGATGACGTGGAGGCAGAAATCTTCATAACCTTGTGCTCCGGAGGAAGAGGTTATCGAGGCGGATAACGAGGAGGCAAAGGCAATGGTCGGCTTTCTCGGGTTGATGGCCGGACATGGTGGTCGGGGCCCGGCGATCGTTTAGATTAGGTTTACAGTAGGTTTTAGTACGGTTTGTGCGAAATATGTAATAAATTTCATCCAGTTTATAGGAAAAGTTCTCGAAATGTAATGAATTTCATCCGGTCAATTTGAAATTTGCTTTGTTTGCACGAATTTCATCCGGTTAGTTCATATAGTTGTCGAAAGGTATGCGGGCAGCATCGGATGGCATCCATCAGTGTCCTCGGACAGATGCCGGTGTAAATTTGTGGGCCGGCGCTGGAGATGCCCTAACTATCATGCTATAATCGCTAACAATCCTCCATTATTTGGCAGGGAACAGTTATCCCTCGATCAAAATCAGATCCGCGGTGTTTCGCACTCCTCCCGCGTAAGAGTGTAAACTCTTGCTTACATAAAAATGGAGCAAGTGGATGGCACTGTAGCACGTCATATCACTCGAACTAGCCCGCCTAACGAGCGGAAAGCAGCGCCCTCGTCATTTTGTTCTGGATTTCTATCGATCGATGCGCGAAAATGTTATGCTTCGCAAGCTCTAAAGGAAAAGGCGGCACACTTACGACTCGTACGCGTCGCAACCCCGACAGCCCGGCTCGCACGCCGCTCACCAGATGGGACACGCGTTGTCTTCCAATTTCACTGACATGTGGGACCGTAATTGAGTAAACCATTGATAGCCAAAATCTAATCGCTCGGCGGGCGTCGGCTGAGAAGAGAGAAATGGGGGAGGGAGAAGAGATCGCCCGCCCGCCACGCACGGACTCCAAGAAATATATGGTGATAATGTGAGGTGGGCCATGCTGGAGTCCGAACCGCTTCCGGAGCCCGCTCTCACTGCCTTGGCCCCTCAAGACGCCAGCTGCCCGCCGCATGCATGCATAGCAAGTAGTACTCCTTATGTGGAGGAGAGAGAGGCATTGACAAAGTCTAGGAGTGGGCTCTGCAAGAGCCCGTCTCTACACGTGCTCCTAGGTATAAAAAAATAATTCTAAAAAAGGCATAAAAAACAATTGTGTCTTAAAAAAGAAAGGTAAAAAACATTTGAGAGGAAATAGATAGAGAGAAAGTGAGAAAGAGCTGTAACCTGGGCATTACATGAGGAAGGAGGGAGTGGTGCAAATGCCAAGTTCACCGGGCTGCCGTGTTTCACACTCCTCCGTTGTAACAGTGGAGACAATAGATTTCATCAAAAATAAACAAAGAATACTCGTTGCTCGTCCTCTATATCGGAAAGAATACTTTCATTTGCCGACATGTGGGACGTCGACCATCCTGGTTCACCTGCCATGCACAAAATTATCCTGGTCTACCCTGGTCGTATCACAGACCCAACCTTTCCCACTGTAAGTTGTTCGGACGAAGGAACCATCATGACTTCATTGAATTCCGCTTCTTCAAGAAAACTTACTGTACCCGCAATACTGCTACCACACGCGAAGACTGGAGGGCATTGTACCACGTCGTATCACTGAAACCCACTAGGCCAAACTAGCCCGCCTAGGTCATCTATTTTGGAACAGAGGGAGTACGTCTCTGCACTGCTATGATTTTGTGTTGCACATTCTCTGTACTTTTGCTACGATTTTCCTACCCTATGAACCAAATGAGGCCTGAATGTATGTCGACTATTGTCTGATCGATCGCTAAGCCTACAATTTTAGGAGCTAGGGCTATTGGTCGATCGACGAGGGATAAGTATAAGCGTACCACGAGCTCATCAGCCCCAACGTTTCTCTTCGGTGAGTGTTTTGCAAGTACTATAGCTCGCATAGTAGCTAGCCTACTAACACCAAGAATCATCAAACAAGCCCTGCTGATATGATAAACAGTTCAAACTTACATCTAAGCATGCCATATATTACATCAAAAGCTGGTGAGGATACATCTGTTTCCATAACTCGGAGAGGGTTCACATGATTCACTATCAAACAAAAGTAGCAAGATCCGCCCACACAGGACAGTGCACTAGCCCTAAGATGGTTTGATAACACGCATCGTTCTGGTAATTAAACACAGGGCAATGCAAACTACCATGAAGGATTAGCGCGACCAACTATTTCTTGTCATCGATCTCTCGGGCAATGACCACAGCACAGACAGCGGCATGGGAATCGATTTCTGGGGCGATGTCCGCAGGAGTGACCGCGACATCCGAATTGATCTCTGGGGTTATGTCCACAGGATGGACAGCGACATCGGAATCAATCTCCGGGGCGATACCAACAGGACGGGCCACGACATCGGAATCATCAAGGACGTCCACCGGCACCTGCACAACCCTAACATATTAGCAAGCACATTGCAAATAATCAAAAACCACTACTATGGTAATAAGCCATTATTTTTTACCTTGTGCAGCTCACCGGGGGATCTCATCCCTCCGGGGGCCATCTCCTCGTCCTTGATGGGGGCCATCACCTTGCCAGGGTAATACTGCTGCTCAACGGCGACTATCTCCTCAAACTCGGTCTTGAGCCTGACATAGGTGGCAATCAGAGTTCCTGGGGTAGGCACGGTGGGGCCCTTTCTGTTCTTCCAACTTTCTTTGAGGAGTTCGTCCGCCAACGTCCTCAACTCTTGGGCCAGTGCTTGTTTATTGGAGTTCTTCGTCTCCATGGGTTGGCCCGCCAACATGGTCAACTCGTTGGTCGGTGCTCGCTTCCTGGAGATCGCTGTCTCCAGTGGGTTGTCCGCCGGAAACTCTTTGCCTAGTGCTCCAGGATCCATCAATGAACTGACAAACAAAAAGCAATCAAAAGGAAACCACAATTCCAATGAAAACGGGAAAAGAATAGGATGTGAGAATCGGTCGGTGCTTCGCAAAACGAAGATTCTTGGAATGAAAATATAGCAACATAACTGATTCGCCCACCTTTCCTTCGTCGGTATAGAAAAAAATGGAAGAAGTGAGTAGCCTGGAGTGAGGTTTTCTTCAAGAAAGGGAAGAAAGGGCTTGAACGAGCGTTCCAGTGAAATGATGGTTGCTTCGTCCAGTCCAACTTGGAGGCCACCTTACCACTGTTGGTAAAGGTGTGGGTTTTGTGATATGACGGGTCATGACGGCCACACCGGGGTGACAGGTGAGTCTCGACTGTAGCACCTCGCTGTGATTTGGTGGATGGCACGCGGGCCCGAATGCTTTCAAATGTCCCGTATGTAGATAGAGCGGCTAGTCATATAGGAGTGCTCAATATTGTGCACTGCGACCAAGGCGGAGAGGAAAATGAGAGAACTACGTAATCAATGCATGAGTTTAATTAGGGTAGTTTTGTAAAGTACGAGATACATTCCTCCAATCGCAAAATGCCTTGGTTCATGAGATTTGAGATTTGAGCCCTATAAACCGGAAGGGAGGGAGTACTGCACACGGTGTAGTCTAGTCACTTGTTGAAATCTCTAGAAAGGAAAATACTCCTTTCCGGTTTACATGGCTATACTACTCCCTCCGTCTAGGTGTGTAAGTCATCTTACGAAAACCCAATAGTCCCGAAACACTTAGGCGCGGTGCATTAACTTCTACCTTGTTTCTTGTCTCTTGACATATCAACCAATAAGAGATGAGAGGTGTGCATGCTTTTAATGACTTGCAATGGCTAGTTCATTGCATGCAATGCTATTAATTAGCAAATAAACATTGGTGACCCCAGGAGGAAACGGTGCTAAGCGCACGGACCTATGCAGAATGAGTATCAACCAATGGATAATGGAGTTTAATTGTTAAACAATAGCAATTTTGTCTCATGCAAGAGCCTGGCTAGTACTCCAAGGAACCGCACCACGCGAGCGTTCGCAACTGCCACGTTCGGGTTGCGCTTGGCTCTTCGCCTCTTCGAGAAGACGAACAATGATGTTACTCCTACTTCTATAGTATCGAATCCACTGCTGCATGTCCGTCCACCTCGTGCGGGAGGGATAGCGTGTAGCGAAAGCTTCTACTTACTGCTCCTGCCTTTGCATCTATGACAGGTGGGCCCAACAGTTGGTTGGCCCTCCTATCATGCAGCAAAAGGCAGGTGCAGTTAAGGCACCAGAGCTCAGTCCGCGAGGGAGAGGGCGTTGTAGTAATCAAATTTCTCAGTCTTGTACGAGTTGACGCGACACATCAAAGCACTGCACTTGATATAAGTCTTTTTACACATTTCAAATGCGCTACTTCTTATGTAGGAGTAGACATATTCTGCTTCGTATGTAGTCACTTGTTGCAATCTCTAAAAAGACTTATATTTGAAAACGGAGGGAGTACAACGCATGCATGCATGCCGTGACTTTCCTTTTGATACTTGCATGTGTTGATTTGATGCACCTTGCCAAATTTTGACTATAAATTTAACGAACCAAATTTTCATGCATGTCACAAAAAATTACGGGGCTGTTTGGATTGTGACTATGTTTGTCTTATGTTGCCACATTATTTTTCCCACACTTGCCACACTTGCCTAACCTAAGTTGCTCAATTGTTAGACGCACTTTGGCTTGCCTAAGGGAATCTTGCCACAATTTTTGTGTCTATGACATGTGGGGTTCATTGCTAATAAAAAAATTCTTATCTTAGGTGTGGCTAATAAAAAAGACTTATATTTAGGAACGGAGGGAGTAGAAAATATAAATAATAATGCATGTTGGGGCAACCCACGTTTCCGCTAATTTTAGCCGTGGGCTTGTTCACAATTTTTACGAGGGGGTGGTTGTTCATTTAATGGAGGGACTTGTAGTACCAGACTTGAACGATACAAAGTACGACCTGGCACACCGTAACACCACTTGGAACAAGCGTGTAGCTATCTCAAAAACAATCAACAACTAAAAAACCGCGACCTGGCATGTAGCAGTACGCAATTTTAAACGATTGTTTGATGGAGTGAAAAAGGAAAACTACCCCACTACGTATATATAGGCCGGAGCCTCCGCGCTTGCTTGCTAGGGTTGCTCTATTCACACACTCTCATCCTCTCCAGATCTAAACAAGATAGGGGTAGTAACACTGTCTTTCTCCCTTCAAAAAACACTGGCTTTCTATCCTCACCGCTGGTTACAGATCCGGACATATCCCCCTCCGCCGGTGAAGGGGAGGAGGGGTAGCGTTTAGGCCGTCGTTGACAGCGAGGGAGGAGACCCATTGCCGGCCACACCGTTATCTCTAGCCGAGCGCCGGCGTGGGAGGTCCTCCGATCCCTTCGTCGTTGCCTGTGGGCGAATCCGGCCTCCCGCCGCCCACCTATCCACATCCCGACGACCTTCAGGTATATCTTCGTTCGAAACCGCCTTAGCTCTACTTCCCCAGCTCGCTACGTCGCTGCATGTGCATCATTTTCTACCTCTCAGCCCCTCTCGATCGGATGGTCCAACGTCACATTTTTTTTCTTCTATTGTTGGAGGTAAAGCTACTTCATGGAGTCGAATCTTGTACTCCCTCCGTCCGAAAATACTTGTCATTGAAATGGATGTATCTAGATGTATTTTAGTTCTAGACACATCCATTTTGATGACAAGTAATTACGGACAGAGGGAGTACATGGTTCAAACAATAAATAAAGTGGGGGTGGGGTAATTTAGTATGTACATCAGACTTGGTACAAACAGGAAGGGAAGGGGGTGAAAGTAGTATAGACTGGTCATCCAACCGGTCTCTTGGTCGAAAAGGGAAATGTAGGGGTAACGCTATACACAGTGGTATGACCAGGACTAGATTTGCTATCCACACATAGGAGTAGGTGGCTAGAGTGAACAAAAATGGGACCAACCCAGATATGTTTCTTGGATGTTTGTTTCTCGGGGCAACAAACTATGAATCACCACTTTATGCCCCTGTTTACGTACATGGTGCTACACTGCTGGTGCACCCACTGTCCCATGCCCTTATACCAAATATTTAGGCTCCGTTCGGAATAAAGGGGCAGAAAACATAGGTCTTGATGAAAATAGAGGAATAGGAAAGGAATGTAGGTATAAAACTATGGAACAGCGAACCGGAGGAAACTCTCAAGAGAATGTGTTCGGATGGACTACGAAATGTACAGATTTGTTTTTTTAGAGTAGCATGCTTGGCAGTATGAGATGCTATTTGTTTATTCAGCTGCACAGTGACTACTCTTGTCCTCGCCTCACGTACCACACATATGTTGATTTTTTTATTCCGGCAACACAGCACAGCAACCTGTCTAACGCATGGCAGCGAGCGCCTGCCTCGGGCTTCCGCCCAAAAAATGAGCAGCACGTGGATGTTTCTAATCCTATGGAATCAGTACTACTAGACCAGCTTTCCTATGAAACACTATTCACCTTTCCCGTGTTCCGAACGGTTGGAAGGGAAAGAATACCGTAGGAATTGTGTTCCTACAAAAATCCTGCACCAAACTTGTGAACCGAACGCAGCCTTAGCTGTTCTTAATCTAATGTCCCTGGTAAAAATGAAGCCATGCCACTGTTATAAGCCATGACAAGTTTAGCCAAACGTTTTTGCCTGTAATTGTTTGAGACTCTGACTGTTTCCTCTGTGCCTTTTTGTGCAAACAGGGATATCCAATTCACCTGGTTGCTGTTGTGACCTCTTGGTGCACTGCACAAAACTCTTCTTAAAAGAAGTGATTTTTGTGATGTTTAACTGGAATGTCAGAATGGAACAGTTGGTTCATTTTGGTGGAACTGCACAAAGGGAGATCTGTGTTCCAATCCTCATCATCCATATTGGCGGCATAACCCTCCTTTAGGTAAGAATGATATTTAATGCATGTGTTCATCTCTATTTTCCGACTTCCATGAGAAAATAATGCTGGTTTTTTACTAGTACACTTGTACTCCCTCACTGACAAAACCAATT
Source organism: Triticum urartu (assembly GCF_056163025.1). Lineage (NCBI taxonomy): Eukaryota > Viridiplantae > Streptophyta > Magnoliopsida > Poales > Poaceae > Triticum > Triticum urartu. Next base: position 49,814,302 of record NC_141877.1, on the reverse strand, counting down.
ATGAATTAGAAGGCCAATTATGTACTTGGTTTCATCAACTGGTGAGGAGAAAGAGAAGCAGATCATGACGAGGAAGAAGAAGAAGAATAAACAGTGCCAAGGCGATCTTGCTGATGCTAGAGGCCTCAGTCGAGGCCATTCAAGGGCTCCGGCAACGACTACCTTACATGTGAGACGATCCTCCAGGGAGCCTTTCCACTTCTATTGTCTCACTTAATTAATTAGGAGTACTTAAGTACCACTAATTTATTACTGCCTAATTTTCCTGTTGGAGTTAAACAAATCTTTAGTAGGACCCTATGTTGAATCATGTACGTGTGTATGTTTGTCTATGGAGGTGAATCATGTGGTGGAGCAGGGAGGGAATATTATTAGTGTCATGACATAATAGTGCTATTGTTTTGCATGTCAATTTATTGCCATTGGTTCAATGAGGCAATGTTTTGCGTATTGTCCATCATGAATTTGATGCTACTGTTTGAGTAATATGCTAATGTCTTCCTATCCTTTCTCACTAAGCTAATGAAGGTTTCACCTTGTTCCTACTTGTGCAAACAGGGATCATGTTGTGCCAATCATACATTTTAGTGGAACTACACAAGACAATACAATGAACTGTATCCCAGCCAGTGCTTTAACTCTGCTGGAAGTTCTTGGTAATCTTTCGATATAATCTCAGCACTGGTAAACAAGAGTGATTTCAACCATACATTTGAAGTGCACAAAAATATATACTACTGTGTGATTCCAGTGAGTGCTTTATCATCTCTTATGGGACTACATGAATAAGCTTTTTTTTCTCAGGTTGGTACGGGCCTAAGGCCTTCATCCATATTAGTTTGTTGTCATCTCTATTTGTATCGTGCTACTGTCATGAGAAACTCCTTTATCTTTGCACGTTAAAGTTTTGCAACCTATGATAAATGGCAATGCTTTGAGTGTTGAGTTGAGCTAATTGGCACTGATTAAATAAACTAATACATCTCTTTAAGCAAGACTACTATGTTGCTAACTTTACCCATTAAGATAATGAGGGTGCTTCTATTTGTTAGTGTATGTTTCATCAACTAGTCCCACTATTACAGTAATCTCACTCTCTCAATATATGTGCCAACAGGATGCTCGATTTTGGTGGAACTGCACAAAAACTTTGGGTGCTTCATTGCCTCGACAGCTTCTGTCCTTTCATGTCAGTCGCTAAACTCCGCTTGCTTTCCTCCTTTGCTGTCAGTCGCTTGGCTTATCTCGGCTTTCAGTCAAAGGAAATAGTAATTGATATGCTACCTCACACAGGTTGGTACTGGTCTTTATCCTGATTATTGTGCCTGTCATATGTATTGGTAATTTGGTATTGTGCTACTGTTTGCCGATTTCATAAAGGAGTAATTTGGAGCCTGAACTCGCAAGAAAATCATTACATCAGGTGATTTCAGTAGAACTGCACAAAATGATCAGATGGACAGGTACTTATGCTGCTGCTATGTACTCCAAAGTTCACTCAGACAAGCATCGATGTTGACAAGAAGTGCCTATATTCATTCGAGTATCAACCGGCGTCAACCAATTGTCAAACTCCAAGCATTAGGAGAGTGAACGCCAAAAATATTGCTTGGTGCATAGCCCAGAAAAACGCAGTCCAGTCTTTGGTCCCAACTTGTGCCTTTTGGTTATCGACACATATGGTAGCGAACTATATGGCATGGAGTCTAAAGATTCCAGACAAGTTGGTTGACGCGTATATTCATCTGGCACTTAATCAGTCTGCACGCCAAGGATGCTCCATTTTAGTTGAACTGCACAAAAAATTTGGGTGGTTCATTTTCTCAACCGCCTCCTTTCTCGTCTGCAATGTAGAATTTTGGCGAGATACAGGACCAAGATGAGCCAGTAAACTAGTTGGATGAAAGTAGTGGCCAAGTTGCTCAAACCTCCCTTGGCACGAGGCCACTATTTGAGGATAAACCTACAAGCAAAGTTCAGATTGTCTGTGCTGCCTCTTATGTACTCGAAAGTTTACTCGTACAAGAACTAATTTTAGCAAGAAGTACCTCCGATTGAGCACCATTTACCAGTCTGTACCCTAGGTAATTAAAGTTTGTCCATGGATCATATTGGATGTGATCTCAATCATTTGGATGCATAAACATACTGAACATGTGTATATCTGAATCTTTTTGTGAATTATGTATGAATATTGCCGTGTGATCTATCAATCATTTGGAAGCATAGATATGCTGAGCTTGTGTATATATGAATCTTTTGAGTTGTTGATAGTGAATGTTGGCTATGAATATGAACGTGTCTTGTGAACCTGAGTTTGATATGAATGTTTACCTTTTCTTTTGTATTTGTGTGTGAACTTGTTAGTATGCCTACTGTGGGGTATAAAACGCAGGTCTCTTATAAAAGTAATGTTGTGTCCAATTTATGTTTTCCCTTCTAACCACATTATACATATTTATATTATTACTATTTTCGTATATTTTATAGAGACTTATATATACATTATAAAAACATCCCACGTGTTATTAACTTATAAAAGTAAATGTTTAACGGAAGTTGGCAAGGAAAATCCTGGTTGTTTTTGACTCACAGGCAAGGAAAATCCTGGTGATTGCGTACAAAAGCTTGCGAAGATTTTAAGGACCAATTTATTAATAACGCGCTCATATTTATTTTGAGAAATAACTCGCTAATTTCTTAATTATATATATATAATGTGCCTCTCCGGTTTATTCTTTGATATTAATTGCTCCTTCTAACATAACATTATATATATAACGAGCCCACCTAATACGTTTATTTCAAGGAAGTGCAAATGGGCTGGGATTTCTTAGAAAATATAAATGGGCCTGATTGACGCGAAATTATTTGTTCACCCAGCCCAGCAAATGGACTGTACATTCTAGAAAACATGGGTTAAATATATGCCGCATTTTTGCAGGCTGACATGTGGGCCAATAGGTCGAAGCCTACGCAGGGCATTGTCAACTTGGTCAACAAATGATTGTGTCATCCACAGCCATTGGATTTATATCCAACGGCCGGCATGCACCTTCAATCTCTCGTCTTCTTCCTCCAACGTCGCCGGGACCGCCTGGTCCGGCCTCCGGCGGCTCTGCTTAGCACGCATCGCTGCGAAGCGCTACCCCACCGCCGGCCAGGCTATCCCTCCACCCCTCGACACCTCCTGTTATTCTCCACAGACTACAGCCCCACGCCGCAACAGAACCACTTATAACCCTTCTCCTCCTCTCAATCTGCGACTCCACTGCCGCATTTTCCCATCTCTGAGTCGTTCCCGTCTGGGGCCTCGCCGTCGTCCACCGCCTCGCTGCGTTCGGTGCGGCGTGGTCAACAAACGAGATTCATCGGAAGAGGAATGTACGTGGAGAGCCTGACGGCTGGGACCCACGAGGTCCATGGTCGCATGCAAGGAAAGTTCCTCCTTATAAAGCTGAAAAAAATATTTCCTCCACCTGACAGCGGGGACCCACCAGCTATATCTTCGCACAGAAGGAAGTGCCTCCTTGTTTTGCGAAAAAAAATATTCATCCCATTGATAGCTGGGACCCGTCAGATTTGGTGACTGACTTATGGGCCTACTAAGCAGACGTGTACGCACGGCTTTGTCAACTTAATCAACAAATGATTCTAGCAGCTGGATCGTTGGATGTTAATCCAACAACCGTGCTCCTTCTTCAACCTCTGTTCTTGCTCCTGTCTCCCGTCGGCGGCACCGCGGGTGTGCTACCGCGCAGTGATACGTCTCCGTCGTATCTACTTTTCCAAACACTTTTGCCCTTGTTTTGGACTCTAACTTGTATGATTTGAATGGAACTAACCCGGACTGACGCTGTTTTCAGCAGAATTGCCATGGTGTTGTTTTATGTGCAGAAAGAAAATATTCTTGGAAAGTCCTGAAACTCCACGGAACACCTTAGAAAAAATAATAAAAAATCCTTGTCAAAGATGAAGACCAGGGGGCCCACACCATGTCCACGAGGGTGGGGGCGCCCCCCCTCTAGGGCGCGCCCCCCTACCTCGTGGGCCCCCTGGACACCCTCCGACGCCAAGTCCAACTCTATATATTGGCTTTCAGGGAGAAAAAATCAGAGAGAAGAAATCATCTCGTTTTACGATACGGAGCCGCCACCAAGCCCTAATATCTCTCGGGAGGGCTGATCTGGAGTCTGTTCGGGGCTCCGGAGAGGGGGATTCGTCGCCGTCGTCATCATCAACCATCCTCCATCACCAATTTCATGATGCTCACCGCCGTGCATGAGTAATTCCATCGTAGGCTTGCTGGACGGTGATGGGTTGGATGAGATTTATCATGTAATCGAGTTAGTTTTGTTAGGGTTTGATCCCTAGTATCCACTATGTTCTGAGATTGATGTTGCTATGACTTTGCTATGCTTAATGCTTGTCACTAGGGCCCGAGTGCCATGATTTCAGATCTGAACCTATTATGTTTTCATGAATATATGTGAGTACTTGATCCTATCTTGCAAGTCTATAGTCACCTACTATGTGTTATGATCCGGCAACCCTGAAGTGACAATAATCGGGACCACTCCCAGTGATGACCATAGTTTGAGGAGTTCATGTATTCACTATGTGCTAATGCTTTGTTCCGGTTCTCTATTAAAAGGAGGCCTTAATATCCCTTAGTTTCCAATAGGACCCTGCTGCCACGGGAGGGTAGGACAAAAGATGTCATGCAAGTTCTTTTCCGTAAGCACGTATGACTATATACGGAATACATGCCTACATTACATTGATGAATTGGAGCTAGTTCTGTGTCACCCTATGTTATGACTGATACATGATGAACCGCATCCGGCATAATTATCCATCACTGATCCGATGCCTATGAGCTTTCCATATACTGGTTCTCGCTTATTTACTTTCCCGCTGCTACTGTTACAACCACTACAAAATACCAAAAACATTACTTTTGCTGTCTTTACTTTTGTTGCTGTTACCACCACTATCATATTACTTTGCTACTAAACACTTTGCTGCAGATACTAAGTTTCCAGGTGTGGTTGAATTGACAACTCAGCTGCTAATACTTGAGAATATTCTTTGGCTCCCCTTGTGTCGAATCAATAAATTTGGGTTAAATACTCTACCCTCGAAAACTGTTGCGATCCCCTATACTTGTGGGTTATCAAGACCTTTTTCTGGCGCCATTGCCGGGGAGCATAGCTCTATTCTTTGAGTCACATGGGATTTATATCTGCTGGACACTATGAAGAATTTGAAAGACGCTAAGACATCAATTTATCCCTCAACTACGAGGTGAGGTAAGGAACTGCCATCTAGCTCTGCACTTGATTCACCTTCTGTTATGAGTAAGTTAGCGACACCTAAACCTGCTTCTGCTATTCGTCCCGATATGTCGCATGTTATTGATGATGCCACTTCTGCTATGCATGATACTTATGATGAAACTACTTCTATGCCTGATACTACTGTGCCCCTTAGTGAATTTCTTGAAGAACAAATTGCTAGGGCTAGAGAAAGAGAAATCGATGAATCTGAATATGATGATGAAAGTGATGATGAAAGTATGCCCGTTATTCCTCGGGGTTATCTTTTTCATAAATATGCTTCTTTAGCTATTTTAGCCCGCAGCGATAGATACGAGCTTAAGAGGTTATTGATTAAATGGAACAAAGAATCACTTAGAGATAAAATGAAACCTGATCCTGCTTTTGCAACTTCACCTATATGTGTTCCTGATAAGGATTATGAATTCTCTGTTGATCCAGATATAATTACTCTGGTTGAATCTAATCCTTTCTATGGTTATGAATCTGAAACTGTTGTGACACATCTTACTAAGTTAAATGATATAGCTGCCCTGTTCACTAATGATGAGAGATCGCGTTACTTCTATATACTCAAAATATTTCCGTTCTCATTAAAGGGTGATGCTAAGATATGGTTTAATTCTCTTGATCCTGGTTGTGTGCGTAGTCCCCAGGATATGATTTATTACTTCTCTGCTAAATATTTCCCTGCTCATAAGAAACATGCCGCTTTAAGGGAAATATACAACTTTGTGCAAATTAAAGAAGAGAGTCTCCCACAAGCTTGGGGGAGGCTTCTCAAGTTACTTAATGCTTTGCCTGATCATCCTCTTAAGAAACCTGAAATACTTGACATCTTTTATAATGGACTAACCGATGCTTCCAGAGATTACCTGGATAGTTGTGCTGGTTCTCTTTTCAGGGAAAGAACACCGGATGAAGCTGAAATTCTATTGAATAATATGTTGACAAATGAAAATAATTGGGCACCTCTTGAGCCAGCTCCCGCTCCAATTACTGTGCCTATTCCTAAACCAACTCCGAAGAAGAGAGGTGTTCTATTTCTCAGTCCCGAAGATATGCAAGAGGCAAAGAAATCTATGAAAGAAAAAGGTATTAAAGCTGAAGATGTTAAGAATTTACCTCCTATTGAAGAAATACATGGTCTTAATCTACCGCCTGTCGAAGAAACATATGAACTTGATCACTTATTTACTGAAGAACCTCCTGATCCCGATATCCTGACACAGGTAGTAAAGGTAAATTCTCTCTATAGATTTGATGAAGGTGATATCCCTCACTATAAGTTTGCTAGGCAAAGCTTTGATGAGTTTGATAATTTTATTGTCAAACAAGAAAATTTCAATGCTTATTTTGGTAGACAATTAAAACAAAATTCCGATATGCTTAAATACTTGGGTGATTATATGGCTAATATTAAAGGTGAACTTAAACTTGTTAGCAAACATGCTTCTATGTTTACCACTCAAGTAGAACAAGTACTTAAAGCTCAAAAAGAAGTGCTTGATGAAATGAATAGTAAGAAAAATGATTATGCTGTTAGAGTGGCTACTAGAACTGGTAGAATGACTCAGGAACCTTTGTATCCTGAAGGCTACCCTAAGAGAATTTCTCAGAGAAATAATATTGATGCACCTAGTTCTTCTAAGAAGAAGAAAAAGAAAAAATGATAGAACTGTGCAAACTTCTAGTGAACCTATTGCTGAACCACCTGATAATCCAAATGATATCTCTATGTCTGATGCTGAAACACAATCTGGTAATGAACATGAACCTAGTGAAAATGTTAATAATGATGTTCATGATGATGCTCAACCTAGTAATGATAATGATGTAGAAATTGAACCTGTTGTTGATCTTGATAACCCACAATCAAAGAATCAACGTTATGATAAAAGATACTTTGTTGCTAGGAAACATGGTAAAGAAAGAGAACCTTGGGTTCAGAAACCCATGCCTTTTCCTCCGAAACCATCCAAAAAAAGGATGATGAGGATTTTGAGCGCTTTGCTGAAATGATTAGGCCTATCTTTTTGCGTATGCGATTGACTGATGTGCTCAAAACAAATCCTTATGCTAAATATATGAAAGATATCATTACTAATAAGAGAAAGATACCAGAAGCTGAAATTTCCACCATGCTTGCTAATTATACTTTTAAGGGTGGAATACCAAAGAAACTTGGAGACCCCGGAGTACCTACTATACCTTGCTCCATTAAAAGAAATTGTATTAAAACTGCTTTATGTGATCTTGGAGCCGGTGTTAGTGTTATGCCTCTCTCTTTATATCATAGACTTGACTTGAATAAGTTGACACCTACTGAAATATCTTTGCAAATGGCTGATAAATCAACTGCTATACATGTCGGTATTTGTGAGGATGTGCCTGTTGTGGTTGCAAATGTTACTATTTTAACGGACTTTGTTATTCTTGATATTCCCGAGGATGATAGTATGTCTATTATTCTTGGAAGACCTTTTCTTAATACTGCTGGGGCTGTTATTGATTGCAACAAAGGCAATGTCACTTTTCATGTTAATGGTAATGAGCATACGGTACACTTTCCGAGGAAACAACCTCAAGTCCACAGTATCAACTCCATTGGAAAAAATCCATCGATTATATTTGGAGGTTTTGAATTTCCTCTTCCTACTGTCAAAAAGAATATGATATACTTATTATAGGGGATGTGCATATCCCCGTTGAGGTAACTTAGTGTTATTCGAAATTTCTCCGGTTTCATGATTATCAGAATGGGTTTGTTAACAAGACTTGATCAACCTTGCTAGTGGATTATTTTTGATGGGCATGAGATGGATGAAACTAGAAGCACAAACTTCTGTACCCTCTTTAAATTTTCTGTTAATTAGTAGAAATAAAGTAAAATTAGTATCTCTCTGTCTGTTTCCTGGCTTATCCCTGCAATATAAAAATATCACGGAAATAAAAGTCCTTAGAATGACATGCCAATTTAATATGATTTTTTCGGGAATATTTGAGGATTTACTGTGCAAAAATTACCACGGGAGGAGTTGCCACCTGGCCACGAGGGTGGTGGGCGCGCCCTACACCCCTGGGCGCGCCCCCTGCCTCATGGGCCCACGGTGGCCCTCCTCCACTTATCCTAGCACCCATCTTCTTCCCCTCTCTCACACAAACCCGAAAAACCAACTCAAGATCGAGTTCCATCCACTTTTGCTGTGATTTTCGATCTCCTTGCTCAAAGCACCTCTCGCAAAACTGCTTGGGGAGATTGTTCCTTGGTATGTGACTCCTCCATTGGTCCAATTAGTTTTTGTTCTAGTGCTCTATTCTTTGCAAATTTGTGCTGCATAGGTGACCATGTTCTTGAGCTTGCATGTCAAATTTATATGGTTCCAAGTAGTTCTAATGCTTAATATAGTCTCTAGGCACTTGTAAGAGTAGTTGCTATCAGTTTTATCGAAGTTGGTTCACTTTTGTTTGAAGTTACTAAAAATTTCAGAATTTTTCAGAGAAAAACAATATGCTTAGGAAGATGTTCCAAGGTGGTTCTTCTAAGAAGCAAGGACCTAGGATTGCTATGCGCGATGCTGACGAGGATCCACCAAGAGACGCCCCCGTACGGCCTTGCGAATGGCTGTCGGAAAATTTTATGGATCGTGCGGGAATTAAAGAAGAATTCAAAGCATATTTGCGTAATGCCGGTCTTGAGGATTTTGCGGCTGACAAATGCCCCCAATATCATGATCTCACAAGTTCATTTGTGAGGAGGTTTGAATATTCATCTTCGCGTAATTCTCCTTCAGTCATGTTTGATCTTTATGATAAATCTTATAGAATGGACTTAGAGGATTTCACTCTTGCTTGCAAACTTCCATCATGGGGCAGTATTAGGGATCCCCCTAAATCTGAATTTAGAGACTTTCTTGCTAGTATAACTGTAGGGGAATCTAGAGATATAACGCAGGCTACCATAGGGAGCATTCACTTTCCTGCTATACATTATTTTGCTCTTTTCATCGGTAGATGCATAAATGCTAAGGATGAAGCATGTCACATGTGTGTCCCTGACCTCACCATTCTTAGGAGTGCTGTGTTAGGAGACCAATCTTATCATATGGGAGCCATTGTAGCTCATAGGTTGCATCATAATAGACATAATGGAGATTTCTTTGGAGGAATTTATGCAACCCGCTTAGCTAATTTTCTCGAGATAGATATCCGAGAGGGTGATACGGAGTTGCCCACTGCATATTTAGATTATGACTCCATGGCCTCACATCATTTTGTCGAGAGACCCGAATCACCTCTTTTATATCGTATAATTTTTAACAAACGGCATGTTGTCCGTGTTACTATCCCTGCTCCTGCCCTTTTTGATTCACAGACAAAAGGAAGATATACTATTACTAGAGAGGAGGCAGATGAGTACGAGAGGAGAGCGGAGGCAGCCCGACTCCAAGTCGCAGCTCAGCAGGCGATAGCCGCTGCATTACAGTACGACCCCAACTACACCTACGGATATCCGCCAGGCCATCCCTAGCAATGAACCAACTTAGGCCAAAAGCCTAAGCTTGGGGGAGTACGTATTTCTCACCGACATTACATTTATGTTCACACACACTCATTGCTAGATGTCGGTGCTCATACTCTTTCACTGTAATACCCATGCTAGTTTATTTTCTTTTTCCTGCTTTCTTCTTGTGTGTTTTATAAACCTTAAGAAAACCAAAATAAATTAGTAGTAGTTTACTTTCTTGCTGTAGTAGTAATTAAAAAGAAAACCCAAAAATATTTCCCGTTCTTCTTTTGCTTGTTGGGAGCTTTCCCGTGTAAATAGTTTTTATTTCTTTTTCTTTTCTTTGGGGGTCAGTAGGAGAAGACCATGATTAAATTGTTGAAGTGGCTCTTATATGCTTTATTGTTGATTCAACCAAGAGCCCATATTGCCTTGTCTTCTCCTGTTTCTTCAATGCTCGCAGATTCCAGATTAGTCCAATGCACGTGCACTCTTATTATTATTCACACCATTCGATCGTGCAAGTGAAAGGCAATTATGATGATATATGATGGACTGACTGAGATGAGAAAAGCTGGTATGAACTCGACCTCTTTTGTTTTTGTAAATATGATGAGTCCGTCGTTCTTGATTCAGCTTATTATGAATAAACATGTTTGCAATGACAATTAGAGATCATAGTTGCTTGTGCCATGCTTGATTAGCTATGAGTTATAATGATTTACCTTGCGTGCCAACATGCTATTGAGATGATTATGATGCGGTATGATGGGGTGGTATCCTCCTTTGAATGATTTAAGTGACTTGACTTGGCACATGTTCACGCATGTAGTTGAAACAAAATCAACATAGCCTCCACGATATGTATGTTCATGGTGGATTATATCCTACTCATGCTTGCATCCAATGTTTATTAATTTTAATGCATGTACATGGCTGTCGTCGCTCTCTAGTTGGTCGCTTCCCAGTCTTTTGCTAGCCTTCACCTGTACTAAGCGGGAATACTGCTTGTGCATCCAATCCCTTTAAACCCCAAAGTTATTCCAGATGAGTCCACTATACCTTCCTATATGCGTTATCTACCTGCCGTTCCAAGTAAATTTGTATGTGCCAAACTCTAAACCTTCAAATAAACATTCTGTTTTGTATGCTCGAATAGCTCACGTATCAACCAAGGCTGTCCTTATCTTCCGTGTTAGGCGGGTTATTCTCAAGAGGAGTGGACTCCGCTCCTCACTCACGAGAACATGGCTGGTCACCGGGATGCCCAGTCCCATGCTTTATGCAAACTAAATCAAAATTAATTGCAAACAAAACTCCCCCTGGGACCTGATGTATGTTGGAGACACTCGTTGTTTCGAGCAAGTCGTGGATTGATGCTTGTTGGTGGAAGAGGAGTATAAACTTTACCATTCTGTTTGGGAACCTCCTATAATTTGTTTAGCATGGAAGATATCGCCATCTCTTAGTTGCTACGTTGACAATGAAAGTATACCACTCAAAATGCAATTTATCTCTATTTCAAAACCGAGCTCTGGCACCTTTACAAATCCCTGCTTCCCTCTGCGAAGGGACTATTCATTTACTTTTATGTTGAGTCATCACCGTCTTATTTAAAAAGCACTAGCTGGAGAGCACAGCTGTCATTTGCATTCATCACTATTAATCTATGTTGGGTGTGACTATGATTGGATCTCTTTTACCATGAATTACAATGTCTAGTCAGTCCTTGATCTTTAAAGGTGCTCTGCATTTATGTTTTGCGGTCTCAGAAAGGGCTAGTGAGATACCATCTTGTTATATCATATTATGATTGTTTTGAGAAAGTGTTGTCATCCGAGGTTTATTATTATGGCTTGCTAGTTGATTATGCTATTGATATGAGTAATTGTGAGACCTGAGAATTATTGCAAATGTGGTTAGTTATGATATATGCTGAAAAATTGAATGCTGGCTTGACATAGTTACAACAACAAGAGCAAACAGAGTTCGTAAAAGTTTTTCTTTTTTTCTTTCAGTTTGTCAACTGAATTGCTTGAGGACAAGCAAGGGTTTAAGCTTGGGGGAGTTGATACGTCTCCGCCGTATCTACTTTTCCAAACACTTTTGCCCTTGTTTTGGACTCTAACTTGTATGATTTGAATGGAACTAACCCGGACTGACACTGTTTTCAGCAGAATTTCCATGCTGTTGTTTTATGTGCAGAAAGAAAATATTCTCGGAAAGTCCTGACACTCTACGGAACACCTTAGAAAAAATAATAAAAAATCCTCGCCAAAGATGAAGACCAGGGGGCCCACACCCTGTCCACAAGGGTGGGGGGCGCCCCCCCCCTCTAGGGCGCGCCCCCCTACCTCGTGGGCCCCCTGGACACCCTTCGACGCCAACTCCAACTCTATATATTGGCTTTCGGGGAGAAAAAAATCAGAGAGAAGAAATCATCGTGTTTTATGATACGGAGCCGCCGCCAAGCCCTAATCTCTCTCGGGAGGGCTGATCTAGAGTCCGTTCGGGGCTCCGGAGAGGGGGATTCGTCGCCGTCGTCATCATCAACCATCCTCCATCACCAATTTCATGATGCTTACCGCCGTGCGTGAGTAATTCCATCGTAGGCTTGCTGGACGATGATGGGTTGGATGAGATTTATCATATAATCGAGTTAGTTTTGTTAGGGTTTGATCCCTAGTATCCACTATGTTCTGAGATTGATGTTGCTATGACTTTGCTATGCTTAATGCTTGTCACTAGGGCTCGAGTGCCATGATTTCAAATCTGAACCTATTATGTTTTCATGAATATATGTGAGTTCTTGATCCTATCTTGCAAGTCTATAGTCACCTACTATGTGTTATGATCCGGCAACCCCGAAGTGACAATAATCGGGACCACTCCCGGTGATGACCATAGTTTGAGGAGTTCATGTATTCACTATGTGCTAATGCTTTGTTCCGGTTCTCTATTAAAAGGAGGCCTTAATATCCCTTAGTTTCCAATAGGACCCCGCTGCCACGGGAGGGTAGGACAAAAGATGTCATGCAAGTTCTTTTCCATAAGCACGTATGACTATATACGGAATACATGCCAACATTACATTGATGAATTGGAGCTAGTTCTGTGTCACCCTATGTTATGACTGATACATGATGAAACGCATCCGGCATAATTATCCATCACTGATCCGATGCCTACGAGCTTTCCATATACTGGTTCTCGCTTATTTACTTTCCCGCTGCTACTGTTACAACCACTACAAAATACCAAAAACATCACTTTTGCTGTCTTTACTTTTGTTGCTGTTACCACCACTATCATATTACTTTGCTACTAAACACTTTGCAACAGATACTAAGTTTCCAAGTGTGGTTGAATTGACAACTCAGTTGCTAATACTTGATAATATTCTTTGGCTCCCCTTGTGTCGAATCAATAAATTTGGGTTAAATACTCTACCCTCGAAAACTGTTGCGATCCCCTATACTTGTGGGTTATCACGCACCCGAACCAGTGAAGTTTCCCACTCCTCTCCATCTGTGACTCCACTGCCCCGTCTTCCCCATCTCCGGGTCATTCCAGTCAGGGTGCGCTCGGCACGGTGTGATCAACATGGTCAACAACCGAGGGTCATCGGAAGATGACTGTACATGAGAGGCTGACAGTGGGGATGCACCACGCCCATGGACGCATGCATGAAACGGAACGCGGCGAGGTCAATGTGGTCAAGGAACGACTTCCATCGGAAGTATACTGTACGTGGAGAGTCTCAGCTGGGTCCACGACCGCAGCAAGTAAGTGCCTCCTTATTATGCAGAAAATAATGATTCCTCCAACTGACAGCAGGGACCCACTGGACGGGCCACCGTATTTTGCGAAAAAACGCTTCCCCCTGACTGCTGGGACCCACCTGACGGGCCACCGTATTTCGCGAAAAAAACATTCCCCCCGCTGTCAGCTCGGATCCATCGGAAGTGCCTCCTTATTACGCACAAAAAAATGAATACTCCCCCGGCTAGCTGGGACCCACCTTGGTGGGAGGCTGACTTGTGGGCCTACTAAGTTGACGGGGACGAAGGGCTTTGTCAACTTAGTCAATATGAACAATTCTAGCTCCAGTGACTGTACGATGTCCATCCAATGGCCGTAGTGCTTCTTCAACCTCTTGTCTTCTTGCTCCAGCCGCCCAAAGCAGCGCCGGTCGTGCCACATGCTCCTGTCTCCCGTGGCCGGCTGTGCTGCCACGGAGGCCTCACCGCCCCCTACTATTCCCACCGCTGGCCAGGCCCTGCGGCGACGGCAACCTCACACTGCAGCCGAACCAGTGAACCCTCGTACTCCTCTCCGCGCGGGCTTCCACTGCCGTGTCTTCCCCGGCTCCGCGTCGTCCCCTTCCTAGGCCTCGCCGTCGTCCACCGCCGTGGTGCTCTTCGTGCGGCGTGGTCAATGTGGTCAAGGAACGACTTCCATTGGAAGAGCACTGTACGTGGAGAGGCTGACAGTTGGGTCCACGGTCACAGCCCAGTTTTTTTGTGATTTGCCAAGTAAGTCGCTTTGTCAGGCCTGTTGAGCTGCAAATCTTTCAAGAAGAGGAGAGCTTTCATTCGGCTGGCCGAGAATCAGTAATGAGAAATGGGTTGTACATTTTTAAAACACATCTAACCGGCAATTAGTTTCAACTATCTTTTTTTTCATTTCGAGATTTTAAATTACATTAATTTTTATGCGTGGAGAATTTGTTGGATTTTATATTGATATACGTTTTTTTTAAATCAGTTTGAATGTGAGTCAAAATTTCAGGATTAAAAACAGTTCGGACCGCACCGAAATATGCAAAATTTCGTATAATTTTTTAACCGTGGCCACAATATGGGCTATAATGCTAACAAAAAGAATATGGGCTCCAAAAAACCTTAAATATTAGCAAATGGGCTGTAACTTATTAGAAATAATGGCAGATGGGTTGTATGTTGTTTTCCACATATTTGAGGCTTTCCTAAAAAAGGTTGACGCACAAGCAGTGACTGTTGGATGTCCATCGAACGGCCGTCGTGCTTCTTCAATCTCTGCTCTTCCTGCTCCAGCCGCTCAAACAAGCGCCGGCGGGACTGCATGCTCCCTCCTCCCCGCGGCTGGCTGTGCTGCCGCGCAGGCCTCACCGCCCCGCCGTACTGCCATCGCTGGCCTAGCCATCCCTGTACTCACCAACACCTGCTGTTATTCTCCGGCGACGGCAGACGAACCAGTAAACCCTCGTACAGTCGTACTCCCCTCCGCGTGGTAAACAACTGCCGAGTCTTCCCTGCCTCCGTGTCGTTCCCTTCCTAGGCCTCGCCGTCGTCCACCGCCCTGGTGCTCTCGGCGCGGCCTGGTCAACATGGTCAACAACTGACATGCATCTGAAGTGGACTGTACGTGGAGAGGCCGACAGCTGGGTCCACGGCCGCACGCAAGGAAATGTCTCCTTATTACGCGCAAAATAATGATTCCTCCACCTGGCATCAGGGACCCACCGAAAGGGCCTCTGTATTTCACGAAAAAAATGTTACCTCCGCTGACAGCTCGGACCCAGCAGCTATATCTTCGCATGCAAGGAAGTGCCTCCTTATTACACACACAAAAAAATGAATACTCCCCCTGTTAGCTGGGACCCAGTATAGTGGCAGGCTGACTTGTGAGCCTACTAAGTTGACGGGGACGGAGGGCTTTGTCAACTTAGTCAATATGCATGATTCTAGCTCCAGTGACCGTATGATGTCCATCCAATGGCCGTAGTGCTTCTTCAACCTCTGGTCTTCTTGCTCCAGCCGCCCAAACCAACGCCGGTCGTGCCTCGTGCTCCTGCCTCCCGTGGCCGGCTGCGATGCGACGGAGGCCTCACTGCCCCCTACTACTCCCACCGCTGGCCAGGCCATCCCTCTACTCACCCACACCCCCTGTTATTCTGCGGCGATGGCAGCCTCACACCGCAACGAACCAGTGAACCCTCGTACTCCTCTATGCGTGGGCATCCACTGTCGCGTCTTCCCCGGCTCCGCATCATCCCCTTCCTAGGCCTCGCTGTCGTCCACTGCCCTGGTGCTCTCGGCACGACGTGGTCAATGTGGTCAAGGAACGGCTTCCATCAGACGTGGACTGTACGCGGAGAGGCTGACAGCTGGGTCCACAGCCGCAACAAGGAAGTGCCTCCTTATTACATACAAAATAATTATTCCTCCACCTGACAGCAGGGACCCACCGGACGGGCCATCATATTTCGCAAAAAAAAAACGTTTGCCCCTGACTGCTCGGATCCACCAGCTACATCTTCGCACGCAAGGAAGTGCCTGACAGTCGGGACCCACCTGGTCGAAGCGTACGTAGCGTTGTCATTCTGGTCGCGAACGTGTACGTACATATATACTGGTCGATGTAGAGGCGCGCACGTGTTGTAGTAGAGGCGCGCACGTAGCATGTACACGTGCGTACAACGGCCATGGTGCAAGAAAGAAAATACGGCCACGTATGTGTACATACGGGTGGGGTCTCGAACGCCTACTCGCGCATACGTACAGCCAGGGCTCGTGTACATGGCTGGGTCGGAACGGAGAAGCAGCGTCGTCGTCGTGTTCATGGGGAGGCAACGGAATGCGTCGTGTTCATGGGGAGGCAACGGAATGCGTCGTGTTCATCGGGAGGGCTTGGACGGAACATGCGATGGAAACGAGGCCTGGCGTACCGCAGAACGGAGGAAATGGCCTTGTGTTCGACCGGCCACGTTCGAAACGGGATCCTGTTCATCGGGAGGGGTCTGGCGTACCGCAAAACGGAGGAAACGGACCTCCTACGGTCGAAACGGGGGTCCTGTTGATCGGGAGGGGTGTGGCGTACCGCAAAACGGACGAAACGGACTTGTGTTGGAGCGCTACGGTCGAAACGGGGGTCCTGTTCATCGGGAGGGGTGTGGCGTACCGCAAAACGGGACTCCACGGGATACTGTTCATCTCCACCGTCGACCTCCTCCAGCCTCCACGGGCTCCTGTTCAACCAGCATCCACGGGCTCCTGTTCATCCCGCCTCCACGGGCTCCTGTTCATCCAACCTCCATCGTGCGCTACTCCACCGGCTACTATTCAACCACCCCTCCACCGTCTACCGTTCATCCAGCCCTCCACACCACGGGGTCATGTTCAACCACCCCTCCACGGGCACCCCTCCACCGTCTACTGTTCATCCAGCCCTCCACACCACGAGGTCCTGTTCAACCACCCCTCCATGGGCACCCCTCCACCACCTACTGTTCATCCAGCCCTCCACCACACCACGGGGTCCTGTTCATCCAGAGGCAACGCCACCGCTCACTGTTCATCCAAACCCCCTCGCAACGCTCACTGTTCATCCAATTGATCGGCTTTAGTTAGCAGCAGTAGCGAAGGAATCCCTCGATCGGGTTCAGTTAAAAGCCATCGATCGATCGCTCGGGTTCAGTAACGTGTAGCCTGCAGTGCAATCGCTCGAGTTCAGTCAGAGCCCAATGCCGCACTCGGGTTCAGTTAGAGTCAACGCCTCGCTCACACGCGCGTATGTGTATGAGAGAAACGCGCATCGCTCGGCCCCCGACCTCCCACCGTAACCGAGAACTCCCCGAAATTTTCCTCGCCCTCGCTTCTACCACGGTTTTTTCCGTCATGGACGGCCCAAAGAATGTCATGCAGCTGCGTCTCCGGCCCGCCCAAGACGAAAAGCCCATTTTCTGTCATGATTTTTTGTCATAGAAGTAGGAGCCCACCACATCTATGATGATACCGGGTTTTGTCACAATTATCGTCATAGAAGTGTGAAAGTGCGTTACATCGACTAGAGGGGGGGGGTGAATAGGCAATTTTTATGAAAGTCTTCAGAACATAGAAGTTTTGAAGACAAACGATAAAATTAAACCTATTACCATGCAGCGAAAGGTAGACTACACTAGGCAAACCATAGTCAAGTATTCAATGAAGTGAAAGCACAAAGACTAATAGCAGCTAGGTAGTAAGGATCAGGTAGGAAGATATTGTGAAGCCAAACAGAACACGCAGTCACTCAGTGAAGACAAATGATAGTGCAAACATACAATGACTTCACAAGGAGTAACAGAGTAAAGGGAAGTGAAGATGAAACCAGTGACTCGTTGAAGACAATGATTTGTTGGACCAGTTCCAGTTGCTGTGACAACTGTACGTCTAGTTGGAGCGGCTAGGTATTTAAACCTTAGGACACACAGTCCCGGACACCCAGTCCTGAACACGCAGCTCAGGACACCCAGTCCTGAACACGCAGCTCAGGACACCCAGTCCTCACCGTATTCTCCTTGAGCTAAGGTCACATAGACCTCGCCCAATCACTCTGGTAAGTCTTCAAGGTAGACTCCCAAACCTTCACAGACTTCGTTCACCGGCAATCCACAATGTCTCTTGGATGCTCAGAACGCGACGCCTAACCGGCTGGAGGATGCACAGTCCTCAAGTGTAATAAGTCTTCAGATCACACAGACAAGAAGACTTAAGTGATGCCCAATTCTCTCTGGCTCTGGTGGTTAGGGCTTTATCCTCGCAAGGAATTCTATCTCAAAGGCTTCGAGGTGGGTTGCTCTCAAACGACAAAAGCCGTACTTTCAATCTGAGCAGCCAACCGTTTATGGTTGTAGGGGGTGGGCTATTTATAGCCACTTGGCAACCCGACCTGATTTGTCCGAAATGACCCTGGGTCACTAAGGAACTGACACGTGTTCCAACGGTCAGATTTCAAACTCAGACGGCAACTTTACTTGGGCTACAAGCAAAGCTAACTTGTTCGACTCTGGACAAGTTTCGCTCTCATAGTCTTCACTCGAAGACATAGGTTTTTGGTTTAGGCATCACTTCAGTCATTCTGACTGGTTCTCTTGGACCCCACTTAACAGTACGGTGGTTCCTTTGACTCAACACAAAAGAAGAAGAACTACGAAAGATCTAAGTCTTCGAGCTCCATAGGCTTCATATAGTGTCTTCTCTTGTCATAGTCTTCAATGTGAATATCTTCATATACCACCTTTGACTTCAATGTCTTCATACATTTTTAGGGGTCATCTCTAGTAGTAAAACCGAATCAATGAGGGACTTCTACCTGTGTTATCCTGCAATTCTCACAAACACATTAGTCCCTCAACTAGGTTTGTCGTCAATGCTCCAAAACCAACTAGGGGTGGCACTAGATGCACTTACAATCTCCCCCTTTTTGGTGATTGATGACAAACTAGTTGAAGTTTTCAACGGGCAATATAATCTGTGAAATTGTAAAGGATAAGGAATTGTCTTCATAAGTTGCAAGGGCTCCCCCTGAAGATGTGCATATGAGTTAATTTGCTTTTGGAATGCAAATGCACATGGCAGGTTGTACTTGTGGAGATCCACTTCAACTTATGATGACAATCCACTATGGATGTGAAAGTATATGAAGATAATGACATGCATAATGGAAAATGGACGTCTGCAGAATGAGCTAAGTGCGGAATTTATCGTCGCACATGCCGAATTTATCTTCGCAAAACAAGGTGGCAAATAAGTAGCAGACGACCATCTAGTTTAAGTGTTACAACTCATAAGAACCAAATGTAGCAAAAACGAGAGTTGTAAGCACGAAGCAAAATATAAAGCACCCGTCCATATGGACCCGCTTGAAGACTATCAATCTCATATGCTTCTCCCCCTTTTGTCAGTAATGAACAAAAAGGTTTGAAGACATAGAGCCTCTACTCGTTCCCATGAGGAGTAGGTGAAGTAGCAGGGTTGTTGGTGTTGTTTGGCGATGCAGAAGAGCTTGGAGGTGCTGAAGGAGGTGGCGATGAAGTAGCATCGTCCTCTTCCACAATAATTCTGGCAGTCACTGTGGCAACAGAGGAAGAGAACTCAGAGTCTTCAAGGGATGGAGTTCCTAGCAGCACAGCCCTTCGAGGAGGTGTGGAGTCAAACTTGAACCTCCCAGTGAAGCCATCCTCTTGAAGATCAGCTTCAGAACACATCATCGTGAGCCCTTTCCATGTGCGACGACAGGTTTCATGGGCAACGAAAGCATTCTTGGTGGCAAGATTTCGAGTGCGATTAACATCCACCAAGAGGCTTTTCATCTGCCGCTTCAGCCAGTCATGATGCCTATCCTGTTTCTGATGTAGAGCCACAAGAGGCTCTCGGTCGTTGAGAACACGAGTGCGCTTCTTGGGTCTTGGAGCAGTGGCACTGTCAGTGGCTTCAGTGGAAGCAGGGTGTGGTGCACGTGTAGTGCCAGCCAAAGGATACACCCGAGAAACTGCTTCAACTCCTTCAATGTTCTGAGTAAAACTCTGATGTTCTGCATTCTGAAGATTTAGAGGTTGCTTGGCAGGCTCAGAATATATGGCTTCAGTAGACATGTCCACGTCAGGCAAGAAGATCCGATGGTTGCAGGCTGAGGGCTGATACGAGATGGCGGAGTGTAGCTTGATCACCCGCATGACCCAAGGGGCGTAGAACTTCAAACCAAACAGATCAATGCCTGATGCAGCAAGTTGGCGTATGAAGAAGTCCTGTGCATTGAAGCATTTGCCATGAAGTATATAGAAGACCAAAGTCTTCATTGCACCCTGAAGCTTGGCATTTGGAGAGTGCCCTTTGATAGGCCAGAGAGTTCACCTGATGATGTGATAGATGGTTCTTGGCAGGTACTCAAGGTCTTCAACGAAGAACTCTGTGGGATAAGCAGCATCTTGGGGCAATGGCTTCATCATGCTGAGCATCTGACTCATATCAGGTTCTGGCCGCTGAAAGATGCTCTCAATAGCTTTAGCATGCAGTTGACAGCCTTTCTCGAAGAGATCGCCAGGAGTGGGCAAGCCAGTGAGCTCAATGATGTCAAATGCATTGGCTTCGTGATGAACATTGCCAGTCATCCACTCCAGGACCCAAGTCTTCGGATCTCTGCTGTACCCTCTGATGTGAAGTGTGGCATAGAATTGAAGCAGCAGCTCTTCATTCCAATGCTCTTCGTCAGTAATGAACGGCAGCAGTCCAACTTCCTTGAAGCAATCTAAAGCTCCTTCCAGACAGGGCAGACCAGCTATAGCTTCAACGTCAAGGCGCTTGTGTGGGAAGATGCGACCTTGGTTGTAAAGAATGCAAGAGTAATAGCTTCGCTGAGGATAGCTCCAGAACCGATCAGATGATATCCTTTCCCTTGAGTAGGGGTTCCTGGAGCTATTGAAGAACGTGTTGTCTGTCCTGAAGCCATTGATGTTGAAGTAGCCAGGTGCTGATGCAGGACCTGGAAACCTTGGCAGTCTTGGGATTGGCTTCTGGACCAGAGGCATGTGCTCAACATGATAGTTGAACCGGGGACCGGCAGCAGACTCAGGAACAGAAGTGGCAGGATCAGTGGCTTCGCTGTGTTCTGAAGCTTTTGCTGGGGAGGGCTCCACATTAGCTTCATTGGTGGTTGTGGCAGCCTCACGATTTTCATCCTCCACTTGACTAGCTGGAGGGTCGGTCACAAGCACATTCTCCTGGAGAACTTCTTCTTGGTGGGACAAGGGAGTGGGATCTTGTGGGACTCCTTCTTCTGCGGCTGATGCAGCCGGAATGTCTTCAGCAGAGACTTGAGGCCTTGGACCTTTGCAAAGCCTGCGGAACGCAGACGACGCCTGTGGAGTTGGAGTGGGCTGGGCCTCATAGTCTTCTTCCTCTTGTGGGCGATCCGCCCATGAAGCATCATGTGCAATTAGCGTCAGTGGACGACCAATGCTGATGAGTTCGTTGTTTTCATGCTGAGGAAGGACTGCACCATCTTCTACATTGTCATGTTGACCAATGTCTTCAGCAGCGATGGGATCAGCTGCTGGAATGTCTTCAGCTTCATGAGCCTCTGTGGAAGCAGGCTCATGAATTGTCAGTTGTCGTTCAGCTTCAGGATAGACCATAGAAATGGGTTCAACTATCAAGGGCTCTGTGGAAGCAGCCCGAGCTTTCTTGGTCTTCCTCTTCTTCTTGGAGGGGGCAGTAGGAGAGGCTTCAGAGTGTTTCCTCTTCCTGGCTTCAGCCTCAGCAGTCCTTGTCTTCTTGAGCTCTGAAGCTGTTGACCGGCTTTTTGGCTTCGAGCCAGTCAGTCTAGTTGGGAAGACAATCGGAACTGCTTCTTGCCTTGGTGCATCAGGTTCAGCCGTAGCAGGCTTCTTCTTCTTCTTTGCGGCCATCCTGGGGTTGATGCCAGGACGCCCAAGTGCCTTGCGCTTCTCAGCCTCATTATAGGCTTGCACACATCTGTCAGCCAGAGTCTTCATGTGCTCACGCGAACCCTGAGCTTCTGCACGCTTCTTCACATAGGCTTCCTTGAGCTCGTGCATCATTGTCTTGAAGCTCTTCACTTCTTGCACGCTGAGCTTGGCCATATGCTTCTTGAACTGAGCCTTTTCATAGTCAATCTTCTGCTTCAGTTCAACAATGCGCTGGGCAATAGCAAGTTCTGAAGCAATGGCGCCTTGGAAGGCGACACTGAGGCCAATGGGTAGCTGCAGATCTTCAAAGCTGATGTTTGGCGTGTCAAACCACTCGTCAATGAAGTTGTGGATGATGGTGACATCAAAGAGAGGCAGATCATTGAAGATTTCTGCTTCTTCTTTGCTCTTGATGAGTTGCTCAAGAGCGTCATCTGCAAGATCTTCATCACTTGACAGATCAATGTCGTCATTGCGCAGAATGGCAGCAGCTGTTAGCTCTTTGCCAGTGTGAGACAGAGGCATCTTGTCCTTCTGGGGCTTGGAGACGCGTGATAAGTCTTCAGACTGCACGCTGTCTTCAGGAGGTGCAGTTGCCAATGGCTTCGCCCTTGAGATTTTTGGTGAAGGGGCCGGCTTTGAAGCTTTTGGCTTCTTCAACTGCTTTGGCTTCGGCACTGCAGGCGCGTCATCAGACTCAGTGTCAACCGCAGGCTCATTCACTGCAGTCCCTTGAACCAAGATGTAGGTGATGAGGCCTTCAAGGTTGGCGAAAGGACCGATGACATTGGGTTCTGCATGTCGTGTGCCATCTGCCCTTGGAGATGAGGGACCAGGGTTGAAGTCTAACCCAAAAGTCTTCTTGTTCTGCTTCGCTGAGTTCTGAGCAAACTGGAAGTTGCGCTTGAACAGATTGTTGTCACGACACCGTAGCAGTGACGACGAGTGTGCATCAGTAGGCTGTGGTCCACGGACCATGCATGGATAGAAGCCTTGAGCAATGGCTTCATCTCTGGACCTGGGTAGAAGATTCTTGAATAGGATGTCTCCCCACGGTCTCTTGATGGCGTTTTTCTCAGCATACTCCTGGGTCACAAATCTGTATTTGAACCATTGTTCTTCCCAATATCTTCGAATCCATTGGATTCGGGTCTTGCGCTGACTGTAATCCTCTTCAGGATCTGTCTTGTACATTTCTGAGAGTTCATCTGGCAGATCTCTGGAGGTCTCACCATGACGCTTTCTGCCACCCTTCCTTGCTGCTTTCTCTGAAGCCATAAACTTTAACTTGAAAGGCTTCAAGACGTTCAAAGGCTTCAAAGGTTTTCGTTTGCTGGACCAACAGGAACTGGCTTCGGGAGAATTTATGTGATGCTGTAAGAATTCTGCAAATGAATGCAGACTATGAGAACCAAAGGATTCTCCCACGGACATGTACCTGTGACAGCATTAAGGTGCGAGGGAAGGGGAAGAGGTCATATGCATTCTTAGAAGATTTTGAAGATAAATCAGTTTAGAAGACATTGACCTCATCGTGCGAAGACATTCACTCATAGATAAGAAGTTGGTTCCAGATTTGTACGAATCCACAGATCAGTACAAGTGAGGAATCTAACTACTTTGTGAAGCACAAGTGAATATACTAGGCATGTTATGAGATGCAGTATGAGAGAGATCTAGCTTGTGTGAACAGAAACTGCTTGTGGTAGAAAGTGACAAATCCATAGGATCAATGGTGCTGTAAAAAGAGGAAGTTTTATTTACCACACTAAGAACTGCTAGACGGAGTGTAACATGAGGTCGAGCAGTTCGATCTTTCGTGCCCTAACTTGGCAACAGAGGACACCTACGGCGATGGCGGAGAGGACGATGTCCGCGGTCGGTGTGAAGACGGCGTCGGAGAGGTTGCGGCAGCGAAGCGCTTCGTCGCCGGTGTCGTCGAGGGCTAGTGGTGGCGCTAGGGTTCGTGCGAGGGTGGAAGAAGAGATAATGACCGCTGTGAGTGTGTATTTATAGGTACAGGGGCGACACTGTGCTATTACACAGGTGCCCCTAGCGATTCGCATCTAAGGAACACGTGGCCATTATGCGGAATTTTGGGGTTTGTTCCATGTCCCATGCACGCCTGTATTGTCGGGTGGTCGTTCCTACTTCTCCGGATTTCATGTGGAGGAATGAGCATTGAAAACGGACTTAATGGTTGTCTCTGTATCTTCTGCTGACAAGGACGCAGAGAAGACATTCGATAGTTTCAATAGAATGCATATGACTTGGAGAGATAGAGTTTGAGATAGAAAGCATAGAGAGGTTAGGGTCCGATCACATTCACTTAGTTCAAAAGATTCAACACGAAGACATAGCTATAAGTGAATGCTGTAGAGGACAGAACACTAGTATATATATATATATATATAATCAACATAGTGAAGATAATCATGAAAATATGTTGAGATCGAAGCGAAACCAAATGTGAAGACATTGCAAGGTAACGCCATGAGTGAAACACTTCAAAATAGAACGTTTGGTGGTGGCGTTACCCACCGTATAGGAAGTATTAGACCCAGACACGGCGCACGATTATCATGGCGCTACGAAGTCAAATTCCACATTAATGTATTCACACTTAGAATGTATGTCTTCATTGATTGAAGATATACTTTACTTCGTGTGTTGCACATCTAAGTCATCAATATGCATAAGGGTTAGGATGTGTGCCTGATCACAGGACATTTGAGGATTCCGGGATATTTAGCTCACACCGTAACTTGGAAAACCTCTTCCCATCCAAGGGCTTGGTGAAGATATCTGCCAATTGCTCTTCAGTGTTGACGTGTATGATATCAATGTCTTCCTTCACAACATGATCTCTGAGAAAGTGATGACGAATTTCAATGTGCTTTGTCTTCGAGTGCTGAACTGGGTTGTTGGCAATCTTGATGGCGCTTTCATTGTCGCAGTAAAGTGGCACTTGCTTCAGATGAATGCCATAGTCCTTGAGTGTTTGCTTCATCCACAGAAGCTGAGCGCAGCAAGATCCAGCAGCAATGTATTCAGATTCAGCAGTGGAGAGAGATACACAGTTCTGCTTCTTTGAAGACCAACATACAAGTGATCGTCCCAGAAAGTGACATGTGCCTGATGTAGACTTGCGATCAACTTTGTCACCAGCATAATCAGCATCCGAGAATCCAACCAGATCAAACTCTGAGCCCTTTGGGTACCATAATCCTAGAGTTGGGGTGTGAGCCAAATATCGAAGAATTCGCTTCACAGCTAAGTGATGCAACTCCTTTGGTGCCGCTTGAAATCGAGCACACATGCAAACACTAAGCATAATATCTGGCCTAGATGCACATAGATAAAGTAAAGAACCAATCATGGAGCGGTATACCTTTTGATCGAACTCTTTACCATTGTCGTCAGGACCCAGATGATGTTTGGCTGGCATTGGTGTTGTGAAGCCTTTGCAGTCTTGCATACCGAACTTCTTCAGGCAATCTTTGAGATACTTCTCTTGAGATATGAAGATGCCATTGCATTGTTGTCGTATTTGAAGACCAAAGAAGAACTTCAGCTCCCCCATCATGGACATCTGATATTGCTCTTGCATCATATATCCAAACTCTTCACTGTACTTCTGATTGGTGCAGCCGAAGATAATGTCATCCACATATATTTGGCACACAAACAGTTCACCATCATATGTCTTCGTGAAAAGAGTGGGATCTAGGGAACCAAGTATGAAGCCTTTGCTCTTCAGGAAGCATTTGAGTGTGTCATACCAGGCCCGAGGAGCTTGTTTGAGGCCATACAGTGCCTTGTTGAGCTTGTATACCATGTCAGGATGTTTTGGATCTTCAAAGCCAGGCAGTTGTGCAACATACACTTCTTCTTCAATCTTGCCATTGAGAAAGGCACTCTTCACATCCATTTGATACAGAAGTATGTTATGATGATTTGCATAGGCCAGCAGTATGCGTATGGCTTCAAGTCTAGCCACAGGAGCAAATGTTTCATCGAAGTCAATGCCTTCCACTTGAGTATATCCTTGAGCAACGAGACGAGCTTTGTTTCTGACAACTTGACCATGCTCATCTTGCTTTTTGCGGTATATCCATTTGGTGCCTATTATATTGTTCTTCCGTGGATCAGGACGCTTAACCAGTTCCCATACATTATTCAGCTCAAACTGTTGAAGCTCTTCTTGCATAGCTTGAATCCATTCAGGTTCCATGAAGGCTTCTTCAACTTTCTTGGGTTCTGATATTGAGACGAATGCAAAATGCCCACAGAAGTTTGCTAGCTGAGTTGCCCTTGAACGAGTGAGTGGACCAGGTGCATTGATGCTGTCAAGTATTCTGTCAATCTGTACTTCATTTGCAACACGAGGATGTAAAGGGCGAAGACTTTGCTCTTGCTGTTCATTGTCGTTGTTGGAAGGAATGTCTTTAAGCTGAGCATTGTCTTCATGTTGATCAGGTGCTGAAATGATAAGTTCTTCTTCAGGATGAGCTTCAGAAGGTATAATTTCTCCAGTTCCCATTAGCTTGATTGATTCACTGGATGGAACTTCATCTAGCATATTTGGCAGCTGCTCTCTTTGTGAACCGTTGGTCTCATCGAACCGCACATCCACTGTTTCAACCACTTTGTAATGAAAGAGATTGAAGACTCTGTAGGAGTACGAATCCTTTCCATATCCAAGCATAAAACCCTCATGCTTTTGGTGCAAATTTTGAGGTGTGATGTGGGTCCTTGATCCAGCACCTTGCGCCAAATACTCTGAAGTAACTGACATTTGGCTTCTTGCCAGTAAGGAACTCATAAGATGTCTTGTTCAGTAGCTTGTGAAGATAAACACGATTGATTGTATGGCATGCAGTATCAATGGCTTCGGGCCAGAATTTTCTTGGGGTCTTGTATTCATCTAGCATCGTTCTGGCCATCTCAATTAGTGTTATGTTCTTGCGTTCGACGACGCCATTCTGCTGTGGCGTGTACGGGGCTGAGAATTCATGTGTGATGCCCAAGGTATCAAGATATGTATCAAGGCCAGTGTTCTTGAATTCAGTGCCATTGTCACTTCTGATGTGCTTTATCTTGGCGCCAAAATTGTTCATAGCTCGATTGGCGAAGCGTCTGAAGACATCCTGCACTTCAGTCTTGTAAAGGATTATGTGCATCCAAGTATATCTAGAATAATCATCAACAATAACGAAGCCATAGAGGCAAGCAGTAGTAGTTAGAGTTGAGTAATGAGTGGGACCGAAAAGATCCATGTGAAGCAGTTCGAAGGGTCGAGTAGTAGTCATGATTGTCTTTGAGGGATGTTTGGCCCTCGTCATCTTCCCTGCTTCACAGGCACCGCATAAGTGGTCTTTCTTGAACTTGACGCCCTCGATGCCTATGATATGCTTCTTCTTTGCAAGGGTGTGGAGGTTCCTCATGCCAGCATGTCCAAGCCTCCTATGCCAGAGCCAGCATTCTGAAGTCTTTGCTAGAAGACATACTGCAAGTTGTGGCCCTGCTGGGAAATCTACCATGTAAAAATCATCTTTTCGATACCCTTCAAACACTAGAGACTTGTCAGATTCCATTAGTACAAGGCAACGATATTTTCCAAATATTACGATCATGTTCAAATCGCAAAGCATTGAGACAGACATTAAGTTGAAGCCAAGGGATTCAACAAGCATGACTTTATCCATGTGTTGATCCCTTGAGATTGCAACTCTACCTAGACCCAATACCTTACTTTTACCAGTGTCAGCAAATGTGATGTTGCTCTTGTCGGATGGACGTAAGGTTGAGTCCATAAGAAGACTTCTTTTGCCAGTCATGTGATTTGTACACCCACTGTCAATAATCCATTCTGAAGATGCTGGTGTCGTACCCTACAGTGCAGTTAGGGGGATAGGCTTCACCAAGAGCATTGTGAAGCAAAAACATTTGACGAACCAGTGGGTTATGAAAGCTTAGATCCAGGTTAGGACTAATAGGGAGAGTAGCAAGCGATTCAGGTACGAAATACATAGTAAGACCATTTGGGCATTTGATATTGCACCCTACAAGATGTTTAAGGTCTCCAGCAATAGCGTCAGACGATTTTGGTTTTCTGCTGGAGACCTTTCCCTGCAAAAGAGAGATAAGCTTTCTTAGCCACCCACATCAAGGGTGGCTTAGAAACAATAAGTCTAAGTGCAGCATCTGAGAATTTTGGCTTTGAAGCCTTAGCAAACAGTCTTGCAGGCGGACAATAGTACTCATAAGAATAAGCAGAATAGTTCTTGGTCTTATGAACATGGCGGTTTGATGAACCGCTCTCATATTCATATGCCTGAGTATGGTTTCCCTGCAAAACATTTGCGTTAGTGCGACTCAGGTAAGTCCTCTGTCTGTATGAAGCCTTTGGACCATATGAAGCCTTTGGTCTGAGGTTTGTCTTCTTCACGTGAGGTGTCATGATGACATTCACAGGAAGACTCTCCAGAAACCTTTTCGGAACCCAGATCTTCTTCATAGGCGGTCCATTCCTGCAGTTAGTACCAATGTACCTGGCAAACACTTCACCATTCTGATTCTTAAACAGTATATAGTTTGCATCAAAGGATTCATCAATGATAATGGGGTTAGCACAAGTGAAGCTAGATAGATTGGATGGATCTGCTGAAGGTTCCTTTGCAGCAACCCACATGGTTTTGGGGTACTGCTCAGGTTTCCAGTAAGAGCCATCTGCATTCATTTTCCTTACGAACCCTACACCCTCTTTCCTAGGGTTTCGGTTCAGAATCTGCTTTTTCAGGACATCACATAGCATCTGATGCCCTTTAAGACTTTTGTACATCCCTGTTTCAAGCAATGTCTTCAACCTAGCATTCTCATCAGCAATAGCGGTGGTATCCTCAGCAGAGGGGTTAGTTACCACATCAACAGTTGAAGATATTGCAACAGCAGTAGCAGTAGAATATTCAGCAATAGAAGTAGCATTATCACGCTCAATGCATTTAAGACATGGTGGTTCAAATCCTTCCTGAGCGGGACTGATCTATTTGGCGCGAAGTGACTCGTTTTCCGTTTGAAGATCTTCATGAACCGCTCTCAATTTCTCAAGATCTTGCTTCCTTTGAAGATAATCATAGGAAAGCTTTTCATGAGTTGTTGAGAGAGTTTCATGACGACTTTCAAGTTCCTGATACTTAACATGGAGATTTTTTATGTCTTCAATTAAGGATTCAGATCGAGTCATTTCAGCACCTAATAGATCATCGCTTCTGTCTAACAGTTTTTTAATATGTTCCATAGCTTTTTGTTGTTCAGTTGCAATTTTAGCAAGTGTTTTGTAGCTAGGTTTTGAACCACAATCAGAGTCATCGTCACTAGATGTTTGATAGTGAGTAGTGCGTGTGTTTACCTTGGCACCGCGTGCCATGAAGCAGTAGGTAGAAGCGGAGTAGTCCTTGTCATTTGCATCGGTGTCGGTGATGAAGTCATTGTCTTCAGTGTTGAAGATGGACTTGGCAACGTATGTTGTAACCAGACTTGCGACGCCTGAGTCGGATTCCTCCTCAGACTCCACCTCCACCTCCTCAGAAGCAGACTCCTCCTCTGAATCCATTTCCTTGCCAACAAACGCACGTGCCTTGCCAGATGAGCTCTTCTTGTGTGATGAGGACTTTGTGGAAGACTTGGAAGAAGACTTTGAGTATTTCTTCTTCTTCTTCTTCTTATCGTCAGAGTCATATTCCTTGCTCTTCTTCTTCTTTTTGTTCTCATTGTCCCACTGTGGACACTCAGAGATGAAGTGGCCAAGTTTCTTGCACTTGTGACATGTTTTCTTCTTGTAGTCATGAGCAGGAGCTTCACCATTCCTTGAACTTGATCGGGAAGACTTTCTGAAGCCTTTCTTCTTGGTGAATTTTTGGAACTTCTTGACAAGCATAGCAAGTTCCCTTCCAATGTCTTCAGGATTATCAGAACTGTTGTCAGATTCTTCTTCAGATGAGGAGATAGCTTTTGCCTTCAAGGCACGAGTTCGCCCATAGTTTGGACCGTAGATATCTCTTTTCTCCGAAAGCTGAAACTCATGTGTGTTGAGCCTCTCAAGTATGTCAGATGGATCGAGTGTCTTGAAATCAGGACGTTCTTGAATCATCAGGGCCAGGATGTCAAACGAACTATAAAGTGATCTCAGCAGCGTCTTGACGACTTCGTGTTTGGTAATCTCAGTGGCGCCGAGGGCTTGAAGCTCATTTGTGATGTCAGTGAGTCGGTCAAATGTGTGCTGGACATTCTCATTGTCATTTCGCTTGAAGCGGTTGAAGAGGTTGCGAAGGACACTGATTCTCTGATCTCTCTGGGTTGAGATGCCTTCATTGACCTTGGAGAGCCAGTCCCAAACCAGCTTGGATGTCTTCAAAGCACTCACACGGCCATACTGTCCTTTGGTCAGATGACCACAGATGATATTCTTGGCAGTAGAGTCCAGTTGAACGAATTTCTTGACATCAGCAGCAGTGACACCTTCTCCAGCCTTGGGAATGCCGTTCTCGATGACATACCATAGGTCGATGTCAATGGCTTCAAGACGCATGCGCATCTTATTCTTCCAGTAGGGATATTCAGTTCCATCAAAGACGGGGCACGCAGCGGAGACTTTAATTATCCCTCCAGTTGACATAGCTAAAACTCCAGGTGGTTAAACCGAATCACACAGAACAAGGGAGCACCTTGCTCTGATACCAATTGAAAGTGCGTTATATCGACTAGACGGGGGGTGAATAGGCGATTTTTATGAAAGTCTTCAGAACATAGAAGTTTTGAAGAGAAACGATAAAATTAAACCTATTACCATGCAGCGAAAGGTAGACTACACTAGGCAAACCATAGTCAAGTATTCAATGAAGTGAAAGCACAAAGACTAATAGCAGCTAGGTAGTAAGGATCAGGTAGGAAGATATTGTGAAGCCAAACAGAACACGCAGTCACTCAGTGAAGACAAATGATAGTGCAAACATACAATGACTTCACAAGGAGTAACAGTAAGTAAAGGGAAGTGAAGATGAAACCAGTGACTCGTTGAAGACAATGATTTGTTGGACCAGTTCCAGTTGCTGTGACAACTGTACATCTGGTTGGAGCGGCTAGGTATTTAAACCTTAGGACACACAGTCCCGGACACCCAGTCCTGAACACGCAGCTCAAGACACCCAGTCCTCACCGTATTCTCCTTGAGCTAAGGTCACATAGACCTCGCCCAATCACTCTGGTAAGTCTTCAAGGTAGAC
The DNA here is from genome assembly GCF_056163025.1 of Triticum urartu. Classification (NCBI taxonomy): domain Eukaryota; kingdom Viridiplantae; phylum Streptophyta; class Magnoliopsida; order Poales; family Poaceae; genus Triticum; species Triticum urartu. The sequence goes on along the minus strand of NC_141877.1, from coordinate 49,782,943 downwards.
TCCCAAACCTTCACAGACTTTGTTCACCAGCAATCCACAATGTCTCTTGGATGCTCAGAACGCGACGCCTAACCGGCTGGAGGATGCACAGTCCTCAAGTGTAATAAGTCTTCAGATCACATAGACAAGAAGACTTAGGTGATGCCCAATTCTCTCTGGCTCTAGTGGTTAGGGCTTTATCCTCGCAAGGGATTCTCTCTCAAAGGCTTCGAGGTGGGTTGCTCTCAAATGACAAAAGCCGTACTTTCAATCTGAGCAGCCAACCATTTATGGTTGTAGGGGGTGGGCTATTTATAGCCACTTGGCAACCCGACCTGATTTGTCCGAAATGACCCTGGGTCACTAAGGAGCTGACACGTGTTCCAACGGTCAGATTTCAAACTCACACGGAAACTTTACTTGGGCTACAAGCAAAGCTGACTTGTCCGACTCTGGACAAGATTCGCTCTCATAGTCTTCACTCGAAGACATAGGTTTTTGGTTTAGGCATCACTTCAGTCATTCTGACTGGTTCTCTTGGACCCCACTTAACAGTACGGTGGTTCCTATGACTCAACACAAAAGAAAAAGAACTACGAAAGATCTAAGTCTTCGAGCTCCATAGGCTTCATATAGTCTCTTCTCTTGTCATAGTCTTCAATGTGAATATCTTCATATACCACCTTTGACTTCAGTGTCTTCATACATTTTTAGGGGTCATCTCTGGTAGTAAAACCGAATCAATGAGGGACTTCTACCCGTGTTATCCTGCAATTCTCACAAACACATTAGTCCCTCAACTAGGTTTGTCGTCAATACTCCAAAACCAACTAGGGGTGGCACTAGATGCACTTACAAAGTGTCATATGTATGACAGAAAAAAAATTCGTTTGGCCCAAAATGTCACGGATGTGTCTTTTTTTGTACTGGGGTTAGGGTTATGTGTGTTTGATGTTGGTGTTAGGGTGTTGGTAATTGTTATGTGGGGTTTAGGGTTATTAATTCATATATATGTTAGGGCATATGTATTTTGTGCAAATATTTTTTTAAGTACTTACTCCCTCCGTCCGATAATATAAGAACGTTTTTGGCACTACACTAGTATTAAAAACATTCTTATATTATGGGACAGAGGGAGTACTTGATATATGTGTGTTTTTGATTATTGTAGGGATGGGAAGAACATGTGTTTATGTTCATCATGTGGATAAAGAGGCCTTTTTGAAAGGCAATGTTGAGCCGGACCCGGATGAGCTTGACATGGTGTTTGAGAGTAGTCCTAGCTATGCGGAGCTCTTGGAACAAGTGAGGAAGGATTTGAATTGGATGGACCCAAGTGACATTTTGAGTTCTAGGGAAGGCATAATGTTGGTTTTGGAATGCACATCTGTTGGAAGACATTGCGGTGAACTCCGAGCAACGTTGGGTTGCATACAAGGAGACGGTTGCCGAATCTCTAGACAAGGCTCTTGAGTTATTTGCCTCCAAGAAGGTTGAGTCTACTTTGAATTTGGACTTGAACCGGAACCCCTCCCCGTTGGTTGCTAGCACTCCCCCACCCATGAAACAAGATCAAATGAGTGAACCTCATTTCACACAAAAAGATTGGCCAACATTGAGCCCGACTCCAAACAACCAAAATGAAGCTTCTGAAGAGGAGAATGATGAGTACGAGGAGGATGACAGCGAAGTTGATCTCCATGACAACAATGTGGGTGATCTCGACCAATATCATGTGCAAGAGACAATGGACCAATCCATCCCTTTTTCCCGTGCATATGCATCGGACTCGGATGACGATGGTCCCGATGAAGAAGTTGATGAGGAGCGGTTCACTCCGAAGGAGGCCCAAGCATTCAAGAAGGTATTCGTGCGGGATCACAAGACACCATTGTTCAAGGATATTAGTCACGCGGATGAAGCCGGTGTGGATGGTGGCAAATGCATATCTCTTGGAGCTAGTCCAAGTTCTCACCGTGATTTGGAAGACGGCAAGAACGGGATATATCCCAGTTGTGAGTTTTAATCCTTCTTGGAATTGAAGATGTGGCTCGACAACTACTCGGTTACACATTATCGTCCACATAAAGTGGCCAACTCGGACGTCAATGTGCGTTACACGGTCAAATGTGAAGTGCCAAGATGTCCATGGATTGTGCGTGCAAGGCCATGGAAAGGAGGTCCCACTTGGCGCATAGTGAGTTGTCTACCAACTCACATGTGCCGGCACAAGAATGCGGATGGCGAGCTTGTGTACCAACAACACAGACAACTCACATCCGAGTTCATTGCTTACAGGTTATCCAACCAAATATCCACACTTCCAATAATGAGCATCAAGAGTGTCATTGACCTTGTGAAAGCCATCTTTTATTACAAGGTGAAGTACGGCAAGGCATGGAAGGCGAAGCAAGACGCGTTCAAGATGTTGTATGGCAATTGGGAGGAAGCATACAACCGACTCCCTAGGTTGTTGTTAGCTATGGCCGCCACAAACCCAGGCATGGTTCACGTGGTTGAGCCTCATGGGCACCAAACATTGATTCATAATGGGAGGACCGTCCGAGTATTTGGGATGCATTTTGGGCCTTTGAGCAATGCGTGAGGGCTTTTGAGCATTGTCGGCCCGTCATCGCCATTGATGGCATGTTCTTGACCAGACAATAGAAGGGCACTTTATTGGTTGCAATAGTAAGTGATGCCAATAACCGGGTGTTGCCTTTGGCTTTCGCTTTGGTTGAGGTGGAGAACAATGATAACTAGGAGTGGTTCTTGCGTCAATTGAGAACAAGGGTATTACCGGCTGAAAGGGAAATTTGTGTCATATCGGATCGCCATCCAGGAATTCTAAATGCGATGGTGGTTGACATTCCCGGACATACAAAGTTGCACCATCAATGGTGCATGAGGCACTTTTGTGCAAACTTCTATAGGGCATGTGGTATCAAGGATTTGGCCGATGATCTTCAAGATTGTTGTCTCACTTTCACCAACAAGCAGTTTTCCACATTGTTCAATGCATTGCTCGTGAGGAGGAGAGGGCAAGAAAGCTTGCAAAGGCTCGCGAGGCACAAGAGAAGGACTCGGCACGTGACAAGAAGGGGAAATGGCCGCGCTCTACTTAGTAGGGACTTCGCGTCGGTGCACTCGTCGTCAACTATCTTCTAATGAATGTGTCGTGAACTTGTGAGGTTATGTGAGATGTTGGTGAACTTCTTCTAGGGCAAGCTACCATTTGTCATTTGTAATGAATGTGTCGTGAACCATGTTGTAGTAATGTTTGAATTGTCTTAAGTTATGAACTCATCGGCATAAAGATTGTGTTTGTTCAAATTGCTGTGATGCTGCAGTCATTGTAAGTATTATGATGTTCCGGTGAATTGAACGTGCTGTAAACTCTATTTTTTCCAGTAAACAGCAGTGCAACGCCCAGAACACAGGCGTTGCACTCTACTGTGCAGTGCCCAAGGTATGGGCGTCACACAGTACAATGCAGTGCCTGTGTCTTGGGCGCTGCACTCTGACTTAGCAATTTTCATGGATGGTTAGTGCTGCAAGCCTTCTGTGGCTCTCTGGATAGCCATGGCCAGTTGAGCAGCGCCTATGGGACGGGCGCTGCACTGTATAGTGCGGCGCCTTAGCGTTGGGCGCTGCACAGTACAGTGCAGCGCCTAACTGTTGGGCGCTACAGTGCTGTTAACTGCTAAACTGCAGAAACAGATGCCATTTTGGCCTCATGCAGCACTCACATAACTTGAACATCACTAAAAGTACTATAAATTGCACATACTGAACAAAGAGAACTAATAACTTGAACATCACATCATTTAGGACAATTCAACATTACTACAAGTTCGCAAACACAAATACCACACTAGTAAGAGTTCGCCAACATATAACATAACCTCACAAGTTCATCAACCTAATGAAACGGCTACAAGAGCACTTCCATAGTAACAAACACAAGCACTAATGCCTTCCGCACGTGTTCCTGGTGCCATGCCTGCAGGCAATCTTCTTCTTCCTGGGAGGACAAGCCTCCTCTTCCTGCATTTCCTCCTCTGCCTCCGCCTCTGCCTCATCATCCAAGCTAGCCATCCGCGAGGTCCCTACGACCACCTTTGGGTTGCCTCTATTGTCAAAGTCGTTGGGCGTGTACCAGCGTCTGGGCTGCCTAGGCTTGAACATATATGCGGACCGAACTTGAGCGTCCGCCAAAGTCATGTCATCATCAAGCTCGTGGCCCTATCACACAATCAAACAATATGGTGAAGACCGGCATCGTAATCAAGTGAGAATCACATCTAAAGGATTAGTCATACCTCTTGGGTGACCGCACCCTCATCATCCAGATAAGTATATGAGGAACTCACATCGTCCCCCTGATGGTGAGATGAGGGGTCTGATGGTGTAATAGACCTAGAGGCAGATGGTTCATCAAATTCGAGATCACAGCAACCGAGAAGATTTGATAACCGCCTTAACTTCTTGGCCTGACGCTGTAACATGAACAAGTGTATAAGATATCAAACTCCGCAACATAGACTGGCTCTCATAGTGAATGTGATATGTACCTTGAGGAATGCTCGTAGTGAACCATCATCATTGCCTTTTTCAACCGGTGTCTTCTCCAGAATAGACTGGCTCTCATCAGCTGCTTTCTTGATCTCGGTGTGCTGCAGATGAGAAAGAGTGAACACGTTAGCCATTCAAACATGTGTAATACGGCCAACAGGAAAGTAAAGAAGGGAACACTTTACCACATAGTTAATCACCGGAACAGCAGGGACTCCTTGCCCTGCCCTGACATCTCTGTTGTACTTCCCCTTTGATAGATCCTCAAAGTTTACGGGTTCTTCAAGAATATCCTCATTATATGTCGGCAGGCATATCTCAACTCGAGTATTTTCAAAAAACCATCATATGTAGTTACCAAAAGCAAGTGAGTTATGCTCACGAAGCTGGGCGCGTGCACTGCTACGAGCTTGCTCCACACGAAGATGGAAGCTGGTAACATACGAAGCATGATGCTTGTCCCAGTCCTTTATCTTCCGCTGCCTTCTCCTGTCCAACCTGCATGGTACAAAACCAAACATTAGCAAAATCAAGGAGTGGTGATGCTTAGTTAATACGGTTCATGCTCTCTTACCTATGATGTGTTTTGTCCGTATCCACCTATTCCGGCGGGTGAGGCTGGAACAGACCAAACTGACGAAACACGCAATGTGGCAAATGAAACTCAACCACCCAGTTGCATATCAGTGGGCACCGCATAAGCCAGAGATCCCTATCCTGCAAGCACATCAGGTTGATGGAAAACTCCTCGGTGTACCCAAGTCTGTCATCGGCACCATATGGCTACCATACCACCTATGAAATAGGGCAACAATGCAAAATTGGTGACTTTTTTTCAGGCAAGCATGAGAAATGACTGAAGTAATGACCTCATTACCTGCTTAGGCGTAATTGTGTCCAACTCGGCAATGTACTTTCGGTACATGAGATTGACATCGTTCGTCATCTCGGAAACCACATCCCACTTGTAAGCCCAAGTGGGGCACCATAATTCGTCATCTTCATCTTCATACCAAGGATTAAACCTGACGCTCTTCGGGCATCCAATAGGAAGACGCTCCCAGCTCCATACAGAAAGTAGAAGCATATTACCACCAATGCCTGCACTATCTGTGATCCTGCAACATGCATCGTCCAGCTGCATATGAAAGAAAAACAATGTTAAGTTGACAGCAAGGTTGCATTGGTAATGAAGAAATGAGTTGATAACAAAACAAACCAACTACCTATCGGTACAAGTACGCAAGAGTCGTTGAACCCCAGCTCCATTTGCTATCGAAGACGGTCAACGCCTTCAGCCACATCCATGGAGCGTTCTTGAACGTGGAGTCAGGAAACAAAGTCCTCGAGACAACGTACCACATATAGACATGATCATGTATCTGGATCACATCATCAGTGGCATCCGCAGGGCACGTCGCAAAGTTATTTTGAATCCACGTGAAAGCAGCTCCGGCTGCTTTCCTTTCCCTCTTCTTCTTCTCTTCTCCCTCCTCTACATCAGCCTCAGCCTCGGTAGGAGCCATACCGATAAGAGCAATCCTCTGCTCGCGCCACCCATCAGAATCAGTGCTCATACAGAGAGGCCTCCCGTCGATAGCAAGACCGGTGATCAACGAGACGTCCTCGAGTGTCACGGTCATCTCCCCAGTCCGAAGATGGAAATTGTGCGTCTCCGGCCTCCACCGATCAGCAAGAGCGGACACTAGTGGAGCGTTCAGATTCGGCGTGGACCGGCTGACCAACTGAATCCATGGGAGTAGTCCTGCCTGCTTGATGTACGGTGTGTACCGCTCATCGTAAGGCATGGCAGGACCAGAGACCCCGTGATACCGAATCTTCAGAGGTTCAAGCTTCTGCAAAAAACAAGTGATGACAAATCTTAGGGCATGTAAATTTCAACTAAAGGCAAATTTGCAAATATTTAGATTACTCATTATTACCATCTCCTTCTCGCGCATCATGTAGGCCCGGTGTTTCGTGTCATAGACATCGTCGAGAAGCCAAACCATCCTTACAAATTTCAAACAATAAACATATATGAGTTCATCTCAAATATCGGTATACACTCAACATTTCATATGTGTTCATCTAAACATCTCATATGTATTCATCTACAAGAATCTCAACATCTCCTTCTCACACAATGAATAAATGATTGTAAATTCTCATATATATATATAGGACAACACTATTCTAATCCCAGGATTAGAATAACTATTTGGATCACGGCGGGCCTATATAGGGGGAGAGGAGTTGTTCCTGAAATCTAAAAACAAAACCGAACCCCACCCACTCTTCCACCTCTCAGCCCCCACCCCTCCCCCGACCAGGCGACCTACATCTCCACAGCGGCGGGCCTTCTCCCCCGCGGCCACCTCGCCTCCTCGCCCCGCGGCCGGTGCGCCAACTCCCTCGCGGCGACCTCCTCCTCCACCGTGGCCACCTCCCCTTGTCCCCAACGGCGGCGCGGCCCCGGAACCCCCGTGTGCTTTCGCCGGCCATGGATCCCGACCTGATTCCCAAGTGACATTGCCGGTCCCCGGATCCCATGAGCGGCCGCCGCCTCCCTCCCCTTGAATCCACCCCGGTGGTGGCCTTTCCCCCTGAATCCGTCACGGCGGCGACCTCCCTCCCGCTGAATCCACCGCGGCGGCTGCCTCTGAGGGAGTCCTGGATTAGGGGGTGTCCGGATGGCCGGACTATACCTTCAGCCGGACTCCTGGACTATGAAGATACAAGATTGAAGACTTCGTCCCGTGTCCGGATGGGACTTTCCTTGGCGTGGAAGGCAAGCTTGGCGATGCGGATATTTAGATCTCCTACTATTGTAACCGACTTCGTGTAACCCTAACCCTCTCCGGTGTCTATATAAACCGAAGGGTTTTAGTCCGTAGGACAACATACAACAATCATACCATAGGCTAGCTTCTAGGGTTTAGCCTCCTTGATCTCATGGTAGATCTACTCTTGTACTACCCATATCATCAATATTAATCAAGCAGGACGTAGGGTTTTACCTCCATCAAGAGTGCCCGAACCTGGGTAAAACATTGTGTCCCTTGTCTCCTGTTACCATCCACCTAGACGCACAGTTCGGGACCCCCTACCCGAGATCCGTCGGTTTTGACACCGACATTGGTGCTTTCATTGAGAGTTCCTTTGTGCCATCGCAATCAGGAAGGATGCCTCTTCCCGTCTTTAAAGACGGCGCCATTGCTAAGGGAGCTTTGGCTGTCGGCCAAACTCTCCGGCTAGGTGGTTTTCTTATGACCGCCTATTCGGCTGTTGCGCCGACGATGACCTCTCGGGTCATCAAAAGTAATCTTCACGTCAGCTCGGAACTCGCTGAGCAGTTAGATCCAATGGAGCTCTCTTCCGTAAACGAGCTCTTGGATCGCATCGCCACCCTGGGGGTCGCTACGGATTACGACTAGGTTGGGCTTAAACCCGATCTAAGGGAGATTAACTCTCCCCAAGTCACCCATCATGTTGCCGTGGTAGAGGCGTAGTGCGACGACCCTTCATCTATCTTAAGGACTAGCTACGTCCGGATTCCTGATCCCTCCAAGCCGGATACCCACGGAGGGGAGGATATAACTCAAGACCTGGACTTAGAATCAGGCAACGGGCTAGATTCATTGGACAACATCCAAGAATCCAAACTTCAGAGTTCGAAAACTCCTTAGCCTCTGAGTCTCAGATTGGGTGAGGTTTCGGATTTAATTCCACCCACCCACCCGAACATCAGCGATCTATCCCAAATCAGGCAAAAGCCCGAAGAAACGGTACATCATTACTGGGCCAGATTCCTCCTGGTTATGAACAGGATAAAGGACTGCCACGAGGAAGACGCAATCTCAATCTTCTGCAATAATTGCACGGACAAGGGAATCCTCAATGCCATAAGTCGTCGTGATATTACACGCTTCGCTGACTTGGCATCCATAGTAAAAAAGTATTGTCCACTGTCCTCACTCCATGCAAATCACAGTACCCGCATTATCAAAAGATTGCATACGCGGTATTCATGGCATCCCAGAAGCTACGACACTACTTTCAAGAGTGTTCGATAACAGTAGCCTCGGAAGTACCACTCAACGATATTATAAACAACCGTGACGCAACGGGCCGGATCGCAAAATGGGCCATCGAGCTCCTCTCGTTCGACATAACTTATAAGCCACGGCGAGCTATTAAGTCGCAAGTTTTGGCCGACTTCGTCGCAGAATGGACGGAGGCCGAACTCCCTAAAGAGTATGGCACATATTCAAACGGGATCATGCATTTCGACGGCTCCAAAATGTTGGCCGGACTAGGGGCTGGCGTCATTTTGACGTCCCCCACAGGAGACACAGTTCAATATGTACCCCAGATTATGTACACAGACTCCAACAATGTAGCCGAATACGAGGCCCTTTTACATGGTCTCCGGATGGCAGTATCCATGGGCATTCAACGCCTAGAGGTGCGCGGGGATTCGAATCTCGCGATATCCCAAATAAATGGAGACTTCGATGCCAAGGATCCAAAAATGGCAGCTTACTGCAACGCCGTCTTAAAAATGTCAGCTCGGTTCGAAGGGCTTGAATTTCACCATATAGCCCGAGAAAACAATCAAGCGGCAGATGTCCTGGCACGCATCGGCGCAAAACGCGACGCAGTCCCCCCAACATCTTCTTGGAAAGGCTATTCAAGCCATCCGTAGTATGGGAAGGGGAACCTGGCAATAACAGCCCGAACCCAACTGCACTTCCCGACACCGAACAATCTGACATAATTGGAGGCTCTGCCAATGAAATTACAACTTCAGCCCACGTAATAATGGCCATCATCGCCCCATGGACAGAACCATTCCTAGCCTACCTTACTAGGCAGGAACTCCCAGAGGACCAAAACGAGGCACGCTGCATAGTGCGGCGATCTAAAGCCTATAAAGTCCATGAGGGAGAACTTTATAAGAAAAGCACTACCGGAGTCCTTCAAAGGTGCATCTCCGAAGAGGAAGGGCGGAACTTGCTGGCTGAAATTCATGCCGGACTCGGTGGTCATCATGCTGCAGCTCGGTCCCTTGTAAGCAAGGCTTTCCGTACAGGCTTTTATTGGCCGACGGCCCGGGCAGACGCTCAGGACTTAGTCCAACGATGCGTCAGTTTCCATCTTTTTGCAAACCAAAGCCACATGCCACCCACCGCCCTCCAAACTATCCCCATAACTTGGCCCTTCGCGGTCTAGGGGCTTGACATGGTTGGACCCCTTAAAGGTGGAACCCACAAGAAAAAAATACTTACTGGTCATGGTGGATAAGTTCACCAAATGGATAGAAGCCAAGCCTGTTAAGACGGCCGAATCCGGACCGGTGATAGACTTTATATCCGGGGTTGTACACCGTTACGGCGTCCCCCACAGCATCATCACTGATAATGGCACGAACTTTACGGCCGATGAGGTAAAACTCTGGTGCAAAAACATGGGCATCAAGATCGATTATGCTTCCGTTTATCACCCACAAACTAACGGACAGGTCGAACGCGCAAATGGTCTTATCATGAGCGGCATCAAACCCAGGTTAGTGCAGTCCCTTAAGGAATCTAATACGCACTGGGTAGAGGAGCTCGACTCCGTACTCTGGGGGCTGCGGACCACGCCGAATCGCACCACCGGATACACACCATTCTTTATGGTGTACGGCGCAGAGGCAGTTTTGCCTTGCGACATAATTCATGACTCACCTCGAGTGCGCATGTACGAAGAAAGAGAGGCCGAGCTCGATCGGCGGGACAGTTTGGACGCATTGGAGGAAGAGCATGACGTGGCCAAAGCCCGTTCGGCATTCTATCAATAGCAGGCTCGAAGATACCAAAGCAGAGAAGTACGGGCCAAAAATTACAACGTTGGCGAATTAGTTCTACGTCTGCCGGACAAGAAAAAGTACAAACTTAAGCCCAAGTGGGAAGGTCCCTTCATAATTGACCAAGTCCTGACCGGTGGAGCGTACCGCCTGCGAGATGCATCGGATAACCGACTCGAGCCGAACCCATGGAACGCATCCCGTCTTCGAAGATTCTACGCCTAGCGCCGGACTCTGTGTTCGTCTCCTCCCTCTGTCCATTTTTATATACTGTCTGTCTTACATCTCTCTCCTTCTCCTCTCCCTTCCTCTTATAGCCTTAAAAGGCTCATCACATGACGTGCTATTCGCACTCATTAAACCTGGGGGCTTCTTTTAACAGAAGCTTATTCACACGGGCTTTATGCCCAACACATGTGTTACACTTCCGCATGTACCTTTCATTTCACCATTATATGCATCGATATGACCTAAGTTTTGGCCAAGCTGGGTTGCCTGGCTCCTGTGCTTACCCCTACGTTCCCGATTGTTTGGCTAGGTGGTAAAGGGAGCACCTCTGTGATTGTTACTGTCGGGTCAGCCGGATATGTACCTCGGACTGGGTGAAGCCGAAAGCTACCGTTCTTAAGGGAATATTCGATCGGTGACCTGAAAGATGATTTTTCCACTTATTTATCTATGCGCCCCCAGATGATTTTTCCTGCGTCTTTTTCGCAGAACGGACATGCACTTTAGGGCATGCCTTCCAGGGAAAGGAACCCTTAACGGAACTATTCTCCCTGGAAGATGTTTCTTACTAACCATGTAATATAACATAACTAGTTGGGCACTTGTCTGTTCAAGCACTAATGACCCCTACGCCTGGTCTTCATGCATACCCGGTTCTTATATAACCGCGAGGGTATTCGGACACACTCCGGACCGTCAGGTCCCGAGGTTGAAGCGAAAAGGTCGGCCATGACAAACGATCTACAATCCGGCTAGAAGGCATTACAAATGTCAATTAAATTACATACTCATTCTGACTGATTGTATTCCTCTTCAATACCATCTAACAGGCTATCTAATTTATAGTCCTGCTGGGAATACTTTGCGGCCAATTCTACTTGGCCGTATACTAAGCTTACAGGGATCTCCTTCCCATCGGGCCCCACAGGTCCGACCTCAGCCATGTGGTTTGGGTCAGCCTTTGTGTACCGCGTCTTCACCATGGCCCAGGCCTCCCTAGCGCCTTGACGGCAGGCTGATATCTTCCACAATCGGAAGCGCCGTGGCGCTCCCTTCAGCTTCTCTGCAAGCTCTCCAAGGCCCTCGGGCATGGAGAGGGATGGCCATAAGGCTTGGGCAACGCCTTGCATCGCCTGCCAAACTCGCTCGTGCAGTGGCGAGAGCTCGGGAAGAAGGTCACCCGTAGAACCGGGCATCTCCTCTGCAGGACGACCTGTTAGCATACCTACAGACATCACTCTGTTAGTCGACTTCCTCGCCGAACTCTTTTTTTCAAAGTTTGTTTAAGCACTTACTAAATATGCCATGTCGAAGCCACTGATTCTCCTTAGCGGAGTCCGACAGCTGGGCACGAACATCTTTTAGTTCAACGTCCAGCTTGGTGTTGGCATCCTGAAGATCATTCTTCTCCCGCCTCACCTTTGTCAGCACGCTCTCGTCAGCCTTTAGCTGGTGTAGGAGTTGTTGCTTCTCCGGATCTAGTCCGGCGCCATCTGCAATTTCATTTGTCAGATTCGCACATACGCCGCACTTCACATAATACTTATCTTTTTGAAGCATATATTACCAGAGGGGGTCTCTTTGGGCTCCCCTGTCGCGGCTAGTGCGGCCTCAAGTTGGGCTTTGCACTCTTTTAGCTCCTAGGACAGTTGGGTATTCTTCTCTGAAAGAACCTGCGTATTACATGATCCTTAAATCAGTTATTCTAACTGTTTCAAGTCTCGGGGGCTACTGACATATATAACCATTAAATTTTCTCACCCGTATGTCTTTTACATATTGCTCCGTGGCTCTGGCTAGACCATTTTGAGTGGCACGGAGATACGCATCTCCCGAATTGAAGGCATCCAACGCCTGTTGGGAGAAACAAGCGTCGCGAAGAACTGTCCGGCGACGCCTGTGGTTCATGGCACTCTCCACCTCAGAATGGGTGGCAGACAGCCTGTCCGCATCCTCTGTCGGAGGAGTGTTCGGTGCGCGCCTCGTGTTCGCCTCCGCCTCCGGACCGGGCTGTGGAGCCTGGCTGGTGGAGGCGCTATTGGCAGCCTCTCCGGATATAGTCCGGCGAGGTCTCTTTGTCCTGAACAGAGCACGAGTGTTAATATGCCCTGAAGGAATAATACCTGGGAATAAGAAGGTGCGCTATACCTTTGCGCCGGCGCCTCAGTCCGGACTACACTTCTTTTTATCCCATGGGGCCCCGCAGCCCCTCGTTGGCTAGTCGCCACAGGCTCGGCCTCCGGCCTCAAGAACCTCCCCTGCAAAACATGGTTGTTGTCAGGAAACTGAAAACACGCAAGGGTGGATCCCTTTTTGAGGTGCTGGGGCTCCGGTCTCAGTTACCTGGGAGGCCGGGAGTAGCCCTGGGTAATCGGCCGTAATGGCCACCAAGGCATTGTCCTTGCTCAGCTGATAAAACACCCCATCAATCAGCTCCACAGATAAGTCCGGATCCTCTTTGGAGGCCGGATCGAGGGACCGTTCTGGATCCTCGGGCTGTTTATCTCTTTAACAGCCTGGCGCAGTTCCTGCATTGAAGTCGTCAGACTATATATTTGACAGTAGGAATACAAAACGGATGGACAAGTGAAAGTGCCCACTTACCCAGTTTGGAGGATTATACATGGTAAATCCACCCTGAGGGTTGACGCGGAGAAATTCCTCCTCTTCTCCCTTGTACAAAGTGGACAAGATCTTTATCAGAGCGGCAGCCGAGTCCGGACCTTTACGGTCGTGACGGGTGGCGTCGTCCTCCTCGTTGAAATCCCACATAGGGTGGCCTCTATATTGAAGCGGCTGCACCCCTCGCATGACGCATATGGCCATGACTCCGATCATGGTTAGTCCGGAATGAGCTAATAATCTTATCTGGCCCATCAGGTAAAGGACTTCCTTGTCACTTTCCCTCTGAGGGCTCCATGGACGCCAGCTTAGGCGCTTCTTCAGGGGAGCATTGTCGAACTCAGGGAGGCCGATCTGAATAGGGTCCGGCAGCGGGACGTCCTCTATATAAAACCATTCTGAAGGCCAATTCTCGGACTCCTTCTTTGGGGTTCCGGATAAGTATCCGGTCCCGGCGATGCGCCACACTTTGGCTCCGCCCACTTGATATATTGACCCCTCCTGAGAGCGGGGCACCAGGCAGAATAGCCTCTTCCACAGCGCGAAATGAGCCTCAACATCCAAGAACAGCTTGCAAAGGGCAACGAAGCCCGCGATATGCAATATAGAGGCAGGCGTGAGGTTGTGCAGCTGGAGGCCATAGAACTCCAGAAGCCCCCGGAGAAACGGATGAATTGGAAATCCGAGTCCTCTTATTAGATAAGGGACGAGGCATACCCGCTCTCCTTTGGAGGGATTGGGGGCGCTCTCCGCTTGCTCTCCGCCATTATAGGTGGCGAGTCCGGCTCGAACCGGGACCGTATAGGCCGGAGGGAGGAATCCCTTGGTCTGAAGCGATACTAGCTCGCTATGCGGGATGGAGCACCTCTCCCGGTCTCCAGGCTTAGGACTGGAAGGGGGAGAGGAGGAGTTGCGACGGCTGGCCATGGTGGAATGGACCTTTGCTGGATGCGCTCTGATGACTACTCGCAGAGGGGAGAAGGTGTGGTTTGGGTCTAAATCCCCATCCCTTTAAATAGGCGGCTCATTTACACAGCTAGGGCTGTGAATGTAAAAACACCCAGACTTTTCGTATTCGTTTGACACGTGGAAGGCGGCCATTATTGGGCGTAGAAGCCAAGGAGCGCTGCATTCACAAAAAACAGGACATTATTCAACAGGTACACGGAATCTGGAGGAGAACCCGCCTTGCAATGCCGAAGACAATCTGCGCGCCGAACTCGTCGTCATTGAAGCCTGGTTCGGGGGCTACTGAGGGAGTCCTGGATTAGGGGGTGTCCACTTGCTCAATTCCGGTAAGTGGTTGGAGAGTTACGAGTAAAAAACAACACATTAAAAACATAGTGAAGTTCAAAAAGAACTGCTCCAGAAGTTCAACCTCTTCACGAAGTGCATTTTCGGAGACTCTGTTTTTCCGATGAAGGCAGAACGCATGATCGCAGAAGTTCAGGTTGATAAACTGCCAGAAGTTCGCGTACTACACGGGTGTGCATTTTGTATTAAAAAGGAATAAAAATGCAAAGGCTAAATTTGTTATCGTTATAAGTTCAAGGCCTCGGTCGGAGAAAGTTAAAAAAATTATTGTGAGAGACGTTTCTATAAAAGGAATATTATTTGTGTAACATTGACGAATGGATGAGAAAATTACAAACAAAAATACGTCACGGAAGTTCAACGTGAAAACAGCAGGAAGTTCAACTACTATGCTGAATGAATTTTAGATGAAAAACTTTTAAAATCGTCGCGAGTATGAAAAGATGATCAACACGGGAAACTTGCGTGCTTACAGCAGCTTTGCATCGGTATATCACCTGCTCAATTCCGGTGAATGGACGAAGAGTTATGAGCAGTGGATGGAGACCTACGAGCAAAAAAATCACGTGAAAAACAGAGTGAAGTTCAGGTACACGCGCCGAGAAGTTCAGATTCTTCACGCGGTGCATTTTCGAAGAATCTGTTTCACAATAAAGGCAGAACGCATGATCCCGCCGTTTTCGAAATTACTTGAAAACGGCTAGGAATCAGAGAAAACCATCAACATGAAAAAGTTTCGCATTTTCCGTAGCTTTTCAGCGGTATATTATTTGCCCCATTCCAATAAAGTTTGTAGCAATTACGGCGAAAATACGTTTTTCGCCATTTTCGAAACTGACTTAAAACCGTAAAGAATTGGGAGAAACAATACATACCAAAAAGTTTCGCATTTGTTTAAGCTTTCCAACGCCATATCATATGCTGCATTCGGACGCACGGTTAAAAAATTAGCTCAAAAAAATGAACTCGGTAGGACTTGGAAGATTTTCTAAATTACTCTTAAACCATTCAAAATTAGAAAAAAAAACTTTGAAGATGAAAAAGTAGCGCATTTTCATAAGCTTTCCAATGCCGTATCATATGTCTCTATTGGATTAGCCGTTTAGAAATGACATCGAAAAAACGAACTCAGCTGTTCGGTTTACGAAATTTTACATTTTTTTCAAATTACTCTTTAACCATAGGGAATTAGAGAAAACTCTCAACATGTGGAAGAAGCGGTTTTGCAGCAGCTTTCCAACGCCATATTATATGCCTCATTCCGACAACGGTTTAGAAATGCGATCGAAAATATGATTCACGTTTTTTATGCGAAGAAAAAACGGTTTTCAAAACTGCTCTTAAACCGCTTATATTTTGCCAAAAATTTAAGTTGGGTCATGATATTGGGGTCCATAGCTTTCCAACGGTATATCGCAAGCCCCATCTGGGCAATGTTGGCGGAAGTTCAACCTAGTTCACAGGGAAGTTTAACGTACTACTAGTGGGGCAGGTCAGGTTGTGATCAGAATATTATTCTGATCGCGTGATCAGAATAGTGTTTATGTATATATATATATATATATATATATATAGTATGTCATATGTATTCAAGTAAATCAACATCTCATATTTCAAATAAACTCAAATCTAATATATATCTAAAAAAACTCTACATCTCAGATATAGCTACAAAACTAAGCATCTCATATTTATCTAAAAAAATAAACAATCTAGGTTTCACTAACAAGAATCATATAGTACCGGATATGACTACACATCCTCCATCACAACACCCAATCTTGGACAAATAAAGATCCAAACCAAGCAAATCAAAGGTTCCACCTAATCTTGGGCAAATCCCTAAAATTGCAACGAATTTACGAAGGAAAAGAAAGGGGACGGAGGAGTTTACCTAATAGGAGGGATTGGAGATCGAATCCAGGCCTCAAATCTTTAGATCTGAGAGGGGTGTGGGGGGATTCGAAGGAGGCGCCGCCGCCGCTCTCTGTACAGAGAGCAACTTCCTGGAGAGGGGGAAGAACTGCCTAGGAGGGGCTCGCCTGATGCAGCTTAAGTCAACGTGCAGCGCCCAAGCGATATGCGCTGCATTTTACACAGTGTGGCGCTCAAGTCTTAGACGCTGCACTGCTGTCTGTGGGGCCGCAATTGGATTAGGGCTGCCACGCTGACTGGATATGCGACGCCTTAGGGAAGGGCGCTACAGCGTTGGGTGCGGCGTCTCGTTGTCGGGCGCCACAAGAAAGGGTCATCATTGTGAAAAAAATTCGTAAGCAAGTGAGTTCGTGATTTGATTTCGCCCTCAGATCAAATATGTGATTTCTGCCCACTGTAGCACGGTGACTGTTAGAGGATTCGGTTCCTCGCCATAGGTCCGCGAGGTAGGCAGGCGTCGAGGGAGTTCGCCAACCCTGCCCATGGACAGCAGGCGGCTGGATCGAGCGATCCCCGTGTTGCCTGGATCAACCCCTTCACGTATCCCTCACACCTCGGCTGGATCCCAGCGCAGGGTCGCCTGTGTCGAGCGGCTGCTCGCATCCTCTTTGCCCGCATCCCGTCCCTCTCTAGAGCGTTCATTTTTTTCACAAAGACGTGAGTGGTACTCGGTTACATGTTTTTTTTCTTAGAAGTTGGTACTCGGTTACATTTTTTTAGGGGTTGGTACTCGGTTACATAAGTGCCTTTCACTACATTGGGCTGAGTGCATGGTTGGAATGGGTTGTCCTAAGGCCCAGTTAACCACAGGGCGCGGTTTCGACCTATAGAACAGTAGGCCCAGTACGTATCACTTACGGGACAAATAATTTTACATAAAAATCCAACGACCAGAAACACCCGGATCGCAAAATGGAAGGCAACACGTTGCTGCGGCTATCTATTTTTTCAGTACAACAACATGAAATTTCATAAATTTATAATTCCAATTGCATGAAACATGCAAGTTAAATACTAACTGGGTTGTTTGGAATTTCTATGGGTCAACGAAACAAAGCATCGGTATTTGTTCTTACGATGGTAATGCTAGAAAACATATAACAGTAGCTATAAGATCAGCCACTGGGTTAATACATTGTTGCCCTCGTCCATTGTGACAAAAGAATGCACATACACAGTAGTGACAAACACAATTATTCTAATAAAATACACCAAGGCAGCTATTTTGCTAATTATTATTTTTTGACTGGGAACTGTGGTCTTTTGCTAATTATCATCCTATATAACACAATGAAGGAGCTTCGAGTATATTATTATTGAAGAAAAACAGAATGGAAACATAGTTAACATGATTAAGGGTAATGTCCCTTCATTTATGCGTACAAAAAGAAAATGCACTGGTATTCATTATTCAAATTGTTAGTGTCTTTTTGCCTCTAGTACGTTTTATGTTTCCAATTCACACTGTTTGCAGTTTGGTTAAAAAGAAAGACGCTTCAGGATGCATCTTAATTAATTATAATCAAACAAGGTAATGTTATAGTAATGTCTAGCAATAAATAGAAGGTTTTGTGGGTTGCAGAACTTCCATTTTGCACGCATGATACCAACAACAATTGTTAAACACTATTTATAAACTGAAACCGTAGAACAAAGGGGAAGCCATAAATATCCCAACCAAGCAAAACCACTTGAGTCGACAGAAAACCGTGCAGATGAGAGATCCTTCTTACATGCAACATCAACAGACAATGAGTACATAATATCAACGAGAATCCAACGAAAAGAGGACCACAAAATTAAATTAAATCCTCGCAGCAGCAACCGCTGACACTCCTATCCTCTAAATGCTCTACATTACATTAAAATTTGAAGTTAACTTGTAAGATGCCAAGCCTATATATTCAATGGTACCTAGATTAAACTAGATGATACCCCGTGCGTTGCTGCGGAATTTTGTGGATAAGAGTTGATGCAATAATAAATTTTGAAGATCAGGAAAGTAAACATATATGCTTGTTAGCTGGCTTGACTGCCCTAGAGCTTGGCGCTTGTGTGCTGCATGCTTGCTATGTACCTATTGTGTGGCCTTAGGTGTAGTTGTTGGCTATGGTATAGGTAGAATGCTGATGTAGTATTATTTAGTTTAGTTGCTAGTTGTAAGATTTTGACAGGTTAGTTGATATAGATGTAATCAATGCAATTTGACCGAAATTTTGACATGCCCTATCCTTATTTTTGAAGCATTTGCATATGCAAAATGAAAATAGACAACAATTATATATTCATCTCAATAAAGTGCGTAGGGTCCCATATACTTCACAACTCAGACTTAAAAAAAATTGAGAAGGAGGACATCCCCTGGCCTCTGCATCGGAAAGATGCATGCGGCCACTTTATTAAAGCAAGAACACGAAAACAAGAAATCTGGTCCGCAGAGTACAACTCACAAAAGGAGCAAATAAATCGAAGTAAAAACAAAGCCACAACCGGCTGGACGGAAGAGTATTAAGGGCCTATCCTATCATGCGACCGCCAACCAAACCGGTTGAAGATAACCCGTGCTACAATCTCCCATCGGCTGCACCCAGTAGCCAAATGCTCCCTGGAGCCCGTCGGAGTGAGTAGCAACCATGTACGGATCCAAGCCGTAGCCCTGAAGATAACCTGCAAGAAATTAATCATATATATTCTGTTAAAGATCATATCATTCCTGCAGTTCCATATAGCCCAAAGAACTGCGCATATTCCAATCTGAATACTTGACGCAATTTCAGAAGTCACCCCATTTAGCCACGTACTAAACAACGCCTCAATGCTAACGGGAGGAACAATATTAAAAGCTATATGAATGGACCTCCAAAGCAAATTGGCGAGAGGGCAATCAATAAATAAATGTTGAATTGTTTCATCTTGAACACAAAAGCAACATCGCGGGCTACCTACCCATCTTCGCTTTAGTAAGTTATCTTTGGTAAGGATCACTGGTTTGTGCACAAACCACATAAATATCTTGATTCGCAAAGGAACCTTAACTTTTCAAATATGTACCGATCGTGGGATTGGGCCAGAATTAACAAGGTCTAAGTACATCGATTTCACCGTAAACACTCCATTACCCGTTAGCTGCCAGTTCAAGGTATCACCTTGGTCAGAAAGTTGTACGTCCATCAACCTCCGCACCAAGTGTAACCAGGAAGTCCAACGCTCTCCTACGACAGACCGCCTAAACTGGATATTCAAGGGTACCGTCTGCAAAACTGTTGTCACGTAATCCTCCTTACGCTGAGCGATATGGTACAGGGAAGGATATTGGAGGGCTAAAGGAGTGTCGCCTAACCACGTATCCTCCCAAAACCTTGTTGTTGTTCCATCCCCAACAACGAATTTCACCCTATGGAAGAAAGACTCTTTTACTCTCATGAGCCCCTTCCAAAACGGGAATCACTAGGTCTTACAGTAACCTGAGCTAGAGTTTTACAGTGCAGGTACTTACTTCTAAGGATTTGTGCCCACATACCCTCTGAGTCTTGTGACAGTCTAAATAGCCACTTGCTCAAAAGGCACTTATTTTTGATCTCGAGGTTCTCGATCCCAAGAACCCCTTGGTCCTTTGGTCGACAAATTATATCCCATCTAGCCAGGGAATATTTGGTATTAACCTTGTCAGCCTGACAGAAAAAACGAGATCGATAGA
The DNA here is from genome assembly GCF_056163025.1 of Triticum urartu. NCBI lineage: Eukaryota > Viridiplantae > Streptophyta > Magnoliopsida > Poales > Poaceae > Triticum > Triticum urartu. The sequence continues at coordinate 49,762,742 of NC_141877.1, read as the reverse complement.
AGTCGAGTCTTCTTCGTACCCGTTTAGGCAGTTCAAAGAAAGATAGAAGGAACATCGGCATACTCGTGAGTACTGAATTCATCAATACAAGCCGTCCTCCATAAGACATAAGCTTACCCTTCCAACAGCTTAATTTCTTCTCGAATCTATCCTCGATACATTTCCACTCCTTATTCGTTAACTTCTTGTGGTGAATCGGAGTTCCTAGATAATTGAAGGGTAATGACCCCAGTTCACACCCAAACAACTGTCTATAACTCTCTTGATCTTCTTGGGCCCTCCCAAAGCAGAATAGTTCACTCTTGTGGAAGTTGATCTTTAAACCAGAAAGTTGCTCAAACAGGCAGAGGACAAGTTTCATATTCCTCTCCTTAGCAAGGTCATGCTCCATGAAAATAATAGTGTCATCCGCATATTGTAACAAAACAGGCAGAGGACAACTCAGACTTAATAGTTGCATAAGAAAATACATATCTCACTACATGCACATGTTCCATCATGTAATAATGAATAAGAGTTTGAATGGATTACAATTTAAACTGTAATAATATAACTAATTTAAATAGATAGATGGCAATTTAGTTCAGCCATATATACTTGCAAAACATGAAACCATATCTCAGTACATGCATAGGATCATCGAGTAGTAGTAATGAGAGTTTGACTGGATTACAATTTAAGCCACATACAACTAATTAAAATAGAGGGAGTTGCAGTTCATTGATGCTTGGATATGTGCTTGACCATGTCCTGCACGCTGTAAAAAAGAGAGCACTATGGATCCAGTTATCCTCATGTAGTCAGCTAGCAGAGAGAAACAGATTTTTTGGACATGAAACATGCAGTACCTTCTTTTTATTTGGGTTAATTATCCTTTTGCCCTCAGTGGTGTCCATGTACTCAGTTTTGCCCTCAGATGTGAATTGTGCTCAGTTTTGCCCCTAGTCCGTGCGCACCGACTCGTTCCGTGAACTCTGCCATCTCCGTCAGGTCAACCTTTTGACTCGGCCCTTACAGCTGGGACCAGGCGACAGAAACGGCCAATTTTATTCAGACCGTTGCACGCGTGGCTTGTGGGACCCAGCAGAGAGCCGTTGAGCAGAGAGCCGTTGGCGGGTGTGCTATATAAGCGGGCGACAGCGGCGGTGACCATGGCGAGAGAGAGCACGGCAGTGACCACGGTGAGAGAGAGAGAGCACGACGGTGGGAAGCTAGCTGTGGAGGGCGCGGCGGTGGGAAGCTAGCAGTGGAGGGCGCGGCGGCGTTGAGATCCCTTCGGCTCCGAGCTCCATGTCTTCCTCAAGCTCCCGCGCCACCTCGCGGATGCAGAGCCGGGCGCGTGTGGACATGCCTGTCTTCATCTGTCCGCGGTGCTGGGCGGGCGTTGATCGGAGGGTTTCTCAGACACCGAGGAACCAGAATCGTCCGTTCTACGTGTGCAGCGAGAATGGGGTAAGAATCGGGGCAATTGCACCATTTTCTTGGTCGGGATCTTTGAGCAATGGGTTGATCTGTTTGGTGTTCATGCAAGTGACATGCTTCTTTCTTTGGTTCGATGCTCTGGCCAAGACTCTGATGAATGAACTGCAAGAAGAGCATGAAGAATGGTTGCGCATGCTGCCACGAACGGCAGTGGCCGCACCACGAGCTCCGGAAGAAGGGATGGAGGGCGAAGCACGCACTGACAGAGAGCTAGCTGTTGAGATTAGGATGTTGAAGAAGAAGGTTAGGAAGCTTGAAGATCAAGCACTACCAATACCCATTTGCAAATACTTTTGGGCATTTGTAGGTATGGTAATCGCACTGGTTGTAATGTTGAAAATGTATGGAAAGGCATGAATTATGGAGGAATTTGTAATCTTGAAATTGTTTGAGAAATCCACCTAGTTTAAATGTTGGTTAAAGTTGTTTAAATGTTGAAACAAAAAGAGAAGAAGTGACCAACATTTAAATATGTTGGAAAAAAAGTGAAGAAATTAGGAATTCAGAAACTTTTGATCAATGAAATGCAGCTCTCTGCTCTGCCTTTCTGCCCAAAAAAAAGGTTGCTCTTGGGCCAAATTCAGAGCATAGAGCCAAGTGCAAGCTAGACTAATGGGCCAATTGCATCCAATTAGGCCCATTCGGGGGTTCTCTTGCGTATTTTTCTATTTTCTATTTTGATTTAATTTAGGCAGTAAATCATAATGCTGGAACTTTTTGTGGAAGCTAATTGAATTATTCCAAAGCCAAACAATTAAGGTTAGAAATTTTTTGGAGCTGTTAATTAATCCAATTCAAATACACCATGATTTAAATCAAAGACCAAAATGTCATGGAAAATGTGCCTCAGTTCTGGTAGAGGTTTACGCCAGGTGCCAAAATAAATGAACAATTTTTAAGGGCATTACATTGAGAAAAACATAATTTGTCTAAAAAAAATGAAGGGTGGAAAATGCACAAAAAATTGGTGCGGCTAGGAACTCGAACCCAGGACCGCGTGGGTTTGTGGTGTTTAGGGCTGCGCTGGTAACCACTAGGACAGATGGCAAGACTTTGACATGGATAGGGAAGGAAGGTATACATAGTGAGATTGTGAATTTTTTTTAAAAAAATAGTGAGACCGTGAATGTTTGCACACACGTCAGAGTGGTTTTCCATTATTTTGCACTTAAATTTTGGAGGGTTGGAAGGTTGAAAATGTATGTTGCACTACCACATGATTTTGGTCAGAGTGGCACTTGGTTTAGGGTTAGAGTGGAACTTGGTTTAGGATTTAAAGGGAATAAATTTGCATGTTAGTTCATGACTTTTTGTTTGAATGAAACAGAGGGCTTCTCACCCCCTCTGATTTTCATTAATGAAAACCACAAGTTCTCGAACTTCATGACTTGTTTAGGGAAGAAATGATATGTTTGGGCACGAACATTTTTTAACACACATAATAAACCCTAATAACTTAGATAAGATGGAACACACCATACCATTGGAATAACTATCATAAGTTCACGGACAGTTCACAGACACATGACGAAACATGACACGACACGACACGACATAGAAAAGCAACAAAATAAAAAACGAAACATGACGAGCTTGACTCCGGGCTTGAACATCTTCATCTTGACCTTCTTCTTCCACCTTGGCCGCACGCGCCCCTTCAACACCGTCTTCATCTTCACACCTCCTCCTCCTCGTCGTAGGGAAGGGAGTGCATCTGGCCTGGAGCGGGGAAGATGCGCTCGTAGTTGGTGTAGATGTTGTAGACGGTGAAGAAGATGGCCTCGCAGCCGCGCCAAAAGACTTGGCCGAGGAGCTCGCGCGCGTCAAACGGGTTGGTGAAGGTGACCGTGAGCAGTAGGAGGATGCCGCCGCGGTCACGAACCTCGTTGAGGGTGAACATCCTCGGCGAGCCCCGTGGGAGGTGGGCATAGCCGGCTCTGAGGAAGGCGCGGGTGAGTTCGACGGAACCCCTCCACCTTGAAATAGCCCACACACGGAGCTCCCTCTCCACGAGCACGCCCGGTGGGTAGCGCAGCTCCGGCATGACAGGCGGACGGTTGAAGGTCGGCCCGTTGAACTGCATCTTCACTTGGTCTCGCTTGGGGAGGGCTCGGTCGCTTGGGTGATTGAAGTTGGAGAGGATCGGATCTGGCTTGTGGGTGGGAGAGGAAGAGAGGCACCCCATTTATAGGCCTGTGCGTGGGAGAGGAAGAGAGAAAGGATGAGAACGGTGCGTGTGTGAATCCGGACGCGTGTGTGTATCCGTTACGTTTTGCACACTTAAAGTTTTGCACAAAACGATGCATGGGGCGCGTGCGTGCATCTGAATCACTGCATAGCTCTTTGACCGAGCGGTGCATGTGAATCGCTGCCCTGAACCACTGCACTGAACCACCTAGCTCGCCTCGCTAGCCTAGCTCACCTAGCGCGCCTCGCTTGCCTCGCTCGCATGCATGCACGTCGCCGCCTCCCGCGCATGCAAACCCACGTCGCCGCCTCCATGCATGCAAGGCCTGGAAAGGCTGAGACGGGCTATTTACTGCGGTCTCAGGCCCAGAGCACGAGACGGCCCAACGGTCCATCCAGCGCGCCCGGTATTTGTTAAAAAAAACAATGGGTCTCCCAGCCAATCAGATTGCATCTCGCGGATCACCCCCCTCCTCCCCGCAGATTCCTTCTAGAAGGGTTAGATCGACGGCCCTTGATCCCCGCTAGGGTTAGATGAACGGTCCTTGTTCAGCGCTAGGGTTAGCGGGGTTTGGGAGGGGTTTGGAGCAGTCAAAGCTATGTTTGACCAGATTTCAAATGAGCATAATAAATTAAATAAAAATCAGAAAAATAAAAAACCTGCGCACATAGTCTTCTTATGTCATATACTAACGATTTAAGTTGATAAACAAGCTTTACATACATTTAAATGATAAGTTCATGTGTATTGTATGATATCTCGAGTATCTCAAACTCTCTTGTATGAAGTGAAGAGAAGTGTTTTGGGGAAATGAACATGAAAATTTCAAAAAACTAACCACAGCTTCATTTGAGTGACTAAGAAGGATCCAGGCTTAGTTTTTCATTTTGATGTTTTACACTTGTTTAAATCTTGGTCAAAGTTAAGTTTAACCAGAATTCAAATGAGCAAAACAAACTTAAAAAAAATCAAAAAATGGAAAAACCAGCGCACATAGTCTGTACATATAGAATATATGTGTAGGAAAGTTATTTGGCTGATTTAGACAAGGTCGATTTTTTTTTGCTTAGAAATGAGGCCGTTTACCCTACCTTTGGACCCCTCTTTTTAGCACATTTTTCATGAAAATTTCAAAAAGCTCACCACAACTTCATTTTGGATTGACTAAGAAGTATCCAGGCTTAGTTTTTCATTTTGATGTTTTAGACTTGTTTAAATCTTGGTCAAAGTTAGGTTTAACCAGAATTTAAATGAGCAAAACAAAATTCAAAAAAATCAAAAAAGGAAAAACCATGTGCTCATTCAAACATCATCCAACAGATATTTAAACATCATGTCAAACATACTTCTAACATAGGTCCAACATCATCCAACAGAAATACAACATGTCAAGTGATAAATGTTTCATAATACAACATCATCCCTTATTCATAATGTTTCATAATTATTCATAGATAGCGTTGGGGCTTCTGTCTGTTCCTTGAGCTTCTTGCCATCACTTTGCTCCTCGTGCACCTTGTGCTCATTGTTTATTCTCTTCTTCTCTTGGTTGTCGGTACGTTGCGCGTCTTCTTCAAACCTACCATAGAGCCGTGCAAAACATAAACGGTAATGAGATCATATCAAGTGATAGATGTATAGTAGTATTTGACCCTTGCAAGATTTACATACCTAGCAGAACTCACAACAACAGAAGGTTGGTCACCATTTGGAGCCTCACTTGGATCATCATTTGGAGCCTCACTTGGATCACCATGATCACCATTTAGAGCCTCACTTGGATCACCATTAGGAGCCTCACTTGAATCATTATTTGGAGGATATTTTGGATCATCGTCAAAATCATGCGGTTGTTGACCATCATCATTTGGAACCTCGTCAAAATCCTCATCTGATGCAACCGGCTGTTGACCATCATTTTCATCATCTGTTGAGGCAACCGGCTGCTGACCAACATTTTCATCGAAGCCTTCATCGAAACTCTCTCCGAACGCTAGATCTACTGTGTTATCACAATACTTACCAAAATGACCAGACCCACCACACCTTGTGCACTTACGCTTCCTCGCTCCAAGTCCAGCTCCTTCGCTGCGAGGTCTGATTCAACTCTTCCTTGGTCTACCTGCTGCTCTCTTCAGAATTGGAGCGCAAAGCTTGAATCCAGGGTCCACCATGTCCCATTGTTGTTTTCCCTCCATAGCAGGCAAGGCATAAGCATATGTGGCTTTGAACCTTGCAACAGAGTAGTAATCATGCACATACTGCTATATGTTCCCTGCTGGACCTGGGAGAGAAGTGATGAAAAACAAGGCATGAATGCATGGCAACCCAGTTATCTGCCATTGCCTACAACTGCAAGTTCTAGATTCTAAATCCACTGGATATCTCCATTCCCTCTTCTCTTTATCCAAATATGATATCTCTGTTGTGGTACCCGAGCAAAGAGTCATGTTCATTTCCAAGCCTGTTGTCTTCTGCTTCAGTTCATTCATCACGGCAGGGATGATAATGTGGCCCATGAATTTTGCCTCGGCTATTCCTGCACGATAATGAAATTTCTGCATGTATTCTATCCTTATCCTGTCAAGCAAATCCACCACATAATGACCCTTTAGTTTCTGGATCGTTGAGTTGAAAGACTCTGCTAGATTATTGTGCACATAGTCAATTTGCTCACTTCACTGAATTGGCTTCTGGCCCATAACTTGGAGTGGTGTGTTTCCAAGTATTCTTTCACTTTGGGATTCATGTATAACTGCCTCAAGTGGTAGTTGTGCTTCTTCACACTGCATGTCAAAGATGCTGGCCATAAATTGTCGGTATACACCTTTCCTTTGAATTTCTTCATGAAATTTGCAGCAAGGTGACGCATGCATTCCCTATGCTCTACTCCAGGGAACACATTATCCACGGACACTTCTAAACCTTTGCAGGCATCTGTATGAATGACCAACCCATTGGGATGTGCAATAGCCTGGCGGAGATTATGCAAAAACCAAGTCCAGCTCTCCTCAGACTCTGTCTCCAGCACACCATAGGCAACTGGAAATACAAAACTATGTGCATCAAATGCACAAGCTGCTACTAACTGTCCTTTAAACCTCCATGTGAGAAAAGTGGCATCAATAGCCAAATAAGGCCTGCAGCCTGCCAAAAAACCCCGGCAACAAGCCTCAAAGCAGACAAAAACCCTCCTAAAGCATTCCTTGGTCTTTGTCACTCCCGTGAATGTGTACTCCACGATGTGGTGATCAATATCTACAATACTACCTGGGCTTGTCCTCTCCACTTCACCTTTGAATGAATACAACAATTGAAAACTTTCCTGCCAGTTACCATAAATAGAATCCATAGCATGTTGTTTACCATTGAACAACCTCATGTATGGTAAATCTATCTTGAACTTATCTTTGATGTTCTTCTGCAATTCCTTTGGACCCACTTGCTGGTTTTCTTTCACCCACTTCTTTACTTCTTCTGCCACCCATCTTGACTTGGCTCTATTGATTGTATCCTTCCTAAGGGTTGATTCCTGGCATGTGTGCTTAAAAGGGTTCACTTTGACCTGAACATTAGTGCTATTCCGCATTTTAGATGCAAGCAGCCTCCATGGACAACCTTCAGTCGGACAGTGCACTCTGTAACGTACTTGATTACTCTTGTCAACTTTGAAAGTACGTTCTACCTTGATGCAGTATGTTACAAGTGCATTTCTACACTCATTCATGGATGCAAAAACTGTACCTTCTTCCATATGAGGGTTCAAAGGGTCCCATTCAACAGCTGCAAGGTCTTCGTCCTCACCCATCGCGTCATCATCCACACGGACTGCATTGTGAGCCTCATCTTGATTTTTAGTCTGAGGTGCCCGTCGTAAATTTCGAATAACATCAGAATATAGCTTCTCTTCATCAACCCCAGAATTGTAGCCATCAGGCTCCACTTCAAGGGGGACCCTACTGCTGTTTCCCACACTTGTCGAGCCACCATGTCACCGTGCACCAACTGAACTGTTCTGGCTAGAGAGGCCATTACGATGACTTGGTTCTCCCCGAGATGTTGCACCCGCCATCCTAGGTCCAAATGCCTGCTCAAGCACATCAACTTGCAGCCTCACATGAAAATTATCTTTCTCTTTATGCCTAACAAACATGGTAGCTAGCTCTTCATCATTACTAACTGTCACCCAATTCTTTTCCCCATCATAGTATTTGTATACCACTTCATCAAGCAAACCCCAAGGATATTGGCTACAAATTACCTCCCCAAATTGTCTGAAACTCCAATTACTAGCCATTGGCAACCGATAATCAAAACCTCCTTGGTATTTCTTCTTATCCTTTGCATCAAACATGTACCGGTCCCTTCTAATGTGCACCATGAAAGCAAACCGCAACTCCATCCTAACCGGCGAAAAACAGAGACGCAATCAGCACACTAATTGGGCAAACCTACTCGAATCGAGTGTTCAAATGCACAACTAAGCTCAATCTAAACAAGAGGCGAGACTTACCCCTCGGGAACCCAGTCGTGGACGCGGTGGATCTCCGGCCCGATGCCTGCCTCGCCAAATACTCCGGGGTCGCCGCTGCTCACCATTTCGCCCTAGGGTTCTTCCTCCTAGTTTAAATAGCTCCAGCAGCCCCCCACCTTTGAGCGCTCCGGTCGGGCGCACGGAAGGAGGCCGCGCCGCGGATCGAGCAGGTGGCGGGCGCCCCACCCGTGGCGTCGCAGGAAGGTGGTGGGCGTCACAGGTAGCCGTGGAGCATAGGCGCAGGGAGGTAGCGGCGGAGCAGGCCGTGCAGCTGGTGGCGGGGCAGGTGCTGGCCGCGGCGCAGGTGGCGGCGGCGGCGCAGGACAGCCGACCGGGCGGATGGGTTGCCAATGATTTGGGGATTTAGTTGCACGGGCCTACATGTCAGCTCCGGACCCACGTCCACGCGGTCCCACGTGTAAGCTCCGGACCCACAACCACTAACGCCGGCGGACGGAATGGACTCAAATATGGCCGTTTGGCCTCGTCATAGTTGATGTGCTCGGACTAGGGGCAAAACTGAGGACAATTCGCATCTGAGGGCAAAACTGAGCACATGGACACCATTGAGGGCAAAAGGATAATTAACCCTTTTTATTTTTGTTTTCATCTCATGCTTCTTAGTTGTTTACTGCCACATTGTTGTCTGCAATGCTGTTTGAGGATAGAAAGTAAGAATACTGGATCTTATATTTGGAATTTTGAATGTGATATGAGGCTCTTGCTTATGCCTGTTGACAACCTGAATATGAAGTTATGTAGCCTCAGTTTCTACCTCTTTTTTACTGGCATGTAAATATTGCATTCATGAGAAATTCCATGGCAAAAGGAATATTGTTATATGCTCTTACCTCTCTTTGTCGGTGGTTTCATCTTCTATAAATTCAGTGATCCTTTTAGCTAAAGGGCACCCGTGAACAAAAATCAACATTTGCATTTCACGTTGAATCTGGATCAGTTGATTTATACAGAGTTCTAATTTTTTTACTTATTTTGGTTATTCTCGGTGTCAATATTTGCGCCTTGGTAAGGGGTAGGTGTAGTATTGTTTGAGTTCTCTGGTGTTTAGATAATCGGACTGTGAAATAGTAAAAGTTTGGTCATCTCTGTGTTTATATAAAGCTTGCAACTTCTATTTTGTAGCTGATGGCAAACCTCTCAATACTTATCGCTGAACATTGTTGGGCCATCGGTTCTTTGCTTGGACATGGCTGGAAGTATTGTTGAAATATATCTCATGTGGCCCTAGACGCATATATTGTTAGTTGGAGTTCTGGTTAGACTAGAGATAGATTAGTATCTACTTAAACTACTTCCTCTCTATCTCCTAATCCCTTGTACTCCAAGTCATGTATGCGATCATGGGATATGACCCATCTCTATCAATAAATACCACACGGTCCTCTCACGAGAGGGTAGAACGCTTCCCATCGTTTTCTACATGGTATTCAGAGCGACCTCTTCCCCTTCGTTCTGAGACAAACCGATCTACACCAAAACAAATCCATGGGGTCCTCCTCCTCCACCTCTACCCTCTCCAGCCTCGATCCCCAGGTTCCGGAGAAGTTAACCAGGGAGAATTATCTCCTCCGGAGGGCTCAGATCCTCCCCCACTTCCTTGGCGCTGGCCTATATGGCTACCTCGACGGCTCCATCCCTGCACCGGAGAAGCTGATCACCGCCAAGGACAAGGATGGCAAGGAGCAGCACATCCCCAACCCGGCATATGAAGCATGGGTTCGGCAGGACCAGCAGGTCCTCGGGCACATCCTCAGCAACCTGACGAGAGACGTGCTCGTCTCTGTCGTCTCCATCAAGACGGCGCACACGATGTGGACTTCCCTGGGTAATATGTTTGCCTAACAATCTCGTTCCCACATCAATAACATCCGCATAGCTTTAGCCAATGCTCAGAAGGGAACACAATCTGCTTCGGTCTACTTTGGCCGGATGCGGTCGTTGGCGGACGAACTCGCCGCTGCTGGGAGGCCACTGGAAGAGGACGAACTCCTCTCCTTCATCATTGCGGGGCTAGACCTTGACTACAACTCTGTAGTCTCGGCTCTGGACGCCCGCACCGAGCCGGTCACCGTCGACTTCCTCTACTCGGCGGTCTGCAACTTCGACCAGTGCATCGAGCTCTTCACAGGTGGGGTTGGAGGCACCGGTGGCTTCAAGTCTTCTGCCAACCTCACTGCTCGTCGTGGTGGCCCTCCTCCTCCGCCACAGAAGCAAAACGGCAGTGGGTACAAGAAGCAGAACAGCAGCGGTGGCGGCTACAAGAAACGGCAAGGTAACGGACGCCCCTTCTACTCCAACAACAAGGGCTCCCGTCCCGGCCAAGGAGGCCCAGGAGGTCTCGGAGGTCCAGGCGGCCCTGCACCTGGCAACAACGCCAGGAACAACGACCCAATCCAATGCCAGATATGTGGTAAGTTCAGGCAAAGTGCCAAGGACTGTTGGTACCGTTTCGATGATGATGCACTAGAAGAAAAGGTTGCAGCTGCTGCTCAATACGGCATCGATACAAATTGGTATGTCGATAGTGGGGCAACTGATCATCTCATCGGCGACTTGGAGAAGCTCACGGTGCGGGAGAAGTTCCATGGACAGGAACAAATCCATGGTGCGAATGGTTCAGGTATGAGGATAGATCATATTGGTTATTCAGAATTCAAAACCCCTAGTCGTTCTATTCATCTACGCAAGATCCTTTACTCTCCTCATGCAAACAAAAATCTTCTTTCCGTACATCGTATTGCCTTAGACAATCATGTATTCCTTGAGTTTCACCCCTTTTTGTTTTTGATAAAGGATCAGGCAACGAGGAGGGTGCTCTACAGAGGTAGATGCATTGGTGGTCTCTATCCGTTGATTCCTCGCTTTAGGTGGTCAAATAAACAAGTTCTTGGTGTCACAAAGCTATCTTCGGCAAGGTGGCACGATCGATTAGGTCATCCATCTTTTACTATTGTTCAACGAGTGCTTAGGAAAAATAAACTCCCCTTTGTTGGTGAGCATAGCTTAGAAACAGTGTGTGATTCTTGTCAGAGAGCAAAAAGTCATCAACTGCCTTACCCCGTGTCAACAAGTGTTTCGTCTCAACCATTAGAGCTCATTTTCTCTGATGTATGGGGGCAAGCACCCATCTCTGTTGGTAGACACAAATACTATGTAAGCTTTATTGATGATTATAGTAAGTTTACTTGGATCTATCTTATCAAAAATAAATCCGATGTGTTTCAAGTTTTCCAAAATTTTCAAGCACTCGTTGAACGTAAGTTTGACCGAAAGATTATTTCAGTCCAATCGGACTGGGGTGGTGAGTATGAGAAACTCAAATCATTCTTCCAAAAACTGGGAATTTCCCATCATGTCTCTTGCCCGCACGCACACCAACAAAATGGCTCCCCGAACGCAAACATCGGCACATCGTTGAGGTTGGCCTCTCACTTCTCGCAAATGCGTCTATGCCACTCATGTTTTGGGATGAAGCATTCCTCACAGCCACCTATCTCATTAATCTTCTGCCTAGCCGTGTCATCAACTACCAAACTCCTACGGAAAAACTATTGCACGTCAAACCTAACTATGCCTCCTTACGAGTGTTTGGCTGCGCATGTTGGCCTAATCTTCGACCATACAATGCTCGCAAACTCTCCTTTCGCTCCAAGCAATGAGTGTTCATTGGCTACAGTCCCCAACACAAGGGTGTCAAGTGTCTTGATGTGTCCACCGGCCGGGTATATATTTCTCGTGACGTTGTGTTCGATGAGACCGTTTTTCCCTTCAAAGATCTACACCCTAATGCCGGAGCTCTATTGAGAAAGGAAATCCTTCTTCTCCCTAGACATCTTTCCGGCATAGATCAAGGGGGCGATGAAAACAATTCTGATAATCATGTGACTAACCCTCATAACCTTTTTCAGTCTCATGATGATGGTGCAGATGACACAGGAATTTATTCTGAAGAAAATGATGTTGAAATTGTCCAAAATGGACCCTTATTTCATGTGGCAGAAGATGCCAGCCGCGCAGAACACGAGGTCGATTCCCCTGCGCCGGCAGCCTCGGGATCCGCAGGCGGCAGATCCCGTGCAGATACGCTGCAGCAGCGGCAGACCGAGGTGGGCTCGCCCTCGAGATCCGACGTGCCCTGCAGGGCGGGTGTGGCCCAATCCATGCTAGCCACCTGCGGCTCGGGCCGTGGGACGGTTCAGCAGGCGCTCGACCACACGCCTGGTGCTGGCCCGCAGGCGGCCACGCGCCGGCGTCTCCCGCAAGGGACGCGGGGCCCGCGACAGATGCTGCTGAACCGTCGCCTTCGCCTGCCTCGTCAAACTGCGCAGGCGCGTCGCTGCATGGAGAAGCGGCGGGTGCGCTGGACCCTGTGGCGGGATCTTCTGTGGACGGGACGACTACTCCTTCAGCTGTGCCACCTCGTTCCACACATGTGGGCACACGGTTACAAACAGGAAAATTGCAGCCTATGAATTACAAAAGAATTTTGAAGTTTGGATTAGCTTGTTCTACAGGAGAACCACAGTCTGTTGAAGAGGCATTGGGGGATGCTAAGTGGCACAAGGCCATGGAGGAGGAATACATGGCTTTGAAGAAAAACAAGACTTGGCATCTTGTTCCACGTGGTCAAGGTAAAAATTTGATAGATTGCAAATGGGTTTATAAAATAAAAAAGAAGGCAGATGGATCTATTGATCGCTATAAAGCTAGGTTAGTAGCAAAGGGTTTTAAACAGAGGTATGGTATTGACTATGAGGATACTTTTAGCCTAGTTGTTAAAGCTGCTACTATCAGATTGGTTTTGTCTATTGTTGTATCTAGGAGATGGAGCCTAAGGCAATTGGACGTACAGAATGCGTTTTTACACGGCGTTCTAGAAGAGGAGGTTTACATGAAACAACCACCTGGGTTTGAAAACAAAGATGCACCTTTCCATGTGTGCAAACTTGATAAGGCTTTGTATGGTCTGAAGCAGGCCCCAAGAGCCTGGTATTCTCGTCTGAGCATGAAATTGCAAAGGATTGGTTTTGTTCCTTGCAAGTCTGACACTTCATTGTTTATTTTCAATAAATCCAATATAACAATGTACATGCTCATATATGTTGATGATATTATTGTTACTAGTTCATCTGATGAAGCAGTAACGGCACTCCTAAAGGACCTTGGCTCAGAATTTGCTTTGAAGGACCTAGGAGACCTGAATTTCTTCTTGGGCATTGAAGTCACGAAAAACAAAGATGGTATAGTCTTATCTCAGGAAAGGTATGCAACTGATCTTTTGAAAAGAGTTGGGATGCAGAACTGCAAGCCTTCACCAACTCCATTATCTAGCTCAGAAAAGTTATCCCTGCATGAAGGTGAGCCCCTAAGTTTGGAAGATAGCACTCAGTACAGAAGCATGATCGGTGCACTCCAATACCTCACCCTTACTAGACTAGATTTATGCTTTGCTGTGAACAAAGTCTGTCAGTTTCTGCATGCACCTACCACCTCGCATTGGACTGCTGCTAAACGTATTCTGAGATATGTAAAATATACAGTTAAAGTTGGACTAACATTCAGCAGGTCTCAGTCCACTCTTGTAAGTGCATTCACTAACGCTGACTGGGCTAGAAGTATAGATGACAGGAGGTCCACAGGTGCTTTGCCATATTCTTTGGTCCCAACCTGATATCATGGTGTGCTAAGAAACAAGCAACTGTCTCTAGGTCTAGTACAGAGGCTGAGTATAAGGCTCTGGCAAGTGCTACTGCAGAAATTATCTGGCTTCAGTCAATGCTGAAGGAACTTGGGGTAATACAGGTGCAAGCTCCTTGTTTATGGTGTGATAATCTTGGTGCTACTTATCTCTCTGCCAATCCTGTTTTTCATGCCAGAACAAAGCATATTGAGATAGACTTCCACTTTGTAAGAAAACGTGTTGCTAACAAACAGTTCGATGTTCGTTTTATTCATTCTGGAGATCAGATTGCAGATGGCTTCACCAAGGCATTTCCCACACAAAGCTTTGAGAAATTCAGGCGTAATCTCAACTTGGTCAAGTTGTGATTAAGGGGGGTGTTGAAATATATCTCATGTGGCCCTAGGCGCATATATTGTTAGTTGGAGTTCTGGTTAGACTAGAGATAGATTAGTATCTACTTAAACTACTTCCTCTCTATCTCCTAATCCCTTGTACTCCAAGTCATGTATGCGATCATGGGATATGCCCCATCTCTATCAATAAATACCACGCGGCCCTCTCACGAGAGGGTAGAACGCTTCCCATCGTTTTCTACAAGTATTTCATGGTTCATGTTAGTTTTTCCTAATAAGGATGAAATTAGGAAGAAAAGTATAACTCTAAATGAATAGAAAACGTCTAACCTTTATAGAGGGCAACATCTGCGAATTGCCGACCGAGAAGCTTTTCTTTGGGACATACCTTATGGGGAACCTGGACATCGAATTAATCCTCATTCCAGCAAGTATAACATCAAATCTTTGTATGGACGGGTATGTATGGTGAATATCATACTATGATAAGCGCCAAACAACCTTATTTGGTGTAATATAGCGACATTCTTGATGATTATCTATTTCATTGACTGTTTGAAGTGACGAAGCAGATGATCCAACATTAGACTCCATTTTCAATCTGGTACAATAAAATCCTTTTGTCATGTACTTGAAAGGATATTTGCACATACTGTACCACCAGTGAACCTTGTGAGGTACAACAAATCTGTTATTAATGTCAATGCATTTTTATTGCATATGTATGTAACCATTCTCTAATATAGAGGTTTGCTCACTTTTTGCATTATCCTAAGTAACATATATCCTAAGCTAACGAACCAAGTGCAGGAGTATATGAAACATTAACCTAGAGAAGTAACACTTGAAAGGCATAATATATATATATATATATATAATATTTTTTACCTGGAGGCCATAATCTTGGGTTTTGTTTCTACCATGAAATGCCAATTTCCTTTTGAAGTTTCCTTTACTTTCTACCATGTATTGATTTGCTCTCTACACTCCATATATATTATGTAAGGAACTCGTAGTTAGACTTGTATAATAGGTACATATAGCACAATTCTTCCTGTCAAACTAAATGAAAAATACGACATTTGATAGGACTAACTGTACCAAAACCAACAAATAAGTACGTGTATGACTAACTGAGGTTCATCAACCAATGAACTTATATAAGAGAGGAGACGCATACGGCGGTTCTGGGCAGCAACATATGGGTTCACTCGAGGAGGAGGATTAGGTAATGATGGACGACATTTCGTCCAACTGAATTATGCGAAGAGCTTTCTGCCCTATCCATGTCGGCAAGTGTACCAAACGCAAGGTGATAGAAATAGATGAACGGCGCGAAGATACTAAAGCAAACTATATAAGGGGGTGAAATGCAAGGTCTATGTCTTCTCATACCATATAAAAAACTAAAACTGAAGAATACAGGTTCAATTGGCAAAGTAAATTTAGATTTGGACAAATGCAAGGCGATGGCGTGAAGAGACTAAAGAATACCCTCCTAAAACATCTGTGAAATGCAGGGGATGAATGCAAGGCATATGGATTCTTGTACCATATTGAATTTAAATTGATAGACAAACAAAATTCAGAACAGATAAAGAAAAGCAGAGCTATATTCAATGTAGCGAAGCATACAAAAATTCAGAAATAGCAGTTAAATTCATATATGAACAAAGTACACAAAACTTTAGAGTAAGCAATAGATGGCAACAATATTTACCTACAGGAGCCGTCAATCCAAGGCGTCTGGGTATGCAGCAGGGGAAGAACAACCAAGATGGGAGGCCGGGTGTACAATTTTGTCTAGTACCTGAGGAAGTCCAAAGCTGTGATGAATCAGCAAAATGTCGCAGGGAATGTGCATGAGGACAGGGGAGAGATTTGCTCACCAGGAAATGTGCTGTATGACTGCTATGGAGTACGATGGGAATGAAATGGGTTGTGGAGCACCCAATTTAAATGGGAATAAATCAGTTACTTGTGGAGATCGTGGGGAGAGGAAGTGAACAGTCAATCATCAATGACCTGCAGCCGAAGGGTTTATTTGCTGTTTAGTTGAATAGTTTAATTGATAAGATAGAAGTGTGGGACATTTGGTGTCAGCAACCTAAAAACTACTGAAGAACAACGGGATTACATCACCTCCACATCGAGAAGCTTAGTCAGAAGCAGTGAACTAAATGCGGCTCTGTTGACCTGGGGAAGACGTGGATGAAATCGGGTTTCTGGCAAACGATGACGGCAGTGGAGCAGAGCAACGACACCGGTGGCCAGAGGGCGGAGCAGAGCAACGGCACCAGTGGACAAAGGGCGGATGGCCTGCATCCCAACTGCACCTGGAGGCTTGGAGCAGAGGAAGGGGGTTCGCCCAGCATGATCATATGTAGCCTCTCCTCAGTTATCTACAATTTCTAAAGTAGTCTGCGTGCGTAATGTAATATGATATGATATGAATGAGGATGTCTTATGACAAAACACCTATAGAATTTTCACCACTCACTCGTTCATCCCACAAACATATGCAGACTCTGGGCATATATAAAACATATATCTAGTGCTTATAGGTTTGCATGTTGGCTTCAATGTTAATAAAGATCAAACTCAAAGCACACTCACCATAGTAACTAACTACAGTTTGAAATAAGAAGCACTGTTAGCTCAACGAACTCTTACTCTGCAACTTGTATGTATGCTTGGGATATTTTTTTTGACAAACTGAAGGGAACTTTCGAAATTTTGGCATATGATTAGCTTTCAAAATGTATTCGAAGATGTACATGTGTGGATCTGAATAGTCCATTGCCATATGCAGGCCAATACATTTTGATCAACAACCCCATATGCAGTCTGAGAATTACGGAAGCACAAAAAACAGTGATGAAGGATTTACCAGATAGCTTATATCTCTGAAGGCGAGGTATCCATTAAGTGGCTCTCTGGTTAAATTATGTTCTGGAGTAGCTTTTCTGCACAATTTAACCTGGATCAGCAAAGTATATATACGCACAAAATATTCTTTTTCTCTAATGTTGATTGTGAAGGTCTGTGGGAGTTTTTGTTAAAAGAGACCACCTTAGCGAATTCATTGTCAAAAGAGACCACCTCTGAAAATCATTGTCAAAAGAGACCACCTGGCAACGGCTGCAACGGCCCCGCCGCCACAGCCCCCGGCAACACCCCCTGCGCTGGCACCTGCCACTAGGGGCGAGCGCGGCACCTCGCTGTGCACTGCTACTACTACTGCTCGGAAGCTACAATGCACTGCCCTGCTACTACTCGGAAGCTGCTGTGCAGTCGTCTGACGCCTCCACATCATGATCCATCACGGACTGGATCCAACAGTCCGCTCCTCCTCTGTGGGCCTGCCATCACGATGGACTCGAACCGTAATGGGCTGGCCAACGACCCAGTTTACCACATGCCTGCGTTTCGGCCTCCAGATCAAATAGTCCTTTCCCTCTCGTTAGGGTTTTCGTCCTTTTCTCGTCGCCCTCGATGACGTTGAGATCTATCTATCCCTCACCTCCGTTCGTCTGATCGCTCCGCTCGGGCTGATTACGGGGCAGTCTAGCACTGCTTCCCGGCCTTGGTGGGGGGACTAGACTGGGCGGAGGCTGTTAGGGTTTTGGGCTCTGGTCACGGCGGCGCTGAGGCTGCGAGATTGGATCCAACTGTTGGGAAGATGGCGAAGCAAGGTACTGCGGGCGCTTCTAGCAACAAGGGGAAGGGGAAGCTGGAGGATCTCATGGAGGAGCTTGCCCTGAAAGAAGATGACCTCGACGATGTCGTCTTCGAGGAGGATGATGCGCCACCAGAGGAGAATCTCAGGTGGATGACTTTGGTTCGCGTTCACATCGACAAGGAATTTAGCACGTACTGGTTCTTCAGTAACATGTGATCTGCATGGGACCTTGCAAGAAGGGTAAAGATTAAAACCCTAGAGGAAAACATGTTCATCATGCAGTTTGAGTGTCTAGGGGATTGGGAAAGAGTTACACAAGGGGGACCATGGCACTTTCGGGGCAACCCAGTGATTATTGTCCCTTATGATGGATATTCCAAGCCTTCATCAATTGAACTTTTCAAGTTTGAGATCTGGGCAAGAATCCTAGACCTACCGATAGCCTACCATAGTAAGGTTAAAGCCCTGGCAGCAAAGATTGGAGAATTTGTGGAGTCAGAACCGTCGTCCTTTGACTTTGAAGGTAACTTCTATAGAGTGAGGATCCGCCTGGATGTTCGGAAGCAACTGAAGAAAGCGACTTCCATAGTTCGTGGGGGTCAGCGAGAAATTTTTGCGGTGAAATACGAGCGCCTCCCAGATTGGTGTCAGGTGTGCGGTATGATGGGCCACGAATTCAAGGAACACGGTGATGGTGTTCACCCTCCCTCTGCCTTGACGTTCAAGAATCTGAGAGCACCAGCCACTGCGGCGTGGGGTACTAGGCGTCGCAATACTGGACGTAAACCGAGGGGGAAAGAGGGCGGAGGCAACTCAGGACAGCAAACACATGGTGAGGAAAGGGATGATGTGGATACTGACATGGAAAACAGTGATGCAAACCGCAAAAGGACATCTGAAGAGGTAGTGGGTACTATTGCCCCATCTGGGGCTAACACAAGCCTAGAGATTGTGACTGTTGAGAAAAACAGTGTTAATTCAGCTGGTCTCCCTGTCAGTCCTCCACCGAAGCAAGACCCAAAGCGCTCGAAGCTTTCGCAGCAGGCAGAGAAGGTGCCGAGTGGTGGAAGAAAGAACGCAGCGGGGCTGAAGATTCATGATGCAAAAGCGGCGGCCTCCCCGGTGGAGGACCGCCGAGCACAATGAGTTGTCTAAGCTGGAACTGCCAGGGATTAGGCAACGCCCCGACAGTTCAAGAGCTGCGAGAAATCGCTTTAAAGTTTGCCCCTAAAGTACTTTGTATCGTCGAAACATAGATTAGCCAAGACAGAGCTGAAAATTTATCAAGTACTTTAGGTTTTGACTCTTCTTTGCTGTTGGTTCCATCGGTAGAAGCGGTGGTTTAGTTTTGTATTGGAATAATGAAATAAAGCTTGAGATTTTGGGTTATTCGCAGTATCATATTGACGCCAAAATCTCAGATATGGGTGGAGACCCTTGGAGGCTCTCATGTTTCTATGGAGAGGCACAAACACATCTACGTTACAGAACGTGGGATACTATGAAGAACCTGGCTGCCCTCCAAAACATGCCTTGGGTGTGCATTGGGGACTTTAACGAAGTTCTCTGCTACGACGAACATGAGGGAATTGGGCAGAGAAGTCAAACTCAGATTCAAGGCTTCCGTGATGCGGTTGATGTGTGTGGTCTAATTGATCTTGGCTACCAGGGCCGGAAGTGGACGTTTGAGAAGAAGGTTACTGGCAGTTCATATACCCGTGTTAGGCTTGACAGGGCCTTGGGCACGCCCGAGTGGTGTGCTCGCTTTCCATTAGCAGCGGTGGATCACATTACCGCTGCAACCTCTGATCACTCCCCTATAAACCTGATTCTGGCTCCACCGGAAAGAAGGAAGCAAGGAGACAAACAGTTTCGGTATGAATGCATGTGGGACACGCATCCCGATTTGATCCCCACGGTCCAGCGTGCATGGGAGGCGAACGGTCCTAATCTGACGGTGGCCAAAGTCCGAGCTAATCTACAATCCCTCTCCAATAACTTGGGCGAGTGGAGCAAGTCTACTTTTGGGAGTGTGAAAGTAGAAATAAGGAGGTTGAAGAAAGACTTGGAGCGGCTTAGGAGTGATCCAGCAAGGTCTGCTCCTAGTCATGTTGAGATCAAAACAAACGATCGTCTGATCGAGCTTTATCTTCGGGAAGAAATAATGTGGCGCCAACGGTCTCGGGTGGCTTGGTTGTCTGAGGGGGATAGGAACACACACTTCTTCCATCTCCGAGCTTCAAATAGGCGCCGTAAGAACTTGATAAAAGCTTTGCAGAAGCAAGATGGGCAGCTCACGGAGGAGATGACAGAAATGCAGCAGATGGCCCTTGATTTCTATAAAACTTTATACACCTCAGAGGGTGTGCAGGGTCTAGAGGATGTGCTGCAACATGTCCCCTCCAAGGTGACCGCTGCGATGAATGAAAAGCTAATGGCTCCTTACAAGGAAGATGAAGTCAAAAAGGCACTTTTTCAGATGTTCCCGACCAAGGCCCCAGGACCAGACGGGTTCCTGGCACACTTTTTCCAGAGGCACTGGGATATCTGTGGAGTGGCGGTGACTCGAGCTGTACTGAGCATAGTCTGAGGGGAGGAAAGCCCCGAGTGCGTGAATGACACTGTTTTGGTATTAATCCCTAAGGTATCAAATCCGACTCTTCTATCTCAATTTCGACCGATTAGCTTATGCAATGTCTTTTACAAGATAGCCTCAAAGGTCCTAGCTAATCGTTTGAAGATAATACTACCTGATATTATTTCTGAAGAGCAATCAGCCTTTCTGCCGGGCCGGCTGATTACTGATAACATAATCTCAGCGTATGAGTGTCTGCACTTTATGAAGAGGAATAAGTCCAAGACCAATAACTACTGTGCTCTCAAGCTTGACATGATGAAGGCGTATGATCGAGTGGAGTGGAATTATTTGGAAGCTATAATGAGGAAACTGGGTTTTGCAGAACCATGGGTCTCCATTGTAATGAACATGGTCAGAACAGTTTCTTTCTCAGTTATGTTTAATGGGTGCAAATCAGAAGAATTTTCACCATCCAGAGGTATTCGTCAGGGAGATCCCATCTCTCCATACCTTTTCCTGTTGGCAGCAGAGGGCCTTTCATGCCTGTTAAAAACTCGGATTGTATCATCCCAGCTCAGCGGCATCAAGGTGGCTCCATCGGCTCCGTCGGTGAACCATCTTTTATTCGCGGATGATAGCCTGCTGTTCTTCAAGGCGAGTGTTGATGGAGCAGAAGAAGTGTCACACCTTTTGGATACCTACTGTATGGCCTCGGGACAACGGATAAATAAGGAAAAATCATCTATTTTCTTTAGCAAAGGATGCCCACAGATTGTTAGAGATGCAGTCAAGGGTTGTCTTCAGGTTCCTAATGAGTCTTTAACTGACAGATATCTTGGCATGCCTACTGATGTTGGACATGCAAAAAGGGGGCACCTTCAAACACTTGAGTGAAAGGGTGTGGGATAAGGTGAAAGGATGGATGGGTAAGTGCTTATCAGCTGGAGGTAAGGAGGTACTAATCAAGTCAGTTGCACAAGCCATTCTGGTGTATTCCATGTCATGTTTTAAGCTCCCCAGAGGTCTATGTGAACATATAAATTCTATCATCCGCAAGTTCTGGTGGGGCTGCAAGGAGGGGCAACGAAAACCGGCTTGGGTATCTTGGGAGGTAATGACAAGGCCAAAATACTTGGGAGGTATGGGTTTCAAAGACCTTGAGCTTTTTAATCTGGCACTGTTAGCTAGACAGGCGTGGAGGGTGATGCACGATCCTACCTCATTGAGCGCCAGAATCCTGAAAGCGTCTTACTATCCAAATACAGAGTTCCTCACGGCAGAGCTGGGTTCATGTCCTTCTCAAATCTGGCGAGCTATCCTGGAAGGGCGCGATATCCTTAAACAGGGTATAATCCGGAGGATTGGCAACGGTCAGACCACGAGCATATGGGATCACAACTGGATACCCAAGGAGGGGTCATTACGGCCGATTGTATCTCGGGTCCAAGACCCACCACAATTGGTTTCGGAATTGCTCCTTCCAGCAACAGGTTCGTGGAACGATACTCTTGTTCAAACGGTATTCTTGCCAACTGATGCAGAGGCAATTCTGCGGATTCTGGTATGTACTAGCAATATTGAGGATTTTTGGGCATGGCATCCGGAGAAGAAGGGAATCTTTACGGTGAGCTCGGCCTACAAGTTCATGATCAACACAAAGATCTCTCGGGAAAACTGGCTAGAAGGAAGAAGTGGGCCATCAAGCAACGATAGAGAAGAGTGGGACTGGTCCTCTCTTTGGGCCATGACGGTGCCTTCGAAGGTCAGAATTTTTTTATGGCGACTAGCCCGGCATTCTATTCCAACGACGGATGTTTTGAACAAAAGGAATATGGCAACACGTGATGCATGCCCACTTTGCGGGTCTCCTGATTCATGGCGGCACGCCCTTGTGTCATGCACGTCAGCCCGCTGCACCTGGGCTTTATCTGAACCGGGCCTGGTGTCACACATGGCGGCGATCGAGGAGCCCGGTGCTAGGAACTGGCTGTTTAGGCTACATGAGATTCTTGATCAGCAGTCTTTCACCAGAATGATTGTGACGTTGTGGGCGATTTGGTATGCCAGAAGGAAGGCAATCCATGAAGGTATTTTTCAGTCTCCACTTCAAACTAGTTCGTTTGTTACCTCGTACATCAATGAACTGCAGCAGTTGGAGAAGCCAAATGAGAGGCAAGTACATGCAGCAGTACCGCAAGGTAGAGCTAACTGGCGTCCATCACCGGTGGGTGTTATGAAGATCAATGTGGACGGGGCTGTTGGGCGCCACAGACGTGGCGGGGCTGTTTCAGCGGTGTGTCGAGACCACACGGGGGCATATTTGGGCTCCTCGGCGGCTGTTTATCATGGCATAACGGATCCGACAACCCTGGAGACACTTGCACCTAGGGAGGCTCTTGCACTAGCAGAGGATCTTCAGGTGACAAACATGATGATTGCCTCGGATTGCAAAGGAGTGGTACAGGATATAAATGAAGGATCCGGTGGGGCGCGCTCGGCCATTGTACATGAAATATCACTTCGGGGAAGTTTTTTTAATTCGGTTGTTTATGTTTTCGAGCGTAGAAATCATAATTTCGAGGCTCATAATCTCGCCAAATAGGCTTGTAATTTAGGAGTTGGTAGGCATGTTTGGTTGGGAACTCCCCATGACCAACGCCGTGTACCCATGAACATTGCTATTATCTCTACTCCTAAAGGAGCAGTCCGTACGTCGTTGGTTCGTTCGTTCGACCTCCCCTCCCATCGATCCCACATGTTTTTTCTCCCCTTTTGAAGTCCACCTGGTCGATCAATTTTGTTGGCAGACCGATTCCCTACCTTCCTGCTTTTGTAATCTTCCTTTTTTAGACACTTTAATCTTCCTTGTATGGCCACGGACGATCAATCCCAGATCATATCCTTCTCACCCACGACAGCCAAACCCTATGAGCCCTTCCCATCACGTTTTTCTCCTGTGGCGTCTAGATAGATGAAACAGTGGCGCTCAAGGCAGCATCGGCGGCGGGCTTAGGATGATGGTGGAAGACGGGCGTGAGGTACAGATTTTTCCCTCTACCCGAGCCTGCTCATCTCTCCCATCTTGGTCTCTCTAGGAATGACGTGCGGCGGCATCGAAGCAAGACAGCGGCACGGCTGCGTGATCGCGCCCTCGATCGAGTGCGGTGGAGACGAACTGAGGGGCGCGGGGGAGGCAGACTGGAGGCACGGCCGTCGGTGGGTTACTCTGCCATGCCGCTCTTCCTCTCCCCTTGTGTGTGCATCTTCTTCCATCTGGTAATGGTCGCTCCACTCTCCTCTGTTCCGGTTAGAGCGCCTTAATTTTTATTTGCCTTACCAACTTGCCGTCAGCCGGGTGTCCTCCACCGTCGCGATGTGAAGTAATCTATTTCATGCATACACGCTTTGTCTCTCCCTTATATCTCTCTTCCATGGGACTTCCTGGCCAGCCGTCGCCCAAATCAAACTCATCAGCAGCAGTTCATGGCAGCAGTCAATCGGTCAATGGGATCAATGCAGACCGCTGCGTGAGGCAATAAGTAAGACTTGTGCACGTACAACCCTGAGCTAGAAACTCGATCTATGTCAATATTTGTTCAAAGCTAATGTATCGATTTATTTGGACTGCTACAGTGATGTGATGTCTTAGAATTTGTTCATCATAACACAGTGTGAACAATTGATTTGGTTCATTGGTTCGGTGAACTGGTGCAGGTGTTGTCATGCCGGTGCCGCCATCACTCTTGGAGGTTTGAAGGGAACAACTGGATGCAATGGTGAATGGATGCAGTTGTATGCTTCTTTCTTGTTCTTGGTGTTCAACAGAAGTTGCAAGTTTATTATGCCTAGAGCTGTTATTTTGTGTATGTACTATAGCCTGTATATTTACCAAACTGTGTGAATTCTCCTATGACCCGGTATAAATTTTAGCTATCATTTAGTTTATCAATTCAGAACTGATTTTTTATGTTGGTTTTGTGAACCCAATTGCTGCTGTCAGATGGAGCTGTTTTGTTGGAGAAGTTTTGTGGCTAGGACAATGTCACCAATGACGAGGGGCCTCCATCCTGATAGATTATCTACTACTGACATGTTTGATTTGCAGAGCTGATGTTGCACGAAGAAACAAGAAACATGTTTGATTTGCAGGATGATGCTGCACTAATTCTTCAGTTTGTTGTCTTTCCAATCCAAAAGAAGTAAGCACTTGATTTGGACAAGCCATGGTGACACCAACTCCCAGCCAAAGTGATATGTAATTTGACATAACTTATCCCTGGTTGTGTAATGGAGAAATTAGGGATGCCTGAGATCAGCGATGAGGCGGTGGCATGCGCTCGTCCTCTCAGCCCATGTTTTGCTGCCATGGTACCCTTCACTTACGTCTGCCTCTAGCTGACGCTTGCAACACCTATCCCTTTCCGCAACTCATCCATAACGCAGGACAACACCACTAATGTGAGCACTGTTGAGTTAATTGTTGCTTTTATTCTTGAAGTCATCTTGGCTCCCTAATTCTAAGCATGACTGTAGTTGTTTGAATTATGTTTGCTACTTCATGTACTCATAAGCATTATTCTTATGTATACGCAGTATTCTTCTTCTTCTTTTCCTTCACCAAAGTGGTTTCATGAACTCATAAGCGCTACACTTTGGTGGCCATGATATTTCTCATATGGCATCATGTCTTTTTCTATTCGGATCTCAACATGAAATTGTTGGACCAGTTCTAAACTTGATTGGTGGTCGAAGAACAAAAAACTTGGACTCATGTTCACAACCTTGGAGGAGGGAAACATCAAAAGTTCGTTAGTGCAGGACTGTGCTGGGCAGCATGTGAGGCCCCAACCGACGCAGTCGTGCACCAAAGGCCCAGTACACATATACGCTACATCGTGAACTGTGGTCACTGCGTCTACTGGGACTATTTAGGTAATTTGAATTACCCTTGTCTAAAAAATAAAGGCAATTTGAATTTTCTTCCAATCCCACATGAATGTCAGTAATTAGTATGACACTGGTATTGCAAATCTTCAGTGTCCAGTTTTTTTGGTAATGGAACAATTTGACCTACATAAATGGATTCCAGGAGAACATGATGCGAGCAGTACTGGCAAAAGCATGTGTGGTTAGATATTTGTTCGGAGGAATCATTACAAGAAAATGTGAAAGAGTAAGGTTTGGGAAGGATATGAAAGGAAGCATTGATATTCATGATGGAGTGCTGGTTATAGGATGACAGCCGGCTAGAGGATGAGGGTAGCTTTCTTTCTGTTGGTTAAAGATCTCGTGGGTTCCCCCGACGCTAACTATGTCTATATTATTGGTATGTGACCTGCACATGTTATGCTTAGATGCACTTCTAAATTTCTTACATGCGTATACATATTTTATTTATTGGTTTATCACTAATTTCTACTACAACCTGAGTATTGATCTCATGCATGCTTATACATAATTATTGTTGATTTACAACCATTTGTGATATAGCATTACTTTGCACTGTAATCAGGAAGATGTATCTTGACGATGATCTCATTATTTGACACGAAATTGGGATATATGAGATGGTCTATATATGTGAGACTCGTGGAGACTAATGTATGATTATTTCATTTCATTTTGATTTCCAGAAAGTGTTCTTTCAACAATATGATAGCATATGGCTCTATTTTACATTTGCTTATAAAAATGTTCTAAATCAGTTCATAATTTCATGTGTTGTTTAAAAAAAAAATATCATATGTGTTTTCAGTATTAGTTTGGTTTGTCTCAAATGTGACAACAATTAGAAAATGGTGTAAATTTGGTTTAAATTTTAAATCCTTTTCTATGAAAATAAGAATATCATCGGGTATTTGTGGGCATGAAAAACTTCAGGTGTTTGAATATTGAACGACAGGCCATTACCTTCAGCTTCACTAAAGGGAAGCAAACATGGAAATGCTTCTGCTCCCTAGAACTTTGAGAAACAAGTGTATTATCGAGGCTTCATTAGTAGAGGCGTAGAGCAGCAGGATGGGCCATTGACTACAATCGATCCCAAGAAATGAGTTACCATACTATATAAATACTATTATATTTGGCTAAAATGATGAACAAACTTTCACCTTTTTATACCAGAAACTCAGTTAATGTTTAATCAAGATGTGACAGCACATTTACGAACTTCAGGTTTGGTGGCAGCTAGGCGTCGGTCGACTAGCCCAAATTCGCGGCGCTGCAGTTGCCGGGTCATCCGATACGCACTACCGTTTGATCTGGATGCTAATAGCCATTTGATTTAAGTTTTTCTTCTGCCCCTACATGAAGCACTGGTCCGCTCATTGCAGCTCACCATGGGTGATTCATGGAGGGACGGGAATCGACACCTCGCACCATAGCTCTTTCCCCTTGCAACATCATCGGCTACCTTGGAGCATCATGTCGACATCATTGAACCGCCCCCGGTGGTCGCCGTCGATCTCTCCTCGCTTGTAGCACGATGTCACCATGTTGTAGCTTGCCATCACCCCCAGGTGTAGCTCCTGCCGTAGTGCTGGTTCGAGGAAGAAAAATGTTGACCATGGCACACTGAGGGGCATTTGACTCTGACGGCTCGCCGGGGACCCTCATGTCGTCGCAGTTGCCCAAATTACCTGTCTACCAATTTTTGTCGCTGATTCTAGCAAATTGCTTTGCCGGTTATAGCATTCACGTTGCGAGGTCTGCCAAGCATCAGTTCCAGCAAAACTTGCCAATGGTTCCAACAAATAACGTCATCGGCTGTAGCATCTACGTCACGTGGTCTATCTACACAACAAACATGAGCACATGTTCCAGCAAAACTTAACAGCTGTTGAATCTTGTTGACGGTCGGTTTCAACATCTCACCGGTTTCGCCAGGACCTCACCTCCACGCATTGCAGCTTCTGCAGGTGCTGGTCGCAGGTTCCGAAGGTGCCGGACGCAACTTTTCCATGACTTTTTGCAGCACAGGTGACTATCCTCCACCTGAGGGGGCCATGGGGATTTGCGAGAGATGCATGCGGGAGGTCCCTGGCGTGGTAAAAGAGATGTTGCCATGGGATTAGCGAGTGATAGAGAAAGGATGAGGGAGGTCGTCGGCCTATTCGTGAGAGGGAGTCATGGGGGATTTAAGGATATCGATGCTGAAGGGATGACCTCAACCATGATAATGAGAAAGACAATGGATACAAGAGGATCCGCATCGAGGAAGAAGATAAGGAGGAACGGGAATAACTGGTGTGCGGGTCCCATGTCCCATGGACCAGCGGAGGACGCGTAGTCTATTGGATCAAGTCAGACCCAACGACCAACCTGGGACCGACGCGGAGCTTCGGCCCGATAGCATCATTTATTTAAGTTTTTCTATCAACTCCTTTGAGTTTTACGTACATACTTATCACTCTTTTAGATCAGTGAGGAAGTATGGTGCAAGGAGACAAGGCGCCGTGGTCAAGGTGAGGTGGACGTCATCCGGTTTTAAAGGAGAAGACTTCAATGAGAAATGTCCCACTATGGCATGAAATCGAGCGGGAAGGGAAGGGTTCCGCAGGAAAACGGAAGGGTGCGTCATGGGGTGGGGTTTTTGTATTGGGACTATGTGTGGGTGATAACACGACAGATAGTTCAGACAACCACATTTCTCCCTCGCATATGGGCTTAATTTGGGGAGCTCGGACTGTCCAAACAGTTGAATTTTGGGGAGCCTACTCGGTGCCCATTTGATGTCCGAACAAGCCCGGACGTACGAGGGAAAAATGAGCTTCGACCGTGAAGACGGCCTTAATTATTTGTTTGATTTATTTATATGCATTGTAGCCCGTAGCAACGCACAGGCATTCTACTAGTCTACTACCACTATAAAAGAAAGAGAGGGCGGAGAACCAAATCATCCTATCCATCGAAACCTGCAATCTGATGGTCTACATCCCTCCAGCATACTAAACGCGTTTTATGCTTTAATTACCCACCATTGCCATTACTTAATTAATTACCAATCATTGCCATTGGGTTAACATCGTTCCCCGACCACGTCGCTCCCCTCTGCCCTCACGCAACCAGCAGTTTTGGCACCGCCCCACCCCTCGCTCGCCCTCTTGCTGCAGCCGCGCTAGCCACCGCCTCGACCGCCGCCGGAGAACCTCCGCCCGTGCCTCCCGCGCCACGCACCGCCGCGCCGACCCGCGCCGCCGCGCCGTCCGCACCCGCGCCTCCGCTCTGGGCTTCCTGTTGATAAACTCGAAGGCCGCGGAAAACGAGAAGACCACCAACCCTCCTCTGACGCATCTGAGAGAAGGTCGTCGCCCCGGCCGATCCACTTCCGACGGACGCAAGAGTAGGCCGCCGTCCTCGCCGCTCCTCCGACGGAGACGAGAGCAGGACGGTGCCCCCGCCGCTCCTCCTCTACTGTCGCATGTAGGCCGCCGGTCCTCTTCCGTTGGACGCGGGTGCAGGCCGACGCCCCCGCCGCTCCTCCTCCAGTGGACGCGAGAGCAGACCGCCGCCCCACCACTCTTCCTCCAACGGATGCGAGAGCGGGCCGCCGCGCCGCCGCTCCTCTTTTGCTACCCCAGGTACCTCGCCGCTGAACAGACATCACGGCCGCCGCCCGCGGCTCCTCATCGTCTGCACCCATGAAGATGCCACTACTTAAGGTGGCTTAGCGCTCTGCGGGTCGATTGATTTGTAGGATTTGAGTTCATAGGATTTTAATGGTTTCTTAGCGCTCTATTTGGAGGTAATTTCTGTCAATTTTTGATTCAAATTCTTGTGGTTCTCCAATCTTGGGCAACGTCACCAGAATAGGAGGAGCGCAGCGGAAGGAGCATCAGGCACGTGCTTGCGGTGACCGCGAAGACCAGAAAAGAGATGGATGGGTTCTCGCCAAGTTTCTGCGGCTCACGGTTTTCATCCAGCTCTCTACAATAACTAGAAGATGAGTTACGACAACTTTTTACATAAAAGGTTGGATCTTTCAGTAGTTTGTTGTTGGCTGTGCCTACTTACTAATTTGATTTGATAAGTCAACCTAGGGAACAGCCGATTGGGTGTGAATGAAGTTGTTAATATGATTTTATTTGTGTGTGCTAATGATAGATCTTGCATTTCTCTACTATATTTGTTTGAATGAGCTACTGCAGCGGATAAGGCCGACGTGCACCACTGTAAACTTTAGATGAAGCTTACAGCACAACGAGGAATAACCTTGATTTATGCATGAGTATTGTACCTGTACTATTTCATACCTGTTGGGTTTCGTAGTAATTTAAAAAAAATTCCTACGCACACGCAAGATCATGTGATGCATAGCAACGAGAGGGGAGAGTGTTGTCTACGTACCCAACGCAGACCGACTGCGGAAGCGCTGACACGACGTAGAGGAAGTAGTCGTACGTCTTCACGATCCAACCGATCAAGCACCGAAACTACGGCACCTCCGAGTTCGAGCACATGTTCAGCTTGATGACGATTCCCGGACTCCGATCCAGCAAAGTGTCGGGGAAGAGTTCCGTCAGCACGACAGCGTGATGACGATCTTGATGAACTACAGCAGCAGGGCTTCGCCTAAACTCCGCTACAGTATTATCGAGGAATATGGTGGCTGGGGGCACCGCACACGGCTAAGGAATAGATCACGTGGATCAACTTGTGTGTCTAGAGGTGCCCCCTGCCTCCGTATATAAAGGAGCCAAGGGGGAGGGGTGCGGCCAGCCCTATGGAGGCGCAGGAGGAGTCCTACTCCTACCGGGAGTAGGACTCCCCCCCCCCCCAATCCTATTCCAAATAGGATTCCCAAGGGGGAAAGAGAGAGAGAGAGGTGGCCGGCCACCTCTCCTAGTCCTAGTAGGACTAGGGGAGGGGGGGAGGCGCGCAGCCCACCATGGGCAGCCCCTTTCACCTTTCCACTAAAGCCCAATAAGGCCCATATGGCTCCCGGGGGGTTCCGGTAACCTCCCGGTAACCCGGTAAAATCCCGATTTCACCCGGAACACTTCCGATATCCAAACATAGGCTTCCAATATATCAATCTTTACGTCTCGACCATTTCGAGACTCCTCATCATGTCCGTGATCACATCCGGGACTCCGAAAAACCTTCGGTACATCAAAATGCATAAACTCATAAAATAACTGTCATTGTAACCTTAAGCGTGCGGACCCTACGGGTTCGAGAACAATGTAGACATGACCGAGACACGTCTCTGGTCAATAACCAATAGCGGGACCTGGATGCCCATATTGGCTCCTACATATTCTACGAAGATCTTTATCGGTCAGACCGCATAACAACATATGTTGTTCCCTTTGTCATCGGTATGTTACTTGCCCGAGATTCGATCGTCGGTATCCAATACCTAGTTCAATCTCGTTACCGCCAAGTCTCTTTACTCGTTCCGTAATACATCATCTCACAACTAACATATTAGTTGTAATGCTTGCAAGGCTTATGTGATGTGCATTACCGAGAAGGGCCCAGAGATACCTCTCCGATAATCGGAGTGACAAAACCTAATCTCGAAATACACCAACCCAACATGTACCATTGGAGACACCTGTAGTACTCCTTTATAATCACCCAGTTACATTGTGACGTTTGGTAGTACCCAAAGTGTTCCTCTGGTAAACGGGAGTTGCATAATCTCATAGTTATAGGAACATGTATAAGTCATGAAGAAAGCAATAGCAACATACTAAACGATCGGGTGCTAAGCTAATGGAATGGGTCATGTCAATCAGATCATTCAACTAATGATGTGACCTCGTTAATCAAATAACAACTCTTTGTTCATGGTTAGGAAACATAACCATCTTTGATTAACAAGCTAGTCAAGTAGAGGCATACTAGTGACACTCTGTTTGTCTATGTATTCACACATGTATTATGTTTTTGGTTAATACAATTCTAGCATGAATAATAAACATTTATCATGATTTAAGGAAATAAATAATAACTTTATTATTGCCTCTAGGGCATATTTCCTTCAGTCTCCCACTTGCACTAGAGTCAATAATCTAGATTACACTGTAATGATTCTAACACCCATGGAGCCTTGGTGCTGATCATGTTTTGCTCGTGGAAGAGGCTTAGTCAACAGGTCTGCAACATTCAGATCCGTATGTATCTTGCAAATCTCTATGTCCCCCACCTGGACTAGATCCCGGATGGAGTTGAAGCGTCTCTTGATGTGCTTGGTCCTTTTGTGAAATCTGGATTCCTTTGCCAAGGCAATTGCACCAGTATTGTCACAAAAGATTTTCATTGGACCCGATGCACTAGGTATGACACCTAGATCGGATATGAACTCCTTCATCCAGACTCCTTTGTTCGCTGCTTCCGAAGCAGCTATGTACTCCGCTTCACATGTAGATCCCGCTACGACGCTTTGTTTAGAACTGCACCAACTGACAGCTCCACCGTTTAATGTAAACACGTATCCGGTTTGCGATTTAGAATCGTCCGGATCAGTGTCAAAGCTTGCATCAACGTAACCTTTTATGGTGAGCTCTTTGTCACCTCCATATACGAGAAACATATCCTTAGTCCTTTTCAGGTATTTCAGGATGTTCTTGACCGCTGTCCAGTGATCCACTCCTGGATTACTTTGGTACCTCCCTGCTAAACTTACAGCAAGGCACACATCAGGTCTGGTACACAGCATTGCATACATGATAGAGCCTATGGCTGAAGCATAGGGAACATCTTTCATTTTCTCTCTATCTTCTGCAGTGGTCGGGCATTGAGTCTTACTCAACTTCACACCTTGTAACACAGGCAAGAACCCTTTCTTTGCTTGATCCATTTTGAACTTTTTCAGAATCTTGTCAAGGTATGTGCTTTGTGAAAGTCCAATTAAGCGTCTTGATCTATCTCTATAGATCTTAATGCCTAATATGTAAGCAGCTTCACCGAGGTCTTTCATTGAAAAACTCTTATTCAAGTATCCCTTTATGCTATCCAGAAATTATATATCATTTCCAATCAGCAATATGTCATCCACATATAATATCAGAAATGCTACAGAGCTCCCACTCACTTTCTTGTAAATACAGGCTTCTCCGAAAGTCTGTATAAAACCAAATGCTTTGATCACACTATCAAAGCGTTTATTCCAACTCCGAGAGGCTTGCACCAGTCCATAAATGGATCGCTGGAGCTTGCACACTTTGTTAGCTCCCTTTGGATCGACAAAACCTTCTGGTTGCATCATATACAACTCTTCTTCCAGAAATCCATTCAGGAATGTAGTTTTTACATCCATCTGCCAAATTTCATAATCATAAAATGTGCCAATTGCTAACATGATTCGGACGGACTTAAGCATCGCTACGGGTGAGAAAGTCTCATCGTAGTCAATCCCTTAAACTTGTCGAAAACCTTTCGCGACAAGTCGAGCTTTGTAGACAGTAATATTACCATCAGCGTCAGTCTTCTTCTTGAAGATCCATTTATTTTCAATTGCTTGCCAATCATCGGGCAAGTCAACCAAAGTCCATACTTTGTTCTCATACATGGATCCCATCTCAGATTTCATGGCTTCAAGCCACTTTGCGGAATCTGGGCTCACCATTGCTTCTTCATAGTTCGTAGGTTCATCATGATCTAGTAGCATGACTTCCGGAACAGGATTACCGTACCACTCTGGCGCGGATCTTACTCTGGTTGATCTACGAGGTTCAGTAGTATCTTGATCTGAAGTTTCATGATCATCATCATTAGCTTCCTCACTTATTGGTGTAGGTGTCGCAGAAACAGTTTTCTGTGATGTACTACTTTCCAATAAAGGAGCAGGTACAGTTACCTCGTCAAGTTCTACTTTCCTCCCACTCACTTCTTTCGAGAGAAACTCCTTCTCTAGAAAGGATCCATTCTTAGCAACGAATGTCTTGCCTTCGGATCTGTGATAGAAGGTGTACCCAACAGTCTCCTTTGGGTATCCTATGAAGACACATTTCTCCGATTTGGGTTCGAGCTTATCAGGTTGAAGCTTTTTCACGTAAGCATCGCAGCCGCAAACTTTAAGAAACGACAACTTTGGTTTCTTGCCAAACCACAGTTCATAAGGCGTCGTCTCAACGGATTTTGATGGTGCCCTATTTAACGTGAATGCGGCCGTCTCTAGAGCGTATCCCCAAAACGATAGCGGTAAATCAGTAAGAGACATCATAGATCGCACCATATCTAGTAAAGTACGATTACGACGTTCGGACACACCATTACGCTGTGGTGTTCCGGGTGGCGTGAGTTGCGAAACTATTCCACAATTTTTCAAATGTACACCAAACTCGTAACTCAAATATTCTCCTCCACGATCAGATCGTAGAAACTTTATTTTCTTGTTAGGATGATTTTCAACTTCACTCTGAAATTCCTTGAACTTTTCAAATGTTTCAGACTTGTGTTTCATTAAGTAGATATACCCATATCTGCTTAAATCATCTGTGAAGGTGAGAAAATAACGATATCCGCCACGAGCCTCAATATTCATCGGACCACATACATCTGTATGTATGATTTCCAACAAATCTGTTGCTCTCTCCATAGTACCGGAGAATGGTGTTTTAGTCATCTTGCCCATGAGGCACGGTTCGCAAGTACCAAGTGATTCATAATCAAGTGGTTCCAAAAGTCCATTATTATGGAGTTTCTTCATGCGCTTTACACCGATATGACCTAAATGACAGTGCCACAAATAAGTTGCACTTTCATTGTCAACTCTGCATCTTTTGGCTTCAACATTATGAATATGTGTATTACTACTGTCGAGATTCAATAAGAATAGACCACTCTTCAAGGGTGCATGACCATAAAAGATATTACTCATATAAATAGAACAACCATTATTCTCTGATTTAAATGAATAACCGTCTCGCATTAAACAAGATCCAGATATAATGTTCATGCTCAACGCTGGCACCAAATAACAATTATTTAGGTCTAATATTAATCCCGAAGGTAGATGTAGAGGTAGCGTGCCGACCGCGATCACATCGACTTTGGAACCGTTTCCCACGCGCATCGTCACCTCGTTCTTTGCCAGTGCCCGCTTATTCCGTAGTCCCTGTTTCGAGTTGCAAATATTAGCAACAGAACCAGTATCAAATACCCAGGTGCTACTGCGAGCTCTAGTAAGGTACACATCAATAACATGTATATCACATATACCTTTGTTCGCCTTGCCATCCTTCTTATCCGCCAAATACTTGGGGCAGTTCCGCTTCCAGTGACCAGTCTGCTTGCAGTAGAAGCACTCAGTTTCAGGCTTAGGTCCAGACTTGGGTTTCTTCTCCTGAGCAGCAACTTGTTTGCTGTTCTTCTTGAAGTTTCCCTTCTTCTTCCCTTTGCCCTTTTTCTTGAAACTAGTGGTCTTGTTAACCATCAACACTTGATGCTCCTTCTTGATTTCTACCTTCGCAGCTTTCAGCATTGCGAAGAGCTCGGGAATAGTCTTGTTCATCCCTTGCATATTATAGTTCATCACGAAGCTCTTCTAGCTTGGTGGCAGTGATTGGAGAATTCTGTCAATGACGCAATCATCTGGAAGATTAACTCCCAATTGAATCAAGTGATTATTATACCCAGACATTTTGAGTATATGCTCACTGACAGAACTGTTCTCCTCCATCTTGCAGCTATAGAATTTATTGGAGACTTCATATCTCTCAATCCGGGCATTTGCTTGAAATATTAACTTCAACTCCTGAAACATCTCATATGCTCCATGACGTTCAAAACGTCGTTGAAGTCCCAATTCTAAGCCGTAAAGCATGGCACACTGAACTATCGAGTAGTCATCAGCTTTGCTCTGCCAGACGTTCATAACATCCGGCGTTGCTCCTGCAGCAGGCCTGGCACCCAGCGGTGCTTCCAGGACGTAATTCTTCTGTGCAACAATGAGGATAATCCTCAAGTTACGGACCCAGTCCGTGTAATTGCTACCATCATCTTTCAACTTTGCTTTCTCAAGGAACGCATTAAAATTCAACGGAACAACAGCACGAGCCATCTATCTACAATCAACATAAACAAGCAAGATACTATCAGGGACTAAGTTCATGATAAATTTAAGTTCAATTAATCATATTACTAAAGAACTCCCACTTAGATAGACATCCCTCTAATCTTCTAAGTGATTACGTGATCCAAATCAACTAAACCATAACCGATCATCACGTGAGATGGAGTAGTTTTCAATGGTGAACATCGTTTATGTTGATCATATCTACTATATGATTCACGCTCGACCTTTCGGTCTCCGTGTTCCGAGGCTATATCTGCATATGCTAGGCTCGTCAAGTTTAACCTGAGTATTCTTCTTGTGCAAAAACTGGCTTGCACCCGTTGTAGATGGACGTAGAGCTTATCACACCCGATCATCACGTGGTGTCTGGGCACGACGAACTTTGGCAACGGTGCATACTCAGGGAGAACACTTCTTGATAATTTAGTGAGAGATCATCTTATAATGCTACCGTCAATCAAAGCAAGATAAGATGCATAAAAAGATAAACATCACATGCAATCAATATAAGTGATATGATATGGCCATCATCATCTTGTGCTTGTGATCTCCATCTCCGAAGCACCGTCATGATCACCATCGTCACCGGCGCGACACCTTGATCTCCATCGTAGCATCGTTGTCGTCTCGCCAATCTTATGCTTCCACGACTATCACTACCGTTTAGTAATAAATAAAGCATTACATCGCGATTGCATTGCATACAATAAAGCGACAACCATATGGCTCCTGCCAGTTGCCGATAACTCGGTTACAAAACATGATCATCTCATACAATAAAATTCAGCATCATGCCTTGACCATATCACATCACAACATGCCCTGCAAAAACAAGTTAGACGTCCTCTACTTTGTTGTTGCAAGTTTTACGTGGCTGCTACGGGCTTAAGTAAGAACCAATCTCACCTACGCATCAAAACCACAACGATAGTTTGTCAAATAGACTCTGTTTTAACCTTCGCAAGGACCGGGCGTAGCCATACTTGGTTCAACTAAAGTTGGAGAGACAGTCGCCCGCAAGCCACCTGTGTGCAAAGCACGTCGGGGGAACCGGTCTCGCGTAAGCGTACGTGTAAGGTTGGTCCGGGTCGTCTCGTCCAACAATACCGCCGAACCAAAGTATGACATGCTGGTAGGCAGTATGACTTATATCGCCCACAACTCACTTGTGTTCTACTCGTGCATATAACATCAACATAATAACCTGGCTCGGATACCACTGTTGGGTTTCGTAGTAATTTCAAAAAAAATATTCCTACGCACACGCAAGATCATGTGATGCATAGCAACGAGAGGGGAGAGTGTTGTCTACGTACCCAACGCAGACCGACTGCGGAAGCGCTGACACGACGTAGAGGAAGTAGTCGTACGTCTTCATGATCCAACCGATCAAGCACCGAAACTACGGCACCTCCGAGTTCGAGCACACGTTCAGCTTGATGACGATTCCCGGACTCCGATCCAGCAAAGTGTCAGGGAAGAGTTCCGTCAGCACGACGGCATGATGACGATCTTGATGAACTACAGCAGCAGGGCTTCGCCTAAACTCCGCTACAGTATTATCGAGGAATATGGTGGCTGGGGGCACCGCACACGGCTAAGGAATAGATCACGTGGATCAACTTGTGTGTCTAGAGGTGCCCCCTGCCTCCGTATATAAAGGAGCCAAGGGGGAGGGGTGCGGCCAGCCCTATGGAGGCGCAGGAGGAGTCCTACTCCTACCGGTAGTAGGACTCCCCCCCCCCCCCAATCCTATTCCAAATAGGATTCCCAAGGGGGAAAGAGAGAGAGAGGTGGCCGGCCACCTCTCCTAGTCCTAGTAGGACTAGGGGAGGGGGGAGGCGCGCAGCCCACCATGGGCAGCCCCTTTCACCTTTCCACTAAAGCCCAATAAGGCCCATATGGCTCCCGGGGGGGGGGGGTTCCGGTAACCTCCCGGTAACCCGGTAAAATCCCGATTTCACCCAGAACACTTCCGATATCCAAACATAGGCTTCCAATATATCAATCTTTACGTCTCGACCATTTCGAGACTCCTCGTCATATCCGTGATCACATCCGGGACTCCGAACAACCTTCGGTACATCAAAATGCATAAACTCATAAAATAACTGTCATCGTAACCTTAAGCGTGCGGACGCTACGGGTTCGAGAACAATGTAGACATGACCGAGACACGTCTCCGGTCAATAACCAATAGCGGGACCTGGATGCCCATATTGGCTCCTACATATTCTATGAAGATCTTTATCGGTCAGACCGCATAACAACATACGTTGTTCCCTTTGTCATCGGTATGTTACTTGCCCGAGATTCGATCGTCGGTATCCAATACCTAGTTCAATCTCGTTACCGCCAAGTCTCTTTACTCGTTCCGTAATACATCATCTCACAACTAACATATTAGTTGTAATGCTTGCAAGGCTTATGTGATGTGCATTACCGAGAAGGGCCCAGAGATACCTCTCCGACAATCGGAGTGACAAAACCTAATCTCGAAATACGCCAACCCAACATGTACCATTGGAGACACCTGTAGTACTCCTTTATAATCACCCAGTTACGTTGTGACGTTTGGTAGTACCCAAAGTGTTCCTCCGGTAAACGGGAGTTGCATAATCTCATAGTTATAGGAACATGTATAAGTCATGAAGAAAGCAATAGCAACATACTAAACGATCGGGTGCTAAGCTAATGGAATGGGTCATGTCAATCAGATCATTCAACTAATGATGTGACCTCGTTAATCAAATAACAACTCTTTGTTCATGGTTAGGAAACATAACCATCTTTGATTAACGAGCTAGTCAAGTAGAGGCATACTAGTGACACTCTGTTTGTCTATGTATTCACACATGTATTATGTTTTTGGTTAATACAATTCTAGCATGAATAATAAACATTTATCATGATTTAAGGAAATAAATAATAACTTTATTATTGCCTCTAGGGCATATTTCCTTCAATGCCGTGTTCCTGGAGTACCAACATTTGAGAATGATAAGCATTATGCATCAGATTTTTCTCTACATGACAATTGGTATGGTAGTTGCTTGACTAAATGATTAAAAGGCGTAAATTGATTCGAGAACATGTCATGTGTTCTAATTTCTGAATCATATAGTTCAATATTTTGAAGCTGGACTAGATTGCTCTTTGAGTTTGCCACTTACTGCACCTGCACATGTACATGCTAAATTTGTAGCATGTTACCTTACAATAAAATGAATCAGATAAAAAGAAGTGGATGTAACAAAATTAATTTAGGTAACATGTTGCCTCTCTTTCGATGTTATTGGCGATTTCAATTGGATTGAATGTTCAGAGTTTCTTTGCAGCCTGTGTGATGTACAACACTTACATTATTAGTAAAGAAGAATAAATTTATCAGAGATGCTTCTATTTATTATCTAATGATGTAATCATGTAACTTGTATGCTTTCTCTTGTCAACAAGCAAGGTACTTCTTCCAGCAACTACTTTTGGAGGTCTGCTACTGCCATTTCATGGTACGCTTTGCTTTTGAAAATTATCAAAGGAAACTGATGCAGAAAAAATTGCCCATGAACTGAAGCTAGAAATGCAGGAAATCTGTCACCGTCATCTTAACATGATGAGAGTCCAACATCCCAGTAAAAAAAATTATCTTTGGTTACTCAAAGGTGCTAAAACTTATGTCATGTATCATGGATTGCTTGAATTGATCTTTCCGTTTTATGCTCTTCAGTTCATATACCATATTCGGCTATCTATCTCTTGCTTTCCATACACTTCTTTAGCAGAACATCATCATATATTTTGCTCCTTAAAGAGACAACTTTGAATGGAAAATGAGTGAAGACATTGACTATTATCACAGCCAATAGCTTTATTTGCTGTGCCCTTCCGAACTGGAATACCCTTAATGCTAATAATTTATTAATTTTATTTAGATGACACCTCAACCCGTAAGTCATGTTTCCTGGAGTGTAATTTTTTTACACTTCCTTAAAATTAATCATATAGGTCTAGAATAGTTGCTTCTTTAAATTAAAGTAGTCTGCTTATGAGCGATATAAAACTATCCAGTTCTCTGGCCATGAATAATGTGGGAAATTTCAAATTATTTGATGGAAAATTCTAAACACTTGAAAAGTAAAATAGGGTATTTTTGAAACGGAAGATTCTCTTGCATGCATTTTCTAAGTTGTCATACTCTGCCTTCACTTCCACAATAACACTGCTCATAGATGTACTATGCCTTGACATGCACAATAGCATTGCCTTGATGTACTATTTGGAAGGAATATGTAAAATTATATTTGCTCAGAGAATTGTTTTAATTGTCTTCCTAACATAAATATATTAGTGGCACGGTATGCTTCACTCCAGGAACAATGTACCATTGCGGCCGCTTCTAATTGAATTTTATATTTAATCATTTTTCCTCAAAGCGCATTGAACACCCATGTATCTTTTTTGAACTGATCGGTTCCTGGACTTCAGCAAATACATTTCTGATCTGGTAGTTTGGCTGTTGTTCTTTGGTTATTTACATATTGTTACATGTATATATACCAGTTGTAAAGTGCTCGCCTGTGTGGTCATGCCTGGATCAATATTGTTAGCATCCAACTATGGTGTGGCTCTGCATGCCAAGGGTGGTGCGTGGTTGGACAGGGTACAGGTTGTCGCTAGTGACGAATGAAGGAGAGCGTAAAGGAATTGGTGCTGGTTGTCGTGGTGATGGCGCATTACTGATGTGGTTGAGTACAGTTTGTAGGTAGTTAAGAGGAGAAAATAGAAGAGTTGGGTGCAGCTGAATCCGAACATGTATTACTGGAGTTACCTCCACATTGCCTGGAGCCTAAACTAGAGGACATATTCATTCGTTATTTTCTTGATTTTGCGACTCTTCCACAAGTTTTATAGATTATCTTTTTATAGTACATGTTTTCCCTTTTTTGTCCTTTAACACAAGTTGCATTGCATTGTGAAATGGGTGTACCTATTATTATTATTTATGTGATCAGTGGAATTTTCAAAATACTATGTATATGATCTAAACAATGGATGGAAATCAATTTTAGTTGACACGATATTCGAAGTTATGGCTAAATTGTACAACATCCAATATAGTTTATAAATTTGTGTGACCGTTATCATTTATATTAGTCAAGACGTGCGTTGCACGTGCACGCTTACTAGTATAATAAAGTGGCGAGATTTCTCAAAAAAAAACCTGGATCGTGAAAACGGACGATCGGAAATGCAAATCATTGAGAGGGCTCGCTTTAGGTCTCATCCGGCGCCTCCACATCAAGATCCATCACGGACTGGATCCAACAGTCCGCTCCTCCTCTGTGGGCCTGCCATCACGATGGACTCGAATTATAATGGGCTGGCCGACGACCCAGTTTACCACAGGCCTGCGTTTCGGCCCCAGAGCAGAAACACCTGGATCGTGAAAACGGATGATTGGAAATGCAAATCATTGAGAAGGCTCGCTAGAGATCCGGTTATACTATCCTAAATTTCAAATGTTCAAGTTCATGCTTGGATCAATTGTTAGATTAGTCCAACAATATGGTAGCTAGGTGACATAAGACTAATACTACTAGATTTGTATTTAAGACCACTTGGTAATTCTTTTGACTTTGTATTTTATTTAGTTACTGATTATTTTTTTACTCTTTAGTTAATGATTTTTGTTGGATTTCACTCCACCCGCGGTTGGGAACTACTAATTCGTTGGGTCTACAATAATTTTGGAAAGGCTCCAACGAGCTAATTTTCGCTATTTTTGTTTGTAGTTTTCTTGTTATTATAAGCACGTGTTATTGTTTCTAGTTCTACCTGCTCAAGGTATTCATCATTCCAGTAGAATGACAACAGACTCGTGTATAGGGAACTAGATTACCTTAGCTACCTATCTAATTTATTGTAGAAATTCCAGGATCCACTATTGGACATGGAAAATAGAAATACTTTTTCTTGGTTAAAGGAACAGATGATTGGATCGATTTTCGTATCGATTATAAAAACCCATGGGAAGCAACTGGACAAATTGTCCGCAATTGGACATGGAAAATAGAAATACTTTTTTGTGGTTCGATGCCTCTCTTTTAAGAGGTGTGAAGCTAGAATATTTTTTCATTATCTAAAAAACACGAAAGGAAGAAAGGAATAGAAAGAAACAACTATGATATATTTTACTTAAAAGAAACTTTCTATGATTTTTATAACATTAAGTATCATTTGCTATTTTAAAATGTACATTTATTCCAGAAAAAATATTTGGATTTTTTGAAAAAAATATTTCTATATTTTGTATCTCTATTTCTAATGGACGACTTGGTGAATAGTCTCCGCGGTTCGCTGGTTTTTTCATCATCCTTCCACCTCCGGTTTTTTCATCATCCTCCCATCTCGGTTAACTCGCAACCATCCCACGAAAAAAACCCATGCCAAAAAAACCCTACGATCGATGCCTCATGCCCACAGCAGATCGTTCTCCGCCGCCAACCATCCCTTCGCACGCCCGATCCACCCCTTCGCCCCCGCCGGACATCCATCCCTGTGCCGCGACCGATCCTAACTTTCGCCGTCTCCCTCGCACATCAAAGCCGCCGCCCGTCCATCGTACGATCTAATTCAGGATCGCTTCAGGAGACGGCAATCTAATTCAGGATCGCTTCAGGAGACGGCGCCGCGTTCCCTCTGGTCCATGGCCTCGACCAGGTACGAATCCCTCCTCCACTTCTCCTGGTTTGGTTATTTCCGCATCTTGATCTGATTCGGGCGTGTGTGCAGTTTGCTATGATCTGGCAACGGGGATGCAAGGAGAAGCTGCTGCGGTTTCAAGGGGCCGTGAGGATGCCCACCATGAAGGCATGTCTGGGATGATGGAGGTGATATCGGCCAGGTCCCGTTGCCGTCGACTGGCGGCGGCCACCGTGTCCTCTTCCATGGCGTCGGCGGGGCCTTCCCCTGCCAAGCGCAGCGGCTCCTTGGCTAGATCACCGTCGCACACCTCGCCGGCGTGGTCGGCAAGATCTGCATCTCGATCCTCGCCACTCTCCGTCCTCTTGCAGGTAATAGGCTTTCCGCCCCCTCTTTTATCTCCGGCGTTCTCGTGTGCACGGATTGTGAGCGTGAAGGAATATTTCTCTTCTATTTCATGGTGTTGTTGTGCTCCTTCTGCCTTCACATTGCACATATATAGATTCTTCAAAGGAATTGGATGCTGATAATATCAACTTAGTTCCCTCACTTTGAATTGATTGCTCCAAACAATATATCTCTGGTTGACAGTCATGGCCTATTATTATTGTTCTTAATTTACAACACTCTGTGCTGTATTGTCCAATCATGGTCCAAACTTAAACCTTGGCTGTGGATTCATTGTATGTACCATATGTTGTTCATAGCTACAAAATTGCAATCTCTTGAAAATGTTCATGAACACAGTCATTTTTTTG
This sequence comes from Triticum urartu, assembly GCF_056163025.1. Classification (NCBI taxonomy): domain Eukaryota; kingdom Viridiplantae; phylum Streptophyta; class Magnoliopsida; order Poales; family Poaceae; genus Triticum; species Triticum urartu. The sequence goes on along the minus strand of NC_141877.1, from coordinate 49,719,736 downwards.
TCACATAACCCATATGCTGATGATAAAGTTTGTTGTATGAGCTTGTGGCATACTGATCCGACAGGGGGCAGGTATGCATTCAGATGTTGCAGCTCTAAGGAAGGGTAGTATATGGCACATGGCATCGTGGGTTGTTCGACAAGAAGTGTTTTGGGCATATTCGAAAGGCAATCTTGTGAAAACTGTACATCGATTTTCTTATTCCGCCATCAGCTTCTATTGATATGAGTGATACAAAAAGTTCAGCATGAATTTTAGTATGTTAACTTGCAAGATTTCTCGTGGCTATGTTTTTTTGTTATAGGTTTATAAATTTCGAAATATAGTTGCAGCTTCACGGAATGGACGGCCCAAATTATGTTAGTGTCTATATGTTTACTTGGTGGTGGTCTAGCGTGAGTGACACCTGCATCTGTAACTTACCCATTGGATGTTGTTCGAAATCACCTGACAACACAGGTGATGCTTTTCTTCCTTTTGTGATTTGTGAATAACACTAAGCCAACCAATCAATCAATATAACTTCCAGTTAGAACTTAGAGCATCTTTACCTAACGCTTTCATGCAATGCAGCTTTACAGACCAAAGGAACAAGTTTTAGTAAGCTAAACTTTCATGTCTATAAAATTCTGCAGAAAACCACTAGGTATTACAAGGGCATCTTTCACACGTTGTCTACAATTTGTAGAGAAGAGAGTGGTAGAGGATTGTATAAAGGCCTTTGGTCCACCTTATTGGTAAGCCGTATGCTTCTACTGAGAATTGTTTTTTAGTTGACTTCCCAATAACTTTTATGAGTTACAGGGAGTTGGACCTGATATATCAATCAACGTTTATTTATATGAAGCCTTGAGGTCTCATTGGCAAATGGAAAGTTGAATGTCAAACTGTGCGACCAATGATTTGCTATGGTACCTCCCTCTTCTCTCTTCTATGAACCCTATAACACACGTCTCAAATCTTAATTTCTTTTATCCTATTGCAGGTTAATTCTAGTTGGGTGTGTTAACCTACAGTAATCAATCAAGTCAACAAATATAACAATGATACTTTGTCTTCTGATTTTTGGTGGTGATTTTTTTTGTGACTGAACTAACAGGAGCTGAAGCATGTGTTCTTATTTTTTATATGACTAGGTGCATATGAACTGAAGCTCCATAATTTTCTTTTTAAGTCGACATTGGTGGCAACCAATACAATTAGCGTTATTTACAACCAATGAAGTCTTATAATTTTCTTTCTTAGAAATATACAGTGACACTGACTATCATTTAGTAGCTCTACAGGCACTAGCCAAAAACAATAATGTTTATTTATTTAACCACCAAATAGAACAATAGGTTATTCTGCATTATGGGTACACAAATCACAATACTATATTTCAGCTGTAGAAATCTGTGTGGATGCCTGCTGATATTTTAAGCCTACATATTGCCGATTTGGTTTGAGGAATGCTTAAAGCATAATTTACTCCCTAATGTGCAAATAGCAGTATCATTTTTTGTCAAGAAACTGAGAAGACGGAAGAGAGTTGGTGTTGTCAGTGTGGTGAGCCTATGCGGCAACCACAAGGCTGAAGTCTGCTTTGATCGTTGTTCAAGATTTGAGCCTTGGCTCCGGCAACCACAAGGCCTCTAGCTTGGCCCACTGCATCTTCACACGGGCGAAAGCCTAGCGTGCACCTTCGATGCAGACGAACCGCTTGATGACCTCCAGCCGTGGGCAGGCATCCACAAGCCGCCTCACCAGGCCGAAGTAGCTGTTCGGAAGGACGTCGCCAGGCCACAGCCGGACTATAAGGCCCTTCATGGCCTGTTTGGCCGCCTTGTGTAGCTCGACCAGCTGCTTTAGTTGGTCGCTCAGAGGCATGGGGTGTTCGGTCCCAGTATACTGAGACCAGAACAGCTTCTTCGTTGAGCTTCCCTCCTCGGCCTGGTAAAACTGCGCGGCATCCGACAAGCTGCGGGGCAAATCTGCGAATGCTCCTGGAGAGCTCCGAATTCGGGTAAGTAATCGGTAATTTACTTTTACATGCTTGCTCTGCATATAGAATGCCTTACCGGTCGCTATCTTCTTCATTGCGTCGATCTCCTGGAGGGCCTTTTGGGCTTCGGCCTTGGCACTTTTTGTGCCCTCGAGGGCCGTGGCAAGCTCAGACTCTCGCGTCTTCGAGTCAAGCTCCAACGCCTCGTGCTTCGTCACGAGAGCCTGGAGCTCTTGCTGCACCTCGCCCACCCGAGCCTCTTGTTTTTCCCGCTCCTTGGCCGCTTTATCTTCGGCCTTGGTTAGCACTTGCTTCAGGGTCGCCACCTCGGTCGTGGCCCCTGGCAAACATACGATGATCCTGTCATTTTGCAATCGCGTCCTCTTTTATATATACATATCTATAGACAGGGTATTACTTACCCTTGTTCTCCTCGAGCTGCCTCTTGGCAAGGCCGAGCTCTTTCCTGGACCCCTCGAGGTCCTGCTTCAGTACGGCGACCTCCGCAGTCAGTGCAGCGGACGCCAACAGCGAAGCCTGCATATGCATATTGACATACTTATATTAGACTCCTACGATATTATTTGATCCTCTGCTTGGCTTTTCTTTGTGAACACCGAACAAAGCATCAGGGGCTACTGTCTATGCGGTAACATTTCTACTACATTTTAAAACACTTACCTCAAAGCCTATTAGAAGGCTGGCACATGCTTCAGTCAATCCGCTCTTGGCGGACTGAACCTTCTGGATCACTGCACTCATGATAGTGCGGTGCTCCTCGTCGATGGAAGCGCTGCGAAGCGCTTCCAGCAGATTGTCCGGCGCCTCTGGATGGACAAAGGTCACTGGCACAGGCGTCTTGCCCCTCTTAGAAGGAGGCCGCCTGCCCGAGCCCGGAACCGCTGGAGGGTCCGGCGCGGTGTTCGACTGAGGGCCGAACTCGGAGCTCTCAGGGCCCCGTCCCCTCGGCTCCCAGAGTTCGGAAGGTCGCCTTGAGGCACCTCCAAGACTGTCTCCCCTCGACCCGGTGCCTCTTGAGACAGCACCTCGGTGTCGTCAGCAGGATGAGGGGAGGTGGCGGTCGGGACTGGATCACTATCCATGTCCGACAAGCCCAGGGAGCCGTCCGATGATACATCGATGCTGGTTCGCGGCGGCCTGCATAATCATGTTCGGCGTTAGGGAAAGAAGTGCGACAAAGGAATGCTACGAGTTACTCTGGTATCCGAATACTTACGATCTCCCCAGGGGCTTGGCCCTGGGCAACCGCTCGTCTTCGTCTTCGTCGGCGGCGGTGGAGCTGTCCGGATGGAGAGTCCTACCCTTCTTGGACCTTTCGGCCCCCCCAGTTAGGGCGGCCTTCCTTTTCTTATCTCCCCCTGCAGGAGGGGGAGCATCTTCTTCTTCTTCCTCGTCTTCGGGGAGGAGTGCGCCGCAGAGTCATTGGACGGTGAGTCCGACGACGCCTGGCGTCGGGAACTCTTTCGGGTTCCCTTGGCCTTCTTGGTCTTCTCCGGCACCATATAAGGAGTCGGACTCAGCATCTTCGCCAGAAGAGCGTCTGCTGGGCCTGCGGGAAAAGGAGCCGGACAATCGATCTGTCCGGCCATCTCCTGCCAGTCTTGTCAAAGGTACGGGAGTTTAGATCCCGCATGGAGTCAACCTATAAAAAATAAGTATCCTGCGAGAGGTAGAGCAGCTTACCGCTTTGGCTTGGCGCTTTGCGCTGAATCCACGATCCTCAGTAATGGGAGGGGGGGACCTCGACGCTTTTGAACAGCACCCTCCAGGCATCTTCATGAGTTGTGTCGAAAAGCCTGTTCAGAGTTCAGTGCCGCGCCGGGTCGAACTCCCACAAGTTGAACTTCCGTTGTTGGCACGGGAGAATCCGGCAGTGGAGCATGACTTGTACCACGTTGACAAGTTTGAGCTTCTTGTTCACCATGTTTTGAATACATGTTTGGAGTCCGGTCAGCTCTTCCGAACTACCCCAGGACAGGCCCTTCTCTTTCCAGGAGGTGAGCCGCGTGGGGATGCCAGATCAAAACTCGGGGGCCGCTGCCCATACAGGGTCACGCGGCTCGATGATGTAGAACCACCCCGATTGCCACCCCTTTATGGTTTCCACAAAGGAGCCCTCGAGCCATGTTATGTTGGGCATCTTGCCCACCATGGCGCCTCCACACTCTGCTTGGCGGCCGCCCACCACCTTCGGCTTGACGTTGAAGGTCTTCAACCATAAGCCGAAGTGGGGTTTGGTGCAGAGGAAGGCCTCGCACACGACGATAAACGTCGAGATGTTGAGGATGAAGTTTGGGGCCAGATTGTGGAAATCCAGGCTGTAATAGAACATGAGCCCCTGGGCGAATGGATGGAGAGGGAATCCCAGTCCACGGAGGAAATGGGTGAGGAATACTACCCTCTCATGGGGCCTGGGGGTGGGGATGAGCTACCCCTCATCTGGGAGCCGATGCGCGATGTCGTCGGGCAGGTATCCGCTCTCCTCAGTTTCTTGATGTCTCCTTCCGTGACGGAGGAGACCATCCACTTGCCTCCCACTCCGGACATGGTTGGAGAAGGTTGAGGTGGGAAGTGTGGACTTGGGCGCCAGAGCTCGAGTGTGCGAAAACGGATGAGCAAAGGAGGAAGAAGGCGTGGATAGGAAGGTGAATCCTTATCCTTTTATATGGGCGGACGAAACTGAGCGTTCCCACTTGCCTGGTAAAACTTGCTTATCACCCAAGCGCCGTAATTGATGGCGCAGTTGGGTTACCCACACCCATATTGATGAGAATCCCGTAATAAGGGGACACGATCTCTGCTTTGACAAGACGTGTCGAAAAACTACCACGCGTTATGTGCGGGGCTGGTCAAAGGGAACGGTTCGAATGATCACCGGGCCATGACATAACGCCATGCTCCCAAAACAAGTCAGCAAATTGGATCTGTGAAAATATTATTCTCTCTACGGTGGAATGTGGAACTTATTTTGCAGGGTCGGACACTATCCTCATATTCAAATTCTTCTGTGATGTATTCGGAGAAGGAACCCGCCTTGCAATGCCGAAGACAATACTGCGCGCCAGACTCATCGTCATTGAAGCCTGGTTCAGGGGCTACTGAGGGAGTCCTGGATTAGGGGGTCTCCGGACAGCCGGACTATCTCTATTGGCCGGACTGTTAGACTATGAAGATACAAGATTGAAGACTTCTGCTCGTGTCCGGATGGGACTCTACTTGGCGTGGAAGGCAAGCTAGGCAATACGGATATGGATATCTCCTCCTTTGTAACCGACCTTCTGTAACCCTAACCCTCTCTGGTGTCTATATAAACCGAAGGGTTTTAGTCCGTAGGACAACAATCACAACATACAATCATACCATAGGCTAGCTTCTAGGGTTTAGCCTCTCTGATCTCGTGGTAGATCTACTCTTGTACTACCCATATCATCAATATTAATCAAGCAGGACGTAGGGTTTTACCTCCATCAAGAGGGCCTGAACCTGGGTAAAACATCGTGTCCCCTGCCTCCTGTTACCATCCGGCCTAGACGCATAGTTCGGGACCCCCTACCCGAGATCCGCCGGTTTTGACACCGACAATGATGTTAATCATAGAATTGCATCTCCTTATCACCCTCAGTCTAGTGGTCAAGTAGAGTTGAGCAATAGAGAGCTCAAATTAATTTTGCAAAAGACTGTTAATAGGTCTAGAAAGAATTGGTCCAAGAAACTTGATGATGCATTATGGGCCTATAGAACTGCATATAAAAATCCTATGGGTATGTCTCCGTATAAAATGGTTTATGAAAAAGCATGTAACTTACCTCTCGAACTAGAACATAAGGCGTATTGGGCTATTAAAGAGCTCAACTATGATTTTAAACTTGCTGGTGAGAAGAGGTTATTTGATATTAGCTCACTTGATGAATGGAGAACCCAAGCTTATGAAAATGCCAAGTTGATTAAAGAAAAAGTTAAAAGATGGCATGACAAAAGGATACAAAAGCGTGAGTTTAATGTAGGTGATTATGTATTGCTATACAACTCTCGTTTAAGATTTTTTGCAGGAAAACTTCTCTCTAAATGGGAAGGCCCCTACGTTATCGAGGAGGTCTATCGTTCTAGTGCCATAAAAATCAACAACTTTGAAGGCACAAATCCGAAGGTGGTAAACGGTTAAAGAATCAAACATTATATCTCAGGTAATCCCATAAATGTTGAAACCAATATTATTGAAACCGTAACCCCGGATAAATACATAAGGGACACTTTCCGAAACGTTTCAGACTCCGAAAAGGAATAGGTATGTGGTACGGTAAGTAAACCGACTCCAAAACAACTTTTAAGGCAATATTTCTCCGTTTTAGAATATTTAGAAAAATAGAAAAATAAGTAGCAGTCCGGGAAGGACACGAGGGCCCCACGAGGGTGGTGGGCGCACCCTACCCCTTTGGGCACACCCCCTACCTCGTGAGCACCTCGTGTGCCTTCCAGACTCCGTTTTCTTGCACGATACGTATTTTGGTCGGTAAAAATTCACTATATATCCTCTCGAAGGTTTTGACTCCCGTATCATGCAAATATCCTCTGATTTCGTTTCGAGCTGTCCATTTGCAGATTAAATCAACATGTCTTCCCAGGATTCGGAAGGAGAAAGCTATGTGGATGATTACTTAGCAAATCTCAAGGTCTATGGAGATGTGGAACACGATGGTTGGACCACGGAGGAAGAAGAGGACTATGAACCCAAGGGGAAGGAGGAGATGAGCTCAGATGAAGATGAAGCCCCATTGCCTCAACCTGGGGACATGCACGTGGAGTTCAAAAAGTCAAGTCTCCCTGATAGGGTAAAGAAACCCAGGTTCGAGTTTATCCCTTTTCGTCTCTTGCGGGAAAATAAGAAGGACCTATGCAAAAAGATATTAACCCTGGAGTGGGAGATTGATGATCTTAGGGATCAAAATGCCGTCCTCAAGCGCAAATTAAGGGAGAAGCCTAAGCCATCAACTAAGCCAACATCACCACCACCTTCTTCACCGACAAAGGAGACATAATCACATGGGTTTGGGAACTCCCCTTGGCAACTGCCAAGCTTGGGGGAGGTGCCCCAGTACCGTATCACAATCACAACCCCTACCTTTACCGTTTTTCTTAGTTCGATCCTATTAGTAGTATCTTAATCTAGTAGAATAAAGTTTATGGCATGATCTAGTTTTGAGTTTTTCTTTTTGATCTCTCTATGTAATCGAGTCCGTGAGTTATATATAATAAAGATTAGTGTTGAGTAAAGGGCTTGATTATTTTGCCATGATCTTGGGTGAATAAAAGAAAAGAGAAAAGGAATAAAAAGAAACAAAGAGTTCATATTGATCTATTGAGAGTAATGACTTCACATAGAAAGAGTATGATGATTAAAATTTGTTGGGAGTTGGTAGACATAGCCTTGGTCATCTTTGCAATTAATAGGAAGTAATAAGCAAAGAGAGGTTTCACGTATAGATATATTATCATTGACATCTTTTATGATTGGGAGCACTCATTAAAATATGACATGCTAAAGAGTTGATGTTGGACAAGGAAGACAACGTAATGAGTTATGTCTTTCTTATAGCTGAGATAAAGTATGTTGTCATGGATCCTCTAACTTGTTGAGCTTGCCTTTCCCCCTCATGCTAGCCAAATTCTCAGCACCAAGTAGAAATACTACTTATGCTTCCAAATACCCTTAAACCAGTTTTGCGATGAGAGTCCACCATATCTACCTATGGATTGAGTAAGATCCTTCAAGTAAGTTGTCATCGGTGCAAAGCAATAAAAATTGCTCTAAATATGTATGATTGATTGGTGTGGGAGAAATAAGCTTTATACGATCTTGTGATGTGGAAGTAATAAAAGCGACGGACTGCATAATAAAGGTTCATATCACAAGGGGCAATATAAGGTGACGTTCTTTCGCATTGAGATTTTGTGCATCCAACCATAAAAGCGCATGGCAACATATGCTTCCCTCTGCGAAGGGCCTATCTTTTATTATTATCTTCTACCTTATGCAAGAGTCATGGTGATCTTCACCTTTTCTTTTTCATTTTATCCTTTGGCAAGCTCAGCATGTTGGAAAGAACATGATATATGTTGGGGAATGTAGCAATAATTCAAAATTTTCCTACGTGTCACCAAGACCAATCTAGGAGATACTAGCAACGAGAGAGAGGGAGTGCATCTTCATACCCTTGAAGATCGCTAAGCGGAAGCGTTCAAGAGAACGGGGTTGATGGAGTCGTACTCGTCGTGATCCAAATCACCGATGATCCTAGCGCCGAACGGACGGCACCTCCGCGTTCAACACACGTACGGAACGGAGAGAGGTCTCCTACTTCTTGATCCATCAAGGGGAGAGGAGAGGTTGATGGAGATCCAGCAGCACGACAGCGTGGTGGTGGAAGCAGCGGGATCTAGGCAGGGCTTCACCAAGCACCAACGAGAGGGAGAGGTGTCACGGAGGGATAGGGAGGCACCAGGGACTTGGGTGTGGCTACCCTCCCTCGCCCCCACTATATATAAGACCCCTAGGGGGGAGCCGGCCCTAGGAGATCCAATCTCCAAGGGGGGGCGGCGGCCAAGGGGGGGACTTGCCCCCCAAGTCAGGTGGGGCGCCCCCACCCCTAGGGTCTCCAACCCTAGGCGCAGGGGGAGGCCCGTGGGGGGCGCACCAGCCCATGAGGGGCTGGTTCCCCTCCCACTTCAGCCCATGGGGCCCTCCGGGATAGGTGGCCCCACCCGGTGGACCCCCGGGACCCTTCCGGTGGTCCCGGTACAATACCGATTACCCCCGAAACTTTCTTGATGGCCGAAATTGGACTTCCTATATACAAATCTTCACCTCCGGACCATTCTGGAACTCCTCGTGACGTCTGGGATCTCATCCGGGACACCGAACAACTTTCGGGTTACCGCATACTAATATCTCTACAACCCTAGCATCACCGAACCTTAAGTGTGTAGACCCTACGGGTTCAGGAGACATGGAGATATGACCGAGACGACTCTCCGTTCAATAACCAACAACGAGATCTGGATACCCATGTTGGCTCCCACATGCTCCACGATGATCTCATCGGATGAACCACGATGTCGAGGATTCAATCAATCCCGTATTCAATTCCCTTTGTCAATCGGTACGATACTTGCCCGAGATTCGATCGTCGGTATCCCGATACATTGTTCAATCTCGTTACCGGCAAGTCTCTTTACTCGTTCTGTAACACATCATCCCGTGATCAACTCCTTGGTCACATTGTGCACATTATGATGATGTCCTACCGAGTGGGCCCAGAGATACCTCTCCGTTACATGGAGTGACAAATCCCAGTCTCGATTCGTGCCAACCCAACAGACACTTTTGGAGATACCCGCAGTGCACCTTTATAGCCACCCAATTACGTTGTGACATTTGGTACACCCAAAGCATTCCTACGGTATCCAGGAGTTGCACAATCTCATGGTCTAAGGAAATAATACTTGACATTAGAAAAGCTTTAGCATACGAACTACGCGATCTTGTGCTAGGCTTAGGATTGGGTCTTGTCCATCACATCATTCTCCTAATGATGTGATCTCGTCATCAACGACATCCAATGTCCATGGTCAGGAAACCGTAACCATCTATCGATCAACGAGCTAGTCAACTAGAGGCTTACTAGGGACATGGTGTTGTCTATGTATCCACACATGTATCTGAGTTTCCTATCAATACAATTCTAGCATGGATAATAAACGATTATCATGAACAAGGAAATATAATAATAACTAATTTATTATTGCCTTTAGGGCATATTTCCAACAGTCTCCCACTTGCACTAGAGTCAATAATCCAGTTCACATCGCTATGTGATTAACACTCAAGGTCACATCCCCATGTGACTAACACCCAAAGAGTTTACTAGAGTCAATAATCTAGTTCACATTACCATGTGATTAACACTCAATGAGTTCTGGGTTTGATCATGTTATGCTTGTGAGAGATGTTATAGTCAACGGGTCTGAACCTTTCAGATCCGTGTGTGCTTTACAAATCTCTATGTCATCTTGTAGATGCAGCTACCACGCTCTATTTGGAGCTATTCCAAATAACCGCTCTACTACACGAATCTGGTTTACTACTCAGAATCATCTAGATTAGTGTCAAAGATTTCATCGGCGTAACCCTTTACGACGAACTCTTTTACCACCTCCATAATCGAGAAAATTCCTCAGTCCACTAGTTACTAAGGATAACCTTGACCGTTGTCCTGTGATCTATTCCTAGATCACACTTGTACCCTTGACTGACTCATGGCTTGGCACACTTTAGGTGTGGTACACAACATAGCATACTGTAGAGCCTATGTATAAGCATAGGGGATGACCTTCGTCCTTTCTCTCTATTCTGCCGTGGTCAGGTCTTGAGTCTTACTCAATACCCATACCTTATAACACAGCCAAGAACTCCTTCTTCGCCGATCAATTTTGAACTCCTTCAAAATCTTGTCACGGTATGTATTCATTTGAAAGTACCATTAAGCGTTTTTGATCTATCCTTATAGATCTTGATGCTCAATGTTCAAGTAGCTTAATCCAGGTTTTCCATTGAAAAGTACTTTTCAAATAACCCTGCATGCTTTCTAGAAATTCTACATCATTTTTGATCAACAATATGTTAACAACATATACTCATCAAAAATTCTATAGTGCTCCCACTCACCTTTTTGGAAATACAAGTTTCTCATAAACTTTGTATAAACCCAAAATCTTTGACCATCTCATCAAAGCGTACATTCCAACTCCAAGATGCTTACTCCAGTCCTTAGAAGGATTGCTAGAGATTTGCATACTTGTCACCATCTTTCAGGATTGACAAAACCTTCTTGTTGTATCACATACAACCTTTCCTCAAGAAAAATGTCGAGGAAACAATGTTTTGACATCCTATCTGCAAGATTTCATAAATAATGCAGTAACTGCTAACATAATTCCAACAGACTCTTAGCATCGCTATGAGTGAGAAAGTCTCATCGTAGTCAACTCCTTGAACTTGTCGGGAAACATCTCAACGACAAGTCGAGCTTTCTTAATGGTGACACTTACCATCATTGTCTGTCTTCCTTTTAACATCCATCTGCACCTAACAGCCTTACGACCATCAAGTAGTTCTTTCAAAGTCTATACTTTGTTTTATACATGGGTCCTCTCTCGGATTTTATGGCCTCGAGCCATTCGTCGGAATCCGGGCCCACCATCGCTTCTCCATAGCTCATAGGTTCATTATTGTCTAGCAACATGACTTCCAAGACAGGATTACGTACCACTCTGAAGTAGTACACATCCTTGTCGACCTATAAGGTTTGGTAGTGACTTGATCCGAAGTTTCATGATCACTATCATAAGCTTTCACTTCAATTGGTGTAGGTGCCACGGGAACAACTTCCTGTGCCCTGCTACACACTAGTTGAAGTGACGGTTCAATAACCTCATCAAGTCTCCACCATCCTCCCACTCAATACTTTCGAGAGAAACTTTTCCTCGAGAAAGGACCCGTTTCTAGAAACAATCAATTTTGCTTCCGGATCTGAAATAGGAGGTATACCCAACTGTTTTGGGTATTCTATGAAGATGCATTCATCCGCTTTGGATTCGAGCTTATCAGCTTGAAACCTTTTAACATAAGCATCGCAGCCCCAAACTTTTAAGAAACGACAGCTTAGGTTTCTCTAAACCATAGTTCACATGGTGTCGTCTCAACGGAATTGTGTGGTGCCCTATTTAAAGTGAGTGCAGTTGTCCCTAATGCCTAACCCATAAACGATAGTGGAAATTTGATAAGAGACATCATGGTATGCACCATATCCAATAGGGTGCAGTTGTGATGTTCGGACACACCATCACACTATGGTGGTCCAGGCGGTATTAGTTGTGAAACAATTTCCACAATGTCTTAATTGTGTGCCAAACTCGTAACTCAGATATTCATCTCTATGATCATATCATAGACATTTTATCATCTTGTCATGACGATCTTCAACTTCACTCTGAAATTACTTAAACCTTTCAGTAATTCAGACTTGTGTTTCATCAAGTAAATATACTCAACATTTACTCAAATCATCTGTGAAGTAAGAACATAACGATATCCACTGCGTGTCTCAGCACTCATTGGACTACACACATCAAAATGTATTACTTCCAACAAGTTGCTTTCTTGTTCCATCTTACTGAAAACGAGGCCTTTCAGTCATCTTACCCATGTGGTATGATTTGCATGTCTCAAGTGATTCAACATCAAGTGAGTCCAAATGATCCATCTGCATGGAATTTCTTCATGCATATCTACCAATAGACATGGTTCGCATGTCTCAATCTTTTCAAAAGCGAGTGAGTCCAAAGATCCATCAACATGGAGCTTCTTCATGCGTTTTATACCAACATGACTCAAATGGCAGTGCCACAAGTATGTGCTACTATCATTATTATCTTATATCTTTTGGCATGAACATGTGTATCACTACGATCGAGATTCAATAAACCATTCATTTTAGGTGCAAGACCATTGAAGGTATTATTCAAATAAACAGAGTAACCATTATTCTCCTTAAATGAATAACGTATTGCGATAAACATAATCCAATCATGTCTATGCTCAACGCAAACACCAAATAACAATTATTTAGGTTTAACACCAATCTCAATGGTAGAGGGAGCATGCGATGATTGATCACATCAACCTTGGAAACACTTCCAACATATATCGTAATCTCACCTTCAGCTAGTCTCCGTTTATTCCATAGCCTTTTATTTCGAGTTACTAACACTTAGCAACTGAACCGGTATCTTAATACCCTGGTGCTACTAGGAGTACTAGTAAAGTACACATTAATATACCGTATATCCAAAATACTTATGTCGACCTTGCCAGCCTTCTCATCTACCAAGTATCTAGGGTGGTTCTGCTTTAGTGACTGTTCCCCTCATTACAGAAGCACTTAGTCTCGCGTTTGGTTCAACCTTGAGTTTCTTCACTAGAACAACAACTGATTTGCCGTCTCATGAAGTATTCCTTCCTTGCCCTTGCCCTTCTTGAAACTAGTGGTTTTACTAACCATCAACAATTGATGCTCCTATTTGATTTCTACTTTCGTGGTGTCGCGAATAGCTCAAGGATCATCATATCTATCCCTGATATGTTATAGTTCATCATGAAGCTCTAGTAGCTTAGTGGAAGTGACTTTGGAGAACCATCACTATCTTGTCTGGAAGATCAACTCCCACTCGATTCAAGCGATTGTAGTACTCATACAATCTGAGCACATGCTCAACGATTGAGCTTTTCTCCTTAGTTTCCAGGGTTAGGAAACTTGTCAGAGGTCTCATACCTCTTGACGTGGGCACTAGCCTGAAATCCCAATTTCAGTCCTTGGAACATCTCATATGTTCTGCGATGTTTCAAAAAACGTCTTTGGTGCCTCAATTCTAAACAATTTAGCATTACGCACTGAACTATCATGTAGTCATCAAAACGTGTATGTCAGATGTTCGCAACATCCACAACCAACGCTCGAGGTTCAGCTCACTGAGCGGTGCATTAAGGACATAATCCTTCTGCGCAGCAATGAGGACAATCCTCAGTTTACGGACCCAGTCCGCATAATTGCTACTAACAACTTTCAACTAAATTTTCTCTAGGAACATATCTAAAACAGTAGAACTAAAGCGTAAGCTATGACATAATTTGTAAATACCTTTTAACTATGTTCATGATAATTAAGTTCATCTAATCAAATTATTTAATGAACTCCCACTTAGATACACATCCCTCTAGTCATCTAAGTGATACATGATCCGAGTCAACTAGGCCGTGTCCGATCATCACGTCAGACGGACTAGTCATCATCGGTGAACATCTTCATGTTGATCGTATCCACTATACGACTCATGTTCGACCTTTCGGTCTTCCGTGTTCCGAGGCCATGTCTGTACATGCTAGGCTCGTCAAGTCAACCTAAGTGTTTCGCATGTGTAAATCTGGCTTACACCCGTTGTATGCGAACGTTATAATCTATCACACCCGATCATCACGTGGTGCTTCGAAACAACGAACCTTCGCAATGGTGCATAGTTAGGGGGAACACTTTTCTTGAAATTTCAGCGAGGGATCATCTTATTTATGCTACCGTCGTTCTAAGCAAATAAGATGTAAACATGACAAACATCACATGCAAATCATAAAGTGACATGATATGGACAATATCATCTTGCGCCTTTTGATCTCCATCTTCGAGGCGCGGCATGATCACCTTCGTCACCGGCATGACACCATGATCTCCATCATCATGATCTCCATCATCATGTCTTCATGAAGTTGTATCGCCAACTATTACTTATACTACTATGGCTAACGGTTAGCAATAATGTGAAGTAATTACATGGCGTTTTACATTGACACGCAGGTCATACAATAAATTAAGACAACTCCTATGGCTCCTGCCGGTTGTCATACTCATCGACATGCATGTCGTGATTCCTATTACAAGAACATGATCAGTCTCATACATCACATATATCATTCATCACATCCTTTTGGCCATATCACATCACATAGCATACCCTGCAAAAACAAGTTAGACGTCCTCTAATTGTTGTTGCATGTTTTACGTGGCTTCTATGGGTTCCTAGCAAGAAAGTTTCTTACCTACGCAAAACCATAACGGTGATATGCCAATTGCTATTTACCCTTCATAAGGACCCTTTTCATCGAATCCGATCCGACTAAAGTGGGAGAGACAGACACCCGCTAGCCACCTTATGCATCAAGTGCATGTCAGTCGGTGGAACCAGTCTCACGTAAGTGTACGTGTAAGGTCGGTCCGGGCCGCTTCATCCAACAATGCCGCCGAATCAAGATAAGACTAGTAACGGCAAGCAAATTGAACAAATCATCGCCCACAACTACTTTGTGTTCTACTCGTGCATAGAAACTATGCATAGACCTAGCTCATGATGCCACTATTGGGGAACGTAGCAATAATTCAAAATTTTCCTACGTGTCACCAAGATCAATTTAGGAGATACTAGCAATGAGAGAGAGGGAGTGCATCTTCATACCCTTGAAGATCGCTAAGCGGAAGCGTTCAAGAGAACGGGGTTGATGGAGTCGTACTCATCGTGATCCAAATCACCGATGATCCTAGCGCCGAACGGACGGCACCTCCGCATTCAACACATGTACGGAACGGAGAGACGTCTCCTCCTTCTTGATCCAGCAAGGGGAGAGGAGAGGTTTGTAACGCCCTCGATGCGGCTATATCTCCCACGTGTCGAAGCACAACTTAGAGGCATAACCGCATTGAAAGCAATGTTGCAAGTGAGGTAATTTTCACACAACCCATGTAATACATAAGGGAAAAAGATACATAGTTGGCTTACAATCGCCACTTCACACAATTACATGAATAAAGCATTACATCATCCAGATACAATCAAGGCCCGACTACGGAACCAAAATAAAAGAAGAACCCCAAATGCGACAAGGTCCCCGATCGACCCCAACTGGGCTCCACTACTGATCAACTAGAACGAAACAACACAAAGGACAAGATCTTCATCGAGCTCCTCCTGAGCTTGGTTGCATCATCGGCATGGACTCATCGGCACCTGCAAGCTGGTTTTGGAAGTATCTGTGAGTCACGGGGACTCAGAAATCTCGCACCCTCGCGATCAAGACTATTTAAGCTTATGGGTAAGGTAAAGATATGAGGTGGAGCTGCAGCAAGCGACTAGCATATATGGTGGCTAAACATACGCAAATGAGAGCGAGAAGAGAAGGCAAAGCACGGTCGATGAAAGTGTGATCAAGAAGTGATCCTAGAACAACCTACGTCAAGCATAACTCCAACACCGTGTTCACTTCCCGGACTCCGCCAAAAAGAGACCATCACGGTTACACACGCGGTTGATGCATTTTAATTAAGTTAAGGTTCAAGTTATCTACAACCGGACATTAACAAATTCCCATCTGCCCATAACCGCGGGCACGGCTTTTGAAAGTTCAAATCCCTACAGGGGTGTCCCAACTTAGCCCATCACAAGCTCTCACGGTCAACGAAGGATAAAACTTCTCCCGAGACATTTCGATTAGACTCGGTATCCCGGTTCTACAAGACAACTTCGACAAAGATAAAACAAGTCCAGCAACACCGCCCGAATGTGCCGACAAATCCCGATAGGAGCTGCACATATCTCGTTCTCAGGGCACACTCAGATGAGCTCTCCATACAACTAAAACCAAACCTCGAGTTTCCCCGAGGGGGCGCTGCACAGGGCTCTAGTTTGGACCAACACTCAGAGGAGCACTGGCCCAGGGGGTGTAAAATAATGATGACCCTCAGGAGCGCGACTCCCAAGGGAAAAGAAACGGCTAGGTGGAAAATGGTAAAACCAATGTTGGGCATTGCTGGAGGAGTTTTATTCAAGGCGAACTGTCAAGGGGTTCCCATAATAGCCCAACCGCGTAAGGAACGCAAAATCCGAGAACATAACACCGATATGACGGAAACTAGGGCGGCAAGAGTGGAAAAAAACACCAGGCAAAAGGCCGAGCCTTCCACCCTTTACCAAGTATATAGATGCATTAATTAAATAAGAGATATTGTGATATCCCAACAAAAATATCCATGTTCCAAACATGGAACAAGCTCCAATCTTCACCTGCAACTAACAACGCTATAAGAGGGGCTGAGCAAAGCGGTAACATAGCCAAACAATGGTTTGCTAGGACAAGGTGGGTTAGAAGCTTGGTTCAACAATATGGGAGGCATGATAAGCAAGTGGTAGGTATCACAACATAGGCATAGCAAAAGAGCGAGCATCTAGCAAGCAAAGATAGAAGTGATTTCCAGGGTATGGTCATCTTGCCTGAAATCCCGCAAGGAAGAAGAACGAGTCCTTGAAGAAGACAAACGGACATAGACGAATGGGTCCTCACAATCACGACGTTATTGTAACCAACCCGAAGAAGCAAACACCGGAAAGAAGCACACAACATAGTAAACAACCAACACATGAACAAGGTATGATATGCGGGATGCGGTATGCGATGCATATGTATGATTTGCAAGAGAATGAATGAACCTGGCCTCAACTTGGAAATCCAAGAGTGCCACTGGAAAGGTGAGGTGATTTCGGTTGAAATCGATATAAAGATCACCGGAATCGGATGCACGGTTTGGAAATGGCAAGCAAAACAAATATGGCACCGGTCTGCGATAATCAGCAAGTAGCCATCTAAATGCAACAAGATAAATATGCTAAAGCACTCAAACATGGCAACAAAATACATGGCAAGGATCCACTCATGACTCTTGACAAAAGATGAACACTGAGCTACGGCTAGTTCATCC
Source organism: Triticum urartu (assembly GCF_056163025.1). Classification (NCBI taxonomy): domain Eukaryota; kingdom Viridiplantae; phylum Streptophyta; class Magnoliopsida; order Poales; family Poaceae; genus Triticum; species Triticum urartu. The sequence continues at coordinate 49,702,321 of NC_141877.1, read as the reverse complement.
ATTAAGAGGTTCAAACAAGCATGGCAAAAGTGCAAATGATAACAGGTTTCAGACTTAGTGAAATTAACACAAGTCTGGAATTTCAGATCAGGTAGCACACTTTGGAGCATGAAAACTATATGCTACAGGAACTTAACATGGCAAAGCAAGGCATGAAATGAAGCTACTCAAAGCACTTAACAAAAGTCCCTTAGTGACCTTGAGCCAAAAGGGATCAGAAAATACAAATGCAAGCATGTGAACATGGCAAAAACATAAACAGGTTACAGACTTAGAGAAAAACTGGAACATGCAAATCTTTTAACGAGTAGGCATGTTCACGAGCTCGATGCACTCACTACAGAGCAAGGCATGACAATCTAAGCATACACCCATCAAGAATACATATCATAGAAGCTAGACATGGCAAGAACAACAACATAGCATGCATGTATCAACAACAACATCCTCGGCAAAATCGATAACAAGTAGACAATCTGCCGGGATTCACGAAATAGCAAAAGTAGAGCTCGATTGACTCAAGCTAGGGTGCTCCATAATTGCAAAAAAAGACATGGATGGATAGAGCACCACAATATTAACAAATCATCCTTACTGATCATCCTCAAAAGATGCACGGATCACTAGGAAACAACATGAACATATGGCATATTGATAAAAACAGATCAAGGACTTAGTGAAATTCTAAGTCCCTGAAATCAGCATTAACGAATGCACTACTTTGCAAGCTTGTGCTAGTCACCACACACATCACAAAAATACATGGTAAGAACCTCTATAAATATGGCATGGCATATAACAAAATACATGTAGAACTCAGGAGCATATCGTGCACACATTAATCATGGCAAAATGACAAATAGCTATTTGGTGCAGCAGATCTGACAATTATCTCAAATAGCCATCTTCCAACAACATTTAGGGCATCAAGATGAGCTCAAATGAAAATGATGCAATGAGATGAAATGATGTACTCTCAGAGACGAACAATTTGATATGCTACACGTGCAAAACGGAGCTATGGATGCAAAGTTACGACATGACGAACATGGGCATATGAATCTGGAAACTTTGGGGACTTAGTGAAATTAGGACCTCTCGGGAAAAATCAATGGGACGGAGGGATCCGGGACGACGAGATCCAGATCGGGCGAAGATGCATTTGGTTGGGGGTGCTGGTGGATCTCATCCACCTAGCGACCCGATCCGGCCGGAGTTGGATCTCCGACGAGCTTCACGAGCTCCGGCGAGCGGTGCCGACTCCGGCGAGGCGCGGTGGAGCTCCGGCGGCTTGACGGCGACCGGGAGCCAAAATAGGACGGTGGCGAGGCGAGCTCAACGCGGGGGGTGGCGGAGCCGCGCCGGCGGGAAGGGGCGGCGGGTGCTTGCGCCGGCGACGAGGGGATCCGGGTCACCGACGGGCGGCGGCGCGCGGTGGCCAGCGCCGGCGAGGTGGCATGCGGCGGCGATTCCCGGCGAAAGGCGGCGGCGCGTAGTCGGAGCGGCGCAGGCGGCGAACGGGCGACCGGCTCGGGCGAGCGGGCCGGGAGGGCCTGACCCAGGCCACGGCGGGCCTGGCCGCGCGGGAGGAGAGAGAGGGAGGTGGCGCGCTGAGGTGGCGCGAGCAGGTTGGCTCGCGGCGGCGGTGGGAGGGACGTGGCGAGCTCCGATTCGTCGGAGTGAGGTGGCGGTGGCGGTGGACATTGTCCGGCGCGGAGAAGAGATGTCCGGCGGCGCGCGGAGGAGGAAGTTAGGGTTTCATCTGCGCAAAAATTCCGGGAGGGACACATATTTATAGGTAGAGGGAGCTAGGAGAGTCCAAATGAGGTGCGGTTTTCGGCCACGCGATCGTGATCGAACGACCGAGATGATGGAGGGGTTTAGGTGGGTTTCGGGCTAGTTTGGAAGAGTGTTGGGCTGCAACACACACGAGGCCTTTTCGGTCCCTCGGTTAACCGTTGGAGTATCAAACGAAGTCCAAATGACACGAAACTTGACAGGCGGTCTACCGTAGTGAACCAAGGCTACATGACAAGTATCGGTCCAATCCGGAAATTTTTAACACCTGCACACGAAAAGAGGTAGAAAGGGACACCGGATAACATAGGAGCGCCAGATTGCAAAATGGACAACGGGGAAAATACTCGGATGCATGAGACGAACATGTATGCAAATGAAATGCACATGATGACATGATATGAGATGCATGACACGCAAGCAATGACAAGGCAACAACAGCGAATAACTGGAAGACACCCGGCACTTCGGTCTCGGGGCGTTACAACGTTGATGGAGATCCAGCAGCACGACGGCGTGGTGGTGGAAGCAGCGGGATCTCGGCAGGGCTTCGCCAAGCACCAACGAGAGGGAGAGGTGTCACGGAGGGATAGGGAGGCGCCAGGGACTTGGGTGTGGCTGCCCTCCCTCCCCCCCCCACTATATGTAGGACCCCTAGGGGGGGCGCCGGCCCTAGGAGATCCAATCTCCAAGGGGGGGCGGCGGCCAAGGGGGGGGGACTTGCCCCCCAAGTCAGGTGGGGCGCCCCCCACCCCTAGGGTTTCCAACCCTAGGCGCAGGGGGAGGCCCATGGGGGGCGCACCAGCCCACCAGGGGCTGGTTCCCCTCCCACTTCAGCCCATGGGGCCCTCCGGGATAGGTGGCCCCACCCGGTGGACCCCCGGGACCCTTCCGGTGGTCCCGGTACAATACTGATTACCCCCGAAACTTTCCCGATGGCCGAAACTGGACTTCCTATATATAAATCTTCACCTCCGTACCATTCCGGAACTCCTCGTGACATCCGGGATCTCATCCGGGACTCCTAAAAACTTTCGGGTTACCGCATACTAATATCTCTACAACCCTAGCGTCACCAAACCTTAAGTGTGTAGACCCTACGGGTTCGAAAGACATGCAGACATGACCGAGACGACTCTCCAGTCAATAACCAACAGCGGGATCTAGATACCCATGTTGGCTCCCACATGCTCCACGATGATCTCATCGGATGATACCCATGTTTATCCCTTTTCGTCTCTTGCGGGAAAATAAGCAGGTCCTATGCAAAAAGATATTAACCCTGGAGTGGGAGACTGAGGATCAAAATGCCGTCCTCAAGCACAAATTAAGGGAGAAGCCTAAGCCATCAACTAAGCCAACATTACCACCACCTTCTTCACCGACAAAGGAGACATAATCACATGGGTTTGGGCACTCCCCTTGGCAACTGCCAAGCTTGGGGGAGGTGCCCCGGTATCGTATCACAATCACAACCCCTACCTTTACCGTTTTTCTTAGTTCGATCCTATTAGTAGTATCTTGATCTAGTAGAATAAAGTTTATGGCATGATGTAGTTTTGAGTTTTGCTTTTTGATCTCTCTATGTAATCGAGTCCGTGAGTTATATATAATAAAGATTAGTGTTGAGTCAAGGGCTTGATTATTTTGCCATGATCTTGGGTGAATAAAAGAAAAGAGAAAAGGAATAAAAAGAAACAAAGAGTTCATATTGATCTTATTGAGAGTAATGACTTCACATAGAAAGAGTATGATGATTAAAAGCTGTTGGGAGTTGGTAGACATAGCCTGGGTCATCTTTGCAATTAATAGGAAGTAATAAGCAAAGAGAGGTTTCACATATAGATATATTATCATTGACATCTTTTATGATTGGGAGCACTCATTAAAATATGACATGCTAAAGAGTTGATGTTGGACAAGGAAGACAATGTAATGAGTTATGTCTTTCTTATATCTGAGATAAAGTATGTTGTTATGGATCCTCTAACTTGTTGAGCTTGCCTTTCCCCCTCATGCTAGCCAAATTCTCAGCACCAAGTAGAAATACTACTTATGCTTCCAAATACCCTTAAACCAGTTTTGCCATGAGAGTCCACCATATCTACCTATGGATTGAGTAAGATCCTTCAAGTAAGTTGTCATCGGTGCAAAGCAATAAAAATTGCTCTAAATATGTACGATTGATTGGTATGGGAGAAATAAGCTTTATACGATCTTGTGATGTGGAAGTAATAAAAGCGACGGACTGCATAATAAAGGTTCATATCACAAGGGGCAATATAAGGTGACGTTCTTTCGCATTGAGATTTTGTGCATCCAACCATAAAAGCGCATGGCAACATATGCTTCCCTCTGCGAAGGGCCTATCTTTTATTATTATCTTCTACCTTATGCAAGAGTCATGGTGATCTTCACCTTTTCTTTTTCATTTTATCCTTTGGCAAGCTCAACATGTTGGAAAGAACATGATATATGTTAGGGAATGTAGCAATAATTCAAAATTTTCCTACGCGTCACCAAGATCAATCCAGGAGATACTAGCAACAAGAGAGAGGGAGTGCATCTTCATACCCTTGAAGATCGCTAAGCGGAAGCGTTCAAGAGAACGGGGTTGATGGAGTCGTACTCGTCGTGATCCAAATCACCGATGATCCTAGCGCCGAACGGACGGCACCTCCGCGTTCAACACACGTACGGAACGGAGAGACGTCTCGTCCTTCTTGGTCCACCAAGGGGAGAGGAGAGGTTGATGGAGATCCACTAGCACGACGGCATGGTGGTGGAAGCAGCGGGATCTCGGCAGGGCTTCGCCAAGCACCAACGAGAGGGAGAGGTGTCACGGAGGGATAGGGAGGCGCCAGGGACTTGGGTGTGGCTGCCCTCCCTCCCCCCACTATATATAGGACCCCTAGGGGGGCGCCGGCCCTAGGAGATCCAATCTCCAAGGGGGGGCGGCGGCCAAGGGGGGGACTTGCCCCCCAAGTCAGGTGGGGCGCCCGCACCCCTAGGGTTTTCAACCCTAGGCGCAGGGGGAGGCCCATGGGGGCGCACCAGCCCACGAGGGGCTGGTTCCCCTCCCACTTCAGCCCATGGGGCCCTCCGTTATAGGTGGCCCCACCCAGTGGACCCCCGGGACCCTTCCGGTGGTCCCGGTACAATACCGATTACCCCCGAAACTTTCCCGATGGCTGAAACTGGACTTCATATATATAAATCTTCACCTCCGGACCATTCCGGAACTCCTCGTGACGTCTGGGATCTCATCCAAGACTCCGAACAACTTTCGTGTTACCGCATACTAATATCTCTACAACCCTAGCATCACCGAACCTTAAGTGTGTAGACCCTACGGGTTCGGGAGACATGGAGACATGACCGAGACGACTCTCCGGTCAATAACCAACAGCGGGATCTAGATACCCATATTGGCTCCCACATGCTCCACGATGATCTCATCGGATGAACCACGATGTCGAGGATTCAATCAATCCCGTATTCAATTCCCTTTGTCAATCGGTACGATACTTGCCCGAGATTCGATCGTCGGTATACCGATACCTCGTTCAATCTCGTTACCGGCAAGTCTCTTTTCTTGTTCCGTAACATATCATCCCGTGATCAAATCCTTGGTCACATTGTGCACATTATGATGATGTCCTACCGAGTGGGCCCAGAGATACCTCTCCGTTACACGGAGTGACAAATCCCAGTCTTGATTCGTGCCAACCCAACAGACACTTTCGGAGATACCCGTGGTGCACCTTTATAGCCACCTAGTTATGTTGTGACGTTTGGTACACCCAAAGCATTCCTACGATATCCGGGAGTTGCACAATCTCATGGTCTAAGGAAATGATACTTGACATTAGAAAAGCTTTAGCATACGAACTACATGATCTTGTGCTAGGCTTAGGATTGGGTCTTGTCCATCACATCATTCTCCTAATGATGTGATCCCGTCATCAACGACATCCAATGTCCATGGTCAGGAAACTGTAACCATCTATCGATCAACGAGCTAGTCAACTAGAGGCTTACTAGGGACATGGTGTTGTCTATGTATCCACACATGTATCTGAGTTTCCTATCAATACAATTCTAGCATGGATAATAAACGATTATAATGAACAAGGAAATATAATAATAACTAATTTATTATTGCCTCTAGGGCATATTTCCAACAATATATATATCTAATTGGATGTAGGGGAGCATGAACCATTATTGTTGACATTACCCTTGAGGTAAAAGGTTGTGGGGCAAAACTATGAGCCCCTATCTTTCTCTGTGTCCGATTAAAACTCCGTAACCACAAGTATTGTGTGAGTGTTAGCAATTATGAAGGACTAAATGATAGTTGAGTATGTGGACTTGATTTTAAGCTCTGACATAGACTCTTCCCGATGTTATGATAAATTGCAATTGCTTCAATGACTGAGATTATAGTTTGTTGGAGCCCAATAAGGTTTATGATTTATACTCTTGCATTGTGAATAGATCATCACTTGAACATAAGTAATCATATGACAAAATCTATATATGTTGCTGTTATGAGAACAATCATGATGCCTTCATGTCCGTATTTTATTTTTTATCGACGCCTCTACCTCTAAACATGAGGACATATTTATTGTTATCGGCTTTTCGCTTGAGGACAAGCGAGGTCTAAGCTTGGGGGAGTTGATACGTCCATTTTGCATCATGCTTTTATATCGATATTTATTGCATTATGGGCTGTTATTTCACTTTATGTCACAATACGTATGGCTATTCTCTCTTATTTTACAAGGTTTACATGAAGAGGGAGAATGCCGGCAGGTGGAATTCTGGGCTGGAAAAGGAGCAAATATTAGAGACCTATTCTGCGAACTCTAAAGGTCCTGAAACTCCATGAAACATCTTAAAATAAATAAAGAAAAATCCTCGCAAAAGATGAAGGCCGGGGGGCCCACACCCTGCTCACAAGGGTGGGGGGCGCCCCCCCTCCTATGGCGTGCCCCTACCTCGTGGGCCCCCTGGTGGGTCTCCGACGTCCATCTTCTCCTATATGAAGTCTTTCGATGAGAAAAAAAGAAGCAACCTTTCGGGACGAAACTCCGCCGCCACGAGGCAGAACCTTGGCGGAACCAATCTAGAGCTCCAGCAAAGCTGTTCTGCCGGGGATACTTCCCTCCGGGAGGGGGAAATCATCACCATCGTCATCACCAACGCTCCTCTCATCGGGAGAGGGCAATCTCCATCAACATCTTCACCAGCACCATCTCATCTCCAAACCCTAGTTCATCTCTTGTATCCAATTCTTGTCTCAAAGTCCGGGATTGGTGCTAGTAGGTTGCTAGTAGTGTTGATTACTCCTTGTAGTTGATGCTAGTTGGTTTATTTGGTGGAAGATCATATGTTCAGATCCTATATGCATATTATTACCCCTCTAATTATGAACATGAATATGCTTTGTGAGTAATTACGTTTGTTCCTGAGGACAAGGGAGAAGTCTTGCTATTAGTAGTCATGTGAATTTGGTATTCATTTGATATTTTGATAAGATGTATGTTATCTAGCCTCTAGTGGTGTTATGTGAACGTCGACTACATAACACTTCACCATTATTTGGGCCTAGAGAAAGGCATTGGGAATTAATAAGTAGATGACGGGTTGCTAGAGTGACAGAAGCTTAAACCCTAGTTTATGCGTTGCTTCGTAAGGGGCTGATTTGGATCCATATGTTTCATGCTATGGTTAGGTTTACCTTAATACTTTTGTTGTAGTTGCGGATGCTTGCAATAGAGGTTAATCATAAGTGGGATGCTTGTTCAAGTAAGAACAACACCCAAGCACCGGTCCACCCACATATCAAATTATCAAAGTACCGAACGCGAATCATATGAACGTGATGAAAACTAGCTTGACGATATTCCCATGTGTCCTCGGGAGCGCTTTTCCTATTATAAGAGTTTGTTCCGGCTTGTCCTTTGCTACAAAAGGATTGGGCCATCTTGCTGCACTTTATTTACTTTTGTTACTTGTTGCTCGTTACCATTTATCTTGTCACAAAACTATCTGTTACCACTTATTTCAGTACTTGCAGAGAATACCTTGCTGAAAACCGCTTATCATTTCCTTCTGCTCCTCGTTGGGTTCGACACTCTTACTTATCGAAAGGACTACGATAGATCCCCTATACTTGTGGGTCATCACTCGGTCATGTCTACATAGTTCTCGAACCCGTAGGGTCCGCACGCTTAACGTTTCGATGACATTTATATTAGGAGTTTATATGTTTTGATATACTGAAGGTTGTTCGGAGTCCCGGATATGATCACGGACAAGACGAGGAGTCTCGAAATGGTCGAGACATGAAGATTGATATATTGGAAGCCTATGTTTGGATATCGGAAGTGTTCCGGGTGAAATCGGGATTTTACCGGAGTACCGGGAGGTTACCGGAACCCCCCGGGGACTTAATGGGCCTTACTGGGCCTTGGTGGAAAGAGAGGAGAGGCGGCCAGGGCATGGGCCGCGCCCGCTCCCCCTAGTCCGAATAGGACAAGGAGAGGGGGGCGGCGCCCCCCCTTCCTTCTTCTCCTCCACCTCTTGCCCCTCTCTCTCCTAGTCCAACAAGGAAAAGGGGGGAGTCCTACTCCCGATAGGAGTAGGACTCCTCCTGGCGCGCCCCTCTCTAGGCCGGCCGCAACCCCCCTTGCTCCTTTATATACGGGGGCAGGGGCACCCCATAGAGACAACAATTGATCGTTTGATCTTTTAGCCGTGTGCGGTGCCCCCCTCCACCATAGTCCACCTCGATAATACTGTAGCGGTGCTTAGGCGAAGCCCTGCGTCGGTAGAACATCATCATCATCACCACGCCGTCGTGCTGACAAAACTCTCCCTCAACACTAGGCTGGATCGGAGTTCGAGGGACGTCATCGGGCTGAACATGTGCTGAACTTGGAGGTGCCGTACGTTCGGTACTTGATCGGTCGGATCGTGAAGACGTACGACTACATCAACCGCGTTGTGCTAACACTTCCGCTTTCGGTCTATGAGGGTACATGGACAACACTCTCCCCTCTCGTTGCTATGCATCACCATGATCTTGCGTGTGCGTAGGAATTTTTTTGAAATTACTACGTTCCACAACAATGGCATCCGAGCCAGGTTTTATGCGTAGATGTCATATGCACGAGTAGAACACAAGTGAGTTGTGGGCGATATAAGTCATACTGCTTACTAGCATGTCATACTTTGGTTCAGCGGTATTGTTGGATGAAGCGGCCCGGACCGACATTACGCGTACGCTTACGCGAGACTGGTTCTACCGATGTGCTTTGCACACAAGTGGCTGGCGGGTGTCAGTTTCTCCAACTTTAGTTGAACCGAGTGTGGCTACGCCCGGTCCTTGCGAAGGTTAAAACAGCACCAACTTGACAAACTATCGTTGTGGTTTTGATGCGTAGGTAAGAACAGTTCTTGCTAAGCCCGTAGCAGCCACGTAAAATTTGCAACAACAAAGTAGAGGACGTCTAACTTGTTTTTGCAGGGCATGTTGTGATGTGATATGGTCAAGACATGATTCTAAATTTTATTGTATGAGATGATCATGTTTTGTAACCGAGTTATTGGCAACTGGCAGGAGCCATATGGTTGTCGCTTTATTGTATGCAATGCAATCGCCCTGTAATGCTTTACTTTATCACTAAGTGGTAGCGATGGTCGTGGAAGCATAATATTGGCGAGACGACAACGATGCTACGATGGAGATCAACGTGTCGCACCGGTGACGACGGTGGTCGTGACGGTGCTTCGGAGATGGAGATCACAAGCACAAGATGATGATGGCCATATCATATCACTTATATTGATTACATGTGATGTTTATCTTTTATGCATCTTATCTTGATTTGTTTGATGGTAGCATTATAAGATGATCCCTCACTAAATTATCAAAGTATAAGTGTTCTCCCTGAGTATGCACCGTTGTGAAAGTTCTTCGTGCTGAGAAACCACGTGATGATCGGGTGTGATAGGCTCTACTTTCAAATGCAACGGGTGCAAAACAGTTGTACACGCGGAATACTCGGGTTAAACTTGATGAGCCTAGCATATAACAGATATGGCCTCGGAACACGGAGACCGAAAGGTTGAGCATGAATCATATAGTAGATATGATCAACATAGTGATGTTCACCATTGAAACTTTTCCATCTCACGTGATGATCAGACATGGTTTAGTTGATATGGTTCACGTGATCACTTAGAGGATTAGAGTGATGTCTATCTAAGTGAGAGTTCTTAAATAATATGATTAATTGAACTTAAATTTATCATGAACTTAGTACCTGATAGTATCTTGCTTGTCTATGTTGATTGTAGATAGATGGCCCGAATTGTTGTTCCGTTGAATTTTAATGCGTTCCTTGAGAAAGCAAAGTTGAAAGATGATGGTAGCAATTACACGGACTGGGTCTGTAACTTGAGGATTATCCTCATTGCTGCTCAGAAGAATTACGTCCTGGAAGCACCGCTGAGTGCCAGGCCTGCTACTGATGCAACTGACGATGTTGAGAACGTCTGGCGGAGCAAAGCTGATGACTACTCGATAGTTCAGTGTGCCATGCTTTACGGCTTAGAACCGGGACTTCAACGACGTTTTGAATGTCATGGAGCATATGAGATGTTCCAGGAGTTGAAGTTAATATTTCAAGCAAATGCCCGGATTGAGTGATATGAAGTTCCCAATAAGTTTTACAGCTGCAAGATGGAGGACAATAGTTCTGTCAACGAGCATATACTCAAGATGTCTGGGTACTGCAATCACTTGATTCAACTGGGAGTTAATCTTCCGGATGATAGCGTCATTGACAGAATTCTTCAATCACTGTCGCCGAGCTACAAGAGCTTCGTGATGAACTATAATATGCAAGGGATGGATAAGACAATTCCCGAGCTCTTCGCAATGCTAAAGGCAGCGGAGGTAGAAATCAAGAAGGAGCATCAAGTGTTGATGGTCAATAAGACCACCAGTTTCAAGAAAAATGGCAAAGGGAAGAAGAAGGGGAACTTCAAGAAGAACAACAAGCAAGTTGCTGCTCAGGAGAACAAACCCAAGTCTGGACCTAAACCTGAGACTGAGTGCTTCTACTGCAAGCAGACTGGTCAATGGAAGCGGAACTGCCCCAAGTATTTGGCGGATAAGAAGGATGGCAAGGTGAACAAAGGTATATGTGATATACATGTTATTGATGTGTACCTTACTAATGCTCGCAGTAGCACCTAGGTATTTGATACTGGTTCTGTTGCTAATATTTGCAACTCGAAACAGGGGCTACGGATTAAGCAAAAATTGGCTAAGGACGAGGTAACGATGCGCGTGGGAAATGGTTCCAAAGTCGATGTGATCGCAGTCGGCACGCTACCTCTACATCTACCTTCGGGATTAGTATTAGACCTAAATAATTGTTATTTGGTGCCAGCGTTGAGCATGAACATTATATCTGGATCTTGTTTGATGCGAGACGGTTATTCATTTAAATCAGAGAATAATGGTTGTTCTATTTATATGAGTAATATCTTTTATGGTCATGCACCCTTGAAGAGTGGTCTATTTTTGCTAAATATCGATAGTGGTGATACACATATTCATAATATTGAAACCAAAAGATGCAGAGTTAATAATGATAGTGCAACTTATTTGTGGCACTGCCGTTTAGGTCATATCGGAGTAAAGCACATGAAGAAACTCCATACTGATGGACTTTTGGAACCACTTGATTATGAATCACTTGGTACTTGCGAACCATGCCTCATGGGCAAGATGACTAAACGCCGTTCTCCGGAACTATGGAGAGAGCAACAGATTTGTTGGAGATCATACATACAGATGTATGTGGTCCGATGAATGTTGAGGCTCGTGGCGGATATCGTTATTTTCTCACCTTCACAGATGATTTAAGCAGATATGGGTATATCTACTTAATGAAACATAAGTTTGAAACATTTGAAAAGTTCAAAGAATTTCAGAGTGAAGTTGAAAATCATCGTAACAAGAAAATAAAGTTTCTTCGATCTGATCGTGGAGGAGAATATTTGAGTTATGAGTTTGGTCTTCATTTGAAACAATGAGGAATAGTTTGGCAACTCACGCCACCCGGAACACCACAGCGTAATGGTGTGTCCGAACGTCGTAATCGTACTTTACTAGATATGGTGCGATCTATGATGTCTCTTACTGATTTACCGCTATCGTTTTGGGGTTATGCTTTAGAGACAGACACATTCACCTTAAATAGGGCACCATCAAAATCCGTTGAGACGACGCCTTATGAACTGTGGTTTGGTAAGAAACCAAGGTTGTCGTTTCTGAAAGTTTGGGGCTGCGATGCTTATGTGAAAAAGCTTCAACCTGATAAGCTCGAACCCAAATCGGAAAAATGTGTCTTCATAGGATACCTAAAGGAGACTGTTGGGTACACCTTCTATCACAGATCCGAAGGCAAAACTTTTGTTGCTAAATTTGGAGTTTTTCTAGAGAAGGAGTTTCTCTCGAAAGAAGTGAGTGGGAGGAAATTAGAACTTGATGAGGTAACTATACCTGCTCCCTTATTGGAAAGTAGTTCATCACAGGAACCGGTTTCTGCAACACCTACACCAATTAGTGAGGAAGCTAATGATGATGATCATGAAACTTTAGATCAAGATGTTACTGAACCTCGTAGGTCAACCAAAGTAAGATCCGCGCCAGAGTGGTACGGTAATCCTGTTCTGGAAGTTATGTTACTAGACCATGAAGAACCTACGAACTATGAACAAGCTATGGTGAGCCCAGATTCCGCAAAATGGCTTGAAGCCATGAAATCTGAGATGGGATCCATGCATGAGAAAAAAGTGTGGACTTTGGTTGACTTGCCCGTCGATCGGCAAGCAATTGAGAATAAATGGATCTTCAAGAAGAAGACTGATGCTGACGGTAATGTTACTGTCTATAAAGCTTGACTTGTTGCAAAAGGTTTTCAATAAGTTCAAGGGATTGACTACGATGAGACATTCTCACCCGTAGCGATGCTTAAGTCTGTCTGAATCATGTTAGCAATTTCGGCATTTTATGATTATGAAATTTGGCAAATGGATGTCAAAACTGCATTCCTGAATGGATTTCTGGAAGAAGAGTTGTATATGATGCAACCAGAAGGTTTTGTCGATCCAAAGGGAGCTAACAAAGTGTGCAAGCTCCAGCGATCCATTTATGGACTGGTGCAAGCCTCTCGGAGTTGGAATAAACGCTTTGATAGTGTGATCAAAGCATTTGGTTTTATACAGACTTTTGGAGAAGCCTGTATTTACAAGAAAGTGAGTGGGAGCTCTGTAGCATTTCTAATATTATATGTGGATGACATATTATTGATTGGAAATGATATAGAATTTCTGGACAGCATAAAAGGATACTTGAATAGAGTTTTTCAATGAAAGACCTCGGTGAAGCTGCTTATATATTGGGCATCAAGATCTATAGAGATAGATCAAGACGCTTAATTGGACTTTCACAAAGCACATACCTTGACAAAGTCTTGACGAAGTTCAAAATGGATCAAACAAAGAAAGGGTTCTTGCCTGTGTTACAAGGTGTGAAATTGAGTAAGACTCAATGCCCGACCACTGCAGATGATAGAGAGAAAATGAAAGACGTTCCCTATGTTTCAGCCATAGGCTCTATCATGTATGCAATGCTGTGTACCAGACCTGATGTGTGCCTTTCTATAAGTCTAGCAGGGAGGTACCAAAGTAATCCAGGAGTGGATCACTGGATAGTGGTCAAGAACATCCTGAAATACCTGAAAAGGACTAAGGATATGTTTCTTGTTTATTGAGGTGACAAAGAGCTCATCATAAACGGTTACATTGATGCAAGCTTTGACACTGATCCGGACAATTCTAAATTGCAAACCGGATACGTGTTTACATTGAACGGTGGAGCTGTCAGTTGGTGCAGTTCTAAACAAAGCGTTGTGGCGGGATCTACGTGTGAAGCGGAGTACATAGCTACTTCGGAAGCAGCAAATGAAGGAGTCTGGATGAAGGAGTTCATATCCGATCTAGGTGTAATACCTAGTGCATCGGATCCAATGAAAATCTTTTGTGACAATACTGGTGCAATTGCCTTGGCGGAGGAATCCAGATTTCACAAGAGAACCAAGCACATCAAGAGACGCTTCAATTCCATTCGGGATTTAGTCCAGGTGGGAGACATAGAAATTTGCAAGATACATACGGATCTGAATGTTGCAGACCTGTCGACTAAGCCTCTTCCACGAGCAAAACATGATCAGCACCAAGACTCCATGGGTGTTAGAATCATTACTGTGTAATCTAGATTATTGACTCTAGTGCAAGTGGGAGACTGAAGGAAATATGCCCTAGAGGCAATAATAAAGTTATTATTTATTTCCTTATATCATGATAAATGTTTATTATTCATGCTAGAATTGTATTAACGAGAAACATAATACATGTGTGAATACATAGACAAACAAAGTGTCACTAGTATGCATATACTTGACTAGCTCGTTGATCAAAGATGGTTAAGTTTCCTAACCATTGACATGGGTTGTCATTTGATTAACGGGATCACACCATTAGGAGAATGATGTGATTGACTTGACCCATTCCGTTAGCTTAGCACCCGATCGTTTAGTATGTTGCTATTGCTTTCTTCATGACTTATACATGTTCCTATGACTATGAGATTATGCAACGCCCGTTTACCGGAGGAACACTTTGTGTGCTACCAAACGTCACAACGTAACTGGGTGATTATAAAGGTGATCTACAGGTGTCTCCGAAGGTACTTGTTGGGTTGGCGTATTTCGAGATTAGGATTTGTCACTCCGATTGTCGGAGAGGTATCTCTGGGCCCTCTTGGTAATGCACATCACTTAAGCCTTGCAAGCATTGCAACTAATGAGTTAGTTGCGAGATGATGTATTACGGAAAGAGTAAAGAGACTTGCCGGTAACGAGATTGAACTAGGTATTGAGATACCGACGATCGAATCTCGGGCAAGTAACATACCGATGACAAAGGGAACAATGTATGTTGATATGCGGTCTGATCGATAAAGATCTTCGTAGAATATGTGGAAGCCAATATGAACATCCAGGTTCCGCTATTGGTTATTGACCGGAGACGTGTCTCGGTCATGTCTACATAGTTCTCGAACCCGTAGGGTCCGCACGCTTAACGTTTCGATGACAGTTATATTATGAGTTTATATGTTTTGATGTACCGAAGGTTGTTCGGAGTACCGGATGTGATCACGGACATGACGAGGAGTCTTGAAATGGTTGAGACATGAAGATTGATATATTGGAAGCCTATGTTTGGATATCGGAAGTGTTCCGGGTGAAATCGGGATTTTACCGGAGTACCGGGAGGTTACCGGAACCCCTCGGGGACTTAATGGGCCTTAGTGGGCCTTGGTGGAAAGAGAGGAGAGGCGGCCAGGGCATGGGCCACGCCCCCTCCCCCTAGTCCGAATAGGACAAGGAGAGGGGGGCGGCGCCCCCCTTCCTTCTTCTCCTCCACCTCTTTCCCCTCTCT
The DNA here is from genome assembly GCF_056163025.1 of Triticum urartu. Lineage (NCBI taxonomy): Eukaryota > Viridiplantae > Streptophyta > Magnoliopsida > Poales > Poaceae > Triticum > Triticum urartu. Next base: position 49,686,931 of record NC_141877.1, on the reverse strand, counting down.
CTCCTAGTCCAACAAGGAGAAGGGGGGAGTCCTCCCGGTAGGAGTAGGACTCCTCCTGGCGCGCCCCTCTCTAGGCCGGCCGCAACCCCCCTTGCTCCTTTATATACGGGGGCAGGGGGCACCCCATAGAGACAACAATTGATCGTTTGATCTTTTAGCCATGTGCGGTGCCCCCCTCCACCATAGTCCACCTCGATAATACTGTGGCGGTGCTTAGGTGAAGCCCTGCATCGGTAGAACATCATCATTGTCACCACGCCGTCGTGCTGACAAAACTCTCCCTCAACACTCGGCTGGATCGGAGTTCGAGGGACGTCATCGGGTTGAACGTGTGCTGAACTCGTAGGTGCCGTACGTTCGGTACTTGATCGGTCGGATTGTGAAGACGTACGACTACATCAACCGTGTTGTGCTAACGCTTCCGCTTTCGGTCTACGAGGGTACGTGGACAACACTCTCCCCTCTTGTTGCTATGCGTCACCATGATCTTGCGTGTGCATAGGAATTTTTTTTGAAATTACTACGTTTCCCATCCAGGCTTGCCGTGACCCCGTCCGCTGCGCTCGTTGCTGGCGGTGTGGCCACCGCGTCCGCGCCTGCAGGTACCGCCGTCTCTGGGCCTTCTCCCCCCTTCCTAACTCTTTCTCTCTAGGACCTAACCCCGCTTTCTGCCCTCGCAAAATGGACTCCGGCAACTCGTCTTCGGCACCCGCGACCGACCCGCGCACACTCATGATCGGCCAGATCCCCATCATCCTCTCCGAGCCCTTCCCAACCGCCCGCGTCCCGTCCCCGTTCATCCTCCATGGCATCCCCGTCGGCGCCAATGGTGCCCCCCTCCATCTCCACCACGCACCTCAGCCCCTCCACCCTCACCCACCTCTCCCTCCCAACAACACCATGCACTCACACACTTCACCCTTTGATACCCACGAACTGCGAGCCCGTCTCTCTAACATCTTCCTCGCCTCTTAATACACAAGAACCACGTCGCACGTCTCCGAGACCGACTCCGACGACGAGCAGCCACGACCAATCCACGAGGCTGGGCCGCTGCCTCCCTACGGAGATATGCCGCTTGTCGCAGCACCCCCCTGCCTAGTACACTGCTCGCGCCGCTTCGCCTTCGCTCACCTCCAAACCCCCAACCCCACTCCCCTCATCTGCCGCGCCATATAGCTCATGTGCGGGAACCCTGCCTTCATCATGGGCGGTTCTTGGCGTGGGGTGGCATGCCTCACGTTCCACACTCCAGCCGCCCGCAATGATGTTATCCGTCGCAGCCCCATAGACTATGAAGGCAACACCATCACCATCGAGCCGGTCGAGCACGTCAACCAATCCATTGTCATCTTCACCGATCTCGCGGAGATCGAAGTCTCCGAATTTCCACACGAGCTCTGGCACAACGATGGCATCCGCTTCACCTTGGCCTTCCTTGGCGATGTGTGTGTTGTCGATGATTTCTGCCTACATGGCATAGACTACACCTCCGTTCGCGCTCCGGTTTTGCTGCAATCTAGCAAACCAGCCCCCTAGCATTGTCATCCAGCTCCCACCTATCAACGAGATCAAGATAGCAAAGGTGGTAGAGGTCTCTCGCTGGCACCACAACGATGGGGCCAATCCATTCGGCAGAGACTCCTTAGACGGAGATTCTACGCCCACGCCCAACGTGAATCGCCACGGCCCTTCTCCTCTGACCACATTGCACCGGTCGTTTCCGCCGTTCGTGCTGGTTGGCGTGCTGACCCTGTTGGGGAACGTATCAGAATTTTAAAATTTTCTACGCATCACCAAGATCAATCTATGGAGTCATCTAGCAACGAGGGAGAGGGAGTGCATCTACATACCCTTGTAGATCGCGCGCGGAAGCGTTCAAGAGAACGGGGTTGATGGAGTCGTACTCGTCATGATCCAAATCACCGATGACCTAGCGCCAAACGGATGGCACCTCCGCGTTCAACACACGTACGGTTGGGAAGACGTCTCCTCCAACTTGATCCAGCAAGGGGGAAGGAGAGGTTGATGAAGATCCAGCAGCACGATGGCGTGGTGGTGGAAGCAACGGTGATCTCGGCAGGGCTTCGCCAAGCTCAGGGAGAGGGAGGAGTGTCACGAGAGGGAGAGGCAGGCACCAGGGGCTAGGGTGCGGCTGCCCTCCCTCACCCCAACGATATATAGGACCCCTAGGGGGGCGCCGGCCCTAGGAGATTCAATCTCCAAGGGGGGCGGCGGCCAAGGGGTGGAGTGCCCCCCAAGCAAACTGGGGCGCCCCCCACCCCTAGGGTTTCCAACCCTAGGCGCAGGGGAGGCCCAAGGGCGGCGCACCAGCCCACTAGGGCTGGTTCCCCTCCCACTTCAGCCCATGGGGCCCTCCGGGATAGGTGGCCCCACCAGGTGGACCCCCGGGACCCTTCCGGCGGTCCCGGTACAATACCGATTACCCCTGAAACTTTCCCGATGGCCGAAACTCGACTTCCTATATATAAATCTTCACCTCCGGACCATTCCGGAACTCCTCATGACGTCCGGGATCTCATCCGGGACTCCGAACAACTTTCGGGTTACCGTATACTAATATCTCAACAACCCTAGCGTCACCGAACCTTAAGTGTGTAGACCCTACGGGTTCGGGAGACATGCAGACATGACCGAGACGACTCTCCGGTCAATAATCAACAGTGGGATCTGGATACCCATGTTGGCTCCCACATGCTCCTCGATGATCTCATCTGATGAACCATGATGTCGAGGATTCAATCAATCTCGTATACAATTCCCTTTGTCAATCGGTACGTTACTTGCCCGAGACTCGATCGTCGGTATCCCAATACCTTGTTCAATCTCGTTACCGGCAAGTCACTTTACTCGTACCGTAATGCATGATCCTGTGATCAACCACTTGGTCACATTGAGCTCATTATGATGATGCATTACCGAGCGGGCCCAGAGATACCTCTCCGTCATACGGAGTGACAAATCCCAGTCTCGATTCGTGCCAACCCAACAGACACTTTCGGAGATACCCGTAGTGTACCTTTATAGTCAAGCAGTTATGTTGTGATGTTTGGCACACCCAAAGCACTCCTACGGTATCCGGGAGTTCCACAATCTCATGGTCTAAGGAAATGATACTTGACATTCGGAAAAGCTATAGCAAACGAACTACACGATCTTTGAGCTATGCTTAGGATTGGGTCTTGTCCATCACATCATTATCCTAATGATGTGATCCCGTTATCAATGACATCCAATGTCCATAGTAAGGAAACCATGACTATCTTTTGATCAACGAGCTAGTCAACTAGAGGCTCACTAGGGACGTGTTGTGGTCTATGTATTCACACATGTATTACGATTTCCGGATAACACAATTATAGCATGAATAATAGACAATTATCATGAACAAAGAAATATAATAATAACCATTTTATTATTGCCTCTAGGGCATATTTCCAACAGTCTCCCACTTGCACTAGAGTCAATAGTCTAGTTACATTGTGATGAATCGAACACCCATGCAGTTCTGGTCTTGATCATGTTTTGCTCTAGGGAGAGGTTTAGTCAACGGATCTGCCACATTCGGGTCCGTATGTACTTTACAAATATCTATGTCTCCATTTTGAACACTTTCACGAATGGAGTTGAAGTGACGCTTGATATGCCTGGTCTTCCTGTGAAACCTGGGCTCCTTGGCAAGGGCAATAGCTCCAGTGTTGTCACAGAAGAGAGTCATCGGGCCCGACGCATTGGGTATGACTCCTAGGTCGGTAATGAACTCCTTCACCCAGATTGCTTCTTGTGCTGCCTCTGAGGCTGCCATGTACTCCGCTTCACATGTAGATCCCGCCACAACGCTTTGCTTGCAACTGCACCAGCTTACTGCCCCATCATTCAAAATATACACGTATCCGGTTTGTGACTTAGAGTCATCCAGATCTGTGTCGACGCTAGCATCGACGTAACCCTTTACGACGAGCTCTTCGTCACCTCCATAAACGAGAAACATATCCTTAGTCCTCTTCAGGTACTTCAGGATATTCTTGACCGCTGTCCAGTGTTCCATGCCGGGATTACTTTGGTACCTTCCTACCAAACTTACGGCAAGGTTTACATCAGGTCTGGTACACAGCATAGCATACATGATAGACCCTATGGCCGAGGCATAGGGACGACACTCATCTTTTCTATATCTTCTGCCGTGGTCGGGCATTGAGCCGTGCTCAATCTCGTACCTTGCAATACAGGTAACAACCCCTTCTTTGCCTGATCCATATTGAACTTCTTCAATATCTTGTTAAGGTACGTACTCTGTAAAAGACCAATGAGGCGTCTTGATCTATCTATCTCTAGATCTTGATGCCTAATATGTAAGCAGCTTCTCGAAGATCCTTCATTGAAAAACACTTGTTCAAGTAGGCCTTTATGCTTTCCAAGAATTCTATATCATTTCCCGTCAACAGTATGTCATCCACATACAATATGAGAAATGCTACCGAGCTCCCACTCACTTTCTTGTAAATGCAGGCTTCTCCATAAGTCTGCGTAAACCCAAACGCTTTGATCATCTCATCAAAACGAATGTTCCAACTCCGAGATGCTTGCACCAGCCCATAGATCGAGCGTTGGAGCTTGCACACCTTATCAGCATTCTTAGGATCGACAAAACCTTCCGGCTGCATCATATACAATTCTTCCTTAAGGAAACCATTAAGGAATGCCGTTTTGACGTCCATTTGCCATATCTCATAATCATAGAATGCGACAATTGCTAACATGATTCGGACGGACTTCAGATTCGCTACGGGTGAGAAAGTCTCATCGTAGTCAACCCCTTGAACTTGTCAATAACCCTTAGCGACAAGCTGAGCTTTATAGATGGTTACATTACCATTCGCGTCTGTCTTCTTCTTAAAGATCCATTTATTTTCTATGGCTCGCCGATCATCGGGCAAGTCAGTCAAAGTCCATACTTCGTTTTCATACATGGATCCCATCTCGGATTTCATGGCTTCCAGCCATTTGTCGAAATCCAGGCCTGCCATCGCTTCTTCATAGTTTGAAGGTTCACCATTGTCTAACAACATGATTTCCAAGACAGGGTTGCCGTACCACTCTGGTGCGGAACGTGTCCTTGTGGACCTACGAAGTTCAGTAGCAACTTGATCTGAAGTTTCATGATCATCATCATTAACTTCCTCTCTAGTCGGTGCAGGCACCTCAGGAACAATTTCTTGAGCTGCGCCACTCTCCGGTTCAAGAGGTAATACTCCATCAAGTTCTACTTTCCTCCCACTTATTTCTTTCGAGAGAAACTCTTTCTCTAGAAAGGATCCATTCTTGGCAACAAATATCTTGCCTTCAGATCTGAGGTAGAAGGTACACCCAATAGTTTCTTTAGGGTATCCTATGAAGACGCATTTTTCCGACTTGGGTTCGAGCTTTTCAGGTTGAAGTTTCTTGACATAAGCATCGCATCCCCAAACTTTTAGAAACGAAAGCTTAGGTTTCTTCCCAAACCATAATTCATACGGTGTCGTCTCAATGGATTTCGACGGAGCCCTATTTAAAGTGAATGCGGCAGTCTCTAAAGCATAGCCCCAAAATGATAGCGGTAGATCGGTAAGAGACATCATAGATCGCACCATATCCAATAGAGTGCGATTATGATGTTCTGACACACCATTACGCTGAGGTGTTCCAGGTGGCGTGAGTTGTGAAACTGTTCCACACTTTCTTAAGTGCATGCCAAATTCGTGACTCAAGTATTCTGCCCCGCGATCTGATCGCAAGAACTTGATTTTCCTGTCACGTTGATTCTCAACCTCACTCTGAAATTCCTTGAACTTTTCAAAGGTCTCAGACTTGTGTTCCATTAAGTAGACGTACCCATATCTACTCAAGTCATCAGTGAGGGTGAGAACATAACGATAGCCACCACGAGCCTCAACACTCATTGGACCGCACACATCAGTATCTATGATTTCCAATAACTTGGTTGCTCGCTCCATTGTTCCTGAGAACGGAGTCTTGGTCATTTTACCCATGAGGCATGGTTCGCACGTGTCAAATGATTCGTAATTAAGAGACTCCAAAAGTCCATCTGCAAGGAGCTTCTTCATGCGTTTGACACCTATGTGACCAAGGCGGCAGTGCCACAAGTATGTGAGACTATCATTATCAACCTTACATCTTTTGGTATTCACACTATGAATATGTGTAACAGTACGCTCGAGATTCATTAAGAATAAACCATTCACCAGCAAAGCATGACCATAAAACATATCTCTCATATAAATAGAACAACCATTATTCTCGGATTTAAATGAGTAGCCATCTCAAATTAAACGAGATCCTGATACAATGTTCATGCTCAAAGCTGGTACTAAATAACAATTATTGAGGTTTAAAACTAATCCCGTAGGTAAATGTAGAGGTAGCGTGCCGACGGCGATCACATCGACCTTGGAACCATTCCCGACGTGCATTGTCACCTCGTCCTTCGCCAGTCTCCGCTTATTCCGCAGCTCCTGCTTTGAGTTACAAATGTGAGCAACCGCACCGGTATCAAATACCCAGGAGCTACTACGAGTACTGGCTAGGTACACATCAATTACATGTATATCACATATACCTTTAGTGTTGCCGGCCTTCTTGTCCGCTAAGTATTTGGGGCAGTTCCGCTTCCAGTGACCACTTCCCTTGCAATAAAAACACTCAGTCTCAGGCTTGGGTCCATTCTTTGACTTCTTCCCGGCAGGTTGCTTACCGGGCGTGGCAACTCCCTTGCCGTCCTTGAAGTTCTTTTTACCCTTGCCTTTCTTGAACTTAGTGGTTTTATTCACCATCAACACTTGATGTTCCTTTTTGATTTCCACCTCCGCTGATTTCAGCATTGAATATACCTCAGGAATGGTCTTTTCCATCCCCTACATATTGAAGTTCATCACAAAGCTCTTGTAGCTCGGTGGAAGCGACTTAAGGATTCTGTCAATGACCGCGTCATCCGGGAGATTAACTCGCAGCTGAGTCAAGCGGTTATGCAACCTAGACATCTTGAGTATGTGCTCACTGACAGAACTATTTTCCTCCATCTTACAACTGAAGAACTTGTCGGAGACTTCATATCTCTCGACCCGGGCATGAGCTTGGAAAACCATTTTCAGCTCTTCGAACATCTCATATGCTCCGTGTCTCTCAAAATGCTTTTGGAGCCCCGATTCTAAGCTGTAAAGCATGCCGCACTGAACGAGGGAGTAATCATCAGCACGTGACTGCCAAGCGTTCATAACGTCTTGGTTCTCTGGGATGGGTGTGTCACCTAGCGGTGCTTCTAGGACATAATCTTTCTTGGCAGCTATGAGGATGATCCTTAGGTTCCGGACCTAGTTTGTATAGTTGCTGCCATCATCTTTCTGCTTGGTTTTCTCTGGGAACGCGTTGAAGTTGAGGGCAACATTAGCGTGGGCCATTTGATATACAAGACATAGTGTAAAGATTTTAGACTAAGTTCATGATAATTAACTTCATCTAATCAAATTATTCAATGAACTCCCACTCAGATACACATCCCTCTAGTCATCTAAGTGAAACATGATCCAAGTCAACTAGGCCGTGTCCGATCATCACGTGAGACGGACTAGTCAACATCGGTGAACATCTTCATGTTGATCGTATCTTCTATACGACTCATGCTCGACCTTTCGGTCTTCCGTGTTCCGAGGCCATGTCTGTACATGCTAGGCTCGTCAAGTCAACCTAAGTGTATTGCGTGTGTAAATCTGGCTTACACCCGTTGTATTCGAACTTTGAATCTATCACACCCGATCATCACGTGGTGCTTCGAAACAACGAACCTTCGCAATGGTGCACAGTTAGGGGGAACACTTTCTTGAAATTATTATGAGGGATCATCTTATTTAAGCTACCGCCGTTCTAAGCAAATAAGATGCAAAACATGATAAACATCACATGCAATCAAATACTGACATGATATGGCCAATATCATTTGCTCCTTTTGATCTCCATCTTCGGGGCTTCATGATCATCGTTGTCACCGGCATGACACCATGATCTCCATCATCATGATCTCCATCATCGTGTCTTCTTGAAGTTATCTCGTCATCTATTACTTCTACTACTATGGCTAACGCCTTAGCAATAAAGTAAAGTAATTACATGACGTTTATGTTGACACGCAGGTCATAAATAAATTAAGACAACTCCTATGGCTCCTGCCGGTTGTCATACTCATCGACATGCAAGTCGTGATTCCTATTACAAGAACATGATCAATCTCATACATCACATATGTCATTCATCACGTCCTTTTGGCCATATCACATCACACGGCACATGCTGCAAAAACAAGTTAGGCGTCCTCTAATTGTTGTTGCAAGTTCTTACGTGGCTGCTATAGGTTTCTAGCAAGAACATTTCTTACCTACGCCAAAACCACAACGTGATATGCCAATTTCTATTTACCCTTCATAAGGACCCTTTTCATCCGAGCCGACTAAAGTGGGAGAGACAGACACCCGCTAGCCACCTTATGCAACTAGTGCATGTCAATCGGTGGAACCAGTCTCACGTAAGCGTACATGTAAGTTCGGTCCGGGCCGCTTCATCCCACGATGCCGCCGAATCAAGATAAGACTAGTAACGACAAGCAAATTGACAATATCCACGCCCACAACTGCTTTGTGTTCTACTCGTGCATAGAAACTACGCATCGACCTAGCTCATGATGCCACTGTTGGGGAATGTAGCAGAATTTTAAAATTTTCTACGCATCACCAAGATCAATCTATGGAGTCATCTAGCAACGAGGGAGAGGGGAGTGCATCTACATACCCTTGTAGATCACGCACGGAAGCGTTCAAGAGAACGGGGTTGATGGAGTCGTACTCGTCGTGATCCAAATCACCGATGACCTAGCGCCGAACGGACGGCACCTCCGCGTTCAACACACGTACGGTTGGGAAGACGTCTCCTCCAACTTGATCCATCAAGGGGGAAGGAGAGGTTGATGAAGATCCAGCAGCACGACGGCGTGGTGGTGGAAGCAACGATGATCTCGGCAGGGCTTCGCCAAGCTCAGGGAGAGGGAGGAGTGTCACGAGAGGGAGAGGGAGGCACCAGGGGCTAGGGTGCGGCTGCCCTCCCTCACCCCCACTATATATAGGACCCCTAGGGGGGAGTCGGCCCTAGGAGATGCAATCTCCAAGGGGGCGGCGGCCAAGGGGGGTCGAGTGACCCCCAAGCCAAGTGGGGCGCCCCCACCCCTAGGGTTTCCAACCCTAGGCGCAGGGGGAGGCCCAAGGGGGGCGCACCAGCCAACTAGGGGCTGGTTCCCCTCCCACTTCAGCCCATGGGGCCCTCCGGGATAGGTGGCCCCACCCGGTGGACCCCTGGGACCCTTCCGGCGGTCCCGGTACAATACCGATTACCCCCGAAACTTTCCCGATGGCCGAAACTCGACTTCCTATATATAAATCTTCACCTCCGGACCATTCCGGAACTCCTCGTGACGTCCGGGATTTCATCCGGGACTCCAAATAACTTTCGGGTTACCGTATACTAATATCTCAACAACCCTAGCGTCACCGAACCTTAAGTGTGTAGACCCTACGGGTTTGGGAGACATGCAGTCATGACCGAGACGACTCTCCGGTCAATAACCAACAGCGGGATCTGGATACCCATGTTGGCTCCCACATGCTCCTCGATGATCTCATCGGATGAACCACGATGTCGAGGATTCAATCAATCTAGTATACAATTCCCTTTGTCAATCGGTACGTTACTTGCCCGAGGCTCGATCGTCGGTATCCCAATACCTTGTTCAATCTCGTTACCGGCAAGTCACTTTACTCGTACCATAATGCATGATCGCGTGATCAACCACTTGGTCACATTGAGCTCATTATGATGATGCATTACCGGATGGGCCCATAGATACCTCTCCGTCATACGGAGTGACAAATCCCAGTCTCGATTCGTGCCAACCCAACAGACACTTTTGGAGATACCCGTAGTGTACCTTTATAGTCACCCAGTTATGTTGTGACGTTTGGCACACCCAAAGCACTCCTACGGTATCCGGGAGTTGCACAATCTCATGGTCTAAGGAAATGATACTTGACATTCGGAAAAGCTATAGCAAACGAACTATACGATCTTTGAGCTATGCTTAGGATTGGGTCTTGTCCATCACATCATTCTCCTAATGATGTTATCCCGTTATCAATGACATCCAATGTCCATAGTCAAGAAACCATGACTATCTTTTGATCAACGAGCTAGTCAACTAGAGGCTCACTAGGGACGTGTTGTGGTCTATGTATTCACACATGTATTACAATTTCCGGATAACACAATTATAGCATGAATAATAGACAGTTATCATGAACAAAGAAATATAATAATAACCATTTTATTATTGCCTCTGGGGCATATTTCCAACAGACCCGACGTACGGTGGTACACGCCCGTTTGTTCCCCCTGTCAGCACGGACACACGTGTGACTCCTGCCTCTCCTAGTCACGGCACCAGTGGATCTGCTTTGTCCTCCCCTCCTCCACCGCCTGGCACTGCACGCCAGCCCCTCATCATTTCTGTTGACGGGTCGATGGACTCCGAATACATGCACGCGCCACTCCTGCATGCCGTTCTGACAGAGTCGCTGGACGTGGTGCATGCACCCACGAGCGCCGCTTTGGGCCCATCTGTCATCCGCCTGATACGTCTCCATCGTATCTACTTTTCCAAACACGGTTGCCCTTGTTTTGGACTCTAACTTGCATGATTTGAATGGAACTAACCCGGACTGACGTTGTTTTCAGCAGAATTGCCATGGTGTTATTTATGTGCAGAAACAAAAGTTCTCGGAATGACCTGAAACTCCACGGAGCGCATTTTTGGAAATAATAAAAAATAATGGCAAAAGACCAAGGCCAGGGGGCCCACACCCTAGCCACGAGGGTGGGGGGCGTGCCTGCCCCCCTACCTCGTGGGCCCCCTGGAGGTCCTCCGACCTCAACTCCAACTCTATATATTCGTGTTCGGAGAGAGAAAAATCAAGGAGAAAGATTCATCGCGTTTTACGATACGGAGCCGCCGCCAAGCCCTAAACTCTCTCGGGAGGGCTGATCTGGAGTTCGTTCGGGGCTCTGGAGAGGGGAATCCATCGCCATTGTCATCATAACCATCCTCCATCACCAATTTCATGATGCTCACCGTCGTGCATGAGTAATTCCATCGTAGGCTTGCTGGACGGTGATGGGTTGGATGAGATTTATCATGTAATCGAGTTAGTTTTGTTAGGGTTTGATCCCTAGTATCCAGTATGTTCTGAGATTGATGTTGCTATGACTTTGCTATGCTTAATGCTTGTCACTAGAGCCCGAGTGCCATGATTTCAGATCTGAACCTATTATGTTTTCATGAATATATGTGAGTTCTTGATCCTATCTTGCAAGTCTATAGTCACCTACTATGTGTTATGATCCAGCAACCCCGAAGTGACAATAATCGGGCCACTCCCGGTGATGACCGTAGTTTGAGGAGTTCATGTATTCACTATGTGTTAATGCTTTGGTCCGGTACTCTATTAAAAGGAGGCCTTAATATCCCTTAGTTTCCGCTAGGACCCCGCTGCCACGGGAAGGTAGGACAAAAGATGTCAAGCAAGTTCTTTTCCATAAGCACGTATTGATGAATTGGAGCTAGTTCTGTGTCACCCTAGGTTATGACTGTTACATGATGAACCACATCCGGCATAATTCTCCATCACCGATCCATTGCCTACGAGCTTTCCATATATTGTTCTTCGCTTATTTACTTTTCCGTTGCTATTGTTATCAGCACTACAAAATACCAAAACATTACTTTTGTTACCGTTACATTTTGCTACCATTACCACTACTATCATATTACTTTGCTACTAAATACTTTGCTGCAGATATTAAGTTTCCAGGTGTGGTTGAATTGACAACTCAGCTGCTAATACTTGAGAATATTCTTTGCCTCCCCTTGTGTCGAATCAATAAATTTGGGTTGAATACTCTACCGTCGAAAACTGTTGCGATCCCATATACTTGTGGGTTATCAAGACTATTTTCTGGCGCTGTTGCCGGGGAGCATAGCTCTATTCTTTGAGTCACTAGGGATTTATATCTGCTTATCATTATGAAGAACTTGAGAGATCCAAAAACCAAGATTTATCCCTCAACTACGAGGGGAGGTAAGGAACTGCCATCTAGCTCTGCACTTGATTCACCTTCTGTTTTGAGTAAGCTTGCGACACCTAAACCTGCTTCTGCTATTGATTCTGACATGTCGCATATTATGGATGATGCCACTTCTGCTATGCATGATACTTATGATGAAACTACTTCTATGCCTGATAGTACTGTGCCACTTGGTGAATTTCTTGATGAACAACTTGCTAGGGCTAGAGAGAATGAAATTATTGAAACTGATAATACTGATGAAAGTGATTATGAAGGCCCTCCTAATAAATATGAATTACATGTTGTGCCTGAGGGCTATGTTATGGATGAAGAAACTAAAATAGACTTTCTTGCTTGCAATGATAGAAGTGATCTTAAGAAATTATTAGCTAAGCTTAAACAAAAAACTCTGAATGCTAGAATGAAATATGATCCTGCTTATGCTACTTCACCTATCTTTGTTACTAATAAGGATTATGAATTCTCTATTGATCCTGATATAATTACTTTGGTTGAATCTGATCCTTTTTATGGCTATGAATCTCAAACTGTTGTGGCACATCTTACTAAATTATATGATATAGCCACCTTGTTCACTAAGGATATTGTTTATTACTTCTCTGCTAAATATTTCCCTGCTCATAAGAAACAAGCTGCCTTAAGGGATATATAATTTTGTGCAAATTGAAGAAGAGAGTCTCCCACAAGCTTGGGGGAGGCTTCTCCAATTACTTAATGCTTTGCCTGATCATCCTCTTAAGAAAAATGAAATACTTGATATCTTTTATAATGGACTAACCGACGCTTCCAGAGATTACCTGGATAGTTGTGCTGGTTCTGTTTTCAGGGAAAGAACACTGGATGAAGCGGAAATTCTATTGAATAATATGTTGACAAATGAAAATAATTGGACACTTCCTGAGCCAACTCCTGAGCCTATTCCTAAACCAACTCCGAAGAAAAGGGGTGTCCTATTTATCAGTCCTAAAGATATGCAAGAGGCAAAGAAACCCATGAAAGAAAAGGGTATTAAAGCTGAAGATGTTAAGAATTTACCTCCTATTGAAGAAATACATGGTCTTAATTTACCGCCTACTGAAGAAACACATGTCTTGATAACCCGACACAGGTAGTAAAGGTAAATTCTCTCTATAGATATGATAAAGCTGAAATCCCATTTAGGGTCAGTTCTTTTCGGCGATTCTCCCAGAATCGCCTGCCTCCCCAGTTTCTCCCAGAATCGCCACTCCATATTTTTTTTACAATCCTATCTAGTTAAGGTCTAATTAGCTAGGATTGTAAAAAACATATGGAGTAGTGATTCTGGGAGAAGCTAGGGAGGGAGGCGATTCTGGTATAATCGCCCAAAAGAACTGGCCCTTACTAAGTTTGCTAGCCCATGCTTAGATGAGTTTGATAAATTTATGGTTAAGCAAGAAGACTTCAATGCTTATTTTGGTAAGGAATTAAAACGGAGTGCTGATATGCTTGAACACTTGGGTGATTATATGGCTAATGTCAAAGGTGAACTTAAACTTATTAGTAAACATGCTTTTATGGTTACCACTCAAGTAGAACAAGTACTTAAAGCTCAAAATGATTTGCTCAATGAATTGAATAGTAAGAATAAGGACTATGATGTTAGAGTGGCTATTAGAACTGGTAAAATGACTCAGGAACCTTTGTATCCTGAAGGCCACCCTAAGAGAATTGAGCAAGATTCTCAAAGAAATAATATAGATGCACCTAGTCCCTCTAAGAGGAAGAAAAAGAAAAATGATAGGACTTTGCATGCTTCTAGTGAACCTATTGCTAAAACACCTGAGAATCCAAATGATATTTCTATTTCTGATGCTGAAACACAATCTGGTAATGAACATGAAACTAGTGATAATGTAAATGACAATGTTCATGTTGATGCTCAACCTAGTAATGATAATGATATAGAAATTGAACTTGTTGTTGATCTTGATAACCCACAATCAAAGAATCAACGTTATGATAAGAAAGACTTTGTTGCTAGGAAACACGGTAAAGAAAGAGAATCATGGGTTCAAAAACCCATGCCTTTTCCTCATAAGCCATCCAAGAAAAAGGATGATGAGGATTTTGAGTGCTTTGCTGAAATGATTAGACCTATCTTTTTGCGTATGCGATTAACTGATATGCTCAAAATGAATCCTTATGCTAAGTATATGAAAGATATTGTTACTAATAAAAGAAAGATATTGGAAGCTGAGATTTCCACCATACTTGCTAATTATGCTTTTTTAAGGGTGGAATACCTAAGAAACTAGGAGATCCAGGAGTACCAACTATACCATGCTCCATTAAAAGAAACTATGTTAAAACTGCTTTATGTGATCTTGGAGCCGGTGTTAGTGTTATGCCTCTCTCTTTATATCGTAGACTTGATTTGAATAAGTTGACACCTACTGGAATATCTTTGCAAATGGCTGATAAATCAACTGCTATACCTATCGGTATTTGTGAGGATGTGCCTGTTGTGGTTGCGAATGTTACTATTTTAACGGACTTTGTTATTCTTGATATTCCCGAGGACGATAGTATGTCTATTATTCTTGGAAGACCCTTTTTGAATACTGCAGGGGTTGTTATTGATTGCACCAAAGGCAATGTCACTTTTCATGTTAATGGTAATGAGCATATGGTACACTTTCAGAGGAAACAACCTCAAGTCCACAGTATCAATTCTATTGGAAAAATTCCATCGATTATTTTTGGAGGTTTTGAATTTCCTCTTCCTACTGTCAAGAAGAAATATAATATTCTTATTATTGGGGATGTGCATATCCCCGTTGAGGTAACATAGTGTTATTCGAAAATTCTCCGGTTCCATGTTATTCAGAATGAGTTTGTTAAAAGACTTGATCAACCTTGTTAACAGATTCCTTTTGATGATCATGAGATGGATGAATTTAGAAAACACAACTTTTCGTACCCTCCTTTTACTTTCTGTTATTTATATTAAATAAAATAAAAATAGTAATTTATGTCTGTTTTCTGATTATCCATGCAATATAAAAATACCCCGAAAATAATAGTTCTCCAAATGCCCTGAAATTTAAATATGATTTTTTCTGGAATATTTGAGAATATTTGGCACTGAGAACACAGCAGGGGGCATCCACCTAGCCACGAGGGTGGAGGGCGCGCCCTACCCCCTGGACGCGCCCCCTGCCTCATGGGCCCACGGTGGTCCTCCTCCACTTATTCCTACACCCACACACTCCTTCTTCCTCCCACAAACACCATCATCTAGCTCAAGCACGAGTTCTAGCTCATTTTGCTGTGATTTTCGATCTCCTTGCTCAAAGCACCTCTCACAAAACTGCTTTGGGGGATTGTTCCTTGGTATGTGACTCCTCCATTGGTCCAATTAGTTTCTGTTCTAGTGCTTTATTCATTGCAAATTTGTGCTGCCTATGTGACCATGTTCTTGAGCTTGCATGTCAAATTTATGTGGTTCCAAGTAGTTTTGATGCATGATATAGGCTCTAGGCACTTGTAGGAGTAGTTGCTATCAATTTTGTTGAGTTTGGTTCACTTTTATTTGAAGTTACTAAAAATTTCAGAAATTTTTCAGAGGAAGAAATATGTTTAGGAAAATGTACCAAGGTGGTTCTTCAAGGAAACAAGGACCCAGGCTTGCAATGCGTGATGCTGATGATGAGCCACCAAGGGACGCTCCAGTGCGGCCTTGTGAATGGCCTTCAGAGGACTTCATGGATCGAGCGAGAATTAAGGAAGAATTTAACGATATTTGCGTAACGCTGATCTTGTGAGCTTCGAGGAAGAAAAATGCCGTCAGTACCACTATCTCACTAGTTCCTTTGTGAGGAGGTTTGAATTTTCATCTTCACATAATTCTCAAACTATCATGTTTGATCTTTATGAAAATTCTTACACTATGGACTTAGAGGACTTTACCACTACTTGCAAACTTCCACAATGGGGTAGTGCTAGTGAACCTCGCAAATCTGAATTTAGAGATTTTCTTGGTAGTATAACTGTGGGGGAATCTAGGGATATAGCACAAGCTAACATAGGGAGCATTCACTTTCCTGCTATACATTATTTTGCTCTCTTCATAGGTAGATGCATTAGCGGTAAAGATGAAGCATGTCACATGTGTGTCCCTGACCTCAGTATTCTTAGGAGTGCTTTGTTAGGAGATAAATCTTATAATTGGGAAGCCATTATTGCACGTAGGTTGCATCTTAATAGATTTAATGGAGATTTCTTCGGTGGAATTTATGCAACCCGCATAGCTAATTTTCTTGGCATAACCATACGTGAGGATGATATTGAGTTGCCTCCTGCTTATTTGGATTATGAGGCTATGGTTTGTCATCAGTTTGTTGAGAGGAATGATCAGTTCCTCCAGTACCGACTAATCTTTGACAGACGACACACCTATCACGTCGCTCTCCCTGCTTCTACTTTCTTTGACTTTCAGGCAAAAGGGAGATATTCTGTAACCAGAGAGGAGGCGGAAGGGTATAAGAGGAGGGCTGAGATAGCTTGCCTCCAAGCTGCATCCCACGATGCAATGACTGCTGCATCTCAGTACGACCCCAACTACAACTTTGGATATCCGCCAGGCCATCCGTGGCATTAGACCAACTTAGGCCAAAAAACTAAGCTTGAGGGAGTACGTATTTCTCACCGACATTACATTCATGTTCACACACTCATAGCTAGTTGTCGGTGCTCATACTTTTTCACTTTATTATCCATGCTAGTTTATTTCCTTTTTATTGCTTTCCTCTTGTGTGTTTGATAAACCTTAAGAAAAACAAAACAAAAAAATTAGTTGTAGCTGTTAATTAGTTTACTTTCCATGCTTGTAGTTGTAATTAAAAAGAAAACCCAAAAAGATTTCTTGTTCTTCTTTTTGCTTGTTAGGAGTTTTCCCGTGTATATAGTTTTATTTCTTTTCTTTGGGGGTCGATAGGAGAAGACCATGATTAAATTGTTGAAGTGGCTCTTATATGCATTATTGTTGATCTGACAAAAGAGACCATATTGCCTTGTCTTCTCCTGTTTATTGAATGCTTGCAGATTCCAGCTTAGTCCAATGCACGCGCACTATTATTATTATCCACATCCTTCGGTCATGCAAGTGAAAGGCAATTATGACGATATATGATGGACTGACTGAGATGAGAAAAGCTGGTATGAACTCGACCTCTTTTGTTTTTGTAAATATGATTAGTCCATCATTCCTGATTCAGCCTGTTATGAATAAACATGTTTGCAATGACAACTAGAGATCATAGTTTCTTGTGCCATGCTTGATTAGCTAGGAGCTTATAATGGTTTACCTTGCATGCCAACATACTATTAAAATGGTTGTGATGTGGTATGATAGGGTGGTATCCTCCTCTGAATGATTTAAGTGACTTGACTTGGCACATGTTCACGCATGTAGTTGAAACAAAATCAACATAGCCTCTACGATATTTATGTTCATGGTGCATTATATCCTACTCATGCTTGCATTCGGTGTTGATTAATTTAATTGCATGTTCATGACTGTTGTCGCTCTCTAGTTGGTCGCTTCCCAGTCTTTTTCTAGCCTTCACCTGTACTAAGCGGGAATACTGCTTGTGCATCCAATCTCATAAACCCCAAAGTTATTCCATATGAGTCCACCATACCTACCTATATGCGGTATCTACCTGCCATTCCAAGTAAATTTGTATGTGCCAAACTCTAAACCTTCAAATAAATATCCTGTTTTGTATGCTCGAATAGATCATGTATCAACTAGGGCTGTCTGTATATGATAACCCACAAGTATAGG
The DNA here is from genome assembly GCF_056163025.1 of Triticum urartu. Lineage (NCBI taxonomy): Eukaryota > Viridiplantae > Streptophyta > Magnoliopsida > Poales > Poaceae > Triticum > Triticum urartu. The sequence continues at coordinate 49,668,864 of NC_141877.1, read as the reverse complement.
GGATCGCAACAGTTTTCGAGGGTAAAGTATTCAACCCAAATTTATTGATTCGACACAAGGGGAGCCGAAGAATACTCTCAAGTATTAGCAGCTGAGTTGTCAATTCAACCACACCTAGAAACTTAATATCTGAAGCAAAGTATTCAGTAGCAAAGTAATATGATAGTAGTGGTAACGGTAACAAAAGGTAACAGTAGTAAAAGTAATGTTTCTGGTATTTTGTAGTGATGATAGCAATAGCAATGGAAAAGTAAATAAGCGAAGAACAATATATGGAAAGCTCGTAGGCAATGGATCGGTGATGGAGAATTATGCCGGACGCGGTTCATCATGTAACGGTCATAACCTAGGGTGACACAGAACTAGCTCCAGTTCATTGATATAATATAGGCATGTATTCCGAACATAGTCATACATGCTTATTGAAAAGAACTTGCATGACATCTTTTGTTCTACCCTCCCGTGGCAGCGGGGTCCTTACGGAAACTAAGGGATATTAATGCATCCTTTTAATAAAGTATCGGAACAAAGCATTAACACATAGTGAATACATGAACTCCTCAAACTACGGTCATCACCGGTAAGTATCCCGATTATTGTCACTTCGGGGTTAACGGATCATAACACATAATAGGTGACTATATACTTGCAAGGTAGGATCAAGAACTCTCATATATTGATGAAAACATAATAGGTTCAGATCTGAAATCATGGCACTCAGGCCCTAGTGACAAGCATTAAGCATAGCAAAGTCATAGCAACATCAATCTCAGAACATAGTGGATACTAGGGATCAAACCCTAACAAAACGAACTCGAATACATGATAAATCTCATCCAACCCATCACCGTCCAGCAAGCCTACGATGGAATTACTCACGCACGGCGGTGAGCATCATGAAATTGGTGATGGAGGATGGTTGATGATGACGATGGCGACGAATTCCCCTCTCCGGAGCCCCGAACGGACTCCAGATTAACCCTCCCGAGAAGTTTTAGGGCTTGGCGGCGGCTCTGTATCGTAAAACGCAATGAATTCTTCTCTCTGCCCCCTGGCCTTCATCTTTTGCAGGTATTTTTCATATTTTCCAAAAAGTTGCTCCGTGAAGTTTCAGGTCATTCCGAGAACGTTTGTTTCTGCATATAAATAACACCATGGTAATGTTGGGGAACGTAGCAAAAATTTAAAATATTCTACGCATCACCAAGATCAATCTATGGAGTCATCTAGCAACGAGGGAGAGAGGAGTGCATCTACATACCCTTGTAGATCACGCGCGGAAGCATTCAAGAGAACGGGGTTGATGGAGTCGTACTCGTCGTGATCCAAATCACCGATGACCTAGCGCCGACTGGACGGCACCTCCGCGTTCAACACACGTACGGTTGGGAAGACGTCTCCTCCAACTTGATCCAGCAAGGGGGAAGGAGAGGTTGATGAAGATCCAGCAGCACGATGGCGTGGTGGTGGAAGCAACTGTGATCTCGGCAGGGCTTCGCCAAGCTCAGGGAGAGGGAGGAGTGTCACGAGAGGGAGAGGGAGAGGCCAGGGGCTAGGGTGCGGCTGCCCTCCCTCCCCCCCCCCCCCCACTATATATAGGACCCCTAAGGGGGGCGCCGGCCCTAGGAGATTGAACCTCCAAGGGGGGCAGCGGCCAAGGGGGGTGGAGTGCCCCCCAAGCCAAGTGGGGCGCCCCCACCCCTAGGGTTTCCAACCCTAGGCGCAGGGGAGGCCCATGGGGGGCGCACCAGCCCACTAGGGGCTGGTTCCCTTCCCACTTCAGCCCATGGGGCCCTCCGGGATAGGTGGCCCCACCCGGTGTACCCCCAGGACCCTTCCGGTGGTCCTGGTACAATACCGATTACCCCTGAAACCTTCCCGATGGCCGAAACTTGACTTCCTATATATAAATCTTCACCTCCGGACCATTCTGAAACTCCTCGTGACGTCCGGGATCTCATCCGGGACTCCGAACAACTTTCGGGTTACCGTATGCTAATATCTCAACAACCCTAGCATCACCGAACCTTAAGTGTGTAGACCCTACGGGTTCGGGAGACACGCAGACACGACCGAGACGACTCTCCGGTCAATAACCAACAGCAGGATCTGGATACCCATGTTGGCTCCCACATGCTCCTCGATGATCTCATCGGATGAACCAAGATGTCGAGGATTCAATCAATCCCGTATACAATTCCCTTTGTCAATCGGTACGTTACTTGCGTGAGACTCGATCGTCAGTATCCCAATACCTCGTTCAATCTCATTACCGGCAAGTCACTTTACTCGTACCGTAATGCATGATCCCGTGATCAACCACTTGGTCACATTGAGCTCATTATGATGATGCATTACAGAGTGGGCTCAGAGATACCTCTCCGTCATATGGAGTGACAGATCCCAGTCTCGATTCGTGCCAACCCAACAGACACTTTTGGAGATACCTGTAGTGTACCTTTATAGTCACCCAGTTACGTTGTGACGTTTGGCACACCCAAAGCACTCCTACGGTATCTGGGAGTTGCACAATCTCATGGTCTAAGGAAATGATACTTGACATTCAGAAAAGCTATAGCAAACGAACTACACGATCTTAGAGCTATGCTTAGGATTGGGTCTTGTCCATCACATCATTCTCCTAATGATGTGATCCCGTTATCAATGACATCCAATGTCCATAGTCAGGAAACCATGACTATCTTTTGATCAATGAGCTAGTCAACTAGAGGCTCACTAGGGACGTGTTGTGGTCTATGTATTCACACATGTATTATGATTTCCGGATAACACAATTATAGCATGAACAATAGACAATTATCATGAACAAAGAAATATAATAATAACCATTTTATTATTGCCTCTAGGGCATATTTCCAACAGTCTCCCACTTGCACTAGAGTCAATAGTCTAGTACATTGTGATGAATCGGACACCCATGCAGTTCTGGTGTTGATCATGTTTTGCTCTAGGGAGAGGTTTAGTCAACGGATCTGCCACATTCAGGTCCGTATGTACTTTACAAATATCTATGTCTCCATTTCCAACACTTTCACGAATGGAGTTGAAGCGACACTTGATATGCCTGGTCTTCCTGTGAAACCTGGGCTCCTTGGCAAGGGCAATAGCTCCAGTGTTGTCACAGAAGAGAGTCATCGGGCCCGACACATTGGGTATGACTCCTAGGTCGGTAATGAACTCCTTCACCCAGATTGCCTCTTGTGCTGCCTCCGGGGCTGCCATGTACTCCGCTTCACATGTAGATCCCGCCACAACGCTTTGCTTGCAACTGCACCAACTTACTGCCCCACCATTCAAAATATACATGTATCCAGTTTGTGACTTAGAGTCATCCAGATCTGTGTTGAAGCTAGCATCGACGTAACCCTTTACGACGAGCTCTTCGTCCCCTCCATAAACGAGAAACATATCCTTAGTCCTCTTCAGGTACTTCAGGATATTCTTAACTGCTGTCCAGTGTTCCATGCCGGGATTACTTTGGTACCTTCCTACCAAACTTACGGCAAGGTTTACATCAGGCCTGGTACACAGCATAGCATACATGATAGACCCTATGGCTGAGGCATAGGGGACGACACTCATCTTTTCTCTATCTTCTGTCATGGTCGGGCATTGAGCCGTGCTCAATCTCATACCTTGCAATACAGGAAAGAACCCCTTCTTTGACTGATCCATTTTGAACTTTTTCAATATCTTGTAAAGGTACGTACTCTGTGAAAGACCAATGAGGCGTCTCGATCTATCTCTATAGATCTTGATGCCTAATATATAAGCAGCTTCTCCAAGATCCTTCATTGAATAACACTTTTTCAATTAGGCCTTTATGCTTTCCAAGAATTCTATATCATTTCCCATCAACAGTATGTCATCCACATACAATATGAGAAATGCTACAGAGCTCCCACTCACTTTCTTGTAAATGCAGGCTTCTCCATAAGTCTGCGTAAACCCAAACGCTTTGATCATCTCATCAAAACGAATGTTCCAACTCCGAGATGCTTGCACCAGCCCATAAATTGAGCGTTGGAGCTTGCACACCTTGTCAGCATTCTTAGGATTGACAAAACCTTCTGGCTGCATCATATACCATTCTTCCTTAAGGAAATCATTAAGGAATGCCGTTTTGACGTCCATTTGACATATCTCATAATCATAGAATGCGGCAATTGCTAACATGATTCGGACGGACTTCAGCTTCGCTATGGGTGAGAAAGTCTCATCGAAGACAACCCCTTGAACTTGTCGATAACCCTTAGCGACAAGCCGGGCTTTATAGATGGTTACATTACCATCTACATCTGTCTTCTTCTTAAAGATCCATTTATTTTCTATGGCTCGCCGATCATCGGGCAAGTCAGTCAAAGTCCATACTTCGTTTTCATACATGGATCCTATCTCGGATTTCATGGCTTCCAGCCATTTGTTGGAATCTGGGCCCGCCATCACTTCTTCATGGTTCGAAGGTTCACCGTTGTCTAACAACATGACTTCCAAGACAGGGTTGCCGTACAACTCTGGTGCGGAACATGTCCTTGTGGACCTACGAAGTTCAGTAGCAACTTGATCTGAAGTTTCATGATCATCATCATGAACTTCCTCTCTAGGTGGTGCAGGCACCTCAGGAACATTTTCTAGAGCTGCGCCACTTACCGGTTCAAGAGGTAATACTTCATCGAGTTCTACTTTCCTCCCACTTATTTCTTTCGAGAGAAACTCTTTCTCTAGAAAGGATCCATTCTTGGCAACAAAGATCTTGCCTTCGGATCTGAGGTAGAAGGTATACCCAATAGTTTCTTTAGGGTATCCTATGAAGGCGCATTTTTCCGACTTGGGTTCGAGCTTTTCAGGTTGAAGTTTCTTGACATAAGCATCGCATCCCCAAACTTTTAGAAACGACAGCTTAGGTTTCTTCCCAAACCATAATTCATATGGTGTCATCTCAACGGATTTCGACGGAGCCCTATTTAAAGTGAATGCAGTAGTCTCTAAAGCATAGCCCCAAAATGACAGCGGTAAATCGGTAAGAGACATCATAGATCGCACCATATCCAATAGAGTGCGATTATGATGTTCGGACACACCATTACGCTGAGGTGTTCCAGGTGGCGTGAGTTGTGAAACTGTTCCACATTTCCTTAAGTGTGTGCCAAATTCGTGACTCAAGTATTCTCCCCCACGATCTGATTGCAAGAACTTGATTTTCTTGTCACGTTGATTCTCAACCTCACTCTGAAATTCCTTGAACTTTTCAAAGGTCTCAGACTTGTGTTTCATTAAGTAGACATACCCATATCTACTCAAGTCATCAGTGAGGGTGAGAATGTAACGATAGCCACCGCGAGCCTCAACACTCATTGGACCGCACACATCAGTATGTATGATTTCCAATAAGTTGGTTGCTCGCTCCATTGTTCCTGAGAACGGAGTCTTGGTCATTTTACCCATGAGGCATGGTTCGCACGTGTCAAATGATTCGTAATCAAGAGACTCCAAAATTCCATCTGCATGGAGCTTCTTCATGCATTTGGCACCTATGTGACCAAGGCGGCAGTGCCACAAGTATGTGGGACTATCATTATCAACCTTACATATTTTGGTATTCACACTATGAATATGTGTAACATTACGCTCGAGATTCATTAAGAATAAACCATTCACCAGCGGAGCATGACCCTAAAACATATCTCTCATATAAATAGAACAACCATTATTCTCGGATTTAAATGAGTAGCCATCTCGAATTAAATGAGATCCTGGTACAATGTTCATGCTCAAAGCTGGCACTAAATAACAATTATTGAGGTTTAAAACTAGGGACAATTGCATTTTTACCCCTAGTTGGTTCCTACCCACGGGTTTTGCCCTTACTTTTCGAGCTTGCTCAGTTTTGCCCTTACTTTTTCCGTCGAGGTCCCTCAAATGCCCTTTGACCGTTTGACCAAAACTTTGAAAATTCATAACTAATTCATATTAACTCAGAAAAATGCAAATAAGATATCAAAATGTTCAGATAAAAATTACCTTTATGTGCATATCGTTTGCATTCAGGACAAAAGCGCCCTTTAAACAACCTGAGGTAATTAATGTTATTAACATTATTAAAAATAAAAAGGTATAAACAATTTTTTTCATGAATAAAAATTAATTGCAAATGTAGGTGATGTCTTCTGAACATCCAGATATCTTATCTGCATTTCTCTGAGTTCGTATCATCATGTTATGAATGTTCTAACGACTTTGACAATTATTTGGAAACTTCATAAAAAATTGATACGAACTTGGAAAAATGAAAATAAGATATCAGGATGTTCAGGAAACATCACCTACATTTGCTTGTAATTTTTATTCATGAAAAAAATATTGTTTATACATTTTTATTTTTAATAATGTTAATAACATTAATTACCTCAGGTAGTTTAAATGGTGCTTTTGTCCTGAATGCAAATGATATGCACATAAAGGTAATGTTTATCTGAACATTTTGATATCTTATTTGTATTTTTCTGAGTTCATATGAATTAGTTATGAATTTTCAAAGTTTTAGTCAAACGGTCAAAGGGCATTCGAGGGACCTCAACGGAAAAAGTAAGGGCAGAACTGAGCAAGCTCGAAAAGTAAGGGCAAAACCCATGGGTAGGAACCAACTAGGGGCAAAAATGCAATTGTCCCTTAAAACTAATCCCGTAGGTAAATGTAGAGGCAGCGTGCCAACGGCGATCACATCGACCTTGGAACCATTCCCAACGCGCATCGTCACCTCGTCCTTCGCCAGTCTCCGCTTATTCCGCAGCTCCTGGTTTGAGTTACAAATGTGAGCAACCGCTCCGGTATCAAATACCCAGGAGCTAGTACGAGTACTGGTAAGGTACACATCAATTACATGTATATCACATATACCTTTATGTTGTCGGCCTTCTTGTCCGCTAAGTATTTGGGGCAGTTCCGCTTCCAGTGACCACTTCCCTTGTAATAAAAACACTCAGTCTCAGGCTTGGGTCCATTCTTTGACTTCTTCCCGGCAGCTTGCTACCGGGCGCGGCAACTCCCTTGCCGTCCTTCTTGAAGTTCTTTTTACCCTTGCCTTTCTTGAACTTAGTGGTTTTATTCATCATCAACACTTGATGTTCCTTTTTGATTTCCACCTCCGCTTATTTCAGCATTGAATATACCTCAGGAATGGTCTTTTCCATCCCCTGCATATTGAAGTTCATCACAAAGCTCTTGTAGCTCGATGGAAGCGACTGAAGGATTCTGTCAATGACCGCGTCATCCGGGGGATTAACTCCCAGCTGAGTCAAGAGGTTATGCAACCCAGACATTTTGAGTATGTGCTCACTGACAGAACTATTTTCCTCCATCTTACAACTGAAGAACTTGTCGGAGACTTCATATCTCTCGACCCGGGCATGAGCTTGGAAAACCATTTTCAGCTCTTTGAACATCTCATATGCTCCATGTCGCTTAAAACGCTTTTGGAGCCCCGGTTCTAAGCTGTAAAGCATGCCGCACCGAATGAGGGAGTAATCATCAGCACGTGACTGCCAAGCGTTCATAACGTCTTGGTTCTCTGGGATGGGTGCGTCACCTAGCGATGCTTCTAGGACATAATCTTTCTTGGCAGCTATGAGGATGATCCTCAGGTTCCGAACCCAGTCCGTATAGTTGCTGCCATCATCTTTCAGCTTGGTTTTCTTTAGGAACGCGTTGAAGTTGAGGGCAACATTAGCGTGGGCCATTTGATCTACAAGACATAGTGTAAAGATTTTAGACTAAGTTCATGATAATTAAGTTCATCTAATCAAATTATTCAATGAACTCCCACTCAGATAGACATCCCTCTAGTCATCTAAGTGAAACATGATCCGAGTTAACTAGGTCGTGTCCGATCATCACGTGAGACGGAATAGTCAACATCGGTGAACATCTTCATGTTGATCGTATCTTCTATATGACTCATGCTCGACCTATCTATCTTCCGTGTTCCGAGGCCATGTCTGTACATGCTAGGCTCGTCAAGTCAACCTAAGTGTATTGCGTGTGTAAATCTGGCTTACACCCGTTGTATTCGAACTTTGAATCTATCACACCCGATCATCACGTGGTGCTTCGAAACAATGAACCTTCGCAATGGTGCACAGTTAGGGGGAACACTTTCTTGAAATTATTACAAGGGATCATCTTATTTAAGCTACCGTCGTTCTAAGCAAATAAGATGTAAAACATGATAAACATCACATGCAATCAAATAGTGACATGATATGGCCAATATCATTTGCTCCTTTTGACCTCCATCTTCGGGGCTTCATGATCATCGTTGTCACCGGCATGAAACCATGATCTCCATCATCGTGTCTTCTTGAAGTTGTCTCGTCATCTTATTACTTCTACTACTAGGGCTAACGCTTTAGCAATAAAGTAAAGTAATTACATGACGTTTATGTTGACACGCAGGTCATAAATAAATAAAGACAACTCCTATGGCTCCTGCCGGTTGTCATACTCATTGAAATGCAAGTCGTGATTCCTATTACAAGAACATGATCAATCTCATACATCACATATATCATTCATCACATCCTTTTGGCCATATCACATCACACGGCACATGCTGCAAAAACAAGTTAGACGTCCTCTAATTGTTGTTGCAAGTTTTTACGTGGCTGCTATAGGTTTCTAGCAAGAACGTTTCTTACCTACGCCAAAACCACAACGTGATATGCCAATTTCTATTTACCCTTCATAAGGACCCTTTTCATCGAATCCGATCCGACTAAAGTGGGAGAGACAGACACCCGCCAGCCACCTTATGCAACTAGTGCATGTCAATCGGTGGAACCAGTCTCACGTAAGCGTACGTGTAAGGTCGGTCTGGGCCGCTTCATCCCACGATGCCGCCGAATCAAGATAAGACTAGTAACGGCAAGCAAATTGACAAAATCAACGCCCACAACTGCTTTGTGTTCTACTCATGCATAGAAACTACGCATAGACCTAGCTCATGATGCCACTATTGGGGAACGTAGCAGAATTTTAAAATTTTCTATGCATCACCAAGATCATTCTATGGAGACATCTAGCAACGAGGGAGAGGGGAGTGCATCTACATACCCTTGTAGATCACGCGCAGAAGCGTTCAAGAGAACGGGGTTGATGGAGTCGTACTCGTCGTGATCCAAATCACCGATGACCTAGCGCCGAACGGACGGCACCTCCGCGTTCAACACACGTACAATTGGGAAGATGTCTCCTCCAACTTGATCCAGCAAGGGGGGATGAGAGGTTGATGAAGATCCAGCAGCACGATAGCGTGGTGGCGGAAGCAACGGTGATCTCGGCAGGGCTTCGCCAAGCTCAGGGAGAGGGAGGAGTGTCACGGGAGGGAGAGGGAGAGGCCAGGGGCTAGGGTGCGGCTGCCCTCCCTCCCCCCACTATATATAGGACCCCTAAGGGGGGCGCCGGCCCTAGGAGATTGAATCTCCAGGGGGGGCGGCAGCCAAGGGGGGTGGAGTGCCCCCCAAGCCAAGTGGGGCGCCCCCACCCCTAGGGTTTCCAACCCTAGGCGCAGGGGAGGCCCATGGGGGGGCGCACCAGCCCACTAGGGGCTGGTTCCCTTCCCACTTCAGCCCATGGGGCCCTCCGGGATAGGTGGCCCCACTCGGTGGACCCCCGGGACCCTTCCGGTGGTCCCGGTACAATACCGATTACCCCCGAAACCTTCCCGATGGCCGAAACTTGACTTCCTATATATAAATATTCACCTCCGGACCATTCGGAAACTCCTCGTGACGTCCGGGATCTCATCCGGGACTCCGAACAACTTTCGGGTTACCGTATGCTAATATCTCAACGACCCTAGCGTCACCGAACCTTAAGTGCGTAGACCCTACGGGTTCGGAGACACGCAGACATGACCGAGACAACTCTCCGGTCAATAACCAACAGCGGGATCTGGATACCCATGTTGGCTCCCACATGCTCCTCGATGATCTCATCGGATGAACCACGATGTCGAGGATTCAATCAATCCCATATACAATTCCCTTTGTCAATCGGTACGTTACTTGCCCGAGACTCGACCGTCGGTATCCCAATACCTCATTCAATCTCGTTACCAGCAAGTCACTTTACTCGAACGTAAATGCATGATCCCGTGATCAACCACTTGGTCACATTGAGCTCATTATGATGATGCATTACCGAGTGGGCCCAGAGATACCTCTCCGTCATACGGAGTGACAAATCCCAGTCTCGATTCGTGCCAACCCAACAGACACTTTCGGAGATACCTGTAGTGTACCTTTATAGTCACCCAGTTACGTTGTGATGTTTGGCACACCCAAAGCACTCCTACGGTATCCGGGAGTTGCACAATCTCATGGTCTAAGGAAATGATACTTGACATTCAGAAAAGCTATAGCAAACGAACTACACGATCTTAGAGCTATGCTTAGGATTGGGTCTTGTCCATCACATCATTCTCCTAATGATGTGATCCCGTTATCAATAACATCCAATGTCCATAGTGAGGAAACCATGACTATCTTTTGATCAACGAGCTAGTCAACTAGAGGCTCACTAGGGACGTGTTGTGGTCTATGTATTCACACATGTATTACGATTTCCGGATAACACAATTATAGCATGAACAATAGACAATTATCATGAACAAAGAAATATAATAATAACCATTTATTATTGCCTCTAGGGCATATTTCCAACAGGTAATTCTGCTGAAAACAGCGTCAGTCCGGGTTAGTTCCATTCAAATCATGCAAGTTAGAGTCCAAAACAAGGGCAAAGGTGTTTGGAAAAGTAGATACGACGGAGACATATCAACTCCCCGGCCCCAAGCTTAAACCTTTGCTTGTCCACAAGCAATTCAGTTGACAAACTGAAAGTGATAAAGAAAAACTTTTACAAACTCTGTTTGCTCTTGTTGTTGTAAATATGTAAAGCCAGCATTCAAGTTTTCAACAAAGATTATAACTAACCACACTCGCAATAACGCTTAGGTCTCAAGTTTACTCATATCAATAGCATAATCAACTAGCGAGCAATAATAATAAATCTCGGATGACAACACTTTCTCAAAACAATCATAATATGATATAACAAGGTGGTATCTCGCTAGCCCTTTCTGAGACCGCAAAACTTAAATGCAGAGCACCTTTAAAGATCAAGGACTGACTAGACATTGTAATTCATGGCAAAAGAGATCCAGTCAAGTCATACTCAATGTAAACTAACAGTAATGAATGCAAATGACAGCAGTGCTCCCCAACTGGTGCTTTTAAATAAGAGGATGATGACTCAGCATAAAAGTAAATAGATAGGCCCTTCGCAGAGGGAAGCAGGGATTTGTAGAGGTGCCAGAACTCGGTTTTGAAACAGAGGTGAATAATATTTTGAGCGGTATACTTTCATTGTCAACATAACAACCAAGAGATGGCGATATCTTCCATGCTACACACATTATAGGCGGTTCCCAAACAGAATGGTAAAGTTTATACTCCCCCTTCCACCAACAAGCATCAATCCATGGCTTGCTCGAAACAACGAGTGCCTCCAACTAACAAGAGTCCCAGGGGAGTTTTGTTTGCAATTATTTTGATTTAGTTTGCATAAAGTATGGGACTGGGCATCCCGGTGACCAGCCATTTATCTCATGAGTCAGGAGCGGAGTCCACTCCTCTTGAGAATAACCCGCCTAACATGGAAGATACAGACAGCCCTAGTTGATACGTGAGCTATTCGAGCATACAAAACAGGATATTTATTTGAAGGTTTAGAGTTTGGCACATACAAATTTACTTGGAATGGCACGTAGATACCGTATATAGGTAGGTATAGTGGACTCATGTGGAATAACTTTGGGGGTTAAGGGATTGGATGCACAAGCAGTATTCCCGCTTAGTATAGGTGAAGGCTAGCAAAAGACTGGGAAGCGACCAGCTAGAGAGCGACAACAGTCATGAACATGCATTGAAATTAATCAACACTGAATGCAAGCATGAGTAGGATATAATCCACCATGAACATAAATATCGTGAAGGCTATGTTGATTTTGTTTCAACTACATGCGTGAACATGCGCCAAGTCAAGTCACTTAAATCATTCAGAGGAGGATACCACCCTATCATACCACATCACAACCATTTTAATAGTATGTTGGCACGCAAGGTAAACCATTATAAGCTTCTAGCTAATCAAGCATGGCACAAGAAACTATGATCTCTAGTTGTCATTGCAAACATGTTTATTCATAACAGGCTGAATCAGGAATGATGAACTAATCATATTTACAAAAACAAAAGAGGTTGAGTTCATACCAGCTTTTCTCATCTCAGTCAGCCCATCATATATCGTCATAATTGCCTTTCACTTGCATGACCGAATGATGTGAATAATAATAATAGTGCATGTGCATTGGACTAAGCTGGAATCTACAAGCATTCAATAAACAGGAGAAGACAAGGCAATATGGGCTCTTTTGTCAGATCAACAATAATGTATATAAGAGCCACTTCAACAATTTAATCATGGTCTTCTCCTATCGACCCCCAAAGAAAAGAAAAGAAATAAAATTATTTGCACGGGAGAGCTCCCAACAAGCAAAAGAAGAACAGGAAATCTTTTTGGGTTTTCCTTTTTTAATTACTACTACAAGCATGGAAATTAAACTAATTAAAAGCTACAATTAATTTTTTTGGTTTTTCTTAAGGTTTATTAAACACACAAGAAGAAAGCATAAAAAGGAAAATAAACTAGCATGGATGATACAATGAAAAAGTATGAGCGCCGGCATCTAGCAATGAGTGTGTGAACATGAATATAATGTCGGTGAGAAATACATACTCCCCCAAGCTTAGGCTTTTGGCCTAAGTTGGTCTATGGCCACGGCTGGCCTGGCGGATATCCATAATAGTAGCTGGGGTCGTACTGCGATGCAGCGGCTATCGCCTGCTGAGCTGCAGCGTGGCGACGAGCGGCCTCCGCTCTCCTCTCGTACTCATCTGCCTCCTCTCTGGTAATAGTATATCTTCCTTTTGCCTGATGATCAAGGAAGGCAGGAGCAGGGAGAGTAATATGGACAGCACGGCATCTGTCAAAGATTAGTCGATACTAGAGAGGTGATTCATTCCTCTCGACAAACTGGTGGTGAACCATAGCATTAAAGTCTAGGTAAGCAGGAGGTAATTCAATATCATCTTCGCGTATGGCTATACCAAGAAAATCAGCTATGCGGGTTACATAAATTCCTCCAAAGAAATCTCCATTAAATTTATTAAGATGCAACCTACGTGCAACAATGGCTCCCAAATTATAAGATTTATCTCCTAGCACAGCACTCCTAAGAATACTGAGGTCAGGGACACACATATGACATGCCTCATCTTTACCATTAATGCATCTACCTATGAAGAGAGCAAAATAATGTATAGCTGGAAAGTGAATGCTCCCTATGATAGCTTGTGTAATATCTCTAGATTCTCCCACAGTTATACTAGCAAGAAAATCTCTAAATTCAGATTTGTAAGGATCCCTTATACTACCCCATTGTGGAAGTTTGCAAGCAGTGGTAAAGTCCTCTAAGTCCATAGTATAAGAATTTTCATAAAGATCAAACAGGACAGTGGGAGAATTACATGAAGTTGAAAATTCAAACCTCCTCACAAAGGTACCGGTGAGGTTATGATACTGACTGCACTTATCTTCCTCGAAGCTCACAAGATCGGCGTTACGCAAATATGCGTTGAATTCTTCTTTAATTCCTGCTCGATCCATAAAATTTTCAGAAGGCCACTCACAAGGACGCACTGGAGCGTCTCTTGGTGGCTCTTCATCAGCATCATGCATTTGCAAGCCTGGGTCCTTGCTTCCTTCAGGAACCACCTTGGAACATTTTCCTAAGCATTTTTCTTCCTCTAAAAAATTCTGAAAATTTTTAGTAACTTCAGAATAAAAGTAAACCAAACTTAATAATAATGATAGCAACTACTCCTACAAGTGCCTAGGGCCTATATCATGCATCAAAACTACTTTTGACCAAATAAATTTGACATGCAAGCTCAAGAACAGGGTCACCTAAGCAGCAAAAATTTGCAATGAATAAAGCACTAGAACCAAAAACTAATTGGACCAATGGAGGAGTCACATACCAAGGAACAATCTCCCCAAGCAGTTTTGTGACAGGTGCTTTGAGCAAGGAGATCAAAAATGGCAGCAAAACGAGCTTGGACTCGGGTTTGAGCTGGTTATTCGTGTTTGGGGGAGGAAGAAGGAGTGTGTGGGTGAAAGGATAAGTGGAGGAGGGCCATCGTGGGCCCACGAGGCAGGGGGCGTGCCCAGGGCACTACTAGGAAAAGGGCTATAGATAGGATTGACACTAATGGCGCACCAGGGAAGTAGTGCGCCACTACTATATACTAATGGTGCACCAGTTGGTGATGCGCCATTAGTGTGGAAGACACTAATGGCGCACCGGAAAATAGGTGCGCCACTAGTGATAATTTTTTTTTCATTCTTACATACATACTAATGGCGCATCCTACCGAAGTGCGCCATTACTAGTTCTAACTAGTAATGGCGCACCAGACAGGGAGTGCGCCAGTACTGAATTTTTTTATTCTTTTTTTTGCAAAACTACTAATGGCGCACCGCCTCACAGTGCGCCATTACTAGTTTAAACTACTAATGGCGCACCCTGTAAAAGTGCGCCATTAGTATATTTTTTTTACTTTTCTGCAAAATTACTAATGGCGCACCACCTGCAGGTGCGCCATTAGTAACCAGGGTTACTAATGGCGCATTTGCAGGTGGTGCGCCATTAGTAACCTGGGACCCAACAAGATATTTTGGACAGCCACACCTACCCACTCACTTTCCCCACTTCATTCCCTCCACCTCCTTCTCCAAGCTTTCGGCTGCCTCCTCCTCCTCGCCTCATTTCCACCATAGATTCATCAAAATTAAGTGGTGAAATTACCTTTTTTTATAGGTAAGTAAGGGGAAAGCTATCTTCATGATGTAGATCTACTTTTTTTCTCCCTAGCTCGCTCCAACAACGTGCACATGCACTTTTTGTGGCCTAGCTAGATCTATGTATGTTTGTGGTGTTGCATGTGTTTGTGGTGTTGCATAAATGTTTGTGTTTGCAGGTACCGGTATCTGAAATGCGATAGTTGCCAATATTTTGCCGGAATGTTGATTCATTTCCGTTTCGACGAGAATTTTGGCACTATGCATTCTTTTTGGTCCTATTTTTAGGGAAGGTCATGCCAAAAAATTTCTTGGTTCTAAAATATCGTTTTGCTCTACCCCGCAGGCGACCATGGTCCGCACGATGACCGAAGGCATCATGAATAGGTTTTTGAGCTCCGTGAAGGCCGAGATGCTTCAAAAGAACGAGACGGAGATAAGATGTCTGTGTCAAAGATGCAAGCTAAAGAGCCTTATTGCGGACCCGGATTCCGGGCAGGTGCGGGACCACCTGCTCTTGCGTGGTTTCATGGATGGCTATCGGTGGCAAGGTGATGAAGATGACTATGAAGTCGTCCATGGGGGCTGGGCAAGAAATGAGGAAGGGCAACAAGACAAGTACCACCGCGGCGAGGGCAGGCGAGAAGACGAAGAATCTCCAGGACATGATCACGACGGTGATGCTGTACACAGTCATTATGTAGAAGATGTCGTACATGATGATGAGGAAGATCAAGACAAAGGGCATGATCATGAAGATGAAGATGCCAGAGCAGACGACGATGGAGGCTGGGTGCAGGACCCTCATATTCAAGAGCTGCTTCTCAAGCAGATGGATAACGCAAGAGCTGCCGCCCGAGAGAAAGCCAAGCTGGATCAACTGGAGATAGACGCGGTTACTCCATTGTATGAAGGATGCAGGCCCGAGGATACCCGCCTGAAAGTAACTCTCATGGCTCTGGAGATGAAGGTAAAACACAAAATGACCGACGCATGCTTCGACGAGAACATGTCATTCTGGCACGAACGTCTTCCCAAGGGGAACAAGTGCCCGACCAGTTTCGAGGAGGCAAAGAAAATCGTGTGTCCTCTGGATTTACCGCACGTGAAATACCATGTGTGCGTGAACAATTGCATCATTTACCGGGACGAGCACGCGGAGTCTACCATATGTCCGGTGTGCAGCGTCACTCGATACAAGAAGAGGAAGAAAGCTCCTCGAAAATTGGTGTGGTACTTTCCGATCACTCCTCGTCTGCAGCGGTATTTCTCGGACCCTAAGGTAGCAAAGCTCCTGCGTTGGCACGCGGATAGGGAGGAGAAGAAGCGGGAAGATGATGGAAATGATCCGGAGATAAATAAAAAAGACAAGATGCTGAGTCACCCTAAGGATGCGAGCCAGTGGCAAGCGTTGAACTTCGAATACCCAGAATTTGGGAAGGATCCAAGGAACATCGTGCTGGGCGCGAGCACCGATGGAGTCAATCCGTTTGGCAGCCAGAGAAGCACACATAGCACCTGGCCTGTGTTTGTGTGGATGTACAACCTTCCCCCCTGGTTGTGCATGAAGAGGAAGTACATTCACATGAGTATGCTAATTGAAGGGCCGAAACAACCAGGGAATGACATCAATCTGTATCTGGGGCTGCTGAAAGAGGAGCTAGACACGCTGTGGAAAACGCCAGCCAATACGTGGGACGCCGCAGAGAAAGAATATTTCCCTATGAGAGCCGCACTGCTCACGACGGTGCACGACTATCTCGGTTACGGATATCTCGCGGGGCAGGTAGTCCACGGATTTTCTGGATGCGTAAGGTGCATGGATGACACAACGTATCGCCAGCTAGATAGAGATCCCGGGACTTTGAAAACCGTGTTCATGGGACATCGAAGGTGGCTTCGCGACGATGACCCGTGGAGGAAACGCAAGGATCTGTTCGATGGTGAAACCGAACCCCGAAAACGCCCGCGTACGAGGAGTGGCGAGGAAATAGACGAGCTGTTGAAAAATTGGAAAGATTGCCCACTGCCGGGAAAGAAGCAAAAGGCGCCAGATCCGGGAAAGAAGTGAAAGGCGCCAGAGCCGCTGCTGAAGGTACGGAAAACGAGGTCTGTTTTCTGGGACTTGTCGTACTGGAAGATCCACCGTGTGCCTCACAGCCTTGATGCCATGCATATCACGAAGAACGTGTGCGAGAGTCTACTTGGTACCCTGCTCAACATGCCAGAGAGGACCAAAGATGGGCCGAAAGCAAGGGCAGACTTGAAATCAATGGGCATCAGGCAGGAGCTTCACGCTAATGATGATGATGATGATGATGATGATGATGATGATGATGATGATGATGAGGCGAAGCAGGACACAGAAACTCGTCGCAAAGGAAAAAAGGCCAAGAAGATCGGAAGTGACTACCCTCCCGCGTGCTTCACTCTAAGTCAGGAGGAGATCGAGCAGTTTTTCACCTGCCTCGTAGGAGTAAAACTTCCTTACGGTTACGCGGGGAAGATAAGCAGATACCTAGACCCAGCGAAGCAGAAGTTCAGCGGGATGAAGTCTCACGACTGTCATGTGCTGATGACGCAGATACTTCCTGTTGCAATCCGTGGGATCATGGACGCGCACGTCCGTGAAACGCTATTTGGCCTATGCAACTTTTTCGACGTCATCTCTCGGAAGTCGATTGGCGTGAGGCAACTCAGAAGGCTACAGGAAGAGATCATGGTGATACTATGCGAGCTTGAGATGTACTTCCCTCCCGCATTCTTCGACGTTATGGTGCATCTGCTGGTCCATATCGTGGAGGATATCATCCAACTCGGGCCGACGTTCCTGCATAGCATGATGCCGTTCAAAAGGATGAATGGTGTCATCAAAGGATACGTTCGCAACATGTCACGTCCAGAGGGAAGTATAGCTAGGGGCTTTCTGACCGAAGAGTGCATCTCCTACTGCACGAATTATCTAGGCATCGAGAACCCCGTTGGTCTGCCCGTCAACAGGCACCTCGGCAGGCTCGCTGGATGGGGTCACCGTGAGGGTCGCCGCGAAATGCATGTCGACTTCGAGGGTCGACTCGCCGACTTTGAAAGAGCAAACCTAGTCGCGCTACAACACATAGACGTGGTCGATCCTTGGGTGGTAGAGCACAAAACCTTTATTGAGAAGACGTACAATGACCGAGGCCAATAGAGGACGGATGGAGATATAATCAAAGAGCACAACTCATGTTTCACGCGTTGGTTCAAGCAGAAGCTTCTGTCGTACCCTTTACATGAGGATTCTTCCGCAGAAGAACAACTCATATTCGCCTTGTCACAGGGCGCCGAGCACAACCTGATGACCTATGAGGCGTACGATATCAACGGCTACACATTCTACACCGAGAACAAGGACATGAAGAGCGATGGTTATCAGAACTCCGGGGTAACGATGGAATCCTACACCGGTAACGACAAGGACAGATACTACGGAAGGATCAAGGAGATCTGGGAGCTGAGCTACGCTGGAGAGAAGGCCCCGATGTTCCGTGTCAGATGGGCCAAGAGCATCCTAAAAGAAGACCAGTATTTCACCACCATGGTTATACCCGAAGCCAAATCCAAGACCGCGGGCGCAAATGTCACCGCGAAAAATGAGCGATGGGTACTGGCTTCCCAAGTGGACCAATGCTTCTTCATTACCGACCCGTCAAAGCCCAGTCGTGTTGTCGTGAGGAGAGGCAAAAGGAAGATCATCGGAATGGATGGAGTAGCCAATGAGCAAGACTTCGACAAGTACGGCGACCCGAAGATCGAACATGACGACGATGATGAAGTAGCAGCACACACCACAAGAAGAAGCAGGACCACCCTACCTAAAGGACGTCCGTTCCACAGAAGAACTCCATTTGCGAAAAAGAAGGGCAAGAAGATTGTGAACAGATAGCTAGCTAAGATCGATTGTATTTAAATCGTAGTCTTCATTTCTCGATTGTATTTCATGGGCACTTTTTGATATCATGAATATTTTTAAATTTCACGGGCACTTTTTGAATTCATGAGGACACTCGATCTCGATCCCCCTCCACCGCCGCCGATGAGCACCCGGCCCCCCGCACCCTCCCCCGCTCCACCGCCGCCAACGGGCACCCCCCGCACCCTCCCCCGCTCCACCGCCGCCAACGGGCACCCCCCGCACCCTCCCCCGCTCCACCGCCGCCGCCGATGATATTTTCAAGTAACAAATTTGAACATATTTTTTAAAAAATTATTACTGCTTTTATAAAAAAAATATTACTGTTATGATTTAAACAAGTTTGAACATATTTAAACACAAATAAATATCAAACAGCATTTAAAATGCAAAAAATAATATTGTGGAGCCTGGGAATTGAACCCAGGACCTCCTGGTGTGTGTGCTGCGTGCTGACCAGTTGGGCTAGTGGGCGGGTTCTAATGTGGATTGGGTTAGGTGCAATATAACATGTGCTCGAACTGTAATAAAAACATTATAATGGCGCACCGCTGCGGGGTGCGCCATTGCTATCTAAAAAAAGATTTCTAATGGCGCACCGAGGTGTGGTGAGCCATTAGTAAGCTTCCCCCTAGCTATCCTCCCTCTCCCTCGCCAGATCCCCTTCGACCCTCTCTCCCTCGCCACCAGATCCACCCGCGCGCTGCCCCGACCCACGACGCCGCCGCCCCGACCCTCACCGGACTCCACCCCTGCCGCCCCCGCGCCCCCACCCCCGCCGCCCCCACCCTCGCCGGACTCCACACCCCCGCCGCCTCCAGAGAGACCACCCCTCGCCCGATTCCCCCTCTTTCCCCATCGAGCCGCCTCCTCCTCGGCTCATACTCGAGCGCGAGAGCTCGTGCGGTGACCACGCTCGCCGTCGTCATTGTCGCGGCCACCGTCATCCCCACGCCAAGATAGTGTGTCCCCCGGCTTCGCCGTCGTCTTCCACGTCGTCTACAAGTCCAAATTGAGCCAGGGCACCGCCGAACGACGGGATCGAGATCGTCTTCTTCCTTCTGCCGTCTTCCGCGCCGCCTCGACCGCCCCCGACCTCGCCGAGTTCGCCTACGCCCCCCTGTGAGCCCATCCGTCGATCCCCTTCTTCCTTCGCGTGGATCCATCGCCGTAGACACTGCTGCCCGCCTGACCCGAGCTCGCTCCACCCCCGTGCCCTCTGGCCGCTTCGCCCGCGTCCTCCTGCAGTCACCTGTGCCCGTCACCGCTGCTGCTCTATTGCCGCCGCCTGTTGCTAGCTGCACCGCGGCCGCTGCTTGCTAATGTTGCTAGCACTGCAGCTACTGGCGGTCATGGCCATGGCCATGGCCATGTGCTTTGTGTGCGTGTGTGTACAAAGCCGTATGGACTTTGTGTGCGTGTGTGTACAAAGCCTGTATTGATG
This sequence comes from Triticum urartu, assembly GCF_056163025.1. Taxonomy (NCBI): domain Eukaryota; kingdom Viridiplantae; phylum Streptophyta; class Magnoliopsida; order Poales; family Poaceae; genus Triticum; species Triticum urartu. The sequence goes on along the minus strand of NC_141877.1, from coordinate 49,648,468 downwards.
ATGCTAAACAGAGATAGGAGTAGTAGTGGTGGCCATCTAGTTGGACTACTACTGCTAGGACTTGCTCCAGATTGTAGGATTTCTTTTCTTTTAGGATTTATTTTCTTCTAGGACTAGGTTTTTATTATTTTTCTGTTGTGATTGTTTTTTGAGCTCTTTCTTTTTCATTTCCTACTATCCTTATCCTAATTATCTTAAATTGTTATGATGTGTGTAACAGGATTAGATCTTGGATTTGCTAGTGGACTTTGGGAGTTTCTTAGCCAGCTTGGTGACTCCATATTTTTCACTATTTCAGCAAGTCTTTTGTAAGCATTAAACTTTCAGCACTACATTTCTATCTTATGTGTACATCTGTTTGCTTCCAATTGCTATATATGTATTGTTGTTACTAAAAATGATGAAGCTCCTGTCAATTGCTATACATATATATGTGTATGATGATCCTCCTTTCCTGCAGTAGTATAACTAGGATATAAAGCACATTGAACTAACAATCTTGTATGGTGCCTAAACTACAATGATTCAGGAACATCAAATGACATAGCATGTGGATATTGACATAGGCTGAGTAGATTAATAAGTGAGCCAAAAGTGATGGAGAAACCTCATGCTAGGAATTCTCGAGGGTTGCAGTACATGGAATGCATTTGCAAATGCAGCCAAAACCTGATATATATACCAAAAAAATTGTATAGAAATATGCTGAATTTTCTGCTCTGATTGTTGCTCAAAGAAATTTAGCAAAAAAATGGGGTCCTGGGAGACGCCGCTGCTGCTTGAGGCCCTTGAGAGGCCCTTCGTGTCGTGATGATTTTGCAGGTACCCCGAGAGGCCCTTGAGTTTGCCGGAATGTCGATTAACTTCCGTTCTGGCAAATTCGGGTACTCCATATGTCCTATTTTCAGCAAAGGTCATGCTGAAATTTTCCGTGAATTTTAGCATGACTTTGCTAAAAATCAGACATCTGAGGTACTTGCTACTAATGCATGGGCCGGGGTATCTTAGTACTTAATTAAGTAGGATCAACTGCCCCTTTATTCTTGCTGCATTAAACCATAGGTGGCAATAGAGCCAAGTGATTAGGCCCAACTTAGAAATTCTCCTCAGCATCGATAAACCCTAGATGATAAACCCAACATAGGTGGCAATAGAGCCAACTGATTAGTGCCAAGTGATTAGGCCCAACCTAGGGTGCATCGGCATCGATAAACCCTAAATGATGAAAACTTAGCATTTAGGGTGCCTCGGTGTCGACAAACCCTAAATGATGAAACCTTGGCTTTTAGGGTGCCTCGGTGTCGATGAGAACCTAAATGATGTACGCTTAGGCTTTTAGGGTGCCTCGGCGTCGACAAACCCTAAATGATAAAAGCTTAGCTTTTAGGATGCCTCGGTGTCGACAAACCCTAAATGATGAGACCATGATCTTGTTCCTTAACAATAACCAACTTTTTGACCAAACTTTTTTCCTATTTAGAGCGAAACATGGCCCACAACGATGAGGCCGGCGGTTCGGGCGGCAAGCAATTCTGGGAGCTGTCCCAGGAGTTGGAGGAAGAACCTCACCACTATGAGGACGCCGCGGAAGACACCGATCCTGACTACACAACCCCTAGTGGCGTTGGGGATGACACCACTGATGATGGCGCCGCGGATGCCACCACTGATGATGGCGGCGCACGCACAGATGGCAGCCAACCGAAGAGGCAATGGAAGGACCGACGCCCGAACGTTCTCGGCACCGTCAGGGAGGAATTTACTAAAGTGAACTCCGACGGGCATCCGACGGCGCCCAAACACGTAGTCAAGGGGTACTCGATTCAGCTCGGGTGCATTCTCCGGAGCACCGCCTCGATCAACACCGAGAACCTAAGGCATAAGGACCGAGGGAATTTGCGCAGCCTCCTCTTCATGAAGCTGCACGAACGATACAAGTTCCCCGCTGAGTTCGCAAACACACGCCTCTCGGGTAATAAAGTGAACGGTGCCGCCCTCACGACGATGAGCACGGCCATGTCTACTTGGAAAAGCACGGTGAAGGCAATGATTGACAAAGGTGATAGTTATGAGAAGATCAAGGCAAAATATCCTTTGATGAGCGAAGATGACTACAAGGAGTTCAAGATCAAGTGCGAGAGCCCCGCAACCTCCGAATCAAGTCAGTGGGGGAAAGAAATGCGGCAGTTGAACATAGGGGTCCACCAACTCGGCCCCGGCGGTTACAGAGTGGCGGAGCCTGTATGGGACAAGGAGGACGCGGAGCGTGCCGAGCAAGGCCTACCGCCCCGCTTCGAGAAATACAGTGACAAGCAGACCAGGAACTTTCTCAGGGCCCGGTACAAGGAGGACCCGGTAACAAAGGAGCTTACCACGGATCCGAAGACCAAGGAGCTTGAGCTTGTTCTGGTAAGGAATACACCCCCGCGTAATTAGCTCCATATGGTTGCATTCTAATCCCCAATATTTCTAAATGGTTCACGTTCCTTCCGCAGGACAAAGAAAGCAGTAGCGTGGGATCGTCTCAGAGCTCCCCTTTCGACACCCCTTTAAATAGGGCATTGAACGTAATGAAAAACAGGGATAAGCTCAATAAGCCGACGTCAGCTGGTCATGTGGCCGGCAAAGGCTTGTCCTAAAAATGGTCGTCATACTATGGCGCTGGTGGGCGAAAGGAGAAAAAGTCCAGCTCGGAAAGCCAGTCGCGCGAGGTTGAAGCACTCAAGGCGCAAGTGGCGCGGATTCCGAAGATGGTCCAAGAGCAAGTGCAACAACAAACTGGGATCGACACTTACCGGTATTATGCCTACCTTGATTCATGGGATAACGACGTGGATTGCGGGTGGCCAACAGGGGCCACCCCCGATTCCCAGCTTCACGGCCAGCAACTCACACAATGCGCAGGTGGCGCCATTGGTGTCTCCGGCGGCGGCGATATTGGTGTCTACGGCGGCGGCGCCATTGGTGTCTCCGGCGGCGGCGGTATTGGTGTCTCCGACGCCGGCATTGGAGCTTAATGCACCCGGGTGTACGCCGGCCGGCACCTCGCCAGCAAGCGGCCCCTCCGTTAGTTGCACGCCCGCCGTTGGCGGTGCCTCGACATTAGCCGAGCTCGACGGCATCACGGTAACTAAGCCTCTCGGCCGAGGACTTATCTCCTTGCCTTTGACTGGGCATCCCTGATGCCCTACATGTTTTCGCAGGGCGCCGCCAATGTTCCTTGCACTCTCGTGCACTTCGTGGGCGGCGAGTTGGTCGATGTCGCCAAGGGCAGAATCGTTCAACCGGGCAACCCCGTGTTCCACGGTAATCCGATGCCACCCACAATGTATAGGGTTGAAGTGGTTCGGGTGCTGCCAGGCTGCGACGAGCTGTTACCTCCGATTCGACCCACTGGGGCCAACGAAGAAGATGAGATGACCCTCAGCGCCTGCGTAAGCTGGCCCCTGCTTTGGCCAAAGAGCCAGATTCGTTTGGGGGCGGGGGACACCACCCCACAGACAAGACCGCCAGTCGTGCCGGCGCCAAGCCATGGCAAGAACGCCACAACGTTACCGGACATGCCGTACATCCCTATGGCACAGGATCCGGACATGCATATGGCACAGGATCCAGACGACGACGACAACGACAATGGTACATTTACCAACGTCGATAAGTACTTTGCCGAACATGGGTACGGTGACGAGTTTTGCGGGCCTCCTTCTCAAGAACCCAAACAAGACGACCGCGATCTAGCTGGTACGGCGGAGAAACCCAATTGCAACAGGCGTCGTCTGGCGTTCAGTTCTCAGGAGACGCCTCCAGCTGCCGCCTTCACAGAGCCTTAGATAGCGGAGGTGCCAAATATTATCAGCCCCAACACGCTCAAGAAGGCGGTCTGTGAGCAGAACTCGGTCCCATTACAGCAGATCAAGAAGAAGGGCCGGAAACGGCCGACTAAAAAGGCCGCCGGTGCGAGCCAGCCGGTACCGAGTATGATCCTTGCTCAGGACGGGCCACCTTCACCTAAGGATATCTCGAGGAGGGTGCATGTGGCAGGTAGGGCGATGCTACCGACAAATATGCTCAATGCTGCAACCGGTGCTATGCGGAGTCTGCACGACAGTGTTCTTTCTTTGGAGAAGCGGCGTCTCAGAGAGAATGATGTGGAATACCCTGTTTTCGTGGCCAAGGTGCCAGAGGGCAAGGGCTTTGTGGATGGCGCCATCGGGGGTACGATCGTCCTACGGTTTGATGACATCTTTGCTATGTTCAACCTTCATCCACTGCACTACACCTTCATTTGGCTGTTTTCGCTGAGTATGGAGATGTGGATCATTAGAGACAAGACCCCGGACATCGTGATCGTCGACCCCTTCTACATGCGTGCCAAGCTCTTGAGCAGCACTGGGGACCGCCAAGTCGCGAGTTCACACCTCGAAGACGTCATTCTGGCAAACCCAGATAAGGATAACTTCCTTGTGCCTTACTTTCCCGAGTAAGTCATCCCTTAACCGCCCCGTAACATATGATTTCTTAGATTTCGATCGTTCTTTTTTTTTCTAACATTCCGTGTTCTGTGCAGTGACACACATTGCACACTCTTCCTCTTAAGCCCGAAATATTCCATGGCCACGTATTTCGACCCGAACCGTAACTCCAAGATAGACTACACAAATATCAAGAAAGTTCTTGATGATGTTCTCCCTGGCTACGCCAAATCTAGAGGCACCTTCATCAGGGCAGTTCGTAAGTACGGCAAGCACGTGTTCGCCCACAATATGACGTTCTGCAGCGTCAAGCAGCCGCCTGGCGGTCAGAAGGATGCCTACTACGCCCTCCATCACATGCGGGCGATCGTAAGGGACCATCATCACCTTCTGCTACCAAATAATCTCAAAGATTGGGCCGCGAGCTTGTCGGCAATCCAGGACGCGGACATCAGACAAGAATTCTTTCGCATCCAGTCGGAGTTTGCGGACATCATCCATCAAGATGTCCTTCATACCTCAGGGCAGTTCTTCCTCAGATATCAACCGTCCAACATTGATATAGACGGAATGCTACAAATGCAGGCTGACAACGCCCGCGATTTCATGACCATCACGACAGACGGCGGCTTCATCCACGCTCCTGTCCATGAGTTGAGTTGAAAGTAGTGATGTGTAGTTCTGAAACATTGATTGGCTCATGTTGTAATTAAACTTTAATGAATTGTATGTCTCTTTGGTTTGGACAGTCGTTCAACTTAGATGTAATCGATGCTATTTATTAGTAGGACCATGAATCGTGCTATTAATGTCTTGCTTTTCTCTTCCGATCCTTTTGTTGCATACTTATATATTGCTTATGTATGTATTGTCTGTTGTTTGGCTTGTGCATAGAGATGCCGTCGTATGTCGTGTACAAGGGTAAGGTTCCCGGAGTCTACGACGACTGGGAGGAGTGTCGGAGACAAGTTCACCGTTTCAGCGGTAACAGTTACAAAGGGTACACCACTAGGGCGGAGGCCGAATCTAGATACGCCCGCTGTCTAGCGGGAGAGAGGAGGGAGCGTTGGAGGAACCGGATGAAGACCAGTTTGATCGCGATGATGCTCATCATGATGACCGCAGCTCTCTTCTATGTGATGGTAGTTTAGATGATTAATATCGACTTGTAATGTGAAGACAAACTCGATACTCGCGGTCTCGAGACTTGTAATGTTTTATCTTTGTTCGGTCTTTTGAATTCGGAGACTAATATGATGAATTGTATTCGGAGACTAATCTTCTATTGTATTCGATGAATCTGCTGTTGCTGTGTGCTACTGTCTATATTCTGTCAAATAATATATTTTGTAACCTGTGCAAAAATCAAAAAAGTAAAAAAAACCAAATATTCATACTAATGGCGCATCACCACAAGGTGCGCCATTAGTATGCCAAAGGATACTAATGGTGCATCAAGACAGAGTGCGCCATTAGTATGCCAAGTATACTAATGGCGCATCTATCCGCAGTGCGTCATTAGTGTGCCAAAGCACATGGTTAAATATGGCCCCTGGGAGGCATACTAATGGCGCATGGTGTTATATACTAATAGCGCACTGGGTGGTGCGCCATTAGTATACCAAATACTAATGGCGCACCAGTGGTGCACCATTAGTAAAAAATACTAGTGGCGTGATACTAATGGCGCACCAGTGATGCGCCATTAGTAGGCAAAACTGGTGCACCATTAGTAGGCCTTTTCCTAGTAGTGGGGGGTAGGGCGCACCCTCCACCCTCGTGGGCAGGTGGTTGACCCCCCCCCCTACTGTGTTCTCAGTGCCAAATATTCTCAAATATTCTAAAAATCATATTTAAATTTCAGGGCATTTGGAGAACTTTTATTTTCAGGGTATTTTTATATTGCACAGATAATCAGATAACAGACAGAAAAAGATTTATTTTTATTTTATTTAATATAAATAACAGAAAGTAAAAGTGGGGTACAGAAGGTTGTGCTCTCTAATTTCATCCATCTCATGATCATCAAAAGGAATCCACTAACAAGGTTGATCAAGTCTTGTTAACGAACTCATTCCGAATAACATGGAACCGGAGAAATTTCGAATAACACTATGTTACCTCAACGGGGATATGCACATCCCCAATAATAAGAATATCATATTTCTTCTTGGCAGTAGGAAGAGGAAATTCAAAACCTCCACATATAATCGATGGAATTTTTCCAATAGAGTTGATACTATGAGCTTGAGTTTGTTTCCTCGAAAAGTGTAATGTGTGCTCATTACCATTAACATGAAAAGTGACATTGCCTTTAGTGCAATCAATAACAGCCCCTGCAGTATTCAAAAAGGGTCTTCCAAGAATAATAGCCGTACTATCGTCCTCGGGAATATCAAGAATAACAAAGTCCGTTAAAATAGTAACGTTTGCAACTACAACAGGCACATCCTCACAAATACCGACAGGTATAGCAGTTGATTTATCAGCCATTTGCAAAGATATTTCAGTAGGTGTCAACTTATTCAAATCAATTCTACGATATAAAGAGAGAGGCATAACACTAACACCGGCTCCAAGATCACATAAAGCAGTTTTAACATAGTTTCTTTTAATGGAGCATGGTATAGTGAGTACTCCTGGATCTCCAAGTTTCTTTGGTATTCCACCTTTAAATGTATAATTAGCAAGCATGGTGGAAATTTCAGCTTCCGGTATCTTTCTTTTATTTGTAACAATATCTTTCATACACTAAGCATAAGGATTCATTTTGAGCATATCAGTTAATCACATACGCAAAAAGATAGGTCTAATCATTTCAGCAAAGCGCTCAAATTCCTCATCATCCTTTTTCTTGGATGGTTTGGGAGGAGAAGGCATGGGTTTCTGAACCCATGGTTCTCTTTCTTTACCATGTTTCCTAGCAACAAAGTATTTCTTATCATAACGTTGATTCTTTGATTGTGGGTTATCAAGATCAACAACAGGTTCAATTTCTATATCATTGTCATTACTAGGTTGAGCATCATCATGAATATTAGCATTATCACTAGTCTCAGGTTCATTACTGTAACGCCCTCGATGCGGCTATATCTCCCACGTGTCGAAGCATGACTTAGAGGCATAACCGCATTGAAAGCAATGTCGCAAGTGAGGTAATCTTCACACAACCCATGTAATACATAACGGAAAGAGATACATAGTTGGATTACAATTGCCACTTCACACAATACATGAATAAAGTATTACATCATCCAAATACAATCAGGGCCCGACTACGGAGCCAAAATAAAAGAAGACTACCCCAAATGCTACACAGATCCCCGATCGACCCCAACTGGGCTCCACTACTGATCAACTAGAACGAAACAACACAAAGGACAAGATCTTCATTGAGCTCCTCCTTGAGCTCGGTTGCGTCATCTGCACGGTTCAACGGCACCTGCAAGCTGGTTTTTTGGAAGTATCTGTGAGTCACGGGGACTCAGCAATCTCACACCCTCGCGATCAAGACTATTTAAGCTTATAGGTAAGGTAAAGGTATGAGGTGGAGCTGCAGCAAGCGACTAGCATATATGGTGGCTAACATATTCGCAAAAGAGAGCGAGAAGAGAAGGCAAAAGCACGGTCGAACAACTATGATCAAGAAGTGATCCTAGAACAACCTACGTCAAGCATAACTCCAACACCGTGTTCACTTCCCGGACTCCGTCGAGAAGAGACCATCACGGTTACACACACGGTTGATGTTTTTTATTTAAGGTCAACTTCAGGTTTTCTACAACCGGACATTAACAAATTCCCATCTGCCCATAACCGCGGGCACGGCTTTCGAAAGTTCATAACCCTACAGGGGTGTCCCAACTTAGCCCATCACAAGCTCTCACGGTCAATGAAGGATATTCCTTCTAGCGGGAAGACCCGATCAGACTCGGAATCCCGGTTACAAGACATTTCGACAATGATAAAACAAGACCAGCAAAGCCACCCGAATGTGCCGACAAATCCCGATAGGAGCTGCACATATCTCTTTATCAGGGCACACCGGATTGTCCAAACTTCTGGTAGGCCAGCCCAGAGTTGCCCCTGGTGGCCACCGGCGGCTGACAAGGTGGACCAACACTCAGAGGAGCAGTGGCCCGGGGGTTTAAATAAAGATGACCCTTGAGCCGGCCGACTCAAGGGAAAGAAAAGGCTAGGTGGCGAATGGTAAAACCATTGTTGGGCCTTGCTGGAGGAGTTTTATTCAAGGCGAACTGTCAAGGGGTTCCCATTATACCCAACCGCGTAAGGAACGCAAAATCCGGGAACATAACACCGATATGACGGAAACTAGGGCGGCAAGAGTGGAACAAAACACCAGGCATAAGGCCGAGCCTTCCACCCTTTACCAAGTATATAGATGCATTAATTAAATAAGAGATATTGTGATATCCCAACAAGTAAACATGTTCCAACAAGGAACAACATCTCCATGTTCCAACAAGGAACAAACTTCAATCTTCACCTGCAACTAACAATGTTATAAGAGGGGCTGAGCAAAGCGTTAACATAGCCAAACAACGGTTTGCTAGGACAAGGTGGGTTAGAGGCTTGGTTCAACAATATGGGAGGCATGATAAGCAAGTGGTAGGTATCGCGGCATAGGCATAGCAAAAGAGCGAGCAACTAGCAAGCAAAGATAGAAGTGATTTCGAGGGTATGATCATCTTGCCTGAAATCCCGCAAGGAAGAAGAACGAGTCCATGAAGAAGACAAACGGACGTAGTCGAACGGTTCCTCACAACACGACGTTAACGGAACCAACCCGAAGAAACAACACCGGAAAGAAGCAAACACCATAGTAAACAACCATCACATAAACATGGCATGATGCACAACCAAGAATGATGCATGTCCGGTTTAAATATGCATGGCATGGCGAAGTGCACAAACAACTCTACAAGTTAAGAGGAGCTCAATATGCAACGAGTTGCATATGGACGAAACACCACATCAAATATTTAGTTCTCTCTCGGTTAGATACTCAACAAAATTAAATGTTGGTTAACATGGCAAGAGGTGAAGCATAACAAAACTATACTATCTAAACAAATTAAATGAGGCCGGATATAACCAACAACAAATCCGGTAAATCTCCATATGCATTTATCAATTTGGTGCAACAACAATTTTAAACATTTAAATGTTATTATCATGATGCGAATGACATGAGCAAGTGTTATGCAATTTTTATTAAGAGTTGACATGAGCATTATGAAGCATTTGGTCGTCATGGCGGAACAAAAAGGGTGCCACGCCAACTACCACGGAAATGGTGCCACGACAACATTCTGGGTGATCCGACAACTCATTGAGATCTCGGTGCAAGAGAAAATGTGGATGAACGGATCATGCGAGGATGGAGGGGTGATCCCGGATACCGGGTTCCCCATGGGTCGACGGCATGGCAACCGAGGAGGAACGTGCAATGACAACTCGAACACGGTTCGAACATGAGCATCTCAAACATCGCAAGCATTCGTTACACGGACGTCGTCTCGGGTTATACCTTTGAAGTGTGCAAACGGGACGGTTCTCGATCGGTGCCAAGTAGAGGAAGTAGACGTTCTCGGGATGTTCGTAGTGGAAGTAGGGGTACATGACGACGGTAGAGGTACTCGTGATCTTGGCGGCGGTAGTCATTCACGTTCGTTTCGGAGAGGTACTTGATGACTCCAACGTCTTCGGGGCGACGGTAGTTGTACACGGTCCACGAGACATCGATCATTCGGGGTCCGACTTGCGGGTCTTGCCGACATGAGGCGTTTTTGTGTAGACGAACTTGGCGCATCCGAAGAGTCACACTTGTCGTTGTGGGAACTTGGTGAATTCAAGGTTTTCGAGGGTCGTCGTGGTACTTGACGATATCCAGAACAATCTTGTGACTTGCCGGTCTCGACGAACCGTCAGGGTACTTTGTCTCGGGTTTTGGCGACGCTAGTGGAACTTGCGTCGGTCGTCGTGGTACTAGGGCCCTGATCTTGGCGTGATCCAAAAAGAAGACACGATGTTGGGGAAAGACCCGAAAGTGCTCCCGGGGTCAAACACAGGGTCATGCGCAGTGGTCGAGCTACCGCAGCTCGATGTAGGGGGCTGTCGTAGGGGAGGTCAAGGTCGCCGGAAACAGAGGCTGAGACGCGCCGGAGGTAGTGGTGCTCGCGGGTGTAGGGCGACCGGTGCTAGGGCTCCTGCTGGGCGCAGAGGACGCCGGGTGCGGGGCGCAGGTGCTCGAGGAGCTCCTCTCCTTGAGCGCTCGAGCGACAGGGACTCGGCGAGGAGGAGGCGCGATTGCGGCCTGGCGCTGTAGAGGGAGGCAGGAGGTGAGGCAAGGCACAGAGGCAAGAAGGCGCGGCGGCGACCAAGGTCTCGGTGAGGGGGTCGGGTGCGGGCTCTTGTGGCACCATGGCTGCACATGCTCGCGGACGGAGCTGCAGGCACGAGCAGCCGAAGGAGGGCCTCGGCGCGGGAGAAGAAGCAGGGCACAGCGCTATGGCGGAAGCAGCAGCGAGGAGATCGGGCGCTGCGCGACAAGGGACGTGAGGAGGCGATGGGGATCGGGCACTGGTACGAGGGGCTCCTCCCCTGTGGCGGCGCTGGATGAAGGGGATCGAGAGAATGGGGATCGAGGGGGATGGGGGAAAAGGCCTCGAGCGAAGGCCCCTGGCGGCACTGGATGGAAAACGGAGGAAGGGAGCGATCGGGCTAGGGTTTGGAGGGGATCGGCCAGGCCTAGGGGGAGGGCGCCGGCTGGGCCTTGGGCCATCTCAAAGGAGGGGAAAAAATAGGAGGCCTAGCAGGCTGGATTAAATGAAAAGAAGGGAAAAAATGATTTTCCTTTACTATTTACAGAAAGGAGATAGAAGCAAAATATTTATTTGGAGGGCCAAATAAATACAAGTTGAGTTGGAAACTGGCATGGAGATACTTTGACAAATTTCAAAGTGCCACAACTGGAATTGAAATATTTGGAGAAGGATCAAGGACTTAGAATATTTGAAAAAAATGAGAGAGATTTGAAATGCAAGTTTGTTTGGGTTGATCCCATACGAATGGAATATTTATTGTAGCTCCCTAATAATATTGGGAGACTTAGAATATGTTATAAAGAGAAATCACCATTGTGAATATCCCTCGATTTAAATAGATCAACGATCTATGCAATTTATTTAGTTGAGTTAAGAAAAGAAATGACATGATGGCATGATGACATGATGCAATGCACATGATGCAAAGATGAAATGCAACAGACCAAACAAATCACACGACGAAACCCGGAAACCCTGGAAGGCATCTGAAGCTCCGGTCTTGGGGCGTTACAACACTCCACCACTATGAGAGGATCTCGTCCCGAGATCTAGAATGGCACCGGAGGGACAAACGGAAGAGAAAGAGAAGAGGTAAAACTAAGTTGCTTCTTTGAGAAACGAGTGAAACCAAAGAACCTTGAAAAGGTTAAGCCATTTCGAGAAAAGAATACAACGGAGATGAACGAAATTGAAAGCACTCCGTTAGGAAAGTGGAACGAGGAAGAACAAAGTTGGACAGCACTCCAGTTGAAAAGAGATGCAAGGCTTGATTAGGCGAAAAGAACTTGAAGAAAGGGGCACAATACTCCGGTTAAAACAAGATAGGGAAGGAATAAGAATGATATAATTTGGATAGCACTCCGCCTGTAAATGGAAGGAATTGAACTAGACAAGATGAGAGGATACTTGAAAAGAGGACACAACACTCCGGTTAAAAGGATAAGCACGAAAAGAACACGATCCTGATAAAACAAGAAGATGGGTTGAAGAGAGCAACATCACAATGCCTCCGGAACAAAAGTAATAATGGAATGAACGAAGGGAATAAAAAAATGAGAGCACGCTTACAACAAATGCTAGAACGGAGTTGTTGGAAAACCAACAATGAAAAGAATAAAATTGATATGGTCTTATGGGATACCTCTCAAATTATGAGGTGACAACCCGGCACTCACGGAAAAAATGGATTGATAAGAACAAGGGGACGAGAAACTTATTTCACCGGGAGGATAAATGAAGAACTTGTATCATTTATAAGCACCATAAATAGCCACAATCCTTAGAGAAAGTTTTAGGTGAAATATAACCCAAGATAACTCCAATGGCAAGATTGATGGATTTAAAATATCTCATTCTTAACAACATGTGAATCATGGAACATGAACTCAAATTATCAAGAATGACATAATACCACCTCTATTGATACGGAAGAAAGAATTGCACTCCGGATTGCAAGATGAAGAATACTTGATCTCCTTAGAAAAGAATCTCGATGAAAACTTCGAGAAGGGATAAAATCCTTGATGAACCATCATGTAGAACCTTCATTAGGAACTCCGGTAGCAAAAGAATGATCAAACGAAATGAAGGATGAAAAGAATAAGGTTGAAGCCTTGCAATGATTTAGATGGAGCTTCGTGACGATATAATGCAGAAAAACTTGGAACTCCGGAAAAGAAAAGATGAAACAACTGAAATCAAGAATTTTGATGAACCTCCGGAATAAGGAATTAAATCACTTGGATGAAACAATAATAAGAATTACATTATGCTTATCCTTCACCAATTCAAATTGATGACAAGCAATGGATTTTGGCATACTACTTATTCTCGTAGAAAGGATTAAGATAGATATAGCACAAACTTGGGAAGATCTTCAACGAACCACCGGTAGGGTTGAAACAACGAATAAATTGATATGATAACGAAGGAAGAGAAGTCTTGAACGAACCACCGTAAGAATTAAAATGACCGAGGAAAAGATAAGGACAACACCAGGAAGAAATATAAAATGAACGAAGATGCTTGAGAGGATTTAGATACATGAGAATGAGGAGATCACGAGCCGAATAGAGATCACTTGAACGAAGCACCGGTAAGATTGGAGAATGATATCTGAAAGCTGAGAATGAATAAACCTGAATTGATGGAATCCAGATAATCAACCTGAAAAGACTCCTGAATTGCACCGGATGGGTGAAAAGAATTGTCACAATCGAAAACAATTATGAGAGGATGGCCTCGAACTAGAATCACGAATCTTTGAAGAGAATGAAGCAAGATTTAAAAGAAACTCTTCTTCGGTTTTCAAATGTTGAGAATGATAATGAGAAACACCACCATGAATTGTTGATACACTCTAGAATGAAAAATAGAAAAGGTTGAGCCAATGATGAAAGAATTTGAAAGATCTTGGAGAAAAGGCATTTGACTGATGGTAACTCCTTCTTACGTCAAACTTGGAAAAGAATTTGAGAATAACTCCAGGAAAATTAGAAGAGTCAGGTAAGATCCTGGGAAAAGACCTGTGGGTTAGGGCCCACAAAAAAGAAACACCGTTGAACAATTTAAAAGAGAGATTTCACCGGTTGAAATAAATGGCTTGAATGAGGTAACATCCTCGCAAGAGCTGGAACGAAAGCAGAGTGGAAACACGAATGTCCGAGATATCTTGAGCACTCCGGAACAATTGAATAGCAAGAGTGGATGATTAAGAGGTGCACCGGCATGAGAGAGCATTTGAACCAAGGAAATGATATGATCGACAAAGCTTGAATTGAATCCACAGGAGAAGAAAAAGAATGATTAATGATGAGCTTGAAGCTCCATTAGAGTCTCCAAGATAAATCACCGGATCGAAACTTGAAAGAAAAGGATGAAGAGACTTCACAAGAATAAAGGATACTTGATTAAGACATCGGATTCCTTGAAGAAAAAGGGTGGGTGGGCGGGAAAACAAAGACAACTTGGGGACGGATGAAACAAACACCGTTGAGAAGAACTGATACTTGATCTTGCGGATGTTGCAATGATCGGATCCACTTGAAGAGAAGTACACCGGTTAAAAAGGATTGACATGACAATCTCGATTATCATGAAGGATTAGTATTCACATAGAAATATGAGAACACCGCTTGGAAAAGGTATGGAATCAACACTTGACTTCGAAGCAACTCGAATACCACAACTCAAAACAAAAACAAAAGGTTGGCTTGCAGAATAAGCCAGAACAAACATATGATAGAGATTTCGTCCGAAGTTTTCATGGTGGGGCCTACACGGGCTCGATCGTACAGCACCATCATGTACAAGGCAGTGCACATGACATACGAAGCGTCCCCGAGTCGGCATAGCCAAGGACTCTTTAAGACACAACGAGACCACTGTAAAACCGACCGTGGATAGGCGGACCACTAGACGTCAAACCCCAATTTCATATCATACATCCGTCGAAAAGATATCCTAAGAGCTACTTGATTTCCCACTTATAAAACTCCCGAACCTTTCCGGTTATGCAATCAGGTGTTGAAGCATAATATCTCACCCAAAACTATCAAATCCTACATCCAGCTGTATCCATCCTTCAACACATAACCAAGAAACCTTCGGAAATCATCTACCTCAACCTTCGAAAAGCATCCGTTATACGAGTTATGGCAATACTCCCGAACTCCCGCCCCAGTACTGGGTGGCGTCAAGGTTATCTCACCAACAACTGCATAAAAGAGATTTTTTATGTCGGCGAAACTAATCTCAGGTATTCCAGAACTGCAACGATAAAATTGTGACGACAACACCTCGGAGCTCAACTCCCCGGGACACTGCCACAACCCCTAAAGACAGGAGGCACCAAGAACAATGTTCTCGTCACAAAACCATCAGAACGATTCCAAGATACCCGCGTGATCCTAAATTTTTTTTAGTGAAATTTGAGAAGAGAAGAGTCAAAACTCTACGTCAGGATGCCTTACCAGAGCGATGAAGGGACTGGGAAGTAAAAATAATTCCTAAACTCTCCGATATATAATTCCTAAATGACTCAAAACATTTTTCTAGACTCAACGACGGCTGCTAAAAATGATCAAGCAGTGGGGGCTCCTAAGGTCGGGGAAGGCTCTGATTACCAACTTGTAACACCCTCGATGCGGCTATATCTCCCACGTGTCGAAGCACGACTTAGAGGCATAACCGCATTGAAAGCAATGTCGCAAGTGAGGTAATCTTCACACAACCCATGTAATACATAAGGGAAAGAGATACATAGTTGGATTACAATCGCCACTTCACACAATACATGAATAAAGTATTACATCATCCAAATACAATCAGGGCCCGACTACGGAGCCAAAATAAAAGAAGACTACCCCAAATGCTACACAGATCCCTGATCGACCCCAACTGGGCTCCACTACTGATCAACTAGAACGAAACAACACAAAGGACAAGATCTTCATTGAGCTCCTCCTTGAGCTCGGTTGCGTCATCTGCACGGTTCAACGGCACCTGCAAGCTGGTTTTTTGGAAGTATCTGTGAGTCACGGGGACTCAACAATCTCACACCCTCGTGATCAAGACTATTTAAGCTTATAGGTAAGGTAAAGGTATGAGGTGGAGCTGCAGCAAGCGACTAGCATATATGGTGGCTAACATATTCGCAAAAGAGAGCGAGAAGAGAAGGCAAAAGCACGGTCGAACAACTATGATCAAGAAGTGATCCTAGAACAACCTACGTCAAGCATAACTCCAACACCGTGTTCACTTCCCGGACTCCGCCGAGAAGAGACCATCACGGTTACACACGCAGTTGATGTTTTTTATTTAAGGTCAACTTCAGGTTTTCTACAACCGGACATTAACAAATTCCCATCTGCCCATAACCGCGGGCACGGCTTTCGAAAGTTCATAACCCTACAGGGGTGTCCCAACTTAGCCCATCACAAGCTCTCACGGTCAATGAAGGATATTCCTTCTAGCGGGAAGACCCGATCAGACACGGAATCCCGGTTACAAGACATTTCGACAATGATAAAACAAGACCAGCAAAGCCACCCGAATGTGCCGACAAATCCCGATAGGAGCTGCACATATCTCTTTATCAGGGCACACCGGATTGTCCAAACTTCTGGTAGGCCAGCCCAGAGTTGCCCCTGGTGGCCACCGGCGGCTGACAAGGTGGACCAACACTCAGAGGAGCAGTGGCCCGGGGGTTTAAATAAAGATGACCCTTGAGCCGGCCGACTCAAGGGAAAGAAAAGGCTAGGTGGCGAATGGTAAAACCATTGTTGGGCCTTGCTGGAGGAGTTTTATTCAAGGCGAACTGTCAAGGGGTTCCCATTATACCCAACCGCGTAAGGAACGCAAAATCCGGGAACATAACACCGATATGACGGAAACTAGGGCGGCAAGAGTGGAACAAAACACCAGGCATAAGGCCGAGCCTTCCACCCTTTACCAAGTATATAGATGCATTAATTAAATAAGAGATATTGTGATATCCCAACAAGTAAACATGTTCCAACAAGGAACAACATCTCCATGTTCCAACAAGGAACAAACTTCAATCTTCACCTGCAACTAACAATGTTATAAGAGGGGCTGAGCAAAGCGTTAACATAGCCAAACAACGGTTTGCTAGGACAAGGTGGGTTAGAGGCTTGGTTCAACAATATGGGAGGCATGATAAGCAAGTGGTAGGTATCGCGGCATAGGCATAGCAAAAGAGCGAGCAACTAGCAAGCAAAGATAGAAGTGATTTCGAGGGTATGATCATCTTGCCTGAAATCCCGCAAGGAAGAAGAACGAGTCCATGAAGAAGACAAACGGACGTAGTCGAACGGTTCCTCACAACACGACGTTAACGGAACCAACCCGAAGAAACAACACCGGAAAGAAGCAAACACCATAGTAAACAACCATCAAATAAACATGGCATGATGCACAACCAAGAATGATGCATGTCCGGTTTAAATATGCATGGCATGGCGAAGTGCACAAACAACTCTACAAGTTAAGAGGAGCTCAATATGCAACGAGTTGCATATGGACGAAACACCACATCAAATATTTAGTTCTCTCTCGGTTAGATACTCAACAAAATTAAATGTTGGTTAACATGGCAAGAGGTGAAGCATAACAAAACTATACTATCTAAACAAATTAAATGAGGCCGGATATAACCAACAACAAATCCGGTAAATCTCCATATGCATTTATCAATTTGGTGCAACAACAATTTTAAACATTTAAATGTTATTATCATGATGCGAATGACATGAGCAAGTGTTATGCAATTTTTATTAAGAGTTGACATGAGCATTATGAAGCATTTGGTCGTCATGGCGGAACAAAAAGGGTGCCACGCCAACTACCACGGAAATGGTGCCACGACAACATTCTGGGTGATCCGACAACTCATTGAGATCTCGGTGCAAGAGAAAATGTGGATGAACGGATCATGCGAGGATGGAGGGGTGATCCCGGATACCGGGTTCCCCATGGGTCGACGGCATGGCAACCGAGGAGGAACGTGCAATGACAACTCGAACACGGTTCGAACATGAGCATCTCAAACATCGCAAGCATTCGTTACACGGACGTCGTCTCGGGTTATACCTTTGAAGTGTGCAAACGGGACGGTTCTCGATCGGTGCCAAGTAGAGGAAGTAGACGTTCTCGGGATGTTCGTAGTGGAAGTAGGGGTACATGACGACGGTAGAGGTACTCGTGATCTTGGCGGCGGTAGTCATTCACGTTCGTTTCGGAGAGGTACTTGATGACTCCAACGTCTTCGGGGCGACGGTAGTTGTACACGGTCCACGAGACATCGATCGTTCGGGGTCCGACTTGCGGGTCTTGCCGACATGAGGCGTTTTTGTGTAGACGAACTTGGCGCATCCGAAGAGTCACACTTGTCGTTGTGGGAACTTGGTGAATTCAAGGTTTTCGAGGGTCGTCGTGGTACTTGACGATATCCAGAACAATCTTGTGACTTGCCGGTCTCGACGAACCGTCAGGGTACTTTGTCTCGGGTTTTGGCGACGCTAGTGGAACTTGCGTCGGTCGTCGTGGTACTAGGGCCCTGATCTTGGCGTGATCCAAAAAGAAGACACGATGTTGGGGAAAGACCCGAAAGTGCTCCCGGGGTCAAACACAGGGTCATGCGCAGTGGTCGAGCTACCGCAGCTCGATGTAGGGGGCTGTCGTAGGGGAGGTCAAGGTCGCCGGAAACAGAGGCTGAGACGCGCCGGAGGTAGTGGTGCTCGCGGGTGTAGGGCGACCGGTGCTGGGGCTCCTGCTGGGCGCAGAGGACGCCGGGTGCGGGGCGCAGGTGCTCGAGGAGCTCCTCGCCTCGAGCGCTCGAGTGACAGGGACTCGGCGAGGAGGAGGCGCGATTGCGGCCTGGCGCTGCAGAGGGAGGCAGGAGGTGAGGCAAGGCACAGAGGCAAGAAGGTGCAGCAGCGACCAAGGTCTTGGCGAGGGGGTCGGGTGCGGGCTCTTGTGGCGCCATGGCTGCACATGCTCGAGGACGGAGCTGCAGGCACGAGCAGCCGAAGGAGGGCATCGGCGCGGGAGAAGAAGCAGGGCACGGCGCCATGGCGGAAGCAGCAGCGAGGGGATCGGGCGCTGCGCGGCAAGGGACGTGACGAGGCGATGGGGATCGGGCACTGGTACGAGGGGCTCCTCCCCTGTGGTGGCGCTGGATGAAGGGGATCGAGAGAATGGGGATCGAGGGGGATGGGGGAAAAGGCCTCGAGCGAAGGCCCCTGGCGGCGCTGGATGGAAAACGAAGGAAGGGAGCGATCGGGCTAGGGTTTGGAGGGGATCGGCCAGGCCTAGGGGGAGGGCGCCGGCTGGGCCTTGGGCCATCTCAAAGGAGGGAAAAAAATAGGAGGCCTAGCAGGCTGGATTAAATGAAAAGAAGGGAAAAAATGATTTTTCCTTTACTATTTACAGAAAGGAGATAGAAGCAAAATATTTATTTGGAGGGCCAAATAAATACAAGTTGAGTTGGAAACTGGCATGGAGATACTTTGACAAATTTCAAAGTGCCACAACTGGAATTGAAATATTTGGAGAAGGATCAAGGACTTAGAATATTTGGAAAAAATGAGAGAGATTTGAAATGCAAGTTTGTTTGGGTTGATCCCATACGAATGGAATATTTATTGTAGCTCCCTAATAATATTGGGAGACTTAGAATATGTTATAAAGAGAAATCACCATTGTGAATATCCCTTGATTTAAATAGATCAACGATCTATGCAATTTATTTAGTTGATTTAAGAAAAGAAATGACATGATGGCATGATGACATGATGCAATGCACATGATGCAAAGATGAAATGCAACGGACCAAACAAATCACACGACGAAACCCGGAAACCCTGGAAGGCATCTGAAGCTCCGGTCTTGGGGCATTACAATTACCAGATTGTGTTTCAGCATCAGAGATAGAAATATCATTTGGATTCTCAGGTGTTTCAGTAACAGGTTCACTAGAAGCATGCAAAGTCCTATCATTTTTCTTTTTCTTCCTTTTAGAAGGACTAGGTACATCTATATTATTTCTCTGAGAATCTTGCTCAATTCTCTTAGGGTGGCCTTCAGGATACAAAGGTTCCTGAGTCATTCTACCACCTCTAGTCATAACTCTAATAGCATTATCATCATCTTTACTATTCAATTCATTGAGCAAATCATTTTGAGCTTTAAGTACTTGTTCTACTTGAGTCGTAACCATAGAAGCATGTTTACTAATAAGGTTAAGTTCACCTTTGACATTAGCCATATAATCACCCAAGTGTTCAAGCATATTTGAATTGTATTTCAATTGTCTACCAAAATAAGCATTAAAATCCTCTTGCTTAGCCATAAATCTATCAAACTCATCTAAGCATGGGCTAGCAAACTTAGTAAATGGGATTTCAGCTTTATCATATCTATAGAGAGAATTTACCTTTACTACCTGTGTTGGGTTATCAAGACCATGAGTTTCTCCAATAGGTAAAGGATTAAGATCATATGTTTCTTCAACAGGCGGTAAATTAAGACCGTGTATTTCTTCAATAGAAGGTAAATTCTTAACATCTTCAGCTTTAATACCTTTTTCTTTCATAGATTTCTTTGCCTCTTGCATATCTTCAGGACTGAGAAATAGAATACCCCTCTTCTTCGGAGTTGGTTTAGGAATAGGCTCAGGAACTGGCTCCGGAGGTGTCCAATTATTTTCATTTGTCAACATATTATTCAATAGAATTTCAGCTTCATCTGGCGTTCTTTCCCTGAAAACAGAACCAGCACAACTATCCAGGTAATCTCTGGAAGCATCGGTTAGTCCATTATAAAAGATATCAAGTATTTCATTTTTCTTAAGAGGATGATCAGGCAAAGCATTAAGTAATTGGAGAAGCCTCCCCCAAGCTTGTGGGAGACTCTCTTCTTCAATTTGCACAAAATTATATATATCCCTCAAAGCAGCTTGTTTCTTATGAGCAGGGAAATATTTAGCAGAGAAGTAATAAATCATATTCTGGGGACTACGCACACAACCAGGATCAAGAGAATTAAACCATATCTCAGCATCACCCTTTAATGAGAACGGAAATATTTTAAGGATATAAAAGTAATGAGTTCTGATGCGGAGCATCCCAAGGTCACCCCCATGGACCTACCATCGTCTCACCAAGTGCCTACCGGGCCCATGACTCGATCACGTGCAAGAGCCCTTGAAACCGAGGTGACATCTCTCCTCTCACAATTCCACTCCGATGCGCATGAAGCATGGCTACTACCTCATATGGATACATTATGCATACTCAGGTACAATGGAGAATCTAAGGAGCAAGGAAAAGAAGAAGAGGAAGATGGACGAGAAGACGGAGAAGAAGAAGAGCTGCAGGAAAATTCCCAGCCACCGGACGACCGGCCGGGACCGGACGTCCGGCACCTGAAGCGTCAGCCGAGCTCCAGCCAGCGGACGTCCGGCCCGGACCGGACGACCGGTGCACCTGCACCCGAAGCGAACGAGCGGATGTCCGGTCCGGACCGGACGATCGGCGCACCAGCACCCGAGGAAACATCAGTGGAAGTCCGGAGCCTCCGGACGTCCGGCGCCCCCATCACAGAGCAGAACCAGCGGACGACCGGAGGACACCGGACGTCCGGCAGCTCCTAAGACACCGGACGACCGGTCCCCAGCAGACGTCCGGTACCTGGCTGCGTCCAGATTCGGGCCCGAGGCCCATGTACCCCTTCACTTCGCCACCTTTTGCACTTAGACTATAAATAGACCCCCCATTCATCCTAGCTAGGGTTAGCGTTGGTTTAGCTCATACTCAGAGATAGAGCTTCGCTCATCCTCATCGGATCTACTCCTCGTGAGAGACCGCGGCCTCTTCGGAGAAGATCCCTTTGGATTCAAGACCTCCTTGCGGAGAAGATCCTCTTATGGCTTCAAGACCTCCTCACGGAGAAGAACCGGTTACCGTGTATCGTCCCTAGTTGTCCGTGATTCGTGTATCGTTCTATGTACTCGAGGATCTAGCCCATGTGTGACTTATTCGTGTCGGTTTAGTGGTTTCCTCTTGTGTTTTCCTTCCGTTCATCCTCGTGTTCTTCGTGTTTCTCCCGGGATCCGCTCCTTTCATGAAAGATCGGGCGATTAGGGTCTCTACCCTACATCAAGTTCTCTCATCAGTAGTGAACATGGTGGCTATATCATTTAATTTAGTAAGATGTGCCACAACAGTTTCAGATTCATAGCCATGAAAAGGATCAGATTCAACCAAAGTAATTATATCAGGATCAACAGAGAATTCATAATCCTTATCAGTAACACAGATAAGTGAAGTAGCAAAAGCAGGGCCAGGTTTCATTCTAGCATTTAGAGATTGCTTGTTCCATTTAGCTAATAACCTCTTAAGTTTGTTTCTATCTTTGCAAGCAAAAATAGCTAAAGAAGCTTCTTGATCAAAAACATAACCCTCAGGAATAACAAGTTATTCTTCATCATCACTTTCATCAGTATTATCAGATTCAATATTTTCAATCTCTCTAGCCCTAGCAAGTTGTTCATCGAGAAAATCACCAAGTGGCACAGTAGTATCAAGCATAGAAGTAGTTTCATCATAAGTATCATGTATAGCAGAAGTAGCATCATCAATAACATGCGACATATCAGAACGAATAGCAGAAGCAATTTTAGGTGTCGCAAGCTTACTCAAAACAGAAGGTGAATCAAGTGCAGAGCTAGATGGCAGTTCCTTACCTCCCCTCGTAGTTGAGGGATAAATCTTTGTTTTTGGATCTCTCAAGTTCTTCATAATGATAAGCATATATATATCCCAAGTGACTCAAAGAATAGAGCTATGCTCCCCGGCAACGGCGCTAGAAAATAGTCTTGGTAACCCACAAGTATAGGGGATCGCAACAGTTTTCGAGGGTAAAGTATTCAACCCAATTTATTGATTCGACACAAGGGGGGCCAAAGAATACTCTCAAGTATTAGCAGCTGAGTTGTCAATTCAACCACACTTGGAAACTTAATATCTGCAGCAAAGTATTCAATAGCAAAGTAATATGATAGTAGTGGTGACGGTAACAAAAGGTAACAGTAGTAAAAGTAATGTTTTTGGTATTTTGTAGTGATGATAGCAATAGCAACGGAAAAGTAAATAAGCGAAGAACAATATATGGAAAGCTCGTAGGCAATGGATCGGTGATGGAGAATTATGCCGGATGCGGTTCATCATGTCACTACTAGGGAAAACCTTATACACAGAATCTTAGCAGCAGCGCGGCATAAAAACAGGCGCTGCTGCTAAGTAGTAGCAGCACGGCTACGGAAAGCTCGCTACTGGTGCAAACTTAGCAGTAGCGCGTGACGCTTAAACCGCGCTGCTACAAAAATCCACCGACAGTACACAACGACATAAGTTTACCAGTAGCGCGGCGCCAGGGAGCTCGCTGCTGCTAATGCCATAGTAGCAGCGCGCTTTTTTGTCACCTCGCTGCTGCTGATTTTGAAATTGTGCACAGGGTTGGCCCGTTTAGCAGTAGCGCGTGACAGGAAAGCGCGTTGTTGCTACGCTCTTAGCAGCGGCGCGCTTTCTCTCCCGCGCTACTGCTAAGACGCAGCACCCACCACCTTTTCCACCTCCCCCTCCCCATCTCCTCTCCTCCCTTTACCCTACCTCCCACATCCTTCCTCTCTCACTCTTCTTCTTCCTCAATACTTCTCCCCCCATTACTCTCCCTCTTCTACCTACCTTTCTCTCTCTTCATTACTCCTAGCTATAACTACACCACCTCCATTAATTCATCTCCTTTCTCTTTTTCCTCCCCCCTCCACTAGTTGAAGTTGTCTCCTCCCAAATTAGCAAGCTAGGTAGATGTAGCATTTAGTTAAGTGACCTATTTGCCCCCTAACTAGATCTTTCTTTGTCAAGAAGAGCTTTGTGCACTTTTGACCTCCCTACATCATCATCTCCACCGTGTGCTCGATCTCGAGATAGAGGTGTGATTAATATTTCATGCTTTTGCAAAATGGAAATATGTTTATGCATGTGTGTGTGATGTTTTTATGGAAATTGTGTGTGTGGCATGAGTTGACGCCAAATTGTGCATTTGAGTTGCCTATGTTGCCGAAATGTCGATTTATTTCCGTTTCGGCGAATTCCGGGCAAACTCTAGATCTATATATGTCCTATTTTTAAGGAAGGTCATGCTGAATTTTTGTATGACTTTGATGAATGCACGCATTTTTATAATCAATTTGTTTATTATTACCGTGCAGAGTTGATGATGGTCAGTGGAACGATGGTGGACAGGTGGTTGCGGTCGGCGGTGCAGGACATGAAGGAAAATAACCTGACAGAGGTTTTATGTCCGTGTCGAAAATGCAAAGGAATAGTTTGGCTTGACCCCCATGTCGATGGTTGTGTAGAAGCGCACCTGCTCATGACTGGTTTCATGGATGGCTATACTCGATGGATAACTGAAGATGAGGATGACGATGTTGAGGATGTCGACGGGGCAGGCAATGATGACACGGGGCAAGACGAACAGATGATCGATAATGGCGGCGGGGAAGAGGCCGGACATGGCGGCGGAGAAGGGGCCAGACATGGCGGCGGAGAGAACGACATGGACTCCATGCAGCAGAGTTCATCGGTACTAAGTTCAATCGTGCGGGACCCTCATGTTCAAGCATTGCTTCGCAAGGAGACGAGTACTGAGAGAGCTGCTTCTAGAGAGGAGGCTAAGCTGGAGCAACTGGTGGTAGACTCGAACACTCCATTGTATGATGGTTGCAATCCTGAGGTGACCCGCTTGAGTTTCACGCTCCAACTGCTGAAGACGAAGGCTAAAAACAAATGGACCGACACTAGCCTCAATGAGCATCTCAAGTACCTAAAGGATGTTCTTCCCGAGGGTAATCTATGTCCTAGTAGTGTTGATGAGGCCAAGAAGATCGTGTGCCCTCTTGATCTGCCACACGTTAGATGCCATGCATGCATCAACGATTGCATAATTTATCGGAAGGAGCATGCGGAAAAAACAAGTTGTCCGATGTGCAATGCTTCTCGATACAAGAAGGCCGGGAAGAAATGTCCCCAAAAAGTGGTATGGTACTTACCGATCACTCCCCGTCTCCAGAGGTATTTTGTAGATCCCAAGGAAGCAAAGCTAATGCGCTGGCACGCGGAGAGGAAGAAGCCCGACGATGGAGATGATACGAAGCTGAGACACGTCAAGGATGGAAGCCAGTGGAGAGCATTGAACAGCTTCTATCGGTATTTTGAATGTGATGCAAGGAACATCATGCTCGGCGCGTGTACCGATGGCATGAATCCGTTTGGCAACCAGAGCACCAACCATAGCACATGGCCCGTGTTTGTATGGATGTACAACCTCCCCCCTGGTTGTGCATGAAATCGAAGTACATTCACATGAGCATGCTTATTCAAGGGCCGAAACAACCAGGAAATAATATTAATTTGTATCTGGGGCTACTTCAGGAGGAGTTAGACACGTTATGGAAAACACCGGCCAAGACATGGGACGCCAGCAAAGGCGAGTATTTCAACATGAGAGCCGCGCTGATCACGACAGTGCACGGCTATCTTGGTTACGGATATGTGGCAGGCCAGGTGTGCCATGGATATTGCAGATGCACGCGGTGCATGGATGATACGACGTCTTAGCAGCTAACGTCAAGGAAAGATGGCGGGTCTGGGAAAATCGTGTACATGGGGCATCGAAGATGGCTCGAACAGGACGACCCGTGGAGAAACCGTGGAGATCTATTCAATGGTCACGCTGAGCATCAGGGACCTCCACGTAAGCGGAGCGGTGCCGAAATCGATGAGCTGTTGAAAAACTGGAAGGAGTGCCCCGCGCCGGGAAAGACGATGAGAAAGGCGTCGGAGCCGCTGCTGAAGGTATGGAAGACGAGGTCTGTGTTCTGGGACTTGGAGTACTGGCACAAACTCGATACACCTCATTGCCTTGATCAAATGCATATCTGTAAGAATGTCCTTGAGAGCTTGCTCGCAACACTGATGAACATGCCGGATAAGACCAAGGATGGGCCGAAGGCAAGAAAAGACTTGCAAGATTTGAAAATCAGGGAAGATCTGCACATGCCGCCCCGTAAAATGTCAGACGAGATAGAGACGGAGACAGAGGCACGGGAGAAGAAGGGCAAGAAAATAAAGAATGAGGATTATTGCCCCCCTTCTTGCTTCACCTTAAGTCAGGCTGAGATCAATCAATTCTTTAAGTGCCTTACCGGAGTCAAAGTTAGTTCCGGTTACTGTGGCAAGATAAGTAGATATCTAGACACGGACAAGAAAAGGTTCAGCGGGATGAAGTCTCATGACTGTCATGTGATGATGACGCAGATATTACCTGTTGCCCTTAGAGGGATAATGGACAAGCACGTCCGTGACACGCTTATTGGTCTCTGCAACTTTTTCGACGTCATCTCTCGAAATTCGATCAGTGTGAAGCAGCTCCGAAGGCTACAAGAAGAGATCGTTGTGATACTGAATGAGCTTGAGATGTACTTCCCGCCCGCATTCTTTGACGTGATGGTGCATCTGTGTGTCCATATTGTGGATGACATAATAGACCTAGGACCGTCATTCCTACACAACATGATGCCGTTTGAGAGGATGAATGGGATCATCAAAGGATTCGTTCGTAACATGTCCCGTCCGGATGGAAGCATCGTCCAGGGCTATTTGACACAAGAGTGCATCTCTTTCTGTGAGAATTTTCTATATGGCGCAGACCATCCGCCTGGTGTTAGTGTTGGTTTGCCCGTTAACAAGCACGATGGGAGGCTCGAAGGAGAAGGTTACTGCAATGGTCGCAGGGAACTGCACGTGGCATACTCAGATCGACGCAGCGACTTTGACAGAGCAAACTTGGTAGTGCTACAACACCTAGACGAGGTAGATCCTTTTGTGGCACTGCACAAAGAATATATAATGTAGGCATGTATTCCTATTTTGTATACACACTTAATTAGCCATTATTATGCATGGGTCCAATGATGTAATATATATATGTTCCTATTTTGTATACACACTTAGCCATTATTATGCAAGGGTCCAATGATGTAATATATATGTTCCTATTATGCTGAGGAAAAGAAAAAAGGGAAACTGGTTATAGCAGTAGCGCTTTAGTGAAAAAGAGCTACAGCTAGTCAAGGTAGCAGTAGCGGTTTCTGCAGAAAATCGCTATAGCTACTCGTAATAGTAGTAGTGCGTTTACTACTGCTACGTCCACTTAACCCAAAATTCTCCCTATCCCTGCTTCATCCTGCCTCGTTTCCCCCAAATCCCCACTCTCTCTTACTCGGCCCCGTCACACCGCCGCGCCCGCCCCCGACCTCGGCGCGCTCACCCCTGACCCCGGCGCGCTCGCCCCCGACCCCGCCACCCCCGACCCCGCCGCGCTCGCCCCCGACCCCGCCGCCCCTGACCCAGGCGCGCTCGCCCCCGGCGCCAGCGCTCGCCCCCGACCCGTCGGCCCTCGCCTCCCTCCTCTGCTTCCTCCCCTCCCAACCTCGGCCGTCGTCGGGCCTGCCTCCTCGCCCTGCACCCTCTGTAAACCACCCCCCCTCTCTCTCTGCTAGCTAGGGTTAATTTACTTAGGTTTTAGTTATGTTAATTAGGTTATCTATTTAGTTATGAATTTAGATAGGTTTCAAAATTTGCTGAATTTATATGCAAATTTGAACTGGACATGTGATTTGTGGATATGTCATGTTTTGGACATGTCATGTTTTGGTAAATGATCTGAGTTGCCTATGTTACGCCGGAATGTTGATTCATTTCCGTTCCGGTGAATTTCGGGCGCTCGATATGTCCATTTTTTAGCAAAGGTCATGCCGAAATTGTCCTCATGCCTTATCATCCAAAGTAAGTCAGTTTCGAACAACCCTTTCATACATTTCAATCATTCCTTCTCTCTCTATGGGGAATAATTTGAGGTGTCTTTTCCCCGCAGCAACGGGCGCGCCGTCCTTATCGTTCTTTATCCGCAAGTCTCCCACGCCGTGTATTTTGACCCTTCCAGAGACTACGAGAAAAAAGACTACACCCACATAATGAATATTCTAGATGATGCTCTCCAAGGCTTCAGCTTTAGAGGTGGCCACATGCAGATCAGGAAACAAAGGAACAAGAAGATGGGTTTCGCACATAAAACTAACTTCTCCTGCATCCAAGTCCCAAAACCAAGCAAGAAGGATGGATTCCACATCCTCCATCTCATGATTCAGTTCAACACGGATCACCAAAAGCTTCGCATGAGAAGCAGAAATGATGATCATATCCACAAGTGGCTAGAATCTCATGGAGAAGCGGATTATAAACTTAGAGATGACTTCTTTCGCATCCAAAGCGACATTGCGACGATCATCATGAAAGAAGTCGTCGATGAGAAGGGGATGTTCCACCATGGCCCTATATCGCGAGCTGACGTCCGAACTCGCATAGGCATGCAATGTCTAGACCTCACGCCATTCAAGAAGCTAGGGTCCATCCTCGATGATATGGAAGGATGGAACTTCTAGTGATTTATGATGCCGATGATGATGATATGTGTCGGTTGAACTTGTATACTATTTGTAGCGATGCAACTTTGTGATGTCCACGATCCCTGTCGAACTTGCGTAACGCTACTTTGTTAGTTTGCGTACGATGACCTGCGTACCTCTAGTTAATTAATTTGTGTACTGTATGTTGCATCTAGTTGCTAACCCTTTCTTTTTCGGTGTTCTCTAGTATATTTTGTTGCATATATATGATTGTACATCCTCTTCATGAACATGCATCTCTAACAGGTACCTAGTTTCTTGATGGCGAGATGGAACTGCTATGTCGTGTACAAAGGGAAGGTTCCGGGGGTGTACAACGAGTGGCATGAGTGTCAGGCGCAAGTGAATGGGTTCTTGGACACCAGCCATAAAGGCTTCAAAAGCAGACAAGAAGGAGAAGCTAGTTACTTGAGGTTCACGCTAGCGCGAGAGAGGACTCGTAACCGCCATCTCATGTATTGCATAGTTCCGCTCTCACTCATAGTGATAGCTCTTCTCGCGTATACCTTTGTTTAGATGGATGACGTTGTAGTTGCAAGTATTCGAGACTTGCATGTATCGCTATTTTCGAGATGATGACAAGATACCACTTTGTGTTGGATGATGATTATGACGAGACTATTTGTATGTATATGCTATGATTACATTTGTGGTCTCGCAGGCATTTGTATGTGTATCATGATGACATTTGTATGTGCTAAAGATTCTTCTATAAAGCCTGTTCAAATACAAAACAAATATGCCGAAAAAAACAAAAAACTACTAAAATTAGCAGTAGCGAGTGGAGAAAAGTTAGCAGCAGCGCGGTTGTAGCAGTAGCGCGCACAGGGGAAGCGCGCTATAGCTATTAGCAGCAGCGAGGTTCCTTTAAGAGCGCTGCTGCAACACTTGTGTAGCAGTAGCGCGGGTGGACCAGCGCTACTGCTATACGTTAGCTGTAGCGCCTTATTAGTAGCGCCGGCCCCCGCCCTACTAAAAGGCTGAAAACCCGCGCTGCTGCTAGGCTTTTCCCTAGTAGTGTGTAACAGTCATAACCTAGGGTGACACAGAACTAGCTCCAGTTCATTGATATAATGTAGGCATGTATTCCGAACATAGTCATACGTGCTTATGGAAAAGAACTTGCATGACATCTTTTGTCCTACCCTCCCGTGGCAGCGGGGTCCTTACGGAAACTAAGGGATATTAAGGCCTCCTTTTAATAGAGTACCGGAACAAAGCATTAACACATAGTGAATACATGAACTCCTCAAACTACGGTCATCACCGGTAAGTATCCCGAGTATTGTCACTTCGGGATTAACGGATCATAACACATAATAGGTGACTATAGGCTTGCAAGATAGGATCAAGAACTCTCATATATTGATGAAAACATAATAGGTTCATATCTGAAATCATGGCACTCGGGCCCTAGTGACAAGCATTAAGCATAGCAAAGTCATAGCAACATTAATATCAGAACATAGTGGATACTAGGGATCAAACCCTAACAAAACTAACTCGATTACATGATAAATCTCATCCAACCCATCACCGTCCAGCAAGCCTACGATGGAATTACTCAAGCACGATGGTGAGCATCATGAAATTGGTGATGGAGGATGGTTGATGATGACGATGGCGATGGATTCCCCTCTCCGGAGCCCCGAACGGACTCCAAATCAGCCCTCCCGAGAGGTTTTAGGGCTTGGTGGCGCCTCTGTATCGTAAAACGCGATGAATTCTTCTCTCTGATTTTTTTCTCCCCGAAACACAATATATAGAGTTGGAGTCGGAGAGGCACCAGGGGGCCCACGAGGTAGGGGGCGCGCCCCCACCCTCGTGGACAGGTGGTGGGCCCCCTGGCCTTCATCTTTTGCAGGTATTTTTTATATTTTCTAAAAATTTGCTCCGTGAAGTTTCAGGTCATTCCGAGAACGTTTGTTTCTGCACATAAATAACACCATGGTAATTCTGCTGAAAACAACGTCAGTCCGGGTTAGTTCCATTCAAATCATGCAAGTTAGAGTCCAAAACAAGGGAAAAAGTGTTTGGAAAAGTAGATACGACGGAGACGTATCAGTATCTTCCATGTTAGGCGGGTTATTCTCAAGAGGAGTGGACTTCGCTCCTCACTCACGAGAAAGTGGCTGGTCACCGGGATGCCCAGTCCCATGCTTTATGCAAATTAAATCAAAATAATTGCAAACAAAACTCCCCCTGGGACTCTTGTTAGTTGGAGGCACTCGTTGTTTCGAGCAAGCCATGGATTGATGCTTGTTGGTGGAGGGGGGGTATAAACTTTACCATTCTGTTTGGGAACCGCCTATAATGTGTGTAGCATGGAAGATATCGCCATCTCTTGGTTGTTATGTTGACAATGAAAGTATACCGCTCAAAATAGTATTCATCTCTATTTCAAAACCAAGCTCTGGCACCTCTACAAATCCCTGCTTCCCTCTGCAAAGGGCCTATCTATTACTTTTATGTTGAGTCATCATTCTCTTATTAAAAAGCACCAGTTGGAGAGCACCACTGTCATTTGCATTCATTACTGTTAGTTTACATTGAGTATGACTTGACTTGATCTCTTTTACCATGAATTACAATGTCTAGTCAATCCTTGATCTTTAAAGGTGCTCTGCATTTATGTTTTGCGGTCTCAGAAAGGGTTAGCGAGATACCATCTTGTTATATCATATTATGATTGTTTTGAGAAAGTGTTATCATTCGAGATTTATTATTATTGCTCGCTAGTTGATTATGCCATTTATATGAGTAAACATGAGACCTAAGCGTTATTGTGAATATGGTTAGTTTATAATCTTTGCTGAAAACTTGAATGCTGGCTTTACATATTTACAACAACAAGAGCAAACAGAGTTTGTAAAAGTTTTTCTTTATCACTTTTAGTTTGTCAACTGAATTGCTTGTGGACAAGCAAAGGCATAAGCTTGGGGCCGAGGAGTTGATACGTCTCTGTCGTATCTACTTTTCCAAACACTTTTGCCCTTGTTTTGGACTCTAACTTGCATGATTTGAATGGAACTAACCCGGACTGACGCTGTTTTCAGCAGAATTGCCATGGTGTTATTTATGTGCAGAAACAAAAGTTCTCGGAATGACCTGAAACTCCACGGAGCGTATTTTTGGAAATAATAAAAAATACTGGCAAAAGATCAAGGCCAGGGGGCCCACACCCTAGCCACGAGGGTGGGGGCGCACTTGCCCCCCTGGGCGTGCCCCCCTACCTCGTGGGCCCCCTGGAGCTCCTCCGACCTCAACTCCAACTCTATATATTCATGTTCGGAGAGAAAAAAAATCAAGGAGAAAGATTCATCGCGTTTTACGATACAAAGCTGCCGCCAAGCCCTAAACTCTCTCGGGAGGGCTGATCTGGAGTCCGTTCGGGGCTCCGGAGAGGGGAATCCGTCACCATCATCATCAGCAACCATCCTCCATCACCAATTTCATGATGCTCACCGCCGTGCGTGAGTAATTCCATCGTAGGCTTGCTGGACGGTGATGGGTTGGATGAGATTTATTATGTAATCGAGTTAGTTTTGTTAGGGTTTGATCCCTAGTATCCACTATGTTCTGAGATTGATGTTGCTATGACTTTGCTATGCTTAATGCTTGTCACTAGGGCCCGAGTGCCATGATTTCAGATCTGAATCTATTATGTTTTCATGAATATATGAGAGTTCTTGATCCTATCTTGCAAGTCTATAGTCACTTACTATGTGTTATAATCCGACAACCCTGAAGTGACAATAATCGGGACCACTCCCGGTGATGACCATAGTTTGAGGAGTTCATGTATTCACTATGTGTTAATACTTTGGTCCGGTACTCTATTAAAAGGAGGCCTTGATATCCCTTAGTTTCCGCTAGGACCCCGCTGCCACGGGAGGGTAGGACAAAAGATGGCATGCAAGTTCTTTTCCATAAGCACGTATGACTATATTCAGAATACATGCCTACATTACATTGATGAATTGGAGCTAGTTCTGTGTCACCCTAGGTTATGATTGTTACATGATGAACCACATCCGGCATAATTCTCCATCACCGATCCATTGCCTACGAGCTTTCCATATATTGTTCTTCGCTTATTTACTTTTCCGTTGCTATTGTTATCATCACTACAAAATACCAAAAACATTACTTTTGCTACCATTACCACTACTATCATATTACTTTTCTACTAAATAGTTTGCTGCAGATATTAAGTTTCCAGGTGTGGTTGAATTGACAACTCAGCTGCTAATACTTGAGAATATTCTTTGGCTCCCCTTGTGTCGAATCAATAAATTTGGGTTGAATACTCTACCCTCGAAAACTGTTGCGATCCCCTATACTTGTGGGTTATCATCGCCCGACTTCGCTTGTCGGGGCCATGCTCCCACCTGCCCCGCCCGCACGCCCGGCGGACGCCGCCCCGCCCGTCAGCTCACTGGTCCCCTCTGATGCCTCTACATTTTTTGCGTTCGTGCCTCCGATTGCTGCCACAATAGACTGTTGGAAATATGCCCTAGAGGCAATCATAAATTGGTTATTGTTATATTTCCTTGTTCATGATAATCGTTTATTATCCATGCTAGAATTGTATTGATAGGAAACTCAGATACATGTGTGGATACATAGACAACACCATGTCCCTAGTAAGCCTTTAGTTGACTAGCTCGTTGATCAATAGATGGTTGCGGTTTCCTGACCATGGACATTGGATGTCGTTGATAACGGGATCACATCATTAGGAGAATGATGTGATGGACAAGACCCAATCCTAAGCCTAGCACAAAGATCGTGTAGTTCGTATGCTAAAGCTTTTCTAAATGTCAAGTATCATTTCCTTAGACCATGAGATTGTGCAACTCCTGGATACCGTAGGAATACTTTGGGTGTGCCAAACGTCACAACGTAACTGGGTGGCTATAAAGGTACACTACAGGTATCTCCGAAAGTGTCTGTTGGGTTGGCACGAATCGAGACTGGGATTTGTCACTCCGTGTAAACGGAGAGGTATCTCTGGGCCCACTCGGTAGGACATCATCATAATGTGCACAATGTGACCAAGGAGTTGATCACGGGATGATGTGTTACGGAACGAGTAAAGAGACTTGCCCGTAACGAGATTGAACAAGGTATCGGGATACCGACGATCGAATCTTGGGCAAGTATCGTACCACTAGACAAAGGGAATTGTATACGGGATTGATCGAATCCTCGACATCGTGGTTCATCTGATGAGATCATCGTGGAACATGTGGGAACCAACATGGGTATCTAGATCCCGCTGTTGGTTATTAACCGAAGAACGTCTCGGTCATGTCTGCATGGTTCCCGAACCCGTAGGGTCTACACACTTAAGGTTTGATGACGCTAGGGTTATAAAGGAAGTTTGTATGTGGTTACCGAATGTTGTTCGGAGTCCCAGATGAGATCCCGGATGTCACGAGGAGTTCCGGAATGGTCCGGAGGTAAAGATTTATATATGGAAAGTCCTGTTTTGGTCACCGGAAAAGTTTCGGGTTTTATCGGTAACGTATCGGGACCACCGGGAGGGTCCCGGGGGTCCACCAAGTGGGGCCAAAAGCCCCAGAGGGCTGCATGGGCCAAGTGTGGGAGGGAACCAGCCCCAGGTGGGCTGGTGCCCCCCCCCCCCCCGCAAGGGCCCAAGGCGCCTAAGGGGAGGAAGGGGGCAAACCCTAAGGGCAGATGGGCCTTAGGGATCATACCTGGTGCGCCTCCCTCTCCCCTCCACCTGGCCGCCACCCAGATGGGATCTGGGGGCTGCCGCCACCCCTAGGGAGGGAACCCTAGGTGGGGGCGCAGCCCCTCCCCTTCCCCTATATATACTTGAGGTTTGGGCTGCCCAAGACACACGAGTTCCTCTCCTTCTTGGCGCAGCCCTACCCCTCTCCCTCCTCGTCTCTTGCGATGCTTGGCGAAGCCCTGCTGGAGTACCACGCTCCTCCACCACCACCACGCCGTTGTGCTGCTGCTGGATGGAGTCTTCCTCAACCTCTCCCTCTCTCCTTGCTGGATCAAGGCATGGGAGACGTCACCGGGATGTACGTGTGTTGAACGCGGAGGTGCCGTCTGTTCGGCACTAGGATCTCCGGTGATTTGGATCACGACGAGTACGAATCCTTCAACCCCGTTCTCTTGAACGCTTCCGCTTAGCGATCTACAAGGGTATGTAGATGCACTCTCCTTCCCCTCGTTGCTGGTTTCTCCATAGATAGATCTTGGTAACACGTACGAAAATTTTGAATTTCTGCTATGTTTCCCAACAGTGGTATCAGAGCTAGGTCTATTGCGTAGATTCTATGCACGAGTAGAACACAAAGTAGTTGTGGGCGTTGATTTTGTTCAATATGCTTACCGTTACTAGTCCAATCTTGTTTCGACGGTATTGTGGGATGAAGCGGCCCGGACCGACCTTACACGTACTCTTACGTGAGACAGGTTCCACCGACTGACATGCACTAGTTGCATAAGGTGGCTAGCGGGTGCCAGTCTCTCCCACTTTAGTCGGAACGGATTCGATGAAAAGGGTCCTTATGAAGGGTAAATAGCAATTGGCATATCACGTTGTGGTTTTGCGTAGGTAAGAAACGTTCTTGCTAGAAACCCATAGCAACCACGTAAAATAAGCAAACAACAATTAGAGGACGTCTAACTTGTTTTTGCAGGGTATGCCATGTGATGTGATATGGCCCAAAGGATGTGATGGATGATATATGTGATGTATGAGATTGATCATGTTCTTGTAATAGGAATCACGACTTGCATGTCGATGAGTATGACAACCGGCAGGAGCCATAGGAGTTATCTTTATTTATTGTATGACCTGCGTGTCATTGAACAACGCCATGTAATTACTTTACTTTATTGCTAACCGGTAGCCATAGTAGTAGAAGTAATAAGTTGGCGTGACAACTTCAAGAAGACACGATGATGGAGATCATGATGATGGAGATCATGGTGTCATGCCGGTGACAATGATGATCATGGAGCCCCGAAGATGCAGATCAAAAGGAGCAAAATGATATTGGCCATATCATGTCACTATTTGATTGCATGTGATGTTTATCATGTTTTACATCTTTTTTGCTTAGAACGATGGTAGTAAATAAGATGATCCCTCATAATAATTTCAAGAAAGTGTTTCCCCTAATTGTGCACCGTTGCGACAGTTCGTTGTTTCGAAGCACCACGTGATGATCGGGTGTGATAGATTCTTACGTTCGAATACAATGGGTGTTGACGAGCCTAGCATGTATAGACATGGCCTCGAAACACATGCAAAACACTTAGGTTGACTTGACAAGCCTAGCATGTACAGACATGGCCTCGGAACACAAGAGACCGAAAGGTCGAGCATGAGTCGTATGGTAGATACGATCAACATGAAGATGTTCACTGATGTTGACTAGTCCGTCTCACGTGATGATCGGACACGGCCTAGTTGACTCGGATCATGTAATCACTTAGATGACTAGAGGGATGTCTATCTGAGTGGGAGTTCATAAGATGAACTTAATTATCCTGAACATAGTCAAAAGGTCTTCGCAAATTATGTCGTGGCTCGCGCTTTAGTTCTACTGTTTAGATATGTTCCTAGAGAAAATTTAGTTGAAAGTTGATAGTAGCAATTATGCGGACTAGGTCTGTAAACTGAGGATTGTCCTCATTGCTTCATAGAAGGCTTATGTCCTTAATGCACCGCTCAGTGTGCTGAACCTCGAACGTCGTCTGTGGATGTTGCGAACATCTGACATACACATTTTGATAACTACGTGATAGTTCAGTTAAACGGTTTAGAGTTGAGGCACCGAAGACGTTTTGAAACGTTGCGAAACATATGAGATGTTTCGAGGGCTGAAATTGGGATTTCAGGCTCGTGCCCACGTCAAGAGGTATAAGACATCCGACGATTTTCTTAGCCTGCAAACTAAGGGAGAAAAGCTCAATTGTTGAGCTTGTGCTCAGATTGTCTGAGTACAACAATCATTTGAATCAAGTGGGAGTTGATCTTCCAGATGAGATAGTGATATTTCTCTGAAGTCATTACCACCAAGCTGCTAGAGCTTCGTGATGAACTATAATATATCAGGGACATATATGATGATCCTTGAGATATTCACGATGTTTGACACCACAAAAGTAGAAATCAAGAAGGAGCATCAATTGTTGATGGTTGGTGAAACCACTAGTTTCAAGAAGGGCAAGGGCAAGAAGGGATACTTCATGAAACGGCAATTCAGCTACTGCTCTAGTGAAGAAACCCAAGGTTGAACCCAAACCCGAGACTAAGTGCTTATGTAATAAGGGGAACAGCCACTGGAGCAGAATTACCCTAGATACTTGGTAGATGAGAAGGCTGGCAAGGTCGATAGAAGTATATTGGATATACATTGTGTTAATGTGTACTTTACTAGTACTCCTAGTAGCACCATGGTATTAGATACCGGTTCGGTTGCTAAATGTTAGTAAACTCGAAATAAAAGGCTGCAGAGTAAACGGAGACTAGCTAAAGGTGAGCTGGCAATATGTGTTGGAAGTTTTTCCAAGCTTGATGTGATCAAGCATCGCACGCTCCCTCTACCATCGAGATTGGTGTTTGCATTGAGCATAGACATGATTGGATTATGTCTATCGCAATACGGTTATTCATTTAAGGAGAATAATGGTTACTCTGTTTATTTGAATAATACCTTCAATGGTCTTGCACCCTAAAATGAATGGTTTATTGAATCTCGATCGTAGTGATACACATGTTCATGCCAAAAGGTATAAGATAGTAATGATAGTACCACCTACTTGTGGCACTGCCACGTAAGTCATATCGGTATAAAACACATGAAGAAGCTCCATGTTGATGGATCTTTGGGCTCACTCGTTTTGAAAAGTTTGAGACATGCGAACCATGTCTATTGGTGTATATGCATGAAGAAACTCCATGCAAATGGACCGTTTGGACTCACTTGATTTTGAATCACCTGAGACATGCAAATCATACCACATGGGCAAGATGACTGAAAGCCTCGTTTTCAGTAAAATGGAACTAGAAAGCAACTTGTTGGAAGTAATACATTTTGATGTGTGCAGTCCGATGAGTGCTGAGGCGTGTAGTGGATATCGTTATGTTCTTACTTCACAAATGATTTGAGTAGATGTTGAGTACATTTACTTGATGAATCACGAGTCTGAATTATTGAAAGGTTCAAGTAATTTCAAGGTGAAGTTGAAAGATCGTCGTGACAAGAGGATAAAATATCTATGATATGATCATAGAGATGAATATCTGAATTACGAGTTTGGCACAGAATTAAGATATTGTGGAAATTGTTTCACAACTAATACAGCCTGGAACACCATAGTGTGATGGTGTGTCCGAACATCATAACTGCACCCTATTGGATATGATGCATACCATGATGTCTCTTATCGAATTACCACAATAGTTTATGGGTTAGGCATTAGAGACAACCACATTCACTTTAAATAGGGCATCACGTAATTCCGATGAGATGACACCGTATGAACTATGGTTTAGAGAAACCTAAGCTGTCATTTTTTAAAAGTTTGGGGCTGCAACGCTTATGTGAAAAAGTTTCAAGCTGATAAGCTCGAACCCAATGTGGATAAATGCATCTTCATAGGACACCCAAAAACAGTTGGGTATACCTCCTGTCTCAGATCCAAAAGCAAAAAGGGATTGTTTCTAAAATCGGGTCCTTTCTCGAGGAAAAGTTTCTCTCGAAAGAATTGAGTGGGAGGATGGTGGAGACTTGATGAGGTTATTGAACCGTCTCTTCAACTAGTGTGTGGCAGGGCACATGGAGTTGTTCCTATGGCACCTACACCAATTGAAGTAGTATCTTATGATAGTGATCATGAAACTTCAGATCAAGTCACTACTAAACCTCGTAGGATGACAAGGATGCATACTACTTCAGAGTGGTACGTAATCCTGTCTTGGAAGTCATGTTGCTAGACAACAATGAACCTACAAGCTATGGAGAAGCAATGGTGGGCCCGGATTCCGATAAATGGCTCGAGGCCATAAAATCCGAGAGAGGATCCATGTATGAAAACAAAGTGTAGACTTTGGCAGAACGGCTCGATGGTCGTAAGGCTGTTGAGTACAAATGGATTTTAAAAGGAAGACGGACAAAGATGGTAAGTATCACCATTAAGAAAAGCTCGACTTGTCGTTAAGATTTTCCCGACAAGTTCAAGGAGTTGACTATGATGAGACTTTCTCACTCGTAGCGATGCTAAGAGTCTGTTGGAATTATATTAGCATTATTTATGAAATCTTGCAGATAGGATGTCAAACATTGTTTCCTCGACGATTTTCTTGAGGAAAGGTTGTATGTGATACAACCGGAAGGTTTTGTCAATCCTGAAAGATGCTAATAAGTATGCAAAGCTCCAGCAATCCTTCTAAGGGCTGGAGTAAGCATCTCGGAGTTGGAATGTATGCTTTGATGAGATGATCAAAGATTTTGGGTTTATAACAAGTTTATGAGAAACTTGTATTTCCAAAGAAGTGAGTGGGAGAACTATAGAATTTCTGATGAATATATGTTGTTGACATATTGTTGATCAGAAATGACGTAGGATTTCTGGAAAGCATATAGGGTTATTTGGAAAGTGTTTTTCAATGGAAAGCCTGGATTAAGCTACTTGAACATTGAGCATCAAGATCTATGAGGATAGATCAAAACGCTTAATGGTACTTTCAAATGAGCACATACCTTGACATGATCTTGAAGGTGTTCAAGGTGGATCAGTCAAGGAAGGAGTTCTTGCCTGAGTTGTAAGGTATGAAGTTAAGACTTAAAGCTCGACCACGGCAGAAGAAAGAGAAAGGACGAATGTCGTCCCCTATGCTTTTGTCATAGGCTCTATACGGTATGCCATGCTGAGTACCGCACCTGATGTGTGCCTTGCCACATGTCTGGCAAGAGGGTACAAAGGTAATCTAGGAGTAGATCACCAGATAGCGGTCTAAATTATCCTTAGAGGAATAAGGATATGTTTCTCGGTTATGGAGGTGATAAAGAGTTCGACGTAAAGAGTTATGTCGATGCAAGCTTAACACCTATCCAGATAGCTCTGAGTAGAGATACCGGATACGTATAATGGATCAACAATTTAGAATAGCTCCAAGTAGAACAGTTATTTGAAATGGCTCCAAATGTAGCGTGGTAGTTGCATCTACAAGATGACATAGAAATTTGCAAAGTACATACGGATCTGAATGTTGTAGACCCGTTGACTGAAACCTCTCTCACAAGCATAACATGATCAAACCCAGAACTCTTTGGGTGTTGGTCACATGGGGATGTGACCTTGAGTGTTAAACACATATCGATGTGAACTGGATTATTGACTCTAGTGCAAGTGGGAGACTGTTGGAAATATGCCCTAGAGGCAATAATAAATTGGTTATTGTTATATTTCCTTGTTCATGATAATCGTTTATTATCCATGCTAGAATTGTATTGATAGGAAACTCAGATACATGTGTGGATACATAGACAACACCATGTCCCTAGTAAGCCTTTAGTTGACTAGCTCGTTAATCAATAGATGGTTGCGGTTTCCTGACCATGGACATTGGATGTCGTTGATAACGGGATCACATCATTAGGAGAATGATGTGATGGACAAGACCCAATCCCAAGCCTAGCACAAAGATCGTGTAGTTCGTATGCTAAAGCTTTTCTAAATGTCAAGTATCATTTCCTTAGACCATGAGATTGTGCAACTCCCAAATACCGTAGGAATACTTTGGGTGTGCCAAACGTCACAACGTAACTGGGTGGCTATAAAGGTACACTACAGGTATCTCCGAAAGTGTCTGTTGGGTTGGCATGAATCGAGACTGGGATTTGTCACTCCGTGTAAACGGAGAGGTAACTCTGGGCCCACTTGGTAGGACATCATCATAATGTGCACAATGTGACCAAGGAGTTGATCACGGGATGATGTGTTATGGAACGAGTAAAGAGACTTGCCGGTAACGAGATTGAACAAGGTATCGGGATACCGACGATCGAATCTCGGGCAAGTATCGTACCACTAGACAAAGGGAATTGTATACGGGATTGATCGAATCCTCGACATCGTGGTTCATCCAATGAGATCATCATGGAACATGTGGGAACCAACATGGGTATCCAGATCCCGCTGTTGGTTATTGACCGGAGAACATCTCGGTCATGTCTGCATGGTTCCCGAACCCGTAGGGTCTACACACTTAAGGTTCGATGACGCTAGGGTTATAAAGGAAGTATGTATGTGGTTACCGAATGTTGTTCGGAGTCCCGGATGAGATCCCGGACGTCACGAGGAGTTCTGGAATGGTCCGGAGGTAAAGATTTATATATGGGAAGTCCTGTTTTGGTCACCGGAAAAGTTTCGGGTTTTATCGGTAACGTACCGGGACCACCGGGAGGGTCCCGGGGGTCCACCAAGTGGGGCCACAAGCCCCAGAGGGCTGCATGGGCCAAGTGTGGGAGGGAACCAGCCCCAGGTGGGCTGGTGCCCCCCCCCCCCCCCCGCAAGGGCCCAAGGCGCCTAAGGGGAGGAAGGGAGGCAAACCCTAAGGGCAGATGGGCCTTAGGGCCCATACCTGGTGCGCCTCCCTCTCCCCTCCACCTGGCCGCCACCCAGATGGGATCTGGGGGCTGCCGCCACCCCTAGGGAGGGAACCCTAGGTGGGGGCGCAGCCCCTCCCCTTCCCCTATATATACTTGAGGTTTGGGCTGCCCAAGACACACGAGTTCCTCTCCTTCTTGGCGCAGCCCTACCCCTCTCCCTCCTCGTCTCTTGCGATGCTTGGCGAAGCCCTGCTGGAGTACCACGCTCCTCCACCACCACCACGCCGTTGTGCTGCTGCTGGATGGAGTCTTCCTCAACCTCTCCCTCTCTCCTTGCTGGATCAAGGCATGGGAGACGTCACCGGGCTGTACGTGTGTTGAACGCGGAGGTGTCGTCCGTTCGGCACTAGGATCTCCGGTGATTTGGATCACGACAAGTACGACTCCTTCAACCCCGTTCTCTTGAACGCTTCCGCTTAGCGATCTACAAGGGTATGTAGATGCACTCTCCTTCCCCTCGTTGTTGGTTTCTCCATAGATAGATCTTGGTGACACGTAAGAAAATTTTGAATTTCTGCTACGTTTCCCAACACAGACCACCCCGCCTTCACCTTCACGGCGGGCGAATCATCACGTGCAACTGGTAAAGCCCCAATCTCTCCGTCTCCTAATCAACCCATTTCTTTAGCTACTGCTATGACTGTTCTGACCCACGCCACCATGGACGCAGACCTCCCTCTCCACGACTTCGACACCCACGAGTGCACCGTGTGCAAGGAGCGCCGCAAGACAGCCCGTGATCACTCCCGCTCCAAGGACAAGCTGCGCCGCAGCGCGCGCCTTGCTGGCAAGGAGGCCAAGTACTCCTCCATGCTCTCCAAGGCTGTTAAAGCCAAGGCCGCATGCCTCTCTGCTGCCGACGTGGGATCGGCCATCGATCGCGCCATCCACGACGCCCGCCTCGATGTCGCTGATGCTCCTCCCGCCTCCGCTGAAGATCTGGCCACCATTGCACTGCTCTGTGGTGCGGACGACGACCATGTTGACGCGATCCTTGAGGCTGAAGACTCAGCCCCCGGTGCTGACGACGCTCCATGATCAGCTCTCCATCTCTGCAATGCATGTCGGGATGGCCCACGATGCCGCCGCCAGTTGTCATTGTCATGCTCGTTCCTCGCGGTCCTCTGTACTTTTGGTCCCGTTTCCTCCGTAATCTAGGGCAGTTCCATAGTAGCGCGTCGTTGTACCTTTTGCTACTGTCATGTACCTATACTGCTATCTTAAACCTCTGGTGTACGCTCCATCTACATGAGTAATGCAACTTTCTCTATCTGTTCGTGGAATGTGCGTGGCCTGGGGGACGACGCAAAATGCTCGGACGTTCTCTCTGAACTCATGTCAATCAATACCCACATTGCTTTATTACAAGAGTCCAAACTCAATGCGCTCCCCGACCCAAAGTTACGATCCTTCATGCCTAGGCAGCTAGACCAAGTTTTTTCCCTACCTGTTGTCGGAACGGCGGGTGGCACCATCTCCGCCGTCAACTCTGCCTCCTTCCAAGTAATCTCCTTCAGCCACCTCACCTTCTTCTTGA
Organism: Triticum urartu; assembly: GCF_056163025.1. Lineage (NCBI taxonomy): Eukaryota > Viridiplantae > Streptophyta > Magnoliopsida > Poales > Poaceae > Triticum > Triticum urartu. The sequence goes on along the minus strand of NC_141877.1, from coordinate 49,605,830 downwards.
CCATGATTTTGCGATCCATGGCAACTGACCGTAACATAGCTATCACCAATATCTATGCCCCCTCCTCCCGCACCCTCAAACAATCCTTCTTCGATGAGCTACTTGCTATCTCACAACCAGACGGCTCTCCATGGTTACTTGTAGGAGATTTCAACCTACTCTGTTATCCCTCAGACAAAAATAATGATGCGTTTAGACAATCCGAAGCCAATGCTTTCAACCAAACGCTGGATGAACTCGCCCTCATTGAGCTGCCGCTTCTTGACCGCCAATACACTTGGCCCAACAATAGAGCATCACCCACCCTAGAACGTATCGACCGTTCTTTTTCAACCTAGCTTGGGCAGACACCTTCCGAAACTCCTCCCTCTCCTCTCTCACGCGCTTCACGTTCGATCACGTACCCCTCCTCATACATGTCACCACAACAATCCCGCGGACCAATTTCTTCAAATTTGAGCCTGGCTGGGCCAAGTGGCGGCCCTGCAGTAACATTATCAGCGCCATTTGGGCCCCTTCACGGCCTACCACCACCGCCAACTCTGCCACCACCCTCGCTTCTTTGCTCAAAAAGACTCGGGCCGGGCTAAAAAATGGGTTCGCTCTCGCACTCCCGCCCCCTCCACAAATCTCGATGTAAAACCACTATCGCCGCCCTCGATCATGCAGAGGAATCCATGCCTCTCTCCCCGCCCGAACTCCTCACTCGCAAAATCATCGTGTCCCTTCTCAAAAGCAATATCCAAGAAAAAAATGGAATATTGGAAGTGGCGTGCCAAAGTTTCTCGTGCAATCCACGGAGGTGAAAACTCAAAATTCTTCCACATGTCTGCCTCACAACGCCTTAGGAAAAACAAAATCTTCTCCCTCACACGCGATGGCACGGTTTACACCTCTCACCCCCACAAAGCAAAAATCCTACGAGATTTTTTCGTCTCACTCATAGGCTCTCCTGCCACGATGTCCTGGGATTTTCACTCATAGGCTCTCCTACCATGACATCCTGGGATTTTGACCTCAGTTCCATCCATCCTCAACCTGTTCCTGGCCTTCATGCCCTTGATGTTCCGTTCTCTGAGGACGAAATTAAGTTGGCCTTCTTCCAAATGAACCCCCAAGCTAGCCCTAGACCAGACGGTTTTGACCCCTTCTTCTACAGATCTTTCTGGCCCACTATAAAACATGCCATTCTACCCTTTTTCCAACAACTCCACCAAGGCACAGCCGACACAAAATGTTTAAATCATGCCCACATCGTCCTCCTCCCCAAGAACGCATCCCCCTCCTCACCCGATGCCTTCATACCGATCTCCCTACAAAACAGCCCCGTAAAAGATTTTGCTAAAGCCATCACCTCGTGCCTAAAACCTCTCATTCCTAGTCTAGTTCATGGCAACCAAACTGGGTTCATCACCGGTAGGAATATTGCCGAAAACTACGTCTTTGCGGCCGACCTAATCAACTCCTGCCACTCCCGCAAAAGGCTGACCATGGTTTTCAAACTCGACTTCAGGAAGGCTTTTGATTCTGTCGCCTGGCCTGCCCTTGACAGAATCTTGGTTGTCCGCGGCTTCTCGCATACTTTTCGCTCCTAGATCCAAAACATCCTCCACATAGGCAAAACTGCTATCCTCCTAAATGGCATCCCCAGCCACTGGATACAATGCAAGAAAGGCCTACGCCAGGGCGACCCTGCCTCTCCCTACCTATTCCTTATCGTCGCCGATCTTCTCCAGCAACTCATCATCCAAAACTCCGAGCCTGCCCTCCTCCACCACCCCATCTTTACCCACCTGCCTCCCACCATTCTCCAATACGCCGACGACACGCTCATCATCGCAGCCACCTCCCCCCTTGCAGCCACAGCTCTCAAAAAATCCTAAATAGCTTTGCACAAGCTACCGGCCTCACCATCAACTTCTCCAAAACCACCATGGCCACCCTTCACACAGATGAAACCCTAGCTGCTGACGCTGCTCTCGCCATGGGCTGCTCACGCGCCCCCTTCCCTCAAACTTACCTCGGAATCCCCTTTGATCCAACCAAGCCCCCTCCAATGCTTTCGCACCCTTGATTGCACGATCTCAGAAGCTACTGACTGGCTGGAGAGCAAAACTTCTAGACAAAGGCGATCGGCTCATCCTCATCTCCGCGGTCCTCGACTCCCTTCTTACCTACTTCATGTCTGTTTTCTGTATCCCAAAAAAGACCCTCAAAGTCATCGACTCCTTGAGGAGGTCTTTCTTCTGGGCTGGTGAAGATGCCTGCTCGGGTGCTCAGTGTATGATTGCGTGGAAAAATGTTTGTTCACCAAAAATTTGGTGGTCTAGGGCTCAAAAACCTACATGTCCAAAACAACGGCCTCCTAATGAAGTTTGCCACCAAAGCACTCTCCTTCGCACAATCACCTTGGCTAGACTGGCTAGATCTCCAACACCCAAACACCCTAGTTTCATCGGCCCCCAAACTTCCTTCTTGTGCTGCACGATCACCCAACAAATCCCAACCCTACAATCAATCTCCTTTGTACTCACAAACAGTGGCACACACACATACTTCTGGATGGACACCTGGCTCACACCAAAACCCCTAGCTACCACCTTACCGCACCTCTTCTTGCACTCCACCCTACAACTGGTTAAAGCGGCTAACATTTTCCGCTTCGGTATCGAAGCCAACCTCCGTAATCGTCTCTCTCTTACAGCAGAACAAGAGCTTGCTTCGCTTTTGGCTGTTTTGCGGGACTTCATGTCGTCGACTGAGGAAGATCAATGGTTCCTACTCTAGGGACATGACTTCTCCACCAAGCAGGCCTACGGCACGCTCATGACCAAGCCAGACACGGATTTCTTTGCCCCCCTCATTTGGGCACCAAGGCTCCTCGCAAAATCAAGATTTTTGCTTGGCTTCTTTTCAAAGATCGCCTCAACACCAGAGTGAACCTAGCTCACAAGCATATAATCACCTCTAATCTATGCCCCCGTTGTGCTGCGTCACCTGAGGACACCACTCATCTCTTCATCACATGTCCTCTTGCCAATCGGATATGGCAACGAGTAGGATTCCTGCCCGCCTCTAACGACCTCAACGAGCTCTAGGACACCTCGCTGCCTCAACATCTACCCAAGAATGTCTGGCCCTTCGTTCTCCTCACACTGCTTTGGAAGATTTGGGCCGCGTGAAATGACATGTTGTTTAGGTGCATTGATCAATGTTCTGTAATAACAACTAGAAACCTTATCTCTGACCTAGACCTTTGGTCACACCGTCTCGTCGATACGGGTGACAAGGAGGACGTCTTCTTGTGGTGTTCCTACCTCTCTGCATGTTGCACCATGCCTCTGTAATTCTGTACTAGCTGCTTCTGCAGCCGTTTGAGCAATATATTCAGGTGGGGAACTCCCCCCCGGTGATTCTAAAAAAAACAATGTCATTGACAACTTAAAATAGAATATATGTTTTTTAGTTTAAATGGGTTGTGTATTATCCAGTCATCTTGGCACGATCCGAGTTCAGAACATCACAAATACAATCCGGCGGGTACCTGATCCAAATTTTCACAACTTATCGGCACAACCCTCAGAAGAGATTTGATGCATTTGAGTGGATGAGGATAGAGTCTTAAGCCGAATGATTTAGATGAAAAACCAGATCGAAGAAGAAAAAACGAATGTGGAAGGTGAAGCACCAAAAACCAACGTGAGGCGGGAGGAAAAAACCAAATGTGGAGGGGTGGTGGTGGGAGGTAAGGCGAAACTAAACTAGTAAGGCAAAAAGTAACCGTGGATACCGGCATAATGGGGGACCCAGGCTTATACCGGTTTATTGGTCTTGCTATCTCCAAGGAGAAATGATATTTTTAAACATTGCATGTTCCTCGCCCAAAAGGGTGTTGGTTACTACTGTACTCGCCCAAATTGGTATCACTTATCAGTTTGCTTATTTGACAGACTATGAATATACGTTATGATCATTTCAAGGGAATCTTTGAATCAGAGGGTCGCAAATCTGATTGCTGTCAAATGGGCCGAGGTAATTCTTTCCTGCAGATATGTGATGGATAAACATGTAACAGTCCATTGTTTTACTGATTATGTTGTCCTCGGTGCTTCACATCTCAGAATTTGGAATGTAGCTGACATGATGGTATTACATTGTTTTACTATGAAAAACCCTTGAATAGTTATAAAGAAATACTCACTTTTCAATCCTGGTGCAACTATGACTGCATATTGTGATGTAACCATACAAGGAACAAACCACGACTCTAGATGAATCACTTGTGTGAGGTTCCGATTTGCCCGTCCAATTATATGGCTGGACCTGAAGCCTGGAAGGCCGTTAGTCGGGAAATGCCTATTGAGTTGCTTAGCTTATAATGTTATTAAGGATATAATCTACTTCATCTGGGCCGTTAGTCGGGAAATTTCCTCATGGCATGACAGTGTTTAGAGTCAAGATTAGTTTTGCAGAACCAATAATCTACTTCATCTTGGGGGTGGGGGGGGGGGGGGGGGGGTAGAGTATATAATGGTCCATATTGGCCATCTTTGGAGATTTGTTAGGATTTAATTAATAATGTTATTAAGGAGATAATCCTCTCTTGTGCAACTGCATGTTCACGACGGTTCCCTCGCTCCTCATCGAATGGACGCGCCCCTTCACTCGCGTCCCCTCCATTTGTATATAAGGATTGATCATCAATGAAATTGATACTTGTTGGATTCATTTACATCTCTCTCGTTTTTACTCGTATCATGTTATCAGCACATAGTCTCTACCGTGCGAGAAAGAAAAGGCCGAGAAGGTGGTTGACTTTCTGCATCACACGTGAAAGGGGGTGTTGAAGTGTATATGTAGATTGCCTAGCCCTTTTCATCAGGCCGGACTTTCAGTTGCGTTACCTAGTGCATGAAGCTTAACATGGTAACGGAGTTAAGGTCTTAAGTTCAAGTCCTGATTTTTACAATTTATTAAAAAATTATTGATAGCCCCTCTTTGTGTTCTTAATTCAGACTTTTGATTACGCTGGCTAGTGCATAAAACTTAACGACGTACGGCATGTGTGGTGGCGAGACTCCGGAAGGCGGCGACGCATGAGGTCTTGATAACAGCGGAGACAAACATGCATCGGCATGGATGCGTCCGTACAGAAGAAAAATCGATCAGGAGAAGGTATTTTTTGTCTTATTGGCATCAATCATGGATCTAATAATCGGTTCTTTATTTATGCATATGGAATCGTTTGTGAGCTTTGCGACAAGGATCGGTCGCTGCGTGGGCATGAACCAGAAGAATTCCTTAAGGAAGGAGGTGAAGTCTCCAGAGGTTACCAGCGGAGAGAAACTCACTCCAGCGCGGCGTCGCCACTGCCTGCACGGCGCCACGTCATGCAAGAATGTTGTGCGTAACGGTGTGGCGGAATTGCGCCATCGACAACGCGATGCGTGATAGCAAAGGTGCGGCTGGCGACTGCCCGACGGTCCGGCAAGGCGTGCCAGCCAAAACGGCCATGGCGGTTGGGGCTGTTAGCGAGGCGCTGGGTTGGACCTGCTAAAGGTAGGAAAGGCCTAAGCCCACGCCTGATGAGCCTGCCACAGGTACCTTCGGCATGCGCTGAAAGGCTCAGTAAACTAAGACAAAGGGGGGAGCTCCTATACCACCAGAAGCGCGCACCCTCGGCAGCGCACACCCTCGCGTCCCCCGCGCGCCCTCTTGGGCCGGCCCATGCACGGCGCGGGGCGCCCCATTTCCTTTTTCATTTTCGGTTTGTACTATTTTTTCATTTTTTTCTTATATATTAAAATAATTTCGGATTAGTTCTGAAATTAAAAACAGTTTGAATTGTGAATTTTCAAAAAAGTTTTTGGATTCAAAAAATATTTGCGATTCAAAGAATGAACATATTTTGAATTTTAATGAAAAAAATTTATGAGCATTCTTTAACAATGATGCACATTTTTTATATTTCATGAACAAATTTTGAACCCAACGAACATTGCTTGAATTTTATGAACAAAATTTGTATGCAAAAACCTTTTTTTGAAAAAAATGGATGAACAAATTTTGATTTGAATGAACATTTTCTCAAAATCTACGAACAAATTTGTAATTTGATGAACATTTTTGCAATTTGATAAATAAATTTTGATTTTTGATGAACATTTTTAAAATCCGACGAACAAAAGGTAAATTTGATGAACATTTTTTTAAAATTTTTGATTTTTTTTTACGTTGATGAACATTTTTTGAATTTGATGAACAAAAAACTGTTCACGAATTTAAAAAGAAAATTCGCAAAAAGTGAAACGTAAAAAAGTATATAATTTTTAAAAAAAACTGTTCGCAAATTGAAAACGAGAAATAAAAATAAAAAAGAAAACAAAATCACGACATAAAATATTTTTGTAAATAAAAAAAGAATAAAAATGAAATAGAAAACAGAAAAAGAAAAGAAAAAATGAAAGGAAAATAGAAAAAGGAACAAAAAAGAAAAAGGAAAAGGAAAAGGAAAAGGAACAAAAGAAAAACATAAAGAAGAAAAAAACCTAGAAAAAACCAGTTCAGGGAAGGTTCACTCGAGAGGGTATATGCTACCGCGCTAGGCAGCGATCTGCTCGTCGTATAGGGTTCGCCGGCAAAGGGGCGGCTGCTGTTTATGCGCCAATCTTGCATGAGATAAAGACCAGGAGGAACGAGTTCGATGACGTTACTTTCCGTCATGAAACTTGGGGGTCTAATAGTGAGGGTCATAGGTTAGCAAAGGTTGCATCAACTCTTGGCGTAGGCCGCCATGTGTGGCTAGGGAATGTACCCGATATCATTTGTATCCCTGACATTTTGAGTTTTGAATAAAAAATAAGGCAGAAGCCGATAAAATGAAAAAAAAAGAGAGGATGTGGCATGTGTGCCACTTGTTTGGGCTACACTAGTTTCGGCCCAGGACCAAATTTTGTCTTTCTCGTTTTTCTTTTTTGGTTTTAGCTTTTAGCTAAACAGTTTTTGTTCCAATGTGTTTTATAGCAATTTCTGATATATTAATGTATTATAAAGCACATTAATACATCGGCATACCTGATTAGGCAATTTGATTATTGCTATATGTTGATTTAATTTCCTAGAGAGTAAATTAATTGTGCATGATGATTTCATGCAGGACATGGTGAACATATCTAAGAGAGTGTTTTGCTTGGATTGTCATTGATAGCATCGAAATTCTGACTTGGGCTATGGATGTCAAGATTTACTTGACGCCCGAGATGAGCCCTATCGAGGGATCTGACGGGAATTCGCTTCGTCACCGGCCGGTTTCTTCCACCTCGCATGTAACGTGTTTGACAAAATTATTTGTTGAAGTAGGAGGTTTAGAGTGTGTTTGGTTTGGGAACGAAGTGGAACGGAATGTCATGATTCCATTCCACCAGAATGGGTCGGTTTCGTCTTTATGTTTGGTATGAGCAGTTCCGAGGAATGGAATGGTTACATCTTGGTGTTTGGTTTGAGAGATGGAATGTAATGGAATTGTTCATCTCATTTTATTACATGAATTAGATTCTGATAGATACCTAAACTGAATGTTGAACATTGGATTACATCGATTGTAATGAACAGATGTACTTCACCCACAAAAAAGAAAAAGATGTATTTGACGTTGCAGTACAGAAGAACACCCACGAAACACTTAATCTGAATACAGAACAGATGTACTTGACGCCGCAGTATATTGATCTAGAGTTCAGTGCCTGCAAAAACCACCACGGCGATTTGTCACTGCAAACCACATGCTCCTTGGTGCGGCGGCCAAAGATCCCCGACGGTGGCATCTTAATTAGATGCGTCCAGCCTCCAAGCCCGACTGAAGAATACGAGTGAGAGGGCTGCCCGGTCTCCATGCTCGGCTGAAGAAGATGATTGAGAGTGCCGCCCGACCTTCCTGCTCGGCGGGCGTGTCAGGTGCGCCCGCCTGGGACGTGGCCGGCGCGACGGCAAGCAGCGCCAACGTGAGGATGCGGCGGTGGCAAGTCATGGCCGCACACGGTCAGGCTGTCGGCGGCAGCACACGCAAAGATGCGGAGGGATCTGCGGCCCAGGGGAGGGGGAGACGCGGGGGTGGCCGGGGCTGCTACGAGCGCGACAGATGCTGCGGTGGCCATCCATGGCGGCGCGTTATGAGGCTGTTGGCGGCGGCGTGCGCAAGGTTGGGGAGGGAGATGTGGCGCCGTGAAGGGAAAGAAGAGAAGACGAGCGAGTCAATCGAGCGGTTCCCTGTCGTCCGCTTGATTCGGAGGTATCACTTGGTTCCGCATAAACAAGGAATATGCCATTCTGTGAAATCGATGGGTTCTCGTTCCTTCGACAAACTAAACACTAGAATGAGCTCTGGGGACGGAACCGACCCATTACATTCCACTTGATGACACCAACCGAACACACCCTTACATCATCAAATATACATCATCTATTGGAGTTGCACTTTTACATCACCAATCTACATCATCTGTTGGAGTTACCTTTTCTTTTATAGATATAAATGCATTTTTTAGAGATGTAAATTTTCACATCTTCGAATTTGCATCATCAATTGTACCTTCACAGGTGCCTGACGACCGGGTACTGTAGGTACACACTGTAGCTTGGTACTGTTCATGGCGACCTGCCCGTTGATTCTCGATCAGACGGTCCAGGGAGGGGGGCATGTCCGGTGACAGGCCATGTTCCTGGATCTCAATCCCAGAACGATCGAAGCTTTCTTCCCTCGTCTCTCGTTCTCTACCAGTCCACCCGCTCGATCCCGCGGACCGCTCGACCCCGCGGACCTAGGGTTCGCGCCGCCAGCCGGCGACCCGGCCACGTCCCGTTCCCCGGTGACCACGCCCCGTCCCGTCCGCCGCCGCCCCATCTCTTCCGCCGCCGCCTCGTCCCGTCGGCCGCCCCGCCCCGCCCCGTCCCGTCCGCCCGCAGGCTGTTTCAAAGTCCTAGATCCGCCACTGGAGCTGCCTGTCGCGCCGGCGGTTCTTCTGTAGTTTCTGTCAAGATGGGGCTGTCTTCGGCCGCGGAGATCGACGGGGCGCAGCTGTGCATCTTCGACCTGAGGAGAGGGCAGCAGGAGGGGCAGGAGCTTGACAAGATCCTCTTCTTCCACCCGGCTGACTGCCCCATCCTGCTCCAGCTCTCCGTCATTGGCCTCTGCGAAGGAATCATCACTTTCACAAGGTTTGCGTTTAATGTCGCTGCACGATTTCTCACAGTAACTGAAGATGTACATTTAGTTGTCCTTACCAGTTATCACTGCAGTTAAGTCCTGTTTTGGCAACATTGAAGATTGTTCTTGACCGTGTTGTTTGTTTACACTTCAATACTAATAGGTGCGGTCATAAGTACTACCATGCTGCTTCCAGACCATAATTGTGTGCATTTTTTCACTAAGCTTCTTGCTGTGGCAGATCGGTACCTATGAAATGAAAATTTACAGTTTGTGAATCTGTTGGCACGGCCTCCTGCTTAGATTTTTCAAGCAAGGACTTGCATATGATAGTTGCGCACCTTTCATTATGCGAGGGCCCAAGTATTGTTATAATTTAGTAACACTTCTTACTTTTTAAGCTAGTAACTTCTTTACAGTTACCCCTTTCATTGATAACATATTCATCTAGATCTCCGGAAAATCATAAACATCTATTAATAGAGACTAACATGGAGTCATAGAAGACCTGAAGATTATGGCACTTTGTAGGCAGCAATCTTTTTTGTTTGGTTGCTTTACATCCCCAAAAGTTCTGCAACCAATTATAATCCTTTATTGCTACTTCATTTCTTGCTTTGTTTTGCTATGTTCAGCCATTTCATCTTTCTGTGTTACTTCTTTGCGTTATGTGCAGAATATTTTCTCCAGAAGATGACTGTGAGGTGATAGAATCTGATAAACACTGCCATGTTTTTTACCAAGCTGAGCCAGATATTTGGATGGTTCTGGTAATAACTGTTCACTACATTATAGTTGCCATTTGGGTCCTGTAATCTTTGGTTGTGATGAAGTATGGCTTTACATTTAGTTGCTAGTTCAACGTTGTTTGAGCGAACTGCTTCCTTATCAATTATATATGCATCTCAACTAAATTGTTCCTTTTATCTACCAGTACGATGCAAAAGTTAATAATTAATTGTACAGCAATGAGGGCCTCTTTGATTCACAGGATTCCAAAAACACAGAAATATGAAAAATTCAGAATTGTACTGCCATGCCCATTTGAATCATACATGATGGCGTTTGCACAAAAGTTTGTTTGGTTGCAAGACAGGGAAAAACAAAGGATTCCTTGCCTATGAGATGTACAAAGTAATCCTTACGAAAAAATTCCTATAGGATTAAATCCCAACAATCAAACAATCCACATAGAAATATTCCTAGGGAGTATAATCCTCCAAAATTTATATAAGCCTTTAAATCAAAGGAGCCCTGCAAATGTAGACTAAACGTAGTTAAGCATTTTTGCATGTTCCAAAGTCTAATGCCAACATTTATGGTGGACAGTTGATTTTTGTTGATGAATACAGCACACACTTTTCCTTGCAAATTTGGACTTACATCCTTTGCACGTCAATAACTTGGATGATTATTTCCTTTCTTTACTGCTCAAATTGCTAACGTGCGATTTAATATTTTTAGGTGGTGCAGAAAATTAAGGACAATGAATCAACTTTGCGCTTTGGTGCATTGCAAGGAATACTAAAAGAATCTCATTCACTTTTCGCAATGTTTCATGGACCAATTCGAACTTTACTTGACAGACAACCAAGTGCTGAATTTGCCCGCGGTCACCTCCACACATTTATCACAGATTATTTGAGCGGTAGGTTTGTTTTTCCATTATGGTATGTTTAGCATAAATGCTTTGAATTTATATGTGGTATTGAATGAGCGATAGGATGAATAGAGTTGAACCCTTATCTAAAAGAAACTATGAAGGTATTTGTGAATTTATTAGCTAAACTAATTCCATCTTTATCTGCTACTGTATGTCCTGGAGCAGATTTTAGTGTTGGCAAAAAGCTACAACTGCCAACCTACCGTGATAGCCTAACGGAGCGGGGAACAGTCCAAATGCTAACAGTCTCACGAGAAGTGGCACTTGAAGTTCAGGTAGGTTGTATAGTTATGAAATCTAATGTGTTTGTCTTTTCGTTAAAGCAGTACCATCTCAACTGTATTTTTCAGTAGATCTGATTTTTGTCTCCTACTCCCTCAGTACTTTGTAAGTTGAAATCAGTTTGCACGATGCTAAGCCCCCTATTTAGCCTTTTTTTGGTATGGAAAAAAGGGGCATGCTTGTTGCATGCAATTCGGAACTGCTCCACAGACGACAAGTGCAACCGATTTTCGCACGACCATGAAATTGAGCGGCTGTTGCCCTTTAAGTCGACTGCATGTGCGGCTGGATTTACATCGTCGTGCATGAATCGTCCGTCTGTTGTCGTCCATATAGCATGATTCCATGCAATTTGCTGCCCATATTATATTGTTAGTCTGATTTGCAAACCTCAAGTCAGGGTATGAGGCCACTATTGAGGATTCTAGGATAGATTGTGCACCGTCTACTAAGCAGTAAGCACCTATATCTGACATTAATGGGTATCCAGTCCGGTGGCAAGGCACGGCTGCACGGGTTACTGGTTAGTGTTCACTAGTCACAACTTGGATTAACTCAACGGAATTAACTTTTATCTGTAGTCAGACTTGCTTTTCTTTGGTGAAATCTTATCATGTTCCATATTTCAAAAATTGTTTTACTGAAAAGCTAACCTAGTGTTCTTTCATACTTCATAGATTATTTTTTTCTCAAAAACACACCTAAGTGCGCATCTTTGTATATTAGAAGAAAGCGTCAAGAAGACGCAAAGAACAGCAGGGGCTCAAAGAGCCAAAAAATGAATGACAGAAAATGCAGAGACTGAACTGTGGCGAGAGTTCAGGAGGTTGTGCATGAAGCGGCAATTGCCCGAGTTCTTTCGCAACGGCGAACACAAAGGATGGAGCCAACCAGGTCAGTGCAGCCAGGGTTGGCAGCATTGAACAAGCAATCATTGCGGCGCTTCCATAAACGCCGAAGGTTCAGGATAATCAGAGATTTGCCCCCTTCATCATGCCAGCTCTGGCGCGTTTGGCAGCCGTGTCGAACCATGCATAGAAAATGTCATCGGGCCTGTGGATTAAGATGCTGTAGCGTACATGCGGACAGCACATCATGCTACACTTCTCTGAAGAAGGCGCAGCTGGTGAACATGTGGGAGATGGACTTGTTGGCTTGATCACAAAGCGGGTAGAGGTGTTGGTTGGGCAAGCCCTGCCGCTTGAGATGATCAGCCGTCCAGCAGTGGCCTGCCGCTGCTAGCCAGGCAAAGATCTTACACTTGTTAAGTGCCCAAGCCTCCCGGTATGCCGCCATAGTGGGTATTGACTAGATCCCTCGGACAAGAGATTGTAGGCAGATTTTGCAGAGAAAATCCAGGTGAAGGTATCATCTCCATCAATGACCATTGTTTGGGTATTCATTATTTCTGCTGATGGAGAAACTCAATGACCCCTTGCACGTTTGAAACCGCAGTAATGTCGTGAATCCACCTCTGATCCATCAAAGCTGCGCACAGAGTGCACCTTCAAAGCTCTAGGATTGACCGCCACAAGCACTGCGGGCGCAAAGATCACTGATGGATTACCATCGATCCAGTGATCCGTCCGGAATTTAGCATGCCGGGCCTCGCCAAGAATGACCTTCGTAGCTGCATGAACCATGCTCGCAATTTTGCGATTTATCTTTAGAGGAAAAATTGCCCATGGCCTGGTGGGATCGACGCGGCGCAACCAAGGCCAGCTGGCCCTCAATGCGCAACACATCTTCATGATGTCCTTGATGCGTAACCTGCCTAGTTTGATGGGCCGGCAAACATCACGCCATGCCACCAAGCAGTTGACACCATTGGAATCCCGTTGGCCACCCCAGAAAAAAGATTGTTGTTGTCCCACAATGGCCTCATGCACCCGCTTCGGCAGCTCGGTGGCCAACATCGTGTGAATGGGCGCGGCAGTGAGGACAACCTTAATAAGAATTAGGCGGCCACCCTTCGGAATCATGCTCGCGGCAATGCACGAGCTTATTGTCCAGCTTGTCTGAATGGGCTGAAAATCAGTCCAACATAGCTTCCAAATGGGCAGAGGTATGCCTAAGTAGTAGATAGCAAAATCCTTGATTGGGCTAGCTAAATTGACGGTGTTACGGCCCAGGGGTGCCTGGTTGTTGGCCCAAGTAGGCTGGCCCAAGGCCGGTTTCTGCCTGGGCCATCATGCCAACCCATCGACCCTGTAGAAGAAAGATTCGAGTGTTAAGCTTCATGTACTAGCCAACGCAACCAAAAGTCCGGACTGTATGAGAGGGCTGGACAGTATACTCCAACATTCTCCCTCATGTCTATGCTCCTTTGGAGTTAAGACGTGGGGAGCGGAAGCGGGGCAGACCGCAACTATTTATTGCATTTACTGGGTTTTGAACCTTGAACCTCTAGGTTGCAAGTTGTATGCACCTAACCAGTTCACCTATCAGTCCGAACTTATGGAAAGGGCTAGGTAATCCACATGTACACTTCAACACCCCCTCTCATGTGTGACGTGGGAAGTCAACACGTGAATAGACTCAATGGTATGGCTCAAGAGGCCTATACGTGGGCATAGAGGGGGGCATCAACAATTTTTGGATAAATTGTAGAAGTCAGGACTTGAACTCAAGACCTTGGGCCCTGATACCATGTATACCATGTTAAGCTTCATGCACTAGCCAACGCAACCAAAGTTCCGAACTGATGGAAAGGGCTAGACAATCCACATATACACTTGAACACCCCCTCACGTGTGACGCGGGAAGTCAACACGTGAATAGACTTAGAGGTATGGCTTACGAGGCGTATACGCGAACACAGAGGGGGGCAGCAACAAATTTTGGATAAAGTGCGAAAGTCAGGACTTGAACTCAAGACCTTAGGCCCTGGTAACCATGGTAAGCTTCATGCACTGGCCAACACAACCAGAAGTCAAAACTATGAGATCGAGAAGCCATGCCGTTCAAGACAACGAAGCCAGATCTGCGGAGGACTCCCCTCCACTGACATAGCCGACTAGGATCATGTAACCCTAGGAACCCTGGTAACTTATGTAAGCCGGGACCGAGCTGGTCGATAGACAACATACAATCCCTGGATAATACCTTGTACTTTGTACACCCCAATCGCAATATACAACATGAGCAGGAGTAGGGTTGTACCTCATAAGGAGGGCCTGAACTTGGGTAAATCTATCTCCTGTTTCTCCTCCGATATACTCACCTTGCCGGGATACCCTAATGGAGGGCTCTACTACTCAGCCTCTCCGCAACGGATGGGAGTTGTTGGACTTTTCAGATACTGGTATGCAGGTCAGGCGTCTCGCGAAACACCTAAGTAAGTTGCCATATGATTGTGTAGTCGTCTTGACGTGCCCGGAGGAAAATCACGGCATCATCAGCATATAGCGATGCTCGTCTGGCACCTTAGCGGCCATGGAGCTCCGCAAGCAAACCATTGTTGGTAGCGGCATCGACCAAACGATGGAGAACCCCCATGGCTATGACGCATACCATCAGCGACAAATGGTCGCCTTGGTGAATGCCTCGGTGATGTTGGACTTCCTCTCCTGCCACGTCGTTGACAAGAACACAGGAGTTCGAAGTAGACCAAAGAAGGCAGAGCAAGTCACCCGAGGCCAATATGCATGAGAAGGTTGAGCAGAAACAACCAAGAGATTGTGTTGAAGGCACACAGTGTTCAGCTTCACCAAAACAGAGGGAATATTTCATAGATTATGTTCTACGCAATTAGCTAAAATATCTCATATAGTATTATTTTTGGATCTGTGAAAAATGGTTTGTTTCATTTTAGGCTGGTAGGACAGGGGAAGTCGTTCTTGATAAGTATGCTGCAACCTTCCTTTGTTTTTATTTTTCTTTGGAACCAATCCAAATACCACATTACACTTTTAGATTAATCTGCAGAAGTAATGTATACATGTTTTGTGTTGCTGTATTATCTAGAATCATTTTGATTGTAATAGTTCCATCCATCTGTTTCAACCATTGATGTTTTAGTATTTCAGTCACTCACCACAGTTCTTGGGTCATGTCTTCGAAACGTAATCTGCCAATCAATTGTATTATTTGAGGACCTCTTGGTGTCTACCACACTTCCCATGGTATGATCCCCTGCAATCATTACTTCTGTTGGATTTTCCTTTTCCTTTTCTGATTCATGGCATGTGGTTTGCCTGTTGTTAAAGATTCTAAGTTCTTTGTTACTGTTTCAGGATGATACATTGAACCTATACACTTACGCAATCCTGCGGTTGACTCCTAGTGCTTTATCTTCCAACGGGAATTCATGGTCCTATTTGCGGAAAGGGGGTTATGTTAATGCTGACACCACTTTAAGTTCGGCAAATGGAGCAGCTTCAGCAGAAAGGTACAATAGTCGATCTCGCGACACTTCTCCTGGTGGACAAAATCAGATGCACCATAATTTCAGGCCTCTTCAGCGTGAGAAATTATCCAAGGGAAAAGATGGTTTTGTTGCTGCTGACTTTGTAACTACAGAAATTAGTGGTGCTGTACCATTGAATCCAATACTGTGGTTCCATCAGGCAGAGGAGCGCATGTATTTATGTGTTTATCAGCATAAGAACCTTACTATCTTGCTAGTGATTCCAGCTTCCTCACTGATAAATGGAGAAGAGGGTATTGCTCATGTGAAGAGGCATCTTCTTGAAAATGTGTGTGCTCTTTGCATAATTTTCTTCCTTTTTTTAGTTTCCTGATTCAGGATTGACCTAAATACTTGCTTGTGTACAAAATATTGGCATGCCCTTCTTGGTACTGTTTATGATGAATATTTGCACATCATGAAAGCATGTTCAATAATTTTAATTTGATAAAATTGCAGGCCTCCCAGAACATTGTCACTGTTGAACAAAAATTATCACGAGGATGGGGAGGAGAAAATGCCTATCATGTCGGTGGATACCGTTATATACTCTCTGATCCAAACAGAAAAGTATCAAGAGCCTCCCCACCTGGGAAAGTCATCACCCTGTCAAAGGTTTGTTCATTGGCATTGAGTAAATAGCTGAATACTAGTTCATTATTTTGTTGATCATTCATTTGTTGGGGAAAACATGTTAATTTCTCTACACTGATAAGCAACAAGCTGTGGAGATTGGGACCACATATGGTCAGAGGGCCCCAGCCCTGGCCACACCACCCTTGGTCCAGCCCAAAGTGGCTAGGATTCCTCTACTGTCCTTTACTGCAATTAGGGGCGGAGTCCAGATTAGAATCCGTTTCAGAGTCCAAATTGTATTTCCTTTGAGTCGGCTTGACAGCCAAGCTATTCCGCCTATATAGTGGGCTTCTCCCATGATCAGTGAAAGCATCAGAATTCAGAGTATTACTATCTATTAGGCCTAGAGTAAGTAGAGTTTGTTCCATCTGGTATCTGTGTCATCTACGATGGTGGACGATGACAAAGTTGATGGCGGCAGAATCAACCTTGTGCTCAAGGAGCTAGCGACCTAGCTGAAGGAGGTGGTGGCGCAACGGACCACCGATCATGCCTTCATGGTGGACCTCGTCCAGCGTGTCGATGCCGTGGAGCAGCGCCCCAGCGTTCCACCACCTTACGCCCTGGCCGACCCTGGAGCATGGGCGCTTAACTTCACTGAGTCGCGTGTGGTTTTTCAGCCGACAGCCAGCGGCGTCTCCTCCACGCCAGCCCATGCCTCCACTGCCCTCGCCACCACCACCCCACTCTCTTGAGTGTCTGCACATTCCCCCACCGTCGTCACTATCCTACTTTCCGGCCTCCCCAGCTCTTCAGTTCTTCCCACAGCAAATTGGCGCTCCACTACCCCATCAACCATCATCACCAACCCCTTGTTTACCCTCTGTTCAGCTCAGCTTTCCACCATGCATCTCCGCCATCACCGCCCTACCAACAGCCACCCGCCAACCCTTGTCAGCCACATCCTCAACCACTACAGACCTACCCCACATATGGTGCCTCACAATACCTCACGTCAGTTCCCCCTCCCCCCCCCCCCCCCCCCCTCCCTCTCTCTCATACCAACACCTTGGTTCCGGCTCAGGTGTCCCATGCATCCACAAGCTTGACTTTCCAACTTAAGATGGTTGCATCGATCCTCTGGGTTGGCTTCATTGGTGTGAGCAATTCTTTCGGGGTTAATGCACGGAGGATAACAAGGTGTGGACAGCGGCATACCACTTAGTCGACAATGGTCAGTTCTGGTACCTCTAGTTTGAGTGCGATCTTGGCATTCCCTCATGGCAGCAGTTCAAGGAGGTGTGTCACCTTCAATTTGGGCCGTCTGCATGTGTCACTCCCCTGGGCGAGTTTGCTTGGCTTCCGTCTCACCTCCACCGTTGCAGACTACACCAGCAGATTTATGGTGATGCTGTGCAGGACCAGCGAGCCATTAAGCTCAGGCTGTTCAGCCAATAGCGTTTCCTGTACACAGCCGTGCTCCTGGAGGTCCTCAACGTTGTTGTCGAGCTTCAGCAACTGGTGGTCCTCCACACGGCAGTCTCCCTCGCTAAGGCATATGAACAACACTATTTGTCCCAACACCGATGCCCTCGACACATCTCGTTTGATGGCTTGGGCGTGTGGGCTGACCTCGCTGCCTGCTGCACGGCGCGCCACAAGGCATACCTGCGGCAGCTGCTGCCCTTACATCGGCTCCTTGTGCTACACGCCGCCTCACGCCCACCGAGATGGTAGAACACCGCCCGTCAGGGCCTCTGCTACAACTGCGACGAATAGTACGTCCCAGGTCATTGGTGCACATGCTTGTTCTTCATCGAGCTTGAGGACTTTGCGCCCCAAGATGCACCTCTGGAGGATGAACCAGAGACACCACACATCTTGCTTCACGCTATCACTGGGCTCTGGAATATCCGCGTGACTGACACCATACAACTGCGCGTCACCATCGACACTCGTACCTTCATTGCCTTACTGGACACAGATCCGGCACACAGTTTCATCGACTCAACCGCGCTTGATGCCCTCGTCCTAACTCCAGAGTCTCGTAACAGGGACAAACTCGCTAGCGTCGGCCTATATCGTGGATTGACTGCTTCTGGATCCACGATCGACTGCTTCGTGCTTCCACTTGGCGACTTTGACTGGCTTTATTCCCTCAGATTAATTTGTGGGATTTCAATTGCCACAACGTAACTGTTGTCATTGCCGGCTCCAAGTCACATGGACCGAACTGGCGCCGCCAGCCTTGCTTGTTGTCTGCACGATCATGAGCGAAGTCTCTGGCCTCACGGGTGACATGCTCGACGAGTTTGCTGACCTCTTCACCACTCTGACCATGCTGCCTCCAGTGCGCTCTCGTGACCACTGCATCTGGCTTCTACCCGACACCATGCCCGGTGCCGTACGGCCATGCCCCTACGTGCAACATCCTTGTGCAGTTGGTTGGGGCTTCTGAAGATGATGCAACACGGGAGCTGTCGGATGAGTTCATTTGCTCGTTTCAGCTCGAGGACGAGCTGTTTGTGGAGGCAGGGAGAGATGTTATGTGGGGAACCACATATGGTTGGAGGGCCCTAGTACTGGCTGCACCACCCTCTGGTCCAGCCCAAAGTTGTTAGGATTCGTTTACTGCTACAGTTTATTTATTAGGTTCAGATTCGTATTAGGTGCACAGTCCAGATTAGAATCCGTTTCAGAGTCCAGATTGTATTTCTTTGAGTTGGCTTGTCAGCCAAGCTATTCGTCCTATATATTGGGCTTCTCCCACGATCAATAAAGCACCAGAATTCAGAGTACTATCTATTAGGCCTAGAGTAATTAGAGTTAGCTCCAGCTACATTTCTGCATATTAGTAGGTGCGAACTTGCTTATTTTTTCAAGGTTGTCTGGTCTTTTTTATATAAACAGTAGGGTAAAAACCCCACTGCAAATTTTATAAATCAAATAACAAGATAACGGTTTCTCTTATCATATTTGTTGAATTGCCTTTATATGAATGTTTGCAGGATTCTCTACTTGCCCTCAACAGGCTAAGAGGAGAAATAGATCTAGAGAAGTCAAGAGCTAAGAGGAGTGACCCTACCCATGACAAGGATTATGAAGTATGCATCAGAGCGAAAAATAATGCATGGATTATTGCTAAAATTTCCCGAGGAAAAGAACTCTATATGGCTATAGAGAAGGGTGGCGAAACACTTCTCTATGCATCTACAGCTGTTGAGAAATTTAGCAACAGGTAACTTTTTGCTATGTGGTGCCAAATTTCAATACGTATTTACAGTGACCATGTTAAGAAATTTAGCAGCAGGTAACTTTTTGCTATGTGGTGCCAAATTTCAATACGTATTTACAGTGACCATGTTAAGAAATTTAGCAACAGGTAACTTGTTGCTATGCATCTCTGATTGGGATAAGGAATAGTGTACATGCTCTGTTGAGCAGCTATTCGAATTAAAGTTGTGACTAAGAAGTACTACCTATATTCCTAAATGTAAGACGTTTTGGCAGTTTAAAAAATATAAGATGTTTTGGCAGTTTAATTTCTTATATTTAGGAACAGAGGGTGTAGTATATTGCAAGATTTGCACTGGCAGTTAGAAAATTTGGTTGATTATTGTGCTGTCGTGCCTGATGAAATCATGAAAGAATATGCTCCTATTTTATGCCCCAAAATAGATCTGCTGTTTTCTTTCTAAATACTTTTGTTTGAGCAGACTGTCAAGCCTTAACTTCTACTAGTACCTCTGCTTCTAAATGTAAGACGTTTTGACAGTTTAAATTGAACTGCCAAAGCGTCTTATATTTAGGAGCAGAGGGTGTATTTGAATGGTACTAGTGGAATTCGTTTTGTTTTTTTATCATGACGATGATATCTTAGTTAGGGCAGAAAGCCAGAAACATATCTTACCTGACCTGGCTGATCATGCCCTCTACTGTAATTCCATGGCACTTCACCTGAGTTGGTATTTTCCTATTACCATGTGGCATATATAGCATGATAGAGCTTAAACTGCATTTAACCTTGTTGTCATTTGCTTTCCTACTGCTCCCAGGTACTGCGAGGGAGCATTCTCTACAGACTAAAACCACCAGCACCGGCACCAGCATGATTCCCACGATCCAGTCCAGCACTGCACATGGTTGTCGACTGGATCACTCCCTAATGTGTGTAATTGATGTCGATCGATCTCATGCAATAACTGGATTCATGTCGGTTGTACAGCTGCCATTTGGAATAAAATAATGCAGAGGAGGAACCAGCATGTTCTGCCTTCAGGTTCTGCGGCCTTTTGGGGTACGGTACAGTACTTGGGAACATTCTCATTTCTATCTGATGTTAAAAAAGAGAGACCATTTCGATCTGTAAATGCTGACGGAGGACTGCTAACTCGTACTATATGTATTACGGGCCAGTTCTTTTGGGGCTTGTACTAGATGGCTTAACTTGGAAATTAAGTCTCCTTCAGAAAAAGAAAAGAAAACTTGGAAATTAAGGCCAAGCTTGAAAGAACTTGTTTTTTTTTTAAGGTTAAAAGAAAGAACTTATTTTTGGGTTTGGGCTTAACTTACGACCGCTCCCTCTTCACATTGGAAAAAAGTTAGTGGCGGTTAAAGCTGTTTTTTTCCAGCGGATGAGCCCCTTGGGTTTTTGTTAGCCTGCGGTTCTGTGCCAAATGTCCATTTCCGCGGAAATACAGGAATCAATACAAATTGAATGCATAGTACGTGGGCACATACACTATTAAAGGATATCGTCTCACCTTTTCCATTGATGGGTTTGTTGTTTTCATTGTTATTCGGTCAATCATATATAGTTTTATTCCTAATTCCTATTTCGGAAGAAGATAGATGCATCAGCCGGCTGATCTGTTCTTTAGATCGGCTGGTGACCCGGCCGTACAATCATTGCAACAAATTCGTTGTTGCAATCCTCTGTTGCAGAAGCATCCCTGACTTGTGGCCCATTGCAAAAAAAAAAAACCATTTTCTTCATTGCAAAAAGATTGTTGTTGGAAACCTTCGTTGCAACATGACCTCTGCTACTGCAGAAGCATCTTTGCCTCGCGGCCTGTTGCAAAAAGCATCTCCGGCTTCTGGATGTGTTTGTCGCAATTACAACAACACTCTGTTGCAAAAAGCATCTTCACTCGTTGATCTAAAGCTGACGCCATCAGGGACCTCCGGCGTCGGTTGCATTGGCTGGCGAGCTCACCAGAGAAGCACGCCATCGCATCCCTTTCTCTTTCCTCCCCTCCTTCACCTCTCCCTCATCCTCTTTGATGGTGGCGTGCAACATTACGATGCGCGGGGCGGCCAAGGGAAATGTGGTATGGTAGGAGCGTGGCGCCGCCTTGATTCAGTGGCGACATCAACACCACCAGGACGAAAGGGAAAGGATGTATTCAGATGGGAGAGATGAGCTCAGCCGTCTCGCAAGGAAAGATGACTGGCCGAGAGCAATCAACAAAGAGATAAGGAGAGAGTGGTGCGCGGGTCACAGGGACACGTGGAGCACAAAGGAGGCGGTGGACGCGCGACTGTTTTTTAGTCTGTTGATGAAGACTACTCTGTTTTCCGTAGAAGAAACTCTTCAACAGTAACATATGTGTTTGAATTCCTTTTCATGCACGTATGACATACAAGCATCATGATCATCTGTTAGTGGATCCGGATATCCAGCGAACGTTAGATCTTTTGGGCAATGAATGCTTTTCATGGCAATGAGCATGGCAATTTCATGGTAAAGAATAAACATAGGCGGATTTCTCATACTCGTCAACTAAACTTGCCATTTTTGGCAAACACAACTTATCATAAAAAAACATTTGATTTGCTATGCCTAAAAATTTGACGTCAGATTTTTAGCCTTTCCATCAGTGGAATGTATAACTGGTAAATCCATCTCTCTCCGTGATGTGTAGTGTAATATTCAATTAAAGCCAATCAGAGAAGATTTCCTCCAAAAAAGCCAATCAGAGAAGGAAAAAGGGAATTATAATAAGTTTTTTAGAAAGACCATCATGGCTAGCTTTATACTAAAATAAAAAAAAGCTTACATCGCCCATGAGCTTAGCAACCAGCCAATCCTATTAGACGCAAGTGAACAAATCATGCATGCATTAGATGGAGGACGTTCTCAATGGAAACTACCACTAGTAAGTAGTAACCTAATCCGGCAAAAAAAAAAAGAAACTACCACTAGTACAAGAGATTGCCAGCCGGCGACGTGCATGCCTCTGTCTCCCTGCGTTTTCGGTAATCCCATCACTAATCTATATCTATATTATTAAAAAAAGCTCAAAGAGCCGGATCTAATTAATCTCGGCCATCAAATCATGTCAATCTAACGACCTAGACTGTTTCAATGTCAAGCACTCAACATATTTAGCATGTAGTTAATTTCATGCCAAATATAATGCTAATCATATAATAACATGCAAATAATATTCTACTTAATATATGCATGCATTTACTATACTTCCAAATTAACGTGCATTGCACGTACATATTGACTAGTTTCGATCAAAAAATCTATTTGTTCTCATGGCGGCGGCGGCGGCCAACCTTCCTCCAGATCTCCTAGACCTTGTTGTCGCCGAACTCGTTTACCCAGGCGACCGCACCCGTGCCCGTGCCGTGTGCTGTTCATGGCACGCCGCTGTGCGACGCCATGGCCCCTAGGCGGCCAAGCTACCATGGATCGTCTTCCCTGATGGCGAATTCATCACTCCCACGAATGGCAGCAGATGGGAATGCCCTGACTCCGTCCCCGACAATGCACGATGCTGTGGCTCCGACAACGAGTGGCTATTCCTTGGCATCTACGAGCGGACCCTCATCTACGTCCGTAGGGGTGGAATTCGAGCCGAGTCGAGGCAGCTCGACTCGACTCGCTAAAGCTCGTTTCATTAATGAGCTAGCTCGACTCGACTCGTTACTATAACGAGCTTAAATTCAAGATTGGCTTGACTCATATAACTAGCGAGCTGACTCGTTTAGCTTGTTAAGCTCGTTAAAGATATGAACATTAGACCTTACAAATACGATAAAAAGATTAATTGATAATTTAGCATGTGCATATGTGGTCTTGTACGTGTGAGTCTCCTGGGTGGCTCGGCCTTGGGCGGCTGGGCCTTATGTAAAGCCCTAAAAAACATTGATTTTTTTACTACCCCTAAAAAACATTGATTTTTTTACCGAGCTTAACTTGGTATGTAAACGATCTTAAACTAAAGCTCGGCTCGACTCGTTATTCTTCGAGTTCGAGTCGATTCGAGCCGAGTCACGAGCTACTCGTTTTTTTTCCAGCCCTATACGCCCGAAAAGATGAAGTAGAAACTTACTACTTTCACAACTATGTCTTGCACAATATTTTCTCTCTCGAGTATGTGTCTCTCACCGAGCTTGACGCGGTCGTCCACCGCGCCTACCACATCCTCAAGTTCCGGATCCGGCCCACCACCCATGACATCATGGCCGTCATCACCACCAACGAGGACCATCCGCTCATCGTGATTCTACCCGGAAAGGGTGTGTGGCTGCCAGAACCACGAGCAGAACCATATATTTATATCGTTGACATTGCCTTCTCTGGAGACAAACTCTATGGCATCACTAAGGCCGAGGACCTCATCCCCTTTGATCTAGGGTTGGATGAGGATGGGAGGCCGATGGTTACCATTGGAAGGCGTGTGGTTCGGCAACCACTCGATTACTTTGATTATGATTGGTGGCCTACTTCTGATTCTGATGACGATGATAGAGACAATGATGATGACGATGACGATGTTGTGGGGGAGGAGGAAGATGGCGTAGTTATTGACGTGGTTGCAAATGATGAGGATGATGGCGAAGACGAGAAGATAGAGGTGGCGGTGGATGTGAAAACTGGGGCTGATTATGGGGTGGTCGATGATTTTGATCAAGACCAGCAAACAATGGCAGATGATGATGACGATGGTGAAAAGAACTACAATTATCTGAACTGCACACATTATGACCACAATAATGAAATCAATAGTTGGCACCTAGTCCAGTCATGCGATCGAGGAGCTGTTCATGGTGATGACACACACGCGTATACTTCCGGATTATACCATGTCCACTCGCCAGGTTGATGTATTTATGGCAGATGTTAACACACACAAATGGATACCAATGGCTAATGGCCTTGGAGGCGGTCAAGCACTCTTCATCAGTGCAGACTACTCCAAGTTTGTTTACGCACCTTGTGGAGATGTCGAAGAGGATGCCATTTATCTTCTCGAGTCAGGCGAGGTCTTCAATATGAAGACTCACAATGCTAGCCGGACAAGATTTTGTGAGCGTTGTTACTTCGGAGAAGATGGAATGTGGCTCTTCCCCCCGGAATTGGTGCTTTAACGGTGCATGAGCATTACACAACAGTTTTTTAAAATGTCAATGATGCATTTATAGTGGATAACAATATGTTTCTATCTTTTTTACATGGTTGAGTTGTCACGTCGAAATTTGCTTTCCTTTGTTTGTGACTATATATAGGACAAATAGGGCAGCGGCCGTTTATTTATAGGGTTCCGACATCATGGAACCTAGCTTTAGCCTTTCTGTAAGCTTGATTGCCAAACGGTTGTGCACAGGACCTCTGCACTGTATCAATGTACTCCATTACTCGTGCTTAGATCCTTGAGCATGGCCGTTCGATAGGTTCTTCATTTGTGCATCGATGATAAGTTATTACTTATTAACTCAAATCACTAGACTAAAACTCTTTCCTGAGAGATATGTTGGATTTATGCCAAATCGATTTTTTGACAGGATTATATTTCTATTTGTTTTGTATGAAGTTTCTTTTTTAAAAAGGAGGATTACCCCCGGTCTCTACATCAAGTGATTCACACAACATTTTATTAATCAAAGTAGCAACGAAGTACATAGTTCAGCACAAGTTCGCAAGCAAACTCAAACCAAAAGGAATAAAATGCCACAACCATTGTATGAAGTTCAAGCGAACTGGTTGTAAAAAAAGTGAAATACGTCTACGACTATTGAATTCGATCTGGGCAACTTCTTCCATGCGGTGTTGGTGATTAGTGAGTACCTCCGAATGACGAGGGGCGACTAGGCGATGCCTACTATCTGGCCAACAAGGTGTGAGACCTTATGGCTCCCCATGATGAACCTGTTTCCAAGTATGGGGACTAAACCATCAATGATTTTGTAATTTTTGCTCATATTAAAAATGCGACAAGACCTAACAGAATCAGCTTCAGAAGCTGATTGTTCTCGTTGACTTCTTCGATCCATGTCACTGCCAGCATCAACGTGAAGTCATGACATAAAGACATAGGGAGTGGGCCTTTTTGTGTGACTTTTTCACTTGCTCAGGTTGTTATCGGATATGGCATAGTGATAGGGTAGAGGAGGAAGCAGATGGTAGTGGAGTAGGGAGAGGAAGCATGTGGCAGCGGAGGCGAAGGGTAACACCGGAGCGGGTTAATGGATAGGCATGGGCGAACACGTTAAAGATAAGGAGTGAGGGCGTGTTTTCAATGATCCACAAGAGATAGATTGAAGCGCACCACGCCATGTAAGCATTTCATTAAATTTTATGAAACTTCAAAAGTCAACTAGTTCCATCATCCTACATATACTTGAGAAAAGTATGGATTAAGCTTAGGGATCATGACACACCCAAAACATATCTATTTTCTCTGGATTTAGTTACATTTTCCCTCGTAATGTGATTACTTACAAGGACTAATCCACTAATAGCTATATGAAACCATAAAATTACAATTGCCTCCCTATTTTCAAGAGAAAAAGGGGGGAAATGGAAGTCATATGGAAATTAGGACATCGAACCAAGCTAGAACCAGAAGGGACAAGCCCAGATTGGGAGATGAGTCCATGATTACCAAGCCAGGAGTGCATGTTGTGCTCCAAGTACCGCCGATCACGGGAGTAGGCCGTGGCCCGGTCCCTCGTCAGAAGAGGAGGCAGTGGCCCTAGCTATCTGCGACGCTACCTCATTTGATCCATGGGCAACATGACCGAGGGACAAGGGGAGCACTCGCGACTGGTGGGAAATCGTTTGACCCACAAACGTGTGTCAAATGTGGGGATGAAGCGAGCACGTGCAACTGATGGGAGAGGAGACCACGGTTATCGTGAGGTCCGGTCTACACGTATGCGACCCATCTAAGATAGGGCTGCAAGAAAAGCTCGAGAATTGTGAGCTGCCTGAGATCGACTTGTTTTTTTTTGGCTTGATTCGAGATCAACTCGAAAAGAAACGAGCTGAGGTTGAACACTTTATGAAGCTTGACCGAGAAACGAGCCGATCTTGAGCCAATATTGACTCGCTCGATTTTAGCTCGATAGCTCGACATAATATCATTATGTTAAATGGTGATCATATATTAAATGGCAATAAGATAATTTGATACCATATATGATGTCCATGTTTTTTCTTCATTTTATTTATCAGCAAACATGGAAGCTTAGTAAGTGCAGAGCTAATTATGGCGCGTGGTCGACTATGTGTTAAATATCTTGTTGTTTTTGACAAAAGTTCCCAGCATATGCACCTTCGTTTTCTTGTTTTTCGTCCATGAAGACCACCATTTATTGCAGTTGGCCCAAGATCTAGTTGGAATATTCTTGTTTTTCTCCTTATCTATTTGGAATACTTGCCATAAATTTATAATTTTTATCGTCTCATTTAGTTCGAAACTAGCTCGAGATCGACTCAAGATCATTACAAGCTGAGCACGAGTCGTGTTCTACAGCTCAATCATGAGCTTCACTCAGTTTGAGATCGCCCGAATTTTAATATGAGTTGAGCTGAGCCAACTCCAGCTCGCTCAAACTCGACTCGTTTGCAGCCCTAATCTAAGGGGTGAGGCTAGTCCAACTCTACCGCAAATTGAATTTACTCACTATCCAGCGATGCATGTCTGTAAATTCCGAACCAAACTTAATTTTATCTTCACAAAAATTGGCCATGCATTCACATGAAAATCCAGACATGCAATAATCCAGTTTTATTCGAGTCCAAGTAGGTACAAGTACATCACGATACGGCATTGCTGGTGTGTATAAGGTGCTGTATGGCAGTAAAGAACTTGTGCTGAAGAGGCGTGCATGCATATAGTATATGCATCTAGGTCGCCGTATATCGATCTATCCTTGCCTCCTTGCATTATTTTGACAGATGGGTGCGTGCACGGGTGTATCTAGGGCTGGCCACCCGCCGGTGGTACATCACGACACCCGTAAATCGTGCGGCACCCACGGCCGCCGGTGTAGGGTTTACCAGGCGGCGACGGGAAAGCAGGGTGGTTAGGGTCTGTGCCTGGACGGGTATTCAGCAGATCATTATAACTAGTTAACCAATCGTAGAAATGTCGAGGAAATGAAGGAACACGTTTTGAAGGGAATCAACTGGACACTGTCGACTGACCTACTACAGCGGCGTCGTGGCCGGCGGCTCCGACGCAGACGGAGCTGTTCATAATGACCGCCGCGACGACGACGAAGAGCGCGATCTGCTGGAGCATCGTGGGACGACGGCGGCCGGCAGCTCTGCTGCCCAGGGACGCCATGTTGATGATCGGAGCTTGGAGGGCCATGTTGATGAGAGGCAGCTAGCTTTGTATTGTACGTCCTGCTGTGATGCTTGCTGGTCGAAGAAGGCACGTTTGTATTTATAGACCGTTTTGCCTAGGAGAGAGAGATCTATTCCCTCCGTTCCGAATTACTTGTCTCAGATATAAATGTATCTAGATGTATTTTAGTTCTAGATACATTCATTTATATAAAAACAGTGCTATTCAGACGACACTACTTGGACGATTTGCAGCCGATGATTAAATCCAGCCGAGCAATCTTTTTCATGGCCGAGCATCAGCCGCGTGTGTGGAGCAGTTTCGTTTCTACAACGATTAATTTGGAACGGAGGGAGTATTAACCTTGCGTATCTTTGGTATGACCGAATTTCTACGGTTAGTGAAGGCTGGTGAGTGGCGACACCTTTGACCGGCGAGAAGACATGCAGTCGAATAGTCGGTCGACGACCGACGAGGAGTCTTCGGTCCGTCGCCGTCTTGCATGCAAGAGAAGATTCTCTTCTCCATTTTTCTCAGGTTTGTCAACAAGGCCCCACGTCGTCGCTCTTGTCTTGTCAGCCCTCTGCTTACTTGTCTGTAAACTCACAATTAGTGTTACATCTACGATACAGTTTCACGAAATTATTGTTAACAATTACTGTACTCCGTAGGTGGCATCCACAAGTGTAGAAATTAGTGGGACATTGTCCGTAAGTAAATTCGGTAGGTGGCATCCAAAAGTGTAGAAATTATTGCCGACGAGTATGAAGTATGAACAAGGCTGTAATCACAGGAGAGGCTCACACCACACGCTCTATTACTCAGGTAAGGGAGAATTCTGTACAGCCTCAAGAAAAAGCACAAAAAACAGAGAGGAAGAAGAGAGTTGGTGTATCAGCTTGTGCCTTCTTTGCTGCTCCATGGTCTTTGCGTTGCTGCCACTTCTTCAATGCTCGTCTTGTTACAATCCTCCCCTTGTAAAGCAGGTTAGGGTATCTCCAACCACGATCTTCAAACCACTCTTAACCCTTCGGGCCATGCAGTTTGGACGTGTTTTGTTATCTACCGTGGGCTTGTATCGGTCCGTCGAATGGTTAAGATGTCCTTATCCCGCAAATTGGAAAATAAACTAGGGGGCTTTACAGGCGTCTGGACCGTTGTCACACCCAATTCTGACTATCCTGGCCCACCAAAACCTCCTCTCCCGCGCCCATGCGCATTCCCACCCGAAGTCGGTTGCCCGCATTCATGCTGGCCTAGAGCGGACGCGGTCACTCACTAGAGCTGGCACTGAAACCCCCCAACCGTGAGCGTTGCCCGTTGCGCACGTCTTCTCTCCGCATTACTCCGGCGCCCCGAGCGCCACACGTCCATTCCTGTGCCGGCCGGCATTAAATACCTCTCCACCTGACTCCTTGCATCCGCCCGCTATATAGACGTGGCCAGGCGCCAGGCTATAACCACACCTCCCCTCCCCTTTCCATCTCCTCCTTGTACAACACCATCCATGGCCTCCGGCGAGTAGAAGGAGTTCTCTGGCATTGTAGCGGTCTGGGTTGCCCGACAAGCCAGCCCGATACAGGATGGCTTGCCGGCAAACCCTTCGGATCCAGCACCATCGGCATCTCCATCCCCTCATTGCACGTTAAGGCTGGCCAACACCTGTCTCTCGGCAAATCCGTTGTGAGTAATGGAGGCACCATGTCAGGCGGGTGGGGAAAGAAGCCATGTTTGCGGAGGCCGACACATTTGCGGCCATTGCGGGCAGCTAGAAAAATTAGATCATAGGATCCCGCTGATGCTTGGGTCCCACGAAGGCCACCGCCACCGCGTCGCCAGGTTGCACAATCGGCAACTTGCCTTATTCGTGGGGGTGTAGGCCACGTCGACTGTCTTCCCCGCCCCAAAACAAACTCTGGTGTGTGCTGCGTGGTGGCGGAGGAAGGGTGTTCTTTCCCTCTCGCGGAAGAATATCCCTTCGGTGCTCACTATAGTCCGATGAGCTAGCTGCCGGACATAGGGAAGACATGTCGTGGGAGTGGAGATCTGTCTTGACTGTCATTAGACTAGTTTTATCCTAGTCTAGTATAGTTTAGTTAACATATGTTTGAAATGTAAATATTTTCGTCTCGTTTGCATGAAAATCATCTGATTTGCATAATTCGTCCGGTCTGTTGAAATGCATTTTGAAATGCATGCGGATCTCTTTGGATGGGCAGCTCCCACAAAGCTTCCTGGTTTGCTTTTGGTTTGCAAAAAGCGGATGCCCGGGCTGGTCCGTGGACAGATGTAGGATGCCGTTGGATGACAAACTCGGTCCGAACGCTCGATGCGAACACTTGTGTGCGATTTGAAGGTCCGCTTTGAAGATGCCCTAAGCGTCAGATAAATATAAAATAAAACTAGGCAGTCTATTCGCCCGTCATCTTTCTCTTCTTTCTTTTCTCAAACAAACATATTGTTAGAAGTAATGGACTTAACTCATGTACAAATCTGAAATTCCTAAAGATTACTCATGTGATGATTTGAAAGTTGGGCAGACGGTTTCTAAAGATTACTCGTCTGTGATAACTCATCACATCACATACGATCGTGTGGAGAGAATTGTGTGCTCTACTTGACACACACTTTAATTAAAACTGTGTGTGATCTTTTTTTTAGAACGAAGACGCTAGAAGCGTCCGGCTTTAAATTAATAAAGCCCACATCAAGGCAGTGTAACAACATAGGACAACCGAAACCGAGCACGGAGGCACCGACCATACGACCAAGGTATCTAGAGAGTTCAGACGACCAAAAGAGGCTCTAGCGGGCATATTACATGGCCAATGGCCAGAACATGGAGCACGCAGGCTCACTCGAGCGACAAAAGGATCACTTCATGAAGTAGAAGTGACAGCTGGCTCCCTTGCCAAAACATAGACCTGACGAAGATGATCTTGAGCTTGCTTCAGCTTCTCAGCATCCTTGCGCTTCGCCCACGGACTCCACTACCGCAGGAACATGTTGCATTTGTAAATTAATTTAGCAGGGTGGGTTGGGAAGATCCCCTCGATCGCTAATTTGTTCCTAGTGAGCCAAATTGCCCAGAACAGCGCACCGAAAACGCTCCAAAGCACTCGATTGTTGCTTCCTCAAGCGGAATCAAGAATAGCCGCCAGATCCGAGGACGACCTCGGGTCCCAAGCTGTGTTAGCCGCAGACCGGACCGCACTCCAGGCAAAACGAGCTAATGGGCAATGGAAGAAAACGTGATTCGCGTCTTCGGGCG
This sequence comes from Triticum urartu, assembly GCF_056163025.1. Lineage (NCBI taxonomy): Eukaryota > Viridiplantae > Streptophyta > Magnoliopsida > Poales > Poaceae > Triticum > Triticum urartu. Next base: position 49,574,837 of record NC_141877.1, on the reverse strand, counting down.
AACTATAGATTGCACACAAACCAGTCGACGAGCCATTTCTTTTGGCAACAGTTGCCGCAGTGGGAAGACTGTTCCGAAACAGCTGCCAAAAGAAGACCTTGATATTTAGTAGTAGGCGTGATTTCCAGAGGCCCGTAGGCACCTGGATGGACGGCCCTGACACAGTTTGCGGTAGAGAGACTTGACCGAAAACTTGCCAGACGGGGTGAGAGCCCACGTCACCGATTCCGCAGACGTCGACAGCGTCACCTGGTTGACGAGCGTAAGCAGTGTCGTGAGATGCACTTGCTCCTGTCCGGTAAGCTCGCGGTGGAAGTGGATCACCGGGGGGACGAGGCTAGGGCCGTGGCCACCGATACCTCCGGGTTGACAGCCAAGGCATATAGTTTTTGGAATGCCGACCATAAAGGTTGGGTACCGATCCAATGATCAAGCCAGAAGCGGGCCGAGCGGCCGTTTCCAATGGAAAACTTGGCCCCCATAGCAAAAGCCGGCCGTATCGCCTGGAGATCATTCCAGAAAGGAGAACCCCTCGTGGCACCTTCGAAGAAATTCCCATTTGGGAAATATTTTGCTCGCAAAATGTCAACCCATGAACCCGTCGCCCCCAGGGACAGTTTCCAAATCCACTTGCACATGAGTGCAACGTTGAGAATTCTAGTATTCGTGATCCCGAGACCTCCCAGGTCTTTGGGGTGGCATACCAAGGCCCATTTGACCATGTGATATTTACGTTTAGGCCCCGATCCTTCCCAAAAGAAGCGAGACCGAGGCGTGTCCATCTTGGCGTGGACTCCTTCAGCCAAGAGGAAAAGGCCCATTGCAAAATGTGGCAGCGAGGACAGGCTAGAGTTCGTGAGCACCAATCTCGCTACAGAGGATAGGAACTTCCCCCTCCACGGACAGACCCGCCCGCCCACTTTGGTCCATAACGGAGCCCACCCATCGATCATGACGCGCTTGGCGTCTAGTGGGAGGCCTAAGTATGTGAACGGAAGTTTGCCAACTTTGTAGTTGAGCAGGTCCGCTATACGTCTGCCCTCCTCCGCGTCCAAACCCATGGGCAGCACTTCGCACTTGTGGAAGTTAATTTTGAGCCCAGACATGAGTTCAAAACTTAGCAGCAGGGCTTTGACCGTAGCCACACTATGGAGGTCAGGTTGAAACAACAGTAGCGTATCGTCGGCATACTGCAAATGAGATATCCCCCTGGGATGAGGTGTCCCAACTGTTGGGGAATGTAGTAATTTCAAAAAATTTCCTACGCACACGCAAGATCATGGTGATGCATAGCAACGAGAGGGGAGAGTGTGATCTACGTACCCTTGTAGATCGACAACGGAAGCGTTTGGTTGATGTAGTCGTACGTCTCCACGGCCCGACCGATCAAGCACCGAAACTACGGCACCTCCGAGTTCTAGCACACGTTCAGCTCGATGACGATCCCGGACTCCGATCCAGCAAAGTGTCGGGGAAGAGTTCCGTCAGCACGACGACGTGGTGACGATCTTGATGTACTACTGTCGCAGGGCTTCGCCTAAGCACCGCTACAATATTATCGAGGACTATGGTGGCAGGGGGCGCCGCACACGGCTAAGAATATGATCACGTGGATCAACTTGTGTGTCTATGGGGTGCCCCCTGCCCCCGTATATAAAGGAGTGGAGGAGGGGAGGGCCGGCCCTCTCTATGGCGCGCCCTAGGGGAGTCCTACTCCCACCGGGAGTAGGATTCCCCCTTTCCTAGTCCAACTAGGAGTCCTTCCATGTAGTAGGAGTAGGAAACAAGGAAGAGGCGCAGCCCCTCCCCCTAGTCCAATTCGGACTAGGCCTTGGGGGGGCGCGTGGCCTGCCCTAGGCAGCCCCTCTCTCTTTCCCGTATGGCCCAATAAGGCCCAATACTTCTCCCGGCGAATTCCTGTAACTCTCCGGTACTCCGAAAAATACTCGAATCACTCGGAACCTTTCCGATGTCCGAATATAGTCGTCCAATATATCGATTTTTACGTCTCGACCATTTCGAGACTCCTCGTCATGTCCCCGATCTCATCCGGGACTCCGAACTCCTTCGGTACATCAAAACTCATAAACTCATAATATAACTGTCATCGAAACCTTAAGCGTGCGGACCCTACGGGTTCGAGAACAATGTAGACATGACCGAGACACGTCTCCGGTCAATAACCAATAGCGGAACCTGGATGCTCATATTGGCTCCTACATATTCTACGAAGATCTTTTATCAGTCAGATCGCATAACAACATACGTTGTTCCCTTTGTCATCGGTATGTTACTTGCCCGAGATTCGATCGTCGGTATCCAATATCTAGTTCAATCTCGTTACCGGCAAGTCTCTTTACTCGTTCCGTAATACATCATCCCGCAACTAACTCAATAGTTGCAATGCTTGCAAGGCTTAAGTGATGTGCATTACCGAGAGGGCCCAGAGATACCTCTTCGACAATCGGAGTGACAAATCCTAATCTCGAAATACGCCAACCCAACATGTACCTTTGGAGACACCTGTAGAGCTCCTTTATAATCACCCAGTTACGTTGTGACGTTTGGTAGCACACAAAGTGTTCCTCCGGCAAACGGGAGTTGCATAATCTCATAGTCATAGGAACATGTATAAGTCATGAAGAAAGCAATAGCAACATACTAAACGATCGGGTGCTAAGCTAACGGAATGGGTCATGTCAATCAGATCATTCATCTAATGATGTGATCCCGTTAATCAAATAACAACTCTTTGTCCATGGTTAGGAAACATAACCATCTTTGATTAACGAGCTAGTCAAGTAGAGGCATACTAGTGACACTCTGTTTGTCTATGTATTCACACATGTATTATGTTTCCGGTTAATACAATTCTAGCATGAATAATAAACATTTATCATGAAATAAGGAAATAAATAATAACTTTATTATTGCCTCTAGGGCATATTTCCTTCACCAACACCCCTTTGATGTGACCTGCCTCCGTGGCTTTACGCAACATGGCCGCTAGCGCGTCCACGACAAAGTTGAACAAGATCGGGGACATAGGGTCGCCCTGACGCAACCCACGCTTGTTCCTGAAGAAGTGACCAACTTCTCCGTTAACCGAGGCAGCAGTTTGGCCCCCCGAGACCAGTTGCATGAATCGGTGCACCCAAACAGGCGCAAAACCACGGCTGATGAGCACCTGGCGAAGGAAATCCCAGTTGACTCGATCGTACGCCTTTTCAAAATCTAGTTTAAGGAGGATAGCTGGTTCATGCGTACGTTTTAGCTGATGTAGGGTCTCTTGTAGGGCTAACGGACCCTCCAAAATGTGGCGACCACGGATAAAAGCGGATTGCGTTCGACTAATTGTTCGGTGAGCGATCGGAGAGAGCCGCGTGGCACACGCTTTAGCACAAATTTTAAAGGGAACGTTAATGAGAGCAATGGGTCTGAACTGACGGATGTTGTCCGCCCCGGCCACTTTAGGGATCAGCGATAGAACGTCGTAGTTGAGCCTAGCTATGTCCACGAGGCCACGCATGAAACAATTGCAAACTTCAAAAATTGGTACACGCAGCAGCGGCCAAAAGTGCTTGAACATCGCCACTGGCCACCCGTCAGGGCCCGGTGCCGTGTCTGTTTTCATGCTATGGAGCGCGTCGTCAATTTCTTTAGGGAGGAACGCGAGTCCCAACTCGTCATTCTCGCACTCATGGACCATTTGATATGGAAGCCAAACATCACCTCTCAAGCAAGCGTGTTGGGCTTCGTTGGTCCCCATCAGACTTATGTAAAAATCGTAAATGTGCTTGGATATCTCAGCTTGCGTCAGTAGAAGCCCCTGCTCTGACTGTAGCCTGAGAATCGAGCATTTCCGACGCCTACCGTTAGCATACGCGTGGAAATATTTAGTGTTCGCGTCCCCTTTGAGCGTCCACTTGAGGCCGCCTCGGCGCCTCCAATATTCCTCCTCGGAACGAAGCAACGCCTCGACTTGCCCCTCCAGGGCATATCGATGGGACCACTCTTGCTCAGAGAAATGTGTCGAGTCCGCTTGGGAGTCTAGCAGCGCGATTTCGCTGACAAGGTTCGCCCTAAGCACCTTGTCATCGCGCCCCTGGTTGGCGCCCCAGCCTTTAAGGCATGCCCGTAGGTGCCCCCCTACCGCAGTCCAAAACTCTATTGGGCCGCGCTATTGACCAGTGAGATGTACACATTGCCACCATCTCTCCATAAAAGATGGTGTCGAAATCTGGTACCTCAAACCACGCGGTTTCAAAGAAAAATCGCGGGCTACGCCTGATCCTATCATCCCCTGAGGATAGAATAAGGGGCACGTGATCCGAGCCGATTCTTGTTTTAGCAAGGAGCGAGCAGAGCGGGAACACCATTTCCCAGTCCGGAGACATGAAGACACGGTCCAAAATGGATCGCACCGGGGCTAGTTGCTTGTTAGTCCAGGTATATCTAGCCCCAGTTCTGGCCACTTCCCTAAGTGCCATCGACGCAATAGCGTTGTTAAACATGGACACCCTAGCCCAGTTAATGTTATCATTATTCTTATCATCACCCAAGCGAATCAGGTTGAAATCACCACCCACCATCAGGGGGATCTGGGCAGCCAAGACCGCAAGCACTTTAGCTTCGAGTTCTCCCAAGAACTCGGCCGAGCGCGAATGGTCGGCTGGTCCATAAACTTGCACAATCACCAACCCGCGGAGCGACGCACGCACACGGATATTGGCCGCAATGAAGAAGGTACCAACCACCCAGGTCAGAACCTCGTAAGTGGCAGCGCAGAAACCAAGCAACATGCCACCGGAGTGGCCATTTGCCGGACTGTGATGCCAGGCGAAGCGCTCAAGAGGATCTACAGAAAGGATATCTTGGTGTCGGAACTCCGCTTTGATCGTTTCCTGGAGCCCAACAATATCTACTGCTTGTTTCCTAATGTATTCTCTAACCTGGGTACGCCGACCCGCGTGGACAAAGCCACGGATGTTCCACAGGAGCGCTCGCATCTAAATGACGCGATTGCGTAGACGAACCCCCCTTGAGGTGATCGCCTTGGCCACACGCCTCACCTTGCCACAAAAAGGTGGGGGGGGGATACCACAACCCCTGTTGTGGGATCCCCATCGGGCCGGATCGCTAGCGTGTCCGAGGGCTCAGCCTCCACTGCTAAACGATCTGCGTGTTGAGCAGCCGCCGCTGCAAGCGCCGCCTGCGCAATTTCCTTAGCACGAATCAACGAGATCAGCTCACTCGGCCCGCCCTCGCCTATCGCCTAGACCCCACTCTCCTCTAGAACCTCGCTCAAATGGTCATCTGAGAATGAATCTAGAATCGTAAATCGGGGCATTGGGTTACTTGAGGTTTCCAGGTTCTTCTGAGCTTGGAGGAGCTAGGCGCACTGTAGAGATGGGAGATTTCCCTTGGCGCCCTTGGAACGAGCACTGACCCGCACCGGGGCCACCTGCCCCTCCACCACAGTCTTGGAGCGCTTGCCCTTCGGGATGGACGCCGTCTTGGATGTCTCCTCCGTGATCGGGACGGGGACGGGGACGGGCACCGCCAGGGCCATCACCGTCTGGCGAGGCGTCGCCGGGGCCCCCAGGTGATCCTCCGCACGACCCGCTCTGCGCTGACCTTGCGCACCGCCACCTTCTTGAGTTGCTTCACCACGCCAGGCTTGTTGCTGCTGCGACCGCCTTGGGATGGGGAGCGGGAGGAGAGAGGAAGCGGCAGGGAGTCGACGGAGACGGCGATCGGGGTGCGCACGACTTCAGGCAGAGGCGACTCCATCTGGTCCACGGTGGCTGCCGTCACCATCCGCATGGAGGGGGAAGTCATCGACCCCAGGTTGGAACCGTACTGGTTCGGGATCGACAACTCCATCCCCGTGGACCTCCCCTCATGAGATTGCTCTTGCATGCTCGGCTGCACGCGATTCGCCGCCCCGCCCTTGTCGGTGAGGCCTAGCTTCTCCCAAGCCGCCGTGTCGATGGAGTCGTCTTCCATACTTGCATCTGGATCCTTATCGCCGTCCCGCCCCGGCCCGTCGAGGTCGTTGTCATGGTTGGCAGGTGGCGGGTGTGGGGACGGCAGGGCCGGGGCCGCGAGAGGCTCCGCAGGGAGCCCAGGGTCAACAGAGATGTTGAAGCCTTCGCCGTTGAACCAGATCTGGACCGCGCTCTTGATCTTGCGAGGATTGCGGCATGCGAACCGCATACGAACCGGCCCCGGGTAGACCAGCGACTCCTCGTCGACCAGCAGGGGTCTGCCCAGCATCGTGGTGGTCTCCATGAGCCGATTAGAGCGCCGCTGCTTAGGTGGCACGCCGCCCAGCTTGACCCAAACCTCTGGCATCTCCATCCCCATGGGCGCGTCGAGGACAACATCGCGGATGTCGACCATGAGGTTGTTGAGGGAGAGGTAAAGCATGGCCATCCGGAGCATAGCTGGATCTGGAAACACCACCAAGAACGCGCCGCCATCGAGGGAGGAGATATGCCAATCCCACGAGCCCTCAAATAGGTGCGGTAGCTCAACCTCCAGGATCGCCTTCGAGAGCACTCTGGATGGCGCCGAGAGCACCGCAGTGTTGGCCCCCAGCAGGATCTGAGGTTCGTCCCCCAACTCTTCTGGATACTGAAGGCAGAAAAAACCTTCGCCGAAGATGGCGTGTCCCATGGTTTGGAGAAGCAGGGGCTTGCCGCGCGTCGGGCATTGAGCCGAGGTGTGGCCCTCCTTGGTGCAGACCACACAGAGCGGCTTGAAAGTGCACAGGTTCTGGAAATGCCCCGTACGGCCGCAATTGAAACACTCCGGGCCATCAGCTTCTTCGATCGGGGGTCGGCTCTTCCTCCGTGCCCTTGGATGAGGACGACACCTCAGATCTGGGTGGGAGGGGCGTCTTGGAGGCCACCGCCCCCGCAGGCTTGGATTTCTGCTTCTTCGCAAACGGGTCACCGCCGCGGTCGTCGCCCTGGGCCGCCTGCTGCCCCTTGCGCTTGAGCTCGAGGCCGCGCTTCTTGTACTCCTCTTTCTTCTTCTTTTTGCGTTCCTGCTCCTTGAGCCACCATGCGGGCGGCGGCCCCCAACCACCCTCGGCTTCGGCACGGTCCGCCCCCTGCGCCATGGATCCCTGGCGCCTCGCGCGGTCGCGGTCCCGCGGCGGCTCCATGGGCGGCTTGTCCATCCTACGATCTTGCTTGGAGCCCATCGCCACCACTTCTGCGAACGAACGCACTAGAGGGGAAGGAGGGGGAGTGGGAGTGAGGAAACAAGCGGAGTGGCCGAAATGCCGCACCTCCGATTTGGAGGCTGGAAACCCTAATGAGATGTCTAGGGTTCCACGGGGCAGCCAGAGCCACTTATATGGCTGGGCGCGGCCGGTAGTGGGCTGGGCTGGCACCAGTGGGGTGGACTGGACCTTGGGTCCCGAAACATCCAGCTGATGCGAAGACACCTCCTGGGTTTGGGCCGCCGCTGGGGTCAGCCCATGAGGGAGGCCGCAGCCCGCCCGAGCAGACTGGCCCACGGAAGGCCCCACTGGCTCGCCCCAACCCTAGGATGCAGAGCATCAGGCTCTGCCCGCGCCGCCGCCGCCGCGGGGACAACCAGCGCTGGCCAGAGCTGGCCGTGGTCAGGAAGCAGGAGCAGGCCAGCATGCGCGGCGTCGGGCCTCCCGCGGCCCTCCCGCACCGGGGTCGCACGGGGCAGTGAGCCAGTCACACCAGCCTGCCGCCGTGGCCCTCGGCTGTCGGGCGCAAAAGCACGCCGACGCCCGGCCTTGGAGGAGCCCCCGAGCTCCTCCGCCTGCGACACGAAGTCGCCCAGCGAGCACGTCGGTCGGCCTCGCACCGCCGCCTCCTCACACATAGAGCCTGCCTCGTCGTCATCCAATACCTCGTCCGCCAGCGCCCAGAAACGACTCCCTGCCCATCTGCCCGCGGCCAGGGACAGAGCGCCCTGCCACCGGGCCGCCGTCAAGGTCGCCATTGAAAGATCGTGGATGTCGCCTAGAGGGTGGGGGGGTGAATAGGCGTTTTAAAATAATTACGGTTTAGGCTTGAACAAATGGGAATAAACCTAGCGGTTAATTTGTCAAGCACAAAACCTAAAACAACTAGGCTCACCTATGTGCACCAACAACTTATGCTAAGCAAGATAAGCAACTATGTGATAGCAAGATATATGACAAAGAACAATATGGCTATCACAAAGTAAAGTGCATAAGTAAAGGGCTCGGGTAAGAGATAACCGAGGCACGCGGAGACGACGATGTATCCCGAAGTTCACACCCTTGCGGATGCTAATCTCCGTTTGGAGCGGTGTGGAGGCACAATGCTCCCCAAGAAGCCACTAGGGTCACCGTAATCTCCTCACGCCCTCGCACAATGCAAGATGCCGTGATTCCACTAAGGGACCCTTGAGGGCGGTTACCGAACCCGTACAAATGGCAACCCTTGGGGGCGGTTACCGAACCCGTACACTTTGGCAACCCTTGGGGGCGGTCACCGGAACCCGTCAAATTGCTCGGGGCGATCTCCACAACCTAATTGGACACCCCGACGCTTCCCCGAAGCTTTACACCACAATGATTGAGCTCCGAACACCACAAAGGTTGGGGTTAACTTCCCAATGACACCACGAAACTTCATCACAATGGAACATGGCTCCGAGGTGACCTCAACCATCTAGGGCACCCAAGCACCCAAGAGGAACAAGCTCAAGGGTACCAAGCACCCAAGAGTAATAAGCTTCTCAACTTGTAACTTCCACGTATCACCATGGAGAACTCAAACCGATGCACCAAATGCAATAGCAAGGGCACACAGAGTGCCCAAGTCCTTCTCTCCCAAATCCCACCAAAGCAACAAATGCTAGGGAGGAAAATGAGAGAAAGCACGAAGAAGAGAACACGAAGAACTCTAAGATCTAGATCCAAGGGGTTCCCCTCACATAGAGGAGAAAGTGATTGGTGGAAACATGGATCTAGATCTCCTCTCTCTTTTCCCTCAAGAACTAGCAAGAATCATTGGAGGGATTGAGAGTTAGCAAGCTCGAAGAAGTTCAACAATGGGGGAATAACACGAGCTAAAGAGATAAGGTTCATTGGGGAAAAAGACCCCCTTTTATAGGAGGGGGAAAATCCAACCGTTAAGAGCTCAGCCCGCACACGAGCGGTACTACTGCTCAGGCGGAAGAAATAGGGAAAAGGAGCAACAAAACATGAACCTTGGGGCGGTAGTACCGCATATAAGCGGTACTACCGCTCACCCCAGCGGTACTACCGCTGGAGGAGCAGAACACGGGACCAAAAGAGGCAGGCAGAGCAGAGTATGGCGGCAGTGAAGCAGAAACGGTACTACCGCCCGACCGGAGTGGTACTACCGCTTAGGCGGTACTACCGTGCCTTATTGCTGTGCAACTGCTGCTAAACCCGACACGAAAAGAGTAGGACCCAAAAGCGGTACTACGGCTGAGAGCTTCAAGCGGTACTACCGCTGGGACCAGACAAAAACCACACTCAAGAAAACAAGAACTGCCATAACTTCTGCATATGAGCTCCGAATTGAGCAAAACTCAAGCTTGTTGGAAACAAGATGACGAGTAGCATCAAAACAGCGGCTGGTTATAGTAAGAAGAGGCAGGGGAGGTATGCTTAACAAATGGAGGAGGGAGACCTCCAACAGAGAAGAACGAGCATAACCTCCAACATCGAAAACGTCATAGAAGATGCATGTGAACTCCGTTTTCGATGAACTCGAGCTTGTCATCAAGATGACCATAAGCTCTAAGACTCACAAATAGAACCAAACAAGAACCAAGAAAGATGATGCAAGGATGCAATGGTTTGAGCTCTCTACGAACGATACGATCAAGCTACTCATCGAGAGCCCCCCTTGATAGTACGGCAATCGATCATATAACCCGGTCTCCCAACTACCGCCATGAGACCGGTAAAATAGAAAACCTATCAAGGGCAAACCTTTGTCTTGCACATAGTCCACTTGAGCTAGATGATGTCGATCTTGACTCCCTCAAGTTGGACCACCTTTCTTGATTGCGTTGGTTTGGTGAAAACTAGTAGATTGCTCCCCCATACTCCACTATGGGTGAGCAACTCTTCCGCACATCTTCACAAGTCCATTGTCACCACAATGGACGGCAAGCTTCAAGCACTTGATCTCTTCATGATGCATCACTTGGACTTGCACACGGCAACCTAACCCCACACAGAACTCTCACGAAGACCATGGGTTAGTACACAAAGCGTAATGGACAATGCTTACCATACCATGGGATCACTTGATCCCTCTCGGTACATCTTCTACGCTTTGTGGGTTGATCTACTTGATTCACTCTTTGACTTAGTCTTGATCAACCTCTCACAAGACCAATCTTTGGATAATTCCTTGAATAGCACATTGGTCGACACTAACTCTCCTTGAAACCAACACATGTACTCCAAGAAAAGACTATGGACAAAACCTTCAAATATAACTCAAGGCAACCATTAGTCCATAGAGATTGTCATCAATTACCAAAACCAAACATGGGGGCACCGCATGTTCTTTCAGCCGTGTTCCCCCCGCCCCCTGGGACCAGAACGAGCTCGTCATAGCCACCGGAGACGAGGGTAGCCGTGGATTCACCGCCGCCATCGCCAAGAGCGCCCGCGGCACCTGACCGTACAGGAGCCGTTGGCATCTTCGTGACTCTCTAAGATGGCACAATCTGTAGGCTCATCGTGGGAGACCGTTTCGTCATCTGTGTGTGATCCTAAGGATCATTGTTCGCGATTTTGTCACATGGATCGTGTATGATGTGACTTGCTTCATCTAGATGAACAACATCATCTGTCGTTTGACCAACATACTTAGAAGGATAGCCACAAGAGCATCAACTTATATATTTCCATTAATAGAAACAATTAGGATTCAGCCGAAATCAGAAAATCAAAAGGGCCTGGAATTAAGATCACATTATATCTTCTAGAGTTGCCTGAAGATGTAAGATCAAGGAAATAGAGCCAGGAGGGTAAGAAAGCAAAGTCCAGGTAACCAAATGGGTAAAGGACCAGGTGCATCAACTGTAGATAATAGCGAGGAAGTATGACATAGGGAATACCATACTAGTCTAGTCCTTCTTCTTGGATGCACCTGCGCCATCATCTTGGAGAGGACGATTGGCAGTGATCGTCGTCGCCTTCGTTCTTCTCCTCGTCCTTTCTATTCTCCTTCTGCTCCTCACCGTCGTTGTCTTCATCATGGTTCTCTGGGTGCTCCTCGGTAATGGAGCCTCGCCGCCGCCGTCAGCTCTGCGGGCAAGCCCGTCGACAGCGAGGGAAGGGCGCACGATTTGGACGCCGTCCGAGACACGGAGGACTGATGGGAGGCTTCCAACAACTGATGCCACTTGAGCAAATGGGAGACTTGCGGTCTATGTTTTCAAATTTGAAATTGATAAGAGGGTTTAAACAGTTCAAATTTCAAATTGAGTCGCAGCCCATGCGCACGCAAATACGCAATCTTTTGCTTTTGCCAGGCTCAGGCAGGCCCGTGGTCTACCGCTGTGCGCTGCCAGGAGTCTACAGGAGACTAGGACTAGCCCATCACCCGGTCCAACGGACCACACCACGCTCTGCCCTGCTGCGAGGACACCACCCACTCCAACGCCATGTCATTCCGCCGCCTCGTAGCCCGCTCCCTCTCCACCGCCGACCTCTCTGGCCGCCTCCGCTCCCTCTCCCCCGCCGTCGCTGTCCCAGGCCGCTCCCTCTCCACGGCCGACCTCGCCGGCCGCCTCCGCCGCTCCCTCTCCACCGCCGCCGCGCACCCGCCATGGGCAATCATCCACGACACGTCGGAGGTCGACCGGTCGTCGTCGGCCCCGGGCGCGCGCTTCCGCCCCGTGGATCCTCCGGGCGTCTCCCGCATCTTCGCCCCAGCGCACCTCATCGATCCCACGGAACGCCCGAACGCGGGCAGCAGCAGCGACGTCCTCCAATACCTTGACGGCAACGTCCTCCAGCTCCTCTTCGGCAACGTCGGCGCCGCCAGCGGCGACGGCCACCTGCTGCTCAGCTACCACGACCTCCGGGCGGAGGGCCCTTGCACCCGCTGGGACCTGGCCGAGGACCCCCAAGTCCACCGCTTCGTCTGCAACCCCCTCACCGGCCAGATGCTCCGCCTGCCCGACATCGGCGGCTCCAGGAGGAACTACGCCCTCCACAACATGGGCCTCCTCACCCACGCCGACGGAGGGCTCGGGTGCGGGCCGCCCGACAGGTTCGCCGTTGCCGACTTCGTCCTCAATGGCGCCGCCATCTTGCGGTTTCTCTCTGAGGAAGGGAAGTGGAAGGCGGTACGGCCGGTCCATGGCAACCCATCGCTCCCGCGCCCGATGGAGATGAACCAGGAGACGGTTGCCTTCGGCGGCCGCCTGTGGTGGGTCGACCTCACCTTGGGTGCCGTCTCCGTGGACCCCTTCGCCGACCGGCCGGAGATCCGCTTCGTCGAGCTGCCCAGCGGCAGCGTGCTGCCCGCGCCTGCACGTGTGGACGAAGCAGACCCCTGCAAGGTCGAGGAACGGGGGCTGCTCATTATGGAGGTCACCAATCGCCGGCGCATCGGCGTGAGCGAGGGGAGGCTGCGCTACGCCGAGGTGACTCCCGGCGGGCCATTTCTGCTCAGCTCATATGCGCTCGACGACGACGAGGGCACCGGCTGGAAGCTGGAGCACCAGGTGGCGCTCAGGCGGGCGTTGGCGGACGGAGGCTACTCGGCACAGGCGGCGCCGCAGATCGCCGTCCTTGACCCCGTCGACGCCAACATCATTTACCTCAAGGTCGGCAAGGACGTCGTCGTGGTGGACATGCATAACGGGAATGTGATTGGGGGCTGTCGGCTTCAAGGAGAGTACATTTCTCTTGTACCATGCGTGCTTCCACCATGGCTTGGATCAAGCCGGATCCCCGCCGAAGGTACCTACCAATCTTCTCTTACGTTTCGGTTTTGCATTTGTTGGTGCATTGCTTCAGATGTTCAGTGCTAGCTTGGGGAGAATTTTATAGTAATGTGGGTGGAAACATACAAATGGATGAATTTTGTGATTCGTAACAATGTTGTGAGCGTGTTGTAGATGGTGGTGACGAATTGACATTGTCAGTAAGAATGTAAGATCCAAACATGAATTGGAATCAGAGACTAGGATTGGTGCTATCGATCTAGCTAGACCGACTTGATGTTTGGGTGTGCTGGGAGATGTATGTGTGTACTGTGTTAAGCAGCGGCATTCATACAAAGGAGTGCTCGAATCATATCCGATTAGCTGATCACAATGGTACATTTTTCTGAAGCCTGAAATCATGTGTATTCACACCAGTACTCTGTTCCTAAAACTCATATGGTGTTCAAATCTTGTGTCACAAACAGGTAATGCATCTCTTAATTAGCTAGCAGCGGTCTCTTTTCGCGATATGTTGCAGTTGAGGATGGCGTCTAAACACACATACATCATCCCCTTTGGTTTCTGTGAACTTTGAATTAACACATGTACATGTTCTACATGTTATTTTCCACATCTCTATATGTCGTTTTCAGTTAATGGCTGTTGTACTCTTGTTCATCCAACTGATCACCCAACTGATCACCCAACTTTTGGCTTGAAAAGAAATTTTGTTCCTCTGATCAGTGTCAAGCTATATGAGCAATGAGCTGTGCTGAATTCTTGATAGCCTGTTCTATGTATCAGTCCTGTCCGCTGGCACATTTCTTATAAGCAAGCGTAGTTTATACCGTACGCACAAAATTGTTCCGAGTTAACATAGATTGTATCTGTTATTCAACTTCCTGTACCTTGACAGACAAAACTTTTTTCAGGCAAGAAGGATGGCATGGAAGTGACAGATGATCTGGTCAGTAGCGCCTAGAAGTCGTGAATGGGCATTAGTCTACCAGCTTATTTATCTCTAGTTGGGAACTATCTTAGTCTCTTAACTAATGCTTCCATTATTAGTCATCCATTGGCATTGTCAGTACTCAAGACGCATCGTGCTTTCTTGTCCTAATGGTGACCGCTCTTTTCTTTTTCTTAAAATTTTACCAACAACTGTTAAGAAGTCTAAAGCTGAAGCTTATTACTTTCAAACAACTTATAATGACGTAATTTGGTGCTATAAGTAAACATGTTGTCCAAATGTTATTTGGTGTTTATTCCGGTATCCATTTTCTTTTCCATGTTGAGTCAAACATCTCTAACATGTTTTCTCTATTTTTCAGGTTTCCTGGAACTAATAGATGGAGGGGTTGCACTATATTAGGATAGAAGCGAGCGGTAGTTTGTCGAACTCTCATTTTGGGTGAAAGCTGGGATATTTTGGATTTATTGTAGTTTCTTGATGAGTTACCATCTCGTTTAGAGGGAAATCTAGCAGTTGGTTCAATAGTCCATTAGGATATTGCAGTAGAACTAAATTAAATCAACATCTGACGACTGTCACAAAACCGTATGCATGAAGTTACTTGTAAGATAATATGCTCATCTTTTCTTTTCAAATTCTGAAAAAGAAAAATACAAGCTCATCTTTTTGTAGGAAAACATGGGTGCATGCATGATTTTAAATGATTGTAGACTTGTAATCTTGGTGACATCTGTTATGAATTGATGAATGTTTCAACGGTTCAGGATTTCTCATGACAAATGCATGTTTTTCACCGCCTTTATTGCTTGACAACAACATAGACCACCAGCACAACAAAGTTCTGTGCCATAATATGTTTACAAAAAATTCAAAATATATGTACAAAGTAATCAGAATTGTGCATCAACGCACAGCAATCCTTTTATGGCTTCTGTAGACTTGGTATAGTGTGAAAAATTAAATTCATTTTGATATTTGAATTTATCATGGCTAGCTCTTCAAAATAAGTCCAATGAGCAATATATTTCAAATTGTGGAGCAAAGATAGGACTGAGCATGTTGGTCAAGTGAAACCTCATTAATTAAATTACATTCACTGGAAGGTTCTTTGCTTTTCGTTAACAAAGAGATGATTTTTTTTTTTATGTTTTGAGACAGATGGTCATCATGTAGGAACATATTATGTACCAACTAAAAAGGGTTGAGTTCTTTTGTACAACTTTGCCACATTGTCACAAGTCATAGACATACTCACGAGTGCACGCGCTATATACATGCCCAGGGCAGGCCCAAGGCAACACTAGCGATGGCATGGGGCATGACCGCATGAGAGCTAGACACACCGTTCACCGTAGCTATTCTAGATGCCGTTGTGCATTGTTTATCACTGTAGCATGAAGTTGGCCTAGGCCATTGCTTTATCCTGGCTACGCAACTGAACATGTGAGCGTGCGTGCGTGCTTAAATCACAAGTCTTCATGTATTCTACTTCCTTTATTCTATAATGCAGTGCGTATGGATTTTTACGGAAGTTAATTTTTTTTATAAACTTTGACCAAATTTATAAGGAAGAGTATCTACATGCTCCCTCCGTCCATGAATAAGTGTACATCTAGGTTTTGTCCTAAGTCAAAGTTTTAAGACTTTGACCAATTTTATACAAAAAAAGTAGCAACATTTATGACACTAAATTAGTATTAGTTGATCCGTTTTGAAATGTACTTTCATGATATACCAATTTGATGTCATATATGTTACTACTTTTTTCTACATACTTGGTCAAAGTTTTAATAATTTGACTTAGAACAAAAGTTAAATGTACACTTATTCGCGGACGAAGGGAGTAGTTATTATCAAATTTTTGTATTATATTATTGTATTATTATTGTTGTTGATGTTTTCCTCGATAAATCTGGTCAAACTTTATGATGATTGAGTTAAAGAAAAAACTATATGCACTACATTATAAAATGTAGGGAGTAGTATTTAGGAAACAATGAGAAGTCTCCCTTATATATTGATCACCCCTCCCGAACCTGGCCGAATCCTTTTCCGGTTTAAATTTTCATGCAAACGACAGTATATTTATTAAAGTTCAAATAACATTATAGTACTGAAATTTAGAAAGACAATATTACAAGCCACAACCAGCGAAAATAGGGAAATATGTCTACACACATAACATAATATTGGACCGTCATCCAAACCGGTTGTATGTATCTTGTGCTACCATCTCATCGGTTGCGCTCAGAGACCATAAACTCCCGTACTTCCACATCTTGCGGTAAGGACCACATATGGATCCATTATGTGCTCTCCAGATACCAACAAAAAATTGCGTACCTTTACTCTTGGTTTTTTCTCTGATAAAGAGCACATTTATTATCTCAAATGTAGCATCAAGCATATACATATCATGATGAGCAACACCCGACCTCTGCATAACAAGGATGCACACAACCAAATATCTAAAGTCTGACAAAAAAGAGTAAATAAAATCGACATACTGGCAACAATAGAGTCCAATAAGACCGACACGATGCCTATGTCGAAGGAGATGGTAGACTGATCCGGAGAGTATGCAGCCACCCATGTTGGATAAAAACCTTCCTGGTCACCTGATCCAATGGCATACATGTTGGGGAACGTAGCATGCAATTTCAAAAATTTCCTACGATCACGCAAGATCTATCTAGGAGATGCATAACAACGAGAAGGGGAGAGTGTGTCCACGTACCCTCATAGACCGAAAGCGGAAGCATTAGTATAACGCGATTGATGTAGTCGAACATCTTTGCGATTCAACCGATCAAGTACCGAACATACGGCACCTCCGAGTTCTACACACGTTTAGCTCGATGACGTCCCTCGAGCTCTTTATCCAGCAAAGTGTCGAGGGAGAGTTCCGCCAGCACGACGGCGTGGTGATGATGATGGTGAAGTGATCTACGCAGGGCTTCACCTAAGCACTACGTGAATATGACCGGAGGCGTAAACTGTGGAGGGGAGCGTCAGACCCGGCTAACAATGTTTGTTGTGTGTTCTAGGCGCCCCTTCCCCACATATATATAGGTGGGAGGGGGAGGGGGACAGCCATGGGGCGCCCCAAGTAGGAGGAATCCTACTTGGGGGGCTCCTCCAATTTGGCCTCCCCCTTTCCTTATCTCCGGAGGGGGGAAGGAAAGAGGGAAGAGGGGAAAGGAAGGGGGAATCCTGTTCCCTCTATTTCCTTTCCTCCTCCCCTTTTCCTTTCTCCACTTAGGCTGGCCCATATGGGGGCGCACCAGCCCCTTAGGGGCTGGTCTGTCCCGCCCTTCCCTTGGCCCAATAAGGCCCGTATCTTTGACGGGGGGGGGGGGGTGGGGGTGCCCGGAACCCCTTCCGGTGACCCGATACGTACCCGGTACCCCCAGAACACTTCCGGTGTCCGAATACTATCATCATATATATGAATCTTTACCTCTTGGTCATTTCAAGACTCCTTTTCATGTCCATGATCTCATCCGGGATTCCGAACAACATTCGGTCATCAAATCACATAACTCATATAATACAAAATCTTCATCAAAACGTTAAGCGTGCGGACTCTGCGGGTTCGAGAACTATGTAGACATGATCGAGACACATCTCTGATCAGTAACCAGCAGTGGAACCTAGATGCTCATATTGGTTCCTACATATTCTACAAAGATCTTTATCGGTCAAACCGCAATGACAACATACGTCATTCCCTTTGTCATCGGTATGTTACTTGCCCGAGATTCCATCGTTAGTATCTTCATACCTCGTTCAATCTCGTTACTGGCAAGTCTCTTTACTCGTTCCTAATGCATCATCCCACAACTAACTCATTAGTCACATTGCTTGCAAGGCTTATCATGATGTGCATTACCGAGAGGGCCCAAAGATACCTCTCCGGTACTCGGAGTGACAAATCCTAATCTCGATCTATGCCAAACCAACAAACACCTTCGGAGATACCTGTAGAGCATCTTTATAATCACCCAGTTACGTTGTGACGTTTGATAGCACACAAGGTATTCCTCCGGTATCCGGGAGTTGCATAATCTCATAGTCAAAGGAATATGTATATGACATGAAGAAAGCTTATAACAATAAAACTGAACGATCATTATGCTAAGCTAACACATGGGTCTTGTCCATCACATCATTCTCCTAATGATATGATCCCGTTCATCAAATGACAACACATGTCCATGGTTAGGAAACTTAACCATCTTTGATTAGCGAGCTAGTCTAGTAGAGGCTTACTAGGGACACGGTGTTTTGTCTATGTATCCACACATGTATCAAGTTTTTGGTTAATACAATTCTAGCATGAGTAATAAACATTTATCATGATATAAGTAAATCTAAAATAACAACTTTATTTTTGCCTCTAGGGCATATTTCCTTCAGTCTCCCACTTGCACTAGAGTCAATAATCTAGTTCACATCGCCATGTGATTTAACACCAATAGTTCACATCACCATGTGATTAACACCCATAGTTCACATCGCCATGTGACCAACACCCAAAGGGTTTACTAGAGTCAGTAAGCTAGGTCACATCGTCATGTGATTAACACCCAAAGTGTACTAAGGTGTGATCATGTTTTGCTTGTGAGAGAGGTTTAGTCAACGGGTCTGCCACATTTAGATCCGTATGTATTTTGCAAATTTCTATGTCTAGAATGCTCTGCATGGAGCTACTCTAGCTAATTGCTCCCACTTTTAATATGTATCCAGATTGGGACTCAGAGTCATGCAGATCAGTGCTAAAGCTTGTATCGACGTAACTCTTTACGATGAACTCTTTATCACCTCCATAATCGAGAAATATTTCCTTAGTCCTCTAAGGATAATTTTGACCGCTATCCAGTGATCTACTCCAAGATCACTATTGTACCCCTTTGCCAAACTCATGGCAAGGTAAAGAATAGGTCTGGTATACAGCATGACATACTTTATCGAACCTATGGCTGAGGCATAGGGAATGACTTTCATTCTCTCTCTATCTTTTGCCGTGGTCGGGTTTTGAGTCTTACTCAACTTCATACCTTACAACTCAGGCAAGAACTCCTTCTTTGACTGATCCATTTTGAACTCCTTCAAAATCTTATCAAGGTATGTACTCATTTAAAGTCTTATCAAGCATCTTGCTCTATCTTTATAGATCTTGATGCTCAATATGTAAGTAGCTTCACTGAGGTCTTTCTTTGAAAAAAATCCTTTCAAACACTCCTTTATGCTTTCCAAAAAAATTCTACATCATTTCCGTTCAACAATATGTCATTCACATATACTATCAGTAAGGCTGTAGTGCTCCCACTCACTTTTTTGTAAATACAGGCTTCACTGCAAGTATGTATAAAACTATATGCTTTGATCAACTCATCAAAGCGTATATTCCAACTCTGAGATGCTTGCACCAGTCCATAGATGGATCACTGGAGCTTGCACACTTTGTTAGCACATTTAGGATTGAGAAAACCTTCTGGTTGCATCATATACAACTCTTCTTTAATAAATCCATTAAGAAATACAGTTTTGACATCTATTTGCCAGATTTCATAAAATGCGGCAATTGCTAACATGATTCGGATAGACTTTAAGCATCGATACGAGTGAGAAGATCTCATCGTAGTCAACACCTTGAACTTGTCGAAAACCTTTTGCGACAATTCGAGCTTTGTAGATGGTAACACTACTATCAGCGTCCGTCTCCCTCTTGAAGATCCATTTATTCTCAATGGCTCGCCGATCATTGGGCAAGTCAATCAAAGTCCATACTTTGTTCTCATACATGGGTCCCATCTCAGATTTCATGGCCTCAAGCCATTTCGCGGAATCTGGGCTCATCATCGCTTCCTCATAGTTCGTAGGTTCGTTATGGTCTAGTAACATGACTTCCAGAATAGGATTACCGTACCACTATGGTGCGGACCGTACTATGGTTGACCTACGAGGTTCGGTAGTAACTTGATTTGAAGTTTCATGATCATCATCATTAGCTTCCTCACTAATTAGTGTAGGAATCACTGGAACTGGTTTTTGTCATGAACTACTTTCCAATTCAAGAGAAGGTACAATTACCTCATCAAGTTCTACTTTCCTTCCACTAACTTGTTTCGAGAGAAACTCTTTCTCTAGAAAGGATCCATTCTTAGCAACAAATATCTTGCCTTCGGATCTGTGATAAAAGGTGTACCCAACAGTTTCTTTTGGGTATCCTATGAAGACGCACTTCTCCGATTTGGGTTCGAGCTTATCAGTTTGAAATTTTTTCACATAAGCATCGCAACCCCAAACTTCAAGAAACGACTGATTTGGTTTCTTGCCAAACCATAGTTCATACGGTGTCGTCTCAACATATTTAGATGGTGCCTTATTTAACGTGAATGCAGCTGTCTCTAATGCATAACCCCCAAAACGATAGCGGTAAATCGGTAAGAGACATCATAGATCGCACCATATCTAATAAAGTACGGTTACGACGTTCGGACACACCATTACGCTATGGTGTTCCAGGTGGCGTGAGTTGTGAAACTATTCCACATTGCTTTTAATGAATGCCAAAACTCGTAACTCAAATATTCGCCTCTACGATCAGATCGCAGAAACTTTATTTTCTTGTTACGATGATTCTCCACTTCACTCTGACATTCTTTGAACTTTTCAAAATGATTTAGACTTGTGTTTCATTAAGTAGATATACCTATATCTGCTCAAATCAACTGTGAAGGTTAGAAAATAACGATACTCGCCATGGGTCTCAACACTCATCGCACCACATACATCGGTATGTATTATTTTCAATAAGTCAGTGGCTCGCTCCATTGTTCCGGAGAACGGAGTCTTAGTCATCTTGCCCATGAGGCATGGTTCGCAAGCATCAAATGATTCATAATCAAGTGATTCCAAAAGTCCATCCGCATGGAGTTTCTTCATGCGCTTTACACCAATATGACCTAAATGACACAAATATATTGCACTATCATTATCAACTTTGCATCTTTTGGCATCAATATTATGAATATGTGTATAACCACAATCAAGATTCAACAAACCATTCACATTGGGTGTATGACCATTGAAGGTTTTATTCATGTAAATAGAGCCATAATTATTCTCTGACTTAGATGAATAACTGTATTGCAATAAACATGATCCAATCATATTCATGCTCAACGCAAACACCAAATAAAATTTATTTAGGTTAAACACTAATCCTGAAGGTAGAGGGAGTATGCGATGGTGATCTTATCAACCTTGGAATCACTTTCAACACACATCGTTGCGTCGCCCTCAACTAGTCTCTGTTCATTTTGTAACTCCTGTTTCGAGTTACTAATTGAGGGAGTCCTGGATTAGGGGGTCTCCGGACAGCCGGACTATATCCTTTGGCCGGACTATTGGACTATGAAGATACAAGATTGAAGACTTCGTCCCGTGTCCGGATGGGACTCTCCTTGGTGTGGAAGGCAAGCTTGTCAATACGGATATGTAGATCTCCTCCCTTGTAACCGACTCTGTGTAACCCTAGCCCCCTCTGGTGTCTATATAAACCGGAGGGTTTAGTCCGTAGGACAACATACAATCACACCATAGGCTAGCTTCTAGGGTTTAGCCTCTACGATCTCGTGGTAGATCAACTCTTGTAATACTCATATCATCAAGATCAATCAAGCAGGAAGTAGGGTATTACCTCCATTGAGAGGGCCCGAACCTGGGTAAACATCGTGTCCCCCGCCTCCTGTTAGCATCCACCTTAGACGCACAGTTCGGGACCCCCTACCCGAGATCCGCCGGTTTTGACACCGACATTGGTGCTTTCATTGAGAGTTCCACTGTGTCATCATCATAAGGAAGGATGGCTCGTCTCGTTGTCAAGAACAACATCACCTCTGGGGGAGCCCTGGCTGTAGGACAAACTCTCCGACTAGGCGGCTTCGTCATGACCGCCCACTCAGCCCCTGCGCCGACGATGACTTCTCGGGTCATCAAAAATAGCCTCCACATCGGCTCGAAATTCACTGAGCAGATGGATCCAATGGAGCTCTCCTCTTTGAACGAGCTCTTGGATCGCATCGCCGCTCTGGGAGTCGCTACGTACTACGATCGGATTGGGCTTAAACCCGACCAAAGGGAGATTAACTCTCTGCCAGTCACCCATCAGATAGCGGTGGCGGAGGAGCAATGCGGCGATTCTCCCTCTATCCTGAGGATGAACTATGTCCGGATTCCCGAGCTCTCCGAGCCAGATACCCGTCCACGGGAGGACATCGCCCTAACCCTGAACCTAGAATCAGGCAGCATGCTGAACCTGCGGGGCAACATCCCGGAGCCCGAACTTCCAAGATCAGAAACTCCCCCGCCCCAGGGTCTCAGATTGGGTCAAGGTCTGGACTTAAATCCACCCACCCACCCAGATATAAACGATCTTTCCCACATTAGGCAAGAGCCCCAAGAGACAGTACATCACTATTGGGCCAGATTCCTCCTTGTAATGAACAAGGTCAAGGACTGTCGCGAGGAAGACGCAATTTCATTCTTTTGCAACAATTGCACGGACAAGGAATCCGCAACGCCATAAGTCGCCGTGACATAGCACACTTCGCTGACCTGGCGGCCATAGTACGGAAGTACTGTGTGATGGAAAGCGCCTGGAAAACCCAACCAAAATTTTGGGATAATCCGGCTCTGACAAAACCCCCAGTCCGAACTAAAAGGGTGCACTCTCATAAGTCGCCCGACTCAATTACAGAGAAGCAAAAGCCCACTACAGGGCGTGGAACCGTATTGGAGGGATGGCTTAATGGGCCCTGCAAAATTCATAGTACAACGGATACCATACCAACACACAGCCTTAGAGCATGTTGGGTACTCCGGCAGGTGGCCAAGAGCGGTGAGGATCTCCTCATTCAAAACACCGCAGAGCACCATCCCGTGGATAACAATACATTATTGACAGTCTTCGAGACCTTCGCCTCAAATAATAGGCGTAAGCGAGCACTCCGCAGCCTTGCCGAAGTCTGCCACGTGGCAGCAATAAATCCATGGAGCGACACGGCTGTCACCTTCAATGCCAGTGACGAACCTAAATTCCGAACAGCCCGAGCCCCAGCCACCTTGGTCCTCAGTCCAATTGTGGACGGCTTTCGGCTTACTAAAGTGCTCATGGACGGCGGCAGTAGATTAAACCTCATTTATGAGGAGACTCTTCAAAAAATGGAAATAGATAGAAACCGTATTGAGCAAAGTAGCACAACCTTCCGAGGAATCATCCCTAGTCGGGAGGCACGTTGCGCTGGGAAAATCACACTAGATGTGGTGTTCGGCACTCCGAAGAATTACAGGTCCGAAGAAATTACATTCCAAGTGGCCCCGTTCAGTAGCGGATACCACGCCCTTCTAGGGCGGGAGGCATTCACGATCTTCCAAGCCATACCCCATTACGGGTACATGAAGCTCAAAATGCCCGGGACCAATGGAATCATCACTCTAGCTAGTGATCCGGACATAGCACTCCGTGCCGAGAACAAACAGCCGCACTGGCCCTCGAGGCATTATCCGAAGCCCTTGCGGCGGAGGAATTAATTGCGCTGCGCTCCATAGTGGACAGGGACGACATGATACTCGACAAAAGATCCAAGTCCACCTCTTTTAAACCAGCGGATGAAATAGTCAAATTCCAAGTCCATCCAACGGACCCCACAAAAACAGCATCCATCGGGGCACAGTTAAACCCCGCTGTAGACGCCGCACTACGGGAGTTCCTGCGCGAGAATTGGGACATATTCGCCTGGCATCCTTCAGACATGCCAGGAATCCCACGTAGGTTGGCCGAGCATAGCCTTAACATTCTAAAGGGATTCAAGCCGGTCAAGCAGACTCTTCGGCGTTTCTCTGAACCTAAGCGACAAGCCATGGGAGAGGAGCTAGCCAAGCTACTGGAGGCCGGATTCATTAGATAAATAAAACATCCAAACTGGCTAGCAAACCTGGTAATGGTACCAAAGAAGAACAAATCCTGGCGCCTATGCGTCGACTTCAAGGACCTTAATAAGGCTTGCCCAAAGGATCCCTTCCCCCTCCCTCGCATCGATCAAATTATCGATGCCACCGTAGGACACGACTCATTATGCTTCCTCGACGCATACTCCCGTTACCACCAAATTAAGATAGTGGAGTCCGATCAAGCCGCAATGGCATTTATCACTCCATATGGCCCCTTCTATTTTAACACAATGCCCTTCGGGCTCAAAAACGCCGGCGCAACGTATCAACGCATGATTCAGACATGTCTGGAAAAGCAGATCGGCAAAACAGTGGAGGCATACATAGACGATGTGGTTATTAAAACCAGACACGTCGACTCCTTAATAGACGACTTGAGGCTCACGTTCGACAATCTCCGAACATAGACATTAAGCTCAATCCGAAAAAAATGAGTTTTTGGCGTACCCGCTGGAAAGTTCCTGGGCTTCATCGTCACCAGTAGAGGAATTGAGGCAAATCCGGCTAAAATCCGAGCTCTGTCGTAGTTGGCTATCCCAACTGACCTCAAGAAAATCCAGAAGTTAACTGGATGTGTGGCGGCCTTAAGCCGCTTTATCTCCCGATTAGGAGAAAAGGCACTCCCCCTTTATCGCCTTCTTCGGCGCACCGAACACTTCGAGTGGACGGACGCAGCCATGGCCAGATTGGAAGAAATAAAAGCCATCCTGGCCACCAACCCAATCTTGGCCGCACCAAATGTCAGCGAACCAATGCTGTTATATATAGCGGCAACTCACCAAGTTGTAAGCGCAGTGCTCGTCGTCGAACGAGAGATGGACGGACATAAATTCCCACTTCAAAAGCCGGTATATTATGTATCCACTGTCCTCACTCCATGCAAATCACGGTACCTACATTATCAAAAGATAGCATACGCAGTATTCATGGCATCCTGGAAATTACGACACTACTTTCAAGAGTGTTCAATTACGGTGGCCTCAGAAGTACCACTCAACGACATAATAAACAACTGCGATGCCACGGGCCGGATTGCCAAATGGGCTATCGAGCTCCTCCCGTTCTACATAACATATAGACCACGGTGAGCCATTAAGTCGCAAGTACTGGCCAATTTCGTTGCTGAGTGGACAGAAGCCGAACTCCCCAAAGAGTACGGCGCGTACTCCAATTGTATCATGCACTTTGACGGCTCTAAAATGCTGGCTGGTCTGGGGGCTGGCATCGTCCTGACGTCCCCCACCGGAGATACAATCCAATACATATTCCAAATACTATACACAAACTCCAACAACGCAGCCGAATACGGGGCCCTATTACATGGTCTCCGGATGGCAGTTTCCATGGGCATTCAACGCCTGGTGGTGCGTGGGGATTCGAACCTCGCAATATCTCAAATAAATGGAGACTTCGATGCCAAGGATCCGAAAATGGCGGGATATCACAACGCCGTCCTCAAAATGTTAGCTCTGTTCGAGGGGCTTGAATTCCACCATGTGGCTCGGGAAAACAATCAGGCGGCGGATATCCTCGCCCGTATCGGTGCTAAGCGCAATCCTGTCCCACCTAACATCTTCTTAGAAAGGCTGTTTAAGCCATCTGTGGTATGGGAAGGGGACACCGGTAACAATAGTCCGGACCCGGCCACAACACCAGATACCGAACACTCTGACACAATTGGAGGCTCTGCCATCGAAATAACACCTTCAGCCCACGTGATAATGGTTGTCATCGCCCCGTGGACAGAACCATTCCTGGCCTACCTAACCAGGCAGGAACTACCCGAGGACCAAAATGAGGCACGCTGCATAGGGCGGTGATCTAAAGCCTACAAGGTCCACGAGGGAGAGCTTTATAAGAAAAGCACTACCGGAGTCCTTCAAAGGTGCATCTCCGAAGAGGAAGGGCGGAAGCTTTTGGCAGAAATCCATGCTGGACTCGGCGGCCACCACGCCGCAGCCCGGGCTCTCCAAACAATCCCCATTACTTGGCATTTTGTAGTCTGGGGGCTTGATATGGTCGGACCCCTCAAAGGGGGAACCCATAAGAAAAAAATACTTACTGGTCATGGTGGATAAATTCACCAAATGGATAGAAGCCAAACCCGTTAAAACAGCTGAATCCGGACCGGTGATAGACTTCATATCTGGGGTTGTACACCGTTCTGGCATCCCCCACAGCATCATCACTGACAACGAGACGAACTTTACAGCCGACGAGGTAAAACTTTGGTGCAGCAACATGGGCATCAAGCTCGATTATGCTTCTGTCTATCACCCGTAAACTAATGGTCAAGTCGAGCGAGCAAATGGTCAAAGCGACATCAAACCCAAATTAGTGCGGTCCTTAAAGGAATCAAACACGCACTGGGTAGAGGAGCTCAACTCCATACTATGGGGGCTGCGGACCATGCCGAATCGCACTACCGGATACACATAGTTTTTTATGGTGTATGACGCAGAGGCGGTTCTGCCTTGCGACATAATTCATGACTCACCTCGAGTGCACATGTAAGAAGAAAAAGAGGCCGAGCTCGATCGGCAGGAGCGTTTGGACGCCCTGGAGGAGGAGCGCGACGTGGCAAAAGCCCGTTCCGCATTCTATCAGCAGCAGGCTCGAAAGTATCAAAGCAGAGAAGTACGAGCCAAAACCTATAACGTTGGCGAACTAGTTCTACGCCTGCCGGAGAAGAAAAAGAACAAGCTCAAGCCCAAATGGGAAGGTCCCTTCATTATTGACCAGGTTCTGACCGGTGGAGCATACCGTCTGCGGGATGCATTAGACAATCGACTCGAGCCAAACCCATGGAACGCAGCCAGACTCCAAAGATTCTACGCCTAGTGCCGGACTCTATGTTCGTCTCCTTACCCCCGTCAATTTTTTGCATATCCGCTATCTGTCTTTTCTCTCTTTCTCTCTTCTTTTTTCTTCTTCTCAAGGCCTTAAAAGGCTAACTTGTGTCTTGACTACACAATCTTGACGTGCTAACCGCACTCATTATACCTGGGGGCTTCTTATACAGAAGCTTAATATAACTATTTTTCCAGGCTTTATGCCCCACACATGTGTTATTCTTCCACATGTACCTTTTTTCGCCATTATA
Source organism: Triticum urartu (assembly GCF_056163025.1). Lineage (NCBI taxonomy): Eukaryota > Viridiplantae > Streptophyta > Magnoliopsida > Poales > Poaceae > Triticum > Triticum urartu. The sequence goes on along the minus strand of NC_141877.1, from coordinate 49,547,793 downwards.
TGCATCGATATGACTTAAGTTTTGGCCAAGCTGGGTTGCCTGGCTCTTGTATTTATGCCCTACGTTCCCGTTAATTCGTCTAGGGCATAAGGGGAGCACCTCTGCGATTGTTACTGCCGGGTCAGCCGGATGTGTACCTCGAACTGGGTGAAGCCGAAAGCTAGCGTTCTTAAGGGAATATTCGGTCGGTGAACAAAAGATGACTTCTATTTTTTATACATGCCCCCAGATGTTTATAGCCTGTGTCTCTTTTCGATGTTCGTACATGCACATTAGGGCATGCGTACCCAGGGAAAGGAACCCTTAACAGAACTATTCTCCATGGAAGATGTTTCTTACTATCCATGTAATATAACATAGCTAGTTGGGTACTTGTCTATTCAAGCACTTATGACCCCTACGCCTGGTTTCCATGCATACCCCGGTTTTTACATAACCGAGCGGGTATTCGGATACACTCTGGACTATCGGGTTCAGAGGTCGAAGCGAAAAGGTCCGCCATGACAAATGATTTACAATCTGGCTAGGGACATTATATATGTCACTTAAAGTACACAGTCACTAAGACTGACTAAATTCTTCTTCTATACCATCCAACATGCTGTCTAGCCTACAATCCTGTTGGGAATACTTTGCAGCTAATTCTACTTGGTCATACACCAAACTGACGGGGATCTCTTTCCCATCGGGCCCCACAGGTTCGACCTCGGCCATGTGGTTTGGGTCAGCTTTGGTATATCACGTCTTCACCATGGCCCAGGCTTCCCTTGCACCTTGTCAGCAGGCTGATATCTTCCATAATCGGAAGCGCCGCCGCACTCCCTTGAGCTTCTCTCTAAGCTCCCACATGCCTCCTGGCGGGGAGGCGGATGGCCACAAGGCTTGGGCAATACCCTGCATCACCTACCGAACTTGTTTGTGCATTTGTGAGAGCTCTGGTAGAAGATCACCCGCAGACCCGGGCATCTCCTCCGCGGGACGACCCGTTAGCATACCTGCAGACATAACTCTGTTAGCCGGCTTCTTCGCCGAACTCTTTCAGAAGTTCGTTCAAGCACTTACTGAAAGTGCCACGTCGAAGCTGCTTATTCTCCTTCATGAAGTCCGCAAGCTGGGCCCGGACATCTTTCAGTTCCACGCCCAGCTGGATATTGGCGTCCTGGAGATTATTTTTCTCCTGCCTGACCCGCGTAAGCACGCGCTCGCCAGCATTTAGCTGTCGATTAGCGCATTGCGCATTCTCCGGCACGGCCTCCGGATTCACTCCGGAGTCATTTGCAACATCTATTGTTAGATTTGCATGCATGCCGCATACTATCTGGTACCTATCATTCTTTGCAATGGAAACAAGTGTTACCAGAGGAGGTCTTCTCGGACTCCTTCAACGCGGCAACTGCGGCCCGTAGCTGGGCTTTGCACTCTTGCAGCTCTTGAGACAATTGGGTATTCTTCTCTGTAAGAACCTGCAGAAATAATGATCCTTAAATCAGTTGTGTCAACTATTTCATGTCTCAGGGGCTACTGATATATATAATCGTCAGATTTTCTTACCCGTATATCCTTTACATACTGGTCCGTGGCTCTGGCAAGACCGTTTTGAGAAGCACGGATGTACGCGTCTCCTGGGTTAAAGGCATCGAACGCCTCTTGGGAGAAACAAGCGTCACGGAGTACGGCCCAATGACGCCTGTGCGCTCTCCACTTTGGAATTTGTAGCGGATAGTCTGTCCGCATCCTCTGTAGGAGGAGCATCCGGCGTTCGCCCCGTGTTAGCTTCCGCCTCTATGTCCGGCCCTGGAGCCCAGCTGGTGGAGGCATGATCGGCAACCTCTCCGGATATAGTCCGGCGAGCGTTTTTCCTACTAGGAAACATGGACGTCATTATATTTTAAGAAAGACGACAACCACGGAGCGAGGTTCTATATCATACCTCTGCACCAGCGTCTCAGTCCTGACCGCCTTCCTTTTTAGCCTACCCGGTTTCAGTGTCCCTTGTTGGTGAGTCACTGCGGGTTCGGCATGGCGTCCCGAGGGCCTTCCCTGTAAAACACCATATGTGTATGGTAGGTGAAGTGCATAAAAGGGGATCCTTCTCAGAAGTTGGGACTCCGGTTTTTCTTACATGCGATGCAGGGAGTAGCCCATGATAGTCGGCTGTGATGGCCACCATGGCATCATCGCAGCTCAATTGATAGAATGTCCTATCGATCAGCTCCACAAATATGTCCGGATCCTCTTCGAGTCCGGGATCGAGGGTCCGGTCAGGGTCCTCCGGTTGTGGAGGTGGGCTGTTGACCTCCCTTACATCTTTTCGCAGTTCCTGCCATGAAACGGCAAGGTGAGTATTTATGACGAAGAATGCGGGAAGGTTGGGAGTAAAAAGTGACAGCTCACCCAGCTTGGAGGGTTGTACATGGAGAATCCATTCCGTGGCTTAATACGGACGAACTCCTCTTCCTCTCCCTTGAACAAATCAGACAGAATTTTTGCTAGAGCAGCAACTGAGTCCGGTCCCTTACGCCCGCAGCGGGTGGCATCATCTTCTCCGTTGAAGCGCCACATGGGGTGTCCTCGATGTTGAAGTGGCTGCACCCCCCACATTATACATATTGACATAACCTTGATTATTGTCAGTCCTGATTGAGCCAGCACTTTTATCCGGCCCATTAGGTAAAGGACTTCTCCGTTATCTTCCTCCCGAGGGCTCCGTGGGCGCCAGCTTCGGCGTTTCTTCAAAGGGGCATTGTCGAACTCGGGAAGACCCATCCGAATAGGATCTGGAAGGGGGACGTCCTCCATGTAAAACCACTTCGAAGGCCAGTCTTCGGACATCTTCGGGGTACCGGACAAGTATTCGGTCCCGGCGATGCGCCATATTTCGGCTCCGCCCACTTGATATATTGACCCCTTCTGTGTACGGGGCACAATGCAGAATAGCCTCTTCCATAGCTCGAAATGAGCTTTGCAGCCCAGAAACAGCTCACAAAGGGCAACATAACCAGCGATGTGTAATATGGAAGCGAGGTGAAATTATGCAACTGGAGGCCATAAAACTCCAGGAGCCCGCGGAGGAACGGATGGATTGGAAATCCAAGTCCCCTTAGTAAATAAGGGACAAGGCATACCCGCTCCCCCTTGGAGGGATTGGGGAAGCTCTCCGCTTGCTCCCCGCCATTATAGGTGGCGAGCCCGGCTCGAACGGGGACCATATACGCTGGAGGGAGAAATCCTTGGGTCTGTAACTCTACTAATTGGCTGTGCGGGACAGAACACTTCTCCCAATCACCGGGCTTAGGGCTACGAGAGCGGGAGGAGGAGCTGCGATGGCCGGCCATGTTGGAATGGATTTTTCCGAGCGTGCTCCGATGGATACTCGCCGTGGGAGGATGGTGTGGTCTGGATCTAAGAATCCCTGTCTCTTTAATAGACAGTTTACTTACATGGCTAGGGTGGCGAATGTAAAAATGCCTTGGCTCCTCGCATTTGCTCAACACGTGGAAGATAGCCCTTATTGGGCGCGGAAGCCAAGAAGTGCAACATTTATGGGGAGCCGGACACTACTCAGCAGATATTCAGAATTTGGAGAAGAACCTGCCTTGCGATGCCGAAGACAATCTGCGCGCCGGACTCATCGTCATTGAAGCCTGGTTCGGGGGCTACTGAGGGAGTCCTGGATTAGGGGGTCTCTGGACAGTCGTACTATATCCTTTGACCGGACTGTTGGACTATGAAGATACAAGATTGAAGACTTCGTCCCGTGTCCGGATGGGACTCTCCTTGGCGTGGAAGGCAAGCTTGGCAATACGGATATGTAGATCTCCTCCCTTGTAACCGACTCTGTGTAACCCTAGCCCCCTCCGTGTCTATATAAACCGGAGGGTTTAGTCCATAGGACAACATACAATCACACCATAGGCTAGCTTGTAGGGTTTAGCCTCTACGATCTCGTGGTAGATCAACTCTTGTAATACTCATATCATCAAGATCAATCAAGCAGGAAGTAGGGTATTACCTCCATCAAGAGGGCCCGAACCTGGGTAAACATCGTGTCCCCCGCCTCTTGTTACCATCCGCCTTAGACGCACAGTTCGGGACCCCCTACCCGAGATCCGCCGGTTTTGACACCGATACTAATCATAGCAACTGAATCGGTATCAAATACCCTGGGGTTACTATGAACACTAGTAAAGTACACTGTTGACATGGATTTTGACCAAGGTAAAATAAATGTATAAACCACGTAAAATATAAATGCAAAACGGTAAAAACCGTTTTATAATGAAAGGAATCAATTAAAAAATATAATCAACTGTTCAAAGTGAGGAATGACAAAAATAGGCATATGGTATATTTTCAAATGTCAAGTGAGGACTGTTCAAAGTGAGGACTGATAATTCATACATTAAACCAACAATTATAAAATGTGAAGAAGCTCGTCAAGTTTTGTCATGAAGAAAATATATGGGACACATGGCTCGCACGCATACACGCCGCCACTAACAGCAAAAATTCAAAGAAAAATTTGTCACGGGGGACGCACATATCACCAAAATGGCGACTATATGATAAATGTTCAACTTTGTTCCATCAACAAAATGAAATATTTAAATGGTGCATAAAAAATATCGTCCTGATGAAATATACACGCCGTGTACTTGGTCAAATATTCATCTAATTCTAGACCTTGAGATGCATGCAAAAATAATTTGCACACCTTGACCCTAGGCCTTAATGATCCATTTAATAGCTAATCATGCTTAGCCCATTAAAAAATATGGACACGTATGGTCGTACTTCCCACAAGATTGATGTGCATGCATACAAACAGTATGGTGCCATGGCCCACATATTAATTAGAAGAGAAGGAGTTTAGCCCACATATGTGAATCACATACGTACTGGAATTTGGTTGCTAGTCAAACGATGTGGTTGGGTCAATTGGCAATTAAAGAAATAGGCCAAAGGAAAAGGCAGCCCGCTTCCATGAACTCCACCATCTCCACGATCAGAACGTGGGCAGACGCACGTCCAGTCGCCCTCCGCTGCTTCCCTCCGCCCCTATAAATACTAGGCAATTAGATTGCTCTAGGGCTGGCCCTTAGATTGTTTCTCCCACTGCTAAAATTACACGCACACGTACAACACATAAGAGCACAGAAAGAAAGAAGAGGCAGGCGTGGTGCTTGCAGGAGGTGAGAAGGTGAGACTCATGGCTCTCTTCTAGCCCCTGGTTTGGCCATTGTGGTACAGACCAGGGAGCTTTCTTCTTCCTCCTCTCCTAAAATTCTTGCCCTTAGTCCGGCCATTGCGGTACAGAGTAAGGAGTGTGTCACATCCATCTTAAACTTTTGTCTTTGGTTCGGCCATCGCGGTACAAATCAAAGAATTGATGTTATATCCACTCCAAGCTTTTGCCTTCGGTTCGGACATCATGGCACAAATTAAGAAGCTTGTTTCATTTTCCTAAAATTCTTGCTTTGGTTCGGCTATTGCGGTACAAACCAAATTGCATGTTTAATCTACATAAAAAATTTGTCCTTGGTTCGGCCATCGCGGTACGAGCCAAGGAGCATGCATGTTCCTTCTGCATGTTGCATATGCTTCGTCCTAATGATCTCCTTCTTGATTCGGTCCCCTTAGCAATACAGGCCAGGACGACCGTGTCGTTTCTTGGTTTGGTCCCTATACATGGATACGAATCAAGAGAGTGTCATAGGTATGAAAACCTCATAAAAATTACCTTAATTTGGTCATCATAAAAAAAGGATATGACTAAGTTGGAATGAAATTACGAACGTGCTAAACTGAACTCATGATAAATTCTTGTTTGGTTGCGCTACGGGCATTATGTGTCACGCTAGTTGCAATACAAACAAGAGCATAAAAATATATATTCCTTCACTTGGTTACGTTATATGCGGGCATTATCATATTGCTACGCGATGTTAGTAGTAATACAAGCAAGGCAAAACTTAATTTAAAATGTGTTCATGCTGCACTCACCAAAACCAAAATATGCAAGATGAATTATAAAACATGTTGCATCATAAAAAACAATCTTACTTGGTTGCGCTACACGCGGGCATTATCTTAATGCTACGCGGTGTTAGTAGTAATACAAGTGAGAGATAACTAAACATAATATTTAGGCCACATATTTGGTCCAAAGTCAAATAAAATATGATATGAAATGTTCTAACGCTATAAGATTCTGATGCATCTGCAGAAACTTCATAAGCTGAGCTACATCTTGATCTTTCGGAATTTCAACTTGTTCTCCAGATGCTTCAAAGTCATTGGTTTGGGTTATACCATCACCCTCATCTCCAACAATCATATTGCGCAAAATAACACAACATGTCAATAGCTGCCACAAAGTTTTTGATTCCCACATCATTGCAGGGCTACGCACAATTCCCCAACAAGCATGAAGCACTCCAAATGCCCTCTCCACATCCTTCCTAGCCGCTTCCTGCATTGTTGCAAAGTGACTCTGTTTATTACAATGTGTTTCAAATATGGTCTTCCTGCATCAACAGTAGTCTTCACGCACGTGCTCTCCACCATCATGACCATCTTACCAACGACATCTACAGCAGTACCAAGTGCAAGCATCCTCAGAGCAGTCGTGCACTTTTGCTTGGCAGAGAAAGAGAGTTGTCCGTAACAATCCCTTGTGAGCTTGAAGTAGTCGTTGTGTGCCTTCACTCCCTCCACAATGCGCAAAAACAATGATTTCCGCATGCGAACACGTTGATGAAACCATGGATCATCCGGGAAAGTAGGCTTGGTGTAGGGGCATATTTATCCCTAAGGTGTTTTGGTGATTGATGACAATGCTTTTGCAGACTAATCGTGTGCTTTGAGCATTTCAGAGATTCATCCTTTGGCATGAGACGATTCTTTCCCCTCGGAGTTTTTATTCAAGACAGTGTAGCTCTTTCGTTTTGGGTTTGGTGGACTTGTCTCGTAGGAGTCACCGTACTATCAAGAGGGGCCCCGCTTTGGTAAGGCTAGGGTGGAATCAACATGTACACTTCCTTTTCGCACCCTCTGAGCCTTCCCGCGTCGATGGAGGTCTCTTTCCCTACTTTATGAGCTTGTTTTGGTCCAAGCGGTAGTACCGCGGTGCCCAGCGGTAGTACCGCTTGTGGGTCCTCAGCCGCAGTACCGCTGCGGTACTGGGCTCCTACCGCGTCGACTCGAGGGGGTCGCCTCTCGTGTCGGATTGTGCGGCACTAAGCAGCGGCAGTAGAAGCGATAGTACCGCTCGAGAGCGACAGTACCGCCCTACCACCGCAGTAGTACCGCACTAGGTCTGTTTCCTGCTCATACACCAGCCCTCCCAGACTGCACGGCAGTACCGCGAGGGGAGCGATAGTACAGCTGGTCCCAGCGGTAGTACCGCTGCCTCCTGTGGTAGTGCCGCCCTCTGCGGGGCTGTTTTGGGGGGTAATGGTTGGATTGTTCCCCCCTCTATAAAAGGAGGTCCTCTTCTTCATCGTTGACTCACCTCTTCCCCCAAAAGCTCCATTAATGCTCCAAGCTCCATTTTCGCCCGATCTCTCTCCCTAGCCAATCAAACTTGTTGATTTGCTCGGGATTGGTTTAGAAGGCCCCGATCTACACTTCCACCAAGAGAAATTTGATTCCCCCACTAATCCCTAGTGGATCTTGTTACTCTTGGGTGTTTGAGCACCCTAGACGGTTGAAGTCACCGCGGAGCCATATTCCATTGTGGTGAAGCTTCGTGGTGTTGTTGGGAGCCTCTGATTAAGTTGTGGAGGTTTCCCCAACCTTGTTTGTAAAGGTTCGGTCGCCGCCTCCAAGGGCTCCAATAGTGGAATCACGGCATCTCGCTTTGTGTGAGGGCGTGAGGAGAATACAGTGGCCCTAGTGGCTTCTTGGGGAGCATTGTGCCTCCACACCGCTCCAATAGAGACGTATTTCCCCTCAAAAGGAAGGAACTTCGGTAACACATCCTCGTCTTCATCGGCTCCACTCTTAGTTATCTCGTACCTTCACTTGAGCAAGCTTATTTGTATTATTTCCATTGCTTGCTTGTGTGCTTGTTGTTGTTGCATCATATAGGTTGCTCACCTAGTTGCACATCTAGACAACCTACTTTGATGCGAAGTTTAATTTGGCAAAGAAAAGCTAAAAATTGTTAGTTGCCTATTCACCCCCCCTCTCTAGTCAACTATATTGATCCTTTCAATTGGTATCAGAGCCTCGTCTCTTTTTAAAGACTTTGCCGTCCGAAGAGTATGGTTGACGTCATAGACGGTGTGGAGGAGCACTCCGGTGCGAATCCGGTCTCGTCTACGGGAGATGGGGGAACCTCGGTCTCTCAAGAGGAATTCAATGTGGCCTTGGAGACATTGAAAACCTCCATGACGACTAAGGTTGAAAGCATGTTTACTAAATTCATTGAAGGGCTTAAACTATCCACCGCACCGTTGAAAGTGGGTGATCCCACTAACAAGGTGTCGGATGCTAACTCCGGCAAGGGGGATGCTAAGCTCCTTCTTCTAGTGGTAAGAATGTCACCAACATCTTTGCCCATGTGGAGCCGCCACTTGTCTATGGTGGACCGATTCCCTCTACTCATTTGAATCATGCCGGTCCTCCCCCTAAGATTGTGAAAAATGAGGACTTTGATTCTTGGGTTTACCGCTTTAAGCGTCATTTAAATCATGTGAATACTAATCTTTGGAGAATCATTGAAAAAGGTTTCTATCCGCATGATCCAAGCAACTTCACCCCTAGAGAAGCCGCGGATGATCAATTCAATGAGAATGCTCTCTTCATCATTCAAGATGCAATACCACCCGAAGATCTCCCTCATCTTCGGCCCTTCGCCTTGGCCAAATATGCATGGCTTTGTGTTGTCTCCCTCTATCGGGGAAGCGCAAGAATACGCTCCAACTATGAAGTAGTGCAAGTTGAAGCCAATGAGTTTGCAATGAAAGAAGATAAAGAACCTCGTGAGCTTTATCGGAGAGTAAGCAAACTCGCGGTCTCCCTCCGAGATCATGGGAGCAAGGACACGGATGACAATTGGATCAAGCACAAATTCCTCAAGGCAATGATGCCTTACCAAAAGGCCATGTCCTCCGTCATTTGTCAAAGGCCGGACTTCCACACTTTGTCCTTAAGTGAAGTGTTGGATGAGTTTCTGTCCATGAGCATCTTGGACTAGACCGCTGACAATGCCGTGCTACGTTCTCAAAGAGCAAAGAATCCCAACCTTGCATTAAAGGCCAAGGTTAGTGCGGAAGAAGAGGACGAAGAAGAAGAAGAGGAGGGCAACCCGGAAGATAAAAAGTATGCCTATTATGAACACATGGCTCTTGCTTCAAGGCAATTTTGGAGCAAGAAAAACTCAAGGCCCAACTTCAACAAGAACAACTCAAGTGGCACAAAGGGCAAGCAACGTGTGAGGACTTGCTATAATTGTGGCAATGTGAGCCATTTTGTTGCGGAGTGCCCGTATGAGAAGAGGGAAGACAATGGTGGCAAGCTGATACGTCTCCAACGTATCTATAATTTTTTATCGTTCCATGCTATATTATGTTCTGTTTTGGACATTATTATAAACTTTCATATTATTTTTGGGACTAACGTATTAACCGGAGGCCCAGCCTAGAATTGCTGTTTTTTTGCCTACTTCAGAGTTTCACAGAAAAAGAATATCAAACGGAGTCCAAACGGAATGAAACCTTCGGGAACGTGATTTTTGGAACGAACGTGATCCAGAGGACTTGGACCCTACGTCAAGAAAGCAACCAGGAAGGCACGAGGTAGGGGGCGCCTACCCCTCCAGGCGCGCCCTCCACCCTCGTGGGGCCCACGTTGCTCCACCGACGTACTTCTTCCTCCTATATATACCTACGTACCCCCAAACTACCACATACGGAGCCAAAACCCTAATTCCACTGCCGCAACCTTCTGTTCCCGTGAGATCCCATATTGGGGCCTTTTCCGGAGCTCCGCCGGAGGGGGCATCGATCATGGAGGGCTTCTACATCAACACCATAGCCTCTCCAATGATGTGTGAGTAGTTTACCTCGGACCTTCGGGTCCATAGTTATTAGCTAGATGGCTTCTTCTCTCTTTTTGGATATCAATACAATGTTCTCCCCCTCTCTTGTGGAGATCTATTCGATGTAATCTTCTTTTACGGTGTGTTTGTTGAGACCGATGAATTGTGGGTTTATGATCAAGTTTATCTATGAACAATATTTGAATCTTCTCTGAATTCTTTTATGCATGATTGGTTATCTTTGCAAGTCTCTTCGAATTATCAATTTGGTTTGGCCTACTAGATTGATCTTTCTTGCAATGGGATAAGTGCTTAGCTTTGGGTTCAATCTTGCGATGTCCTTTCCTAGTGACAGTAGGGGTAGCAAGGCACGTATTGTATTATTGCCATCGAGGATAACAATATGGGGTTTATATCATATTGCATGAGTTTATCCCTCTACACCATGTCATCTTGCTTAAAGCGTTACTCTGTTCTTTTGAACTTAATACTCTAGATGCATGCTGGATAGCGGTCGATGTGTGGAGTAATAGTAGTAGATGCAGGCAGGAGTCGGTCTACTTGTCTCGGACGTGATGCCTATATACATGATGATACCTAGATATTCTCATAACTATGCTCAATTTTGTCAATTGCTCAACAGTAATTTGTTTACCCACCGTAATACTTATGCTCTCGAGAGATGCCACTAGTGAAACCTATGGCCCCCGGGTCTATTTTCTATCATATTAATCTTCCATCAACAAGCTATTTCTTGCATTGTTTTTATTTTGCTTTATTTACTTTGCATCTTTATCATAAAAATACCAAAAATATTATCTTATCATATCTATCAGATCTCACTTTTGTAAGTGACCATGAAGGGATTGACAACCCATTTATTGCGTTGGTTGCGAGGATTTTATTTGTTTGTGTAGCTGCAAGGGACTTGTGTGTGGCCTCCTACTGGATTGATACCTTAGTTCTCAAAAACCGAGGGAAATACTTACGCTACTTTGGTGCATCACCCTTTCCTCTTCAAGAGAAAACCAACGCAGTGCTCGAGAGGTAGCAAGAAGGATTTCTGGCGCCGTTGCCGGGGAGTCTACGCAAAAGTCAACATACCAAGTACCCATCACAAACCCTTATCTCCTGCATTACATTATTTGCCATTTGCCACTCGTTTTCCTCTCCCCCACTTCACCCTTGCCGTTTTATTCGCCCTCTCTTTCCGTTCGCCTTCCTCCTTCTTTTTGACCCTATCACTTTCTGCCTTTATGTATGGAATTGGGGAAATTGCTGACAATATGGACAATATTAATATCATGGAAAATTCCGATGCTTCTGCTGAAGAACCCCCTATCTTACATACAAAAAAAATTCCGAATTGGTAGTGGTAATATTATTGGAAAAGGAGTTATCCAAGATTTCTTTACTTGTGCCGGTGCTTTGCCTTCTATGGGTAGTTCTATTCTTCATAGAACTAGTAGTCTTGCGGACGCTATCGCCATGCTTGTAGTTGAACTTGAAAGACAATTTATGCACATGCATCCTTGCATACAAAGGATTTTTCTAGAATTTTCTAATATTGAGCATTCTTCTGTTAAGCGTGCCGCTACTATCTTTTTGGCTCATGAGTTTAGATTTATAATAAAAGAGGCCAAAGAAATCTTTGCGCATTATAGGGTGGACGCTGGCAGTCCTCCCATAGAGGCTATTCTCTTTGATCAAGAAGAAATAATGCGCTTTCAATCTCTAGATTATGTTGCTTTCAATGAAAATCTTAGAAAAAGGGTTCCCACCAATGTTTTAGTTGATAGAATTTCTGAACTTAACAATGATTTGGCTATTTGAAATAATGAGCTAGGATATTCTCTCAAGTATAGGCTCACAAAGTTCTGTCAAAAGAATGCTTATAATGATGAATTGGTTGTGCAATACGAAGGGCCGGAGGAGGAATCTATACCTCCTAAAGTTGATCTCGGGGACTTTTGTCCCATTAAACTTAGCCCCTTTGATTACTTTTGCTTGCCTCAAAGAAAACTTGCTGCTGAACGTAGAGAATACGAAATGAGTTTTAATGATCTATCCTATTATTATGGCAATACCTAGATCTATCTTCGCATTTGTGCATAGCTAGGGGCGTTAAACGATAGCGCTTGTTGGGAGGCAACCCAATTTTATTTTTATTCCTTTAGTTTTTCTCCTGTTTTGTAATAAATAATTTATCTAGCCTCTGTTTTGGTTGTGTTTTTTGTGTTTAATTAGTGTTTGTGCCAAGTAGAACCGTTGGGAAGACTTGGGGAAAGTCTTTTTGATCTTGCTGTAAAAAACAGAAACTTTAGCGTTCACGAGAATTGCTGCCATTTTGTTTTGGAAAGTGATATTTAGTTAATTATTTTTAATATGATTAATAGATAAATTCCTGACGTCAAGCAATTTATTTTAGAATTTTTGGGGTTCCAGAACTTGTGTTAGCTACAGATTACTACAGACTGTTTTGTTTTTTGACAGATTCTGTTTTTCGTGTGTTGTTTGCTTATTTTGATGAATCTATGGCTAGTAAAATAGTTTATGAACCGTATAGAAGTTGGAATACAGTAGGTTTAACACCAATATAAATAAATAATGAGTTCATTACAGTACCTTGAAGTGGTGTTTTGTTTTCTTTCGCTAACGGAGCTCACGAGATTTTCTATTTTGAGTTTTGTGTTGTGAAGTTTTTAAGTTTTGGGTAAAAGATTTGATGGATTATGGAACAAGGAGTGGCAAGAGCCTAATCTTGGGGATGCCCATGGCACCCACCTAAAAGCCAAAGCTTGGGGATGCCCCAGAAGGCATCCCCTCTTTCGTCTACTTCCATCGGTAACTTTACTTGGAGCTATATTTTTATTCACCACATGATATGTGTTTTGCTTGGAGCGTCTTGTATTATTTAAGTATTTATTTGTTAGTTTGCCACAATCATGTTTGTTGTACACACCTTTTGAGAGAAACACACATGCTTTGAAAATTATTAGAATACTTTATGTGCTTCACTTATATCTTTTGAGTTATATAGTTTTTGCTCTAGTACTTCACTTATATCTTTTAGAGCACGGTGGTGGATTTGTTTTATAGAAACTATTATTCTCTCATGCTTCACTTATATTATTTTGAGAGTCTTAAACAACATGGTAATTTACTTAAACTGGGAAAATTAATCCTAATATGCTAGGCATTCAAGATTAGTAAAAAACATCTTATGAGTGTGCTGAATACTAAGAGAAGTTTGATACTTGATAATTGTTTTGAGATATGGAGATGGTGATATTAGAGTCATGCTAGTTGAGTAGTTGTGAATTTGAGAAATACTTGTGTTGAATTTTGTGATTCCCGTAGCATGCACGTATGGTGAACCGTTATGTGATGACGTCGGAGCATGATTTATTTATTGATTGTCTTCCTTATGAGTGGCGGTCGGGGATGAGCGATGGTCTTTTCCTACCAATCTATCCCCCTAGGAGCATGCACGTAATACATTGTTTCGATAACTAATAGATTTTTGCAATAAGTATGTGAGTTCTTTATGACTAATGCTGAGTCCATGGATAATACACACTCTCACCCTTCCACCATTGCTAGCCTCTCTAATACCGCGCATCTTTCGCCAGTATCATACACCCACCATATACCTTCCTCAAAACAGCCACCATACCTACCTTTCATGGCATTTCCATAGCCATTCTGAGATATATTGCCATGCAACTTTCCACCGTTCCATTTACTATGACACGCTCCATCATTGTCATATTGCTTTCACTACAAAAAAAAGACACATCCGTGACATTTTGGGCCGAATGAAATTTTTTCCTGTCATACATATGACACTTCTATGACGATAATTGTGACAAAACCTGGTATCATCATAGATGTGGTGGGCTCCTACTTCTATGACAAAAAATCTTGACAGAAAATGAGCTTTTCATCCTGGGCGGGCCGGAGACGCAGCTGCATGACATTCTTTGGGCCGTCCATGACAGAAAAAACCATGATAGAAGCGAGGGGGAGGAAAATTTTGGGGAGTTCCCGGTTACGGTGGGAGGTCGGGGGTCGAGCGATGCGCGCTTCTCTCGTACACGTACGTGCGTGTGTGCGAGGCGTCGGCTCTAACTGAACCCGAGCGAGGCGTTGGGCTCTAACTGAACCCGAGCGATTGCACTACAGGCTACGCATTACTGGACCCGAGCAATCGATCGATGGCTGTTAACTAAACCGATCGAGCGATTCCTTCGCTACTGCTGCTAACTGAAGCCGATCGATGGGATGAACAGTGAGCGTTGCGGGGGGGGGGGGGGTGGATGAACAGTGAGCGGTGGCGTTGCCTCTGGATGAACATGACCCCGTGGTGTGGTGGAGGGCTGGATGAACAGTAGACGGTGGAGGGGTGCCCGTGGAGGGGTGGATGAACAAGACCCCGTGGTGTGGAGGGCTGGATGAACAGTAGACGGTGGAGGGGTGGTTGAACAGGACCCCGTGGTGTGGAGGGCTGGATGAACAATAGACAGTGGAGGGGTGCCTGTGGAGGGGTGGTTGAATAGGACCCTGTGGTGTGGAGGGCTGGATGAATAGTGGACGGTGGAGGGGTGGTTGAACAGTAGCCGGTGGAGTAGTGCACGGTGGAGGCTGGATGAACAGGAGCTCGTGGAGGCTGGATGAACAGGAGCCCGTGGAGGCTAGAGGAGGTCGACGGTGGAGATGAACAGTATCCCGTGGAGTCCCGTTTTGCGGTACGCCACACCCTGCCGATGAAGAGGACCCCCGTTTTGACCGTAGCGTTCCAACACAAGTCCGTTTCGTCTGTTTTGCGGTACGCCACACCCCTCCCAATCAACTGGACCCCCGTTTCGACCGTAGGAGGTCCGTTTCCTCCGTCTTGCGGTACGACAGACCCCTCCTGTCGGTGGGAACGACACCTATGGGATCACAAGAATCCCTACTGTGGTTGGCGGGGCGCGGGGTCGTGAGAAGAGCGGATCAAACAGATAGCACACGGTTCGTTTATCCAGGTTCGAGCCGCGAGGATGCGTAAAACCCTACTCCTGCTTTGGTGGATTGTATATCTGTGTTCTTGAGCTAGCTATGGGGCGTGAGGAGCTCCAAAAAGCCGAATCCTTCCTCTGGTCGCCTCGGGCCTCCTTTTATAGAAAAAGGGGTTGCCACAGTGGCACACAGGAGGTGGAAAGGGTACAGTGATGCGAGGTTATCCCTCGCATTACATGACAAGGCGCATTTAATGCATCTTGCTTAGGTGTCCTTGCTTTATCACGGACGGGGGAGAAACCTGTCTCGTCCGTCGCCGCTCCTTCTTGTGTCGACACGCGCCCTGGCCAGCGACGCCTGCGATGCCACGTAGGTAGGCAGGCAGCTGAGGTGGCGCAGTGGTGGGTCTTCACGAAGATCTGCATGCCGCCACGCAGGTGCCTGCCCAGCTGGTTGGGTCGGCAGCTGCATGCATGCGGTGGTGGAGGTTTAGTCGGCGTGGGCCTAATGGTGGCCCTGCGGGAGTCCTCGGTAAGGGCCTTGCCGGGGCCCCGGCAAGGGTCTTGCTGAGGCGCCTACTGTCATCCCCGGCAAGGCGCTTGTCGGGGGCCTTGTGGTCTTCCTCGGCTGGGATCCCGCCAAGGGTTGTCGTCTCCTTAGTGTGTATCTGATCTTGAATGTCTTCACAAAGATCTGCATGCCGCCACGGGGATGTCTCCCGAATCCTTGCCCTTTGGGGGCAGTGGACTCAAGGGTGGTTTGCTCCATAGGCGCGGGACGAGTCACCGCGGCAAGGGTCTTGCCGGGGCTGCTAGAACTGTCTCCCGACAAGGATCTTGCCGGGGGAGTCCGCTTCATCCCCTTTGCTCTTCGTGGTCTTGGCCTTGGCGTTGTTCTAGTTCTCTCAAGCTTCGGTCTTACCCTGGCTCACCTCCCTTGCCTTGCTTGGTGTGGTGGTGCTCATGGCTCAGACTGCCCGTGCACACTTATAGGGGTACAAAAAGTGTACCCCTCTTTTTGTACACCGACAGGAGCCCCCGGGCCTGGGCCACACATAAGCGCAACGCGTTGTTGGGCTAGGCCCAAAAACGGTGCGCGGGCAGGCGGGGCAGTTTTTACTGCGGTAAGGTTCTTCGCGCGCTGCGCTTCCCACGACTCTCGCGCGTGGCGCGGCGTGGGGAGGCGCGTGTGACGTGGGCGGCATGCATGGGGTTGGTTCCCGCAGGCATGCGTCACATCGTAGTAAAGAGGCGGTTCGCGCCTTCCCCATAGCGGAGGGAGGCATGGAGGCGCGGCCCATTTAATGAATGGGGCTGAGGCGCGATCTTGAAGGTGTCCACTCCCCACGATCACGGGGTGGGGAGTGGTTGTATCGCCCGTCCCCTCGGTTCTGCACGTCCGCCACATGTCTCCCATGCGCCTGGGGTGGCAAACGGTGGAGGCGGGAAACCGGGCCGTCGTTGGTTGGGGCGGCGGGTCGGTCCTAGCTCCCTGCGCCTTCCGTATCTTGATTTTCCGAGCGGGGTGGACGAGCCCCAACCCCGATCCTTTATAAAGAGCGGGAGGGGGGGGGGTGGCGTCCCGCATTCTTTCATCTTCTTGTTCCTTCAGCTTCTGCTCCTCCCTTCCATCCGTCATGGGGAGAGGGAATCCCGGTCCTTCAACAGTGGCGGCGAGGGTCGCCACTCGACAACGCGTCCCTCCTTCTCCTACGCCTGCGGTGGCAGAGCCAGCCACGAGGGGGAGGGTGCGAGGCCGTGGGCGAGGCCGGGGCGCTCGGGGAAGAGGAGGACGGGGCGGCGCGCCGGCCTCGCCTCCGCCAGCAGCTCCTCCTCCAATGGAGGGCCATGTTGGGGATGACCCTTGTGAGTTCTTCGTCAGGCTGCGCCGGCTGCCGCGCCGTCGCCTTCGTCTCCCGACTCCATTTGCACGGGAGATGGAGCTGGATCCGCCGGAATCATTGCGGCTGCACATGAGGGGCTACGGGATCAGTGGCACGCGGGTCCGCATCGACTTCCCCGCCCCTCACGTGATGTATCTTCGTCGGGGATGGAAGACATTTGCTCATATCCACCGCTTGACGGAGGGGCTCACTGTCCATTTTAAGCTGATGGAGTGTGGCCTTCTCTCCGTCAAGGTCTTCGGGTGCTTTGGGACCCGTGCAAGGTGCTGCGTGGAGAGATCTTCTGATAGTGAAGACTCCTTCTCGGGCGGGAGTGACGAGGAGGACAGCGGCAGCGACGACGAGGGTAGTAGGCGGCAGGATGACGGGTCCGACTAGGTGTCGGGTGCCGTTCCGTGCGGCACCGGCGACCCCATCATCCATGTCGCCGGCTCCTTGAACTTCTCGGGGTCGTCTCCTTGGGCGGCTGGCGTTGGGAGGCTGCGGAAGAAGAAGAGGGCGGGTGGCAAGGCCGTCAAGTCGGAGTACGTGGGCACCGACGCCTTCGACGCGTGCTGACGTCCTACCGCCTCGTCTTCGAGCTCTGCTTCCGGCGCCTCCATCAGCATCCAGCCTTTGTACGGCCACCAAGATGTTCTCTTGGTGTCTTCTGCCACCCGTAGCTCGCCTAGGCGCTCCTTTTGTCCCTTTCGCCTCCTTGACCTGCCTCCTGAGGAGAGGGACAAGAAAGGGATTACGGGCACCTTATCTCTTTTTAATTTGTAAGCCTTCGGGCCTTTGTTGAATTTAAAATTTGTAATCCCATCATTCATGTTTTTCATTCCCTATGGACTGTACCTGAGTGGAATGTTCTTTTAATGAAAAAGGGATGCTTGCCGGGTCATTTGTTTGCGGGTGGAACCCACGACAAGGAGTAAATCCTTGATATCTTCAAGATAAACATTTCCTTGCCCGGCAACAGGCCTTGCCGTCTCCCCACTTCGCTCGACCTTCCTCACACCTTTGGCGGAGGCAGGGATGAGGCGGGTTCAGGCTCCTTGTTTCATCCTTTCGCTGCCGCGACTACGACCAAACTTGGCCCCAGGAACGAGCCCTAGGGCCTAGAGTTATGGGAGCATGGTAGCTTACGGGAAAATGAGGTTTCACATACCTCAGTCCATAATGGAATGCATGATAAGGGATGAAGAACTTATCTAAAGCTGCAGTCCCCGGCAACCCTGGTTCACCGTGGGTGAATCTTTGCTCTTGCAGCCCCCGGCAATACTGGCTTGCCGGGGGCTAGATGCTGGTCTGTTCCTCTTTTTTTCCCTCCCCAAG
Source organism: Triticum urartu (assembly GCF_056163025.1). Taxonomy (NCBI): domain Eukaryota; kingdom Viridiplantae; phylum Streptophyta; class Magnoliopsida; order Poales; family Poaceae; genus Triticum; species Triticum urartu. Next base: position 49,529,527 of record NC_141877.1, on the reverse strand, counting down.
TGGTTCGGCACGGATATCTGTGTGTCCTGTGAACCAAAGAAGACAAAAGAAAGACAAAGAGACGCACACTCGACCTCTAAGCTAGGGGTTAGTCGCCGCTAAGCACTATCAACCCTAACCAAGGACGAGACTCGACCTAGCATGCATGCTATAACTTAGGGCGCCAGCGCTTCATTTATTTATGCTCAGGGTCTGCGCCTGGCTTTGTGCATAGGGTTACATGCATCATCGGCAAGGCTCGTACAAAAGGTGGCTTGCCGGGGGACCCCGCAAGCCGCACTTCACGGGTAAAACTTTCGAAGATGCTCAATGTTCCAGGAGTTACTCACCAGAACGACATCTTTGGTCTCCAGGCGGACTGCGTCGGGCCTGGTGACTCGTATTACCCGATAAGGGCCTTCCCACTTTGGCGTCAACTTGTTGGAATTCTTGGCCGATTGAACGCGCCGAAGAACAAGGTCGCCTTCCTCAAAGCTTCGGGCATGAACCATGCGGCTATGGTAGCGGCACAAGGCTTGCTGGTAGCACGCTGCTCTCACAGCCGCCCGAAGACGATCTTCCTCAAGGAGCGTTGCGTCATCTTGCCACAATTGCTGTTGCTCAAGCTCGTCATAAGCGAGTACTCGAGGTGACCCGTATATGAGTTCCATGGGGAGAACTGCTTCTGCCCCGTATACCAGGGCAAAGGGTGTCTGGCCGGTGGCTCAATTTGGTGTCGTTCTGATTGACCAAAGAACCGTCGACAATTCATCAATCCAGCGCCTTCCACTCTTGTGCAGTCTGTCAAAGGTCTTTGTCCTCAGGCCTCGCAGTACTTCAGCATTTGCCCTCTCAGCTTGACCATTGCTTCGTGGGTGAGCAATGGAAGCGAAACAGACCTTGCTGCCGAGGTCTTGAATATGTTGCATGAAGGTGTGGCTTGTGAACTGCGTGCCGTTGTCGGTGATAACCCTATTGGGTACACCAAAACGGCACACCAGTCCTTTGAAGAACTTGATGGCTGACTGTGTTGTGACCTTCCTCGCTGCTTCCACTTCTGGCCACTTTGTGAACTTGTCGATTGCAACGTACAAGTACTCAAAGCCCCCGACAGCGCAGGGGAAAGGGTCCAGTATGTCGAGCTCCCAGACCGAGAAAGGCCAGGAGAGATGAATGGTTTGAAGGGCTTGAGCTGGCTGATGAAGCTTCTTTGAATGGAACTGACACGCTTCACACCTGGTGACTAGTGTCGTCGCATCCTGGAGGGCGGTGGGCCAGAAGAAGCCTTGCCAAAACGCTTTGCCGGCAAGGGCCCTTGACCCGATGTGGGATCCACATATGCCTCCATGTATCTCCGCCAACAGCCCCAGTCCTTCCTCTCGAGGGATACACTTCAATTTCACGCCGTTCGGCCTCTTTCTATACAGGACGTCATCGACAAACTGGTACATAGTAGAGCGACGTGCTACTTTTTCTGCTTTTTCCTGCTCCTTAGGAAGTTCCCCTGTTTGGAGGAATCGGACGATATGCTGTGCCCACGCTGGAGCCTGGGGCTCGACGGCGAGGACTAAAGGCATTTCCTCCGCTATCGGAGCGGCTGTCTCCATGGCAAGAGCTTGATGCTCTGTCGGAGCCAGCCGTCCCGTGGCGGGCTCAGTGTCTCCGGCAACATCCTTGCTGGCGGCTTTGGGGAGCTCGGCGGGAAAGTACTTGCCGGGCCCTGATTTTCTCCTCTTGTTCTGCTCTGTTGATGGATCAACGGATGGCTGAGTTAGCCGAAGCACAAAGGTACCTGGTTCCACAGGTAGCTTGAGGGCAGCGCGTTTTGACAGGTGATCGGTGATATCATTCTCCACTCAGGGAACGTATTCTGCCTGTATACCGTCAAAACACTCTTCCAGCTTTCTCACTTCATCGACGTAGGCCTTCATCAACGGGCTCTGGTAATCCTTGTTGACTTGCTTGACGACAAGTTGCGAGTCGCCTCTGACAACGAGTTTCTTGATTTCGAGGTCCGCCGCGATCCTAAGACCGGCAAGCAGCCCTTTGTACTCAGCCGTATTGTTTGTTGACACCTCCCTGGGGAAGTGCATCTGGATCACGTACTTGAGGTGCTCTCCGGTGGGCGCGACAAGCAGTACGCCAGCCCTGGCGCCCTGTAAGGAGAAAGCTCCATCAAAGTACATGATACAGTCGCAACTTGCCTCCTTGCCGGGGAGAGCAGTCTCTTGGGTTTCTTCATCGGGCGTCGCGGTCCATTCTGCAATGAACTCAACCAGGACTCGGCTTTGAATCGTCGAGGGACTCTCAAACTTGAGGCTAAAGCTAGACAGTTCCAGTGCCCACTCTACGATCCTTCCCGTTGCGTCTGGATTGTGCAATATCCGTTGCAGAGGGAGGCGAGTGATGACAGTGATTTCGTGTGCCTGGAAGTAGTGACGCAGCTTCCTCGAGGCCATAAGAAGGCCGAAGAGCAGTTTCTGCACACCAGAGTACCTCGATCTAGCCCCCTGCAGGAGGGAACTAACAAAGTAGACCGGGTGCTGCATCATTTTCTTCTTCGGCGGCACTTCAATTGGCTGCGTCGTCTCGGCATCGGTGGCATCGGGCTCCGTCGCTGCTATTACCTCGTCATCAATTTCTCTCTGCGCCACTAGTGCGGCGCTGACCACCTGTTTCGTTGCCGCCAGGTACAGCAGCAACGGTTCCTGTGGCCTAGGCGCAACTAGTATTGGCGCGGAGGAGAGGTACCTCTTCAAATCTTGCAATGCTGCTTCGGCTTCTGGCGTCCACTCCATCGGGCCCGCCTTTTTCAAAATTTTGAAAAAGGGAAGGGCGCGCTCGGCGGACTTGGAAATGAACTTGCTCATGGCGGCAACGCAACCAGCAAGCCGACGCACATCCTTGACTCGCTTGGGCGCTTCAATCTGCTCTATAGCTTTGATCTTGTCCGGATTGGCCTCTATCCCGCGCTATGACACAAAGAACCCGAGAAGCTTGCCAGACGGGACGCCGAAGACGCACTTCTCAGGGTTCAGCTTGAGATTGATCTTGCGTAGGTTTGCAAATGTTTCTTGTAAATCTGATATGAGGGTTGCCCTGTTCTTGGTTTTGACCACTATATCATCCATATAAGCTTCCATATTTCTATGGAGCTGGGGTTCAAAACCAATCTGGACCGCCCTTGCAAACGTTGAACCAGCACTCTTCAACCCGAAAGGCATCCGTATAAAGCAATACGTACCACATACGGTGATGAATGCCATTTTCTCTTCATCTTCCCTTGTCATGAAGATCTGGTGGTAGCCGGAGTAGGCATCGAGGAATGACAACAGATCACACCCAGCTGTGGAGTCAACAATCTGGTCGATGCGCGGCAACGGGAAGGGGTCTTTGGGACAAGCCTTATTAATATATGTGTAATCAATACACAGCCTCCAGTTCCCATTTGCCTTGCGCACTACCACCGGATTGGCCAACCACGTTGGATGGAGCACTCCTCTTACCAAACCCGCTGCTTCCAGTTTCCGGATCTCCTCTGTGATGAACTCTTGTCATTCCAAAGCTTGCTTTCTGACCTTCTCCTTAACGGGCCGCGCATGAGGACAGACAGCAAGGTGGTGCTCAATCACCTCCCTGGGAATGCCGGGGATGTCAGATGCTTGCCATGAAAACACATCGACATTCGCCCACAGGAAAGTGACAAGCGCGTCTTCCTATTTGTCGTCAAGGGTGGAGCTTATGGTAAAAGCTCCTCCCGTGCCGTCCTCCTTGACAGAAACCTTCTTGGTTCCCGGCGGTGTGGCCCTGGACTTCTTGTTTCTGTCGGCGGAGCTCTCTGGCACGTCCTCGACGGGAGCGCTAAACGCCGAAGAGGTGCGCTTGCCGGAGTGGGTGCCTGAGGTCTCACCGGTCTTCTTCTCTCGCCTTCCTGGGGCTCCGGCGGCAGGAGCAAGCGCCTTAGCAGTGGCGGCTGCTGCAACTGCTTGTTGGTAGAGTTGGTCAGCGCAAATTAGTGCATCCTTCTTGTCTGACGGGACGGTGATGATCGTCACAAGCCCCGGCATCTTCAGGGTGTTGTAGGCGTAATGTGACGCCGCCATGAACTTGGCCAGCGCTGGGCGGCCAAGGATCCCGTTGTAAGGCAAGGGGATCTTGGCAACATCGAACACAATCCTTTCTGTCCCGTAGTTCAGATCACTCCCAAAAGTCACGGGCAACATGACCTTTCCCTTTGGTTGACTTCTTCCCGGGTTGACCCCCTGAAACGTGCCCGTCTCTTCGAGGTCTTCATCAAGAATCTGCAATTTCTCGATCACGGCAGGCGAGATTAAGTTCAGACCGGCCCCGCCATCGACTAGCATCTTTGTCACCTTGAGGTTGCGTATTGTTGGTGAAACCAACAATGGCAAGCACCCGACTGCAGTAGTGCGATCAGGGTGATCCTCAGTTTCAAAAATGATAGGTGTGCTGGACCACTTCAGCATCCTTTAGGCATCAAACGACGGTTCCGCCGCTGTAATCTCACGCGCCCACTGTTTAAGCTGGCGGTGAGAGGTATGCAGCGAGGCGCCGCCATCGACGCACATGGCCTCTGTAGCTTTCTGAAATTCTTGGTCACCGGACTCACCGTCCTCTTCGTGATCATCGTCTTCTAGATTTTTGTCACGGCCCCGGGTGGGCCTCTCCTGTTGTTTATCTTTGCCACGATGGCCCGCCTGGCCGTTACGCTTCTTGCCGGACCCCTCAGCACCGTCCTGGCCTTTCTCCTTGTCCCGCCTCTCATATTCAGCCCTCTGCTTCTCAGCAAGGAGCTCAACCTGTCGGCAGTTCTGGAGATCATGGCCTTTGGTGCGATGGATCTTGCAGTACTGCTTGTCGGAGTTTCCTTGCTTCTCGGCAGCAGCTAAGGCCCGGCAGGCGACACATCCGACAATTTCCTTGCCGGGGTCATCTGCCTTGGTTTTCTTGGCGGAGCCGGCGTCGTCAGATCCCTCGACGACAAGCACAGCCTTACCTTTGCGCTTCCTATTGCGGCGCCGGCCTTTCTTCGCCGGGGCGGCAGTATCCTCATCTGAGGAGTCGGTTTCCACGCCGGCATCTTCGCTGGGGTACTTCCTTCCCTCTTCAGCTCGGGCACATTTGTCAGCAAGAACATAGAGTTCTGCCACATCTTTCACCTTGTTCATTGCTAGTTCTTCGCGCATCTTGCGGTTACGCACGTTCTGATGGAACGCGCTGATGATGGCGGCAGGGTGAACATCAGGGATATTGTACTGTACCCGACTGAACCTCTGTATATACTTGCGCAGACTCTCGCCTCCCTTCTGGGAATGACATGCAGGTCGCTTGCTTGGCCATGGGCTTGGTGACCTCCAGTAAAGGCGCCCACACACTCATGGCACAAATCCGACCAGGAGGAAATAGAGTCTACCGGCAAGTGCATCAACCACGACATGGCGTTGGGTTTAAGAGCCAATGGAAAGTAATTCGCAAGCACCTTATCATCGCGGGCTCCGGCGGCTTGCATCGTGATGGTGTAGATGCTGAGGAACTCAGACGGGTGAGTCTTGCCATTGTACTTTTCGCCAACGTCAGGTTTGAAGGTGCGGTGAGTGGGCCACTGGAACTGCCGTAGCTCACGGGTAAAAGCCAGACAGCCTACCTCGTAAGGTAGGTCTCCAGGGCTCTCCGGGGCCGGGTGGTTCACAGCAGGCCCTGCTCGCCTGTCTGACTGGTGGCGCGCTCCGCGCCAGCGCTCGATAGTGGTTCGAGCGTCTTCATGGGCTCGTTCCTGAAGAACTTGGCGCTGGTCATAGTGGGTCCGCGGGTCAGACGATGCTATGGAGATGTCGTCGCCCATGACGTCGCCACGAGCCGGCGTCTGCGGTATCGGATGGGGAAGAGGTGAATGCACCGTGGTCGCGGCGCCGCCAGCTTTTCCGCCACTGGTCCGCGGGACTCCATTGGAGCATCGACCCGGGGGCCCCACTGGACTTGGTTCGTCTTTGTTGGCCACCGCAACAAGGTTTTGGATAGTGGCTCTCCATTCGTCGAGTTTAACCGTAGTGGGAGGAAAGTCGAGGAGCAACTGCGCGCGCGCCAGGGCCTCTGCTGGCGTCGGTGGTAGCGAAACCTGCACGGATCGCGACGCGCTTCGACTTCTGACCATGTCAGAAGGAGCTCTATCATGACCCCGTGGTCGCATGCCGTTTTCACCAGCGCCTCAGCGAGTGGGCAGGTCTTCTACGTCCCGGGAGTGGCGCTTGGGGCTCTTCCCGCGGCGACGCCTGGGATCTTTGGCCTGATTACGCCGTTCGTCGCGCGCTGCCTGGGAGGAGCGCGCTGTTGGCGCCGGTGTGGGAGTCTTGGAGGCCCTTGCATCGCCTTCGGGCGGGGCGGCGATGACCCTGGAAGGCCCCGCTCCACCCGCAAAGGACTTGGCTCCGCCTTTGGATTTGGCGACGTGTGGCCCGTTACCAGGCGCACAAACATCACCGCCTCCCAAACTCCGGCTGCTGGGATGGTGTTGGTGTTCGCGAGCAGCGCCCCGGGTCCCTTCTGCAACCGGTCCGCTGCTCGCCCGCGTCGGGACGGGCTGTCCGGCTTCCGACTGGCCAACCGCCACCGTCGTCTTCTTCTTGGGCGCCATGATGATGAAGAAGCGCTGAACTAACTGCTAAAGCCGATTCTCACAACTGCGCCCCTACCTGGCGCGCCAGAGATGTCGGTGGGAATGACACCTATGGGATCACAAGAATCCCTACTGTGGTAGGCGGGGCGCGGGGTCGTGAGAAGAGCGGATCAAACAGATAGCACACAGTTCGTTTATCCAGGTTCGGGCCGCGAGGATGTGTAAAACCATACTCCTGCTTTGGTGGATTGTATATCTGTGTTCTTGAGCTAGCTATGGGGCGTGAGGAGCTCCAAAAAGCCGAATCCTTCCTCTGGTCGCCTCGGGCCTCCTTTTATAGAAAAAGGGGTTGCCACAGTGGCACACAGGAGGTGGAAAGGGTACAGTGATGCGAGGTTATCCCTCGCATTACATGACAAGGCGCATTTAATGCATCTTGCTTAGGTGTCCTTGCTTTATCACGGACGGGGGAGAAACCTGTCTCGTCCGTCGCCGCTCCTTCTTGTGTCGACACGCGCCCTGGCCAGCGACGCCTGCGATGCCACGTAGGTAGGCAGGCAGCTGAGGTGGCGCAGTGGTGGGTCTTCACGAAGATCTGCATGCTGCCACGCAGGTGCCTGCCCAGCTGGTTGGGTCGGCAGCTGCATGCATGCGGTGGTGGAGGTTTAGTCGGCGTGGGCCTGATGGTGGCCCTGCGGGTGTCCTCGGTAAGGGCCTTGCCAGGGCCCCGGCAAGGGTCTTGCCGAGGCGCCTGCTGTCATCCCCGGCAAGGCTCTTGTCGGGGGCCTTGTGGTCTTCCTCGGTTGGGATCCCGCCAAGGGTTGTCGTCTCCTTAGTGCGTATCTGATCTTGAATGTCTTCACAAAGATCTGCATGCCACCACGGGGATGTCTCCCGAATCCTTGCCCTTTGGGGGCAGTGGACTCAAGGGTGGTTTGCTCCATAGGCGCGGGACGAGTCGCCGCGGCAAGGGTCTTGCCGGGGCTGCTAGAACTGTCTCCCGGCAAGGATCTTGCCGGGGGAGTCCGCTTCGTCCCCTTTGCTCTTCATGGTCTTGGCCTTGGCGTTGTTCTAGTTCTCTCGAGCTTTGGTCTTACCCTGGCTCACCTCCCTTGCCTTGCTTGGTGTGGTGGTGCCCGTGGCTCAAACTGCCCGTGCACAGATATAGGGGTACAAAAAGTGTACCCCTCTTTTTGTACACCGACACCTCCCGATGAACAGGATCCCGTTTCGAACGTGGCCGGTCGAACACAAGGCCGTTTCCTCCATTCTGCGGTACGCCAGGCCTAGTTTCCATCGCCTGTTCCGTCCAAGCCCTCCCAATGAACACGACGCATTCCGTTGCCTCCCCATGAACACGACGCATTCCGTTGCCTCCCCATGAACACGACGACGATGATGTTTCTCCGTTCTGACCCAGCCATGTACACGAGCCCTTGCCGTACGTATGCACGAGTAGGCGTTCGAGACCCCGCCCGTATGTACACATACGTGGCCGTATTTTCTTTCTTGCACCCTGGCCATTGTACGTACGTGTACATGCTATGTGCGCGCCTCTACTAAGACACGTGCGTGCCTCTACATCGACCAGTATATATGTACATACACGTTCGCGACCAGAATGACAATGCTACGTACGCTTCGACCAGGTGGGTCCCGACTGTCAGGCACTTCCTTGCGTGCGAAGATGTAGCTGGTGGGTCCCAGCAGTCAGGGGAGCGAAATACGGTGGCCCGTCCGGTGGGTCCCCGTTGTCAGGTGGAGGAATAATTATTTTGCACGTAATAAGGAGGCACTTCCTTGCTGCGGCCATGGACCCAGCTGTCAGCCTCTCCACGTACAGTCCACATCCGATGGAAGCCGTTCCTTGACCACGTTGACCATGCCGCGCCGAGAGCACCAGGGCAGTGGACGATGGCAAGGCCTAGGAAGGGGACGACGCGGAGCCGGGGAAGACGTGGCAGTGGATGCCCATGCGTAGAGGAGTACGAGGGTTCACTGGTTCGCTGCGGTGTGAGGCTGCCATCGCCGCAGAATAACAGGGGGTGTGGATGAGTAGAGGGATGGCCTGGCCAGTGGTGGGAGTAGTAGGGGCGGTGAGGCCTCCGCCGCATCACAGCCGGCCACGGGAGGCAGGAGCATGAGGCACGACCGGCGCTAGTTTGGGCAGCTGGAGCAAGAAGACCAGAGGTTGAAGAAGCACTACGGCCGTTGGATGGACATCGTACAGTCACCGGAGCTAGAATCGTGCATATTGACTAAGTTGACAAAGCCCTCCGTCCCCGTCAACTTAGTAGGCCCACAAGTCAGCCTCCCACCAAGGTGGGTCCCAGCTAGCAGGGGGTATTCATTTTTTTGAGTGTAATAAGGAGGCACTTCTTTGTGTGCGGAGATATAGCTAGTGGGTCCGAGCTGTCAGCGGCGATAACGTTTTTTTCGCGAAATACAGAGGCCCTTTCGGTGGGTCCCTGATGTCAGGTGGAGGAATCATTATTTTGCGCGTAATAAGGAGGCATTTCCTTGCGTGCGGGCGTGGACCCAGCTGTCGGCCTCTCCACGTATAGTCCACTTCAGATGCATGTCGGTCGTTGACCACATTGACCAGGCCGCGCCGAGAGCACCAGGGCGGTGGACAACGGCGAGGCCTAGGAAGGGAACGACACGGAGGCAGGGAAGACTCGGCAGTTGTTTCCCACGCGGAGGGGAGTACAACTGTACGAGGGTTTACTGGTTCGTCTGCCGTCGCCAGAGAATAACAGCAGGTGTGGTGAGTAGAGGGATGGCTAGGCCAGTGATGGGAGTACGGTGGGGCGGTGAGGCCTGTGCCGCAGCACAGCCGGCCGCGGGGAGGAAGGAGCAGGCAGTCCCGCCGGCGCTTGTTTGAGCGGCTGGAGCAGGAAGAGCAGAGATTGAAGAAGCACGACGGTCGTTCGATGGCCATCCAATAGTCACTTCTTGTGCGTCAACCTTTTTTTAGGAAAGCCTCAAATCTGTGGAAAACAGCATACAACCCATCTGCCATTATTTCTAATAATTGACAGCACATTTGCTAATTCTTAAGGTTTTTTGGAGCCCATATTCTTTTTGTTAGCATTACAGCCCATATTGTGTCCACGGTTAAAAAATTAACGAAATTTTGCATATTTCGGTGCGGTCCAACTGTTTTTAATCCCGAAATTTCGACTCACATTCAAACTGATTGTAAAAATAAATGTATATCAATATAAAATCCAACAAATTCTCCATGCATAAAAATTAATGTAATTTAAAATCTCGAAATGAAAAAAAAGATATTTTAAATTAATTGCCGGTTTGATGTGTTTTAAAAATGTACAACCCATTTCTCATTACTGATGGGCCATTTTCTCGGCCAGCCGAATGAAGCACTCCTCGTCTTGAAAGATTTGCAGCCCAACAGGCCTGACAAAGCGACTTACTTGGCAAATCACAAAAAAACTAGGCTGTGGCCATGGACCCAGCTGTCAGCCTCTCCACGTACAGTACTCTTCCGATGGAAGTCGGTCGTTGACCACATTGACCACGCCGCACCGAGAGCACCAAGGCGGTGGACGACGGCGAGGCCTAGGAAGGGGACGACACGGAGCCGGGGAAGATGCGGCAGTGGATGCCCACGCGGAGAGGAGTACGAGGGTTCACTGGTTCGGCTGCGGCGTGAGACTGCCGTCACCGCAGAATAACAGGGGGTGTGGGTGAGTAGAGGGATAGCATGGGCCAGCGGTGGGAGTAGTAGGGGGCGATGAGGCCTCCGCGGCATCACAGCCGGCCACGAGAGGCAGGAGCACGCGGCACGACCGGCGCAGCTTTGGGCGGCTGGAGCAAGAAGACCAGAGGTTGAAGAAGCACTACGGCCGTTGGATGGACATCGTACGGTCACTGGAGCTAGAATCGTTCATATTGACTAAGTTGACAAAGCCCTCCATCCTCGTCAACTTAGTAGGCCCACAATTCAGCCTCCCACCATGGTGGGTCCTAGCTAGCAGGGGGAGTATTCATTTTTCTGTGCGTAATAAGGAGGCACTTCCGGTGGGTCCGAGCTGACAGCGGGGTGAACGTTTTTTTCACGAAATACGGTGGTCCGTCCGATGGGTCCCAGCAGTCAGGGGCAAACGTTTTTTCGCAAAATACGGTGGCCCGTCCGGTGGGTCCCAGCAGTCAGGGGGGAAACGTTTTTTCCGCGAAATACTGGTGGCCCGTCCGATGGGTCCCTGCTGTCAGGTGGAGGAATAATTATTTTGCGCGTAATAAGGAGGCACTTCCTTGTGGCTGCCGTGGACCCAGCTGTCAGCCTCTCCACGTACAATACTCTTCTGATGGAAGTAGGTCGTTGACCACATTGACCACACCGCACCGAGAGCACCACGGCGGTGGACGACGGTGTGGCGTAGGAAGGGGACGACGCGGAGCCGGGGAAGATGCGACAGTGGATGCCCATGCGGAGAGGAGTACGAGGGTTCACTGGTTTGGCTGTGGTGTGAGGCTGCCGTCGCCGCAGAATAACAGGGGGAGTGGGTGAGTGGAGGGATGGCCTGGCCAACGGTGGGAGTAGTATGGGGACGGCGAGGCCTCCGCGGCAGCACAGCCGGCCACGGGAGGCAGGAGCATGCGGCACGACCGGCGCTGTTTTGGGCGACTGGGCAAGAAGACAATAGGTTGAAGAAGCACTATGGCCGTTGGATGGACATCGTTGACCACGCCGCGCCGAGAGCACCAGGGCGGTGGATGACGGTGAGGCCTACGAAGGGAACGACATGGTAGTGGCTGCCCACGCGGTGGAGAGTACGAGGGTTGACTGGTTCGGCTGCCGTCGCCGAAAAATAACAGGAGGTGTGGGTGAGTAGAGGGATAGACAGGCCAGGGATGCGAGTATGATGGGGCCGTGAGGCCTTCTCGGCAGCACTGCCGGCCACGGGAGGCGGGAGCAGGCGGTTCCAACGGCGCTAGTTTGGGCGGCTGGGGCAGGAAGATCAGAGACTGAACAAGCACGATTGCCGTTAGATTGACATCTAACGGTCTGACGCTGGTAGAGTCGATTGTTGACTAAGTTTGTTTTTTGAGAAACCTTGTGTACGCATGAACTTAGTAGGCCCACAAGTCAGCCTCCAAATCTGTGGCAGACAACATAAAGCCCATTTGCTATTTTTTATAATTTGCAGCCCATTTCCTAATTCTTAAGTAATTTATTACAGCCCATTTTCTTCCCAGGACCACGGTCAAAAAGTCCAACCTTATTTTGCATATTTCGGTGGAGTCCGAACTGTTGTAATCCCGAAATGATAAACATTTTTAAGAGCTTTTTGATTTACCAAAAAATTCATTTTGTTTTTGTAAGCAAATAAGACGTGGGGCAATTTAGTTGGTTTAAGGGAAAACCAATGGTAAAAAAATCAGCGCTGGGTGGGAAAAACAACAAAAATAAGGATGTAAATATGAAAAGGGAATTTTATGTGTTTTCAATATAATGATACATGTATATGAACTAGTAAAACTATAGGTAGAGATTAGAAAACGGATGTAGGACATGCGTTTCAAGAGGAAAATAGAACTGGGCTGTGTGTTTGATTCAGTAAAAAAACTGTCTGCGGATGTTGTAAGACAAAATATAACTAACGCTGGCGGGCTAGAGGCCAGTAGATACCTGCTGGATCTTTGTGCCCCGTTGTCGTCATGGGCTGGGCCTGTTAAAAACAAAACAACCCTGGGCAATCTACAGCCTAGTTGAAACTTGCTCGACCTGAAAAAACAATATACATGCTCAATAAACGAGAGAATTCTGCAAGTACAGACTAATAACTGGGATGCAGCACGAATATTGTTTTTTATCGTGATAATAAGTGCATGCACTTGTTTCGAAAAAATTGGAGAACTGGGAATTCGAACGGTGGGTGCTTATGCTACCCATCAAATAAAAATCAGGTGCCTGAAAATTCGTTTCGAAACAAATGATTCAGCTTTATATCCACATTGACCCTCGGCATGATGGTTGGAAGCAAATGCAAGTTCATTCCAAAAGATCGTTAACTACAATACCAACTTGCGGACGACAAGGTAGTACAACTACCAATACGAAACTAACTTATAATCTTTTTACTCCTGGCCCTAGTGTTCGTTTGGTAGAAAATCTTGCAGAGGACCAGCTCCCGCTCCTTCTCTTGCTCCAGGTCCCTGAGGTGGTACTGGTGCATCACCCAGTTGGTCCTCTGCTAGTCGAAGTTCTTGTTGGTGTGCAGCACCAGAACCTTTTTTGCTGCCCGTCTTCCGGCCATTGACCATCATCGGCAAGGTATTGCCGGTCTTGTGCCACATCGTGTGCATGCCGCACTCTGACTGTATCTTGTGACGCATCCACGCGCCCATTTTGAACGCCCTGTAATTGCGCTGGAAGAAATGCTTCCTTAGGCCACTCAGTGTGATACCTGCAGTATTGTGGAATACAGGTTTTAGTGTGCCTAGTTGGCATTTTCATAACATCTTTGGCATGTTGCAGTCACTTGTTTCACTTTTTATTAACTGTCAAATTGTAATTGCTTCACCAGGTCTGTGTCTAAAAACAAAAATAGAGCTATAAACAAAGGAATATGTTTGTGCAAGTAGACGGCCGATCGGTGTCTTACCTGGAAGTTTCTCAGGTTGGGTGTAACATATGCCGTGCTCGCTGTCGATGGTTGGTATGAACAAATCGATGAGAGACTGAAATCTCGCACTGTCAGCACTCACTTTGGCCTCAAGGTGCTCGATCAGCTCCTGATCCGTGGGATCGAACTTGACGCCAGCCGGCAGCACGGGCCAATCCTTCTTCGACTTGCATCGGTAATTCCAGTTATATGGTACTCAATGTATGATCAATCGATTGTTTTAAGTGAATGATGAAAGATTTCGACAGATAAGTGGTACTCCAAATTTGAAGTCCAGAATACCCGAACACGCCGCCGGGATTCTTGTGTCACCTCACGCGCAGCGTGTTGTCACGTCAATTCAATGTGTGGACATGATGAATAATTTGAGCGACGTATACTAGTACTGCTACTGTAGTACTTACTAGTCGTATTTATTATCATAATTTATACATAGGTTTAACTAACAAGTACGCACTTGAAGCCTAACTGATATATATGCACACCACAGCATATCCATCATCATTATCGTACATGCTACGCAGGTGAGTTAGGATGCACTTGATCCCAGGAAGGTATCTATCCTTCAAACCAGAGGAGTGGTTGAAACTAACAACAGTACATAATATCCAACAAAAGAGGGTCGTGCTACAGCAGCAGAATACAAGGCTCAGCCTAGATATCAGCACGAATCAAGTTGTGCATATTTGCTATTGGCATGAACCACATCGCCGCATGTCGGGTTTGCAAAAGACATCCATCACATGGAAGCTTGATGCCTTTCACACACTAAAGATTATCTGGCAACAAGCTGTGTCGCCGAATCACTGGATATGGTGATTCATGAAACCCATGGTATGATGTGTAAACACAGCCCCCCTCGCGAATGGAAGTTGCATAGCACAGTAATCATCGCCGGTGATATGATTGATGATTGGTTGGATGATCGGATAATTGAGCCCGAGGAACAAGGAGTGGTTGCCGAGGCTGTATACCCGCCTCCAATTAAATACGCCTGGCCCAACGGAGCTGGGATCTTCCTCGAACACGAAGCAGCCATAGCCATCAATGTCACGAACGCCCCATGCATTGTACTGCATGTGGTTTGATGTAATGGTTTGGTCAATTTGGTGCGTGCGAATGAGCATCAAATGACCGCCGTCAGCTGAATGAGCGATAAACCACCACCCATCGGCTGGTATGATTCCAGGTCCTGGAATCATGAAGGCCAGCGCATTTGCGTCTGCTGCAACAATTCAAATTGGAGACCAAAAGGACAAAAATAAACAATCATGTTCAGAGTATGTGTGGAATTAAGATTATTATAACAGTGACACATATCATAGACAGAGAATTGCAATGCCGTGGTCATAATCATACCCCAAGTTAAAAAAATAAGCCAATGGCTTTCATATTCTAGCAATATGTCATGGTTCAAACATCATGTAACAATGAGAGGAAAACAACTATGATAGCGCCTACTCATATTCTACCATATCAACTCTAAGCAATAACATGCGTTGTTATAAAAATCTTGTAAACGAGAGTAACATATAGCAATCATGATGTTATGCTCATAATATGTATTCTAACAATCATTAGATGCCAATTGTTCTCATATCAACTCTAACAATAACATCTGTGGTCATAAAAATCTAGGAAATGAGAGGAACATATAGCAATGATGTGGTTATAGACATGCTATGCATTCTAAAATTGTAACAAATGAACAGGCAGTCGTATTCATAAGGTAAAGATGAGATGAGATAGAACAATTACAGGACGATATATTCCACCAATATAGGTAGCCAATCTGTGCGTTGACCGCGTAAACAATGCCATCGTGCACTATAGCATCAGACAGAAATGTTTCCTCAACAGGATTGATGATGATCCATAACCATGTATGGCGACCGGATTCCAGATAGACTAATCCCTTGTTGAACAAGGCAATGAGCTTGTAATCCATGTAGTCTTCTGATGGTGTGGGCACTTCGCAGATTACAAATTTCTGCAAACAGAGGTCGAGCCAAAAGCTTGACGCGTCTCGTGCGTAGTAGGCAGGAGTGTCCGGCGGGCCGCGAGGCTCGATGGCGGCGGTATCCAATGATGGAAGGGTGATCTCTCGCTGGGTGTAGATATCCACAAGACGCCACAGACTACCGGTGTGGTGGATGAGGACGATCTAGTTGGCCTTCATGCCCGCCCAGTGGTGGCCGCGCATGAAGGACAGGTGGACGGGTAGTGGTAGCATGTCGAGGGGCACCACGGCAACCTCCGTAGGATCGTCAAGTCGGTGTCTGGGCCACCTGCGAGGATCGGGCATCAGCAAGTTGGGTGTCTTGAAAAGAGCCGGCCGGTTGCAGACGAGTAGACGGTACAA
The DNA here is from genome assembly GCF_056163025.1 of Triticum urartu. Taxonomy (NCBI): domain Eukaryota; kingdom Viridiplantae; phylum Streptophyta; class Magnoliopsida; order Poales; family Poaceae; genus Triticum; species Triticum urartu. The sequence continues at coordinate 49,513,899 of NC_141877.1, read as the reverse complement.
AGACACCGAGCATGCGGCCAGACGGACGGTGCTGAGTAGGTCCATACGACAACAGATCTGCTCCAAGAGAACATCGGGGAGGGAATTCCAATCGCAGCTCTGCGTGTCAGTCGGTTCTGCCATTGGGGTTTTCGGTGCCTGTGAGCCAGCGGGGAAGTGGATTCGGGCGGGCGAGCGAAGAAGCTTCTCCTCGTGTGTCCGAGCAGTGAGCGGGGGGTATGGTATGCGCGAGCTACCAAGGAAGATGGAGCGGGCGGGCGAGCAGTGAGCGGGGGTAAATGGTGTGCGTCCGACGATGGGGAAGAGAGGAGGATGAAGAAGAGACTAGTTGAATAGTTCTCTCTGACTGAGATGGGGAATAAATGGATCGCGAGGACTTCCTTTCTACAGTATCCCTATGCCTCTAGGCTCACTTCACTCATTTTGCTCCGTACCTAGTCACCTGTTGAAATCTATAGAAAGACAAATACTCCATATTTGGGAACAGAGGGAGGCTTTTACTCCGTACTATTTGGGAACAGAGGGAGTATCACCATATGGAGGGAACAGAGGAAGCTTGAAATATGAACATGTCAATGGGAGGGAGTAAGCCCCATGCATGCATGCAAAATGCAACACTCACACGTACACATGGACGCACGCAACACTCACGCACCCATGCGGCACACAGCACATGACGCAACACACACGCTCACGCTCAAGTGCTCAACCTACTCCCTACGTTCATGAAAGACTGTACATTTAGAGATTTACACATTGACCAGGGCATAATTAACGCCCAAAAGTAGCAGACTTATGTGTGCATGCGACCATTGCGATAAGAAGATTAAATGAAGGTCGTTGCATGCTGTAATTAAGGATAGACATGTCGCCTATACCTGGAGCACAAGTTGGTGCATTAGTCAATCAATATCAATTTAGATTAAAGGCTAAATGCATTGGAAGTGTAGATGTACATCACGCAGTATGGACTACTACTACTACTAGTACTAGTACTGCTTTAATGTGTCCCGTCAACTCGCCGAACGAGGAGAAGCTTGCTTACTACGCCTCTCCCTCGCCCATGCACGCGGTGGTTCGCAGGACGAGGAGAGGGTTTTGACTACAGCGCCCTCTCCATCTCCCTCTCCCTCGCCCTCGCCCTCGCGGTGGACGTGCAGCAGTTCAATCGGTGTCAGATTGCCAGAAGCATATTGTACTGTAGTATCATCATTGTTGGACCTTCCGAAGAGGCGAAGAGCCAAGTGCAAGGTTCACAAGAGTACGAACTGTTGAACGTCCCAAAGAGGCAAAGAGCCAAGCGCAAGGTTTTATAGGAGTTGTCGTCCTAGTAGGAGTGTACTAGTACAACTATAGTGAACGATGCTACTGTATGATGGCGCCACGTCACGTATATCCAAAGTTGTGCCACCTTTTTTCTCAAAGAGCGTGTTGGAGCCCGTGCAATAACCACACAACTTGCACGTACACATAACACATTTACTAGTAATAAATTCTAAACGACAAATGCCAGTATGCCACACAAGTTCATCTCCAACTCATGTGATAAATTTGTGCACGACTAGTCTACATATATTCACAGCGCTACCATTCACAATTATCGTACTCCACTTACATGTTATAGATGGGCTACATGTCCTCCTCCAAGTTCCAGTCCCAGGTGTTCTTCATGGATGGCACGATCCATAGCGGTGGGCAACGGGAATCATTGTCGCAGCTTTCTAGTTCGGTTCCACACGATGGAGACTCATCCAAGCTGAAGCGGCATAAATCAGGGATAGCGTGTCCCAGCATGTCGTTCATCCGGCGGTGTGCACTGAAGACAAAACCATGCTTCATGAACGGCAGGCCTTCCGTGTCATGCACGGAAGGTGGCATCCGCTTCACAATGGGGTAGCTGTCCCTGATGAAAAGCGAGTACTCTCCAAGAGTGTTCCTCGGCACCCAGGTAGCATCACGGGGGTCGAACTCGGCGCAGTTCATCTGGTACACGCGGCATCCCATATCTGGACACATGGTGACGTACATAGTCAAGGTCCATGCATAATAATGTTGTGCTCAAATGTGGCGGTCAGTAATACTGTGCAGCAAATAGTACTACTCTGGTATGGAGGAAGTAAAATAACCGGCTTATTATACATAGCCACTCTTGGCTACATGGATGAGATAGTAAGACATGGAAAAACAAAAATGGTGGCAGCTAGTGGGTTCAAGTCTTCAAGGGCCTAGCTAGCTATACACGTCCTCCAAGGTAAAAAGTACTCCTACTAGTACTACAAAGTATACTACTAGTACAACAATGAAAGAGAAGGCGAGAGGGTTAAAAAATGGAATACCTGGTTAGATGGTGACGGTCCGATCGTGGTAGATTATGTGACCATGTTGCACATCAGTGGTACCATGGGTAACGACTGCTAAGATAGTTGATCCCAATATGCCAAAGTCAGCTACAAGGTTCCAGGTTAGACCAAATCGTGGATGCAAATGCACATCCAGGATCGGCAATCTTATTTTGATCAGGGGATGACTGGTCCCTGCAAAATAATGGAGTACCGTTAGGGATGCAAATGATGGTTTGTGCATTCTGTTTGTAATCTCCCGTACCGTAGGATGTCAACCAGATGAAACAAGTCCCCTGACTTGTCACCGCGAAGATGCGGCCTAGATGGCGCACGACGTCTTCGAACGTGTAGGGGTACAAATCTGCCGCCGCCAACATGCGCCAGCCTCTGCCATTACTGCCTCCTGCATTGATGGCAATCCTTATCTCGAACATCGCGATGAGATAGTAATCGTCGTAGCTGCGTCGCTTTGTCGGCGTGTCCGCAATTGCTATCTTCTTCAATCTCATGTAGGCATCATCATACGTATTCTTGCCCAGCCAGTCCGGAAGGCCGATCCCAATGGTGGAGAAGGGGTCTACCGGAACGGCCGCACTGCTGTGGATGTTGTGCAAAATGATGGTGGTATCCGGCCGGAGGCATGCAAGCCAATCTATGTTGGCACCGACCCAGACGTATATATAAGACGGTGGGCAGTGGAGAAATTACGGGATGGAATTGGAATAACTAAGTACTACATGATCAAACTCCATTACTGACCTGCTCATCGGACAAAATCCGACTACCTCTCAATGTCGGCAACTCTAGCGGAGTCAACGTGCAACCATGGCCAGGGAGCGGTGGACTGTTTGAAGGATTGTCCCATAGAAGAACCTTCTCCTCGAGGATGCATGGAAGACCAACAAACATGGCATGTTTAAGCAGCGTCTTGAAAAAGTTGGTGCAGGAAGCACCGAGTCTTGCGGCGGTGAGGACATCGGAGCGGCTGCGATTTCTCCCACAGGATCGTCGTCCAAGGTTTCCCAGCCCCGACGAGGCGGAGAACCGCCTAGAGAATCCATGGGAGCAGCGATGAACTGCCTTCTCTTCGGGGGGAGGGGAACTGACGAGGAGGAGATAAGAGCATAGTAACCGCAGGGCCTGGTCCCTTCCAACTGTAGATCATTCCTCGGCGAAGGGGTGATGCTATTATTTACTACTAGTACTCCCTCCGATTCTTTTTACTCTGCGCATAAGAGCAGACCCGGATACCAAGGCAGGGGCTCGCTGCATCCTTTCTAGACGGAAATACCCCTGTCGCATGGATGGGAGGAGTTAGCAGCTATAAATGCCCCATGCAGCCCATTGGCTGTCCGCCCGCTTTCTCCTCTCTCTCTGCATGCTGCATGGATGTCTCCCTCTCTCTCACATGACTACATGCGGTGGCGCTGGCCTATGAGAAGCTCGCGTGGAGATAGCAATCTTCTCTCCAGAAGAGATTTTTTTGAAAGAAAGGGATTATGGAATGTTATGGGATTGCATTATACTGTAAATAATAGCACTAGTAAGAAATTTTTGGCACTAGGTAGTAGTTTTTGGCATGGATTAAGAAATTTTGGGTATGTTTTTGCCATTTTTTGTACATGCCAACTAGTGTCAAAAAACGTCTTACATTATGTGACGGAGGAGTACATACTCGTACTGTAGCTATACTAGTACTACTTTTCTCAACTAGTACTGCGATGTACTATACTTCTAGTCTAGTCTAGTCTAGTGCACCAGTTTTGAACTCTTGAATCTCAGGGCCAAGGAGCTACAGTTGGAAGTGGAGGGTACTACTGTTCTCTAGAACCATCGCTGTACTATCAATGCAGGGGAAGTACACCTGCGTGGTGGCCTAGTGGGTACTCTCGGTGCTCTATTCAGCCGCTCCTCTCACGTAGCTAGCCTACTCAGCCGCTCCTCCCACGCACACACTAGCAGCCTGTTTATCAGCGACGGTTACTGCGGGGGCAGAACATTTGAGTTATTTGATACAGCGAGACTAGGCTTTTCGCTTCCATTTGTGGAGGTGTAATGGATCTCGTCGAACTTTGTTAGTAGTTCCTTCTTTATGAATGAGATGAAGCAAAGCTTTTGCCTCCGTTTCAAAAAAAAATATGGCAAGAGGAATTTCTTTTATAGTAGAGCCGATAATGGAGTGAAGTCCATGCATGCAACGCCACAAGCTACAGAGTAGTAGTAGAGCACTTTATGTACAGAGCCATATTGCACAGTTCCCAATGCCCCGCCAGGCTTTTCCGGCTCCTCGGGCTCAATTGGGAGGTGCTAGTTTAAATATGCTACTAGCTGGAAGCTGCAAGCGAGGTGCGGCTAGGGCGAGCACGCGAGCTACGGGATGCTGGGAAGGAAAACCCATTCACGTGGCTAGGCTCTCCAGTGCACCCAGATTGTGGGGCCGCACGTCCGTTTGACTTCAAAACTCAAACTACCCGTGTAAAATATTGGCTCGTAGCGAAGTGTGGTAGTACTATTTAAAAAAAAAGCCGTCATGCATTCGGCCGGGATCGAACCCACAAAACGAGGTATACACTCCCGCGACCACTAGTAGTACTCGTTGGAGTACAACGCAACCTAGAATCGCCTTTTGTCGCTAGTAGTACGTACATTGTTCCTTACAAGAAACCCCTAAGAGCATGGTTAATAGTATAGCCAGCTGCTAGCTATAAGCCAGTGCCATGTCATCTACAGCCCATCTTATAGCCAACATGTAGTAGTAGTTTATTTCTTATAGCCCGCTGACTCAGATGTATTGTACTTGCTCTAATAATGCAAGAAACCACTAAAATGCCAAGAAACTACTACCACTTGCATATGTGGCAGACTTAAGATAAGACTACCTTATCAACCATTGTACATGCTCTTACCAAAAAAAATCCTCGAGTGACCTCCTACCTCCGGCCCGTCCACCTAGTCATCCTCGGCCATGGGACGTAGCTACCGCCGCCGGCAGAAGGCGAGGTCAAAACCACCGGCGGTGCGGAGCCCATGTTGCGGCAGCCCGGATGCCAGCTCCGTCCGGCGCTCGCGGCCGCTAGTTAGCCAAGATAGCTTCGTCCAGCTGCTTTTCTACAAGGTTTGCTAGCTAGATTGGCAAGGCAGCGCGGCGGCTTGCTCGCGCGCGCCGCGCTAAGGCCAGCCATCTGGCTCGAGCGAAGGCCAGCGCGGCGGCTTGCTCGCTCATGAGTCACGCTCGGGCCTGCCTGCCAACCCGTGCGGAGGCCAGCGCGGCATCCGGCCCGTTCGGCGGAGCGGCAACCAACTCGCTCATCACCGGCGCCACCGACGAAAACGCATCAGTACTGTTTGAAGTAATGTTTAGGAAAAATAATGATTTGAGGGGAATAACAGGATAGAAGGTCAGATGTGGGTCCCTCGTGTCAACGGTCAAACAAAATGTGTTGGTTTAAGCTGCCTCGTCAGCACGGACATGTGGGCCAACCCTGTCATAAATGGGTTTAAATGAACCTAATCAGTAGGAGTACTAGGCAGTTTTTGGCGTGGATTAAGAAATGTTGGGTATCTTTTTGTTATTTTTTGTACAATAGATTCCTCCTAGGGCTGGTTGAAAGTGGTAGTTTTTTGTTAAGTACTCTACATATTGTAAGTAGGAGTGAAAGTTAAGCTTTGGAAGCCAATAAGCAAGGCTAGTTACATAGTGCATATGTGTACATGATTGAAAGTAAATATCAACCATGAGTGACTAATATCTTGATGGAAAACTCGAAACTATGGAATACTAGGAAAAGAAATGCATGGTTGGAAATACTAGCAATGTTCATGTCCATTGCAACAAATCATAATTACAATAATACTTATTCACAAACTTGGTACAAAACACTCTAATTTTGATATACATATGTCACTAGAGATATATTATGTTTCAATTAGAATATATTCCTTGGGCTGTTTTGGTGAGGTCAGGGAGGGATGTGGTTGGTTTTAAGATACTAATTATGGGTTTTTCTGCAAATTGGTAGACAAGTGGGATGTTGGTGAGAAAAGGCAACAACTTACCTCACAATCGTTAGATGTAGATCTAATGGTCAGAAATGACGGATGGCAGACACACCAGCATCACCAACTTAGTCTTGTGTAGGAGTACTAGCAAGATCCGTGCATTGCACGGAACATCAAGATGCATTTTTTTTATAAAACACTTGTTGTGATTGACCCTTGCAGGAGTAATCCCATGTGCAAAAACTAATGATATCTCGAGAAATATGATATAAGGTGAAGAGGAGTGGGGTGTGGTGGTGGTTGGTGGTCGAACTGAGCGGAGGCATGGGGATTGATGATGCCAGCAGCGGCCACCAGGCCAGTTTGTTCCATAGGCTTCCTTTCTTAATTGCTCAACATTGAGGTTTGTTGGAGATACGGATGAACGAGGGAAGGCCTTGTCTGCAAATGTGGAGAGGGGTGCGGGTATCTTTTAGTTTAATTTCCATCCGTCAGATATAGATCGGACGGTCTATATTGCAAGATGGCACACGTACCATCATCACCAACTCGGTTTTTATAAGAGAAGAAATATAAGTATGGAGATACAAACGTATTATCGATACTTGCTTCCGTAAACTAGCATCTACATTCTATTCAACGCCTCGGCATGTCGGGCCTTAGCACAATGACTTCTCGACTATGTAAAATGAAGATTTTCCCGTCGCCGACAAGGAGGGGGTGACGGCGGCGCGCTTTTTGGCTTGCTCTAGTCCTAGTAGTCATACTAGGTGGTCTAAGCGCGTGTAGATTTATTCTTTTTCATGTCTCATGTTCGCCGTACTGCCACGATTGTTCATGAGTAGGCGGTAAGTTATTCACGGGGAAACCCTTGTTGAGCGTGTTTGCGAGAGAGCGAGAGAGAGAGATAGAGAGAGAGAGATTGTGTGTGTGTGATATGTTAGAGACTGAGGCAATGATAACAGATTCTTTTTGTCTATGTGTGTGGAGGATAGAGAGAGACATGTACATGGGGCTTTGTGTTGTGTAATGTGGAGACACATATACATAATTAGAGAGTGAGTGTGTGAGATACACATGCAGACATGAGGAGAGATGAGGATCCAGGTAAATGGGTGTTTGTGTGTGTCTGTGTGTGTTTGTGCACACGTTTGTGTGTGAGAGGGAGAGAGTGTATGTGGAGTAGAGAGACCACTGATGATGTAAACCTAGTATAAGGGAAGGGGGAATGGTGTGACATGTGTAGTAGCGAGATAGCACGAGTGCGGGTGGGGGGAGCAGACTATTTGGAAGAGACATCGAGTGTGTGTGTGGGAGAGGGGTGTGAGAGCAAGAGAAAGAGAGAGCTAGCGACGGACATAGAGAGAGAGGAAGAGAGGGGGCGAGAGGGGTCGTTTGTGTCCATAAATGGCGTATAGATAGGGAGACAATGTTGATGTTGTCCGAAATTGGCCTATGAACGGAGACGCAAGGGAAGCGAGTCATCGTGTGTGTGATAGGGACTTCATGAGAGAGCTAGAATAGATGGTGTGGAGAACAATGTGCGAAATTGAGAACAATTATACATTAGGGAGCTATGCAAAGAGTCACGACATATATGTATACAGGGAAGGAGCTGGGGCGGGTCCGCATGTGGGAGAGATAGAAAGAGGAGAGTGGTGCACAAGGAGACAAAGTGTGCTTGTTTGTAGTGGGGCTGGTGTGTGAGGTGAGTGCGCGGGAACCACATAACTAGGGAGATAGACGTTTGGGGAGACGTTTTGTGTGTATGGGAAATATACACTCTACATAGTGCGTGTGCTTGGGTAAGAGAGATAGCGGGAGACCTAGAGAGTGAGGGAAGAGATGTGTGCATGCCCGAGAGACAAAGTGATAGAGACCTATGTTGGGGTCCGGACTTTACAAGAGAGAGGGGTGTTAATGTGCTCGTGTGTTGGTGTTTGGGGGAGAGAACGACTTCTCTCTATGTGTGTGTGTGGGGGGGGGGTCGACTTCAGATAAAGAGTGAGGTGTCTATATTTGAGGGACTTTAGCATAATTGAGATATTGTGCACTCATGGTTGATCAATTTGTTAATTTGTTTCACAGTTTGTACTATGAGATAACCATACTTTTGAACATGCGTGATATACCTTGATGTACCAGAATTACAAACCTAAGATTGGAATTTTGGAATTCGACTCCATCATTAGCTTTTGTAATTCATTTAAACGGAGGTGCATTTTTAAGCCGGGATTTCGTGATTTCAAATTCATATATCAAACCTAGAGATATGCACATACAGGCATGTTCAAACTTTATAATCATCTACTTTATTCATACACATACACATTTTTGCTTTTGTCATCATATTTAGGATAAACACATTTGGAATTTCATTTGAATTGGACCGTATGATGGTATTTGCTTGTAGTAGCTCAATGATCCATATTTGAATTGAATGGACAATCTAAGTTTCGAGTTAGAGACATTGATTTTCAAAACTTGCACATTTTTATGCGTGCAAAACAAACAAATTGTCGGCCATGATATCATAGTCGGCCGTACGAGAGCAGAATACTTATAATTTTAGGCGCCAAAAGCTTTCAAACTTCCCGCTCACATCGAAATATCACGCGCCCGAAAGTTTAGCCATGCGATATTCCTGTTTTACCCCTACCACATGAACGGAAAAGGGCTGCTTTGGTAACTCCATTGTTTTCCCCTCTTTGCCCCCAACATTCTTCCCCAGAGCCCCTCCCCTTCCCCTCCCCGACCCCCCCAACCACGACAAGCCGCTGAATCTAGTCCTTCGCCGCAGCGGTGGACCTAACACCCCGCCGGATCTACCTTCCGCACGTTGGAACCCCCAACTGCCAACTCACCACTTCACTGGAGCCGCTTCAGTGACTAGCTTGTCCACCGCTCCAGATCTCCTTGACCGCCATCATGGTCCACCGCACAGGATCTGCTTAATCGGCGCCCTCGTCCACCACAGCATAGGCCCTTCACTGACTCCCTCGTCCGCCCCTTCGTTGGACCTTCATACAAGCCCTCGTCCGCCGCAACAGATCCGCCTCACCGAAAGCACTGTACAACGCGCCCGCCGAAGCCTTCGTCCACTGCACCGGACCCGCTCCACGGATGCCATATTCAACTCCACCGGCCCTGCTTTACCGACGCCGCAGCCTCATCAGGTTATTTCGATTTGTACTCCTTCGGTTTTTCTCTTTATCATGCAACTGTTCACCTACCACAGATGAGCTTTCTTGTATGTCGACAGGCGCCGCAACCGTAGCACCGGAGCCGCTTCAGCGAAGGCGACAGCCGGCCCAAACTCAACCGCAACACGAGCACCATCGACGATCATTAGCTATCAAGTATGACAACGATACCCATACGCCGCCGAGAATCAGGTACTATTATCCAACGGTCGGTGCCTACATTCACTTTCCTAGCATAAGCACCGCACCTTTGAATTTCTTCAGGGCATCATTCAGTTTTTCATGAGACACGTTATTCTGCTTGCACCTGTAGGGCCATACTTCTGGCAGTGAACATGTTACATGTGCTAAATTACATACCAGTGCACATATAGTTAATATGCTTTAGTTTTGTTCTGATGCCACCTGTTGGTTCCATCAGACTGCTTAATGTTCTCTATACTTAATTACACATCAGCAAACTAGCATGTGGTTCCGCTGCTTTTTGTTCATTTTTCCCTATATTTTCTGATGCTAGCTATTACATCACTGCTCCGAGCTTCTATTCATTACTTGTTTGTGTGTTCTTGATCTTCCCAAGTTGCATGACTAATTTGATGCTTCTATTAATTATGGAGCTGCCAACCCCATCAAGCAAAATATTTGTTCTTTTGGGGCCGGCACCTCGAACAAGCATAAAAATAGAGGGAAGCAGATATACTCCCTCCGATTCTATTTACTCTACGCATAACTCTTGACCCGCATACCAAGGAGGGCACTGGTTTAATATTTCTGGACTAATTTGCCAATTAATTAGGGCAGAGGCAGATGGGGTGGGGCACAAAAGGAAACCAGCGCTAGGAATCGGCAACGCGCAGACTAATACGAGAAAACTAAGAAAAAGTTATACGCAAAGTAAAAAGAATCGGAGGGAGTATTGTCGTGTATGCACACACCCTTCTTTCATTAGTTTAGATGAACCATTGATGATAAATTCAGACCAGTGCATGCGATTAAAATTAATTTTACCTAAATAGATGGTGCAGAATAAACTACAACAACTAGATTTGCAACCACGGGATGCTGACGATATCTTCAAAGAACATTGCAACAATAGCTAGGCTTCACAGCAACATATGGTAAGCCAGTGTGTTTTAGTACATGTGAAATGTAATGCGAGTGGGCTGCTTTCTTGGCTTGTGCCCTCAACGTGTAATCCTACCGAATTACAAATAGTTCAGTTATCTGCTTTGCTGTATTGCTTGATTCGAATGCTTATTTGTTGTTACGCTATACCCGAGTTGGCCAATATGTCAGCAGTGCCTGCTGTACTATCGTAAAGAAATGCATGCCTATTTCATTTGAGTCCTTAACTTTTCATCTCAACTTCATCACAAGACTATCTTCGTAGTCTATATGAGGCCACACTATTAAGTGCTTTCTCAGATTATTTCAACTTCTTAGATGCCTTGGCAACTTAAATATAGCGGTTGTACACTCCCTTTCAACTAGGGATGTCAACTGGGTCTGGTTTAATCCCGATTAAAGTCCACTAGTGGTATGATAGTTCAAAAGAGTTTTTGTTTTTTTGAGGAAAATGAACTAGGGAGGTAGCAAAAACTAACTAGATGGGACTGGCGGATTTTGTTTATTTGCCACTTACATCCCTAGTTTCATCTTACCATTTTAATTTCTTTTCGGCTGATGCTGCTTTGAACCATTTAAATATAGTTTGCCATGCTCGGCAATAATTCATCCGTCGTTTACCATGTAAGCTTACTGCCTGGATCATACGATAACTATCTCTTACTGATGTCCAGCGGAAACCTTTCAGGATGCCGTTCACACTAGGACACAATGTACAACCCCAGAATCTATTTGTGGAAGCAGTGCGCCATCCATGTTACCAGATGGTAGCAGTTCAGAGGCAACACCGCCGGAGAGCAGTCTGAGCACAAATATTATAGTGCTTGAGGCTCTACTAGAGGCGGAAAGAGATGGTGTGGCTGCCATGAATGAGGTAATATTTATCTTGAGGCTGGAAATTACGGAATTAACGGCACGCATTATGCAAGCAACCCAAGAATTGGAGGAAGTAAGAATGTTGCATTTGAAGACGGAGGAGGTCCTGTTGTTTCTGCTATCTGAAGCCCAAGATAATCCCGGTTCTTCTTTAGATACCAGTTGAAATTTTCATTAGATTATTGTACTTGCATGTTGTGTCATGTCTCTGAATGGATTATGTTGCAAGACCCTCTATGTTGTCCATGTGTTGTAATGATCCGAATTTTCTAGGCGAGGTAATCCTCAGAAATTGTAGGATTGACATAAGGTGAACTGTTTGTCGTGTGAGCATATTGTATTGGATGAAATAACTGTTTGACTCAGAGTGTATCCAATCTACTGAATTCGAAGATCACGGCATTTCTAAATCATAATCATATATAAAGGTGGTGGAATAAATCTTTGTTGTGGTTTTGAAGAAATAAATAACAAAACGTATAATTATCTATGGATATTCATAATCAAATACAAATTGGATTTGAATTTAGTTTGCCAGGTCCCAGGGCAAACGTGAATGCTAATTCTCCCAAGTTTTGAACGAAGCGGCTAAACACCCACTATAATTTGTGGGCTGCTCGAAGCAAGTGTTTGCGAGATGGAAATTACTGTCTACCCCTGACACTTGACATCCTTATCGACAAGATTTACACTGCTGTCGATAGGGGTAGACTAGTAACTTCAATCAGACGTGACACGACGGCCTCTGAGCCCATTCAGACACGGTGGGCACCAAACGTGGGCGGCAAAACACATTTGATTCAAGCTCGTCCGAAAGACATGTGTCTCTTCCTCCATTTCCCCATTCATACACGGCGGGCGGCAAAACAAACTCTCCTCGTCTAAAATCGATGTAGGCTTATATTTTAAATAGGGGCAGACGTGTAACTTCCATCAGACGTGACACAACCGCCCTACTTGTCAGCCCCGTTCATACACCGTGGGCGCCAACCGTGGGCGGCAAAACACCCTCTCCTTGCCCGAAATCGATGTAGGCTAATATTTTAAATAGGGGCAGATGTGTAACTTCCATCAGAAGTGACACAACCGCCCTACCTGTCAGCCGCGTTCATACACCATGGGCACCAACCGTGGGTGGGAAAACACCCTCTCCTCGCCCGAAATAGTTACCGGCAAATATTTGGGAGATGCGAGATTACCGTCCTATCCCCAACCAACGCGATGTCCAAAATTTTAAACGGGGGATAAGTTTGTAACTTTCCCCCATTTCAGAGAAGCGCGTCCCAAAGTTTGAGATCCCCCTCCCCTCCATTTCCCTATTCATACACCGTCGGTGGCACGACAACATCCGCACTGCGGCCAGCCTCCTCCGTCCGCCACCCCATCCTCCACCTTGCCACAGACGCTACCCCTACCCCGTCATCCACTGCAAGAGATGGACGTCTCTCATCCACGGCGCTGGACCAACATCCTTTCATCGCCTCCTCTCGCTTCATCGGCGCCGTTGTCCACCTTGCCGTTGCCGCTCCTACGACCGCCTCGTCCACAACAACAGGATATATCCCCCGACCCGGCCGTCTGCCGTCTAAAGTATTCTTCCCCATCGCCGACAGCCATCGCACCCGCAACACCCTCAATGTATCAGCATAGGCCTACACGGCGTCGCAAGAGAGGTGGTACTCTTCCATATGTGCTTAATTTATTGATCTCACCCAGAAAATAGACCGTAATTTGTTTACTGTACTTTTCTTGTCCGTACCAAATCGTAGTGGCTAGTTGAAAGCAAACATTGGTTGCGAAGTAGCTTTGTCCGGTTTGCACCTTCAGATCCGCTATGGCACGGGCACTATACTCGTAAAGCTTATGGTTTCCCCCCTTTATATTCACTACCATCATCGTAGTTGCTTCGTGTCGTGCTAGCACTGCTCCTCAAGACCTCAACCCAAAGCTTACATGTTGAAATACGAATCTGATATGATGCTCATATCACTAAAACAGAGAACGTTTAATTGGTCACCTAATGTTCCTATATTCGTTTCAAAAAGCATGTGCGCCACCCACTGGTCCAGCTAGTTCCACTTTCCTGATTTTTCTCTTGATGCTTAGGGTTTTCCCCTTTTATCTACTCTAGTATGATCTGCGTAGGTGTTTTTTGTCGTACTAGCATTACTCCACCCTTCAAGCTAAACAATACAACACCCAGAATTCGAAAGCTTAGTTGTTCAAATATGATTGTGATATGATACTGATTAATTAACTGACACATTTAATTGGTTAGCTAAAGGTCCCACTTGAGTTTCCAAATGCATGTCGCGACATATAGAGAGACATCATAATTGCATCTCTTTGTCACTTGTTGACCGTACTTTCTTGTCCATACCAAATCTTAGTTGTTATTTCAAAGCAAACATCGGTTGCTAACTACCCTTTGTGTGGTTTGCAGCTTCAGATCTGCCATCCCACTGCCACGGTCAACACTGTACTCATCATGCTTATGTTTTCCCCATTTTATGATGACCACAATCAGTCTTTGTGGTTCGTGTCGTAATATCACTGCTCCACCCATCGAGCTAAACAAGCTTAGTTGTACAAATTCATATATGATATTATTGCTGATATTAGTAAAACTGAGAGATGTTTAATTGGTTAGCAAAATGTTCCTACTTTAGTTTCGAAATGCATGTGAGCCACATATGGAGAGACCGGAAAGAATAGTATTTCTCTGCGCGCTCTGGTTCATCATGGGTGGCCAACCGGCATTGTATTAAAAGACTTGTAATATCTTCAATCTGCTTGCTCTTCTTCTCTTCTTTAAGATGATACTCTTCTCTTGCGGTCGACTGGTCAGGTCGAGTTGTTCTCCCTTAGTATATTTTGAATCTGTTAGGTCAGGTCGACTTGTTCTTCTTTACTATATGTTGAAGCTATCATCTGCGAAGTGTCTTCACTTCTGGAGCTCTCATATTTTGAGTAGTAGGCCACATTATATTAATGCACACAACAAATTACAGCATGCGTGGCATCTTTTAAAAGAATTGCAGAGATAGCACAAAGGGGTTTACAGGGAGTCAGTATTGGATTAGAATCACTTCTGCATTACAAAGAAAATCTCAATTGTTTTTATGTTTTCATGCATGTCAGATATTGAACATTATCAAAATGAATATGAGAATGGGCGTGATACGTCCATTTTGCATCATGCTTTTATATCGAGAATTATTGCATTATGGACTGTTATTTAACTTTATGTCACAATACTAATGGCTATTCTCTCTTATTTTACAAGGTTTACATGAAGAGGGAGAATGCCGGCAGCTGGAATTCTGGGCTGGAAAAGGAGCAAATATTAGAGACCTATTCTACGCAACTCCAAAAGTCCTAAAACTCCGCGGAACATCTTAAAATAAATAAAGAAAAATCCTCGCCAAAGATGAAGGCCAGGGGCCCCACACCCTTCTCATGAGGGTGGGGGCGCCCCCCCCCCAGGGCGCGCCCCCTACCTCGTGGGCCCCCTGGTGGCTCTCCCACGTCCATCTTCTCCTATATGAAGTCTTTCGATGAGAAAAAAAGAGGGAGGAACTTTTCAGGACGAGACTCCGCCGCCACGAGGGGGAACCTTGGCGGATCCAGTCTAGAGCTCTGGCAGAGCTGTTCTGCCGGGGATACTTCCCTCCCGGAGGGGGAAATCATGACCATCATCATCACCAACGCTCCTCTCATCGGGAGAGGGCAATCTCCATCAACATCTCACCAGCACCATCTCATCTCCAAACCCTAGTTCATCTCTTGTATCCAATTCTTGTCTCAAAGTCCGGGATTGGTGCTAGTAGGTTGCTAGTAGTGTTGATTACTCCTTGTAGTTGATGCTAGTTGGTTTAATTGGTGGAAGATCATATGTTCAGATCCTATATGCATATTATTACCCCTCTGATTATGAACATGAATATGCTTTGTGAGTAATTACGTTCGTTCCTGAGGACAAGGGAGAAGTCTTGCTATGAGTAGTCATGTGAATTTGGTATTTGTTTGATATTTTGATAAGATGTATGTTGTCTAGCCTCTAGTGGTGTTATGTGAACGTCGACTACATAACACTTCACCATTATTTGGGCCTAGAGGAAGGCATTGGGAAGTAATAAGTAGATGATGGGTTGCTAGAGTGACAGAAGCTTAAACCCTAGTTTATGCGTTGCTTCGTAAGGGGCTGATTTGGATCCATATGTTTCATGCTATGGTTAGGTTTACCTTAATACTTTTGTTGTAGTTGCGGATGCTTGCAATAGAGGTTAATCATAAGTGGGATGCTTGTTCAAGTAAGAACAGCACCCAAGCACCGGTCCACCCACATATCAAATTATCAAAGTATCAAACGTGAATCATATGAACGTGATGAAAACTAGCTTGACGATATTCCCATGTGTCCTCGGGAGCGCTTTTCCTATTATAAGAGTTTGTTCCGGCTTGTCCTTTGCTACAAAAAGGATTGGGCCACCTTGCTGCACTTTATTTACCTTTGTTACTTGTTGCTCGTTACAATTTATCCTATCACAAAACTATCTGTTACCACTTATTTCAGTACTTGCAGAGAATACCTTGCTGAAAACCGCTTATCATTTCCTTCTACTCCTCATTGGGTTCGACACTCTTACTTATCGAAAGGACTACGATAGATCCCCTATACTTGTGGGTCATCAGGGCGCACGAGAGGAATATTGCGGAATGATCCACTGCCTAACAAACTTGGCATGGTGGAGGATGGCCTATCTTATTCACCCATCAAGGTGCTTGCTCTAACTTTGCAAAGTTGTATTGGTCGCACATATTTTGCTTTTGACCTCTTGAATTACTTCTACTTTGTTACACCATCTGCTTAGTTTAAGCATCATATATGAGTATATGCCATACCTATCCATTTTCTGTACCTATTCCATGTGTCGTCACACTATGTTTTTCCAGTCAAATGTTGTTCTTTCATAATAGGTGTCCAAAAGGAAGAGGGTGAGTGCAGGTCATCAAGGAGTACAAACTAGGTATTTGGAAAAGGTAGTGATACCTGTTAAATCAGATAGATCAGCAGCCGCAGAAAACACAGGCCCAACTGTACCACACTTTACCCCTACTCCAGTGTCCAAACCCCTATTAGAACTGCTGGGAGCCCAGCGTCAGGTACTGTCTATGATATCAATTCAAAATTTGAACTCCTAAATTTCTGCTTGTGCCTTACCTTCTCTCTTGTATGAAAACTAATTTCAGATGAATCTCCTTGCTCAAAGGATCATACGATCTCAAAACAATAATGGGCTCTGCATTGCTCTTGTCAGTACCTCTCTCCCTTTTGCCTTGTAACGCTATACTTAATTAATTGCTATTTGATTATGTATCATCAGTCTGCACCTGAGATTCATTATCCTCTGTTTCTTCCAATATTATTTGATCTATATTTACTCTTTGCAAAATGTAGAATAATGGCAACGCTTATCAAGAATTTTCTTTGGGAATTTATTGAATTATCCTTCCATCAACATGGAGAAGGGCTTTGTCCAGCCCGTGTTAACATGTAATGTAAGTTCATCCTTCTCAAGCCTTCAAACTTTGTTCTAGTATAGATTTGGATAGGCATCATTTCCTCCACTGTTGTTTGCTTTGTTGTTTACATCTGATTGGATGTTTGCAACAACTACCAGTTTCAAATTGTAGTTGTAAAAACATGTTCCTTATGTAGAACAGATCCATTTATTTGCTTATATAATTGTAAAACATGTTACGTGTCTCCTTGTTTCTCTTTCAGGCTCGTATCTCTTACGCCAGGCAGAACTTTAGGGAAGATAGTGAGCCAAACCATCTTGAGGATAGCGAGATGACCCCAAGGTCCTGTCTTGATGAAGACACTGAGTTGAAGCTACTCAGCAGCAGGTGTGAGACAACCTCTGTGCAGTCCCTGCCTCAATCAGTTCGACTTCTTCAGTCTCAACTTAAAGCGGAAAGGCTTGCTTCAGCTCAGCTCCGACTTGAAGTCAAAGATGCAATGAAGATGTCAGAGGACTTCCGTGTGCACCATCATGCCTTAAATCTAGTGTTGATGCATCTATCATTGACACACCTGAGGTCTACTCAGCTTCTTCAGCTGTTTGGGGGGGCGACCTGGCCAGGCCTAGTACCTTCTGAAGTGCTCTCAGTTTTGTATATTCTTTTGTCGGCGCGTTTATTTGCACTAGTGGCGAACTTTGATGCCCAGTGGATGTAATATGTGTGATAACCGTGATAGCCTAGCGTAAGTTGCTTGCTTATTTATTTCCTTGTTGTCTTGTTTATTTGTTTGCTTCTTGTCATTGCAGTTCTTCTTTCGCGGTTTGCTAGTGGCTGCAATAACCTATTTTTTAAAACTAGGCCACAATAACCATGGGCTAATATTTACTATAGTGACACTGGGCCTCCTACGGGCCGTAGAAACAGTGGGCCTTCTACAGGCCGTAGAAACAATGGGCCTTCTACGGGCCGTAGAAAGAATGGGCCTTCTACGGGTCGTATCATCAATGGGCCTTATATGGGCAGTATGATCAATGGCCAAACATGGGCCAATAACAGGCTGCATTATGGCCGTAAACGGGCTAGAGTTGGAATCATCCGTTCATGGGCCGACCATAATGGGCCATCGTTAATAGGCCGTATTTGATGATGCTATGAAAACAGCCCAACGTATAAACGGACCACAAACTGACCGACTGTAACCATGGGCCGAATTTGGCCCACAAGCAGAAAATGACAGTAACAGGCCGTAAGTAAACGAATGCTGGAAATGAGCCCAAGAATAAATGGGCTCTGAGAAGGCCGAAAGATAACATGGGCTGGAAACGACCCAACGGAATAACGGGCCATTAGTGGGTATAAAGTAATACACTGTTCATTATGGGCCAGTTTCACCACGGGCCGTTAATGGGTGTAAAGTGATACACTATTCATTACGGGCCAGTTTCACCACGGGTCGTTAGTAGGCCAAGAGTTACATAGGGCCTCATATGGGCCAAAAGACGTCATGGGCCATACATGGGCCAGAAGTGAAAACGGGCTGGAATCATATTGGGTGGCCCAGATGACGCTACTGGGCCTAATTCAGATAGGGCGTAACGGGCCTTGGGTTAGCGGGCTGTAAATGGGCTATATCGAACAGGCCGTTAACAGGCTTTACATGGGCCGACCCGCCACCTTTTGACCAAGTCAAACGGGCCGGCCTTTTCACAAGAATGGGCCTCTGTTGGGCCGTGCCACGTGTCGACGTATCATAGGCGCCTATCTGACCCACTGATGAGCTGACACATGTTTCGTCCGACCAATAAGAATTTTACACGTGGAAATTTCCCATTGGTCGGGGCTGTTAACGGGTTATCGGATCCAAAACCCAACCCGATAGCTTAACGGCGTTCCGTTACGGTGGATGCCACGTGTCGGTCACCCTTGACGAAAGCACTTCTGTGACACACGATTTATCGTCATGGAAGTGGACACCTCCGTGATGATAATTTTGGTAATGTTATGGAACACTTCTACGACAGCACAGGTATGACTATCTTGATTCTGTCATAAATTTGTCATGGATGTACATGCATGACAAAAAAGCGACCTACTATGACAAACACGTATCATCACGGAAGTGTATTTTTTTGTAGTGTTTGCATGATCATGTAGTTGACATTGTATTTGTGGCAAAGCCACCGTTCATAATTCTTTCACACATGTCACTCATGCATCATTGCACATCCCGATACACTGCTGGAGCCATTCACATGGAGTCATATTTTTTCTAAGTATTGAGTTGTAATTGTTGAGTTGTAAGTAAATAAAAGTGTGATGATCATCATTTTTAGAGCATTGTCCCAAGTGAGGAAAGGATGATGGAGACTATGATTCCCCCACAAGTCGGGATGAGACTCCGGACTAAATAAAAATAAAGAGGCCATAAAAAAGAGAAAAGTCCCAAATAAAAAAATGAGAGAAAAAGAGATAAGGGACAATGCTACTATCCTTTTAGCACACTTGTGCTTCAAAGTAGCACCATGATCTTCATGATAGAGAGTCTCCTATGTTGTCACTTCCATATACTAGTGGGAATATTTTATTATAGAACTTGGCTTGTATATTCCAATGATGGGTGAGGGAGTCCTGGATTAGGGGGTATCCGGACAGCCGGACTATATCCTTTGGCCGTACTGTTGGACTATGAAGATACAAGATTGAAGACTTCGTCCCGTGTCCGGATGGGACTATCCTTGGCATGGAAGCCAAGCTTGGCAATACGGATATGTAGATCTCCTTCCTTGTAACCGACTATGTGTAACCCTAGCCCCCTCCGGTGTCTATATAAACCGGAGGGTTTTAATCCGTAGGACAACATACAATCATAACATAGGCTAGCTTCTAGGGTTTAGCCTCTCTGATCTCGTGGTAGATCTACTCTTGTACTACTCATATTATCAAGAACAATCAAGCAGGACGTAGGGTATTACCTCCATCAAGAGGGCCCGAACCTGGGTAAAACATCGTGTCCCCTGCCTCCTGTTACCATCCGCCTAGACGCACAGTTCGGGACCCCCCTACCCGAGATCCGCCGGTTTTGACACCGACATTGGTGCTTTCATTGAGAGTTCCTCTGTGTCGTCACCATTAGGATCGATGTCTACTTCGATCATCGATAGCGATGTGGTCCAGGGTGAGACTTTTCTCCCCGGACAGATCTTTGTATTCGGCGGCTTCGCACTTCGGGCCAACTCGCTTGGCCATCTGGAGCAGATCAAGAGTTACGCCACTGGCCACCAGGTCAGGTTTGGAAGCTTAAACTACACGGCCGACATCCGCGGAGACTTGATCTTCGACGGATTCGAGCCCCTGCCGAGTGCGCCCCACGGTCACGATGAGCATGATTTAGCTCTACCATCGGACAGTGTTCAGGAGACCGCACCGGCAACTGCTCCGACCCTCAATTTGGAACCAATTGCGCCATCCATGGACGGGTGGATAGACCCCGCCACGGAGGCTGCATTCTCAGCGGCGATCGAGCCGAATATCGACCTTACCCTTCATGAGAGTCGTGACGCCAAATTACCGGATTCTTCCCCGGCCACGGACTCCGAACCGCCTGCGCCCGTGCCTATCGAATCCGACTGGGCGCCGATCATGGAGTTTACCTCCGCGGATATCTTTCAGCACTCGCCCTTCGGTGACATACTGAACTCATTAAGGTTTCTCTCCCTGTCAGAAGAGTCCTGGCCGAACTATGTTCGGCATGATTGGGATGCGGGTGACGAAGAAATTCGCCGCCCACCCACCACCCAGTTGGTAGCCACTGTCGACAATTTGACCGACATGCTCGACTTTGACTCCGAAGACATCGACGGTATGAACAACGATGCGGGAGACGAAGAGGAACCACTGCCGACAGGGCACTGGATAGCCACCTCATCATATGATATATACATGGTGGACACACCCAAAGAAGGCAATGGCAACGAGACAGCGGAGGATGACCCCTCCAAGAAGCAACCCAAGCGCCGACGTCAGCGGCGCCGCTCTAAGTCTCGCCAAAGCAAAAGCGGTGACACCGGCACATGAGATAATAACACTCCGGATAGTGCCGAAGACGACAATAATCCCATCCAGCAAGATTTAGAGCAGGAGGATGGAGAAGCCAGCCCTCCTGAGAGAGCGGAAGATGGAGAGGCGGAGGATGACAATTACATGACTCCCTCCGAAGACGAGGCAAGCCTCGATGACAACGAATTTGTCGTGCCGGAGAATCCCGCCGAGCAAGAACGCTTCAAGCGCTGGCTTATAGCCACGGCAAATAGCCTTAAGAAAAAGCAGCAACAGCTTCAAGCTGATCAAGATTTGGTAGCTGACAGATGGACTGAAGTCCTTGTGGCCGAGGAATATGAACTCGAACGCCCCTCCAAGAGTTACCCAAAGCGCAGGTTGCTACCCCGACTGGAGGAGGAAGCATTAAAACCAACATCTCCAGCGTATGACGCGGCTGATCGGCAACCTCGTGGCCACGACAGAGAGGCATTTCAGCCAAAAACTCAGCCCGCACCCCGATGCCACGCAAATACAAATGACAAGGCACGGGGAAACACGCTAGACCTGCGAGACGTATTGGAGGACAAAGCAAAACATGCAAGATCGATCTACGGATCACGAGGGCGCGCCACTACGCAAGACGATAACCCTCACGCCGGATACAGTAAAAGTAAATCCGGCTGGGCCGGACACAACGGACAAGACTCATTTGAGCTGCGTCGCCACATAGCCCACTACAGAGGCGCCGCACACCCCATATGCTTCACAGACGAAGTAATGGATCACCAAATCCCAGAGGGTTTCAAACCCGTAAATATCGAATCATACGACAGCACAACAGATCCTGCGGTATGGATCGAGGACTTCCTGCTGCACATCCACATGGCCCGCGGTGATGATCTACACGCCATCAAATACCTCCCACTCAAGCTCAAAGGACCAGCTCGGCATTGGCTCAACAGCCTGCCAGCAGAATCCATTGGCTGTTGGGAAGATCTGGAAGCCGCATTCCTCGACAACTTCCAGGGCAATTATGTGTGGCCACCAAATGCTGATGACTTGAGCCACATAATTCAGCAGCCAGAGGAATCAGCCAGGCAATTCTGGACACGGTTCCTAACAAAGAAAAATCAAATCGTCAACTGTCCGGATGCAGAGGCCCTAGCAGCTTTCAAGCACAACATCCGCGACGAGTGGCTTGCCCGGCACCTTGGCCAGGAAAAGCCGAAATCTATGGCAGCCCTCACTACACTCATGACCCGCTTTTGCGTGGGAGAAGACAACTGGCTGGCTCGCAGCAATAACATATCAAAGAACCACGGTACTTCAGATACCAAGGATAGCAATGGCAGGTCACGTCGCAACAAACATAAGCGCCGCGTCAATAGCGACAATACCGAGGATACGACAGTCAATGCTGGATTCAGAGGCTCTAAACCCGGTCAGCGGAAAAAGCCATTCAAAAGAAGCACTCCAGGCCCGTCCAGTTTGGACCGTATACTCGATCGCTCGTGACAAATACATGGCACCCCCGACCAGCCAGCCAACCACACCAACAGGGAATGTTGGGTGTTCAAGCAGGCCGGCAAGATAAACACCGAAAACAAAGATAAGGGGCTACATAGCGATGACAAGGAAGAGCCCCGGCAGCCGAACACCGGAGGACAGAAGAGGTTCCCCCCACAAGGGCGGACGGTGAACATGATATATGCAACCCACATCCCCAAGAGGGAGCGGAAGCGTGTGTTAAGGGATGTATACGTGTTGGAGCCAGTCGCCCCAAAGTTCAACCCATGGTCCTCCTGTCCGATCACCTTTGATCGCAGGGACCACCCCACTAGTATCCGTCATGGCGGATTCGCCGCACTGGTCCTAGACCCAATCATCGACGGATTTCGCCTCACTCGAGTCCTTATGGACGGCGGCAGCAGCCTGAACCTGCTTTATCAGGACACAGTGCGCAAAATGGGTATAGACCCCTCAAGGATCAAACCCACAAAAACGACCTTTAAAGGCGTCATACCAGGTGTAGAGGCCCATTGTACAGGCTCAGTCACACTGGAAGTGGTCTTCGGATCCCCGGATAACTTGCGAAGCGAGGAGTTAATCTTCGATATAGTCCCGTTCCGCAGGGCTATCATGCACTGCTCGGGCGAACCGCATTTGCGAGATTCAACGTGGTACCGCACTATGCATATCTCAAGCTCAAGATGCCAGGACCTCGGGGGGTCATCACAGTCAATGGAAACACATAATGCTCTCTCCGCACGGAGGAGCACACTACGGCCCTCGCAACAGAAGCGCAAAGCAGCCTCTTAAGGCAATCCACCAGTTCGGCGATTAAGGACCCGGACACCTTCAAGCGCGCCCGGAGTAATCGGCAACAAGACCGCCTGGCACGTTCTGAGCTCGCATAGCAATGCGGCCCCCACCCCAGTACCAGCCAAACGGCGAAATCCGTGCCACACGTACATAATTACGCATTGAAAATACCATGGGCACAGGTGGGGAGGGGGGCACGACTACGGCACTCCCCAAGACGCGGCTCAACCACACTAGGGGCTCCCCGCTTTGTTATTTTTCTCTCTTTCAGGACTTTAATCTCTGGAAACCCCATTCGATAGTATGATTGTCGGACACATGATGCAACAACCAAGGAGGCAGAAAGCTACACCGCACCATGGAACTCCCAGGTGGTCTCTGATAACGAGTAAAATACATGCTTTAAATACCATTCCTCAGCTTGCCCTTGGAAGGGACATGTCAAATAGTCCTACTTTTTTGCTTATCGCACTAATTGTATCATTCTGCTTCGACGCACCTTTTTTGAATAAACAATGCATAGCACTAGTCTATTACAACATTTTCTATTCTTTTTTATATATATGTTCATTCATGACATTCAGCACCCGTACACTCTGGTACGGCCAATACGCCAGGGGCTTAAGCGTACCCCATAATACGGCGTGAGAAGTCCGAACACTTTTGACAGTGCGGCACCCCGAACTTATAACATTATATGCATCGGCTCCGAATCATGTCTTGGGTCAATAGTTGGGTTTGCCTGGCTCCCATGTTTTGGTACCTTACGTTCCGTTATATCGGCTAAGGTAGCACTGGGAGAACTACTGCGATTTGTGCCCCGATTCAGCTGGGCTAAGCACCTCAGTAGAGAAAGCTAAAACTGACTGACATGATAAGGCGAGAGCTGGTCGCTGTTCGAGAGGTCTCGAGTCCCTAAAGACTTATGCCGCTTAGGGTGAGGAGTCGGCTTTTCCCGACTTAGGCGTGTATAGCGCCCCGAATTCGGCCTTCCGAATACTAGGGGCTTCGCCAAAATTTAAAATTGTAGAATTCTATGGCTAAGTGAGAGTGATAACGCATTATGGTCCGATTGCCTTGTTCGTTGTGCTGAGCACCTCCCTCGAAGGACCCAACAATAGGAAAAAGAGTGCTCAGATTTATCCCGAACACCCCAGCACTCGTGGCATGGGGGCAGAGGCTGACGACTGGCCATCTCTCAGATTTGATAAACGGCCGCACAGAAGGTAATATTTTAAATTCAAACAAGCGTTGCATAGGGCACATGAACAAGTTTTCATAATACAGGATCACACGAGCAAGTTTATTCAAAAATTACATCCTTCGCACACTCGTCCGCCACAAGACGGGCACCCTTCAGGACACCCTCATAATACATCTCAGGGTGGTGATGCTCCTTGCCCTGTGACGGCCCCTCCTTCACCAGCTTCTCAGCATCCATCTTGGCCCAGTGCACCTTCGCACGGGCAAAAGCCCGGCATGCACCTTCGATGCAGACGGATCGCTTTATGACTTCCAGCCGGGGGCAGGCGTCCACAAGCCGCCTCACCAGGCCAAAGTAGCTGTTGGCAAGGGAGTCACCAGGCCACATCCGGACTATAAGGCCTCTCATGGCCTGTTTGGCCGCCTTGTGTAGCTCGACCAGTTGCTTCAGCTGGTCGCTCCCAGGCATCGGGTGTTTGGTCCCAATATACTGAGACCAGAACAACTTCTCCATCGAGCTTCCCTCCTCGGCCTGGTAATATTTCGCGGCATCCGACACACTGCGGGGAAAATCTGCGAATGCTCCTGGAGAGCTCCGGACTCGGGTAAGTAATAAGTAATTTACTTTCACATGCTGGCTTTGCATAATGAATGCCTTACCCGCCGCTATCTTCCTCATCGCTTCAATTTCCTGGAGGGCCTTTCGGGCTTCAGCCTTGGCACGCTTTGTGCTCTCGAGGGCCGCGGCAAACTCGGACTCTTGCGTCTTCGAGTCAAGCTCCAAAGCCCCATGCTTCGTCACGAGAGCCTGGAGCTCTTGCTGCACCTCGCCCACCCGTGCCTCTTGTTTCTCCCGCTCGGTGCGCTCCTTGGCCGCTTTGTTTTCGGCCTCGGACAGCGCTTGCTTCAAGGTCGCCACTTTGGTCGTGGCCCCTGGCACATCCATGATGATCCTATCATTTTGCAACCATATCTTTATATATATGCATCTATGTGTCCTCGGCAAAAATAATAAGCATTTCGGCTCACTGCGACATAAATATATACTAAACTATTTGTTTTTTTGTCCAGGACACATACAGTCGTATTTTTTTAATCCCTCCGTTGGATCATGTTATATTATAGGTGTGTTGGTTCAGTATTTTTTTCAGAATTTTTGAGAACTTTTGCACCGTTGAAATCCTTAACTAGTTCTGTGGCAAGCACTTGTAGAAAATCCTACTCCTATATATAGGTAAAATTGTGTCTACCATAGCTTGCCACAGAACTAGTTAAGTGTCCCTAAACTTTTAACGGTTCAAAAGTTATCAAAAAATATGAAATAAATATGGGAGCATCTCTCTAATGTAATAAGATGATCCAACGGAGGGATTGTCAAAATATGCATCTATGTGTCCTCGGCAAAAATAATAAGCATTTCAGCTCACTGCGACATAAATATATACTGAACTATTTGTTTTTTTATCCAGGACAAATACAGTCGTATTTTTTTAATCCCTCCGTTGGATCATGTTATATTATAGGTGTGTTGGTTCAGTATTTTTTTCAGAATTTTTGAGAACTTTTGCACCGTTGAAACCCTTAACTAGTTCTGTGGCAAGCACTTGTAGAAAATCCTACTCCTATATATATATATATATAGAGAGAGAGAGAGACAAGGTATTACTAACCTTTGTTCTCCTCGAGCTGCCTCTTGGCAAGGCCGAGCTCTTTCTCGGACCGCTCGAAGTTCTGCTTCAGAGCGGCGACCTCCGCAGTCAGTGCGGCAGAGGCCAGCAGCGAAGCCTGCATACGCATACAGACATACTTATTTAGACTCCTGTGGATATTATTTGATCCTCTATTCGGCTTTTCTTTGTGAACACCTAACAGAGCATCAGGGGCTACTGTCTATGCGGTAATATTTTCTTATATTTTAAATACTTACCTGAAAGCCTGTTAGAAGGCTGGCACAGGCTTCAGTCAGTCCGCTCTTGGCGGACTGAACCTTCTCGATCACCGCACTCATAATAGTGTGGTGCTCTTCGTCGATGGAAGTGTCGCGAAGCATTCCCAGCAGGTTGTCCGGTGCCTTTGGATGGACAGAGGTCACCGGCATGGATGGCTTGCCCCTCTTGGAAGGGGGCCGCCTGCCCGAGTCCGGAACCACTGAAGATTCCGGCGCAGTGTTCGGCTGAGCGCCAAACTTGGAGCCCCTGGGAGCCTTGCTCCCTTTGCTCCTGGAGTTCGAAAGGTCGCCTTGAGGCGCCTCGAGGACTGTCTCACTAGTAGAAAACAGGGCTTTGGTCCAGGCCGGGTCAGCCCATTAGTCCCGGTTTAGTCCAGAACCAGGACCAATGTGGGCATTGGTCCCGGTTCATGAGCCCAGGGGGCCGGCCGGGCCACACGGGCCATTGGTCCCGGTTGGTGGGATGAACCGGGACCAATGGGCCTCGCTCCTGGCCCACCACCATTGGTCCCGGTTGGTGGCTTGAACCGGGACCAAAGGCTCCCCTTTAGTCCTGGCTCATGTCACCAACCGGGACCAATGAGGTGCCTATATATACCCCTCGCTCGCGAGCAGAGCACCCCAGTGCTCTGTTTTTCTCTGGCCGAGGGGGAGAGGGCTTTGTGGTGCTCTAGCTCACCTCCTATGCACATGAGGTGTTCGATGGAATGCCCAAGCCACACTACTTAAGCTTTCTCCTCTTGAAGCTCGACCTCCAAGCTCCATTTTCCTCGAGATTTGTCTAGATTTAGCGGTCCGTCACGCCCCGTCCCCGTCTTCACCGCCGTCGATCACCCGCGCCGATCTCATCACCGACACCACCGTGGTGAGCCTCTTGTTCTTATCTTCTTTCTGAAAGGAAAAATATTCTTACTTGTATGTTTAGATAGATACTTGTATCATTTTCTTACATTTATTATTGCATCTTATATAGTGCGATGGTTTTGGTATCCGCCCCCGTCGGCCCTCGTCCTGTCTATGATTCGGATGTGGTATGTATATTATCTTTATAACTATTGGTTCATTTATTGTTTATGAAAATTATGCCGACCAACGTGACATAGATTTTATTTATCTAGGATGTATGTGAATCAGAAATGCCAACCGACCCTATTGTCGAGAGGTTAAATTTAGTTGAAGAAGAAAACAATTTGTTGAAGGAAAAAATAAAAAAAATTGAGGAGGAGAAGATGATATTGGAGTTGCATGTTGCGGATGTCGTCGATGATCACAAGATCAAGATGGATGCAATGCGCTTGAAGATTAGAAAGATTAGAAAATATGCCATTCATACCGAGGCTTCGTATCATTATGCCGTTGGATCAATTGTTACCTTGGTTGCGATTATGATCGCATTTGTTTTCGCATTGAAATGTTTTACATAGTTTCAATGTATGGTTTAATTAATTAGATGCTCTAGAGAGCTATATGTTGTTAGATGAGAACTATGTATGCACTTTGGTTTTAATGTGATGATGAACTTCTATTAATTTGGACACTTAATTATATATAATGCACGCAGATGAACCGGCAATGGATGTACGGTGACAGACACACCCATGAGTACATTAAGGGCGTGCATGAGTTTCTCGATGCGGCTGAGGCAAACAAGCAGAATGGTTTTATGTGTTGTCCATGCACTAAATGTGGGAATACGAGGTCTTACTCTAACCGGAAAATCCTTCACTCCCACCTGCTTTACAAGGGTTTCATGCCACACTATAATGTTTGGACAAGGCACGGAGAAATAGGGGTTATGATGGAAGACGGCGAAGAAGAAGACTACGATGACAACTATGTGCCCCTTGAATACGGTGATGCTGCAATGGGGGAGCTGGTAAAGATCAAGAGGAACCAGACGATGTGCCCAATGATGCTGCAACGGGTGAAGTTGCTGAAGATCAAGAGGAACCAGACGATGTGCCCGATGATGATGATCTCCGCCGGGTCATTGTCGATGCAAGGATGCAATGCATTCGTCAAAAGGAGAAGCTGAAGTTCGATCGCATGTTAGAGGATCACAAAAAAGGGTTATACCCCAATTGCGAAGATGGCAACACAAAGCTTGGTACCGTACTGGAATTGCTGCAGTGGAAGGCAGAGAATGCTGTGGCTGACAAAGGATTTGAGAAGCTACTGAAAATATTGAAGAAGAAGCTTCCAAAGGATAACGAATTGCCAAACAGTACATACGCAACAAAGAAGGTCGTATGCCCTCTAGGATTGGAGGTGGAGAAGATACATGCATGCCCTAATGACTGCATCCTCTACCGCGGTGCATACAAGGATCTGAACGCATGCCCGGTATGCGGTGCATTCCTGTATAAGATCAGACGAGATGACCCTGGTGATGTTGACGGCGAGCCCCCCAGGAAGAGGGTTCCTGCGAAGGAGATGTGGTATGCTCCTATAATACCACGGTTGAAACGTCTGTTCAAAAACGAAGAGCATGCCAAGTTGATGCGATGGCACAGTGAGAACCGAAAGAAAGATGGGAAGTTGAGAGCACCCGCTGACGGGTCGCAATGGAGAAAAATCGAGAGAGAAAGTACTGGGATGAGTTTGCAAAGGACCCAAGGAATGTATGGTTTGCTTTAAGCGCGGATGGCATTAATCCTTTCGGGGAGCAGAGCAGCAATCACAGCACCTGGCCCGTGACTCTATGTATGTATAACCTTCCTCCTTGGATGTGCATGAAGCGGAAGTTCATTATGATGCCAGTTCTCATCCAAGGCCCTAAGCAACCCGGCAACGAAATTGATGTGTACCTAAGGCCATTAGTTGAAGAACTTTTAAAGCTGTGGAATGAAAACGGTGTACGTGCGTGGGATGAGCACAGACATGAGGAATTTAACCTTAAGGCTTTGCTGTTCGTGACCATCAACTATTGGCCCGCTCTCAGTAACCTTTCAGGACAGACAAACAAAGGATACCACGCATGCACGCACTGTTTAGATGACACTGAAAGTATATACCTGGACAAATGCAGGAAGAATGTGTACCTGGGCCATCGTCGATTTCTTCTGACCAACCATCAATGTCGAAAGAAAGGCAAGCATTTCAAAGGCGAGGCAGATCACCGGAAGAAGCCCGCCATGCGCATCGGTGATCACGTGCTTGCTATGGTCAATGATTTACACTACGTAATCTTTGGAAAGGGTCCCGGTGGACTAGCTGTTCCGAATGACGCTGAGGGACATGCACCCATGTGGAAGAAGAAATCTATATTTTGGGACCTACCCTACTGGAAAGACCTAGAGGTCCGCTCCTCAATCGACGTGATGCACGTGACGAAGAACCTTTGCGTGAACCTGCTAGGCTTCTTGGGCGTGTATGGGAAGACAAAAGATACACCTGAGGCATGGGAGGACCTGCAACGTTTGCACGAAAAAGACGGCATGCCTCCGAAGCAGTATAAAGGTCCTGCCAGCTACGCTCTTACGAAAGAAGAGAAAGAAATCTTCTTTGAATGCCTTCTCAGTATGAAGGTCATGACTGGCTTCTCGTCGAATATAAAGGGAATAATAAATATGCCAGAGAAAAAGTTTCAGAACCTAAAGTCTCATGACTACCACGTGATTATGACGCAACTGCTTCCGGTTGCATTGAGGGGGCTTCTACCGAAAAACGTCCGATTAGCCATTGTGAAGCTATGTGCATTCCTCAATGCAATCTCTCAGAAGGTGATCGATCCAGAAATCATACCAAGGCTAAGGAGTGATGTGGCGCAATGTCTTGTCAGTTTTGAGCTGGTGTTCCCACCATCCTTCTTCAATATCATGACGCACGTCCTAGTTCATCTAGTCGACGAGATTGTCATCCTAGGGCCCGTATTTCTACACAATATGTTCCCCTTTGAGAGGTTCATGGGAGTCCTAAAGAAATATGTCCGTAATCGCGCTAGGCCAGAAGGAAGCATCTCCATGGGCCATCAAACAGAGGATGTTATCGGGTTTTGTGTTGACTTCATTCCTGGCCTTAACAAGATAGGTCTCCCTAAATCGCGGTATGAGGGGAGACTGACTGGAAAAGGCACTCTTGGAAGAGAATCAATAATATGCAGGGACGGATATTCTTGGTCTCAAGCACACTACACAGTTCTACAGAACTCTACCTTGGTGACCTCGTATGTCGATGAACACAAGAACAGTCTGCTTTCCAAACACCCGGAGCAGTGCGACGACTGGATTACATGTGAATACATCAGGACTTTCAGCAGTTGGTTGGAAACACGTCTCAGAGGTGACAACACTGTTTGTGATGAGTTGTACTTGTTGTCCAGGGGACCATCTTTGACTGTATTGGCTTACAAAGGATACGAGATAAATGGGAATACATTTTACACGATCGCCCAAGATCAAAAGAGCACCAACCAAAACAGCGGTGTCCGCTTTGATGCAGCAACCGAGAGCGGAAAGGATACATATTATGGTTACATAGTGGACATATGGGAACTTGACTACGGACCTGATTTTAAGGTCCCTTTGTTTAAGTGCAAATGGGTCAATCTGTTAGGCAGCGGGGTACAGGTAGACCCACAGTACGGAATGACAACAGTGGATCTGAAAAATCTTGGGTACACTGACGAACCGTTCGTCCTAGCCAATGATGTGGCACAGGTTATCTATGTGAAGGACATGTCTACCAAACCGAGAAAAAGAAAAGATAAGGAAGCGAATACATCATACGATGAGCCAAAGCGCCACATAGTTCTTTTAGGAAAAAGGGACATCCTAGGAGTGGAGGACAAGACAGACATGTCTAAAGATTATGAAAAGTTTCATGAAATTCCTCCCTTCAATGTCAAGGCTGACCCAAGCATCCTGATAAACAATGAAGATTATCCATGGTTACGGCGCAATAAGCAAATGACACAAGCGAAGAAAAAGTGAAGACTTTCTCCCGCAACTTTGTAACACACGAACATGCTACCATTGTCCGTTTTGTACATGCACATGCTATGTGGGTGAAATTATGATACCATCCCAACTTTCAACTTTTTCAGAGTTCATTTGAAATGCTTTCATGTCTTTTGGTTCGGCCCTCGTAATACCATGACCATTAGTCCCTGGCCAATGCCAACTTTCAACTTTCAACTTTCTAAAACTAATGGCACTAACAGAAAGTTTATAATTTTGCTCCTCGCCCCTGGCCCATGACGGCACAAACCGGGACTACAGGGTTGGTCCTCGTTGCGGGCCGAGTTTAGTCCCACCTCGCCAACCGAAGGGGGCTCACACCGGTTTATAAGCCCTTCCCTCTCTGCCTTGTTGAGCTCCTCTCAAAGTGAAAATAGATGGCCTAATAGAGAAAAGTTTAACCTAAATTCATAGTGAATTTCTCTGAAATTCATAGAAATTTACTAGGAATTTAGGTTGAATTTTCTCTATAAGCGCATCTATTCTCATTTTTTTAGTAAGTTAATCACAAACTTGTGATTCAAACAATTTTCAAAGAATTCAAATTTTAACTATTCAAATTTGAAAACTAATGGCACTAACAGAAAGTTTATAATTTTTCTAAAACTAATGGCACTAACAGAAAGTTTATAATTTTGCTAACCTAAAAGCAAACAGAATTAAAAATTAAAGCAAAAAACAAAGGAAAATAAATAATGCAAAAAACAAATCAAAAAAACAGGAAAAAACTATTTTTATAGTAAAGTTAATCACAAAATAAAATAAATAAAGCAACAAAGAAAACAAAAAAACTAAAAAAGTGTTTTCAAATTTGAAAACTAATGGCACTAACAGAAAGTTTATAATTTTGCTAACCTAAAAGCAAACAGAATTAAAAATTAAAGCAAAAAACAAAAGAAAGGAGAATAAGAGGAGAGGAAGAAGAGGAGAAATAAATAAGAAGAAAAAAAAAGAAAAAGAAGAGGAAAAGAAAAAAGGAATAGAGATATTCTATTTTCTCTTCTTCTCCACTATTCCTTTCTTCTTATCCTCTTTTTTTTCTTCTTTTTTTCTTCGATCTTCTCCTCTAGCTATTCCTTTCTTCTTCTCCTCTTTTTTCTTCTTCTTCTTCTTAATTTTTATCGGGAACGAGGGTGTCGAGGATCGCCGAGGGGTCGAGGGTCGGGAACTAGGGTCGAGGGTCGGGAACTAGGGTAGAGGGTCGAGGGTCGTTAAGGGGTCAAGGGTCGAGGGTTTCAGGGTCGAGGGTTCGAGGGTTCTATAGGGTCGAGGGATCGAGGGTCGAGGGTTCCAGGGTCGTCTAGGGGTCGAGGGTTCCAGGGTCGTCGAGGATAGGAAAGAAGAAAATAAGAAGAGGAAAGAAAGAAGAAGAGGAGAGGAAAAGAAGAGGAGAAATAAATAAGAAGAAGAAAAAAGAAGGAAAAGAAGAGGAGAAGAAGAAAGGAATAGTGGAGAAGAAGAGAAAATAGAATATTCTATTTTCTCTTCTTCTCCACTATTCCTCCCTTCTTCTCCTCTTTTTTTTCTTCTTTTTTTTCTTCGATCTTCTCCTCTAGCTATTCCTTTCTTCGAGGGTTCTATAGGGTCGAGGGTTCCAGGGTCGTCTAGGGGTCGAGGGTTCCAGGGTCGTCGAGGGTTCGAGGATCGCCGAGGGGTCGAGAGAGGTTTCCTAGTGTCAAAGTATTGAAGAAATCCATGGCTTCATCATTAGCCGGAAGTAACCAGGGCATGACGAAGTCCTCCAAAATTATTTTGGAATGGTGTCCCGGATAGGATAATTTGCCTTTTTGTATGAATTTCAGCAAAGGCCTTCCAAATAACGATATTCGGAAGGTGTTGCTGAACTTTGTACCAAAAAGCGAATTATCTTATCTGGGACTCCGTTCCAAAATAACTTTGGAGAGCTTCGTACCATCATGCACATGTTACTTTCGCCTAATGATGAAGACATGGTTTTGTTGAATCCTTTGACACTAGGCAACCTTCCGACCCCTCGGCGATCCTCTCGAACATGAGAGGAAGAAGAGGATAAAAAAAGAAGAGGAAGAAGAAAAAAAAAGAGAAGAAAGAATAGAGGAGATCTTCTCCTCTATTCTTTCTTCTCCTCTTTTTTTCTTCTTCTTCCTCTTTTTTTATCGGCAACGAGGGTCGTCGAGGGACATATGTAGTGTCGTCGTTGTCGATATATACCCCCTCCCGATAGCTTCAACACGTGGGGGGGGGTCGAGGCCACTAATTAATATATATGATTCCTTACTACGATTAGGTAGCTAGTTCTACGTTTGGCACTAATATATCCATCTGTCATGTTTGAATAATAATTGCCATGTTGTAAATATTTGTAGAAACTATGGACACCGCCCGAGACGAAGCAAAAGAAGCGTTGTTGAGGGACATAATCGCAGAAGGAAGTGATGCCGTCTCGTTGTTTCTCAACGACACCGATGGTCTGGAAGGAGAGGGTGAAGAAGCTGGCTACGGTGACCTAATGCCGGTGCAAGAAGAAGAACATGAGGACGGCTCCGGTGACCAAATGCCGGTGCAAGAAGGAGACCGTGATGACGGCTCCGGTGACCGAACCGAGTCCGGCCAGGTATATATATTAGTTAAGCCTGTGCTGACTAGCTGATTGATGCATTCATTGTTTTGGTATGTACACATATTAATTAAGTCTTTGTTCTTTTTTATAGCCCTCCGGATCGAGCACAACTTCGGTAAAGAGACGAGGCCCGAAGAAAAAGTTGAGCTCAGATGAAAAGTTTGAGATCATAGCAATCGCGCCCGACGGCCAACCGATTGAACCCCTCCGGACAAAGAGTGCATTTGTTGCTCAGTGCGGGGTTCTGGTTAGGGACAAGATCACGATAAGCATCCAGCAATGGTTTAAGCCAGCTACAGAAGACCCTGAGGTGTCTTAGCCAATGATATGCAGAAAAATGATCTTTGGGCTGAGCTGAAGTCAAATTTCACCCTACCACCAGAGGATAATCCAGAGAACCTAGTTAAAGAGCAATTAATCAAGTCTTTTGCTCTTAAGAGGATGGCAGAACTATTCAGGAGGTGGAAGAAAGAGCTGAATAAGTTTGTCAAAAATAATGAGACACCAGAATTCAAGGGTAGATATGAGAAGATCAGAGATCACTGGCCCGCATTTGTGGCCCACAAGACATCGGAAAAGAGTAAGAAGATGTCGGCGACAAACAAGCAAAATGCTGCGAAGAAGATGCTTCACCATCGCACGGGGTCAGGTGGCTACCTCGTAGCCCGGCATAAGTGGGCCAAGACTGAGAATGATCTAGTTAATAAAGGGATCGAACCAGAGACAATTAGCTGGCCAGACCGTTGCCGAACTTGGTTCTTCGGGGCTGGCGGAACCTTGGACCCTGTAACAGGGAAGTGCATTTGGACGAACGATCAAATGGACATACCAGTCAGGAAGCTTAAGCAGTATATCGAAGCAGCGCAGCAAGGGAAGTTCTTTCCAGACAGAGAGAACGACGAGCTCACAATGGCCCTCGGGAATCCTGAGCACCCTGGACGGGCACGAGGCACGCCAGGCTCCATTCCATGGAAGGTTGGGTTTCCGGACGCAGGCGGTTACAAATCCCATGAGAGGAGGAAAAAAGTGCAGCAGACCCAAATGCAGGCGCTGCAAGCAAGGGTAGACGCGATAGAGGAACGAGAAGCAAATCGCAGCAAACGTAGTGCCGAAGCTTCCCCCGAAGCTACCCCGCCATCTCAGCGCAGAAGCAGCGTGGCTTCCACCAAGCTGCTTCAGCCGGAGCATGCCTTGATGGCTCCTGCCAGCTATCCCGTGGATGCTATCACGGAGTCTCAAAATTGCCACCTTATGACGCAATGGATGAATTTGAAGGTCAAGGCGGTTGTTGGCTCTGTTTATCCTACTGAACCCGGCGCAACTTTTCACTGCCGGCCGATTCCAGAAGGATATGCTAGGGTGATGGTGGATGAAATAACAGAGGGATTTGAGGACCTCCAGCTTGACCACCCTACCAGTGAAGGGGAGACTCGGCTGGGGTCTGCTCTGAAGACTCCATGCCTATGGCGGAAGGAGCTCATCAACCTTCCGAACTGGATGCCTCCGCCTCCTCCTCCTCCTCCGGCGAGTCAGGGCAGTCCGCCTCCTCCACCGCCTCCTCCTCCGGCGAGTGACGATCAGGGCCCTCGGCCGGCTCCTTCTCCGGCGCGTGGCGGCACTCCGCCTGCGCCGACGCGCCCGAGCAGCCAGCCTCCTCCTTCTCCGCCTCGTCAGCAAGGGCGGAAGAGACCCGCCGCCGCTCCGGCAGCTGCTCCGGTGCACCGTAGTCCTTCTCCTCTGCCTCGTAAGCAAGTAAAGAAGACAACCGCTTCGTCTGCTCGGCCGGCGTCTAGCAGTACAACCAGAGGCGGGAGGACATACAGATTCGGTCCTTCTCTGAAGAGTCCACAAAAGTTACCATACGAGAGGACCCCGGAGGAGAACGCAAAGATCGTGCGAACCGAAGTGGATGACTGGTTTCAAGGGTTGAGAGCAAAGAGACATCCACCTCCGGAGGAGAAGGTAGATCCGGTGAAAGTGAAGCGCACTCTGGCTGCCCTGGCAAAACCACCCAAGTCTCCGCCGAAAGGCAACTATGAGCGCATTATTGCAAAGACATGGGCCGAAGCGGGGCGGTCAGGAAGTACAGTCAGTGATCAAAGGTTGAAAGAACGACGAGCAGCTGGGAAACAAATTGCCCAGCTCGGCGAACAAGCGAAGCAATCGTGCCCCCCCCCCCTCAAGGTGCCTAGCGACATCGTCGATCCGAGGATGGTGCCCGGTTATGGCAATGTTGACGATTACCTGCCCGACGATGTACATTATGATCCCATGGAGGTGCAGATACACAGATACGAGTACGGGAAGCCTCTCGTCAAAGATGAAAAATCTTTAACAACGATGATGCGAAGATTACATGATTGGTACTTGAAAATCTGTAGAGAGTCTGGGGGGAGGAGTACTTTGTATGCGAGAGTTAAACCGGAGCATGACCTCGTTGGAATTGAACTGTTGCCTATTCCATTTGAGGAGTTCTATCAGTTTTTCAATCAATTGGCCCTCGATAAAATAACGATCACCTGCTACTGTCTGTAAGTACTACTACTTCTGTCATTAAGTCTCTCTATATAGCTCATCTCTTTCATTGCATGTATTTATAATTATCCTCACTATATTATGCAGAATGAAGATCGCCGAATTGAAGAAAAGACAAATCGGTGATATTGGGTTCGTTAACACATATCTCATAGATGCAACTGAGGTTGAACATCGTCCCGGAGATACCAAGGCCAACTTGCTACGATCATTCAAAAAAAATGAAAACAAAGATATAATACTCTTTCCTTACAACTACAAGTGAGTGTTACTGTCTTGTGCATATTCGGTTTCCCTTATATATTAGTCCAGGTTATAGTAATGTAATTGATGAGTTATGCATGCGTGTGCAGTTTCCACTATATTCTCCTAGAGATTAGGCTTGAGCAGGGAGTAGTAACCGTCTTGGACTCTAAACGAAAAGATCCCCAGGAGTATGCGGACATGACTGAAATCCTCAAGAAGTAAGTTAAATCGATCATTATCCACCATATCAGCAACTTTGTTCATTTCCTGATATCAAGTAATTGTTTTCTTTGTCCGGCAGGGTTTGGAGAAAATTCACCAGAAAAGTTCCGGGACTGCCGAAGGAGCTGGAATTTAGACACCCGAAAGTAAGTACTATAGTAGCATGTTCCGCGCATCTCCTAGTGATTCAAGCGCTAGTTTCATCAATACCATTTAGCATTCTTGCTTATCAGTTTGATTGACCTCTATTTCTTGTAAAGTGGTTGTGGCAGGAACAAGGGAATGATTTCTGTGGATACTACATCTGCGAGTCCATCCGCCACACGACCTGTGAGCGGGGCGGGTACTCTGACGAACAATATGAAGTACGTAAATAACAACATTCACAATTTTATTTTATTACCATCATTTGTATTGAGTTTCATTCATTCATATATATATGTATTGACCCCCTTCTTCAAATTAGATGTTTCGGAAGCGGGATGAACTCCTAGCACCAGCTCGCATGCGAGCAATTCAAGAGGAATTGGCGGCATTCTTTCTTGACCACGTGATCGCTGAAGACGGAGAATACTATGTGGACCATGAGTCCGTATGATTATATTTGTAAGAGATAATTATTGTATATATGTAGCCGGTTAGATATACGAGAACTTGTTGTTCGACCAATCTCTCGGAGAAGGAGAGGTGGTCGATATCACTTCTCTCTGTATGCATATATGTTCATGACGATCTTCTGTTTCCTTCGTTTGCTTACTAGCTAGCTAGTGTGTCTAGTCCTCTCTATACGTATGTATAATACGTAGCGTTGACCAAGCACGGACATAAGAGAGGACACTTCTCTCTATTAATTATAGCTAGCTAACACAATATATGAAACACCTAAATTAACCCCCCAAAACCCCCAACACCCCCCCCCCTTTCAAAAAAAAACAAAAACCCCAGCCACAGAAATGCTGACGCGTGGATGCCTATTGGTCCCGGTTGGTGCCACCAACCGGGACCAAAGGGTCTCCTGCCTGGGCTCCGCGCACAAGCCATGTGGAGGCCCATCAGTCCCGGTTCTGGATTGAACCGGGACTAAAGGGATAGGGCATTAGTACTGACACTTTAGTCCCGGTTCAGGAACCGGGACTAAAGGCCCTTACGAACCGGGACAACAGGCCCTTTTTCTACCAGTGTCTCCCCCTGGCTCGGTGCCCCTTGAGACAATACCTCGGCATTGCCTGTAGGGCGAGGAGAGGAGGCAGATGGAAGAGGATCGCTATCCATATCCGATGAGTCCAAGGAACCGTCTGACGCGGATACGCCGATACGGGCTCGGGGCGGACTGCATGATCATATTCGACGTTAGAAGGAGCAGTGCGATAAAAGTTTGCTATGAGTTACTCTGGTATCCGAATACTTACGACTTCGCCAGGGGCTTGGCCCTGAGTAACCACTCGTCTTCGCCGTCGGCGGCGGTAGTGGAACAGTCTGAAAGGAGAGTCCTTCCCTTCTTGGACCCTTCAGCCTCCCCGGTTGGGGCGGCCTTCCTTTTCTTGTCTCCCCCGGCTGGAGGGGGAGAGTCTTCATATTCCTCCTCCTCGTTTTCAGGGAAGGAGTGCGTCTTGGAGTTATCGGACGATGAGTCCGATACCACCTGGCGCCAGGAACTCTTTCGGGTTCCCTTGGCCTTCTTCTTGGTCTTCCCCGGCACCTCATAAGGAGTCGGAGTCCGCATCTTCGTCAGGAGAGCGTCCGCAGGGTCTTCGGGCAGAGGGGCCGGACAGTTAACCTGCTCCGATATCTCCACCCAGTCCTGTCAAAGGCATGGGAGCTCAGACCCCGCACATGGTAAAGCTATGGGAAATAAATACCCTACCAGATGTACAGAACTTACCGGATTCGCAGGGCGCTTCGCGCTTAGCCCGCGGTCCTCGGTAAGAGAAGGAGGGACCTCGGCGCCCTTGAAAATAGCACCTTCTAGACGTCCTTATGCATCGTGTCGAAGAGCTCGCGTAGAGTCTGGTGCTGGGCCGGGTCGAACTCCCCTAAGTTGAAAGCCCGTTGTTGACACGGGAGGATCCGACGGAAGAGCATGACTTGGACTATGTTGACAAGCTTAAGTTTCTTGCTTGTCATGTTCCGGATACACTTCTGGAGTTCGTCCAGCTCCACCGATGAACCCCAGGACAGGCCCTTCTCCTTTCAGGAAGTGAGCCGCGTGGGGATTCCGGATCGAAACTCGGGGGCCGCCACCCAGTTGGTGTCACGCGGCTCGGTGATGTAGAACCACCCCGATTGCCACCCCTTTATGGTCTCCACGAAGGAGCCCTTGAGCCACGTAACGTTGGGCATTTTGCCCACCATGGCTCCGCCGCATTCCGCTTGTTGGCCACCTACTACCTTCGGCTTGATATTGAAGGTCTTCAGCCACAGGCAGAAGTGGGGGCGGATGCGAAGGAAGGCCTCGCACACGACGATAAATGCCGAGATGTTGAGGATGAAATTCGGGGCCAGATCATGAAAGTCCAGCCCATAATAGAACATAAGGCCGCGGACGAATGGATGGAGGGGAAACCCCAGTCCGCGGACGAAGTGGGAGAGGAAAACCACCCTTTTGTGAGGTTCCGGGGTAGGGACGATCTGCCCCGCGGCTGGCAGCCGGTGCGCGATATCCGCGGCTAAGTATCCGGCCCCGCGCAGCTTTTTGATGTCTCTCTCCGTGACGGAGGAGACCATCCACTTGCCTCCCGCTCCGGACATGTCGGAGAGGGTTGAGGAGAAGGATGTGGACTTGGGCGCTGGAGCTCGAGTGCGCAAGAATGGATGGGCAAGGAGGAAGAAGGCGTGGGCAGAAGAAGGTGAAACCTTATCCCTTTATAAGGGCGGACGAAACTATGCGCCCCCACCAGCCTGGTAAAACTCGCTTATCCCCCAAGCGCCGTAATTGGTGGCGCGGTTGGGTTACCCACGTCCGTATTGATGGGAATCCCGTAATAAGGGGACACGATCTCTACTTCGACAAGACGTGCCAAGGAAACCACCTCGCGAAACACGCTGAGATAGGTTATGAAAAACGATTCGAATAAAGACCTGGGTGTGGTGTGAAACCACGCTACGTGGTACGTCAGCAGATCAGATTTGTGGAAATATTATTCTCTCTACGGCGGTATGTGGAACTTGTTTTGCAGAGACGGACACGATCCTCGTGTTCAAAATCTTTTATGAAGTATTCGGAGGAGGAAACCGCCTTGCAATGTCGAAGACAATCTGCGCGCCGGACTCATCGTCATTGAAGCCTGGTTCAGGGGCTACTGAGGGGGTCCTGGATTAGGGGGTATCCAGACAGCCGTACTATATCCTTTGGCCGGACTGTTGGACTATGAAGATACAAGATTGAAGACTTCGTCCTGTGTCCGGATGGGACTATCCTTGGCATGGAAGCCAAGCTTGGCAATACGGATATGTAGATCTCCTTCCTTGTAACTGACTCTGTGTAACCCTAGCCCCCTCCGATGTCTATATAAACCGGAGGGTTTTAATCCGTAGGACAACATACAATCATACCATAGGCTAGCTTCTAGGGTTTAGCCTCTCTGATCTCGTGGTAGATCTACTCTTGTACTACTCATATTATCAAGAACAATCAAGCAGGACGTAGGGTATTACCTCCATCAAGAGGGCCCGAACCTGGGTAAAACAT
Organism: Triticum urartu; assembly: GCF_056163025.1. Lineage (NCBI taxonomy): Eukaryota > Viridiplantae > Streptophyta > Magnoliopsida > Poales > Poaceae > Triticum > Triticum urartu. The sequence continues at coordinate 49,473,066 of NC_141877.1, read as the reverse complement.
CGTGTCCCCTACCTCCTGTTACCATCCGCCTAGACGCACAGTTCGGGACCCCCTACCCAAGATCCGCCAGTTTTGACACCGACAATGGGCTTCCTCAAAATGCCCTAGGTCTTTGTGAGCAAGCGAGTTGGATGCACACCCACTTAGTTCCTTTTGTTGAGCTTTCATACACTTATAGCTCTAGTGCATCCATTGCATGGCAATCCCTACTCACTCACATTGATATCTATTAATGGGCATCTCCATAGTCCGTTAATACGCCTAGTTGATGTGAGACTATCTTCTCCCTTTTTGTCTTCTCCACAACCAACATTCTATTTCACATATAGTGCTATGTCCATGGCTCACGCTCATGTATTGCGTGAAGATTGAAAAAGTTGGAGAATACCAAAAGTATGAAACAATTGCTTGGCTTGTCATCGGGGTTGTGGATGATTTAAGTACTTTGTGTGGTGAAGATAGAGCATAGCCAGACTATATGATTTTGTAGGGATAACTTTCTTTGGCCATGTTATTTTGAGAAGACATAATTGCTTAGTTAGTATGCTTGAAGTATTATTATTTTTATGTCAATATTAAACTTTTGTCTTGAATCTTTCGGATCTGAATATTCATACCACAATTAAGAGAATTACATTGAAATTATGCCAAGTAGCATTCCACATCAAAAATTCTATTTTTATCATTTACCTACTCGAGGACGAGCAGGAATTAAGCTTGGGGATGCTTGATACATCTCCAACGTATCTATAATTTTTGATTGTTCCATGCTATATTATATTTTGTTTTGGATATTATTGAGCTTTATTATACACTTTTATATTATTTTTGGGACTAACCTATTAACCGGAGGCCCAGCCCAGAATTGCTGTTTTTTGCATATTTCAGAGTTTCGTAGAAAAAGAATATCAAACAGAGTCCAAACGGAATGAAACCTTCGGGAACGTGATTTTTGGAACGAACATGATCCAGAGGACTTGGACCCTACGTCAAGAAAGCAACCAGGAAGGCACGAGGTATGAGGGCGCGCCTACCCCCCCCCCCCAGGCGCGCCCTCCACCCTCATGGGGCCCATGTTGCTCCACCAACGTACTTCTTCCTCCTATATATACCTGCGTACCCCCAAACTACCAGATACGGAGCCAAAACCCTAATTCCACCGCCGCAACCTTCTGTACCCGTGAGATCCCATCTCGGGGCCTTTTCCGGAGCTCCGCCGGAGGGGGCATCGATCACGGAGGGCTTCTACATCAACACCATAGCCTCTCCGATGATGTGTGAGTAGTTTACCTTAGACCTTCGGGTCCATAGTTATTAGCTAGATGGCTTCTTCTCTCTTTTTGGATCTCAATACAATGTTCTCCCCCTCTCTTGTGGATATCTATTCGATGTAATCTTCTTTTGCGGTGTGTTTGTTCAGACCGATGAATTGTGGGTTTATGATCAAGTTTATCTATGAACAATATTTGAATCTTCTCTGAATTCTTTTATGTGTGATTGGTTATCTTTGCAAGTCTCTTCAAATTATCAATTTGGTTTGGCCTACTAGATTGATCTTTCTTGCAATGGGAGAAGTGCTTAGCTTTGGGTTCAATCTTGCGGTGTCCTTTCCCAGTGACAGTAGGGGCAGCAAGGCACGTATTGTATTGTTGCCATCGAGGATAACAAGATGGGGTTTATATCATATTGCATGAGTTTATCCCTCTACATCATGTCATCTTGCTTAAAGTGTTACTCTGCTCTTTTGAACTTAATACTCTAGATGCATGCTGGATAGCGGTCGATGTGTGGAGTAATAGTAGTAGATGCAGGCAGGAGTCGGTCTACTTGTCTCGGACATGATGCCTATATACATGATCATACTTAGATATTCTCATAACTATGCTCAATTCTGTCAATTGCTCAACAGTAATTTGTTTACCCACCGTAATACTTATGCTCTCGAGAGAAGCCACTAGTGAAACCTATGGCCCCCAGGTCTATTTTCTATCATATTAATCTTCCATCAACAAGCTATTTCTCGCACCGTTTTTATTTTGCTTTATTTAGTTTGCATCTTTATCATAAAAATACCAAAAATATCATCTTATCATATCTATCAGATCTCACTTTGGTAAGTGACAGTGAAGGGATTGACAACCCCTTTATTGCGTTGGTTGCGAGGATTTTATTTGTTTGTGTAGGTGCGAGGGACTCGTGTGTGGCCTCCTACTGGATTGATACCTTGGTTCTCAAAAACTAAGGGAAATACTTATGCTACTTTGACGCATCACCCTTTCCTTTTCAAGGGAAAACCAATGCAGTGCTCAAGATGTAGCACGAGCTCATCCGAAAGGACAAAGCCAAGTCGTTCCCAAACAAGAGCAACTTCACCAAGAAGACTCCTCCCAAAGCGTTGGTGGTACAAGAAGAGTACAACGAGGATGATGATGAGGATGAGTTGCTTGCCATGGCCTCCGTTTCCATTGCGACAACTCCACGAGTGTCACTCTTCGACTCACCCAATGAGAGCATCACCACCAAGTGCCTCATGGCTAAAGCCACCAACAAGGTAACCCCCAACATCAAAACTACCATCATTAATAATCCTTCTTTGACGGATTGCATTGATGAACATGATGGACCTAATGTGGAGGAGAATGAGTTTGAGTCCTTTATGGGCAAACTCAAGGGTAAATCCAAGAAGCACTTCGTTGCTCTCTTGGAACAACTTGGTGAAGCCAATAACATGATCGAAACTCATGAAGATACCATCTCTAAGATGGAGGGGCATAGTCGTGACTATGCCAATGAGATTTCGGATCTTTCCAATGCTCTTGAGGAAGAGTGCGGTCTTCGTTTGGCTCTTGAGGAGTCAGACAACGATGATCATGCTAAATTAAAGAAAGATCTTGATCATGCTCTTGTTGTATCTCGTGTGCTAAATTCCGAGAAGGCCAAACTTGGGGTTGATCTTGCTAGACTCAAGGTGGAGTTTGATATACTTGACAAGGCTCACAAGGCCTTGAAAGGTGTTCATGCTAGCCTCAATGAGTCTCATGATCAACTACAAGTGAAGCTAACCAAGGAGAAAGCCACCTTTCCTCATATGGTGTTAATTGATAATGCAAATTCTACTAACCCTTGTTGTGAGCATGTGCATCTTGTTGAGGAAAATGCTAAGTTGAAGGAGCAACTTGAGAAAGGTCTTGTGTCTTGCATACAAGGCGAGAAGAACCTCAACGACCTTTTGAGCAACCAAAAGGAAGTTGTGGCCAAAGAAGGGATTGGGTACGTGCCCAAGTCCAAGAACAAGAAGAAGAATGACAAGGCCAAACGACCTCCTCCTCTCAAGCAAACCTTTGTGAAGGAGGAAGAGGGTGCTACTAAGGAGAAGGAGAAGAACACCTTGAGGGGTAGTGATGCCAAGAAGGGCAACGCTTCCCTTCCCAACAAAGCCGGCGACTTTAACCCTTCTTATGTGTTGTGTCGTGCTAGCGATGGGCATGTTTATGCCAAATTTGTTGGTTCTCCTTATGAGTACATTGAATGGTCTATTTGGGTTCCTAAGACCATTTTTACTAACATCAGAGGACCCATTACAAAATGGGTACCTAAAACCAAGCATTGATCTCTTGTAGGTGTTTGCTTCCGGTGGGGGATCATGGTTGCTTGATAGTGGAGCTACTAATCATATGACCGGAAGCAAGGACTTGATGGTGGACGTGCAAAAGATTCCATCCATGCCCACCAACATCGAGTGGGGTGACGCCTCGTCCTCTAAGGTATTGGGACTCGGCAAGGTTGTCATTTCTCATGATCTTATGATCGAGAAGGTCATGCTTGTTGAGTCCCTTGCATACAATTTACTTTTCATTCATCAACTAGCACTCATGGGTTTTGCCACCTTCTTTGATGTTGATACCGTGGCCCTCTTGTGTAGCAAGACTCTTAAAGTAGCATGTGTTGGGAATGTCGAAAACGGTCTCTATGTGATTAACTTTTTGGGGTGACTCACTAAGACCGCGACATGCCTAATGGCTAAAGTTGACGTGGGATGGCTTTGGCATCGCCGTTTAGCCCATGTCAATATGAGATCTTTGCAAAGTCTTCTCAAGGGGGACCATGTCTGTGGACTAACAAATGTCAGTTTTGCAAAAGATCGTGCTTGCAGTGCTTGTATCGAAGGAAAGCTTCATGAAAAGGCTCGCCCTCCCACGACTATCATTTACTCGAAGAGGCCTTTGGCGCTCCTTCACATGGATCTCTTTGGGCCTCCATCTTTTGATAGTCTTGGGGCAGGAAGTATTGCTTGGTGATTGTGGATGACTATTCAAGATACACTTGGGTATATTTCTTCAAGAGGAAGAGTGAGACCCAACAAACCGTCATTGACTTTGCAAATGAAGCTCAACGTCAACACAATGCAAAGATCTTGACAATAAGAAGTGACAACGGCACCGAGTTCAAGAACTACACCTTGGATGAGTTTCTTAGTGATGAGGGGATCAAGCATCAATATTCCGCGCCTTACACCCCTCAACAAAATGGTGTAGCGGAGAGGAAGAACCGGACGTTGATGGATGCGGCAAGGACCATGATGGCAGAGTTCAAGTCTCCATACAACTTTTGGGCCGAAGCCATCAACACCATGTGTCATGCATCAAATCGGCTCTACCTCCGCAAAGGCTTGAACAAGATTCCATATGAGATACTCACTGGGAACAAGCCCAACCTCAAGTACTTTCGGGTGTTCGGGTGTAAGTGTTTCATTCTCAAGAAAGGTGTTCATTTGTCTAAATTTGAGGCTAGAGCTCATGAGGGCATATTTTTTGCCTATGCTACAAACTCCCATGCTTAATGTGTCCTCAATAAGTCCACGGGACTTATTGAGGAGACATGTAACGTGGAGTTTGATGAGAATAACGGCTCCCAAGTGGAGCAAAGTGGCACTTGTGATGTAGGTGATGAAATTCCTCCCCAAGCCATAAGAAGAATGGGTGTTGGTTTTATCTTACCCATTGAGGAACCCCTTGTGGCCGAATGAGAAGGATAATGCTCCACTCAAGTGGAGCCATCACCAACCCAAGGCCCACACGCTTCCGAAGAACAAAGTGAAGGCCCTCAACCTCAAGAACAAGACCAAGGGCAAGGTCAATCTCAAGATGGTGTTGTAACATCAAGTGATGCCCAAGGTCAAGTTCTCTCCTCCGACAAAGTTCAAGATCAACAGCTTCCTCGAGATCAAGAACAAGCTCAAGACGGCGCTCAAGATGATCAAGTGACCACTCCTCGAGGAGGAATTGGAGCGTCGTGCCGCCAAGATTGCTTCCAAGCTCTCCACCAAAGATCATCTCATGACAAATGTGCTTGGAAGCTTAAGAAAGGGGGTAAGCACTCGTAGACAATTAGCAAACTATTGTGAACATCACACGTTTGTCTCTTGTGTTGAACCCCAAAAGGTCTATGAGGCGCTCGAAGATCCGGATTGGCTCAATGCCATGCATGAAGAACTCAACAACTTCGAGCACAACAAGGTATGGATATTGGTGCCAAGGCCAACGGGGAACCATAATGTTATTGGAACCAAGTGGATATTCAAGAACAAGCAAGATTCTCATGGGATTATCATTCGCAACAAGGCTCGTTTGGTAGCACAAGGCTACTCCCAAGTCGAGGGTATCGACTATGGTGAAACCTTTGCTCCCATTGCTCGCCTTGAATCCATTCACATGTTGATTGCATATGCTTCTCATCATAACTTTAAGTTACAACAAATGGATGTGAAGAGTGCTTTTCTTAATGGTCCTATTAATGAGTTGGTATATGTCAAGCAACCCCCCGGGTTCGAGGATCCCTGCTTTCCCTATCATGTGTATCAACTTGATAAGGCACTCTATGGCCTTAAGCAAGCCCCACGTGCGTGGTATGACCACCTTACCAAGTTGTTGCAAGATCGTGGTTTTGAAATTGGGAAAATCGACCCCACTCTTTTTACTAAGAAGGTCAAAGGGGAGTTGTTTGTGTGCCAACTATATGTTGATGATATTATCTTTGGTTCCCCTAACAAAGCTTTCAATGAGGAATTTGCCACACTCATGACCTCCAAGTTCAAGATGTCCATGATGGGAGAGTTGAAGTTCTTCCTTGGCTTTGAAGTCAAACAAAGAAGAGAAGGAACCTTCATCAACCAAGACAAAATACACTCAAGACATGATCAAGAGATTCAAGCTAAGTGATGTCAAGCCGGCTTCCACTCCCATGCCCACCAAGTGCCAACTTGACATTGATCCCAATGGTAAAGCGGTGGATCAAAAGGTATATCACTCCATGATTGGATCCTTGCTTTACCTTTGTGCATCTAGACCGGATATCATGTTGAGTGTGGGAATTTGTGCACGGTTTCAGGCCGCACCTAAGGAAAGCCACTTTGTGGCGGTCAAGCGAATCTTTCGATATTTGGCTCATGCCCCAAACTTTGGCTTATGGTACCCAAGAGGAGCAAACTTCAAGCTTGTAGGATATTCGGACTCCGATTGGGCGGGAGACAAAGTGGATAGGAAGTCCACTTCCAGAGGGTGCCAATTTCTTGGTTGCTCTTTGGTGAGTTGGTCTTCCAAGAAACAAAGTTGTGTGTCTCTCTCGTCCACCGAAGCGGAGTATGTGGCAGCCGGTAGTTGTTGTGCACAACTTCTTTGGATGAGGCAAACTTTAAAGTATTACGGTGTCATTTGTGACAAAGTGCCTCTTTGGTGTGATAATGAAAGTGCCATCAAGATTTCTCTCAACCCGGTCCAACACTTCAAGACGAAGCATATTGAGATTCGGTATCACTTCATCCGAGATCACACTAGGCGAGGGGAGATCGAGCTCAACTATGTCAACACTCATGATAACCTTGCATATATCTTCACGAAGCCCTTGGATGAAGCAAGATTTCGCGAGTTAAGGCATGAGCTAAATATCATTGATTCGAGTAATGTTGCGTGAACCTTTCACACTCCACCATACTGAACTTGATGTCTTGTTTAGATGTAGGCATGGACATAGGGGGAGTGTGGTTCTCTCAATGAACCTTCCCTCCCCCCATTATGCATAAACTAATCAAACTCTTTCACTCTAGCCATTTTTTGATGGTTCTTGTGCTTCAAAGATGAGTTTTGGTCATGGGCCCAAGGTTAAAATCTTCGCGGCGCCATCCCTCCAGACTCAAACATAGGTGGCCTCGGCCACCGCCCTCTCTTGGAGAAGTGGGTGTTCTTTGTCTTCTTTGTGTTGGTTTTGCGTGTGTGTTCTCTCTTGTTTTCTAGTCGTTTTGTCTTATTGTGCTAAGCCGTTTTGGCCAGTCTTTTACGGCTGAGCGGTACTACCACTGGGTGCGCGGTACTACCGCTGATGAACGTCAAGCGGTACTACCGCCCACCCCAGCGGTACTACCGCTACGGGGCGGGCGCTGGGGGTTATGTTGGGGTCGGGGGAGTTGCTCTTCTCCCCCATACCCATTCGCCCCACTCGCTTGTCTTCCTCGTCGCTCCAGCGACGTCTCGCCGCAGGAGGGCTTCGGCCGGCCGCCGTCTTTGTGCCCTCCCTCTCCAGTTCCTCCGATGGAGTCGATCCCCACCGTGTCCTTGATGACCCACAAGTATAGGGGATCTATCGTAGTCCTTTCGATAAGTAAGAGTGTCGAACCCAACGAGGAGCAGAAGGAAATGATAAGCGGTTTCCAGCAAGGTATTCTCTGCAAGTACTGAAATAAGTGGTAACAGATAGTTTTGTGATAGGATAATTTGTAACGAGCAACAAGTAACAAAAGTAAATAAAGTGCAGCAAGGTGGCCCAATCCTTTTTGTAGCAAAGGACAAGCCTGGACAAACTCTTATATAGAGAAAAGCGCTCCCGAGGACACATGGGAATATCGTCAAGCTAGTTTTCATCATGTTCATATGATTCACGTTCAGTACTTCGATAATTTGGTATGTGGGTGGACCGGTGCTTGGGTACTGTCCTTACTTGGACAAGCATCCCACTTATGATTAACCTCTATTGCAAGCATCCGCAGCTACAACAAAAGTATTAAGGTAAACCTAACCATAGCATGAAACATGTGGATCCAAATCAAGCCCTTATGAAGCAACGCATAAACTAGGGTTTAAGCTTCTGTCACTCTAGCAACCCATCATCTACTTATTACTTCCCAATGCCTTCCTCTAGGCCCAAATAATGGCGACCATTGCCAGCGGATCTGAGGGCAAGATCACTGATGAGGAGGAGTGGATTCAGCAGCACTGTCCGTGGACCGACTCAGACACCGAGTAGTTTCTGACCGATGACGGCGGTGCAGACGATCCCGCTGGGATATGATGTTCGAGGTCCTCAGTTGGCTATCACCTGGAGCCATAGCATCGCTCTTTGCCTTTTTGGTGTCTCGATGCCAAAGGGGGAGAGAGTTTAGGGATTTGTGTCGTTGTCGAGTTGCGAGCGTGTGTTTCTGTGGCATGGTTGTCTTGCCTGTCTTTCTCGCAATATCTTTCCTCGTGTTTGAACCTTTCTTGTGTTGGTTTGGTTGTGCTCGTGAGACTTTTCTATCATATGGTGTAAGATATATGCACTCTATCGCATCTTATTGAGCTTATGTTACCTTGTGCTAGTTATGATGTGCTGTTATCTAATATCTTGCTTAGTGTTAGCCTTATTTGTTGCAAGATATGCATTGTCTATAAAATATAGGGGGGGTGTTGATCCTAGTATGTGTGCCGTGTAGTCCAAAGCACTTTTCTAGATAGCACACATCTAGGGGAGCCCGTCTATATTTTAGAGATGTGGGGTTTGCTTATGTCATATATTTCCCCCTTTGTGCAAATCCCGTATTGTCATCAATCCACCAAAAACGGGGAGATTGTAAGGGCATATTTATCCCTAAGGTGTTTTGGTGATTGATGACAATGCTTTTGCGGACTAATCGTGTGCTTTGAGCATTTCAGAGATTCATCCTTTGGCACGAGACGATTCTTTCCCCTCGGAGTTTTTATTCAAGACAGTGTAGCTCTTTCGTTTCTGGTTTGGTGGACTTGTCTCGTAGGAGTCACCGTACTATCAAGAGGGGGTCCGCTTTGGTAAGGCTAGGGTGGAATCAACACGTACACTTCCTTTTCGCACCCTCTGAGCCTTCCCGCGTCGATGGAGGTCTATTTCCCTGCTTTATGAGCTTGTTTTGGTCCGAGCGGTAGTACCGCGGTGCCCAGCGATAGTACCGCTTGTGGGTCCTCAACCGCAGTACCGCTGCGGTACTAGGCTCCTACCGCGTCGACTCGAGGGGGTCGCCTCTAGTGTCGGATTGTGCGGCACTAAGCAGCGGCAGTAGAAGCGGTAGTACCGCTCGAGAGCGGTAGTACCGCCCTACCACCGCGGTAGTACCACACTGGGTTTGTTTCCTGCTCATACACCAGCCCTCCCAGACTGCACGGCAGTACCGCGAGGGGGAGCAGTAGTACCGCTGGTCCCAGTGGTAGTACCACTGCCCCCTGCGGTAGTACCGCCCTCTGCGGGACTGTTTTGGGGGGTAACGATTGGATTGTTCCCCCCTCTATAAAAGGGGGTCCTCTTCTTCATCGTTGACTCACCTCTTCCCCCAAAAGCTCCATTAATGCTCCAAGCTCCATTTTCGCCCGATCTCTCTCCCTAGCTAATGAAACTTGTTGATTTGCTCGGGATTGGTTGAGAAGGCCTCGATCTACACTTCCACCAAGAGAAATTTGATTCCCCCACTAATCCCTAGCGGATCTTGTTACTTTTGGGTGTTTGAGCACCCTAGACGGTTGAGGTCACCGCGGAGCCATATTCCATTGTGGTGAAGCTTCGTGGTGTTGTTGGGAGCCTCCGATTAAGTTGTGGAGATTGCCCCAACCTTGTTTGTAAAGGTCCGGTCGCCGCCTCCAAGGGCTCCAATAGTGGAATCACGGCATCTCGCTTTGTGTGAGGGCGTGAGGAGAATACGGTGGCCCTAGTGGCTTCTTGGGGAGCATTGTGCCTCCACACCGCTCCAACGGAGACGTACTTCCCCTCAAAAGGAAGGAACTTCGGTAAACATCCTCGTCTTCATCGGCTCCACTCTTGGTTATCCCGTACCTTCACTTGAGCAAGCTTATTTGTATTATTTCCATTGCTTGCTTGTGTGCTTGTTGTTGTTGCATCATATAGGTTGCTCACCTAGTTGCACATCTAGACAACCTACTTTGATGCGAAGTTTAATTTGGCAAAGAAAAGCTAAAAATTGTTAGTTGCCTATTCACCCCCCCCCCTCTAGTCAACTATATCGATCCTTTCACTTGGGAGCAAAGTAGTCCCTCTGCATTAGCTTTTCTTCGAACACCCTATCCCGTTTGATCACTCTTCTCCCTTTGATTGAGCCCTTGAAGTTGAGAATATGCTCCATTTGCCGGTCCATTTTCTCTTGCATACCCATGAGCATGATCATGTCCACTTCTACGTCCGAATCCGAGGAATCGAAGAACTCACCTTGAATCATTTGATCAAGCTCCGTCGGTCCATACTCCACGTCCGATGAAGCATCCAAATCTATCGTTTTCCCTAATAAAATCACAAAAAAATTTGTTCAAACAATGTGTCGAACACATCAGGCACAAGGCAGGGCCACAGAGTTGCCGGACGTATCGCGGTGGCGTCCGGGCCGGCGACGACATCCCCCGTAGCGAGGACGGGAGAGAGGACTGCTATACCAGAGCTGGTGGCACAGAGACTATATGAGATCTTCCTCCATGGGTTATATGAGATCTTCCTCTTGATACAAGCCCATGAAAAACACCTAACCCACATAGAACCACCACACACATAGATCACAGGTTAGTACACAAAAATGTAATGGACAATGCTTACCATACCGTGAGATCACTTGATCCCACTCGGTATATCTTCTATGTTTTGTGTTTTTTCTGAAATATGCATGGAAGCGTATCATTGCATTGATAGGTAGAGTTCGTTACAGGGTTAGAGGATCGCCAACACGTGCGCTAGTAAGGCATGTCGGGGATCCGCATGAGAAGAAGAGGAGCGGGTTACTCAACCCAGAAAGCAAAATCTATGTTAGATCTAGTATGGCTTGAATCCCCTTGGCGTCGGCCTTGGCCCAGGCGCGCACTCATCCTGGATGGCTAAGAGCAAGTCATCAATGGAGGGTTACCGATGATCGAAGATGATGACGTTGCGATGCTTTATGTGTTGACCAACTTGAATCGACTCTTTGTACTTAGTCCTGATCAGCCTTGAATCATATCTTCTCTCTTCATAAATATGATGTCTTGAAGGTAAACATGAATGTTCACACAATCTTATTTTCAAGACATGCTTGCAATAGGCTCAACTCTCACATGACCAATCTTTGGATAACTCCTTGATTAGCACCTTGGTCGACACATAATCTTCCTCTAATAACCTTGAAACCATGAAAGGCGTAATTGGGAGGATAGTCAAAGGTGTAGCTTTACTGATCAAGATGAAACCATCAAACATCTCTTTCTAGATTGCCCGCTGGCCAAACTATTATGGCGTTCAGTTCATATAGCCTTTAATATCACCCCTCCAAATAGTATTCACACATTATTTGGGATGTGGCTAAATGGAGTAGAGACAAATATTGCGAGATATATTCGGATAGGAGTATGTGCATTACTTTGGGCTATATAGAACTATGGAAATGATATGGTTTTTAACAGACAAACTCATATAAATTTGTTGCGGGTTATCTACAGGGGCACTGCTTGGATCTGTACGTGATCATTACTCACCCATGTAGAAGCCAGGGAGCTTTTGGTTACTGGGTATACCCGATGGGAGATGGTAGTTCGGCATATCTACAACCGGTTTGGATGGGGTCCAATAATAAGATAGGTGTTTAGTCATTAGTCCTGTTTTCGCCGATTGTGACATCTTTTACTTGGTTTTACTTTTCAGCTTTAACAAGCTTGTTCTGAATCGTAGACTTTTTGGATACTTTGTTTAATAAAGGGGTTGCATGCATTATTCTGATGCAGAGGTCGGGGGTAATCCTCGTTTTCTAACCTTGAAACCAATAAATGGTCTTCAAATAAAGCCTATGGACAAACCATTCAATTGTAAATCAAGGCAACCATTAGTCCATAAAGATTGTCATCAATTACGAAAACCAAACAAGGGGCACCATGCTCTTTCAGAGACCAAAAAAGGTTGCAGTGAACTAATCACACCCTATATTACTTGTGGCTTGTGTTGTCCGAAAGGGGCGATGTTGCTTGTGGCTAAAACCCTACTTGTCCAGCAAAAAGAAAATGCCCTCCAGTCCCTCCCTTTCGGTGCACTTACTTGAATTATCCGAAATCTCTGATTTTGATGTCAAATGAACGAGAGAAGTGGTGAAACGTCCGGACCGGTACATGGCATCCCCCCCCCCCCCCCCATCTACATGTTCCGTCGCCCAAACCCTCCCATCTCCACAGAGTCGATGTTGCCCAAACCTACTCCTCCCAACCTGTACCGAGGCCCCCGTACTCTAGAGGCTGGTACGACATCACCCCAACCTGTACCAAGGCCCCCGTACCTCCCAGCTCGTAGGGGCGGATTGAGCGCGCGCCTCGCCGCCTTCCCCTGACGGCGTGGATTGGGACGAGCTCGAGCTGTCCACCAACAACGAGGGGCGGCACAAGAATCCATTCATTGCTTGCATGGACTTGTTTTCAAAATGGAAAAGGGGGAAAGGTTTTGGATTCAAATTTCAAATTGACAGAAGTCACACACACACACACACACAGCCTGGTCAAAAAGGAGGGAAAAGACCAATGAGCGGGCACGCAAAGTCGCAGACAGGTCTACAGTCTCCAGAGTCAATGAGCACGCAACCTCTACACCCCTGCAGGCTGCAGCGTACAGGCTACGCTCCAACGGACCGCACCAAGCTCGAGGCCGCCGCCGCCGCCATGCCCCTCCGGCGCCTCCTAGGCCTCTCCGGCCGCCTCCGCCGCCCCCTCTCCACCGTCGCCTCCTCGCACCCACCGTGCCACCGCACCCTCTCGACCGCCGCCTCCTCGGACCCACCGTGCCCCGCCCTCTCCACCGACGCCGCCTCCTCGAACCCGCCGCGGCGCCGCACCCTCTCCACCGCCGCCTCCACGCTCCCGCCGTGGGTCATCATCGACAGCACGTCGCCCGTCGACGAATCGTCGTCGGCGCCGGGCGCGCGTCTCCGCCCCGTCGACCCTCCGCGCGTCTCCAGCATCTCCGTCCCGGCGCACCTCATCAACGCCAGGGAGCGCCCCGCCGCCGGCAGCAACGTCGTCCAAGTCCTCGGCGGCCGCGTTGACGCCGCCAGCGCCGACGGCCACCTCCTCCTCACCCACTACGACACCCTCGGGCCCGAGGGTGCCCGCGACTCCTGGAACCTGACCGCCGACATGGAGGCCGAGCGCTGCATCTGCAACCCCGTCACCGGCCAGCTGCTCCGCCTCCCGTACCTCGACGGGTCCAGGAAGAGGCCGGAGTACCGCCACATGGGCCTCCTCACCAAAGCCAGCGACGGGGACGCGCCTCACCGGTTCGCCGTCGCCGAAATCGTGCACCAGCGTGACCGCGTCGTCATCGACCGGTTCCTCCCGGAGACTGGCAGGTAGGAGCTGGTGCTCGGCCTGCCGTGCCACCCGCCGCTCAAGTGGGAGATGGAGATGAACCAGGAGACGGTGGCCTTCCGCGACCGCCTCTGGTGGGTCGACCTCACCCGCGGCGCCATCTCCGTCGACCCCTTCAGCCACCGCCTGGAGTTCCGCTTCGTCGGGCTGCCGGAGGGCAGCAGCCTCACCCTCACGGACTTCAGAGAAGCCCCCACCGCGACGTTCATGAAGGAGGTGGCCAAGTACCGGCGCATCGGCGTCAGCGACGGGAGGCTGCGCTACGTCGAGGCTTCTCTTCACGCCCCGTTCCTGCTCAGCTCCTTCGTGCTCGACGACGACGAGGGCAGGAGCTGGACGCTGGAGCGCCAGGTGGAGCTCGGGCGGGTGTTGGAGGATGGAGGCCACCCATGCCAACAGGGGAAGAGGCCGCCGCAGATCGCCGTCATCGACCCGCTCAACGCCGATACCATCTACATCACCGTCGGCGAGCAGAAGCACATCGTCGCCGTGGACATTTACCAAGGCAAGGTGATCGCGAGCTCTCCGCTTCAACACGGATACCGTTCGCTTGTACCATGTGTGCTTCCACCCGCGCTTGGATCAAGCCGGATCCCTACCTACGGCAGGTAATCCATCACTTCCTTGTTCTGATCGATTGAGGCTTGTGCATTTAAGATACAGTACAAAATTTGTATGCGAGTGCTGATTTGTTGGTAGGATTGGTGCTATTGATCTGCTTACACCGTCTTACTGTAGATTGGCAGTTCTCTGTTTGGTAGTGGCGTTCACTCAAGCAAGTGCACATCATCTTTCTTTCTGTCATTTGTGCTTGCTCCTCTTCTTATTTTCGCAGATCGTTTTCGATTCTAGATTATCACAATGGCACATTCTCTTCTTTTAGGGTTAAATAATGTATGTTTTTTTTTTTGACTGAAGGAACTCAAAGCTCCCAATTTCATTGCCTGAAATTGATAAACAGTTAAATAATGTATATGCGCCCATGAACTATGTTCATTCATAGAACGACATAGCTATGCATGTTATTTCAATCATGTATTTCAAAATGTACAGTGTTCTACAACTACATTATATATTCATGAATCCATCTCTCAATAATCTTGTTCAGGAAGGTACCTGAAAGGTTGTTGTTTTTACATATATAAGCACTCCTGTGCAATTATTTAGTTAACTGACCACCCAAGTTTTGTCCTCTGAATAAATTTGATCCCCTGGCGGGTCACAGGCTATGTGCTATCTGTGATGAACTCTTCATGTTCTGTTGTAGTATGTTTCAGTTCTGTTCCCTTCCCTGTCACAATTGTTATCAGCAATTCACACTGTACGTAAACCATGAAGCTGTGATGTTTTTCTGATTGGATTTTTTCTTTAGTAAGGAAGGGCATCTGAAGTAAAACAATTAATCCCACTTTGACAAAAGTCGCAAATCATGTTAATGTTATGATAGTGTTAGCAATTTTGTGTTGCAGTACCAGTATGGTGCATGGTCTGGACATATGCTACCGGTATTGTTTCTGATTGCCCAAACCGAATGCAGAGTTGCAAGTTAAACTTAGGCTGATGTTTACTATATCATGATGTAGCTTTTCTGTTTGAAAAATATCATAGTCTTCAAGAGCATGCTAAAATGAAAACAATAATCCTATTACCAATGAATATTTACTCTTTGGTGTTGGTAGTGCAGAAGAGTGCTAGGAAAACCTCGGTCTCGGGTTGAACGGCAGGCGTGTAGTCAAAAGTGACTAGACCTTATATGGGCTACGCCACTAAATGGCATTACCATGATGATGGTCCTGCCCCGCCCCCACCCGTAAACCGCGTATTTTGCAGTACAGTAGAGGAAGGGAGCGCCGAGCGACGCCCTTTGCATAGGTGCCATACCTCTGGAAGACGGTGCCGATTTATTTGCATCTGAAACACTTGAACTACAATTCTTAGCCTACTTATCCTTGGCTCATCACGTTCATGGTTCCCGTGGTACTTCTGTTAGTCCCCAAAGGAGCAATAGTGCAATATAGAGAGGACAAAGAATACATGAGAAGATGCAAACACACGACTCAAGTACAATAGCTTTACATTGTTCTAGTACATCCATTAGAAGTATAAAAGAAAAGGCATTTTCCATTTCTTGGGCCTGCAGCTGGTGTTTTTAAGCCATTTGTTCCAAGAGATCCATTTGCGGTGTACATATTGCTCGGGCAATTGATCGATTCACCGCTAGCTTTACATAAACATCTCTTGATTGATTCTGTGTGTTCTCACTGAATGACTGAGGATTAAAGTTTGTCACTGATGATATCTTCTTGCTGATACTTATGTAGGTATCTACCGTTTTTGCTAAGCCAGGAGCTGAAGACAGGAAGAAGAGGCAACACTGAGACGCGCATTCAGTTATCCATGGGAGGAGCCTAAATTCAGTCATTATCTTGCCAATGCAACTTGGTTATTCTTATAACATATTTACAACTTGGTGATGCAACTGTCTATATAGGCTATATATATGAGCTGTACTGTTCGCAGTGAAAGGGTGGGAAAGAAAAGCATCAACTAAGTAATTTCCCTAGATTAGTTAACTGTAGTTTAGTGGTAGTGGTGCTATCTTCTTCAGTTATCCCTGGACACTTGACATGTCAAGGCTGTAGGAAGAAGCTAAGCTAGAACATCAGTTAACAGCAACGCTTTTGGAACGCGTCGATGTTCTTGTTTCGATCCTTCGGAGCAAGGTCGCTTCTAGCTCTACTGCTGAAACCTGTATTTATAGCCCGCGCCATTTTTACTAACGGTAGGGGTTCCTTCCGACTGTCTACATTTATAAGTTCTGTTCTAGCTTGTACAGTTACATAGAAGAAACTCTAGGACTAAGCTACACTACTAGTACAATTACAAAAGAAATTGCGACAACATATGTGGCAGCGCAGGGAATACCAGAAAGAAAAAGAACCCAAGCCTCAAACGAATTATAGATTACGGAAACGTTTCAGGCCAGGGCGCCGGCCGAACCTTCGGCCGGTTGCGAGCCACGCTGGCACCCCGTGCCCGGGGAGGCTGCGACCGACCATGAGACGGCGAGCATGGTGACCTCAGGACGGCGAGGATGGGGCGACGCTCCTCCGAGAAAACAATCAATGTCGTTATTTTTGCTACATGCTTCAACCTGCGTCGGAATTTGCTACAAATGGCATCGCATACTGCTGCCACCGGTGTCACGATTTGCTGCAATGCACAATCGACCTCGCGTTTTTGCTACAATCGTTGTTGCGTTTTGCTACAACCGTTTTCATTTTTTGCTACATATGTTCAGGCTAAGCTGCGACCCGACGTCGGCGGCGATGACTTTTTTGGTGCAACCATAATAGATTTTTGGTACATCCAGCAACAGTTTTTGCTACATCCATTCTTTTTTCGCCGGCGACGATACAATGGTGAGATACAACCGCCGATGACGATGACAAGTTTTTTCACCAAAAAGCTGCAACGGGCATAGTCAAAAGCTGGAACCGGCCATCAGCGGAGCTGCATCTAGTGTGGTGGTGCCCCGGCAGCCATGTCGGGCACCTCTCGCGGAGCTCGACGCCCATGGCCGTGGCAACAGCCCCTCGCGGAGCTTGACGGCCATGGCCATGGCAGCACCCCTCGCGGAGCTCAACGGCCATGGCCATGACAGCATCCCTCGCGGAGCTCGACTCCCATGGCCATGGCGTGCCCTAGCAGCCACGGCGGCATCCCTCGAGTGGAGCTCGACGAACATGGCCATCGTGTCCATCACCAGGCGGGGAATCATGCACCTCACGGGTCACAGGGGGCGCGCGTCTAGCGTGAGGAAGAAGACGAGTTTGGGGGAGATTCGAACAGTTACGGGCGCGCAGATCCTACGGCTACCGAGCGACCGGCCGAACTTTCGGCCGGCGCACCAGCGTCTATCGTTGCCCTATAGATTATATACTACACGTACTTCCTCTTAATTAGCTCCCTCTATAAGCCACTTGATTTCTTCTTTCCACTTTGCTCGACAACTCTAAAATTAGGCTGGATGGCTTTAAGATGTATTCATTGCTGTGCTCCATATAGAGTTATAAACATGTGACAAGAATGATAATTTCAAGCGAAAAAAGTGTCTTTCAGAAAGAGATCAATGTGATTGATTTGTTCCTTGATAGAGCCTGCCAAGGGAGTCCATGCAGTACACTAGTAGACCCAACAAGCAGCTGCAGATTGACAGTGGAGGTTGAGCTCTAGTTTCCAAAGTAACGCAAGTAAAATCGGATATGAATAACTAAATCCACTGTCGTATACGAATGAATATGTAGGAAGAACCAAAAAAACCTATTAAGACTATCTAAATATTGTTAAAGCACCAACTCCGGGGGGAAGAGCCACATGACATTCCATCCTAGGTAGCCAGGCTCGTAAAACCTCGTCGGTTTAGCATTCTGAGTTTTCATATTGAGCACCTCGCCTGACTCGAGAAAATAGATGTCATCCTCCTTGATATCTCCACAAGGTGCAGAAACAAACTTGGAGAAGTGTTGGCTGATGAATAGTGCTCGGCCGCCACCGAGCCCATTAGCCATGGGCACCCATTTGCGTGTCTTAACATCGGCCATGAAAACATCAACCTGGCGAATGGATGAGGAATAGTCTGGAAAGATATGGATGTGTGGCTTCACCATGAGCAGCTCCCCGTGTGACTGGACTAAGTGCCAGCAAGTGTATTCTTTATCGCGCATAAATCCATGATGTGAGACATTCCGATAATTGAAGTTATTTCGACCATCATCATCATTTGGCACTGTTGGCCCCTCATGAAAATCATTGACCACCACATTATCAGCCACGGCTATCATGCCCACCGCAGCCTCTTCTTCTTTTTCTTCTTCCTCCTCCTCCTCCTCGCCTTCATCCCCATCATCTGCAGCGACATCAATATCTATCACTTCCTCATCTTGGTCATCGTGATCATCAACATCATCTTCGTCGTCCTCGTCGTCCTCATCGTCATCTTCGACGTCGTCCTCATCTTCATCGCCATCATCATCTTCATCGTTGCTACTATAATCATCATCCCAACCATCGTAATCAATTGGCCGTCGGATTACACGCCTTGCAATGGTGACCATGGGCCTTCCATCCTCATCCAACCCTAGGTCAAAAGGGATAAGGTCCTCCGCCTTGCTAATGCCATAGAGCTTCTTTCCATGGAAGGCAATGTCAATGATATAAACATATGGAACTGCTCGTGGTTCGGGCACCCACACACCCTTTCCTGGCAGGATCACGATGAGCGGATGGTTCTTGTTGGTGGTGACGACGGCCATGAAGTCATGGGCGGTGGATTGCATCCGGAACTTGCTGACGCGGTAAGCGGGGTGGAGGGCTGCGTCCAACTCGGTCAAAAAAACACGCTCTCCAGAGAATATATTGTGTAGAACATAGTTGTCGATGAGTTCGGGGGTCCGGTGGTAGACGCCGAAGAGTAGCCACTCGTCGGCGGAGCCGGAGAGATGTGAATTCTCGGGGGTGAAGGTGGGGTGTCCCGAGGGACCGTTGGTGGGTGTGACGACTTCACCATCAGTGAAGACCATCCATGGTAGCTGGGCTGCCTGGGGTCCATGGCGTCGCACGGCGGAGTGCCATGAACGGCACACAGCGCGGGAGCGGGCGCGGTCGGCAGGGTTAGGGAGGCCGGCGACAACGAGGTCTAGGAGCTCCGGTGGGAGGTCCACCCACGACGACGCCATAGGAATCGATCGTTGATAGTAGAATTGTACCAAAAGTGGGGTACTTATTGTAGTCTTGCACCGTACGTAGAACGGGCAGGCCAGCAGAGACAGAGTCATGCACGTCGCCGGCGGCCAAGCGCCAATCTCTTGTAGTAGTATAGTTTGTATTGACGTCCATCTAATACATGATTTGTTCGGTCAAACTTTGCTAATTGTGATTCTCAAAAAAAAAACTTTCCTAATTATGCATGTTGTCAGTTGTCACGTCCAGGATTAAATTATAACTTTTTTTGAAATAAGATTAAATTAGAACATATTTTCCTTCATTGACCGGCTTTAAGTGGGTACTTATGTTTCCCTTAAAAAATATTTCCCTAGAAAAACTGGGTACTCATATTTCCTTCAAAAACAATATTTCCCTAAAAAAGAAACTGGGTCCTTATATAAAAAAACCTGGGTACTTATA
Organism: Triticum urartu; assembly: GCF_056163025.1. NCBI lineage: Eukaryota > Viridiplantae > Streptophyta > Magnoliopsida > Poales > Poaceae > Triticum > Triticum urartu. Next base: position 49,453,231 of record NC_141877.1, on the reverse strand, counting down.
CTATCACGTGAGATATTGTATCAATCGTACATTTTCATAAGCGTGAATGCATACAATTTTTTCCCGCCTAGACATACCATATTTTCAAAAGATTAGCAACGACAACTAATACATAGAGGACGTAGCCAGGCCCAGGCTACCAGGGCCACGGCCTGGGGCGTCGTGGCTTGTTTATTTGTTCACTGTAGCAACCAGAACACTATTTGACATTATTTACTACTGTAGTTAGGTTGTTAGCAGGGGGCATGCTCCTCTGTGGCTACGCCTGTGAATACATACACAATGCAAAGGGGCCTGCCATAAACAGATCATCAAACCACGTCTCGACCAACACCGGTCATCTCACACACCAACACCGGTCATCTCACAGAGCAACAACTTCAACTGAACTTTCCTTATCAATGCACTAACCGCCCTTCAAAATAGAACATAAGAGCAACTCTAAAGGGCCGACCCATTTCGTCCACCTGCGTCCGTTTGGGTCGGCGCGGACAAAAGTGGCGGCCCAACGCGCCGACCTAAACCCAAATCACGTCCGCGTCGCGTCCGCGCCGACACATTTGCGGCCCAAATTTGCGCCCCAAATGCGTCGGCGCAGACGCCGAACAGACGCTTCGCGCGCCTTCTCGCTGTCCACGTGTCAGCGATGGCGCTCGTCCTTTTTAAGCCGACCATGCAGCGGGACCATCCTCATCCAAACTCATCGTCCCCATCTGCCCACCCTTACTCCCTCGTCACCGGCAAACCCTAGCCACCGTAGCCACAGCGACGATGGGCCTCTTCTCCGGCGCCAGCGGCAGTAAGGCCAATGGCAAGTCCCCCGCCACCCCTTTCCCCTCCGAGTTTCTCCTACCCCCGCCGGCGCCTCGCCGGCAGAGGCAGCGCGTCAGCGTGCCAGTGCACCAGGCGGAGTGGCACTGGTAGAACCGCCAGCCGCTGCCGTATCCCGACGTGACGCTGCCGCACGACTGGCATCTAGATCCAGATAGGATCACAATGCCGGCGGCACCGCGGTCGGCTCGTGCTCACGCGGAGGAGGTGCGGCGCCCGCGGGCGCTGCTGACGGCGGAGCAGCGCCGCGACTCCGCCTACGCAACGCCGGCGCAGGAGCAGGCCTACCTCGAGATGTGGCGCCAGCACCGGCTGGCAGAGGAGCGCCGACAAGGTGAATACGAGGAGTTGCTCGAGCGCGAGGCGGAGGAGGAGGCGCGCCAGGCCGCGGCTGCACAGGCGGCCGCACAGCCCCCCACTCTGGCACTGCCTGCGCCGGCACAGCCCGACATGGCAGCGCTCTGGAACACGGCGTTCGCCTGGGCCGGGCCGGCGCTGACGCTCATCGACCTCACGGACCCCGAGGACGACGACGACGCCGCCTAGGGTAGCGCGCCTCCTCGTAGTTTAGGCTGTTTTTTATGCAAATGTGGACGCGTGGACTCTCGTCGGCCTTCGTGGCCGGCTTTAATGTTTAATTAATGCAGTTTCTCTTTTTTTAAATATGCATGCGTTCATTTTTTTTGGCGTCGTCTAAATGGGTCGCAGGCCAGCATTGGGTGCAGGTGCCGACCCAAATGCGGAAGCGGACATCCGTGTCCGTCTGGCCGACCCAAACGGACAAAAAGTGGACGAAATCGCCGTCCGTTTGGGTCGACCCGTTGGAGTTGCTCTAAAAGTCCTTTTGTACAAGTCTCCTTTCAAATAAAAGTCCTTCCCAAATAGACAATGTACCAATCGTGCATTCTTGTAAGGGCATCTCCAACGCGGATCCTCAAATCGCCCCTATATGTCATTTACAGGAGTCGTGATGAGTTTTGCCATCCAATGTTATCCCTCAAGCGCCACTGAATAGTCCGGCAAACTAGAAGCAAACTAAGGAGTTTGCTTTGGGGGAGTCCAGACATCCGTCTAGCCAACCAAAAGCCATCATGTCAGACATTCGAGCATCCTCTCTCTCTTCAACTGCGACATGCACATGCATAGATGGATATTTAGGGGACATGATTGGATAACCAGCTTCCACGTCAATGTCCTTGAACTGTTCTGGACCAGACCGTGGACAAATAATGTACCCATTTTAGGGGTTATCATTCAAGATGCCCTAAGCATAAATGCATACAAATTTTTCTTCTGACCATGATTGCCTTGCTAATTATATTAGGCATCTCCAATGCAGATCTCATTCCGGCCTAAATTGTTAAGAGTCGTACCGTTCGTCAGGGATCCCTATATTACGCCTGACATGCTGGGATGTCCAGAATTTCCTGGGCTGATCCCAAATCGGGGGGCTCAATCACTACTAGGAAAAAGCCTACCAGCAGCGCGGGTTTTAGGACTATCAGTAGCGCGGGCAAGAGCGCTACTGGTACGGCGCTACAACTAAAGGTTAGCAGTAGCGTTAGTTAACCCATGCTACTGCTACACCGACTTAGTAGTACCGCTTTCTCGACGCGGCGCTACTGGTAATTACTAGTAGCGCTTCTCCCAGCCCGCGCTACTACTATTATTCCGTATTTTATTTCTTTTTTATTTTATGTTGTATTCATACACCTCTATACAAGTTTTCATACAGCAGCAATTTAGAGATTGCTTTTACATCATAATGAGTTATTACATCATTGGGTGAAAGAACCGTGGACTACTTTCAAGTGGCATCCACTTGAAACTAATCTGCGGTTCTTTCACGCAATGATATAATAAATATCATCATCATCATCATCATATCATTAACAACTTATCATCATAATACATCATTGTCATATAACACCTCCTCATGATCATCATTTTGATCGATAAGACATCACATAGCAAGTTGGTCACTAGTCATAATCACAACTACTCCTCATCATCAACTCTAACACATTGTACCACATAATAAACATATTGTACCTCATAGGACCTACTACATTTCTTAGGACCTACTATATTCTCTAAGGTAAAACAGTAAAAAGCAAGATAGCCCCTGGCTCTCCATTATGGAGAATGCAGATTATCCTGTCTCCAATTCTTGCCTTTCGCTTAATGTTGCTTCCAAGAACCTCCTTACGAATGTCCAAATATTTTTTCCACTCTTTTATTAGCATGTGTTCACCGGTTTCAGAAATCCGATATGCACAGGTGAGATCCGTAGGATGACCTGACTGTATGTTCAGAACTTCAAGGCGACCATTGTAATACATCAGATGAGGCACACAATCCATCAGGATTTTCTGTTGAAAAACATAGTAATAACTTCGTAGTTAGCAATGATGTACTAGTTTTAGAAGTATGCAAAAGATGCACAGATATCGTAATAGTAAAAAATCTTACCAGGGTATCTTCATAGAAGTTATCGTGGTTCAACACGTGCACTAGTGGCACATATTCATCATAATTTGGAGGAGTTCGATAATAGGTATTGTAATTCTTAAAGAAAGTACAAAATGCGATCAGATGATTTTTCTCCTTATAAGTTAATTCGGAGCCATCGGTGTAGTGGGTTTTGTCTACCATCTTCGGCACATTCTTTGAAGAATGAAAATAAGCTGTCAATGGAAATAAGTTGTCAACTATTTTGAAATAAACAATATAAATTAGTTAATAACTATGTTTGAGAAACTCACATAGCGGTAGAATCGGAAGCGTATCAACAAGGACCCAAATGTCCATAATATTTTGCTTGATGTCAGGATCACCAAGATCCATGGTGACAATCATACCCTCATAAAAACCATACATTTTGCAAAGTGCTTCCCAATTTTGGCAACCAAAATGGGTTACGCTCTGAGAATTGTACAGACTTACTTCAAAATCCATACCATGATGGGTCCTTAGATGTATTTCCTTTGTTTCAAAATTTTCATGGTCTTCAAAACCCATCCTCTCCAAGACATAGCGTCTTGCATGGCATGGGATAAGCTAGTCGAATTGTAAAAGATGAAAATTAGACGTTGAAATAGTTGAAGTCGTGCTTAATTACGAAAAAAAACACTTGTCGTCGTTGCGTACCGTTTCAACATTGAAGGTCTCCTCGAGCTTAATGTTGAAGCGCCGATCATCGTCCAGGTGAGGGTACCTGTCGCACAGACTTCGATCGTCGTGGCACCAGCTGCACTCCCCCGGGAGACTTTCGTCATCCGAGTACGACATTTCCTACGTTCATAATTCAAAGATTAAACTTGTACAATTAAATATATGTACTAAAAACCCTAAATTAGATCATTATTTTTTGAGAAAATCCAGGTCACTCGATATTTCCTACATATTCTAGCACAAGTCATGCCAGAATTCACGGGAAAATCCGGCATGATCTTTGCTAAAAAGGACATATTGAGCGCCTGAAATTTGTCGGAACGGAAATTAATCAACACTCCGGCAAAACATAAGCCACTCGGAGGTGTAACCTGAACATGACCGGCCACTTGGGCAACCACATATCCTATTTGAGCAACACAGGATATACATGTTTTTATCTACATCATATATATCTTATAGGACTCATGTTGACATGGAGATTTGGCTGGTCTCACCTCGAGGTCGGAGGGGGTCGGTGACGGGGACGATGGCGGGGATGATGGAGGGGCTCCTTGATTTCTGCAAAAACAAAAACCCTATAAGTTATCACTAATACATCCCGAATAATTTCTTAAAATAAAAAATAACAACAAATATGACATGTTCAATTAGTTCTATTAATTCAACTAGTTCTTACTAAATATAAACTTACTATAAATAGAAAAAAAAACTAGTTCTTTCTAAAAATAAAGTAGTTCAACTAGTTTATTAATTTCCTTACTAATTATTTTAAACACTTACTAAATAAACTAGTTCTATTAAGCACTTACTATAAATAAACTAGTTCTATTAAACACTTGCTAAAAATTCTACTACCCTAGTTCTACCCTAAATTTTCTTACTTCTATTTTATTCAAAACACCTAAAATAGTCAAAAAAAATTATTCTATTAAAAAACCTACATTCTACAATGTCTACATTCTAAAATCTACATTTAAATTACCTACAATTTGCAAGAACAGAGACAAGGGAGGGAGGGAGGAGAGAGGAGGGGGAGGGGCGGCCGGAGGAGGGGGGAGGGGTCGGCCGGAGGAGGAGGAGGGAGGGGCAGTGGGAGGAGGGCTGTCGGCAGAGGAGGGAGGAGGAAGGAGGGAGGAGGGGGCGGCCGGAGGCGGAGGGAGGAGGGCGCGGTGGGAGGAGGAGGGATGAGGGTGTGGGAGGAGGAGGGAGGGAGGGAGTACCTCGGTGGAGGACGGACGACGGCGGCGGCGGCGGCGAACAACGGGTATCGGCGCAGGCGAGAGTGACTGAGAGGGAGAGTGAGTGAGAGAGGGTCGGCCGCGTGGGGAGGATAAGTTAGGGTTAGTAGTAGCGCGTGATGTCTACTACACAACCTTCTTCTTGTAGACGTTGTTGGGCCTCCAAGTGCAGAGGTTTGTAGGACAGTAGCAAATTTCCCTCAAGTGGATGACCTAAGGTTTATCAATCCGTAGGAGGCGTAGGATGAAGATGGTCTCTCTCAAGCAACCCTGCAACCAAATAATAAAGAGTCTCTTGTGTCCCCAACACACCCAATACAATGGTAAATTGTATACGTGCACTAATTCGGCAAAGAGATGGTGATACAAGTGGTATATGGATAGTAGATAATGGTTTTTGTAATCTGAAAAATGTAAAAACAACAAGGTAACTAATGATAAAGTGAGCGTAAACGGTATTGCAATGCGTTGAAACAAGGCCTAGGGTTCATACTTTCGCTGGTGCAAGTTCCCTCAACAATACTAACATAACTGGATCACATAACTATCCCTCAACTTGCAACAAAGAGTCACTCCAAAGTCACTAATAGCGGAGAACAAACGAAGAGATTATGGTAGGGTACGAAACCACCTCAAAGTTATTATTTCCAATCATTCCGTTGGGCTATTCCTATAAGTGTCACAAACAGCCCTAGAGTTCGTACTAGAATAACACCTTAAGACACAGATCAACCAAAACCCTAATGTCACCTAGATACTCCAATGTCACCTCAAGTATCCGTGGGTATGATTATACGATATGCATCACACAATCTCAGATTCATCTATTCAACCAACACATAGAACCTCAAAGAGTGCCCCAAAGTTTCTACCGGAGAATCACGATGAAAACGTGTGCCAACCCCTATGCATAGGTTCATGGGCGGAACCCGCAAGTTGATCACCAAAACATACATCAAGTGAATCACGTGATATCCCATTGTCACCACAGATACGCACGGCAAGACATACATCAAGTGTTCTCAAATCTTTAAAGACTCAATCCGATAAGATAACTTCAAAGGGGAAACTCAATTCATTACAAGAGAGTAGAGGGGGGAAGAAACATCATAGGATCCAAATATAATAGCAAAGCTCGCGATACATCAAGATCGTATCACCTCAAGAACACGAGAGAGAGAGAGAGAGAGATCAAACACACAGCTACTGGTACATACCCTCAGCCCCGAGGGAGAACTACTCCCTCCTCATCATGGAGAGCACCGGGATGATGAAGATGGCCACCGGAGAGGGATTGCCCCCTCCGGCAGGGTGCCGGAACGGGTCTAGATTGGCTTTCGGTGGCTACGGAGACTTCTGACGGCGGAACTCCCGATCTATTGTGCTCTCCGATCATTTTAGGGTATATGGAGATATATAGGCGGAAGAAATACGTCAGGGGGGCCACAAGGGGCCCACGAGGGTGGAGGGCGCGCCCTAGGGGGGTGGGCGCGCCCCCTACCTCGTGGCTCCCTCGTTTCTTTCCTGACGTGCACTCCAAGTCCATCAGGTTGCTTTCCTTCCAAAAATAAGTTCCGTGAAGTTTCAGGTCAATTGGACTCCGTTTGATTTTCCGTTTCTGCGATACTCTAAAACAAGGTAAAAACAGAAACTGGCACTGGGCTCTAAGTTAATAGGTTAGTCCCAAAAATCATATAAAATAGCATATAAATGCATATAAAACATCCAAGGTTGATAATATAATAGCATGGAACAATAAAAAATTATAGATATGTTGGAGACGTATCAGCATCCCCAAGCTTAATTCCTGCTCATCCTCGAGTAGGTAAATGATAAAAACAGAATTTTTGATGTGGAATGCTACCTAACATATTCATCATGTATTTCTCTTTATTGTAAAAAGAATATTCAGATCCATAAGATTCAAGACAAAAGTTTAATATTGACATAAAAATAATAATACTTCAAGCATACTAACTAAGCAATCATGTCTTCTCAAAATAACATGGCCAAAGAAAGCTATCCCTACAAAATCATATAGTCTGGCTATGCTCCATCTTCACCACACAAAATATTTAAATCATGCACAACCCCGATGACAAGCCAAGCAATTGTTTCATACTTTTGATGTTCTCAAACCTGTTCTCAAACCTTTTCAATCTTCACACAATACATGAGCATGAGCCATGGACATAGCACTATAGGTGGAATAGAATGGTGGTTGTGGAGAAGACAAAAAGGAGAAGATAGCCTCACATCAACTAGGCGTATCAATGGGCTATGGAGATGCCCATCAATAGATATCAATGTGAGTGAGTAGGGATTGCCATGCAACGGATGCACTAGAGCTATAAATATATGAAAGCTCAACAAAAGAAACTAGTGGGTGTGCATCCAACTTGCTTGCTCACGAAGACCTAGGGCATTTTGAGGAAGCCCATCATTGGAATATACAAGCCAAGTTCTATAATGAAAGACTCCCACTAGTATATGAAAGTGACAACATAGGAGACTCTCTATCATGAAGATTATTGTGCCACTTGGAAGCACAAGTGTGGTAAAAGGATAGTAGCATTGTCCCTTCTCTCTTTTTCTCTCATTTTTTTATTTGGGCCTTTCTCTTTTTTTATGGCCTCTTTTTTCTCTTTTTTTATTTGGACTTCTTTGACCTCTTTTATTTATTTATTTATTTTCGTCCGGAGTCTCATCCCGACTTATGGGGGAATCATAGTCTCCATCATCCTTTCCTCACTGGGACAATGCTCTAATAATGATGATCATCACACTTTTATTTACTTACGACTCAAGAATTACAACTCAATACTTAGAACAACAATATGACTCTATGTGAATGCCTCTGGCAGTGTACCGGGATATGCAATGACTCATCAGTGACATGTATGAAAAAATTATGAACGGTGGCTTTGCCACAAATACGATGTCAACTACATGATCATGCAAAGCAATATGACAATGATGGAGCGTGTCATAATAAACGGAACGGTGGAGAGTTGCATGACAATATATCTCGGAATGGCTATGAAAATGCCATAATAGGTAGGTATGGTGGCTATTTTGAGGAAGGTAAATGGTGGGTTTATGGTACCGGCGAAAGGTGCGCGGTATTAGAGAGGCTAGCAATGGTGGAAGGGTGAGAGTGCGTATAATCCATGGACTCAACATTAGTCATAAAGAATTCACATACTTATTGCAAAAATCTATTAGTTATTGAAACAAAGTACTACGCGCATGCTTCTAAGGGGATAGATTGGTAGGAAAAGACCATCGCTCGTCCCCGACCGCCACTCATAAGGAGGACAATCAATAAATAAATCATGCTCCAACTTCATCACATAACGGTTCACCATACGTGCATGCTACGGGAATCACAAACTTCAGCACAAGTATTTCTCAAATTCACAACTACTCACTAGCATGACTGTAATATCACCATCTCCATATCTCAAAACAATTATCAAGTATCAAACTTCTCATAGTATTCAATGCATTCTATATGAAAGTTTTTATTATATCCCTTTTGGATGCCTATCATATTAGGACTAGTTTCATAACCAAAGCAAATTACCATGCTGTTCTAAAGACTCTCAAAATGATATAAGTGAAGATCAATGAGTAGTTGAATAATCATGCAACTATATGAAGACTCTCTAACATTTAAGGATTTTAGATCTTGATACTTTATTCAAACAGCAAGCAAAACAAAATAAAATGACATCTAAGAATAGCAAACATCATGTGAAGAAGCAAAAATTTATGATCAACCGATACTAACCGATAGTTGTTGAAGAAGAAAGGTGGGATGCCAACCGGGGCATCCTCAAGCTTAGACGCTTGAGACTTCTTGAAATATTATTTTGGGATGCCTTGGGCATCCCCAATCTTGAGCTTTTGTGTCTCCTTAATTCCTCTCATATCACGGTCTCCCTAAATCTCAAATGCTTCATCCACACAAAACTCAACAAGGACTCGTGAGATAAGTTAGTATAAACCATTGCAAAAACCTTATCATACTCTACTGTAGCAAATCATTAAAATTATTATACAACATTGCATACTGAATGCCTCTGCATATTTAATAGTCATATCCTCAAATAAAATCATTAAAGAAGCAAACATATGCAAACAATACAAACATAACAGCAATCTGCCTAAATAGGACAGTCTGTAAAGAATGCAGCAACATCCATACTTCCCTAACTCCAAAACTTATTAAAGAAAATTCCCACTGTATTAAATTTATCAGATCTTAATATGCAAAAGGTTTCAACATTTTATCACATTCTGAATTTTCTAGGGAATTATTGCAACAGCGGTAAACTTTCTGTTTTCAAACAGCAACATGTGGACTTCTAAAATAGGCATAGTAAAGGCTACCAATGCCACTTTTATTGAAATAAAAGATGCAAAACATTATTCTAACTAACAGTAAGCAAATCTTAACAAAATAAATTGACGCTCCAAGAAAAACACATATCATGTGGTGAATAAAAATATAGTTTCAAGTAAAGTTACCGATGAACGAAGACGAAAGAGGGGGTGCCTTCCGGGGCATCCCCAAGCTTAGGCTCTTGGCTATCCTTGAATATTACCTTGGGGTGCCTTGGTCATCTCCAAGCTTAGCCTCTTGCCACTCCTTATTCCATAGTCCATCGAATCCTTATCCAAAACTTGAAAACTTCGCAACACAAAACTTAACAGAAAACTCGTAAGCTCCGTTAGTATAAGAAAATAAATCACCACTTCAAGGTACTGTAATGAACTCATTCTTTATTTATATTGATGTTAAACCTACTGTATTCCAACTTCTCTATGGTTTATAGACTCTTTTACTAGCCATAGATTCATTAAAATAAGCAAACAACACACGAAAAACAGAATCTGTCAAAAACAGAATAGTCTGTAGTAATCTGGATCAAACGTATACTTCTGGAACTCATAAAATTCTCAAATAAGTTTCTGGAAGTGAGTAATTTATCTATTAATCATATGCAAAAATAATTAACTCAATAGCACTCTCCAATAAAAACTGGCAGCAATTCTCGTGAGAGCTAAAGTTTCTGTTTTTTACAGCAAGATCAACAAGACTTTCCCCAAGTCTTCCCAACGTTTCTACTTGGCACAAACACTAATTAAAAGCATAAAACCACATCTAAACAGAGGCTAGATGAATTATTTATTACTAAATGGGAACAAAAATCAAGGAACAAAAATAAAATTGGGTTGCCTCCCAACAAGCGCTATCGTTTAACGCCCCTAGCTAGGCATGATGATTTCAACGATGCTCACATAAAAGATAAGAATTGTAACATAAAGAGAGCATCATGAAGAATATGACTAGCACATTTAAGTCTAACCCACTTCTTATGCATAGGGATTTTGTGAGCAAACAACTTGTGGGAACAAGAATCAACTTGCATAGAAAGGTAAAACAAGCATAACTTCAAAATTTTAAGCACATAGAGAGGAAACTTGATATTATTGCAATTCCTACAAGCATATGTTCCTCCCTCATAATAATTTTCAGTAGCATCATGAATGAATTCAACAATATAACCAGCACCTAAAGCATTATTTTCATGATCTACAAGCATAGAAATTTTATTACTCTCCACACAAGCAAAATTCTTCTCATGAATAATAGTGGGAGCAAAATCAACAAAATAACTATCATGTGATTGAAAATTAAGATCAAGATGACAAGTTTCATGGTTATCATTATTCTATAAAGCATACGTGTCATCACAATAATCATCATAGATAGGAGGCATGCTTTCATCATAATAAATTCGCTCATCAAAACTTGGGGGACAAAAAATATCATCTTCATCAAACATAGCTTCCCCAAGCTTGTGGCTTTGCATATCATTAGCATCATGGATATTCAAGGAATTCATACTAACAACATTGCAATCATGCTCATCATTCAAATATTTAGTGCCAAACATTCTAATGCATTCTTCTTCTAGCACTTGAGCACAATTATCGGAATCCTTATTTTCATGATAGATATTAAAAAGATGAAGCATATGAGGTACCCTTAGTTCCATTTTTTTGGTAATTTTCTTTTATAAACTAAACTAGTGATAAAACAAGAAACTAAAAGACTAGATTGCAAGATCTAAAGATATACCTTCAAGCACTCACCTCCCCGGCAACGGCGCCAGAAAAGAGCTTGATGTCTGCTACACAACCTTCTTCTTGTAGACGTTCTTGGGTCTCCAAGTGCAGAGGTTTGTAGGACAGTAGCAAATTTTCCTCAAGTGGATGACCTAAGGTTTATCAATCCGTAGGAGGCGTAGGATGAAGATGGTCTCTCTCAAGCAACCCTGCAACCAAATAACAAAGAGTCTCTTGTGTCCCCAACACACCCAATACAATGGTAAATTGTATAGGTGCACTAGTTCGGCAAAGAGATGGTGATACAAGTGGTATATGGATAGTAGATAATGGTTTTTGTAATCTGAAAAATGTAAAAACAACAAGGTAACTAATGATAAAGTGAGCGTAAACGGTATTGCAATGCGTTGAAACAAGGCCTAGGGTTCATACTTTCGCTAGTGCAAGTACCCTCAACAATATTAACATAATTGGATCACATAACTATCCCTCAACATGCAACAAAGAGTCACTCCAAAGTCACTAATAGCGGAGAACAAACGAAGAGATTATGGTAGGGTACGAAACCACCTCAAAGTTATTCTTTCCAATCAATCCGTTGGGCTATTCCTATAAGTGTCACAAACAGCCCTAGAGTTCGTACTAGAATAACACCTTAAGACACAGATCAACCAAAACTCTAATGTCACCTAGATACTCCAATGTCACCTCAAGTATCCGTGGGTATGATTATACGATATGCATCACACAATCTCAGATTCATCTATTCAACCAACACATAGAACCTTAAAGAGTGCCCCAAAGTTTCTACCGGAGAATCACGACGAAAATGTGTGCCAACCCCTATGCATAGGTTCATGGGTGGAACCCGCAAGTTGATCACCAAAACATACATCAAGTGAATCACGTGATATCCCATTGTCACCACAGATACGCACGGCAAGACATACATCAAATGTTCTCAAATCTTTAAAGACTCAATCCGATAAGATAACTTCAAAGGGGAAACTCAATTCATTACAAGAGAGTAGAGGAGGGGAAGAAACATCATAGGATCCAAATATAATAGCAAAGCTCGCGATACATCAAGATCGTATCACCTCAAGAACACGAGAAAGAGAGAGAGAGAGAGAGAGAGAGAGAGAGAGAGAGAGAGAGAGAGAGAGAGAGAGAGAGAGAGAGAGATCAAACACATAGCTACTGGTACATACCCTCAGCCCCGAGGGAGAACTACTCCCTCCTCGTCATGAAGAGCACCGGGATGATGAAGATGGCCACCGGAGAGGGATTGCCCCCTCCGGCAGGGTGCCGGAACGGGTCTAGATTGGCTTTTGGTGGCTACGGAGGCTTCTGGCGGCGGAACTCCCGATCTACTGTGATCTCCGATCGTTTTAGGGTATATGGAGATATATAGGCGGAAGAAATACGTCAGGGGGGGCACGAGGGGCCCACGAGGGTGGATGGCGCGCCCTAGGGGGGTGGGCGCGCCCACCTACCTCGTGGCTCCCTCGTTTCTTTCCTAACGTGCACTCCAAGTCCATCAGGTTGCTTTCCTTCCAAAAATAAGTTCCGTGAAGTTTCAGGTCAATTGGACTCCGTTTGATTTTCCTTTTCTGTGATACTCTAAAACAAGGTAAAAAACAGAAACTGGCACTGGGCTCTAAGTTAATAGCTTAGTCCCAAAAATCATATAAAATAGCATATAAATGCATATAAAACATCCAAGGTTGATAATATAATAGCATGGAACAATAAAAAATTATAGATACGTTGGAGACGTATCAGCGCGTGCGCGAGAAAAGCGCTACGGCTAAGGAGAATAGCAGTAGCGCTGGGCGAGGATACGCGCTACTGCTAAGTTGGGCTAGTCATGTGTGCCCAGTTTAAACATAGCAGCAGCGCTTTTTGCTAGTACGCGCTACTGCTAAAGTTATAGCAGTATCGTGGTTTATTTACGGGCGCTGCTACTAAGTTGCAGTAGCGCATGATTTTGTCCAGCGCTATTGCTAAGATGGTGTGTATAAGGTTTTCCCTAGTAGTGAATAGGGGATTCCAGAATCCGAATGTCCGCCACGTCGAAATCTGATAGACCGGACCTACCCAATCCCGCCCCCTCCATTTATAGGGTTGTTAAGCAACTGAATTATGATTGCAAATTCAAGTTAGCTGGAGGGGAATTGTTGCTTGATATGAGTGCTTTAGATCAATGGTGACATAAAGCTAATGAAAATGCTAATATATTTAAAGAAAAGGTTAAAACTTGGGATGACAAGAGAAAACAAAAATGTGAATTCAAAATAGGAGATGAAGTCCTTCTGTACAAGTCTCTTTAAGACATTTTGCAGGTAAATTTCTATTGAAATGGGAAGGCCCATATATCATCGAGGAAGTTTACTGGCCAGGAGCAATCTCCAGCGCGGACCCTCAAATCTCCCATATATGTCCTTTGCAGGAGTCGTGACGGGTTATGCCATCCAATGTTATCCCTCAAGCGTCACGGAATAGTCCAGACGTTCAAATTCCGGCAAACTAGGGGGTTTGCTTTGAGGGAGTCCAGACATCCGTCTAGCCAACCAAAATCCATCATGTCGGACATCCAGGCATCTTCTCTCTCCCTTCAACCGCGACATGCACATGCATAGATGGATATTTAGGAGACATGATTGGATGACCAGCTCCCACATCAATGTCCTTGAACTGTTCCGGACCAAACCGGGGACAAACATTGTACCCATTTTAAGGGCCAGCGTTGGAGATGCCCTAAGCACAAATGTCTATGTTGCTTCCTTGTACAACTTTGAAGGACTCTACTTGACCTTGTCTCGCCTTCTTTGACATGGACTCCTTTTTAAGAGAAAAAGAGAAGGGCTTTAGGAACATTTTAACTACGTATTAGGATGATGCAAGTCATCCAATGTAGTGCCCCATCAATCCATAATCTCGCAGACTAGATGCAAATGCCGGAGTTCGGACGTTCCGCCACGTACGCGCCTGTTTGCCATGTCCTACCTACTCTCTTTGCTCGAAAAACCCTCTCCAAACGAACTGTTTGCCGTGCATTCATGTTGGCCAAGCCGATACAGAGCAGACGCGACTCCGTGACATTGATGCTGGTCAAAACAACGTGACCGGACGAGCGGGCAGCGCCACTTCAATGCCAACAGGTGACCAAGAATCCCACTTCAGCTGGTGTGCCACATTGAAGCCAATTGTCCGCTCGTTCGACTGGCCGTGACTACTTAATTAAGCATGGCTCTAGCATCATCCACGCTACACCTCACATCGTATCCTCTTCGTTCCTTTTCATTTATGCTCATCATCGTCGACGATGATGAAGTTCTAGGTCTTCGCGCCGACAAGTGGTGTCTCCGGATCCGGGGCCGTCGTACTCCACGGCGCCCGGATCCTCCGGGAAGGAGGAGATCATCTTATGCTCCGGCGAAGAGGAGGAGCGAAGCCACATCAGTCGTGCCTCCTCGTGGAGGTCGCCGCAACGGACGAGATTATCGGGCGCACCTGGAGCTCCTTCTCAAGTGGCCACTCAAGGACCGTGGTCTGTCGTCGCCCTCGCCGCCCCTCCGTCGCATGAAGGCGGAGTTGAGTCAGCGTCATCGCCTCTCTGGGCGTCAAGGCGGAGCCCTACCCCGTGCAACCTGTCCAAATCAGTCATCATGTGAAGCAGGAGCCGCGCGCCGGCGCCGCACCGCCATTATGCCCGAATTGACGAGTCGGCGTTGCCGTCTTGCCGCATCTGGCGCCACAAGGCCGTGATGGAGGAGGTGCCCCCGGCGATTGCGAAGGCGTGTGGCTGCCTGCAGTGGCGGAGCTACAAACTAAGAGCAGGGCGGGCCAATCTGAAGAATACCACCCAAAAAATTCAGAAATAGCCCAGTTAAGCTCATACTTTGCATTGTTTTCGTTCTAAGCTGGGCGGGCCATGGCACTGTTACATAGCTCCGCCACTGGCCGCCTGGTCGCGGCTGCAGCTCCTCGTCGTGAAGCATCATGACGGCAAAGGAGAGGGTGGTCAAAAAGGTAGATGGAGGGAGCAGCACAACGAACCACACCGGGCGTTTGCTCTAGAAATTTGATCTAGAATATTTTTTCATTATCATAGTGCATCTTAAGAAAGGACTTTGCTTCTACTCAAAGCAATAGTTGTAATTGTATTTCCGAGCTTAGGTTTATTTGCACCCGGTCAAAAAAATCATATTTTTTTTAAAAAAATCCCTCCCCCTCCCTTCCTCCCTCTCCCGATGGCCGAGTGGTTCCCCGGCGATGAGGCCGCGGCCAACGGCTTCGGCCGCCGATCGCTCCGCGAACATGAGTCTTGGCTCCTGTTCCAGGCGAACATCTCGGTGCCGCCGAACATGCGCGCCGGGCCAACGGGGTGGAGACTCAGCAACGGGGGAGTGCCCATTCCCCCGTTGCCCGACGCCGTGGCGAAACCGGGCTACTTCGCCGACGAGGTCGACGTCGTGCGCGCCTCCCTCACCGACGCCCAGCTCGCCCTCCCCGAGTACGCCGCCGACAACATAGCGGCGTGGACGGCTTACTTCCAGCGCCGGCAGCAGCAGAGGCTGGCGTCCACCAACGGCGCGCCGGTGGTGGCCGGACCGAAGAACAACGACGGACGCCGCCTGTGGTGGGGTGTCCCCGGGCGGACCCTTGAGGGCGTTCTGACGTACCTCGAGGGCGGCAACGACCCGCCGTTGGCATACCCCCGGCGAGGGCGGCTGCCACGGCCATGGCTCACCGCCGACGCGACGGGCAATGGTTGCCCAGGAGGTTCGGCGCCTCCTCTTCTCCCTCCTCCTCCCGCTCTTCCTCACACTCGTCCGGCGCTCCGGCGCTGCTCGGCGTCAAGGCCGAGCCCGCGGCGGAGATGCCGCTCGGCCGGCGCACTCGCAGCGTCGACATCATCATCAATGAGGGCGGCCGGCGCGCCCCCTCGTCGGCTCCTCCGCGCTTCGTCAAGCCCAAGACGGAGCCGGGCCTGGCGCCGGTGAAGACAGAGCCGGGCCTGGTGCCGGTGAAGACAGAGCCGGGCCTCCCCACGGTGAAGACGGAGCACGGCGCCGACGTCGAGGTCGATGATGTTGCGGCCCTAGAATGGGCGCGCGCGGACTCCCTGAAGATGACGAGGGAGCGCCAATGCGCCACCCTGCGCGATTCGCGCAGCGCCGCCGGGGCCGCGACGAGGGAGGAATCGTCGTCATCGATGGCAGCGACGACGCCGCCGCGCCACCGCCGGCAGCCCGCATAGGCGACGCCGGTCAGGGGTCCAGCAGGGACGGCCGCGTCAAGGAGGAGAAGCCGGACGACGACGACGGCGGCGGCGACTACTCCGCTTTTAGCCAGTTCTTTTTTAATTATATATGTAATAAAAACCCGCTTTTTAAATGTAATATATGCCGAACTTTGCCGAACTTTGAACTTTGCTATATATTTAAATTTTTTTAAACGCGCCTGGGGACGGCCCTGGGACCGACGGCTGGGGACCAACTCGGCCCCAGGGCGAGTTTTTGCGCCGGCTCACCTCAGGGGGCGATTTTAGGCGCCCCTTGGGGGGCCAACGGCTGGAGATGCTCTAAAATGCAGTAGCATGCCAACAAACAATTACACTGCTCATTCCCAATACTGCACTATCTTCTAACCCTAACTAAAGTACTTTTTTCCTAACCAAAACTATCATCTTCTAACCCTAATTTTAAAATCTCAACTAAAACTGTAACTGGTACTGAAATTTCTTACCTCACTCCACCAAACGCGGACGCCCGCCTGTGGCCGCCATCTGGATCCGCGTGGATGCACTTCGCCACTGCCCTAGCCGCGCGGACTTCCGGATCCACCTGAGCCTCGGACAGTGATGGTCGCGGCAACCGCTGCGCTGGGAAGCTCGAGCTGCCTAGCCATGCCTGAACCTCTGAATGTCCACCGCCCTCCTCACCGGTGACGCCTTGGCTCAAAAGCTCGCCGCCGACGGCATTTCGCTGCGGCGCCGCCATCGTCCACCTAGGTCACTGCGGGCGGAGAGTGAGAGGGAGTGCGACCGACCGGCTGCTTTGGTTCCGACCGGATCGCACGGGCTAACGGCCGTCAACGACCGCGCCGTGAGCGCGCGTGGCCACGTGCCCTGACATGTGGGTCCAGGCGGTCAGAAAAACGGTTAAATCGCTAGTCACGGGCGTTTTGGGTTTTTTAAAACAACGGACCGCGTGACTGATAGGTTTTTGAGAAAATTTAAAAAGCGATAGTTTTTTGAAACCCTAGCCTGTAAACTAGTAGTTTTATGCTATTTACTCGACTTGAGGGCATCTCTGAACATGAAGGCGTCATAGCTCTTCTTAGTTTCTTTCACAGCAATGTTTATCTCATTCGCAAACACCCGGTCAGCAAAAGTAGAGGGAGGCCCAGACCATAGAGAAGATTCAGAAGCTATGATCTCTTCCATCCACGCGAGCTCTTTCGTGAGCCTCAGAACAGCGGATTCTGCTGTTTCAGTGACAAAGTTGGCATCGTCCATGCCGTCACCGGCATCGGCAAGGGCAAACCTAGGGACTGTTTGGCAACCCGCCGGCTCCTCAAAATATGAGGAGCTGCGGAGTCGAAGGACTACAGCTCTATCCTTTTTAACTACAGCTCCGCCAGCTCCCGGAGCGGAGCGGCGGAGTGGAGGGGATCCGAACGGGGCGCTAGTTGCGTCGGACGAGTATTCAGCAGTGGCCTCCTTGAGAGTTAGAAAGTTCCCTGTGGACTTGGACATCTTCTCAGAGTTAAGCATGAGATGCCCATTGCAACGAAATCCGCGAGGCCAGTGGTGCTCCGGAAGAAGTGCCGTGTGTTGTAGATGCTGAATGTCAGATGGTTCTGGATAAGATCCTTACCAGATACCCGGATATCCAAGGGATACCAGTATTCGAATTCTTGCTTCATTTTGCACAGGAGGGCAGAAGGGATGTCACTCTTGGGTGCTGGGCCATCACAGAACACATAGCCCCATACTTCATCAGTCATCTGTTCTGGCATGATGGATGAAATTTCCTTCCATACATGTTGCCGTTTTGCAGATAATGCGCAACTGTGTAGTAAGCCATGTATAGGGTTGAATCAGAAAGAGACTCCACAAGGAACTGCTCATCCCAAGGGATGCGAGTACCTAGGCCAAAAGAACGTGAACATGCCCATTGGTTGAGCCAGCCCAACGTGTGCTCGAAACCATTTCGAGTTTCTGCTGAGAAAGTATTCATATTGTCCAAACACCGGACCGCCAGTGGAGTGTTATACTCACACGTGAATTTTCCTTCTGATCACGCCTGCCCTCACCCTCCCGAGCCGCCCCCCGCGTGGGCGAGGCCCCAGATCCCATCGGCCGGACCTCCCCCACTCCTCCTCCTCCCTCACCGCCGCCCAAGGGCGCGGCCAGGCGAAGCCTTGCCGTCGCCGGCGGCGGCGGGGACTCGGGCCCTCTCGCTCGGGTGGGGCTGGCGCGGGACAGCGCCCCCGGGCCGGAGCGTGGCGGGCGGGCCGGACGCCACGATGGGTGGTGGCGGCGCATCGGCGACCTCGCTTCCCCGTGGCAGGAGGTCTCGCGATCTGGTGCGTCGCGGCCGCCAGGGACGACGGCGGTGTGACCGGATCGGTTCGCGGCGGCGCGGCCAGATCTATGTCCATGCGTGGGCCTTGATCGCTGGTCTGCCGTCGGCATGGTGGTGGGTGCGACTCGTCGGCAGCTGGGCAGATCCGCAGGATTCTATCCTTGTCTGGTCCTTGACAGCGCGGGCAACTCCGGGGGAAACTCTAGATCTCCTTGGGATCGAACGATGGCGGCGCTTTTGCGTCGTAGTCCCTCTTTAGGGCATTGTTTTGGAGTTTGCTCCAGTTGAAGGGACCAGCGGCGTCGGCGGCGCATGTCTGGTGGAGCAACTACCGATGAAAATCGCGCCGACTACGGTCATGGCGGACGATGGCGGCGTGTTAGATGTCGTTCCCTTGTTGAGGCATCGTCGTTGCAGTCTGCGTCATCAGGCTCGGGATGCTCCGGGGGAAACCCTAGATCTGGGTCTTCCGGATCGGACGATGATGGCGTTTTATCGCTTTTCCTCCTGGGGGCATCGTTTTGGAGTAAGTGCTGGCTGAGGGGATGGTGGAGCGGTGCTTCATCTCACACATTGATGGCGACGGATATCGGCGGCATGGCGCTGTGGAGGCTCGGCGTCCGATGCACGGAGATGGACTCGCGCAGGAGGAGGTTGCTGTCCGGCGTCATGGTGACGTCGATGGCAGAGTGGCCAGACAAGGTAGAAGCCTCAATATGATCTGAAGACGGACCTGTGAAAGATGGCGGCGACGACATACGAGTGCGTCTGACCGGATTGTGCCCCAGACCCGGTATGTGGCTCGGCTGGGACTTCTGAATGAGTTTCAGCTTCCGGCTTTTGATGTTAGGCTTAGGTGAGTGGTTCGGGTAGTGGCCCAACTAGCACCCCTTCATCATTTTGAATAGGAATAGTGGTATATGTTGTCAAGATGGTGGATTCAGGCACATTGTTGTAATACTTTATAAAGTCCTCGAGAATAATCAATAAAATGGCCGTATGCATCTTCCAGATGCAGAGGTCGGGGGTCATCCTCCTTTTCTAAAAAAAAAACACCGGACCGCCTTCTGCTTCCACTCATCTTCACCGTAAGTGATGTACCACTGATCTGTGAGCGCAACCACACACTCGTCGCCGGACCTTGACATAACGTTCTTCTCGGGCTCATTATACAACACTGCCATGGCTTCTTCCTGTTAAACACAATATTATGAGGCTGTTGGGCCGAATAACTTATATATCACATTGGAGTAGTTAGGTGTTGTATCTCCTTCTATCTCCTGTTTATATTTCCTGTAATATTTTTTGTTGGTTAGATAAGACTTTGTCAACTCTTGTAATCCAAGTCATCAATCAATATATACCGATGCGGCTCCTCTATTGGGAGTAGGAACGCTTACCTAAACTTTACATGGTATACAGAGCAACCTCTTCCGCCACATCTAGTTCGATCTGCGTGCGCCAAGAACCCTAGCCACCTTCCTCCTACCTGCGCCAAAACCCTAGCCCACTTTCCTTCCATCAGCCATGTCTTCTTCTTCCTCCGCCATCAACTCTAGCCTCAACTACAACATCTCCGAGCCACTTACCCAAACCAATTACATCCTATGGCGCGCACAGGTAAGATCACAGATCATGGGTGCCGGCCTCTTCGGCTACCTAGATCAAACCATTGAAGAACCACCAAAAACCCTTACCACAAAAAACGCCAAAGGGAAGGATCAGGTTGTTTTGAACCCTGCCTACTCCCAATGGATCATCCAAGACCAACAAATCGTTGCTTATCTCCTCAGAAACCTATCCAAAGAAGTTCTTGTCCAGGTTGCTTCGCTTGAGAAATCACATGCGATATGGACCGCGCTTGGGAACATGTTCTCGGCCATGTCTCTCTCACGCGCCAACAACATACGGGTCGCCCTCACCAACGCCCAGAAGGGCTCCCAGACGGCGGCTGCATATTTTGGTCACATGCGCGCCCTCTCCGACGAGCTTGCAGCGGCGGGCAAGTCGATCGGAGAGGATGAACTGCTCTCCTTCATCATCGCCGGGTTGGACATGGAGTACCAGCCCATCATCACGGCGCTCGACACAAGAACAGAACCGGTCTCCGTCGACATCCTCTTCTCCATGGTGGCAAATTTCGATCAGCGAGTCGAGATGTTCCATGGTACAAACGCCGGATCCTTCAAATCATCGGCGAATACTGCATCTCGTGGTCGCCAGGGAAACACCAAAACCTACCAAAACCAGCGGAGTGGTGGAGGTGGTGGTGGATCCCGTGGTGGTGGCGGCCAGTACGGAGGCGGCGGTGGCTACCACAACGGCGGCAACAACCAGGGCGGTGGCGGCGGCTACCACCCAAATAACAGTGGTGGCGGCTATCCTGGTGGGGGCGGCGGCTACTACCAGGGCAACCCTCCCGGTGGAAACAACAGGCGCCCCCCCCCCCCCGGCAACAACAACCGGGGGCGCAATTTCTAGGGCTACGAGGGGTACGGAGGGAAGTGCCAAATCTATAAAAAAAACCACATAGCTAAAGATTGTGATTGGCGCTACGCTGATGACAATTCTCAAAAGAAAAAGGTCGCAGCCGCTGCTGATATGTCATATGGTGTAGATACAAATTGGTATATGGATACATGTGCCACCAACCATATCACTGGAGAACTGGACAAGCTGACGATGCATGAAAAGTACCATGGCAATGATCAAATCTACACAGCTGCAAATGGTCCAGGTATGGAAATTAGTCACATTGGAAAATCAATCATTGAAACCCCACACACAAATCTTGAACTCAATGACATCTTGCGTGTTCCTAATGCTGCTAAGAATCTTCTATCTGTCCATCGCATTGCTCTTGATAATAATGTCTTTCTAGAGTTTCACCCTTTCTTCTTTTTGATCAAGGATAAGGTCACGAAGAGGGTTCTTCATAGGGGTATCTGTGTGCAAGGGCTCTACTCGTTTCTTCCCAAGTATTGCAAATTCAATAAACAAGTCTATGGTGCCATCAAGCTTTCTGCTGAGAGGTGGCATAATCGATTAGGTCATCCATCCTTTGCTACTGTTCATCAAATTCTTAGTAGGAATAAACTCCCAGTTGTTGGTGAGAGAAATTTAGAAACTGTTTGTGATCATGCCAAAAAGCAAAAAGTCATCAACTACCATATCTTGTCTATACTAGTGTGTCTACAAAACCCTTGCAAGTTATTTTCTCTGATATTTGGGGCCCATCACCCACTTCTGTTGGTAGACATTCTTATTATGTGAGCTTTATTGATGATTTTATCAAATATACTTGGATATATCTTCTTAAAAACGTTCAGATGTGTTTCAAGTTTTTCACAATTTTCAAGCCCTCGTTGAACGCAAGTTTGATTGCAAAATCCTTGCCATGCAATCAGACTGGGGTGGTGAGTATGAAAAATTGAATTCTTTCTTTCAACAAATAGGCATATCTCACCATGTGTCATGCCCTCACGCACACCAACAAAATGGCTCTGCTGAACGCAAGCATAGGCATATTGTTGAAGTAGGATTAGCCCTTCTGGCTAATGCCTCTATGCCCCTCAAATTTTGGGATGAAACTTTTCTTACCGCCGTTCACCTCATTAATATTTGGCCAAGTCGAACTATTTCCAATGAAACACCCATTGAACGCCTTTTGCATGTCACACCAGATTATCAAACTCTTAGGGTTTTTGGTTGTGCCTGTTGGCCCAATCTTCGTCCCTACAATTCTCGCAAACTTAGCTTTCGCTCCAAACAGTGTGTCTTTCTAGGTTATAGTGCTCAACACAAAGGTGTAAAATGTCTTGATGTATCCACTGGACGTGTGTACATCTCTCGTGATGTTGTGTTTGACGAAACCCAGTTTCCCTTTGAAAAACTCCATCCCAACGCCGGTGCTCTTCTCAAGAAGGAAATCCTTCTTCTCCCTTCTCATCTTCTTGGCAATGATTGTGTGGGTGTTAATAATGATGATTCCATATTGACTAATTCCTCTCTGGTTCCATATGAGCTTTATGCTGCAGGATTAAACAGTGCAGCAAATGGCATGGAGAATGGTACAAATTTTTCTGAAAATTTTGTGCAGCATGCCCCTGATTTGGATGCAGCAGATCCGGCCGAATCTCCCTCGGGATCGGTGCGGTAGACTGCTCCCAAATCCGCCCCGGGATCGCTGCGCCAGTCTGGGCCCGTATCTGCTTCGGGATCGGCGGCCTGTACCGCGGCGGACACGTGTGCAACACGCCACCCACCGCCAGGGGACAACCCGACCGGCCGGGACCCACTCTCCGGGCGCTACGCGCCATCCCCGTGCGTCTACGCCAGGCGACAGCCTGCCCTTGCGTCAGGCGGGACCGACGCTCCACCCGAGCTTGCATCGCTGGGTCCCCCTGGATCTTCTGTGGCACGTTCTCCTTCAACACCCTCTGGTTCTGCCACAGATGATCTGACCGCCACAGCTGCCTCGAGATCGCCTCGGTCAACTGCAGATCTGGCCAGTTCGCCTGTCCAGGAGGATTCTGCTGCCCCTGGATCTTCTGTGCCGCTGCAGCCACCTCATACACGACTTCGAACAGGCACAATTCCTTCTGTTAATTACAAAACTAAATATGGCTTGGTTGTATCTGATACATCTACAGGAGAACCTCACACTGTTCATGAAGCACTTGCTGATCCAAAATGGAAACATGCCATGGATGAGGAGTTTTGTGCCCTTCAGAAAAATCATACATGGCACCTTGTTCCTTCCTCTCCGGGTACAAACCTTATTGATTGCAAGTGGGTCTTTCGCATCAAACGGACATCAGATGGTACCATTGATCGTTACAAAGCACGTCTTGTTACCAAAGGATTCAAACAGAGGTATGGACTTGACTATGAGGATACTTTCAGTCCCGTTGTTAAAGCAGCAACTATTCGCCTGGTTCTTTCTATTGTTGTTTCTCGTGGCTGGTGCCTTCGTCAACTAGATGTACAGAACGCGTTTCTTCATGGTGTTCTGGAAGAGAAAGTATATATGAAACAACCTCCTGGGTTTGAAGATCCAAACAGGCAATTCCATGTCTGCAGACTTGATAAGTCACTTTATGGACTGAAACAGGCTCCACGAGCATGGTACTCTCGCTTGAGCTCCAAATTGCAAAGTCTTGGTTTTGTTCCTTCCAAGTCTGATACTTCTCTGTTTATTTATCATCGTTCCAACACAACTATTTTTGTGCTTATTTATGCTGATGATATTATTGTCACTAGTTCCTCCAATGAGGCAGTTACAGCTCTCTTGCAAGATTTATAGTCAGATTTTGCTCTAAAAGATCTTGGTGACTTGCATTTTTTCCTTGGTATTGAAGTCAAGCGAAACCAGGAAGGTGGTCTTCATCTCTCTCAAGAGAAATATGCCACTGATCTTTTGAGCAAGGCAGGACTGCAGGGCTGTAAACCATCACCAACTCCACTCTCCAGTTCAGAAAGGTTGTCTCTCACAGAGGGTGTGCCTTTGGATCAAGAGGATGGTACTAAATACAGGAGTCTGGTAGGAGCACTTCAGTACTTGACACTCACGATGCCTGATATTTCATGTGCTGTAAATAAAGTGTGTCAGTATCTTACTTCTGCTCATTGGAATGCTGCTAAACGCATACTGAGATATGTGAAGAACACACTAAGCATTGGACTAACGTTCACCAAGTCAACCTCTACACTTGTTAGTGCCTTTTCTGATTCTGATTGGGCATGTTGCTTAGACGACAGAAGGTCTACGTGTGGTTTTGCAGTTTTCTTTGGACCCAACTTAATCTCTTGGTGTGCAAAGAAACAAGCCACTGTGTCAAGATCAAGTACAGAGGCAGAATACAAAGCACTAGCCAATGCTACTGCAGAAATTATATGGGTTAAGTCTTTGCTTAAATAACTTGGAATATTTCACACGCAAACTCCATGTCTCTTGTGTGACAATATTGGTGCTACTTATCTCTCTGCCAACCCTGTTTTTCATGAGAGAACGAAACATATTGAGATTGATTATCATTTTCTTAGAGAGAGAGTTGCTAGCAAAGAATTGCAAATTCGGTTCATACCTTCAAAGGATCAAGTGGCTGATGGGTTTACTAAGGCATTATCAACAGAACTGTTTGAAGAGTTTAAGCGTAATCTAAACTTGAGAAGTTTAAATTAAGGAAGGATGTTAAACACAATATTATGAGGCTGTTGGGCCGAATAACTTATGTATCATGTTGGAGTAGTTAGGTGTTGTATCTCCTTCTATCTCTTGTTTATATCTCCTGTAATATCTCTTGTTGGTTAGATAAGACTCTGCCAACTCTTGTAACCCAAGTCATCAATCAATATATACCGATGTGGCTCCCCTGTTGGGAGTAGGAACGCTTACCTAAACTTTACACTTCCAACAGTTTATTCCTTATCAGTGGCTTTGCCTCTTGTACCTTTCTTCCACTGAACTCCCCCACAATCATTGTCCCATCAGTAAATCCTTTCAGGTATGTCATTCTTTTTGCTTCCGCAAGCTTCTCCTTGTCATTCTGGCTCTTAATCTTGAGACTGAAGCACACCTTCTCAGCTGACTTATCTCCAAATTCAGGAATGTTGATTACAGGGATAACTTTGAGGGGAAGGACCCACTCATCCTTGACTCCATACTTCGCTCTCAAAGCAGGCTTGGTGACCAAATCTTGTAGGGCCATGAAATCATCCGGCGAATCACTCGGAACACTAGTCACGATGCCGGTGCCTTTATCTGTTAAGATGGTGAGCATGGGCAGCGCATATATGTTTTCACTCAAAGCGAGAGGAGATCTTAACCGCAGACCAACCAGATCACTGCCAGACAGCTCGGCTAAGCAGGTTGGCTTTTCTGGGACCCTGGATAGATGTTGATATGCAAGATTAAGAGCAGCCCTTGCTGTCATGATGAAGACATCAATGTCATTAACCTCGAACGCCCCGTAGTTTCCATCTGGCAATACCCAACAGTTTGTCTGGTCATACATAGTCTCGGGTCTCAACGTCGCTGCTGCCAAATAGACTTTCCTCCCTTCTAAGGCCTTCAGCTTGGGAGGAAAAGGCGAGAGCACCTCCATTTTGATCAACACATACTCCTGCGGCTGCACACCTTCACCTGTTGCTCGATCATGGTCAGCGCAAGGTTGGCCATCCAACGGAGAATAGATTGTGTACCTCATATCTTTAACAATCCTGTGCAGTTTCTTCAACTTCCTCATTTGCCATCGGACAAAAGAATCATAGAACGGGTTGATGTCAGACTGTCAGTGGTTACAAAAGAACGCCTCCAATCACAACCCAGGCCAAAATCCTTGAGATGTTCCTTGGCCAACTGAGGGAAGTAAGTCATCCAATGATAAGGATCCTGAAATCTGGCAATTTCTTGATCTGACAGCGCATAGTTCTCCATAATCTCCCACTGAAACTTCTGCACACCAGACTTTGCGGCAGCCTTACCTTTCTTGCTCTTAAACTTACCCGGAACGACGGCAACCTGATCAGCCTCTGACACTTCAGCACTTGACTTCTCGTCTGCCACAGGAAATACCGGAGGATTCCCATACTGTGCAATCTCTCGGGCAAGCTTGTCCGCCGAGGCCTTTATTGGCATCCCAGTACAATGGAAAGCTAAGGGTAAAAGGACATTGGACCCACGAAGCCTGTCGTATGCAGCACCGAACTCAAGCTTGCACAGTGAGAAGGCGTGGCCCAAATGCAGTAAACCATTCATGTATGGGTATGGAAACGTGCCAAAGAATTTTTCGCCGGGCGCCGGAGGTTTGTCCCCAGGCTCGGCCTCAAAAACCCTGTGCTCCTCCCAGCACTCCTGAACAGCATTTTGGATATCGATCAAAAGCTTTGCCCGCGCCTTGCTCTTGCCTTTTTCACGAGTCGATGACATTTTCCTGAACAGTGAAGACAACAAGGTGTCAGACAAGGAGAAAACAGAGTTAAGCATCCAGAATTTAAAATGCTGCCACAGAGCTAGCATCATGTGGCAATTTAAATGGCTTAGAGACCAGCAGGCCATTTAACCATTACAAATTTCAGAGACAACTTGCTGAATATGACATGCTGTAAAAAGGCCTGGAGTTATATATTTTCACCAAAATAGAAGATCTAATGGTTTTCTCCATAGTTGTGAATCCTTAACAGACATCGATAAAAACTAGTTAACACCTTTCGGAGCTATCGACTTTTTTAGTGCGTAAGTTGTTGTGCAATCATTAAAACGAGCACAATCATCTCCTTCTCTTCTCCTTGTGTGAAGTACTGTACCCTATCTCTGAGGTGACTTTACTAATTTACTTGATGCAGAAACAAGTTGCATCGGCAACTTAGATGATGGCTTAGAGACCAGCAGGCCATTTAACGATTACAAACTTCAAAGACAACCCGCTGAATATGAGGCGTAATCTATCATACGTGTGGACCGTTTTAGACAGTGACACGATGTGAAAAAGTCTGGAGTTCTATTTTTTCACCAAAATAAAAGATCTCAGAATAGTTAATTTTGCATCGGCAAAACATGGTGATGCCACAGACATATTGTTGAAAACATTACATTACAATACATGGGCTTCCTGATGATAAATCAAATCTCTTAACAAGGACAAGTAGCGGCACTGAGTGCAGAACCTAATAAGTTGGGAAGCCAACGTGAACAACAATTGATGGGCAAGTTGACGCCACATGCGTATTTGCAGACAGATATTTATTAGTTGAATTTAAAGTTGAAGCTCCTGGTTTGAGATTATAGCATTGACCCGAATGGTTTGATATCATAAAACAACTTTACTGCACCGTACCTCTGAGATGACTTTACTGATGCAGAAACAAACCACTTTTAACTCTATTCACTATGTGGTTCGAGCAACACAACATAATTTTTTTTTAACAGATGATGAAGATACCTGTATGCATATAGAAGTGAACTAACCACCTTAGACACGCAAATCGTTCAGTGGACAGTATGTTATTTTGACTCTGGTGGGCGATGGAATCAACTCTGTCACTGGTTTTAAGACCCAAACCGAAGAGTTGGCTAGAGGGCTCGAATCGACCTCTTGCTAGAACGAACGAGCTACGGAATGTGTTACCTGATGGAGGCGGCTCGCCGCAGCAGGGGCCCTGCGCCGGGGAGGACGGGGCGGCCGGGCGGGGGCGAACCGGCACCGGCACGAACCAACTCTGTCAGGTTCAGAAAGTTGGGGCCGCACCGGCGAGGATCGCTGGAAGAAGACCGGGGCTCGAAGGAGTAAGCGAGGGCCTCACCTCGAACGGAAGGGGGAAGGTGGGGGCGGAAGGGCTCGTCGCCGCCGGTGAAGACTCCGGAGCGCGATGGCCGGTGGAGGTGGCGGCACCGGCGCCGCCCGAATTTCTGAGCTCTGTTTCCCCCCAAGGAGAGGGAGGCGATCCTGGCCGTTCCGTGTAAATCCGATGGTCCACGACAGGCGTAAATGTTTTTAAATAGCCCCCAAGCTTTGAACTAAAACCACGACGAGTAATTTGAAACGAAGGACGTACATATGTTGCTTCCGTGTACAACTTTAAAGGACTCTATTTGACTCTCTCTCATCTTCTTTAAGAGGGTCTCTCTTATTCTTTTCTAAGAGAAAGAGAAGGGCTTTAGAGAGACCTTATAATCGTCCGCAAACATTTTAACGATGTAGTCGGATGATTCAAGTTATCCAACATGTGTGGCACATTAATCTGTGGATGCATCTATATGTATAAAATCCTGCAAACCGGATGCAAATCAGGAAAATATTTATGAGAGTCCGGACGGCCACCACGTACACGTATGGCAGCCACTTCTCACCTAAAACTTTCTCTACCCGAAAACCCCTCTCTGTGCAAAGCGGTTGCCTAGCATTCATACCCATCAGGCCGTTCAGTGTATACTTGATTCCACAACATTGATGCAGGTCAGAACGACGTGCTCGGATGAGCAGGCGGCGCCACTTCAATGTTGAAGCCGCTGCCGAGAAGCCTAATTCAGTTGGTGGGCCGCATTGAAGTCGACCGCCCGTTTGTTCGTCTGGTTGTGGCTATTTAAACATGGCTATGACGCTGTCCACACCACACCTCACATCCTCTCCTCTTCGCTCCTCCCCATCTCTGCTCATTGATGTCTATGATGACCAAGTCCTATGTCTACTCGCAGGCAAGTGATGGCTACGTATCCGGATCGAGGCGCATGGCTCCTCCAGGAAGGAGGAGATCATCCTCTGCTGAGCAGGAGCTGCATCAGTCGTGCCTCCTCGCGGAGGTCGCCGCGATGGACGAGGATTACTAGGCGCACCTGGAGCTCCGTCGCTCCACCGCATCAAGACAGAGTCGGTGTCGTCACCTCTCCGACGCGTCAAGCCAGAGCCTGCCCCCCCCTCCCCGGTTGCAACCGCGGCGTCCAAATCAGACGTTGCGTAAAGGAGGAGCTAGCGTCGCCGGCGCACAACCATTACGCCCGCATCGACGAGCCAACATCGTTGCCGTGCCGCGTTTGGTGTGACAAGGCCGTAAAGGAGGGGGTGGCCCGGCAACTGTGAAGGCGCGCGGGCGCCTCCCCCTCTACCTCGGCCCCGACGACAGCTTCTCGTCGTGGAGCACCGTGACAACAGAGGAGAGGTGGGTCAGTGAGGCGGACAGAGAGAGCGGCGTAACCAACTACACCAGGCTTTGCTCTAGAAATTTTGTCTTGAAAACTTTTTCATTATCATAGTGGATCTTAATAAAAAGGACTTTCGCCTACTCAAAAAGTCAAAAACATAGGTGTAGTTGTATTTCAGTCTTTTTTCTTTTCTATTTTGCACGGTCAGTTCAGTTCAGCTTCAAAGTAGAGAGCACAAAGCTTATCTCAACCTTGGAATAGTTACCTTCGTCTCTCCACCACCCACCCCGTCCGTACGAGGAAGAGGACCCTCTTCTCTTCCCGTCCCGACCCGGAGCCCTCCGCCGCCGCCGCCGCTCGCCTCCTCGTCGCGTCCCTGCCCCCGTCCGCAATCTCCGGAACCCCGGTCTTCGAGGTACGAGCCTGCTCTTTCGCCTCCAAAGAACCGCGGAGTAGGGCGGTAGTGACATTGGAGGCTTAATTTGGGGGATTCCTGCTTCCCTGCTGCAGATTACATCATGCTTTCCCTGAGGTGTTGGGCGCCCGCATTCGGGTTAGCGTTCGAGAGAGCCGTCGTTCTGCGCCCTCGAAAGTTCAACTCTTTGGTGGTGAGCTGCTCCATTCGCCTCCATGGCATGTGGGGTTCGTTCAGAACTTGGTGGTGGTTTGTGGTGGTGCTTATCCTGATTGGTACTGTACAACCTTGTGGCGCAGGTTTGCGGTGCCAGGGGTCCGAGGCCGAGATATCCTCGCGTGTGGAAAACTGACAAGAGAATCGGGACCGTTTCCAAGTCGCAGAAGCTTGTCAAATGTGTGAGGTTCTTCTACGTTTCGCTCTTGTAACTATCACTAGAATCTGTACTCTATATAGATTTGTGCCTATTCCTGCTCTGAGACACTAGATTACCCCATAACTCCATGTCTGCACTTGCAACAAAAAACAATTGTTCTGTACTTCAGCTTTCAGATGGAACTCTGCAACTTTCAATTGCTGTACTGATTTTAATAAATTCTTACATGTACACTGTTTATCAAATAATACCTTTGGGACAACAGGGATTATGTGTTCCTTATTACTTTGGCACCAAAAGGTTGCAGCCATAGTTCTGTTTCAGCATTTGTGTGACTCCTTTCATCTTCTCCTGCAGATTAAGGGTTTGTCTAATGTAAAGGAGGAAGTCTATGGTGCCCTTGATTCATTTGTTGCATGGGAACTGGAGTTTCCCTTGATAGCGGTAAAGAAAGCACTGAAGACGCTTGAAGATGAGAAGGAATGGAAAAGAATAATTCAGGTATCAGATAGGAGTTCATGCTTGTTTATGTGAAAGTGTCGATTATTTTGTCTGATGTGTTTCTATCTTGTATTTCTAATGAAATTGTTGGTGGATATTATTTCTCTACTGAATATCTACAATTGGCTCCTCCCTTCCAATAATATTCTTTTTCTTGTATCAAGAAAATAATTGCACGATCTCTGGTTTAGGTTATCAAGTGGATGTTCAATAAAGGTCAAGGGAAGACCATGGGAAGCTATCAAACTTTATTAAATGCTTTAGTCGAGGATGGGCGAATTGAGGAAGCAGAAGAGCTATTTCAAAAGATATTCTCAAGATATATGGAGGGTTTGCCCCGTATTTTTTTCATGAAAATGATCTCCTTGTATTACAGATTGGGGTCATACGAGAAGATGTTTGAGGTAGGAAAATAGAACTAAATATGTTGTGTTTATTTTCAATGTGCAAATCTTATAAATGTAGATTTTGCATCATTTGGTCCTACTTGCATGGAGGGGCAATAGCTATAATACTGTAGAACTATATGCATACATAACTGACATAGTAAGATGCGAATATGTATTCCTTTTATTTTTCACCTAATTATCTGCTCGCCTTAAGAGATTTGGAGTTTGAGTTGGTTGTATTCTAACATGTTATTGACCTTACACTGGATGTGATTGTATCAACATTTTCTTTAGTGGTACAGAAATGATGCTTACTGCAATGGCTATTCCATTTATAACCGTTTCATGTTTCCTTCACAACCCATCTAGGTTTTTGCTGATATGGAAGAGCTGGGTGTTCGACCTGATACCTCGATTGTCAGGATGCTCGGTGATGTATTTATGAAGCTAGAGATGTTGGACAAATATGAAAAGTTAAATAGGAAATATCCACCGCCAAAATTTGAATACCGATACATCAAAGGCAAGCGCATAAGGATAAGGGTTTATCCAGACGATAGTACTGAAGAGGTAACACAGAGAGACTCTGGTAGAGATGAACTGGAAGATGCAGGAAGCATGAATCCTGACAATGAATTGGAAGAAGTGCCAGGAACAGGCCTGGACATGAATGTATTAGGCGATGCGGCTTCTGGAGACCTTGAATTTGTATAGCTCAGAACTTGAATGTGGCGTTTTCGTGTCTGCTTCATCATAGCAGGTAAGGTTAAATTTGGCTGGTTAGCTTGGTCTAGTTTTGTGTCAGTAAATCTTCAAATACTGAACTAGAGAATGTCTGAATTATTCTATTAAGAAACTGGGAGACATCGGTACATATCATGCTGTTGGAAAGCAAACAAATAATAATTATTTCACCAGTTTTTCAAAGTTCTTTTAAGCAGCCAAGCAAACAAGTCATGAAATAGATTTTAGAATGTAATGTAAGGTGTCCAACATGGGAGTGAGAGAATGTAGAATGTAAATGATTGGATCAAGATTATGTCTGCAGTTTAAGGTGTTTGACAATGGAATTTGAAGAATGCTGTGTTTGATGTAAATAAGAAAGTTCTTCCAGAGTATTGAGTCTTCATGGTGGTTTACTACATTAGCATTTGTTCTGCTTGCATATTGCTCATGCTTCATCCCAATGCTCCTAACTGGATTTACACATATCTGTAGACACAGATTGTGATGATAGTATGGAACTTTGTTCATATTTTCGATGCCTATAACATGGAGTGCTTCTGCATTTTTTTCAGTTGTGCTGCAACTCTTTTCTATAATCTAGCAATATTAGGCCACTCTTGCCATATTTGGAAACAAAAGCTGTCCAACAATTTGGCTGAAGATGTTCAGCTGTTCAGTAAATGATATGGTATGTTCTAGGGACCTGATGATAGTTCATTTCCAGGACAGGCTTTATTTAACTTTCTTCAGAAAGATATGTAGTTAATCATCTTTGGCATGAGGCAGGATACAGTCCTTGATGTCTTTGTTGTGTTGTATTCATCAAGAATTGTGCATTGGTGCGGGAGAGAGGCAGCTCATTCTGGATACATTGCAAGTTTTCACCATGTCCTGAGACGGATGGACTTAAAATCCTGACTACGGTCACACGAGATGCTTTGGGTAATGTTCAACTGTTTCAGGAAACATGTACAAGTATTATTTGTAGCACTAGCATTAGACAGTAGTACGTATCTGAAATGGAATGGTTGTACTAGAAAACCTTAGATGTTAGTAATATCGATCGGGTGTTGTAGATGAATCTTTTGCCGCTTTCAGCGTCGTCTTACATTACCTCCTTGTTTGAAAAAACGTGAAGCGCGAGTTCAGATAGTAGCATATAGCTATGGATTTGTAGCGAATCAGGTTTATTGCTCTGCAATTCTCAAACGTGGCCCTGTTAGATACATTGAAGGGTTCTTGAGCAGCTACTCGCCAATAAGGGAATCAAATGCTGCAGGTTACTGGAAATTTACAGTGTCTAATCTGTGCACGTACGGTTCATAGCCAAAGAGGGATAGGTGCTGTAAAGATGTGCAAAGACCATGTCTTGTTGAATCACATTGTGATCAAATCATTTGCTCTAAACTACCAATAGCACAATCAATTGATTATTTTCTTATATTTTGCAAGCAACAAGCATATGATACTAGAACCAACAAAGCGGCACACAAGACCATGTGTTGTTCCATGTGCAGAGCATAGCAATCTTCTAAGCAACAGTTTGACCATCCCTCCATGTAAATAATTATGCCTCACTTTCTTTGGATGATTCCATGACAAGAACTACGTGTACTCCCAGTTGGATATGCCTCCCTTAAAGCCACCTGAATATACTGACTTGTATGTTCTTCTCCCTCGGTTAACTTTTGTAAGACGTTTTAGACAACTGCCATTGAACTGTTTTGGGTGTTGTCTGAACTTTCTAAAACGTCTTTGAAAAGTGAACAAAGGGAGTACAACCAGAAGAGTAGGCTTCTGACTACCTTGCTGAGTGGGCATTGGCCTAGTTATATGAATTGAAAATCACACAAAGGAGACGAAGTGGTGAAATTCCTCAACAGCAAAAAAAGGTGATGACTAATCCGGTCCAGTTCCAAGTTGTGAAATCATTGAGATAAAACTTTATGATCAAATATGTTACTAGAATGTAATTAATACTACAACTCAAAGAACTTTTTCATCACTTCTTTAGATAATGACAACTCAAAGAACTAGAGGTGCAACTGTTTCATAGTTCCCATCACCAAAGGAACTGGCATGCGCAAAATTGTGAAGCTTCTGCTTTTTTCGACGACATATTTCTACTTCTTTAAATGGACAAATTTCCCTTTTTCTTTTGATACATCATTGAGTAGTGATGAACATGAAAGGTATGCATCTGAGTTTCGAAGATCACAACCAGCGTTTGCTCTACTTCAAATACAGTAATACTGGTACATAATTTGATGTCTTGACAAATTATAGCCAGTAAAAATTATCAGGACACTAAAGCGGTTACATAAATGGATGGAATATTCAGAATATTAGCAAATTAATTGTATTCTTGTTCTAGCCTGTGGTTACCACATTCTTGCAATCCTTGAGCAAGGGAATATCATCCGGTGCGGGACTAACATCTCCTTGGTAGTTTGTCTCCTGTGTGGACTGTCCAATAATTTGGAAGAGGCATTGTTCTACTTGTTTCATGTCTAGGCGTTCTTCTGGATTAGGTTTAAGACACTCCACGGCGACCTCGCCGACCATTTCCAGGAGCTTAATGTCCCCCTCGCTTGTAATAGCCTGATCAAAAAAGTGCCTTGCTTGTTTATCAAGAGAAGCTTGAACAAAGCTCGCAACATAGCTCCTTCGGTCGTCGTGTATGGCGGGCCTCCTTGTGATCAGTTCTATGAGAACAACCCCGAAACCGTAGACGTCGCTCTTCTGTGTAACAACTCCATGCTCCATGTATATTGGATCTATGTAATTTAGATCCCCAACGACGCGCTCGGTCTTCACAGATTTTCCCCCCGCGAGCAGCCTCGTCGTTCCAAAGTCTGAAACCTTTGGAATTAATTTATCATCTAGAAGAATATTGGCAGATTTAACATCGCCATGGCGTATCGTACACTCCACTGCTGAATGCATGTATGCTAGGCCTTCGGCTGACCCGACAGCAATTCCGAGGCGCGTATGCACAGGTATGATATCTATGCGCCTTAGTCCAAACAGAACATCATGTAGACTCCCCCTCGCTGCATATTCGTAGACCAACATTGGAGCATCCACCTCCAGGCAACAGCCTAGGAGCCTGACGAGCACAGAGACAACAATGAAGGCGGCAATGCCTGCAGAAGTGCAGAGTAATGAAGCTTTTAGTTAATGCTTGTTAAAACATTAACATAGTGAGTTCAAACAAAAAGATTAGAAGTAATGAAGTATGTAAGCTGTTGTTTTCCTATTATGTACAACTTATTCAAGAATTGGAGGCACTGTATTGCATTTGAAGAAGATCTCTCTCTCTCTCTCTCTCTCTCCATACGTTGCACTTGCACTTCATCGCCCTTGTTTTTTTTCTCTTCTTCTTTCGAGATGACCACCAATGTTTTGATTTGCGGCCTCTATAGAACGTGTCTTTCTTTTTCCTGCTCTCTCTCTCTCTCTCTCTCTCTCTCTCTCTCTCTCTCTCTCTCTTCATACGTTGCACTTGCACTTCATCGCTCTTGTTTTTTTATCTTCTTTTTTCGAGATAACCACCAATGTTTTGGTTTGCGGCCTCTATAGAACGTGTCTTTCTTTTTCCTGCCGTTCATATATAATGGATTGTAGTGTTTCTATGAAATTCATGCATTCCAAACGGAACGGCCGATATGTTTGTTTGCTTTTCTTCTCTGCCGCTCGTACATTTGTTTGCAAAATCCAAGCTATATATGCTCCTATATATACAGGAACTGAGAGTACAATGAGTTGGTTGTTGCCTCTGTCAGTGTCCAGCTGACTGTAGCAGCCAGCGCATTTGATGAACATTTTTCTCCTCCTTTATTCCATGGAGAACAACAACGATTCTCTGGTAAACAATCACACGGATTGAAAAAGCATGTGTGCGCTTTGTACAATTCCAAGAAACTTTGGGTTGAACCAAGACGCACATGCCACCCAAGTTCACCGATATCAAAGATTGGTAGACGTTGGATCACCAAATGTACAACTGCGTTTTTTCCAAGCACCGGTACAATACCAAGATAAATATTGGGTGAATTCGGCCTGCCAAAACATGTTATGTTGCCAACTATTTTGGCTTGGCAAACTTATACAGACTGAATACATGAATGAATTCTATAGACGCTGTGATTATTCTGTACCAAATACCTTGGCCTGGGGCAGACCAGACAGACAAGCGGCAAACTGAAAGGCACCGTTCATTCGGAAGATTCGCCGCAAAAGGAAGGTAAGGTAATCCAACACATGGTGAATAAAATTCCAACATGGCAGTGACCTAAACCATGACAGCAACAAGGGTCCAGAAAGATGGAATGACCATCATCTGTATTTATTCAGCTTCTCATCATCCCACAGCCCGTGCAGATCGCATTTACGTCTCTGTAATGTGGGAGTTAAATATGAGTTTGTCTTCCTCCATCCCTCGGCAAACCGGCATGAGGGAGAAAGGTAACTAGCTTCAAGCTGCAAGTCAGAAAACCAAGCAAGTTTGCGCTGCTTGAATCTGGGATGAGCTTGCATGGATTAAAATAACAGATCAGCATTGCCATCAGCTCGATGGCTCCAGTAACACCAAAGCATCAGTTAGTTTGCGCTGGAATTCAGCAGGCATGCACGCGCGCACAACAAGGTCAGAGGAAAGCGGACGCTGAAGCAGGTCCCACAAGATGTGTCAACCTCGAATGATCTGCATGTGAGCATGAAAGCGTTCAGGATTTGCTGAAGCAGATAACATGTTTTTTTTTCACGATTCTAAAGTGTCCATTTCCTATATAAATTGCTTGAAAGCAGTGATTCTGATTATGTGTGTTCAAGTGTTCCAATGTTTTACTCATGAATATGAATGCGACTGTTTGTGGAGGGGGCTAGAAATTCATATTAAAGCAAAGTGAATGTATTTACTTGCATTTAAGTGGCGTGATGTAAACAAAATGTCAACTGAAAACATGAAAAAAAAAAAGTTGAACATACAGTCTAAGTACTTGAAACAATTACCAATTTTGCGGAACTCCTGTTTTTTAATGTCAACATTGCTGCTTCCGCAAAGGCTTGTGCAGCTACAGCATCAGCTTCTGCAGCCTCCGCTTCCCTCATTGCGGCTTCAGCTTCCGCCATGATAGCGTCTGCC
Organism: Triticum urartu; assembly: GCF_056163025.1. Classification (NCBI taxonomy): domain Eukaryota; kingdom Viridiplantae; phylum Streptophyta; class Magnoliopsida; order Poales; family Poaceae; genus Triticum; species Triticum urartu. The sequence goes on along the minus strand of NC_141877.1, from coordinate 49,416,057 downwards.
TCAGCAACCGCACGAGCTGCTGCAGCTGCAGCCTCTTCTGCGCTCATGTTTCTCATCCGTGCAAGTTCAGCATCTACCTGAGATTTGGTGTGGGCTGTAAAGCCATCCCGCTCTACCTTCTCTACCTTGGTTGGCTCCTTTTTTATATCATCAAGCAGCAGCATTTTGGAGCTTCGCCCTTCTAAAAAGGACGAGCTAGGGGCTATCCTGTACTTCCGATTCACCTAAAATTGTTAAACTAATAAACTTCAGTATTGGGCTGCATGGCAGATGGCTTATACACTTAAAAAGAGTAACCTAGCCTATCTAGGTGTGAACATACAAATTTTCAAGGCTAAAATATTAAGATTATCCAGGTTCATGATTTTAGGGACCTTACATTCCAACTAAAAATATATATATAACAGCAATTTCCAGGTGGTCCATGGCAAAAAAAAAATACGCATACAAAAGATATCATTGGAACCAAAGAGATCCAGCAAAAGGTATAATAGTACCTTTCTGAAATATAGTATGGCATTTTGAATCTTACTACCTAGATAAGTACTGTCCTACTAGACATGTTACGGCACTGAAAGCAATTATAATAGAATAGATAAGTACACCGTCCGTCCCAAAATATAAGAACGTTTTTGACACTATCACAGTATTTTGGGACAGAGGGAGTAGATGCCAATAGCAGGCAAACAATGTTTGGAACAGAGAGTGCTCACACACGTGTTGATAGGGTGAATGCATTTGGGGGGAGCACAACATATCAAGCACAGTCATCCATATAATGATAAACCCAGACATAATATGAAAACATCCTAGTTCATTGAGCTTCATCAGACTTCATTTATATGCTACAACAACGGTAACAGGTGTGACTTTAATACTTTATATCAGGGCACTTTTTGCCCACCTCTTTATAATTTACAATAACGGAGTTATGGTAGAAAGAAACGTTACTACCTTCATCAATTTCCCAGATGATGTCAACTCATTCAGTTTTGCAGACAGTACATGATCAAAATCAGCAGGTGGCCAGTATTGTTCCTACATGACATGAAAAAATATGTTAAGAACGGAGCAATCTACAAAACAAACTAGATTAGATAGAACTCTGCCACAATGGAATGGGATTTTGTAGCCACTGATTATCATGAAATAATTTCTGTGTGCCTATGTTGTCACATAATTTTTTTTCTGCATCACTGCCTGAATTCAAAAGTATATTAAGTGATGGGCAACGTAAATAAGCAATGTTTTATTCATGAAGACTACGAAATTTAGCATTTGTAAAGCATCATATATTATGTTTGTTGTTGACATTTCATTGTGATAAAGTACATGATAAACAGAAGAAGCATATAGAGACCTCTATGTAATTAGCAACGGCTGTTTTGTATGACCCTGTAGGCTCATTCAAGGTCTTCACGGCCTCCAGTATGATATTTTCTAGCCTGCAGGAACGGCACCATAGAGGTACATCAAAGCAGTCAAAACCTTGCAAGTTTCTGTTCGAGATACTGGTAGAACAAAGGAAATAAACAAGCATTCAAACCAGTATATCGAACAGGGCACCTACCTGGATAGCGATTTATTCCCTGAACCTGTAGTAAACGTCACAATAGGCTTTATGATAGGCTTCACGTCGACGACGTCATCATCGCCGTCGGAGGTGATGGTGGTGATCGCCGTCGGGTGGTTTTCCTGCTTCGGAGCAGACCTCGGCTTCTTAGCCGTGGGTGTCGTCGTGGTCGTCGTCCTCACTTTGTCGCGAGTGCCCGACGCGTTCACCGTGACATTCATGTTCCGCCACTTGTCCTGCAATCATGCAGCAGTCATCAGAGTCTCTCCAATCTAGTGGAGCGGCTAAAGCGCGCAGGGTCTGGCAGCCGAGGAAACGGACGCAGGAACGAACCTTGAGGTCAACGTTAGAGCGGTAGCGCAGGATGTTGCTGAACTCGGGGTCCTTGAGTATGGTGCGCCATTTCCCGGCCCCGTGCTTGCCTATCCCGGCCTTGAGCGCCGCCTCCTCCTCCGCCGTCCACTTCTGCTTCGGTGCCCCCATCTGCTTCGGCCTTGCCCTAGGAGTCTAGGGCTCCCTCTCCTCCTCCTCCTCCTCCTCCTCCTTCAACAACGACAGCAACAGCGCCTGCCGCCGAGCAGATCGGAGGCGGATCTAGGCCCGGAATCCCTCGAGGTCAGTTCGGGATCGACTAATCAACCACCGGATCGACGCCTAGAAAGCTCGTACTCGTACGTACCTCGGAAACGAAGGCTGCGGGCGGGACGGGGGCGGGGCGCGGCGAGGTAGGGCGGAGACGGCGACCGCGCGCGGGGGGCGCCGGCGGTGGCTAGGGCACGTTCGGCGGCAGGTCTAGGGCACGGTGGATCGGAGCTTGAGATAGGGCAGGGCGGCACAGGGGAGGAGGAGGATACGGTGGAGAGGAAAAGTCGCCGCGGGGATGATGGATTTTTTTTTTTTTTTTGCTCTGTCGACATACCGAGAGCGGAGGGATTTGATTTGTTTTGGCCCTGAGAAACTAGTAAACGTGTACGTGCAACGCACGTCTAGATTAACGTAAAATTATTTAAAGATGACGGTCATCTAAATATTGCATATCATGAATAACAAAAATCGTCTAAATTATTGTATGTAGTGAAATAGCAAAAATCATTGTTGATTCAAATTGCAAATCATGCACACGGCATGTACATATGAACTAATGCAAACTTAGTTAAACCTATAACAAGCACAAACGATCGGATTGTGGCATGTCACGGAACAACAAAGTTTTTAATTGGAATACCACAAACTTTGTAATTTACTTTATACTAATAAGTACTATAAATACCCTTTCCCAGACAAGATGCATTACCAGCTACATATATGAAGGTGTGCGTATTCAAACTATTTTTGCCTCAGTAAAGGATAGACTGAGTGCTAAGCTTCCACGCCAGGACCTCTTGGGACAAGTGGGGAGTATTTCACCCACTCGAATACATTCCCGAAAAGGTATCAAGCTGCTCACTCAAAAAACCTAAATTCATTCACAAAAGGCATCCGTAAGCACTTAGATACATGTAGTGCGGAAACAAGGTAGATAACAAAGTTAGTAGATCTTGGACTTCTTTGCGCTTCATTTGCACATTGATATGATTACAGTAGTAACAAAGGGGAGAATATAGATATCAAATAGATCTTGTCGCAGTTGATAGTACAATACTATTTATTCCCAGCAATTAAATCTCATTGTACATCAATTGCTCACCCATGGTAAAAAGGAAGCATCACTGATTTATGATCACTACAAAGTAGTCTAATTTAATTAGAAACCACATGCATTTAGCCAAAGTATCTCTGGTTAAATATTCAAACAATGAAATAAATAACTTCCAAGAAATAAATATGTGCTCTTAGAAATTCTAGAACTGTGTTCCTGGAGCTCTTTGAGGTAATCATTCTTTTTGTAATCTAAAACATGAACACGTGGATGGTAAAAAAAACTTTGCATTAAATATGTGCATGATCATAAATACAAGTGTTTTCGGTTGTAACCTGAAGGCATCCAGCTCAATTGTAAATGTTAATCATGAAACCGAATCTAGTCGTTTGCCCTTGATAACCTGCACATTCTCTTGTTAAGTTGTTAGCACTAAAGATGACATGAACCTGAACATATATGAGCTGCTAAAAGACATATTCACATGGCCATCGACCAACAGTAATGTAGTATACATGGCGCATGTATAGGGTATTACTATCCTTCTTCTACCATATGGCATCTGCAGACTAGGAGGCGGCTTTGGCACCACCAGATGCTCAGCACTGTGATTGGATGGAAGAGTGTCGATTGGATGCCCACCGTCCCATTTCTCGCCATGGTAATGCATGGCCCCAGCCACAACCTCTTCCCCCATGTCCTCGGCCTCTCCATTGCATCATTCTAGCTTTGTCATAGAAACCATCCTCACCCTATATAAGAGACACACCATTAGATAGATACTTGCCGCATCTTCTTCTTCATACTCTTCAAGATCAACTTCATCCGCAACCTCCTCATCTCCACCTTTTCTTCCTTGACCGATCCCATGTTTCTAGTGGCCAGTAGCAAATTAAATGTGAAAAAAAAGGATCCCCTACAATGAAGCATGCGATATAATGGTGATATTAAAAAAGTCTTGTGGGAACAGTCTGTCCTCTAAATGTAATCTTCACTAAGCACTTAAGCAGGCTTGTACTCGTCAATAAAAAATGACAAATAGATGTAGCCAAAATAGTAAGATGGAGAAGGAATACATAGGACAATTTTGTGTGCATTATGCTCAGAATCAATCTATGATTACTTCAAATTTTGCATAAAACATGGCATGACCAATAAAAAAAGATATTGAATTGGTCAGGATTCATTAAGGTGCCAGGAGCGGACAAACTCTCCATGTCACTGATCACGTGTTGATCGATCCAAAATTTCAGAAAATTCAATACAAGAGGTAATTGAGCATACACAGAAGGTCCATTTACATATTTCATCAAATGGTATGTACGTATATCTTTACTGATTCGTAATTGAGCATACACAGAGGGTGTTGCCGGCAAGCTCATGTGACCTCGATTTAGATCCTCTACTCAAACATACTGAACAGAGAGGTTAGAAAGACAGATTGGGTGCAGAGGGTGCAGTTGGTCCTGCCGCCGCCCATGCCCTTATGCCGGCACCACCGCAACGCCTTGCTGCAGCTTGAGAGGGACAGGAGAGTAGAGAGGGAAGAAGGAACATAGAGAGTGAGAGGGAGAGAAGTACCCTCGTCTGAAGAGCCTTCTCGTCACTGTGCTCGTCGGCGTCAAACGGCCCCACCCCGTCATCGTTCTTCCACGTCTCCACCGCAGAACCCTTGCGCATGCAGCAACACCGCGTGGGCATCAAGCGTCTGGTGGAGCAAGCGGCGGAGGCTGCGGGGAGGGAGCGCGGCGACCCGTGCAAGATGGAGCGGCTGCGGCGGCGGCATGCGGGAGGCTAGGAGGGCCAACGCGAAGGGCGCCCGTGAGGCTGTCCCGGGGGCAGTTCGGGAGAAGATTGGCTGTTACGTGATTGTAGGGATTTGTTTCCTTTTTTAAAGTTTTGTTTCCTTTCTTTTTGGACTTTTGGAATCGCTAGAGATGGTGGCAGAGTTTTCGTCCGACGCCTAAAATTGCTAAACGCACACTCAAGGAGGATAAGTTGTTAATCCTGACGGTTAGATTGATATGAGTGGGCCTGACCTAAGGCTCTAATTGTTTCGGTTTGTTTTGTGCGCATTAGATGGGGTGCACTTAGCGATGAATATGTTTGCTTGTTTAATAGTAGTATAGATTCGACAAAATCGCACGCTTTGCGCATTTAATTTTTGACGAAATATCATTTTGTACTCCCTCCGTTTCTAAATATTTGTCTTTTTAGAGGTTTGAACAAGTGACTACATTCGGAGCAAAACGAGTGAATATATACTCTAAAATATGTCTATATACATCCGTATGTAGTAATCATTTAAAATTTCTAGAAAGACAAATATTTAGGAACAGAGGGAGTATATTGTTAGAAAGTTTGTAAGGACTGGAATTTGGGTCTTTTGGTTCAAGTTTTTTTTTTGCGAAAATGGTTCGAGAGAATTCATGGGCATTTAGAATATTTCTATAGGAGCAACTCCGATTGCTCCCTTATCCCTAAAAAAAACTACACTCCACGAACAGTTAAGACAAAAATGGCACTTCCATCGCTTTGTCTCTCCTCCAAGGAAAGACCACTACAGTTTCTGCCTTTCGTCGGCGGCGGCGCCGATCTGCCACGTCTCACGTCTCCTGTGGTCTTATGGCCATGGGTGCACGGTACATCCCGGCCTTTGCCCGCGGAAGGGTTCCGTTTTTAGGTGTTTTTTCAAGTTGTGTAGGGTTTGTGTCTTGCTCAGGTAGACGAAACGGCGGCGGCTACCTAAAGATGGAACAAGGTTCTCCTCGCCTAGCCTCCATCCTGTTAGTGTGTCTAGCACCGTCGGAGGACGCATGGAGGTGTGTCTCCGGCGGATCTCGCGGGTTTCGGTCGGTGAGTGCCTTTGGTGCTTGGATCAGGTCTTTATTTCTCGTTCTTAGCGTGTCTTTAGTTTAGATCTTTTCGATCTACGCTTCTCTTATCTATGGTGGTTACTGTTCTGGTGTGTTGGTCTTATGGGGCCTTAGCATGACAACTTCCTGACTGTCTACTACAACAAGTTGTGCCTGACTCCGACACGGGAGGGGCGATGACGGCAGCGCACCTTCGACTCGTTTCAACGCTTGTAGGCGTCGCTAGGTGTTCTACGTAGCTGATTGTAATTTTAGTTATTTTTGGTGTTTGTTGTACTTTCATAAGTGAAAAATAAATAGATCGATAGTTTCTCAAAAGAAAAAGAAACAACACTTCAATAGCTCATGTAAACCCCTTTCAGTATAATTTGGCAGACAGAAAACCGCGTAAAAGTTCATGGGAGTTAGGGATCATTAAGCTCGTAACTCGCTTTTTAATGAATAGTCAATCATTAATTTTACCTTTGTTAAATTTAACGAGCTTAATGAAGAAGCTAAATGGGTTTCATGAGTAGCTCATTAAGCCCATTAGCACAACACAACACATATTTTTTATGATCTCTTTTACGGTGATTGGGGAGTTACATCTTGTAATTTGATGTAACTCCTCCCTTAATTATTCTCCACCGTTGATTATAACTTGTTAACTAAAAAGGTTAAATTTAATCAACAAGGGTATTATGGTCATGCATGATTGTTTTTTTAGTAACTCTGTCAATTCGCTGGTCAATCCCCCGCATCTGGCTAGACGGTTGCGCAGGAGCGACGACCTTGGCGACCAGGCCGGCGCGACATCCATTAGGCGAAGCCTTGGCTGGGCTTGCCGTGGTGGAAGCTACCCCACGCCACCCACCCCCCGCGCCGCCGTGAGGTCCTGGCGGAGACAACGCTGGCGCGGGGTCCTAGTGTTCCATCGCCCTGAGCAGCGCCTCCTGCTGCCGATAAGCTGACCAGCAACGCCGGCGACCAGTCCATAGGCACGTAGCCGCCACTCCTGCCTTCTTCCTCCCTGTTCCCTCAACCCCCGGCTGAATCTGAATCTATTTGCTCTATTAGCTCCGCTCTTTCTGAATCTCTTTGATCTGAATTACTACCATAGTGTTGGGGCAGGTATTCCAAATTCTAAATCTCTTTCTGTGGAGAACTGACAATATATGTTCGTCCAATATGTGTAGGTGTAGTTTACAGTGGAATGGGTCTGATCTCTTTGCACTTTCTGAATTTGTTTGCTATGTTCTGAAATCACTTATATAAAAATCAACAAGTTTCTGAATTAATGTTCAAAAAACCATATAGAATCTGAAAATCAACAAGTCATGAGATGTTGTACAGCAGCTTTTTCTTTCTTCATATGAACAAAAACTATAATCATAAAAGGCATGAGATGTTGGACATTTTTTAAATTATTCCGAACCTCTTATCTTGAGGGGAATATATGAGCATGGAAATTACTTTACATCCAGTACATGATTGAGACCAGTTGATCATTTATATGTCATATGCAGGAAGTCATGGCCGATGTAAGTGCACTCTGTATGGCTGAGTATGACGGCATTGTTAGCAGGATGTTTGATAGCGAGGAAGAGGGTTTTGAGTTCTATAACAAGTATGCTCTTGAGAAAGGCTTTAGTGTGAGGAAAGGATATGTTGAGTGGGATGAAGCGAACGAGAAGATAATTCTGAGGAAACTTGTCTGTAGTCGTGAAGGTTGCCGTGAAGAGAAACACATGAAGAGGAAGAGAGAAGATAGGGAGAGGAAGCCACGGAATATCACTCGTGTTGGGTGTAAAGCAAAATTTGTCATTGCAAGAGTCGCGAAAATAGGGCGGTGGTTTCTGAAAGATTTCATCGATGAACACAACCATCCTTTGGCCCCACGAGACCTTTCTTGCTGTCTGTGTTCCCACAGAAGAATCGGCGACGAGAAGAAAGCGGACATTATAGAGATGGAAAGTGTTGGAATCAAGAAACACAAAATCATGGATGTGTTGTGCATGCAGTACGGTGGATATGACCATGTTGGATGCACGACGAGGGACATCTATAACTTCTGCCATCGCTACAAGCAGGAAACAATCGCTGCCGGTGATGCTCAGACGGTGATCCGTCACATGATGGCGCGGCAAGAGACCCAGATTATTTCTTCAAATACTTGGTTGATAAAGCTGGGCATTTGAAGGGATTGTTCTGGTCCGATACTCAATCCCGCCTTGATTACGAGGCTTTCCGTGTTGTTGTTGTTTTTGATAGCACATATAGGACCAATAAGTACAATCTTCCGTTTGTGCCGTTTGTTGGGTTGAATCACCACCGCAGCACTGTTATCTTTGGATGCAGGATCATTTCTCATGAAACTAATGAGGCGTACGAGTGGATGTTGCGGACATTTTCTGAAGCCATGTCGCAAAAGCATCCGATATCTGTAATCACCGACGGGGACCTTGCAATGCAGAGAGCGATCAGGGTGGTGTGGCCTGACTCATACCACAAGCTATGTGTATGGCACATTCAGCAGAACATTGTACGCCATTTGCATGACGACGAGGTTAGAGAAGAATTCAGATCTTTCATATATGACTCGTCTTCTATTGAAGAGCATGAGAGAAAATGGATAGAGTTCTTACGAAGGAATGAAGTGACAAGTGAGGAGTCGTGGCTGCATCAGATGTATCAGATGAGGAAGCTGTGGTGTGCTCCATACCTGGTGGGGCGTTGTTTCTTAGGATTGAGCAGCAATCAGCGTAGTGAGAGCCTCAACTCGGTGCTACATACACATCTTGAGGGTAAGATGACATTGTTTGATATGCTAGAGCACTATGAGCGTTGCCTTTCGGGACGACGCTTGAACAAGGCGATCCTAGACATCGTGGCCTTACAGTCCATTCCATTTACAGATGCGGATGCTTCAAGTCTTGAGAAACATGCTGCCCGGGTTTTCACGCCTTGTATGTTTGAGTTGGTCAGATGGAGCATAAATGCCGTCAGCAAATATGTTATCAGCGAGATACTAGACGCATGGGAGTTGACTACATATGTTGTCGCTAAGATCGATAGAAGAGAGAAGAAGTTTGAAGTGCGCTGTAAGGTGAAGGAAGGTTCTTTATACATGATCAGTTGCTCTTGTCGTAAGCTGGAATGCTTGGGAACACCATGCTCTCATATATTCTACATCTTGGGAATACGTCAAGTGGAACTGCTGCCTAGGTGTTGTGTTCCCATGAGGTGGACAATGAGTGCGAAGTCAACATTCGCTCCGACCAGAAAGAGCGAGATGTATGACTATTCAGAAAGCCTTGTGAGGTACCGTGAGTTGCGGAATTTGAGTCATGCGGCATGTTTCTGGGCATGTCAATCCAGTGACGAGTATCAGCGTCTGAAGACGGTTTTGAATGCACAAGATGGCAGCAAGGAATCAAGCCGTGGTCAGGAGGAATGCATTAGGTTGGGTCCGGTGCTGCCACAGACGACGGAAATTGATTGTGCAGATTTGGAAAAGGTTTTAGACCCAGTGCATGTACAAGGCCGAGGTGCACCGAAGAAAAGGTTGCAGGCAAAAATGAAGAAGCAAAGATCAAAGAGGAAATGTGGCTACTGTGGGGTGGAAGGTCATGATCGGCGTATATGCACTAAATTGGAAGAGGTGTCAAATGTCTATTTTTTTATTTTGCGTCTGCTTTACTCATTAATATAGTGCACTAATTATATTTGTTGCTGTGTAGGAAGTGATGGGATGATGGCAGCAAACTGTTAGGTACAACTCTCTATACAAGGGATTTTGTGGTAGGAAACTGTTGCGCTTGTGGTCCTGTTATGAAGTATTAATTACTGCAAGTATGACTGTGCTTGAATAACATCACTGTTAGTTGTCAATTCATGTATCATATTTGTCTTAGTAGTATTATTAGGTTGGCTTCCATATATTTCTAATATAAAAACAATTGTTGGTTGGCCGAGCAAAGAATGAAACTGTCTGCATGTTACTTATTAATAACTTGAAATGGACCACTGTTTTGAGATGTACAGTATATGTTCACAGAATTATAAAATTTCTGCAGTATATGATGATACTTCTTTCTGAAAATGAGATTGCAATATGTAGTTGAGATCCGGTGTTGTAATTGCGACATCACATTTTCTATCGACGCTATGCAATTTCTTAAACTTTTGTAAATATTTCTCCATATTCTTCAGGTGACCCGAAGTGGCAGGCAGCTACATGCTGGTCTGCTGAGAAGATCAAACGCACTAAGAAGATCAAGCAGGTAGAGAAAAAAGTCTATGGTTCTAGATTCTCAAGCAAGGTAGAGAAGACTAATGTTAGCAAGGCAGGGTGTGCTTGTCTATACAAAAAACATCGTAGATTTAATGGCAGCCGACCATGTAGTAAAAACATTATACGTTGAAGACATATGGGAGGTTGAAGATGATGTTCGATGAGTTATTGGCTATCATGAGTATGTAGTCATTTCTCCGGTTGTTGTAATTGAACACATGCATGTGTGTGTCTGTTTGTGTGCCGCTATTATCCCACTCCTCTAGGTTCTCTACTTTAGTTTGTTGTGGCCAGCTATTAGCCCCCTCCTATAGATTCAGAGTTCTTTTACAACAAATCAGAGAAGGTTAGGTAATATTTATGATAGATGGAGAGGTGATCACAGAGCAGCCAAAATATAATGTCCTGAATGTCAAACAGAACAAAGCAGTCCCAAAACTGATGCGAGCTGGCTTGACTTTTTTCCAACTTGTTTTCTTTTTTCTTCTTTTTGTTTGCTCATTTTTTTTGTTCTCTTTTTATGTTTTTTTGTTTTTTATCAAGCCGGTTACTAGCAGAATATGTATCCACCCAAAATTAGAGCTGACAGAGAAAAGGGAAAAAAATATTGGTGAGACGTGTGACACGGAAGCTAGCGTTGTGCTAGTAGCAAAAGTGAGGCATGTATGATGATGTGCTGCATAGACAATACCAGCGTACCGGATGACCCATAGTACTTGGTACTGCTGCAGACGCCGTTGGTGAGTCCGTCAGGATGGGGGAGAGCACATGCCTCAAGACTACTGTCAAATTTGCTCGTGTCGTGATTGAGGTCTTTGGACCGGAGTATCTCAGAGAACCAAATGCACGGGACACGGGAGAGGTTGTTGGCTATTGGACAGGCAAGGGGGTTTCCAGGAATGCTCGAATCAATTGATTGCATGTAGTGGCAATGGAAAAACTGCCCCAAAGGTCCACGGGTAATGTATCAAGGTCACACCAGCGAGGCCACCATCATACTAAAAGCGGTGGCATCACATGACTTATGGATTTGACATGCTTTCTTTGGAATGCCCGGTTCTCACAACGGCATCAACGTGCTTCAATGATCTCCGGTGTTCAGGAGGCTTTGCAATGGGGAATCACCGTCGTGCAACTACGCCTGTCAATGGCCGGGACTACAACATGGGGTACCAACATTTGTTATTTACGTGCGACATTGTGGTGCATGATCGACGTGCATGTATTTGCATGGATTTGAGAATCAGTATTTGAGATATGTGGATGCACAGAAGGAAATATGAGGGCCCGTCCGGATGCGCCCGCGGGCGGGATTTGAGATATGTGGATGCACAGAAGGAAATATGAGGGCCCGTCCGGATGCGCCTGCGGGCGTGCCCGAATGCGTCCGCGGGCGTTTGAGGGGCCGGATTTGCCAAATCCGGATGTAGATGCTCTAAAAATTCTCCATATCCTTTCCCGACGAGGCCCCGGTCTGATTCGTTCAACGGCAATGCCTTCACTTTTGGTGAGCCACCTTGAAAGTCCGCAAAGCTGCATATCAATGATGGAGCCGCGTCGAGCTCGGGTGAGGAGGTGAACCATCATTCTTTTTCTTCGATGGCTGATGTGGTGGTGCCGGAGGCAGGTGACAGGTGTTGGTGTCAAGCTCAGAGATGTTTTGCTATCTTTTCACTTATGTCATGTCGGTCTTTACGTGACTTGTACTTTGTTTTTTATGATATATGAATGAGACACATACTACTATAGAAAAAAAGAAGTTAACACACAATTAGTTTGGCCAAAGAGATCGCCTAAGCCCGGGCGCAAGCCAAAAACAGACGTGGCAGATTCTGAAAAAAAAACAACGTGCCAGAAGAATTGGTGTTTCATCAATCAACCTTTTCTGATTTTAAAGGCGCCATCCAATTTTTGGCTCGTCACACTTATCACGCGCGTATCTATCGGCCTTCCCAAACTCCGCTCCCACCTCCCCCATTATCTGCAACAACCTCCGATCCAACTGGCCTAGCCGGCTCGAACGTCGATTCTCGACTCATATTCCAGGTGCCTTCTCACACGCGACCTTCTCCTCCAACGCCAGTCCCATCGCTGCCTCCCTGTTCACCAGCTGTAACAGAGCCGCCGTCCTCACCCACGGGAATGGAGCCGCCGGCGACCGCCCATCCGGCCTGCGGAATACGACGTCACTGCTTGTTCTTCATCCACACGTTGGATTGAAGGTGAGAATGCCGGCTCTTGTCATCAGTTAGAACTAAGGCAACATATGAGATGATTTAAAACCGAAGAATGGATCCCGCTTATTCTGTGCATGAACCCATCATGAGATCTTATGGGTTTTCTCTGAATTTTGCTCCGTCCATAGCATCGTGATCCGCCTCTCTATGCTTGTTGCCGGCGTCGAACTCTCTCCATGGACACTTCACGCAGTCAGCTCGAACGCCAACGCCACCCTCCTGACCGGGGCGATCGGAGCCGCTAGCCACACCCAGCCACCCAGGGGATCGGAGCCAGCGGCCACCACCCACCTGGCCTGTGCGATACGACGGTACTGCTTCCTCTTCATCCACCTATTCGCATCACGGTTAGAACACCTGGTATTTTTACACCCCTTAGACAACAGTGAGGTCAATATAATCAAAAACTTTGTATATAAATATCAAATGGCAGAATACATACCACGTGTTGTTCACATTAACGACAGTAGAGAAAATTTAGGAAGTAATCATTAATCACCGATCAATCTGTGTGGTAAACGTACACCTCTGGAGAGGTAGTAACAACGAAGTAATTAAATTAAATAGTTTATCATAGTAATTTTGTGCTCTGTAAGAAACAGGTGGAACAATTACAGTATGGTACAACCCCATAGCTTATGTTTATTCTCTGACTTGACCCAGTAGCTGGTTGTGCATATTTTCCAGGAATGGCCAGTTCTCCTACAAGTTGTGCCGACACACAATTACCAGACTTAACCAATCCGGTATATTTTTTTCCCAGTTAGGTTAAAATCTTTGAAAACACATAGTTCTTTTACCTTTACACGTATTTCAGGCTTTTTTGGACGAACTCAGTGTGAAACATGCAAATATGAGGTTTATGTGCTCACCGATAAGGTTCGCGCAAACGATTGATGGATTAGATGACGAGCACCTAAAGCCCATCTGCACTCAAACTGGTCTTGGAGGGCTAACAAAGATGAAGTCAGTGTCTCTCCGACGTATTATGTTGGTGCTGCTAGCGAAGAGCTACATCCACAACATGCAGAGTATTCACATTGCTGGTAAGGACATTTCTATAACTCCAACGGATGTCTATCAATTAATGGACCTTCCAATAGAGGAAAAATATATATATATGGAAATGGGAAAACCAAAAGACGAAAACCTATTAAGGGCTTATCAAACAGATGGAAGACTTAAGCTGAGTGACCTCGAGGACAAAATTAAAGCCTCCAAAACTTCAGATGATCATTTCATCAGGCGGTTTGTTTTGTATGCTATTGGCATTATTTTAGCACCCACGGTACAAGATTATGTCGACTCCAAATTTTTCGTCCTTGTTGAAGATGTCGCAAGAATTCCCAATTTTAACTGGGGATGTTTCACACTGAACCATTTGATAGCATCCGTCAATACTTTTAATTATAAGGATCAAGTCAATCTACAAGGAAATCTAGCTTTGCTCCAAGTAAGTGCTACAACAGTAGTTGTCATTCAACTATTATTCATATGATGCATATCTCTCTATCATTGATGAACTAATATTTCATATAGTTTTGGTATTGGGAACATGTTCGTGCTGGATCGATTTTGTATTCTCGTATACCCCGTCCGCTGATGGCACGGTGGGATGAAGCCACATGTAAAATAAGACATGAGGCTTATGATAAAGGAGGCCTATATAATGGATTGGTACCTTTCTAAACTTGACTTCTATATTTACCATATTTATTTCTTAGTACTAATTCTTTATATCTTTTCAAAGGTTGTCATGAACATCGGCGGTCTGGAGCCAACTAACATTACAAATGACCAGCATACCAACAAAGATACACATGCGGATGAAGATGCTATCTATCGACCACAACCACGAGGTCAAACTATGAGTAGCCAACAAGTAAGTTGCTCCAAGACACATCCTTTTCAATAACACAACAAAGGTCACACCTAACCATACTTATTTTTCTTCTAACAAAACGAGTTGACATTTCTTTTATGCAGATGGACATGATACTTAAAACCCAGAACGATCTATTTGCAGAACAAGAGAAAAAGTTGGTCAAATAAGTAGTAGAAGTAGAGCACAAATTAGATAAAAGAATAATCACCGTGACCGAGGATGTGATAAATATAAGGGGTAAAATTGCCACTCAACCTAGGTTGTCCAAGCTGGAGGACGAAGTTGGAGACCTCAAAAGGGAAGTTGGAGACCTCAAAAGGGAACTCCATGTAAGTGATACTACAACATCAATTTTACCCATAACTTCCTATATTTTCATTCTATGCATTTCATGTTACAGGAATTAAGATCCCTAGTTGAAACAAACAAAAAATCAACGACGAACAATGCATACGTACAGGTGATAACTATGGCCCATAACCTTGCTAACATGAGCTAATTTCTGTTCATTGACCAACTCCTAATTTTAGGAACAAGAGCAACCAAGCAATGACAACTTTTCATCAACTCCTGGGTTTGACGCATGGAAAGCACAGACTTCTGTTGGTACACCTAGTGCAAAACCTGTGGTGCAAAACGAGGAGTTGGACCAAGACATCCCACCACGGAAGCCTGTATTCAATAATGATTACATATTGACAGATGAAGACTAGGAGGCTGCACTTTTCATCCGAGGGAGTCACGACCTTGTTGAGGTAGTTCACATCAAAGACATTGTGCTAACAGTTCATCAACTCAAGCAAAATGTTAGCAAACTATTCTTCGTCGATGACGTACGGCCCGTATACTGCAATCTACATCAAGTATTCTAAATTGTGCCATATTACATGACAAATTTTGCAGGTTATTAATGCATATGCACACATTAGCAATGTTGCAACTGATGCTACATCATTCATTTCCACCGTAGAAAGTAGAAGATTGCTAGGCGAATTTGGGGGTATTCCAATGGGATGCAAAAGCCCACATGTTGCTAATGTAGCAACGAAATTTGTAGGGTGCAAAATGGTATGCATGTTTCCTGACTTGTTTAATTGTATATCTTGATTTTCCCTAAATTGAGTCCGCTTTAATTTTCCTCCAGGTACGTGTCCCAATGAATGTGCACAACATGCACTGGTTATTACTCGTGTTTAATTTAGACAAAGAAGAGATCCAGGTCCTAAACTCCATCCAAGCATATCGTGACATTGCCAATGAAACTGCACTGGTAAGCTTGCTCTCTTGCTTCCTCTTACCTCATGTGACACTTTTTGAAAAGCACTGATGCAATCCCTTGAATTACTCCTCATACACCAGGTGGAGTCCATTCAGGCGTGTATCAATGAAGCGATCCAGGATGGCTTGGTAACACCGCCTAAACCCATCAATATTACCCAGTGGAAAACCACTTGCTATACTAACATACCACAACAGACGGATGAGTACATATAGGCAGCTACATGATTCCTCACCTACATTACAATACTTAACTTCAACTTTACATCACAGTTATTTCTGTGGGGCGTACACACTCAAATACATGTTGACATGGGACGGAGACAAAATTACTGAGGATTTCACACAGGTCTGCCGAACACTAAATTACATTTGCAATCATGCACTACCTATGCTTCACCGCTATCCTAACCTATGCGTCGCTATCTAATTCAGGCAGAAATACATATTTTCAGCTGGAAAATATGTTCAAGCCTGCTGCGTTCGGATTGCAACAAGCTTCAAAAAAAATCATACAAGAATCCTATAGAGGTAAGTTCTACACAACTAGCATTTCATGTCACGTAGTTCCTACCTTTCATGATTGCATGTAACGCACCACTATTTCCTCTACAGAAGGACGAGTACGAAGCCAGCATTCCAGAGGAACGAAAATGTGCAGACGACGACGTCACGATTGTCAGCAACCCTGATGTTACAAACAAACCAGACACAGTAGGTGCCCCAAAGCGTAAGCGTGGACGCCCGAGGAAGAATGCCCCATCCTAATAATCCAGTGAAACAACAATTTGACACAGAGACTATCGCTAAACAAGTGGAGTCAAAAAGACGCAAGCGCAAACCATCAAACACCGTGTCCAGCCCATTCGTACAGCCATGAATGGGCTACACGGAGAGGCACTTCAAGGGCAGATCCAAATGATTGATCTTCATAGCATGTTCTTTGAATTAAAGACTACACTTATGTTCTAATGTTTTTGCATATTATTTGTATGGTTATGTCCATCCAAATGCTTGAATTTTTATTGGTTCTTTTTAGGAAAAACCCAGCTAATGAGCTGCAAGTTCCACTTCTATCATTTGCACCATCTGATCCATACCTTTCTGCATTGGAGTAACCTTACATCTAAAACACTACCATAAGTGACTACTTACAAACGCATGCTCCCCATTCTAACGACGCCATACACTAGTAAGTATACAGTTCTGGTTTAAGTGGATGATGATTATGGCTGAGGCAGGGTAATTAAGGAAGAAAAATCATAACATATAGAACACATGAGCAATGATGTAAATATCATGGTTACACTACTATTTCTCACATCACGAGTTGAGTGGGAGATTATTACCTCGCCAGCAAAAAGAACAGAATCAATAATGCAGCTAGCTTGATG
Organism: Triticum urartu; assembly: GCF_056163025.1. NCBI lineage: Eukaryota > Viridiplantae > Streptophyta > Magnoliopsida > Poales > Poaceae > Triticum > Triticum urartu. The sequence goes on along the minus strand of NC_141877.1, from coordinate 49,398,902 downwards.
GATTACTTCATTCCACTCCACAAGAAAAATTTCAGGCTGCAGCACCAGCAGTCAATGCACACACAGAACCGTATTGTCAAATGCCAGCCTCTCCTGCAGAAAATAAGAAGGAATAGCATCAGGAACACCATGTACCATTTTTATGCTGATATAGACATGTTGACAAGAGTTGGTACATTGCAGCTTGTGTTTCGCATCAAAACTAATGCGATACATGGAGCTAACGAATTTACAACTAATAAATCTAGGCCTAAGTCTGTTGGGTAACAATACTGAAACAGATGTCCCAGCTAGCTTTACTCTAACAGAGTTTTGCTTACTAACTACACAGCTAGGACGACAATGAGAACCAGGCAACCAGCATAAGATCATCGAAGAACAAACAGATGCTAAACTTGCTCATTGGCAAAATAGGTTGTGCACGCGAACATAACAGAGAGGACTAAAATAAGGGACATACTTCTTCTGTTCCATATTTGTCGACAATGATTATGGCTGAGGCATGATAACGCACATGTAGCAACGCGTGCAAAGCGGGCAAGAAATTCATATGAATTAGGCATTCTTCCAAATTGAGCCAATTCTGGTTTTCGAAGATATACTTTACATAACTACTATCCATTTTCTACAGTGCCATACATTGCCTAAATATTCAGAACTATGTTTGAGGCGCGGGTCATGTATGTCTTGAGCACCCGGTTCACCCTCTCCTCGTCCCACATGAACCCCTAGATGTTCTGCACCCACTCGAAGCAACTCACCATCACTCCGCCGGAGTTGGCCATGATGTCCGGTAGGATCAGCACGCCCTTCTTTGCCAGAATCTGCACCACGAACATGAACATTTCTCTGCCGTCAGTCAATGTGTGAATGTGTCAACAAATGCAGCTTAGTTTTGTGGCAAAATGTTGGTGTTCTTGCCTCGTCGGCCTCGGGGTCTGTTGGGTGGTTAACAGCCTTGATGATGTACTTTGCTTTGATGGCATCAACATTGTCCCTAGTAGAAGAAGAAAATCAAACGGACTTTTTATTAACAAAAATTGTATTCAGATACACAAAAAATAACAGCCAGGAGGATACTTTAACTGAGCTTCTGAGCAGTAATCTGATAAAGATTGGATGAAGTGAGATGGGACGAGGAAATAGAAGATTACTTGTTTATAACTCCTCCCAGAGCTGTCGGGATGAGCACGTTGCACTCTTCCGTGAGCAGCAAGGTCGGGTCGACGGCGTCGCCTCCGTCAAAGCCCTTGATCCCGCGGTTCTCTGCCGAGTGCTTCATCAGCTTGGCTATGTCAATGCCATTGGAGTTCTTGACAGCCCCTGTGATATCTCTCATGGAGACCACCTTGCCACCAGCTTCAATGATCAATTGGGCAGCCCAAGAGCCAATATTGCCAAATACCTGAAAAAGGCAAGAAGATGATAATTGCTCATCTGTGCAAAATGTAGATGAAGAAACATAGTTCTGGCCTTGGTCCACAATGTATGGCGCCATTGTACACAACAATTATTACTAGCATTGTGTAGGCATGCTTGTATATATTTGGCAGAATATATTACTTGTGGGTGCTCATTGTGTGCTCCTCTGCCCTTTAATTTCAGCGCGTGAGGTGGGAGATTAGAAAGATACTGACATATCAAGCACAGAACTTTGCAATTGCCACTGATGGTGTCTCCATTGTAAGCCTAAGCTTTGACAAGATGCTTGTCTCTAGATTATAAATGGGAAACATCTTAGCTTTGCGTGAAAATTAAAGAGATTGGCAAAAATTTCTGTGGCAATTTAAATGCGCAAAAGACCAAAGAAAAAGCAAATAATCTTAGTGAGTTCAGATAAAACAGAGAATTACCTTAAGAAGAGTTCAATTGCAATATCTTGATATTACACTAAAATTAAAAGCTGGATGGTCAGTCTAGTGGCAGAACAACAACCATCTTTTGGCAAATAAAACGTCTGCTTACAAATTTTAAGTTTTCGGAAGCAGCCATGGATTTCACCTGGAAAAGAACATCGAAGAGAAAAAACAACGTCCTACAACTGCTCCATCAGACACAAATGGGCAGAATAAAGGGATATGTTGTATGTTCTTCCCTACGGCTAAACAATTGCTGAAAATTGTCACTTTCCTAAACCAGAAGGGTTGCAGTAGCAAATTTCTACTTAGTAGTGAGCAAGTGTAGATGATTTTGGTCCTTCTGTCTTCTATCAATCCTTATCCAAGATGGCAAATTATGGCACAAACGACGTATAACTTATTAATATGATTCCTGCGCTTTGTACGTGACGAACAATAACACTGCAAATATCATTCTACAAGAATTTTGATTCCTCTCCAGGGTAACTGCATAGCTCCCCATGTGCATCAATCGACAAAGCACAAATCTATCGTGTATCTACGCCGCTAGGCCATCGCACATCCAACCACTTCCTCGCTTGGACCATCGAATTGAACTGCCCAATCAAATCAATACATGTCGGGATCAACATAGGGGATGAAAGGGGGGGGGGCAAGAGACCGTACGTACCATGTCGGGCAGGATGACCTGCAGTCCGGCGGGGCCGATGTCAACCTGGGCGACCTCGACCAGCAGCGGCGACTGCAACATTGGTAAGGTCGACGACTAGATGCATGAGTTGGGGACGACCTCGTCCGGGCACGGCTGCTCCCCCTCCTTGGCGGCATGGGCGGACAAGACCTCTTCTGGGAGGCCGAGGTCAGCGACGGGAGTCCGACGATGCCGCTGCCACGACCACCCGCCTCCTCCGTTGAAGATGCCGCCGCCGCTGCTGAACATGGACGCCGATCTGGTCGATTACTCAGCGAGGAGCGGGGAGGAGAAGGCGCAGGAGAAGCGGCTGAGCCGGCGGTGCAGCGACCGACAGAGGAGGAGGCGCGGAGAGGGGGGGGGAAGAAGCGTGCGGCGGCGCAACGACACTGCAGAGGAGGAGGCGCAGAGAGGGGATCGACAGAGGGGGAAGAAGCGTGCGTGGCTACGTTTCTTTTTCCTTTTCTCCCAGCGCTGCACACTAAATTGGACGAATCTAACCTTTTGAAAAATGATTTGCCCCACCATAATCTTGTAATGGTCCCACAGTTATTTGTAATTTCATGTAATTTTACTCTCGTAACTCCTATTTCTCCACCGTTTGATTATAGTGAATGGACGGCCCCTAAATTCGCCAATCACTGTAACAGTTGTAATTTTTTATGCAACAACATTTTTGTAGTATGCAACCCATCTTTTCAATCTAATCAACTCAATCCAACCTATAAAGGACAAAAACCACACCTCTCCTTATAGTTATAGCCACCATATTTTTTCGTAAGAATTAGACCCACACTCTCATGACATAGACCATAATACATCATAGTTTGTTAACGAAGCCTCGCGAGTGTTCACGGATTTAACGAGTTTTAAAGACGGAGCCAAGCATGATTTTTTGGCTCATTAAGCTTAACGAGCCAGGCAGCTTTTTAATCCACCCCTGCGCCCAAGAAACCCTCGTGCAACCCCCTGCAGGCCTGTGCCGCCCTGCTTGACCATGCCGACTCAAACCCGCGTCGCCCTGCCTTCCCCGTGGCCACCCTGCCGCGCCGCACCTTGTCGTCGTTGCACCATAACACATACAAGCCCAATGTCGGTCATGTGACGGACAACGTCATCCGTGACATTGATTGTGGGCCCTAGGCTTGTTTAATGGGAAATAAAAATAATACGGAGAAGATGCTTACGGGAGCTAAGAAATTACCTGACCAGCCAACTTATCTTAAGTTACATAGACTTTCCCATAGAGCCAGTTTTACGGGAAGGTTGTTACAGGAGCTATAAAACTATTTGGTTTGTAAGATTGGAAAATGTACAACTTTTTTCCCATATGGTTGACTGTCCATGCAACTTCAAAGGAAAAGTTATACAATTTCTTTCCCTTTCCTGTGTAAGTTGTGGCTAGGGCAAATTTTTTCCTTTCGATTCTTCGATGGTCAGCCCGCAGATTCGCGTCCCCTTTGTCTGTCACTCCGTCGGTTGGTGGCGAGGAGAGGAAATCCAGTGTCTTGGCTCAGACGGATCGCAATGCTTCTTCTTTAAGTTGATCTTCCGGCCTTTGATCCTCCTTGAGTTCATTCATCTAAACGGAATTGATGGACCTCCGTCCTAGATTTTTGTCATCTCCTTGGGCGACGTGGTTAATTTTTCTGCTAGATTTTTGTCATCTCCTTGGGCGACGTGGTTAATTTTTCTGCTCGTGGGTGCGATATGGTGAGATGCGGTGTCAGGCACTTTAGATCGATTCAAGAGTTCAACGTTGATGGTGAAGGCTCCTACGAAGACTTTCTGACTATCAGTATCATCGATGTGATGAGGTCGGTTTCATTGGGAAGCGGCGAGAACGGTTCGTTCTGATAGCGGTAGTGGTCGTTTGATGGTCCAAAGAGCTCAATGTAAGTTGTATTTTGTGTGCGGTGCCTTGAACATATGGTAAAATTTTATAATACATTTGGGCCATTTTTGCAATAAGAAAAGATAAATTATTTCACCGCTTTGGGTAATTTGAACAAAAAATTAATAAATTTGGGAGGCCATGGGTGCGCGGTAGATCCCGGCCTTTGCCCGCGGGAGGGCTCCGTTTTTAGGTGTTTCTTCAAGTTTTGTAGGGTTTGTGTCTTGCTCAGGTAGACGAAACGGCGGCGGCTACCTGAAGATGGAACAAGGTTCTCCTCGCCTAGCCTCCGTCCCGTTAGTGCGTCTAGCACCGTCGGAGGGCGCGTGGAGGTGTGTCTCCGGCGGATCTCGCGGGTTTCGGTCGGTGAGTGCCTTTGGTGCTTGGATCGGGTCTTTATTTCTCGTTCTTCGCGTGTCTTTAGTTTAGATCCTTTCGATCTATGCTTCTCTTCATCTGTGGTGGTTACTGTTCTGGTGTGTTGGTTGTTCTGGTGTGTTGGTTCTATGGGGCCTTAGCATGACAACTTCTTGACTGTCTACTACAACAAGTTGTGCCCGACTCCGACACGGGAGGGGCGATGACGGCGGCGCACCTTCGACTCGTTTCAACGCTTGTAGGCGTCGCTAGGTGTTCTACGTAGCTGGATGTCATTTTAGTTATTTCTGGTGTTTGTTGTACTTTCATAAGTAAAAAAATAAATAGATCGAAAGTTTCTCAAAAGAAAAAGAAACAACACTTCAATAGCTCACGTAAACCTCTTTTTTCTTAAGGATTTCATAAAAACTAGATGATACCCCCGCACGTTGCTGCGGGACTTTGTGGTTTCCATGAACAGATTCAAAGAAAAGCATATATGTACGAATGAATATTAAATACAGCTTGAAATGCTGAACATTACAATTACATTCTAAATATTGGTATTGGAGATCCAATGGAATATTTATATTTACATTTGAAATGTTGAGCAAACATATTTCTGCACAAGCATAAAGAGAATTATCAGTAACGTGCATCGATTCCTCTCTCAAGTAACTATGTTGTATTTTAAGAGCATTGAAGTAATTCTAGTACACTTGGTTAGCCTATAGTTGCTCCAGATGAGGCATTTGTTCACCTACAAAGAAGTTCAAATTCGTGTGGCCAAATCTTAACAACTGGAAAAATAAAGTATGGGCATATGATAGTACAGCTAAAGCATATCCAAAGAGGCATCAAGAATAGCATACATCGATATAATTCTTTATTTGCTAAGGAAGCAGTACCGTACAGAAACAAAACTAATTTATTTATTTATACTGGCATGATAACTTTTTTGAAAGGCTTATACCTATAGGTTGTACCTTGTCTAGAAATTCCCTCCTCAGATGATTTTATGTTTTGCATTCGTAACAAAGAAAAAATTCGAAGTTGAGTTGTACTTGCCATTCTTGGTTCTTCAAAAAAACTGAAATTGGAGAATAGACTCTTCATGTTTATCTGGATATTTTGTGTAGCCACTCCATTAAGATCGCCGATGAGCGGAAGCTGCAAGATCTCCTACAAAAGCGAGGCACGACAGTGAGGCAACATGTTCTTCAACAACTGGAAGAAAAGTTTTAAACTTTTAGTGTGTACGACATCCCATAGGGCTAGGGAAACAACCTGCAGTGCTACAATCCGATGATATCTTTTGGTTTTGTTTTGAGCATGCATGACAAAATGAATAGTGAAACTCTGGCCCTCCATCTACCGTAACCATCCATGTTTCATTGTTCTGTTGTAGGAAATTAGATAGCAAAATTTAACAATAATCCATAAGAGGAACCAATAAACGTGTATAGATGAGATGCAAACTAATGCAAGTATTCATTCGTCTGCAAACATAATTGCTGAAGGCATGGGAAAGATAATAATCGTAAAATTATAGAGGATAACCTCACGGTAAGTGGCAAGATAGTGTACCAGCAGGCGGCTGTAACTCCAATTTTCTCCGAGCATTATAACTTGTATTATGAGAGTAACATACATGAAGGGATCAAATAAATAGCATGGTGAGGCTAATTTGAGCGGTATAATCAGGGATTAAGGTAAGATGGTGCAAACTGGTATGTACTCCCATATTCGTGTTTCTATGGAAGTCATGTATCATGGTAACCCTGCAGTATTGCTTAATTTCAAGACATGAAATTATTCTAGAAATTGTTATTTTCCTGAAAACAGTGGACTGAAAATTTATTTAGTCAATAAATAGAACATGAGTTGAGGAGGGACTGTTGGTTATTCATATGGCTGCATGAATATTTCTTTTCTAAGTCTACAACACCGTGCATGAAGGTGAAATTTGGTGATCATCTGCATATTGTGAATGCCCTTGCGGATCTGTTGTTGACTCACATGGGTATGAAGAGAATAGGCGGATGACATTAGTGACAAAGATATCAATGGATATAAGATTTAAATGGGTGCAGTTGCGCATGTACTCAAAAGCAATACAGATGTCTGTTTCAACAGTGAGAGTAATAAGAATATACGACAATGAAGTACTAAGCTGTCATCAGGCCATGACTCATCTTCTTCGTACAAATAGTCGTGTTCATTTGTAGTTCTCACCTGAAAACTTTGAGGCAGCTCATAACATAATATGATGCTTTGTTGAAACTCTGACGTGTCGCTGCATGAAATGATAAGAGATTGAGGTTTAGTTAGTAGCATCCCCAAAAAAAGTTAGGAAACAGAATAGCATGGCAGAATTGATTCTTACAATCTGGACTTTCCAATATTCCTAAAAATCTGGTCCTTTTTCTTGGCCACCTGAAAATTAGCTCCACCCAAATGGAAGTTTCCAACTTGTATGATACGTGTGAACCCACTGTCATCTGCATTAACAAACTTGCATAAAAAAATCGAGATGTTCCTAATTAATTACATGCCAAAGCATGAAGAAATCAGGCTGCAGAAGTAAATTAGGTAAGTCGTAATCATACCCAAAATGATTCCTTTTCCTAATATCGCATCAAAAAGAAAGAAAGTAAATTAATGCCCAATCAGATTTTCTAATTCAAAAACAATCCTTTTTTCGGGACTTCTAACCAATCTGGGAGAAAACGTATATACTTCGTTGCTTCCGATTCTTGGATTACTCTATGGTGCAGCCGACGCAACTAACTCCTGGCGAGGCCATCACTGCTGAGAAGAGCACGGCGGGTAGAATCCTCTGGGATTGTGGCTTCATCGAGGATCTGGGATTCAGGGTGGCCGGCGATAGAAAGGCGGCCTAGCCCGCGCTCCTACCATAGAGATGTGGAGGAGAGGCCGAGTGGCGGGATGTGAGAGGAGGTACGGCGCAGACCAAATTCGGCCATGTCTTCCTCCATGATCTGCGTCGGCGGCAAGGGAACCACGAATCACGATTGGCCCGCATCCGAACTCCGAGAGCGAGCGTGGGGGATGGGGGGCATACTGGCGGACGTGCAGGCGGATTGCAGCAGATCGGTGGGGAGGGAGCAAACCTCCAGATTGACAGCGGAGCGAGACTGATCGATCTTGGATTTGTTAGGCAGACCAAGAAGACAGACCGGAGAGGCACCGGACGGCTTGGGAATAAGGGTGAAAGTGGAAGTGGAACGGGAAGAGGAAGGGGAGACCTGCGTGGAAGTGGAAGGGAAGACCTGCGAGAGCTGCTGAATCAGGGGAGAGCGAGAGAGGACGCGCGTGAGGTCAGATTGTGGTGGGTCCCTTAGGCCTTAGCAGTAACCGAACACCCATGTGGCAGGGTTGTTGTACTAGCTCGTTGGTCCTATATGTAAGTCACTGACAGGATGCTGATGTGGCAAGTATGTTGAGATGGATAGGCTGCATGTTAAAAGAAATAGGTTAGTGGGGATGAACTATTTACATATCATAGATTTTTCCCAACTCCCCTCATATTTACGGAAGCATACCCCTTTCAGTATAATTTGGCAGACAGAAAACCGCGTAAAAGTTCATAGGAGTTAGGGATCATTAAGCTTGTAACTCGCTTTTTAATGAGTAGTCAATTATTAATTTTACCTTTGTTAAATTTAACGAGCTTAACGAAGAAGCTAAATGGATTTCACGAGTAGCTCGTTAAGCCCATTAGCACAACACAACACATATTTTTTTATGCAACAACATTTTTGTAGTATGCAATCCATCTTTTCAATCTAATCAACTCAATCCAACCTATAAAGGACAAAAACCACACCTCTTCTTATAATTATAGCCACCATATTTTTTTGTAAGAATTAGACCCACACTCTCATGACATAGACCATAATACATAATAGTTTGTTAACGAAGCCTCGCGAGTGTTCACGGACTTGACGAGTTTAAAAGACGGTGCCAAGCATGATTTTTTGGCTCATTAAGCTTAACGAGCCAGGCAGCTTTTTAATCCACCCCTGCGCCCGAGAAACCCTCGTGCAACCCCTTGCAGGCCCGTGCCGCCCTGCTTGACCATGCCGACTCAAACCCGCGTCGCTCTGCCTCCCTCGTGGCCACCCTGCCGCGCCACACCTTGTCGTCGTTGCACCATCACACATACAAGCAATGTCGCAAGTGAGGTAATCTTCACACAACCCATGTAATACATAAGGGAAAGAGATACATAGTTGGCTTGCAATCGCCACTTCACACAATTACATGAATAAAGCATTACATCAACCAGTTACAATCAAGGCCCGACTACGGAGCGAAAATAAAAGAAGACTACACCAAAAGCGACAAGGTCCCCCGATCGACCCCAACTAAGCTCCACTACTGAACAACTAGAACGAAACAATACAAAGGACAAGATCTTCATCGAGCTCCTCCTTGAGCTTGGTTGCGTCATCTGAACGGACTCATCGGCACCTGCAAGCTGGTTTTGGAAGTAATCTGTGAGTCACGGGGACTCAGCAATCTCGCACCCTCGCGATCAAGACTATTTAAGCTTATAGGAAGGGTAAAAGGTATGAGGTGGAGTTGGAGCAAGCGACTAGCATATATGGTGGCTAAAACATACACAAATGAGAGCGAGAAGAGAAGGCAAAGCACGATTGTGAAACTATGATCAAGAGGTGATCCAAGAACAACCTACGTCAAGCATAACTCCAACACCGTGTTCACTTCCCGGACTCCGCCGGAAAAAGACCATCACGGTTACACACGCGGTTGATGCATTTTAATTAAGGTCAACTTCAGGTTTTCTACAACCGGACGTTAACAAATTCCCATCTGCCCATAACCGCGGGCACGGCTTTCAAAAGTTCAAATCCCTGCAGAGGTGTCCAACTTAGCCCATGACAAGCTCTCACGGTCAACGAAGGATATTCCTTCTAGCGGGAAGATCCGATCAGACTCGGAATCCCGGTTACAAGACATTTCGACAATGGTAAAACAAGTCCAGCAACACCGCCCGAATGTGCCGATAAATCCCGATAGGAGCTGCACATATCTCGTTCTCAGGGCACACTCAGATGAGACATCCTACGAGTAAAACCAAACCTCAAGTTGCCCCGAGGTGGCCCCACAGTCTGCTCGGTCGGACCAACACTCAGAGGAGCACTGGCCCGGGGGGGTTAAAATAATGATGACCCTTGAGTCTGCAGAACCCAAGGGAAAAAGAGGCTAGGTGGCGAATGGTAAAACCAATGTTGGGCATTGCTGGAAGAGTTTTATTCAAAGCGAACTGTCAAGGGGTTCCCATAATAGCCCAACCGCGTAAGGAACGCAAAATCCGGGAACATAACACTGATATGACGGAAACTAGGGCGGCAAGAGTGGAACAAAACACCAGGCATAAGGCCGAGCCATCCATCCTTTACCAAGTATATAGATGCATTAAGTAAATAAGATATATTGTGATATCCCAACAATGATTATGTTCCAACAAGGAACAACATCTCCATGTTCCAACAAGGAACAACTTCAATCTTCACCTGCAACTAACAACGCTATAAGAGGGACTGAGCAAAGCGGTAACATAGCCAAACAACGGTTTGCTAGGACAAGGTGGGTTAGAGGCTTGGTTCAACAATATAGGAGGCATGGTAAGCAAGTGGTAGGTATCGCAGCATAGGCATAGCAAAAGAGCGAGCATCTAGCGAGCAAAGATAGAAGTGATTTCGAGGGTATGGTCATCTTGCCTGAAATCCCGCAAGGAAGAAGAACGAGTCCATGAAGAAGACAAATGGACGTAGTCGAACGGTTCCTCACAAACGCGATGTTATCGGAACCAACCCGAAGAAGCAACACCGGAAAGAAGCAAACAACATAGTAAACAACCACGGCATGAACATGGCAGGATGCACAATCAAGTATGATGCATGTCCGGTTTAATGATACATGGCATGGCATGGCAAAGAGCAACAAACCACACTACAAATTAAGTGGAGCTCAATATGCAACGGAGTTGCAAATTGAACAAAACACCACATGACTTATTTAGTTCTCTCTCGTTTATGTACCCAACAAGATTAAATGTTGATTAACATGGCAAGAGGGTGAAGCATAATAAAACTACCTATCTAGTCAAGTTTAAATGAGGCCGGAAGCAACGAATAACAATTCCGGTAAATCCCCATATGCATATATTAGGTTTGGTACTGTTCTGCCCTAAACCATATTTTAGAGTTATTAAACATGCAAAGTGAGCACACCATGTTAAACTAGGCATTTTTCTACCCCATTTACATCTAAAGTTTGTTTAAAACCGAGCTACGGTTAATTAGTTATGAAATAAAGCAGTTTAGCATGGCATTTGAGCAAATTTAATCAAACAACATTTTAAACATTTCAAACATAGATGAAAGTTGGATATTATGAATCTAGACAAAATTCTAAGCAAGTTTCATATATAAAACATTTTAATCAGATGCACAGTTGTGAAGTTATTAAATGCATGAAGCATGAGGGTTGTTCTGTAAAACTGTAAACCTCTGGATAAATAGATAAATCACTCCTCAGGAAAAAAACAGGAGTCGGGCCGAAACTGCAGACTGGCCCAACAAGAGAAATAAAACAAAAGAGGGGCGTTGTGGGTGGCCTCACTTGTGGGCTTCGGCCCGGTCAGTGGAACAGAGGCAGGCCGGGCGGTTGCATCGAAGGAGCGGAGAAAATGGGCCGGTTCAGTGGGGAGGAGCGCTAACCACGCAGTCCAGGTGACAGCGGTGTCAACGCACGGCGACTCGCTGACGTGGATCGAGGCAGCGACATCTTTCTCCTCGAAGCAAAGCAGGGGAAGGAGAGGAGGCGGCCGGGAACGGGTCCAGGCGGCGGAGGTGATCCCCTGTGGGGCGGCGCGGCGCGGCTTGAACTCCGGCAAGACGGAGGTTCGGCGGAGAGCAGAGGAAGGAGCTCCGCTCGGGCCAGAGGAAAGGGATGGCGCGATGACTCTCTCCGGCGAGACAGGGACTTGGCGCGGGCTCGTCGGGGTCCTACTGGTGGCTCTCTTCTCCGGCGAACTTGGACGCAGCGACGTCGAGGTCCCGGAGCAAAGTGAGGAGGCAAGGGACGTCCAGCTCCGAGGCGGACGGGCGCGGTTCAACGGGGACGAGGCGCAGGAGAGCAGAGGGCCTGCGAGGCGGCGCAGTGAAGCAGACCCCAGCGCGGGTCTTCAGCGGCAGAAGGTGAGGGTGGATCCGTCCAGGAACAGGGCGGATGCGAGCTGGGCGTCTTGGCAATGAAGGCCATGGCGACAGCGTGGTCAACAGGAGCGGGATGAGGCGGAACGACGGTGGCGACGTCGTGGAGTTTGAGCAAGCTTCTGCTCGTTCCTGGGAAGGAGAGAGAGGGCCACCGTGAGAGAGAGAGGGAGGGAAAAAATTAGGAGGAGGAGAGAAACGGGACGAGGCCGGTCCTGGTCATGGCCGCCAGTGGCGGGGTTGTCGGAGGGCGCGGGCTGCAGGGTCGGTGAGGCTCGGGCGCGAGGGCTCCTGCTCCGCTGCTGCTACGGGTTTGAGGTGAAAACAGAGGAGGAGCTTCGGGGAAGGAGGAGGCTGCGGCCGGACCGATGTATGGATGGATCGAAGGGACTGGGTTGGCTCGGCGCTGAAAATCAGGAAGGTGGTCGGCTGCGGGTCTGGATTTGGGAGGATCCCGAGGTGGGAGGCGAGTGAGTGGTTGGCTTGTGGTGGCGTGGTGGGAAAGGGTGGATTGGATAGGGTAGGCTAGGGTTAGACTGTTATATATATAGCAGATGAAATCAGTATAGGGTGGTTAGGTCCCTCCGATCGTAATCGGACGGACGGGAAAAATAGGTTAGGTAGCCCAAAAAGAAAAACGGAGACGTTTTGTAGATGTTTGGGGATGATCTGGACACAGCGGTGATGACTGTCCGGGTCGGGTCCGGGACAACTTTCCGGACGCGCGCGCGAGGGGGTTTGATGCACTGAGTAGAGAGGGTTTCAGACCGTGCGATCGCATCGGACAACTCCGGAAGCGAAGAGGGGAAAGAGGATGGACTAGGTGGGCTGTGTAGAAGGTCTCGAGCTGAGATAAGGGAAGAGAGGGAGACCCGGCGATTGTTTCCGGAGACCGAAAACGTCCGACGTTAGACCGGCTACTATTGCCGCTATATTTATCTGTTGGGGCGTCAAACGGACTCCGAATGCGATGAAACTTGGCAGGCGGTCTACTGACAGCAAAACAACACTGCATGCCAACTTTCAACCCATTCCGAGAACATTTTACGGCCACTTATAAAATACTATTTCGGACATGCCGCGGGCGCGTGCAAGTGTGGTTGGGCTCAGAACGGACAACGGAGAGAACTCGGAGAACCCGGACGAATGCAAGTTTTGAAAAACATGATGATGCTATGCACATGATGACATGATGAAATGTAACACGCAAGCAAATGACATGGCAACGCCGGCGAATAACTGGAAGACACCTGGCGCAACGGTCTCGGGGCGTTACAACACTCCACCACTACGAGAGGATCTCGTCCCGAGATCTAGAATGGCACCGGAGGGAAAAACGGAAGAGAAAGAGAAGAGGTAAAACTAAGTTGCTTCTTTGACAAACGAGTGAAACCAAAGAACCTTAAAAAGTTGAACAACTTGGAAGGAATAATACCACGGAGGTGATGGAAGTTGGAAAACACTCCGTTAGGAACGTGGAACAAGGAAGAACCAATTCGGATAGCACTCCGTTTGAAAAGTGATACAAGACTTGATAAGATGAAAAGAACATGAGCAGCGGGCACACACTCCGGTTAAAAGGATAAGCAGAAAAGATCACGATCTTCACAATTCGAGATGATGATTGAAAATAGCAACATCACAAGGCCTCCGGGAGAAAGAAATAGAAGATAGATAATTGAAAGAAAAGAATGGAGAAGAAAATGCCAACTTCTGCCACAAAAGAGCTTGAGAAGGCATCCTTAGGAGAAGGGTCGAACGGAGTTGTTGGAAAACCAACAACAAAACGAATAAGCTTGTAGTGGGCTTACGGAAAACATCCCAAAATTATGAGGTGAAATTCTGCCACTAACTGAAACGATAGATTGGATAGATATGAACAAGGAGACAAGAAACTAATTTATCTGGGAGGGTAAATGAAGACTAGGGTCGTTTATCAGCACCATAATTAGCAAAATCCTTAGGGAAAGCTTTAGGTGAAATATAACCCAAGATAAATGCAATGAAGAGGTTAATTGGTTGAAAAGATGTCTTGAGCGAAGAGAAAATGATGGATTTAGATATGTCACTCTTGAAAACCTGTGAATCATGAAACACAAAGGGAAATTATCAACAATGACATAACACCACCTTAAAAGATAAGGTAAAAAGAATTGCACTCCGGATTACAAGATGAAGAATACATGAGCTCCTCTGAAAAGAATCTCGATGAACGCTTCGAGAAGGAATTTAATCCTTGATGAACCAATCATGTAGAACCTCCATGAAGAACTCGGGTAACAAAAGGATAACGAAAAGAAAGAGAAGTTGAAAACACAAGGTGAAAACTTGTAATGATTTAGATGGATCTCCGTGATAAAATAATTGAAAAAGGTTGGAACTCCGGGAAGAAGAGAAGATGAACAATGGAAATCAAGAATTTGATGAGCCTCTGGAATAAAGAATTAAACGCTTGGATGAAACAAGAATAAGAATTACATTATGCTTATCCTTCACAAATTTAGATTGATGAGAAGCAATGGATTTGACATACTACTTATTCTCGTAGAAAGGATTAAGATAGATAATGCGCAAACTTGAAGAGGCCTTCAATGATCCACCGGTAGGATTTGAAAGAACGGAAGTATGATAACGTAAGAAGAGGAATCTTGCACAAACCACCGTAAGAATTTAAAATGAACGAAGAAAATATAAAGAAACACCGGAAAGAATTAGGAAATGAACGAAGAAGCTTGAGGGGATTTAGATACATCAGAACGAAGAGATCAAGAACTGATTAGAGGATATTTGATTGATGCACCGGTAAGATTGGAGAATGAGAGCTGCCAGCTGAAATGAATAATATTTGAAAAGATGGCCTTCGGAGGAAAGAAATGGAAAACAACTCAAGAAATGCTTCTGATGGGTGAAAAGAATTCTCACGATCAAAACAATTATGAGAGGATGGTCTCGAATTAGAACCACGAATCTCTGAGAGAACGGATAAGATATAGAGGTAAAACTCTTCTTCGGTCTTCAAATGTTGAGAATGACGATGAGAAACACCACCATGAATTGTTGAGGCACTCCGGAATAAAGAAGAATATAAAAGTTGAACCAATGATGAAAAGAATTTGGAAGATCTTGGAGAAAGACATTTGGCTGATGATAAATCATTCTTACGTCAAACTTCAAAAAGAAATTTGAGGATAGCTCCGGGAAAAATAAGAAGAGCCAGGTAAGATCCTGGAAAAAGACCTGTGGGTTAGGGCCCACTCAAAAGATACACCGTTGAAATGATTACTTGAAAAAGGAGAATGCACCGGTTGAATTAAATGGTTTGAATGAGATAACATCCTCGATATGTCTTGAACGGATTGAGAATGGAAACGAATCATCCGAGATATTTTTAGCACTCCGGAGCAACAGAATAGCGAGAAGTGAATTATTATGAGGTGCACCGGTATTAGAAGGCATTTGAAACGAGGAAAGAATACGATCAACACCAAAAGCTTGAATTGAATCTACCAGAGACGAAAAGAATGGAGAATATTGAACTTGAAGCTTCGATACAATCTTCCTGAGAATCACCGGGTAAAAACATGAAGGAAAAAGAATGGAGAGACTTCACATCAATAAAATGACACTTGATTGAGATATATGAGTCCTCGGAGAAAAGAAAGGGAGGGAGGGCGGGAAAACAAAGACAACTTGGAGATGGATGAAACAAACACCGTTCAGAAGAAAACTGATACTTGATCTTGCGAAAATTGGCAAGATTTGACCCACTTGAAGAGAAGCACACCGGTTGAAAAGGATTTACATGACAATCTCGATGCTCATGAAGGATTAGTATCCGCATAGGAGTATGAGAACACCGTTTAGGAAAGGTAAGGAATCAACACTTGACATTGAAGCAACTCGAATACCACAACTCCAAACAAAAACAAAGGATTGGCTTGCAGAATAAGCCGGAACAAACATATGATAGAGATTTCGTGTGAAGTTTTCGTGGTGGGGCCTACATGGGCTCGATCCTATAGCACCATCATGTACAAGGCAGTGCACATGACATACGAAGCGTCCCCGAGTCGGCATAGCCAAGGACTCTTGAAGACACAACGAGACCACTGTAAAACCGACCGTGAATAGGCGGACCACTAGACGTCGAACCCCAATTTCATATCATACATCTGTCGGAAAGATATCCTAAGAGCTACTTGATTTCCCACTTATAAACTCCCGAAATTTTCCGGTTATGCAATCAGGTGTTGGGGATACATGGGAAGCATAATATCTCACCCAAATCGAGCAAATCCTACATCCAGCTGTATCCATCCTTCAACACATAACCAAGAAACCTTCGGAAATCGTCTACCTCAACCTTCGAAAAGCATCCGTTATACGAGTTATGGCAATACTCCCGAACTCCCGCCCCAGTACTGGGTGGCGTCGAGGTTATCTCACCAACAACTGCATAAAAGAGATTTTCAATGTCGGCGAACTAAACTCAGGTATTCCAGAACTGCAACGATAAAATTGTGACGACAACACCTCAGAGCTCAACTCCCCGGGACACTGCCACAACCCCTAAATGACAGGAGGCACCAAGAACAATGTTCTCGTCACAAATCGACCGGAACAATTCCAAGATACCCGCGTGATCCTAATTTTTTTTAGTGAAATTTGAGAAGAGAAGAGTCAAAACTCTACGTCAGGATACCTCACCAGAGCGATGAAGGGACTGGGGAGTAAAAAGAATTCTTAAACTCTCCGATATATAATTCCTAAATGACTCAAAACATTTTTCTAGACTCAACTCGTCCGCTAATTCGATCAAGCAATGGGGCTCCTAAGGTCGGGGAAGGCTCTGATACCAACTTTTAACGCCCTCGATGCGGCTATATCTCCCACGTGTCGAAGCACGACTTAGAGGCATAACCGCATTGAAAGCAATGTCGCAAGTGAGGTAATCTTCACACAACCCATGTAATACATAAGAGAAAGAGATACATAGTTGGCTTACAATCGCCACTTCACACAATTACGTGAATAAAGCATTACATCAACCAGTTACAACCAAGGCCCGACTATGGAGCCAAAATAAAAGAAGACTACCAAAAGCGACAAGGTCCCCCGATCGACCCCAACTGGGCTCCCCTACTGAACAACTAGAACGAAACAACACAAAGGACAAGATCTTCATCGAGCTCCTCCTTGAGCTTGGTTGCGTCATCTGCACGGACTCATCGGCACCTGCAAGCTGGTTTTGGAAGTAATCTGTGAGTCACGGGGACTCAGCAATCTCGCACCCTCGCGATCAAGACTATTTAAACTTATAGGAAGGGTAAAAGGTATGAGGTGGAGTTGGAGCAAGCGACTAGCATATATGGTGGCTAAAACATACGCAAATGAGAGCGAGAAGAGAAGGCAAAGCACGATCGTGAAACTATGATCAAGAGGTGATCCTAGAACAACCTACGTCAAGCATAACTCCAACACCGTGTTCACTTCCCGGACTCCGCCGAAAAGAGACCATCACGGTTACACACGCGGTTGATGCATTTTAATTAAGGTCAACTTCAAGTTTTCTACAACCGGACGTTAACAAATTCCCATCTGCCCATAACCGCGGGCACGGCTTTCAAACGTTCAAATCCCTGCAGGGGTGTCCCAACTTAGCCCATGACAAGCTCTCACGGTCAACGAAGGATATTCCTTCTAGCGGGAAGACCCGATCAGACTCGGAATCCCGGTTACAAGACATTTCGACAATGGTAAAACAAGTCCAGCAACACCGCCCGAATGTGCCGATAAATCCCGATAGGAGCTGCACATATCTCGTTCTCAGGGCACACTCAGATGAGACATCCTACGAGTAAAACCAAATCTCAAGTTGCCCCGAGGTGGCCCCGCAGTCTGCTCGGTCGGACCAACACTCAGAGGAGCACTGGCTCGGGGGGGTTAAAATAATGATGACCCTTGAGTCTGCAGAACCCAAGGGAAAAAGAGGCTAGGTGGCGAATGATAAAACCAATGTTGGGCATTGCTGGAAGAGTTTTATTCAAAGCGAACTGTCAAGGGGTTCCCATAATAGCCCAACCACGTAAGGAACGCAAAATTCAGGAACATAACATCGATATGAGGGAAACTAGGGCGGCAAGAGTGGAACAAAACACCAGGCATAAGGCCGAGCCTTCCACCCTTTACCAAGTATATAGATGCATTAAGTAAATAAGATATATTGTGATATCCCAACAATGATCATGTTCCAACAAGGAACAACATCTCCATGTTCCAACAAGGAACAACTGCAATCTTCACCTGCAACTAACAACGCTATAAAAGGGATTGAGCAAAGCGGTAACATAGCCAAACAACGGTTTGCTAGGACAAGGTGGGTTAGAGGCTTGGTTCAACAATATAGGAGGCATGATAAGCAAGTGGTAGGTATCGCAACATAGGCATAGCAAAAGAGCAAAGATAGAAATGATTTCGAGGGTATGGTCATCTTGCTTGAAATCCCGCAAGGAAGAAGAACGAGTCCATGAAGAAGACAAATGGACGTAGTCGAACAGTTCCTCACAAACGTGACGTTATCGGAACCAACCCGAAGAAGCAACATAGGAAAGAAGCAAAAAAACATAGTAAACAACCACGACATGAACATGGCAGGATGCACAATCAAGTATGATGCATGTCCGGTTTAATGATACATGGCATGGCATGGCAAAGAGCAACAAACCACACTACAAATTAAGTGGAGCTCAATATGCAACGGAGTTGCATATTGAAGAAAACACCACATGACTTATTTAGTTCTCTCTCGTTTATGTACCCAATAAGATTAAATGTTGATTAACATGGCAAGAGGGTGAAGCATAATAAAACTACCTATCTAGTCAAGTTTAAATGAGGCCGGAAGCAACGAACAACAATTCCGATAAATCCCCATATGCATATATTAGGTTTGGTACTGTTCTGCCCTAAACCATATTTTAGAGTTATTAAACATGAAAAGTGAGTACACCATGTTAAACTAGGCATTTTTCTACCCCATTTACATCTAAAGTTTGTTTAAAACCGAGCTACGGTTAATTAGTTATGAAATAAAGCAGTTTAGCATGGCATTTGAGCAAATTTAATCAAACAACATTTTAAACATTTCAAACATAGATGAAAGTTGGATATTATGAATCTAGACAAAATTCTAAGCAAGTTTCATATATAAAACATTTTAATCCGATGCACAGTTGTGAAGTTATTAAATGCATGAAGCATGAGGGTTGTTCTGTAAAACTGTAAACCTCTGGATAAATAGATAAATCACTCCTCAGGAAAAAAACAGGAGTCGGGCCGAAACTGCAGACTGGCCCAACAAGAGAAATAAAACAAAAGAGGGGCGTTGTGGGTGGCCTCACTTGTGGGCTTCGGCCCGGTCAGTGGAACAGAGGCAGGCCGGGCGGTTGCATCGAAGGAGCGGAGAAAATGGGCCGGTTCAGTGGGGAGGAGCGCTAACCACGCAGTCCAGGTGACAGCGGTGTCAATGCACGGCGACTCGCTGACGTGGATCGAGGCAGCGGCATCTTTCTCCTCGAAGCAGAGCAGGGGAAGGAGAGGAGGCGGCCAGGAACGGGTCCAGGCGGCGGAGGTGATCCCCTGTGGGGCGGCGCGGCGCGGCTTGAACTCCGGCAAGACGGAGGTTCGGCGGAGAGCAGAGGAAGGAGCTCCGCTCGGGCCAGAGGAAAGGGATGGCGCGATGACTCTCTCCGGCGAGACAGGGACTTGGCGCGGGCTCGTCGGGGTCCTACTGGTGGCTCTCTTCTCCGACGAACTTGGACGCAACGACGTCGAGGTCCTGGATCAAGTGAGGAGGCAAGGGACGTCCATCTCCGAGGCGGACGGGTGCGGTTCAACGGGGACGAGGCGCAGGAGAGCAGAGGGCCTGCGAGGCGGCGCAGCGAAGCAGACCCCAGCACGGGTCTTCAGCGGCAGAAGGCGAGGCCGGAGGGCGGATCCGTCCAGGAACAGGGCGGATGCGAGCTGGGCGTCGAGGCGATGAAGGCCATGGCGACAGCGTGGTCAACAGGAGCGGGACGAGGCGGAACGACGGTGGCGACGTCGTGGAGTTTGAGCGAGCTTCTGCTCGTTCCTGGGAAGGAGTGAGAGAGGGCCACCGTGAGAGAGAGGGAAAATTAGGAGGAGGAGAGAAACGGGACGAGGCCGGTCCTGGTCATGGCCGCCGGCGGTGGGGTTGTCGGAGGGCGCGGGCTGCAGGGTCGGTGAGGCTCGGGCGCGAGGGATCCTGCTCCGCTGCTGCTACGGGTTCGAGGAGAAAACAGAGGAGGAGCTTCGGGGAAGGAGGAGGCTACGGCCGGACCGATGTATGGATGGATCGAAGGGACTGGGTTGGCTCGGCGCTGAAAATCAGGAAGGTGGTCGGCTGCGGGTCTGGATCTGGGAGGATCCCGAGGTAGGAGGCGAGTGAGTGGTTGGCTTGCGGCGGCGTGGTGGGAAAAGGTGGATTGGATAGGGTAGGCTAGGGTTAGACTGTTATATATATAGCAGATGAAATCAGTATAGGATGGTTAGGTCCCTCCGATTGTAATCGGACGGACGGGAAAAATAGGTTAGGTAGCCCAAAAAGAAAAACGGAGACGTTTTATAGATGTTTGAGGATGATCCGGACACAGCGGTGACGACTGTCCGGGTCAGGTCCGGGACAACTTTTCGGACGCGCGCGCGAGGGGGTTTGATGCACTGAGCAGAGAGGGTTTCGGACCGTGCGATCGCATCGGACAACTCCGGAAGTGAAGAGGGGAAAGAGGATGGACTAGGTGGGCTGTGTAGAAGGTCTCGAGCTGAGATAAGGGAAGAGAGGGAGACCCGGCGACTGTTTCCGGAGACCGAAAACGTCCGACGTTAGACCGGCTACTATTGCCGCTATATTTATCCGTTGGGGCGTCAAACGGACTCCGAATGCGATGAAACTTGGCAGGCGGTCTACTGACAGCAAAACAACACTGCATGCCAACTTTCAACCCATTCCGAAAACATTTTCCGGCCACTTATAAAATACTATTTCGGACATGCCGCGGGCGCGTGCAAGTGTGGCTGGGCTCAGAACGGACAACGGAGAGAACTCGAAGAACCCGGATGAATGCAAGTTTTGAAAAACATGATGATGCTATGCACATGATGACATGATAAAATGCAACACGCAAGCAAATGACATGACAACGCCGGCGAATAACTGAAAGACACCTGGCGCAACGGTGTCGCAACGTTACACTAACAATATAGCTTTTGTGCCGTCGACGGTTATAGCGTCGTCGTCGAATAAGGCTCCAGATCTTCCCTTGACGAGGCAGTTTGCGTGGTCAATGGGCGGATCTGGGTGTCACTATTTTGCTGCTTGGTTGGCATGGTGGCGACAGTGACCAAGTGTTAGTAGTTGTGTGCCCCAGACATGCCTCTTCGTGAGTGGTGCTGCCTCTGGCATCATCATTTGGTACGGGCACTTGTATCGAAGATGTGTGTCCGTCGTTCTTCGCCATGATGGCTGACACGACGGTGTGCGCGAGAAGATGTGATCCCGTGTAGGGTTTGTGGCTTGTGGCGGCGAATCCGATGACTCTCCTTCGACTCCATCGGACAGAGGAACTGTTTCTGGGCTGATGTGCATGGAGATAGGCCCTGGTCGATGCTTCACAACGACAATGATCTGACATGTTATGACTGGCTTCTTCTTTGACTCGGAAAGCCAATTCGGTGATGGTGCGACCTCAGCTCATGTGATGGTGGCTTCCTGCATCTCTCTTCAACGGTAGCCCATCGGCAAATTTAGGTGTTTGGCTTTGTATGCCCAGGGACTTAGGGATCTGATTATATTCTTGTTTCTTCTGTGGGAGTCTTCTTTGCACTTAGGTCGAGACTTCTCTCCTCTCTCGTGTTATGTGTATGTTTAAAAAATGTGTATGTTTATGCTTGTGGGTCTTGTACTCCTGGAATGTTGCTAATGAAGCACGTACAGTAGTACTCCCTCCGTCCCATAATGCAAGATGTTTTTTTTGACACTAGTAGTTTCTTGAAAGAAAAAAAGTCACTCAACCTGCGTAAAATGACCAACTTCGCTCCCCTCGTCGAGTCCCTCGTCCAAACCCTCATTCCCCAATCTGGCCGCTGCCGCGCCTGTCGGCCCGCCGCTGCTCCCCACCTCACCCTCAGAGCCGGAGGCGAAACCACCTCTCGCATCACCGCCAGCCTTGATCGAGAGTTCCAACCCACGCCGACCCCCGTCCTCCTCCCAACTCCCACAATGGCAGCATCGCCGAGTTCAATAGCGATGGTGCCGTCGAGGTGCACAGCAGAGACGCACATGGCGCGGGCAAAGGTTGCATTCGAGATCGCTAGCTACAGCCGTCTCAAGGGCCTAGGTAGAGGCGAATGTCTCCGTTCTCCCGTATTCTCCAATCTCCATCGGCGGCTACGAATGGTGCATCTGCTACTACCCCGACGGCCAAGACGAGGCGAGTGAAGGTTACGTATCTGTCTTCCTCAAGCTGTTGACAAAGAACGCCGAGGTGAGGGCGATCTACAATTTGATGCTTGTGGATCCGGTTAGGGGCCGGTCACCTGTTAGAAAATCTATTTTACCTGTATGAAAAACTTACATTATGACTGCCAACTGTTAGATTCTAATTAGAGACATTTACAAATGGTTTTTTGACATGAACCTTGGTAGTACAGCAGTTTGTCTTTGATTCAGAAAATTTCAGTTAGAAAATGAACTTGAAATCTTGAACCAAACTACTTTGAGATCAGAAGCAGGCAATTATAGATTTAATTTTCAGTTAGCAGTACTTCTATTGTACTAGCATATGTTCAGCGAAGCCTCTTTGTGTGTTAGCTACACAAGCACAGTTCTGTAAGAAATAGGCAACTACTTAAGCTTCTGTACTTGTATTTTTGTACTATATAATTGATGGAGGTGTTAACCGTACAAAAACTGAGAGATGGATTGCGAGGAATCTGTAGGTTTAATCCCGACAGCGAATGGGTGGGGGAGTGTGGATCACCCTCAACTGCTGGGTGGATTGAAATCCCCGAGGGTATTAGAGACCCACCAACTGAACAAAGCCTAATGTGGATCCGTGCGTGATGCTCCCCTCTGTTTAGCTCCGCTTCTGCGCCGTCCGAAGCTGGAGTTGCCCTGGCAAGACGATGATGGCACCGGCTCGTGGATCTTGTGTTATATTTGTGTCGAATATATTACGTATGTAAGGGGTTACATGGACTTAGAGTTGTAATTGATGTGGTTAGGTATGAGTTGTGTAGGAGTCGAACACTTGTATCCTAGGCCTCTTATATACGGAGGGACATCACACGTTGTAACCCATGATGACGACTTGATAGCAACAGGTACGCGGGGGAGCCGACGGCTTGTGCCGGCGCCCGGGCGGCCGGTGTTGCGGTATCTTGGGGAGGAGCGCCCGTAGTCATGCCCCGGGGATGTAGCCATATCGGTGAATCTCGTTAACAAATATCGTGCCTTCGTGTGTCGTCTATGATCTTGCATTAGCGTTTTATTCTAACAAGTGGTATCATGAGCAAGGTTGCGAGAAGGCTATGCGGAAGATCATCCGGAGGTACGAGGATCATGCTTGACAGGTGCCATGGAATGTCCGATTGGCGCAAGGTGGAGCATGGCGGCGATCGCGAAGGCGGTCGGTGGTGTCGGACACTTCGGGCAGGAAGCCTGGACCGTTCGATGGGCTGCGGCCGGTAAGGATCGGCTAGACGTGACGATCGGACCGGCGTAGTGGTTGTTGAAGACGTTGCGAAGGCGACGGATTCGGCTCGTGATCAGACCGGCGACTAGACGTGGGGACGGCCGGATAGATCGGAGTGTGAAAGCATCGAGATGATGCGCTCGGTGTCGTGCAAGGACGGCGGCGCGGCACTGCGGACGGATTGTGTCGGTGCCATGGATGGCCAGGGTATAGCATGGTTCGTGCACGGACAATACGCGAGGTGGCGACTGTTACGACAGGGTTGACGTGCGGCAGAGTACATGTGACAGTGCTGTTCAGTTTGCTGGCAAGAACCAAGATCAAGACAAGGCGAAGTTCTCGTCGGAGATGCAGCAGCGGCGGAGTTTTCCGAGGGACACGGACAGAGGAAAGGTTGGTCAGACCTCGGTTGTTGGGGCTGCGTACGCAAGACGACCGCTCGGGAGGCGTGCGACAGTTGGATTTCGCGGGCGGCAAGGAACATACGCGAGGGGCGTTCGGTGGCATGTAGGGGCAGGGCTCTGCGGGCGTGCAGCGCAAGGAAAGATAAGATAGTACTCCCTCTGTTTTTAAATATTTGTTTTTCTAGAGATTTCAACAAATAACTACATATAGAAGAAAATGAATGAATCTACATTTTAAAATATGTCTATATACATTCGTATGTAGTAGTCTATTTAAAATCTCTAAAAAGACAAATATTTAGGAACGAAGGAAGTACAAAAGAAAAGCGCGGAGTCCGGCAGATTAGCAGGCAAACATGCATGTCGGTTTGGATTTTGAAAGGAAATTATGTGCGTGCATGTGGGGCAGTGCGGAACCGTGATAGTGTGCATGGTATGTGCACTGTTTGCATGCGTGGTATAGGTCCTGGAGATTTCTTGGGCGTGCATGTTGGGTCAGTTTTTTCATGCAACCCGTGGTGGACTGAGACTCTATTTCCGTGCCAGAGAGGAAAAGACTGGGCCGGCTGTATCCAGCAGTAATAAAAGGCTGGGGCGACAAGGCGCAAAAGGCACAGAAAAATCGTCTGCAAGTTCGGGAAAAGGTGGAGCAGGTTCGGCAGGTAACTTGTTAATCTGCAAGTTGAGCTTCACGGAATTTTCTAAAGGGCGGACAAGGATAGTGCAAGTCAGATTTCTTGGTAGATCGCAGACTGCGGCGTGGTTTCAGACGAGGAATACGGGATCAGTGATCTTTTTCGTGAGGAAGTCGCAGAGAAAAACAAGGACGGTCAGACCGGCGGCAACAAGTCGGTTAGATCGCGGCTCGGCATGGCGCCGGGATTCACCAGGTTTGATTTGGAGAAATTCGATGGCACGGGTAACTTCGGTCTATGTCAGACAAGAGTAAAGGATATTCTGGCGCAGCAGGGAATCTTGAAGGGTTTGCAAGAGACGAAGCCGGCCAAGGCTGACAACGATGCATAGGAGGATATGCAAGTGCAGTCGGCCGCTACCATACGGCTTTGTCTTGCGGATCAGGTCATGTATCATGTCATGGACGAGGATTCTCCTAAGGGAATTTGGGACAAGCTGGCAAATCGTTATATGTCCAAGTCAGCAACCAATAAGCTGTATTTGAAGCAAAAGTTCTATGGGCTGAAGATGCAGGAGGGGTCGGATCTTGTGGAGCATGTGAATGCCTTTAATCAGTTGATCACGGATCTAGCGCGTCTGGATGTGAAGATTGATGATGAGGATAAGGCGCTACTTCTTCTTGTTTCGTTGCCACCGTCCTATGAGCATTTGGTCATTACATTGACACATGAAAAGACAACCATCAATAATGAGGAAGTCACTGCAGCGTTGCTTGAGCATGAGTTGAGGAAGCAAAAGAATGCTACAGAGGAGAGTACTCAAGGTTTGGGGTTGGCAGTTAAAGGTTATCAGCTCAGGAAGGGACAAGAGGCGGAGAAGAAAAGGAAGAAAAATGTGCAGTGCTACAGGTGCAAGGATTGGGGACATATAAAAAGGGAATGCCCAGAACTGAAGGGTGGGGCAAGTGCTAATGCAGCTACTCATGGTGATGGCTCGGACAGTGATAGTGATGTTCTCGTTGTATCAAACAGGCGGTCAACAAAAACTGAAGCGTGGATGTTGGATTCAGCTTGCTCTTTTCATGCGACGCCCAACAGGGAGTGGTTCTCTTCATACAAGTCTGGTGAGTTTTGTTTAGCCTATGTGGGCGATGACACATGTTATTATGTTGCTGGAGTAGGTGACATCAAAATCAAGATGTTTGACAGAGTTGAGCGGATACTTCGGGGAGTCAGGCATGTGCCAGGGTTAAGGAGGAATCTAATTTCGCTTGGTGTTCTTCATGATGGTGGTATGGAATTTCATTCTGATCGGGATAAGAGGACCATGAAAATCATGGAAGATGGGGTGACGATGATGATAGGAGAGATGACGGCTTCACATCTTTACAAGTTGTAAGGGAGTACTATTGCAGGTGGAGCCATGGAGAGTGGAGCTGTAGGAGTAGCAGTGAAGCCCCACGGTGGCGACGGGTCTGGCCCGTCGGGTAGCTCTCAGTAAGCTACAAAGGAGACAACCCAAGTCCGGAGTACATGGAGGTTCGAGTATGGACGACTTCTAGGTGGTGGAGAATATTCGCTAAGGTGGAGTTTGTTATATTTGTGTCGAATATATTATGTAGGCAAGGGGTTATATGAACTTGGAGTTGTAATTGATGTGGTTAGGTATGAGTTGTGTAGGAATCGGACACTTGTATCCCAGGCCTCTTATATACGGAGGGACACCACACGTTGTAACCCATGATAATGACTTGATAGCAACAGGTATGCGAGGGAACCGACGGCTTGTGCCGGCGCTCGGGCGGCCGGTGTTACGGTATCTTGGGGAAAAGCGTCCGTAGTCATGTCCTGGGAATGTAGCCATATCGGTGAACCTCGTTAACAAATATCGTGTCTCCCTGTGTCATCTATAATCTTGCATTAGCATTTTATTCTAACATCTTGCTCTGCTGCTGAATCTAGCAGGCTAATGAGAACGGAAGTCAGGTAATGTATCCGCGCTAGCTTCACATGGGTGATTTCGGTTAGTTTGTACGCAATTTGGTTTTGTATCTGTCATTTCTATTCCCCAAAAAGCCCCTGCCAGACCATTTTTCTAGGAATATTCAGCCCCAAACGTGATTGATTTCTATCTTTTTTCGGCCTGTTTCTTCTTTGAAATTCGCATTTTCAAATCTGATGGAGTGATACTGTTTTCTTTGAAACGAAACTATTCATTGCTTTTATGTGATCCATGCAGTAGAAGTTCGGTTCTTGCAGTTCAGTAAAGCTCTCTAGATTATGAACGGGTATACAAGTTTCCCTCATATCACCACTTCATTTTTCTGAATTGTTCGGTTTAACATAACATAGGTGCCTCTCAGATTTTTCGCGGCCACCAGATACTTCTACATATCCAGCTAAAGTGACCATTGACTAACTCTACAGTTTATTTCTCCGGATTGATTGCAAAGGTATTACTCAAAATTTTCGCTGGGAGGTTCTTGGTTCAAAGTTCAATATGATTGTAGGGCTGGCTAGGAGGTTATCGAGATCTATCAGAGGCCGGGGGTAATCCTCCTTTTCTAAAAAAAAAGATGTAGATATTTGTTCGAATTATAGGATTTTTTTTCCTATGGTTGACATTTCAATTTTCATGCAATTTCAGAGGAAGTTCTCATACCTCTGTTTCTGTGACAACGATACCATGCACAGATGCACCTAATCTTGGAGGAAAATTCATGTGTGTTTTCTTTTGCTGTGATGAAACACCTTATATTGCATACTCATTCAAGTGTTTACCGAAAAAGGCTTTAGCTCCCTTGTCGCGGGAGTGTCCATGTCATGATTTGTGACCGTCGTGGGCTCCAAAGTCCTTTTGGGTTCTTCGGAGCTCATTAGTTGTTCCGTAGCACTTTGTATCCGTGTTGATTTTATTTTCCTATTCAATTGTTTTTAAATCCCCTAAAATTTGAGCCCGACTCCGACTCCTCCTCCCGATCCCGTGCGGCCGCCGCCGGGCCGCACCGGGCAGCCACATCCCGATCTCCCCTCGACTCCCCATGCACCCCCTTCCCTCAACCGCCGCCGGCAACGTCACTGGGCGAAGGCCCCGTGGCGCGGCGGCGGCGGACCTCCTCTCGCGTCCTGAGATCTAACGTGGCGGCGGCCTGATTTGGATCTCCCTCCTGACGAGGATGGCTGGCAGCGACGGCCGGGGCGCGACGGGGGGTTTGGCTGCAGCCGGCGGGAGTAGTACGAGATGGCGGCAGCGGCGGCTGGGGCGCGTCCCCGGCTGCCGTTACGTCCTCAAACTGCTGCATCTCATCGGATTCGGCGACGGCTCGCTGAAGCACTCCGGGTCTGTATCGCATCACGAGGATTATGTCGGTGGTGTCATCTCCTACGTCGGAGGTGGTCGACCTGAGACTGGATGATTGGATCTCGAGATCTGTAATCTAGTCCCAGCTGCGAGTCGGAGAGACATAGTTGCCGGTGAAAACCGAGCCGATGGCGGACGATGGCGGTGTTCTGCGCCGTTACCTTGATGAAGGCATCGTTCTGTAACTACTGTCGACCCACTCGTGCTGCTCCAGGGGAAACCCTATGATCTGCTTTTCCAGATCGGACGATGGCGGCACTGCGGTGTCGTTTCTCTCTTGGGAGCATCATTTGTGGAGCAGCGCTGGAAGTCAGAGGCAGGAGGTGGAGCGGCTTCGTCTTGCACGGAGCTTCGGTGAAGATGTCAAGTCATGCCTGACCGACAGGTGCTACGCTTTGTCATGCCTAGTCGGCAGGTGCTACGCACGACAGATCTTCCAAGGACTTCAAGCTGTGTCGGCTGGTGGTACTTGGCAGCATGGCGCTGAGGTGTATCAGTGGCGACCGCGACGTGCTCAGATGTTTGCGCGTAGGGAGGAGGTGCCGTTGGGCGCCGTGGTGGCGTCGACGATAGCTAGACCGAGCATGTTTGATGCATCAGTACGATTCTGAAGATGGAGCGGTGGCAGTTGGCGGCGGCGGCCTCTGAGAGCATGCCGGACCAGTGTGTGCCCCAGACCCGGCAAGTGGCTAGGTTGGGGTCTTAGGTCTTAGATGTTAGGCTTGGCTGCGATGCCTGTTTGGTATTAGGCCCAGGCTATCTGCGCCCTTTCATCAACTGGATAAGTGTAGCGACAGTCTGTTGCTTAGACGGCGGCTTTAGTCTTACTATTGTATCACTTTGTTAGGTCTTGTGAGAATAATTAATAAAGTGGCCGTATGCATCGCCCAGATGCAGAGACCGGGGGTCATCCTCCTTTTCTAAAAAAAATAAAAAAATCCCCTAAAATTCAGTATGGTACTATATTCTCCATATTTCTGAGTTTTTAGGATTACGCAAACCAGAGAGCTCTTTAACAAGGAATGATTATTTTGCCTTTGTCCAAACTTTCCTTTCCTAGCAGAGCAGCTCCTCGAATTCCTAGCCGTCGCCCTCCTATATCACAACGACAGGGATAGGAATACACAAGGGAGAGTGCTGCAACAAGATGCAGGGTGAGTGACGTCACAGGGGTAGGAGGTGGGCTGGTACTGAGCGGTGGTCTGTAACAGAGACCCCGAGAAGCCAATGACATAATCAAGCAGGCGAGAAGGGTTTTCTCTCTCTCTCTCTCTGCTCAGTTCATTGTATATTCTCTTTTCAACATTTTAACTTGTTGATGATTTTGACTATGTCTATAACTGATGCTGAATATCAACACTATATTGGGGAACGCAGTAATTTCAAAAAATTTCCTACGCACACGCAAGATCATGATGATGCATAGCAACGAGAGGGGAGAGTGTTGTCTACGTACCCTTGTAGACCGGAAGCGGAAGCGTTAGCACAACGCGGTTGATGTAGTCGTACGTCTTCACGGCCCGACCGATCAAGCACCGAAACTACGTCACCTCCGAGTTCTAGCACACGTTCAGCTCGATAACGATCCCCGGACTCCGATCTAGCAAAGTGTCGGGGAAGAGTTCCGTCAGCACGATGGCGTGGTGACGATCTTGATGTTCTACCGTCGCAGGGCCTCGCCTAAGCACCGCTACAATATTATCGAGGATTATGGTGGAGGGGGCACTGCACACGGCTAAGAGAACGATCACGAAGATCAACGTGTGTGTCTAGAGGTGCCCCCTGCCCCTGTATATAAAGGAGCAAGGGGGGAGGCCGGCCGGCCCTTGAGGCGCGCCAAGGAGGGGGGAGTCCTCCTCCTAGTAGGAGTAGGACTCCCCTTTCCTAGTCCAACTAGGAAGAGGGAAGGGGGAAGGAAAGAGAGGGAGAGGGAGAGGGAAAGAGGGGCCGCGCCCCCCTCCCCTAGTCCAATTCGGACTCCCCATGGGAGGGGGCGCGTCACCTCCTGGGCTGCTGCCCTCTCTCTCCCCTCAGGCCCACTAAGGCCCAATACTTCCCCGGGGGGTTCCGGTAACCCTTCCGGCATTCCGGTTTTCTCCGAAATCACCCGAAACACTTTCAGTGTCCGAATATAGCCGTCCAATATATCAATCTTTATGTCTCGACCATTTCGAGACTCCTTGTTATGTCCGTGATCATATCCGGGACTCCGAACAACCTTCGGTACATCAAAATATATAAACTCATAATGAAACTGTCATCGTAATGTTAAGCGTGCGGACCCTACGGGTTCGAGAACAATGTAGACATGACCGAGACACGTCTCCGGTCAATAACCAATAGAGGAACCTGGATGCTCATATTGGCTCCCACATATTCTATGAAGATCTTTTATCGGTCATAACGCATAACAACATACGTTGTTCCCTTTGTCATCGGTATGTTACTTGCCGAGATTTGATCGTCGGTATCTCAATACCTAGTTCAATCTCGTTACCGGCAAGTCTCTTTACTCGTTCCGTAATACATCATCCCACAACTAATTTATTAGTTGCAATGCTTGCAAGGCTTATGTGATGTGCATTACCGAGAGGGCCTAGAGATACCTCTCCAACAATCGGAGTGACAAATCCTAATCTCGAAATATGCCAACCCAACAAGTACCTTCGGAGACACCTGTAGAACACCTTTATAATCACTCAGTTACGTTGTGACGTTTGGTAGCACACAAAGTGTTCCTCCGGTAAACGGGAGTTGCATAATCTCATAGTCATAGGAACATGTACAAGTCATGAAGAAAGCAATAGCAACAAACTAAACGATCAAGTGATAAGCTAATGAAATGGGTCAAGTCAATCACATCATTCTCCTAATGATGTGATCCCAGTAATCAAATGACAACTCATGTCTATGGTTAGGAAACTTAACCATCTTTGATCAACGAGCTAGTCAAGTAGAGGCATACTAGTGACACTATGTTTGTCTATGTATTCACACATGTATTATGTTTCCGGTTAATACAATTCTAGCATGAATAATAAACATTTATCATGATATAAGGAAATAAATAATAACTTTATTATTGCCTCTAGGGCATATTTCCTTCAGTCTCCCACTTGCACTAGAGTCAATAATCTAGATTACACAGTAATGATTCTAACACCCATGGAGCCTTGGTGCTGATCATGTTTTGCTCGTGGAAGAGGCTTAGTCAGCGGGTCTGCAACATTCAGATCCGTATGTATCTTGCAAATTTCTACGTCTCCCACTTGGACTAAATCCCGAATGGAATTGAAGCGTCTCTTGATGTGCTTGGTTCTCTTGTGAAATCTGGATTCCTTTGCCAAGGCAATTGCACCAGTATTGTCACAAAAGATTTTCATTGGACCCGATGCACTAGGTATGACACCTAGATCGGATATGAACTCCTTCATCCAGACTCCTTCATTTGCTGCTTCCGAAGCAGCTATCACTGGTAGAAAAAGGGCTTTTAGTCCCGGTTCGTAAGGGCCTTTAGTCCCGGTTCTGGAACTGGGACTAAAGTGTCGGTACTAATGCCCTGACCCTTTAGTCCCGGTTCAATCCAGAACCGGGACTAAAGGCCCTCCACGTGGCCGGTCCACCTTTAGTCCCGGTTGGTAACACCAACCGGTACTAAAGGAAATTTCCTGATTTTTTTTGATTTTTTTGATTTTTTTGATTTTTTTATTTTCAAATTTCTAAATTATTTTAACCTCTAATCTCTAATCACCCCTCATCACTGCTCAATTTAATCTCTAATCACCCCTCATCATTCCAAATCATCTCACTTCCCGAACGGTCACCCATCCTCTCACTACTCCAGCCTGAGCACGCTTAACTTCCGGGTTCTATTCTCCCTCGTTTCCAAGTCTGCACTTGTTGTTTTCCTGACAATAGTAAGATGTCAATCCTATTAACCCTCAGGAATTTAGCTTGAGCATGAAGTCACATATTTCACTGTTTGAGTTTAAAACTATTGTTCTAAAAAACAATAATTTTTTAGTAACACTAATATTTTTGAATAAGTAGTTTGACCATTGTTTGACCACAGTTTGACCATAGTTTGACCAGATTTGACCAAAATTCAAAAAAGGTGAAATAATTATTTAATAACACTAATATTCTTGAATAATTATTTAGTAACACTAATACTTCTTGAATAAGTAGTTTGACCAGATTTACTAAAAATTTAAAAAAACTGAAATTTGAGCATAACTTTTTTTCCTTTTGGAATTTGAGGATTCTAGAAATTTGCAAACAGGCCGTAGGCGGTCTCCATCGGATGTAACTTTTCGAGTAGATGATTTTTCATATAAAAAACTTTTTCATCCGAGTTCGTATGCAAGTTATGCCCATTTTACAAATTCTAGAGAGATTTTGTAAATAAAGTCGAAATTCATATTTGTAAATTTTCCCAACAACTAGACCACATATCACATGTGAAACTTATTTTCTTTTATTTTTTTGACATTTCCATCATTTTCTTTTGTTTTTTTTTAAACTGAAAAGGCGGTCCACGGGGGGGGGGGGGGGGTAGAGTTTGAAAATGGGACCTTTAGTACCGGTTCGTGGCACGAACCGGTACTAAAGGTCTCATCCCCATTAGTCCCGGTTCGTGCCTCAAACCGGGACTAAAGGTCTAATCTTTAGTCCCGGTTTGTGGCACGAACCGGGACCAATGGTTGTGGGCCAGGAGCGAGGCCCATTGGTCCCGGTTCATCCCACCAACCGGGACCAAAAGGTCTAGATGAACCGGGACTAATGCCTTAGCCGCACGAACCGGGACCAATGCTCACATTAGTCCCGGTTCTAGACTGAACCGGGACTAATGGGCTAAGCCGGCCTGGACCATAGCCCTGTTTTCTACTAGTGTATGTACTCTGCTTCACATGTAGATCCCGCCACGACGCTTTGTTTTGAACTGCACCAACTGACAGCTCCTCCGTTTAGTAAAAATACGTATCCGGTTTGTGATTTAGAATCGTCCGGATCAGTGTCAAAGCTTGCATCAACGTAACCATTTACGATGAGCTCTAATGTCACCTCCATATACGAGAAACATATCCTTAGTCCTTTTCAGGTATTTCAGGATGTTCTTGACCGCTGTCCAGTGATCCACTCCTGGATTACTTTGGTACCTCCCTGCTAGACTTATAGCAAGGCACACATCAGGTCTGGTACACAACATTGCATACATGATAGAGCCTATGGCTGAAGCATAGGGAACATCTTTCATTTTCTCTCTATCTTCTGCGGTGGTCGGACATTGAGTCTTACTCAACTTCACACCTTATAACACAGGCAAGAACCCTTTCTTTGCTTGATCCTTTTTTAACTTGTTCAAAACCTTGTCAAGGTATGTGCTTTGTGAAAGTCCAATTAAGCGTCTTGATCTATCTCTAATCTATCTCTATAGATCTTAATGCCCAATATGTAAGCAGCTTCACCGAGGTCTTTCATTGAAAAACTCTTATTCAAGTATCCCTTTATGCAATCCAGAAATTCTATATTATTTCCAATCAATAATATGTCATCCACATATAATATCAGAAATTCTACAGAGCTCCCACTCACTTTCTTATAAATACAGGCTTCTCCAAAAGTCTGTACAAAACCAAATGCTTTGATCACACTATCAAAGCGTTTATTCCAACTCCGAGAGGCTTGCACCAGTCCATAAATGGATCGCTGGAGCTTGCACACTTTGTTAGCTCCCTTTGGATCGACAAAACCTTCTGGTTGCATCATATACAACTCTTCTTCCAGAAATCCATTCAGGAATGCAGTTTTGACATCCATTTGCCAAATTTCATAATCATAAAATGCGGCAATTGCTAACATGATTTGGACAGACTTAAGCATCGCTACGGGTGAGAAGGTCTCATCGTAGTCAATCCCTTGAACTTGTCGAAAACCTTTTGCAACAAGTCGAGCTTTATAGACAATAACATTACCGTCAGCGTCAGTATTCTTCTTGAAGATCCATTTATTTCTCAATTGCTTGCCGATCAACGGGCAAGTCAACCAAAGTCCATACTTTGTTCTCATACATGGATCCCATCTCAGATTTCATGGCTTCTAGCCATTTTGCGGAATCTGGGCTCACCATCGCTTCTTCATAGTTCGTAGGTTCATCATGATCTAGTAGCATGACTTCCAGAACAGGATTACCGTACCACTCTGGTGCGGATCTTACTCTGGTTGATCTACGAGATTCGGTAGTAACTTGATCTGAAGTTTCATGATCAATATCATTAGCTTCCTCACTAATTGGTGTAGGTGTCACAGAAACCGGTTTCTGTGATGTACTACTTTCCAATAAGGGAGTAGGTACAGTTACCTCATCAAGTTCTACTTTTTCCCACTCACTTCTTTCGAGAGAAACTCCTTCTCTAGAAAAACTCCGAATTTAGAAACAAAAGTCTTGCCTTCGGATCTGTGATAGAAGGTGTACCCAACAGTCTCCTTTGGGTATCCTATGAAGACACATTTCTCCGATTTGGGTTCGAGCTTATCAGGTTGAAGCTTTTTCACATAAGCATCACAGCCCCAAACTTTCAGAAACGACAACTTTGGTTTCTTGCCAAACCACAGTTCATAAGGCGTCGTCTCAACGGATTTCGATGGTGTCCTATTTAACGTGAATGCAGCCATCTCTAAAGCATAACCCCAAAATGATAATGGTAAATCAGTAAGAGACATCATAGATCGCACCATATCTAATAAAGTACGATTACGACGTTCGGACACACCATTACGCTATGGTGTTCCGGGTGGCGTGAGTTGCGAAACTATTCCGCATTGTTTCAAATGTAGACCAAACTCGTAACTCAAATATTCTCCTCCACGATTAGATCGTAATAACTTTATTTTCTTGTTACGATGATTTTCAACTTCACTCTAAAATTCTTTGAACTTTTCAAATGTTTCAGACTTATGTTTCATTAAGTAGATATACCCATATCTGCTTAAATCATCTGTGAAGGTGAGAAAATAATGATATCCGCCACGAGCCTCAACATTCATTGGACCACATACATCTGTATGTATGATTTCCAACAAATCCGTTGCTCTCTCGATAGTACTGGAGAACGGCGTTTTAGTCATCTTACCCATGAGGCACGGTTCGCAAGTACCAAGTGATTCATAATCAAGTGGTTCCAAAAGTCCATTAGTATGGAGTTTCTTCATGCGCTTTATACCGATATGACCTAAACGGCAGTGCCACAAATAAGTTGCACTATCATTATCAACTCTGCATCTTTTGATTTCAAAATTATGAATATGTGTATCACTACTATCGAGATTCATCAAAAATAGACCACTCCTCAAGGGTGCATGACCATAAAAGATATTACTCATATAAATAGAACAACCATTATTCTCTGATTTAAATGAGTAACCGTCTCGCATCAAACAAGATCCAGATATAATGTTCATGCTCAACGCTGGCACCAAATAACAATTATTTAGGTCTAATACTAATCCCGAAGGTAGATGTAGAGGTGGCGTGCCGACCGCGATCACATCGACTTTGGAACCATTTCCCACACGCATCGTCACCTCGTCCTTAGCCAATCTTCGCTTGATCCGTAGCCCCTGTTTCGAGTTGCAAATGTTAGCAATAGAACCAGTATCAAATACCCAGGTGCTACTGCGAGCATTAGTAAGGTACACATCAATAACATGTATATCACATATACCTTTGTTCACTTTGCCATCCTTCTTATCCGCCAAATACTTGGGGCAGTTCCGCTTCCAGTGACCAGTCTGCTTGCAGTAGAAGCACTCAGTTTCAGGCTTAGGTCCAGACTTGGGTTTCTTCTCCTGAGCAGCAACTTGTTTGCTGTTCTTCTTGAAGTTCCCTTTCTTCTTCCCTTTGCCCTTTTTCTTGAAACTGGTGGTCTTATTGACCATCAACACTTGATGCTCCTTCTTGATTTCTACCTCCGCGGCTTTTAGCATTGCGAAGAGCTCAGGAATAGTCTTATTCATCCCTTGCATATTATAGTTCATCACGAAGCTTTTGTAGCTTGGTGGCAGTGATTGAAGAACTCTTGTCAATGACACTATCAATAGGAAGATTAACCCCCAGTTGAGTCAAGTGATTATGATACCCAGACATTTTGAGTATATGTTCACTGATAGAACTATTCTCCTCCATCTTGCAGCTATAGAACTTATTGGAGACTTCATATCTCTCAATCCGGGCATTTGCTTGAAATATTAACTTCAACTCCTGGAACATCTCATATGCTCCATGACGTTCAAAACGTCGTTGAAGACCCGGTTCTAAGCCGTAAAGCATGGCACACTGAACTATCGAGTAGTCATCAGCTTTGCTCTGCCAGACATTCATAACATCCGGTGTTGCTCCAGCAGCAGGCTTGGCACTTAGCGGTGCTTCCAGGACGTAATTCTTCTGTGCAGCAATGAGGATAATCCTCAAGTTACGGACCCAGTCCGTGTAATTGCTACCATCATCTTTCAACTTTGCTTTCTCAAGGAACGCATTAAAATTCAATGGAACAACAGCACGAGCCATCTATCTACAATCAAACATAGACAAGCAAGATACTACCAGGTACTAAGTTCATGATAAATTTAAGTTCAATTAATCATATTACTTAAGAACTCCCACTTAGAAAGATATCCCTCTAATCCTCTAAGTGATCACGTGATCCAAATCAACTAAACCATGTCCGATCATCACGTGAGATGGAGTAGTATCAATGGTGAACATCAATATGTTGATCATATCTACTATATGATTCACGCTCGACCTTTCGGTCTCTGTGTTCTGAGGCCATATCTGTTATATGCTAGGCTCGTCAAGTTAAACCTGAGTATTCCGTGTGTGCAACTGTTTTGCACCCGTTGTATTTGAACGTAGAGCCTATCACACCCGATCATCACGTGGTGTCTCAGCACAAAGAACTTTCGCAACGGTGCATACTCAGGGAAAACACTTATACTTTGATAATTTAGTGAGGGATCATCTTATAATGCTACCGTCAATCAAAGCAAGATAAGATGCATAAAAGATAAACATCACATGCAATCAATATAAGTGATATGATATGGCCATCATCATCTTGTGCTTGTGATCTCCATCTTCGAAACACCGTCATGATCACCATCGTCACCGGCGCGACACCTTGATCACCATCGTAGCATCGTTGTCGTCTCGCCAATCTTATGCTTCCACGACTATCGCTACCGCTTAGTGATAAAGTAAAGCATTACAGCGCAATTGCATTGCATACAATAAAGCGACAACCATATGGCTCCTGCCAGTTGCCGATAACTCGGTTACAAAACATGATCATCTCATACAATAAAATTTAGCATCATGTCTTGACCATATCACATCACAACATGCCCTGCAAAAACAAGTTAGACGTCCTCTACTTTGTTGTTGCAAGTTTTACGTGGCTGCTACGGGCTTAGCAAGAACCATTCTTACCTACGCATCAAAACCACAACGATAGTTTGTCAAGTTGGTGCTGTTTTAACCTTCGCAAGGACTGGGCGTAACCACACTCGGTTCAACTAAAGTTGGAGAAACTGACACCCGCCAGCCACCTATGTGCAAAGCACGTTGGTGGAACCAGTCTCGCGTAAGCGTACGCGTAATGTCGGTTCGGGCCGCTTCATCCAACAATACCGCCGAACCAAAGTATGACATGCTGGTAAGCAGTATGACTTATATCGCCCACAACTCACTTGTGTTCTACTCGTGCACAACATCAACGCATAAAACCTATGCTCGGATGCCACTGTTGGGGAACGTAGTAATTTCAAAAAATTTCCTGCGCACACGCAAGATCATGGTGATGCATAGCAACGAGAGGGGAGAGTGTTGTCTACGTACCCTCGTAGACCGAAAGTGGAAGCGTTAGCACAACGCGGTTGATGTAGTCATACGTCTTCACGGCCCAACCGATCAAGCACCGAAACTACGACACCTCCGAGTTCTAGCACACGTTCC
Source organism: Triticum urartu (assembly GCF_056163025.1). Taxonomy (NCBI): domain Eukaryota; kingdom Viridiplantae; phylum Streptophyta; class Magnoliopsida; order Poales; family Poaceae; genus Triticum; species Triticum urartu. The sequence continues at coordinate 49,360,650 of NC_141877.1, read as the reverse complement.
GCTCGATGACGATCCCCGAACTCCGATCCAGCAAAGTGTCGGGGAAGAGTTCCGTCAGCACGACGGCGTGGTGACGATCTTGATGTTCTACCGTCGCAGGGCTTCGCCTAAGCACCGCTACAATATTATCGAGGATTATGGTGGAGGGGGGCACCGCACACGGCTAAGAGAACGATCACGAAGATCAACTTGTGTGTCTAGAGGTGCCCCCTGCCCCTGTATATAATGGAGCAAGGGGGGAGGCCGGCCGGCCCTTGAGGTGCGCCAAGGAGGGGGGAGTCCTCCTCCTAGTAGGAGTAGGACTCCCCTTTCCTAGTCCAACTAGGAAGAGGGAAGGGGGAGGGAAAGAGAGGGAGAGGGAGAGGGAAAGAGGGGCCGCACCCCCCTCCCCTAGTCCAATTCGGACTCCCCATGGGAGGGGGCGCGTCACCTCCTGGGATGCTGCCCTCTCTCTCCCCTCAGGCCCACTAAGGCCCAATACTTCCCCGGGGGGTTCCGGTAACCTTTCCGGCACTTCGATTTTCTCCGAAATCACCCGAAACACTTCCGGTGTCCGAATATAGCCATCCAATATATCGATCTTTACGTCTCGACCATTTCGAGACTCCACGTCATGTCCGTGATCATATCCGGGACTCCGAACAACCTTCGATACATCAAAATATATAAACTCATAATGAAACTATCATCGTAACGTTAAGCGTGCGGACCCTACGGGTTCGAGAACAATGTAGACTTGAACGAGACACGTCTCCGGTCAATAACCAATAGAGGAACCTGGATGCTCATATTGGCTCCCACATATTCTATGAAGATCTTTTATCGGTCATAACGCATAACAACATACGTTGTTCCCTTTGTCATCGGTATGTTACTTGCCCGAGATTTGATCATCGGTATCTCAATACCTAGTTCAATCTCGTTACCGGCAAGTCTCTTTACTCGTTCCGTAATACATCATCCCGCAACTAACTTATTAATTGCAATGCTTGCAAGGCTTATGTGATGTGCATTACCAAGAGGGCCCAGAGATACCTCTCCGACAATTGGAGTGACAAATCCTAATCTCAAAATACGCCAACCCAACAAGTACCTTCGGAGACACCTGTAGAGCACCTTTATAATCACCCAGTTACGTTGTGACGTTTGGTAGCACACAAAGTGTTCCTCTGGTAAACGGGAGTTGCATAATCTCATAGTCATAGGAACATGTATAAGTCATGAAGAAAGCAATAGCAACAAACTAAACGATCAAGTGATAAGCTAATGAAATGGGTCAAGTCAATCACATCATTCTCCTAATGATGTGATCCCGTTAATCAAATGACAACTCATGTCTATGGTTAGGAAACTTAACCATCTTCGATCAACGAGCTAGTCAAGTAGAGTCATACTAGTGACACTATGTTTGTCTATGTATTCACACATGTATTATGTTTCCGGTTAATACAATTCTAGCATGAATAATAAACATTTATCATGATATAAGGAAATAAATAATAACTTTATTATTGCCTCTAGGGCATATTTCCTTCACACTATGCTCATGTATGTGTAAAATGTGATGATCTTGCATGATATATATACAGACAAATATAATGAAGATGGTGTATGGAGGTGGCAGACCTAGCCTACCTGGCATAAGAAATATCTCAGTCGGTTCTACTCTAGGACCTTTCTATTATCTCAGCTGATTTCTATAAACATCCATGACAGTTTACTTGAAAGAACTGATTAGACTATTAGGGCATTTCCAAAGCTGACACTCAGATCGCCCACATACGTCCGGACCATGTTGTCCGGAGTCCGGATGCAGTTTCTCATCTAACGCCGCCCGCATCATTCCACGAACCAGCTTGCTTGTCTGTTTTCCTAGAAACTGGAAGCAAACTATGGGGCTTTGCGGGAGCCTGGACCGCTGCCACATAGGACTCTGAAACCCCACACGGATCCCGTGTCTCCATCCCTTCCCTATTTCTCTACATCTGCTTTCTCCCTCGCCAACATCGATGTTCTACACCTCAGTTGCTCACCAAGCCTTCCTGAACCTCCGCGACCTCCTCCACTCCACCTGGTTGCCACACCGCTTAGTCTACACCGTTGGTCCACAACTCTTGTTCGTTCTCTGCGCAGGTACCATCCTCCCCTACGTGGGTCACCACGCCTGGCAAGTGTTTGCTGAAATTCATGTGCTAATCTTTTGTCCCTTCAAGGGACCGATCAAGGGTCATCAAGTGCTGAACTGGAGTAGGGTACATGGGCATTTAACGCCGATGGATGACTAGTTTACCCCCGATGCCCTATTCATAGATAATTTTCGTCGGTGCTTTTGCATGTGATTTTTTTCTTTGATAGCCTTTACAATGGCGTCCGGTCCTACGATGATTACTTCATCTTGAAGAAGGGTGACATAGGAAGGATTGGATTTATTTGTTATCAGAAGTGCACGACTGCATTGTGGATGCTTGCATATGGCACGACCATAGATTCATTGGACGAGTACCTCCAGATGTCTGAGAGCACATGTGGAGATGCCATTCTCAAATTTTCTACTGCGGTGGTCGAGGTGTTTGGTCCTTAGTACTTGAGAGAACCAGCTGTAGCATACATCAAAAGTATCTTGGCAATGTTCGAAGTAAGAGGGCGGCCAGTTTGCTTGGATCTCTTGATTGCATGCACTGGAGATGGAAGAATTGCCCAAATTCACTTCAAGGGCAATATCATTGGATTCGGGCGACAAAGATACTGAAATGATGATGATGATGATGATGATGATGAAGGTGAGCATCCATGAAGAAATGGAGAATGAAGAGGAGCACATACTCTAAAACGATGACTAGTGACACAATGCCTCCCTAGCAATGGCGTGAGAAAAGGTGGTTGATGCCTTTTTAGATCTGATTTGGATAACAGAAGGTTCCTGTGCCATTTCACCAAGGAGTGTGACCATGGATTATCGAACCCACGAGAGAGTGTGCGCTACGACAAAGGCTCTAACAAGTTAGTGCTAACGAATCAAGTTCCAGTTCTTCGACCGGACCTTTAATAACCTTAAGGGGTGTAAACACTAGTAGTAAGACAAGGATGGGTATGAGGTCTTACTTCACAATCTTATATTTATGTTTGGGATCTTAATGACTTAATTTGTGCTATGGAAAACAACCGATATGATGTGCTTGCAACATGAGTATGTGGGGGATGTGTCTGAAGTACATCCTGACCAGCGTGCGACCTGTATCAAGAGTCAGTTGTCCAATCATAGGCCCTTATAGTCTCGTGGGGTCACCTTAGTTATTGAGAATAAACATTCAGACAAAACATTAGGCGTTTAGTGACTACATCTCATTCATCCCAAGGAATAGCTTTCAGCTACTGTACTAACCCCTTCTCTCATTGTTGTTCGGGTTAGCATTCCGTGTCCTCCATGCTCTTTACCTTCTCCTTGATCGATCTATGGGATCCCAGATGGCTGCGGGGATTTAGAATGAGAAGAAGACAAGAGACAACTCAGTTGCAATCGGACTGATACGTCTCCAACGTATCTATAATTTTTTATTGTTCCATGTTGTTATATATCAATCTGGGATGTTTTACAATCATTTTATAGCAACTTTATATTATTTTTTGGGACTAACCTATTGACATAGTGCTCAGTGCCAGTTGTTGTTTTTTGCTTGTTTTTTACTTCCAAGAAAATCAATACCAAACGAAGTCCAAACATAGCGAAATGTTTTGGGGATTTTTTCTGGACCAGAAGACACACGATGGGCCAAAGAAGTACCAGAGAGGGGCTTCGAAGGGAGCACAACCCACCTAGGAACACATGGGGGCATAGGTGCACCCTGGTGGGTTGTGCCCACTTCGGCCGCCTCCCACACCGCCTCTTTGCTCTATAAGATCATCTCCAATAGACGGTCCATATGTAAAAATAACTAAATTTTGGAGCTTCGAGAGCAAAAATCACTGCTCCAACAGATGGTTCATATGTAAAAAAATTGGACCACCGCCTCCTGGAGATGTAAAATTGAAAACTTCGTGATGCAAATTTACATCACGAGATACAAGTGATGTAAAAACCGAGGCCGCGCGCCAACTCCCAACCACCAGTTCATTCGCATTCGGCCTCACGACCACCCGCCCACGACCCGCCAGTCCCCCCGCCGCCGCCACCTTCTGCCAGCAGTTCCTACGAAGGCGGCAAAGGGACGAGGCAAACAGCCGGCGAATCGCGGTAGGAACCTGGCCGAAAGTGCGGCTCGGCCGACCAAAATCTTGAAGGCAGCCACGGAGGCTCAGGCCGCCGACTCGTAGCCATGGCTGGCGGCGTCCTCGCACAGCCAAGGAACCGTTCCTCCACCTCCGCCGCCACCACCGCCGACTGTACAGTGGTTGAACAGCAGCCGTGCGGCCGTCGACCGGTTTTGCCTCTTCATTTTGGACCATCTGTTGGAGTTGCTCTTTTTTTTGCATCTTCGTTTTGGACCATCTGTTGGAGTTGAGCCTTATTCAGAGATGTAAAAAGCACTTTTTGGTGCTCCCAATTTGGACCATCACCGGTTTCGACCATCAAAATATACATCACCTATTGGAGATGCTCTAAATACCTCGAAAATCCAAAAACCCTAGGGGAGTCGACGAAACACAATTCCAGCCGCCGCAAGTTCTAGAAACCACAGATCCAATCTAGACACCATCACAGTGGGGTTCATCATCCTCATTGGTGCCTCTCGTTTGATGCGTGAGTAGTTCATTGTAGACCTGCGCTTTTATTTTCAGATCTATTAATCCAAAAACCCAAAAAAACCTTGCTGCATTTTTTTATTATTTATTTTATCTCACGATCCCACGAGATCTATTTATCCATTCTACTACAATTTTATCTATCTTTTACCTAGGAGGGACTAACAACCCCTCTTACACGTCGGGTTGCAAGTATTTTTTTGTGTGTGCAGGTACCGTTTACATAGTCTTGCTTGGTTCTCCTACTGGTTCGATAACCTTGGTCTCATCACTAAGGGAAATACCTACTGTAGCTGTGCTGCATCATGCCTTCCTCTTTGGGGAAATACCGACGTAGTTCAAGCGACATCGAAAGGAATTTCTGGGGCCGTTGCCGGGGAGGATCAGTCAAGAAAGTTTCCCGTCAACGTGCCAATTTATGGCGCCGTTGCTCGGGAGACATCATCAACATCTATCAGGTTCCTAATCACAAATCCCATCTCCTTGCAATTTACATTATTTGCCATTTGCCTCTCGTTTTCATCTCCCCCACTTCACAAAAATTTGCCGTTTTATTCGCTCTCTTTTTCGTTCACCATTTTCTCATCAGATCTATCGTTTTGCTTGCAATCATGAGTGATTTTGGTATGGCAGAAACAGATGATGGCCTAACTCCTAAAATTGGACGGTCTAGTAATCTGGATACTAAAACTTTTGTTTTGGGGGCAAGGGAATGTTATGGGGAAAACATATCCAAGAATTTTTCAATTGTGTTGGAAATCTAAGTCTTGATGATGCTCCTATAATTAAAAGGACTAAATCTTATGCAGAAGCTATTTCAGCACTAGTTCTAAAACTTGAAAATAAATTTATCCGTACCCATCCTACCTTGCAAAGATTGTTTTAAGATCTACTCGTTATAAAGAATCCTAAAGCTAAAAAGTTGGCCACTCTTGTTCTTATGAACTAATTTGACTACATAATATGGGAAGCTAGGGAAATCTTTGATTTTTATGGTATGAATCGTGAAAAACCCATGATATATGGAATTCTTTACAATATTGATTATGCGTTAAGACATTTGCTTGGGAATAATCAAATCTTTGATGATAATCTTAAAAAGGAAATCCCTGTTTTAGATATAATCCAACAAGTTTTCAATGATGTTAATCAACATTATTCTTGGATTGTTGCCGGAAATCAAAGGGGGTATGATGATAAGCAACTTGATAGTGCTAAAGTTTCCATGGATAATGTGTTTTACGTTGTTTTTGCAAAACTTCATGACAAAGACACCTCTAAGGAAAATAAGGAGAAAGATGAAAATACTTAGATGTATGCATTATGCCTAGCTAGGGGCATAAAACGATAGTGCTTGTTGGGAGGCAACTGATGTCGCTTGAAGCTACCTCGGTATTTCCCCAAAGAGGAAGGGATGATGCAGCACAACGACGGTAGGTATTTCCCTCAGATATGAAACCAAGGTTATCGAACCAGTAGGAGAACCAAGCAACACAACATAAACAGCCCTTGCACACAAATAACAAATACTCACAACCCGACGTGTTAAAGGGGTTGTCAATCCCTTTCGGGTAACGGTGCCAGAAATTGGTGCGTGGACAAGAGAAAGTTGTAATAGATTGAATAAATAGATCACAAATAAAATAAAGTGCAGCAAAGTATTTTTATATTTTTGTATTAATAGATCTGAAAATAAATGCAAAGGAAAATAGATCACAAATGCAAATATATGAGAAAAAGACCCGGGGGCCGTAGGTTTCACTAGTGGCTTCTCTCGAGAAAAATAGCAAACAGTGGGTGAAAAAATTACTGTTAGGAAATTGATAGAACTTCAAATACTCATGACCATATCCAGCCAATGATCATTACATGGGCATCACGTCCAAGATTAGTAGACCAACTCCTGCCTGCATCTACTACTATTACTCCACACATCGACTGCTATCCAGCATGCATCTAGTGTATTAAGTTCATGGAGAAACGGAGTAATGCAATAAGAATGATGACATGATGTAGACAAGATCTATCTATGTAGAGATAGACCCCATCGTTTTATCCTTAGTAGCAATGATACATACGTGTCGGTTCCCCTTCTGTCACTGGGATCAAGCATCGTAAGATCAAACCCACTACAAAGCACCTCTTCCCATTGCAAGATAAATAGATCATGTTGGCCAAACAAAACCCAAATATCGGAGAAGAAATACGAGGCTATAAGGAATCATGCATAAAAGAGATCAAAGAAACTCAAAAACTTTCATGGATATAAAAAGATAGATCTGATCATAAACTGAAAGTTCATTGGATCCAAACAAACACACCGCAAAAGAGTTACATCATATGGAATCTCCAAGAGACCATTGTATTGAGAATCAAGAGAGAGAGAAGAAGCCATCTAGCTACTAACTACAGACCCGAAGGTCTACAAAGAACTACTCACGCATCATCGGAGAGGCACCAATGGAGGTGGTGAACCCCATCCGAGATGGTGTCTAGATTGGATCTGGTGGTTCTCGACTCTGCGGCGACTATATGAATATTTTGTCGACTCCCCTAGGGTTTTGGGAATATTGGGGTATTTATAGAGCAAAGAGGTGGTCCGGGGGGCGCCTGAGGTGGGCACAACCCACCAGGGCACGCCTGGGCCTCCTGGTGGGTTGTGCTCTCCTCGGAGCCCCCCTAGGCGTAGCCAGGGCCCATTATGTTCCTTCTGGTCCATAAAAAGTCTCCATAAAGTTTTGTGGCATTTCGACTCTGTTTGATATTGATTTTTTTGTGATGTAAAAAACATGGAAAAAACAACAACTAGCACTTGGCACTATGTCAATAGGTTAGTACCAAAAAATGATATAAAATGACTATAAAATGATTATAGAACATCCAAGATTGATAATATAACAGCATGGAACAATCAAAAATTGTAGATACGTTGGAGACGTATCATCATACCCAAGCTTAACTCCTAATCGTCCTCAAGTAGGGAAGTGATAAAAACATAATTTTTGATGTGGAATGTTGCCTAACATGTCATATTATATTCTTTTCTTTATAACATGGACATTTGGACTTTTATATTGTTCAAAGCAATAGTCCAGTTTTGACATGATAATTTAAATACTCAAGCATATCAACAAGCAACCATGCCTTTCAAAATATCAACACTAAAATAATTTATCCCTAGCCCATCATGCTCAATCATTGATCCATTCATGAAACACACTCGCATATTAGCTACACCCAATACTCAAGTACGGTCATATTGCCTCCTAGTTGGTGCTTTTATAAGAGAAGATGGAGACTCAAATTCAAAATAAAATTTGCATAAAGTAAAAGAAAGACCCTTCGCAGAGGGAAGTAGGGATTTGTAGAGGTGCCAGAGCTCAAAGCGAAAAACTTAGAGGTAAAAACATTTTGGGAGGTGTATCCTTCCCACCAACGAAAACGACTTAGAGTTCCCAATAATTTGCATGCTTAGATATATCATAGGCGGTTCCCAAACAGAAAATAAATTTTATTCCTTTTTCCATCATACTTTCACTTTCCATGGCTAGCCGTATCCACGGTTGCCCTCCATACCAACACTTTCCAAAGAATTTATTATTTGATAACATAAAGTAAATTCATTTTTCATTTCGGGACTGGGCATCCCTAATACATTTGCCTTACTCTTGTGCAATGACAAGTGAATAAACACTCATCGTGAGAATAACACATCTAGCAAGGAAAATATTAGCGACCCTCACCGCTCCGCGAGCGAAACAAACACACAAAAGAGAAGTTTATTTTGAAGAGATGGCACATGCAAATTTGCTTAGAACGGCTAAAGAATACCACATATAGGTAGATATAGTGGACTCATGTGGCAAAACTGGTTAACGGTTTTTAGATGCACAAGTAGAGATGATACTTAGTGCAAAATGAAGGCTAGCAAAAGATTGAGAAGCGACCAACCAAGAAACGGATGATCTCATAAGCAAGCATTAAGTATAACTAACACCGAATAATGCACCACAAGTAGGATATAATTTCCTTGCATGACTATTGACTTTCGTGCTTGCATAGGGAATCACAAACCTTAACACCAATATTCTTACTAAAGCATAATTACTCATCAAGATGACTCACATATCACATCATCATATCTCAAAACTATTACTAAGAATAAATTTTATTTTGTCCAATGATCTCCATGAAAGTTTTTATTATATCCTTCTTGGATATCTATCACTTTGGGACTAATTTTCATGTGTTGCTTTTCATAAGCTCAAACAAATATAAGTGAAGATCATGAGCATAATTTTTCTTTCTCTCAAATTAATTTAAGTGAAGCAAGAGAGAATTTCTTGAAAATTTTACTAACTCTCAAATAAATATAAGTGAAGCAAGAGAGCATTTCTTCAAAAATACTAAAGCACACCGTGCTCAGAAATATATAAGTGAAGCACTAGAGCAAGTCCATAGCTCATAAAAGATTTAAGTGAAGCAAAGAGAGCAATTCTAATAAGTCATGACATAATTTTGCCTCTCTCAAATAGGTGTGTCCAGGAAGGGATCAAGACTTAAAACACAAAATTAAACAAGCAAAGACTCATATCATACAAGACGCTCCAAGCAAAACACATAGTATGTGACGAATAAAAATATAGCTTCGAGTAAAATATTGATGGTCGTTAGAAGAAAGAGGGGATGCCACTCGGGGGCATCCCCAAGCTTAGTTGGTTGCTCATTTTTGGATAATAGCTTGGGATGCCGGGGCATCCCCAAGCTTAGGCTCTTCTACTCCTTATTCCTTCATCCATCGTAAGATAACCCAAAACTTGAAAACTTCAATCACACAAAACTCAACAAAACCTTCGTGAGATCCGTTAGTATAAGAATAATAAATCACTACTATAAGTGATGTATCAAACCAATTCATATTTTGTTCTTGAATTATATCTACTGTATTCCAACTTTTCTATGGCAAAAACTCATCAAGAAAACCATAGAGCCATCAAAATAAGCACACAACACAAAGAAAACAGAATCTGTCAAAACAGAACAGTCTGTACTAACTATTTCGAATTCTTCTGTAACTCCAAAAATTCTTAAAACTTAGAAAGACCTGAGAAATTTGTATATTTATCTACTGCAAGTGGAATGGGTATTTTATCGCTCTTTGGTAAAAAATTATAATTATTTTAGTGAGCGCAAAAGTTTCTGTTTTTTCAGCAAGATCAAACAATTATCACCCAAGAAGACCCTAAAGGCTTTAATTGGCACAAACACTAATTAAAACATAAAAAACACAATCATAGCAGTAGAATAATTGTGCTAACACTCAAAAACAGGAAGCAAAAAGAAAAAATAAATTTTATTCATTGGGTTGCCTCCCAACAAGCGATATAGTTTTTCGCTCTTAGCTAGGCATAAAGCAAGGATCTAAGTTTTGTCATCTTTGTTTTGAGATCCATAAGATGCCATCATGATTGATTCATATGGTGGCATAATTCTTATTCTAGGAAAGTGTTCCATACCCTTCCTCAAAGTAAATTGGAACTTAATATTGCCTTCTTTCATATCAATCACAGCACCAATAGTGCGTAAAAACGGTCTACCAAGAATAAATTGGGCAAGACGGATTGCAATCAATATCAAGAACAATAAAATCTATGGGAAAATAATTCCTATTTGCAATAATAAGAAAATCATTAATTCTTCTCATAGGCTTTTTAATAGTAGAATCCGCCAAGTGCAAATTTAAAGAACATGATTCAATATTGGTAAGACCAAGCACATCACATAAAGATTTCGGAATTGTAGAAACACTAGCACCCAAGTCACACAAAGAAAAACACTCATAATTTTTAATCTTGACTTTGATAGTAGGTTCCCATTCATCATGCAATTTTCTAGGAATTGAAACTTATAATCCCAACTTTTCTTCAAAAGCTTTCATCATGGCATCAACAATATGTTTAGTAAAAGCTCTATTTTGTTCATAAGCATGGGGTGAATTTATCATGGATTGCAAAAAAGAAATACAATCAATCAAAGAGCAACTATCATAATTAAAGTCTTTGTAATCCAAAAGAGTGGGCACATCACTAGCTAAAGTTTTGACCTCTCCAAACCCACTTTTATCAGTTTTCTCAGCAAGATTTTCACCCTCCGAAATATTGGGATGCCTTCTACCTAAAGTCGACTCCTATCTAGTCCCTTTTTCATCAATATTAACTTTACTACACAAGGAATCAATAGAAGAAACACCAATCATTTTAAGATCTTCATCACTTTTGCAAAAGAAATCACTAGAAAAATGCTTTTTCTAAAAATTCTCTTTTAGCTCTAAGCATAGCGGTTCTTTTCTTACTTTCATCCATAGAAACATAAAGAGCTTTAATTGATTCATCGAACTTAGGCACAAAAAATTTCATCATGAGATTTTCCACATCATGAGCAATTCTATCAACACTTCTAGACAAATGATCAATCTTACTCAACTTTTCTACTATGGAAGTGTTGAAAACCTTTTGCGCATTGATAAATTCCTTAATATTGTTCTCAAGATCATAGGTGTTCCTATTATTATTATTATAAGATTGATTTCTATAGTAATTACCATAATTATTAGAGGAATTACTAGGAAAAGGCCTAGGATTAAAATTACCTCTATAAGCATTGTTGTTGACATTATTTTGAGAGATAAAATTCAGATCTATGGCATCACTATTTTGTTCAATCAAAGTAGACAAAGGCATATCATTAAATTCATGATCTGGGTTCTAAGGGAAATAATTTTTGCAGGCAGAAATATTTAGTGATAAAAGCATCTTTGCACTTATTCCAAGAATTGATACTATTGCGAGGCAAAGAAGAGAACCAATTTTTTGCAGAATCACACAAATAAAACGGAAATACTTTCATCTTCACAACATCATTGTCCACATCCTTTTTATTTTGCATATCACATAATTCCACAAAGGTATTAAGATGGGATGCGACATCCTCATTAGGAGTACCGGAAAATTGATCTTTCATAACAAGATTCAGCAAAGCAGTATTAATATCACAAGACTCCGCACTAGTGGCGGGAGGAGCAAGCAGAGTGCCAATAAAATCATTGTTGTTGGTATTTGAGAAATCACATAACTTTGTGTTCTCTTGAGTCATGATGACCACACAACAAGATTGCACTCAAAAACAGATCCGGCAAGAAAACGGCGATCGGAAAAGAGAGGCGAATAAAACTGCAAATTTTTGTGAAGTGGGGGAGAGGAAAACAAGAGGCAAATGGCAAATAATGTAAATTGCAAGGAGATGAGATTTGTGATTAGGAACCTGGTATGTGTTGAAGATCCTCCCCGGCAACGCCGCCAGAAATTCCTTTGTCGCTTGAGGCTACGCCGATATTTCCGCAAAGAGGAAGGGATGATGCAGCATAGCGGTAGGTATTTCCCTCAGATATGAAACCAAGGTTATCGAACCAGTAGGAGAACCAAGCAACACAATGTAAACATCCCCTGCACACAAATAACAAATACTTGCAACCCGGCGTGTTAAAAGGGTTGTCAATCCCTTTCGGGTAATGGTGCCAGAAATTGGTACGTGGACGGGAGAAAGTTGTAATAGATTGAGTAAATAGATCGCAAATAAAATAAAGTGCAGCAAAGTATTTTTGGCTTTTTGGATTAATAGATCTGAAAATAAATGCAAAGGAAAATACACCGCAAAGGCAAATATATGAGAAAGAGACCCGGGGCCGTAGGTTTCACTAGTGGCTTCTCTCGAGAAAAATAGCAAACGGTGGGTGAACAAATTACTGTTGGGCAATTGATAGAACTTCAAATACTCATGACCATATCCAGCCAATGATCATTACATAGGCATCACATCCAAGATTAGTAGACCGACTCTTGCCTGCATCTACTACTATTACTCCACACATCGACCGCTATCCAGCATGCATCTAGTGTATTAAGTTCATGGAGAAATGAAGTAATGCAATAAGAATGATGACATGATGTAGACAAGATCTATCTATGTAGAGATAGACCCCATCGTTTTATCCTTAGTAGCAACGATACATACATGTCGGTTCCCCATCAGTCACTAGGATCAAGCACCGTAAGATCGAACCCACTACAAAGCACCTCTTCCCGTTGCAAGATAAATAGATCAAGTTGGCCAAACAAAACCTAGATATCAGAGAAGAAATACGAGGCTATAAGCAATCATGCATAAAAGAGATCAAAGAAACTCAAATACTTTCATGGATATAAAAAGATAGATCTGATCATAAACTCAAAGTTCATCGGATCCCAACAAACACACCGCAAAAGAGTTACATCATATGGATCTCCAAGAGACCATTGTATTGAGAATCAAGCGAGAGAGAGAGAGAGAGGAAGCCATCTAGCTACTAACTACGGACCCGAAGGTCTACAAAGAACTACTCACGCATCATCAGAGAGGCACCAATGGAGGTGGTGAACCCCATCCGAGATGGTGTCTAGATTCAATCTGGTGGTTCTGGACTCTGCGGCGGCTGGATGAATATGTCGTCGACTCCCCTAGGGTTTTGGGAATATTGGGGTATTTATAGAGCAAAGAGGCGGTCCGAGGGGCACCCGAGGTGGGCACAACTGACTAGGGCGCGCCTGGGCCTCCTGGCGCACCCTGGTGGGTTATGCTCTCCTCGGAGCACCGCCCAGCCGTAGCCAGGGCCCATTCCATTCCTTCTGGTCCATAAAAAATCTCCGTAAAGTTTCGTGGCATTTGGACTCCGTTTGATATTGATTTTCTGCGATGTAAAAAATAGCAACTGGCACGTGGCACTATGTCAATAGGTTAGTACCAAAAATAATATAAAATGATTATAAAATGACTATAAAACATCCAAGATTGATAATATAACAGCATGAAACAATCAAAAATTATAGATACGTTGGAGAAGTATCAACAACGCAATGAATATAATTTATTTTTACCTTTTTCTTTATGTTCTTGAGTGTTTGCACAATTATGATACTGTTATGATTGTTTTTTTATGTTTTAATTAGTGTTTGCACCAAGCAAAGCCTTTGGGATCATGTTGGGTAATAGTTGATTTGATCTTGTTGAAAAACAGAAACTTTTGCGTCCAGTAAAACAATTTTGAAAATTCACAGAAGTGTGATAAAATCCCGATTTTTGTACACAAGATTGATATACAAATTGCCCACGTTTCCTTTTTTGAATTTTTGGAGTTACAAAAGTATATGAAGTTTTCAGATTGCTACAGACTATTCTATTTTTGACAGGTTCTGTTTTCTTTGCGTTGTCTGCTTATTTTAATGAATCTATGGTTTGTATTGGAGGGTATAAACCATGGTAAATTTGGAATACAGTAGATATAATGCAAAAATAAAATATGAATGGGTTTGCAATAGTACTTAGAGTTGTGATTTGGTCTGTTATACGGATCTCACGATGGTTCTTGTTGAGTTTTGTGTGATTGAAGTTTTCAAGTTTTGGGTGAGATCACGATGGATGAAGGAATAAGGAGTAAGAAGAGCCTAAGCTTGGGGATGCCCCCATGGCATCCCAAGCCATTATCTAAAAGAGAAGAAAGCAACTAATCTTGGGGATGCCCCAGAGTGGCATCCCCTCTTTCTTCTAAGGACCATCGATATTTTACTTGGAACTATATTTTTATTCATCACATATCATGAGTTTTGCTTGGAGCGTCTTGTATTACATGAGTCTTTGCTTGTTTTTCTTTTCAGTTTAAGTCAAGTATCCTTGCTGAACACACCTATTTGAGAGAGCCAAAATTATGCCATGATTTGCTAGAATTGCTCTATGTGCTTCACTTAAATCTTTTTGAGCTATGGAATTGCTCTACTGCTTCACTTACATCTTTTTGAGCACGGTGTGCTTTATTTATTTTTGAAGAAATGCTCTCATGCTTCACTTAGATTTATTTGAGAGTTAGTAATATTTTTAAGAAATTCGCTCATGCTTCACTTATATTATTTTAGAGAAGAATTTTTTTATGCTCATGTTCTTCACTTAGATTTGTTTGAGCTATCAAAAGCAACATATGAAATTAGTCCCAAAGTGATATATATCCAGGAGGGATATAATAAAAACTTTCATGAATATCATTGGACAAAATAAACTTGATTCTTTGTAATAGTTTTGCGATATGATGATAGTGATATGTGAGTCATGTTGGTGAGTAATTATGGTTTAGTAAGAATATTGATGTTAAGGTTTGTGATTCCCTATGCAAGCACGAAAGTCAATAGTTATGCAATGAAATTACATCCTACTTGTGGTGCATTATTTGGTGTTAGTTATGCTAAATGCTTGTTTATGTGATTTTTCGTTTCTTGGTTGGATGCTTCTCAATCTTTTGCTAGCCTTCACTTGTACTAAGTGGGATTACTACTTATGCATCCAAAATCCTTAAATCAGTTTTGCCATATGAGTCCACTATACCTACCTATATGCGGTATTCTTTTAAGCAGATTTGTATGTGCCATCTCTAATCTTCAAAATACATTTACTTTTTGTGTGCTCGTACCGCTCATGAAACGGTAGGGGGTGGCTGATATTTTTCCATGCTAGATGTGTTATTCTCAAGATGTGTGTTCATTCACTTGTCATTGCACGAGAGTACGACAAAGGTATTAGGGATGCCTAGTCCCGAAATGAAAAATGAATTTACTTTATGTTGTCAAATAATAAATTCCTTGGTAAGTGTTGGTATGGACGACACCCGTGGATTCGGTTGGGCGTGGAATGTGAAACTATGGTGGAAAAAGGAATAAACTTTATTTTATGTTTGGGAACCGCCTATGATATATTTAGCATGGAGAGTATTGGGAACTACTCGATCGTTTTCATTGACAGGAAAGGCATGCCACCCAAAATGTTTTATCTCTATATTTTTCGCTTTGAGCTCTGGCACCTCTACAAATCCCTACTTCCCTATGCGAAGGGCCTTTCTTTTTTACTTTATGCAATTTTTATTTTTATTTTTATTTTGAGTCTCCACCTTGTCTTATCACTACAAAAAAACACTTCCGTGATGATACGTGTTTGTCACAATAGGTCGCGTTTTTTGTCATGCATGTACATCCATGACGATTTTATGACAGAATCAAGATAGTCATACCTGTGCTGTCGTAGAAGTGTTCCATGACATTACCAAAATTATCATCACGTAAGTGTGCACTTCCATGACGATAAATCGCGCGTCATAGAAGTGCTTTCGTCAAGGGTGACCGACACGTGGCATCCACCGTAGCGGAACACCGTTAAGCTATCGGGTCGGGTTTTGGATCCGATAACCCGTTAACAGCCCCGACCAATGGGGATTTTCCATATGTAAAATCATCATTGGCTGGAGGAAACACGTGTCGGCTCATCGTTGGGACAAATGTCATCCACTCATTGGACAGAACGCGCCTATGATACGTCGACACGTGGCACGGCCCAACAGAGGCCCATTCCTGTGAAAAGGCCGGCCCGTTTGACTTGGTCAAAAGGTGGCGGGCTGGCCCATGGAAAGCCTGTTAACGGCCTGTTCGCATATAGCCCATTTACAGCCCGCTAACCCAAGGCCCGTTACGCCCTATCCGAATTAGGCCCAGTAGCATCATCTGGGCCATCCAATATGATTCCAGCCTGTTTTCACTTTTGGCCCATGTATGGCCCATGACGTCTTTCGTCCCATATGAGGCCCTATGTAACTCTTGGCCTACTAACGACCCGTGGTGAAATTGGCCCGTAATGAACAGTGTATCACCTTACACCCATTAATGGCCCGTGGTGAAACTGGCCCGTAATGAACAGTGTATCACTTTATACCCATTAACGGCCCGTTATTCCGTTGGGCCGTTTCCAGCCCATGTTATCTTTCGGCCTTCTCAGAGCCCATTTATTCTTGGGCTCATTTCCAACATTCGTTTATTTATGGCCCGTTACTGTCATTTTCTGCTTGTGGGCCAAATTCAGCCCGTGGTTACAGTCGGCCCGTTTGTGGTCCGTTAATACGTTGGGCCATTTTCATAGCATCATCAAATACGGCCTATTAACGATGGCCCGTTATGGTCGGCCCATGAACGGCGATTCCAACTCTAGCCCGTTTACAGCCATAATGCGGCCTGTTATTGGCCCATGTTTGGCCAATCGATCATACGACCCGTATAAGGCCCATTGATGATACGGCCCATAGAAGGCCCATTGTTTCTACGACCCGTAGAAGGCCCATTGTTTCTACGGTCCATAGAAGGCCTACTGTTTCTACGGCCCGTAGAAGGCCCACTGTTTCTACGGCTCGTAGGAGGCCCAGTGTCACTGCAGTAAATATTAGCCCATGGTTATTATGGACTAGTTTTAAAAAATAGGTTATTGCAGCCACTAGAAAACCGTGGAAAAAGAACTGCACTGGCTACAAGCAAACAAATAAACAAGACAACAAGGAAATAAATAAGCAAGCAACTTATGCTAGGCTATCACGGCTATTACACATATTACATCCACTGGGCATCAAAGTTCGCCACCAGTGCAAATATAGGGAACAAAGCAGCATATAAACGCCGCAACAAAACAAGTCCAGAACTGAAACCACTTCAGAAGAGTTCAAGAAACAATATCCTGGGTACCCATAATGCTGGCAAGATGCTTAGCAAGCTTATTAACTTTCTCTTGTTTGGCGCTTAAATCCTCCAGCGCTTGGTGTTGCACAAGAAAGTACGCATCTGAATTTTGTAGGGACTTCCTCAGTCCTTCGGCTTCTTGCCGCAACACAGCTGACTAATGCCTTTCAGCTTGTAGCTGAGACTGAAGAAGCCGAAGTGATTTAGGCAGCGAGTTCGAAGAGCTTGTGCCAGCGGTACTGGCCAGTAACTCGAACACTACATCAACGCAGGACTGTGGGGTTTTCTCACCGTTTGCAAGATCGTTTTTATCACCTTTCTTGGAGACCAACAGGGTTGTCTCACTATCTTGAACCTTATTTGCATTACTTTCTCTACCATTGCATAGTGGGGTGCTCTTCTCCAATATTATGTTTGCATACTACAAGAGAAACAAGCAGACACATCACATGTTTAGCTTGTAGTATACGAAACTTATTTTGGTAAACCGGTTCAGTAGTAAGGTGGACAGGATAACAACATGAAACAAACATATATCTATGTACTATGGTCACTGTATTGTCCATATCATTCTAGTTTATGTTCCCTAATCAAGATAGAGACACAGTTCAACTCATATATTTTTAAGACACAGCAGCATAGACATAATATAAGTGTGAGAAACTACACAACATTGGCAGCACTTGTAATGTGCATCACATGAGAACATAACTATTTATACAACTTAAACTGAAATCAACATAGAGCAAGAAGTTAGAACAACAATCCAGTTAAAGCAATAGGTTTAAAACATACCTGTTGCGCCATTGGAGTTTCAATTGGATCCTTCAAATTCGGAAGTAGTTGGTATGAGTAAATACGGTGATGCAACAGCAAAGGAGTATGGACCATAGCTACAAAATCTGACCTGAGAACAATTGCTCTTCTGCTTTAAACGTGGAGTTTGGGTTAGCTATGGTGGTCTTCGTGCTTTGGGCACTGCGGTAGCTTTACAAACTACTCGTGTGGGGGTACTCTATGGTGGACATGGTGCTTTGTCAACTATAAGTGGGTTACTATCCACTGGGGTTGCAGTTAGATGGGTTGTAGCTGGTTCTCTGCCCAATGGTGTAAGTGTGCAATTTGGAAGAGTCTCGATTATGTGTGGTGGGGCTAGTTTGTGGGCCAGTACAACCATGGTTCTATCTGCATCGATGGGTAGCACTGTCTTTTGTGAAGAACGGGTTTTTGCTCCCTTAGATACTGCCATCACCCCCTCCAATTCAAATGGCTGATAAATAAGAAAAGAAATTGAACGTATAGACATTGTATGATAGACAGATGTGGTAATTCACATATATGTTGTCTAACCAAACAGGACAACATGACACAATTTCACATATATGATGCCTAACTCAACAGGATAGCATGACACAGTTTCAGATATATGATGGATAACTTAACAGGATATAATGGCATAATTCAACATATGATGAGTACCTAAACAGGATGACATGACAAAACTATATGATGTCTTTCTAAAATAGGTTGGGATGAAATAATTCACATAGATGTTGTCTAAGTATACAAGGTGGCATGATATAATTGACATAATTGATTCATATACTAAGCAGCTGGCACTCACATGTATGATCTCTAAACTAAGCAGATAGAATTCAATATTGTGCATATGATGTCTAAACTAAGCAATGCAAGACACCATATACATCATATGAGAAATATAAACATTGCAACTTAGAGCATACACCTCAGGTGGGATATAGGACTGATCATCTGTCTCTGAATCCTCCTCTGTGGAGCTCCCTGTAACCATCGAGATATATGCTTCAACAGGTACCATTGCCTGCTCTGAAGACCTTGTTTTCACTCCAGATTTTTCCATAACCAGCTCAAATGGCTGATACACATGAAGAGTAGTTCAATATACACAGATTGTCGACAAATGGAATACGTAACGAAAAAAAGATGGCATGAGATAATTCACATATATGATGCCTGGCTCCATGGCGGTGCATAATTCACATATATGATAACTGGCTGAAAAACATGGCATTGCATAATTCACATATCTGATATAGAAAGCAAATAGGAGGCATTCACACAAAGCATGTCTAATCTAAGCAGATGGCATGGCAATGCAAGACACCATATGCATGATATGATCAATATAACCCAGCCAAGTTAGAGCATGCACCTCGGGGGGGGGGGGGGGATACGACTGGTCATCTCTCTCTGAATCCTCCTCTGAGGAGCTATCTGTAACCAGCAAGAAATCTGCATCGATAGGTAGCACTGACTGCTCAGAAGACCTTGTTTTCACTCCAGATTTTCCCATGACCGACTCAAATGGCTGATGCACAGGAAGAGTAGATGAATGTATAAACATTGTTGACAAATGGAATACATTATGGAAAAAAATATGGCACGATACAATTCACATATATGATGATTGGCTAAACAGGATGGCATTGCATGATTCACGTATATGATGCCTGGCTAAAGAAGCTGGCATTGCATAATTCCCATATACTCCCTCCGTTCCTAAATATTTGCCTTTTTAGAGATTTCAAATGGACTACCATATACGGATGTATATAGACATATTTTAGAGTGTAGTTTCACTCATTTTGTTCCATATGTAGTCAGTTGTTGAAATCTCTAAAAACAAAAATATTTAGGAATGGTGGGAGTATGATATAGAAACCAAACAGGTGGCATTCACACAAAGCAAATCTAAACTAAGCTGATGCCATATAAGATGTATAATGTAAGCAATGCAAGGCGCCATGTGCATGATATGACCAACATCAGCATGCCAGGTTAGAGCAAACACCTCAGGTGGTAAACAGGCGTGGCCGGCTCCTTCTGAATCTCCATCTGAACAGTTATCTTCCTCTGGAATACAATCTGGAAATGCTGGAGGGGGGGGGGCACTTCGCCCAACATGTAGCAGCGTCTTTATGATATTATATTCGCACACAACGGTCTTCTCTTTTTCTCTACATGTTCAGTACGATTGTGTACAATATCTGACATGCATAATAAAAAAATAGTTAGATTTTGTAAGGCCTAAGGGGTGCATGCAAAAATCAAGACTGATGGTAGCAAATGGGTGGATGGATCCAAAACTAATGATAGCAGGTAGATTATAGCTTCAGTTTAAAAAGATAGACAATGGATCATCTATTGTTTGTTGCCCACCCAACATGAACCACATAGAAGACCCCAGATGAACCAGATAGTAGACAGATACTATTCGTTGCTGGATCGATATGAGACCCATGGGCAATTCAAAACTCAAGATTGAACGATAAAGTAGTAGGTAATAATAACCGATGTGTAACGTAAGCAAACACGAAAGACTGTGACCACTCTTCCGGAACTGTGTAGTCCTCAGGTTCATCTGCTCAGTCGATGATGGTAATGCAGTTGGCGTGGCTGCCGACAACGGGGAAGATGATCTGAGGCGGCGAAAGGAAGTCTGCAGGGGGGATCTCTGCTGCAGTGAACACTTCTGTCGATGGTGCACCTCAGGTGGGGTGGATGACAGCACGACAGGAGCAGGACATAACACACAGAGTTTTCTTTGACGCCTATCTGAAAATGAAGTAAATCTGTAAGGGCTCCTTAGAATTGGAGGATTCTATAAACGCAGGGACAGGAAAAACACAAGAATAGGATAGGAATGCACGTGCAAAACAGAGCATTTGGAAACATAGGATTTCAGTCAACCTGGGTGTTTGGCTCACATGAATTGGAAGAACAGAGGAATGGAGAAACAAAGTGATGCGACGAGTGTACAACCTCTTTGGCATAGCCTTGTGGACCTCAACATCATTGGGTTGGACGTGGAGGATGGTGATGATGCTGGTGTGACTGTCGGAGGCGGGGAAGAAGATCCGAGGCCTCTGTAAACGGCACCGAGGGTACTGCTCCGCTGTGATGGACAGTTCTACCATTGGAGCAGCTCCACTAAGGTGTATGGCGATGAGGCTGAAGCATGACAAGACAGACAACGTTAATCTGAAGTGGGACCCTAATATCATCTGTAATAGATGATGTCAAATATATCACCAAAAAGTGCTAGATGTAAAACGCATCAGCCACGCCACTGCCGCTCCGATAGATGCTGTAAGTACTATTCACTCTGAACTTAACCAAAGAAAATGAACTTCACAGTCGAAATTGAATTTTACTGTTGAAACTGATTGAACTAGTAATAGAGCATTGCAATAGATGTTTAGGGCGTTTGAGCACTAGTAGCAGAGAAGCAGTGATCTAAATCAGCAGATGCTCAAGCAGGAAACGCACTAGCAGAGAGCAAGTCGTGCAGTAGCACCGCGAGCGAGTGATAAAGCAGCAACTCCTGTAGCTGCCGGAGGTCGTGCAGTAGTAGCAGCAGCGCAAGCGAGAGCAAGAGCAAAGTAGCAGCACGAATGAAAGCAGGAGCAGTGCAGCAGTGCGACCGACAACAAGAACAGAGCCGCAGCGTGAGCGAGAGCCGGAGCAGCTGCAGCTAGTGCCGTTGTGGAAGTCACCACCGAGGAAGCAACGACATGGGGGAGAGACACCGTGGATGATGTGGCCGGCGACGGCGCCGTC
The DNA here is from genome assembly GCF_056163025.1 of Triticum urartu. Lineage (NCBI taxonomy): Eukaryota > Viridiplantae > Streptophyta > Magnoliopsida > Poales > Poaceae > Triticum > Triticum urartu. The sequence goes on along the minus strand of NC_141877.1, from coordinate 49,338,679 downwards.
GATGGAGACACGCCATGTCTGCTCGGTATCGAGCACCGGCAGCCCGGTGAGATCGAATAAAAGATAAAATGCAGCGGTGAGTGCAGAACCTCCTTGGTGGCGCCGAGTTGGCCTCAGTTTCATCGGAGGAATTGGCGAGGGTGATGCGGTTTCGGTGGGGCATGTCAAGACGGGGCTGTGGGGATTGAGGTGGCGCGATAGACGAGGTGAACGTCGGGGCAGCTCCTTGGAGGTGGAGGACGGGGCGGCTGATCCGGCGGGACGACGAGATCGACAAGGATCCTCATCCGGTGCGGTGGATGAGGGACGACGAGCTGTTGCGGTGGACGATGTAGTCAGGAAGAGTCTCTGGCTGGGCGGCGGTCGGGAGGCCGACGGAGGAGCGTGGGGTTTTGCGGGTTTTGGCGGCCTCAGTGTACGAATGGGGGGCGAAGGGGGAGGGGGGAGCCAAGCTTAGGGACACGCTTGTCCGAAATGTAGGGTAAGTTACCAGCGTACCCCCACCGGTTTTGACACCGCGACGTGGAGCTTCATTTCCGGCTGAGGGGTAGAAGGGGGATTTCGCGTGTCTGGATTGCGGGAGCGATTTCGGATGAGGAGGGAGTTCTCATGTGCATCCAAATTTCGGGATAACAAGGCGCGACACGGGTTGAAGAAGCGGGAGTTTCAAAGTAGGTGAGACAAAAGATACTCGAGCATGAAAATTTCGGGATAACAAGGTGCGGATTCCTTGTTCGGCAGAACAAACTTAACGTGTAAAAAAACAATTCATACGAGACACAAGAGAGTCATGTCCCCTTTTACTATATTGCTATAGATGCCATTGAAAAAACTACAAGAAAAATGTAAAAAAATCGGGAGAACAAGATTACCCTCCACAGTACCAAATCGATTCGCACTTCCCTCAACAACAACAAAAAACAAATCAATTCCCACCAAAGAAAGAGTAATGTTCCTTTTTATATGATTACAGATGCCATGATCTCAAATTTCAATTTTTTAATCCACGTTATGTTGAATTCGAATATATCGTTAGGTGACCTTGCGGTTTATAATTGAAGTAGTCGTACATTTTAATCTTCCATCATATATGAACATTTTACTCCACCATGTGAACATATATACTGTCGTCTACCATATGGACTAAATTTGAATCAACTTTCCTTATTTGAATACGATTATTGTCAAGTTATACAATAATTTAAATATTATCTTGATAACAAAAAACATACATATAGCAGTAATCATATTTCACAATGAACTACATGTACCATACGCTCTCCAATTCAAATATTTGTATCCATTTTATGTTGAATTCAAATCATAGTACATTATTGGTCTAAGTAGCGAGATGTTTGGGATAATCTAAACCCTGTTTTCATACGCGTAATTTTTGGCTGAATTGGGACAAGTTTTGGTATAAGCCTCTTGCAAAACCGGAGATTCTCTCAACAAGCCTCGTGGTTCCGAGAGGGAACGTGTCACCTTTGTGTGCGAAACGATATACGCTGCCTCCCCCCTGATTTTATTTACAAAGGCAACATAGAACTATATGAGTGCCTTGTTAAATTTTGGAATTATTTCGGGTTCATTTGGCCTTTTTATACATTAATTGAGTTTCTGGACTTTTAATGTGCATAATCTACATATGAATTGCATGCACATGCTCCGGTGCACCAAAGTGGGTTGAAAAATCACATGTGTGTCCTTGGTTGAATTTCTTGGTCCCATGGAAGAAATGAGAATGAAATTCAAACATCTGGGCGTCATGACTCGGCCGAGAACATCGAGAAACTTTGATTTTAAATTCATGTAAATCCAAAACTCGCCTAGAAATCATGAAACTTGGCATGGTGTCATGTCATGGCACTAACATGTTGTGGTAAAAAATTGGGTCGATTTGGAGCTCATGGTTCTAAGAGGGAACGTGCCACCTTTGAGTGTGAAACGATATACGCTGCCCCCCCTTGAGTTTCTTAACAAAGGCAACATAGAACTACATTAGTGCCCTGTTAAATTTTGGAATTATTCCGGGTTCGTTTGTCGTTTTTCAATCTCTGCCGTCGTGCTTCTTCAATCTCTGCTCTTCCTGCTCTAGCCGCTCAAACAAGCGCCGGCGGGACTGCCTGCTCCCTCCTCCCCACGGTCGGCTCTGCTGTCGCGCAGGACTCACCGCCCCACCGTACTCCCATCGCTGGCCTAGCCATCCCTCTACTCACCCACACCCCCTGTTATTCTACGGTGAGGACAGCCTCACACCGCAGCGAACCAGTGAACCCTCGTACTCCTCTACGCGTGGGCATCCACTGCCGCGTCTTCCCCGGCTCCGCGTCGTCCCCTTCCTAGGCCTCGCCGTCGTTCACCGCCCTGGTGCTCTCGGCGCGGCGTGGTCAATGTGGTCAAGGAACGGCTTCCATCGGACGCGGACTGCACGTGGAGAGGCTGACAGCTGGGTCCACGGCCGCAACAAGGAAGTGCCTCCTTATTACGTGCAAAATAATTATTCCTCCACCTGACAGCAGGGACCCACCGGACGGGCCACCGTATTTCACGAAAAAAAACATTTGGCCCTGACTGCTGGGACCCACCAGCTACATCTTTGCACGCAAAGAAGTGCATCCGGGCAAAAAAAAATGATTCGCACCCCTGGGACCCACCAGCTACATCTTCGCAGGGAAGGAAGTGCCTGACAGTCGGGACCCACCTGGTCGAAGCGTACGTAGCGTTGTCATTCTGGTCGCGAACGTGTACGTACATATATACTGGTGGATGTAGAGGCGCGCACGTGTCGTAGTAGAGGCGTGCACGTAGCATGTACACGTACGTACAGCGGCCAGGGTGCAAGAAACAAAATACGGCCACGTATGTGTACATACGGGCGGGGTCTCGAACGCCTACTCGCGCATACGTACGACCAGGGCTTGTGTATATGGCTGGGTCGGAGCGGAGAAACAGCATCGTCGTCGTGTTCATGGGGAGGCAACAGAATGCATCGTGTTCATGGGGAGGCAATGGAATGCGTCGTGTCCATCGGGAGGCAACGGAACGCGTGGGAGCCAACCGGCTGGGTCGAAACGGAATGCGTGGTCGTGTTCATCGGGAGGGCTTGGACGGAGCAGGCGATGGAAACGAGGCCCGGCGTACCGCACAACGGAGGAAATGGACCTCCTACATTCGGAACGGGGTCCTATTGATCGGGAGGGGTGTGGCGTACCGCAAAACAGAGGAAATGGACCTCCTACGGTCGAAACGGGGGTCCTGTTGATCGAGAGGGGTGTGGCGTACCGCAAAACGGACGAAACAGACCTCCTACGGCCGAAACGGGGGTCCTGTTGATCAGGAGGGGTGTGGCGTACCGCAAAACGGACAAAACGGACCTCCTACGGTCAAAACGGGGGTCCTGTTCATCGGGAGGGGTGTGGCGTACCGCAAAACGGGACTCCACGGGATACTCTCCATCTCCACCGTCGACCTCCTCCAGCCTCCACGGGCTACCATCGACCTCCTCCAGCCTCCACGGGCTCCTGTTTATCCAGCCTCCACCGTGCGCTACTCCACCGGCTACTGTTCAACCACCCCTCCACGGGCACCCCTCCACCGTCTACTCTTCATCCAGCCCTCCACACCAAGGGGTCCTGTTCAACCACCCCTCCACCATCTACTGTTCTTCCAGACCTCCACACCACGGGGTCCTGTTCATCCAGAGGCAACGCCACCGCTCACTGTTCATCCAACCTCCCCGCAACGCTCACTGTTCATCCTAGAGGCAGCATCGATCGGCTTCAGTTAGCAGCAGTAGCGAAGGAATCGCTCGATCGGGTTCAGTTAACAGCCATCGATCGATCGCTCAGGTTCAGCAACGCGTAGCCTCCAGTGCAATCGCTCGGGTTCAGTTAGAGCCCAACGCCTCGCTCAGGTTCAGTTAGAGCCAACGCCTCGCACAAACACGCGTACGTGTACGAGATAAACGCGCATCGCTCGGCCCCCGACCTCCCACCGTAACCGGGAACTCCCCGAAATTTTCCTCGCCCTCGCTTCTACCATGGTTTATTCCGTCATGGACGGCCCAAAGAATGTCATGCAGCCGCGTCTCCGGCCCGCCCAGGACGAAAATCCCATTTTCTATCATGATTTTTTGTCATAGAAGTAGGAGCCCACCACATCTATGATGATACCGGGTTTTGTCACAATTATCGTCATAGAAGTGTCATATGTATGACAGGAATTTTTTTTGTTTGGCCCAAAATGTCACGGATGTGTCTTTTTTTGTAGTGTATAAAGCACCAACTAATTAAGAGGCACTATGATCGTACTTGAGCATTGGGTGTAGCTAATATGCGAGTGTGTTTCATGAATGGTTCAATGATTGAGCATAATGGGCTAGGGATAACTTGCTTTAGTGTTGATATTTTGAAAGACATGGTTTCTTATTGGTATGCTTGAGTATTGAAGTCTTCATGTCAAAACTAGACTATTGCTTTGAATCATATAAAATTCCAAATGTCCATGCTACAAAAGAAAGGAATATGTGATGAACATGATAGGCAACATTCCGCATCAAAAATTCTGTTTTTATCGTTTACCTACTCGAGGACGAGTAAGAATTAAGCTTGGGGATGTTGATACGTCTCCAACGTATCTATAATTTTTTATTGTTCCATGTTGTTATATTATCAATCTTGGATGTTTTACAATCATTTTATAGCAACTTTATATCATTTTTTGGGACTAACCTATTGACATAGTGCCCAATGCTAGTTGCTGTTTTTTGCTTGTTTTTTACTTCGCAGAAAATCAATACCAAACGGAGTCCAAATGCAGCGGAACTTTTTGGAGATTTTTTCTGGACCAAAATACACACGATGGGACAAAGAAGTACCAGAGGGGGCTCTGAGGGGAGCACAACCCACCTCGGCGCGCCTGGGGCCCCAGGCGCGCCCTGGTGGGTTGTGCCCACCTCGTCCGCCTCCCGCACCACCTCTTTGCTCTATAAAATACCCCGAAAATCCGAAAACCCTAGGGGAATCGACGAAACACAATTTCAACCGCCGCAAGTTTCAGAAACCACATATCCAATCTAGACACCATCACGGAGGGGTTCATCATCCTCATTGGTGCCTCTTCGATGATGCGTGAGTAGTTCATTGTAGACCTACAGGTCCGTAGTTAGTAGCTAGATGGTTTCCTCTCTCTTTTTTGATTCTCAATACAACGGTCTCTTGGAGATCTATTTGATGTAATTCTTTTTGCGGTGTGTTCGTTGGGATCCGATGAACTTTGAGTTTATGATCAGATCTATTTTATCCATGAAAGTTATTTGAGTTTTGATCTCTTATATGCATGATTACTTATAGCCTCGTATTTCTTCTTCGAATCTTTGGTTTAGTTAGGCCGGCTAGATCGATTTTTCTTGCAATGGGAAGAGGTGCTTTGTGATGGGTTCGATCTTACAGTGCAAGGAGAAATGACACGTATGTATCATTTCTATTAAGGATAACAAGATGGGGTCTATTCCTGCATGAATAGATCTTGTCTACATCATGTCATCATTCTTATTGCATTACTCCGTTTCTCCATGAACTTAATACACTAGATGCATGCTGGATAGAGGTCGATGTGTGGAGTAATAGTAGTAGATGCAGGCAGGAGTCGGTCTACTAATCTTGGACATGATGCCTATATAATGATCATTGCCTAGATATCGTCATAATTATTTGAAGTTCTAGCAATTGCCCAACAGTAATTTGTTTACCCACAACATGCTATTTTTCTCAAGAGAAGCCACTAGTGAAATCTATGACCCCCGGGTCTCTTCTTTATCATATTTGCTTTCAGGATCTATTTTTATTTGCTTTTATTTTCAGATCTATTAATCCAAAAACCCAAAAATACCTTGCTGCAATTTATTATTATTTATTTTATCTCGCATTCACGCGAGATCTATTTATCCAATCTACTATAATTTTATCTATCTTTTACCCGGGAGGGATTGACAACCCTTACACGTCGGGTTGCAAGTATTTGTTCTTTGTGTGCAGGTAACGTTTACATAGTGTTGCTTGGTTCTCCTACTGGTTCGATAACCTTGGTCTCATCACTGAGGGAAATACCTACCGTAGTTGTGCTGCATCACCCCTTCTTCTTTGGGGAAATACCGACATAGTTCAAGCGACATCACAGACACATAAATAACGTCAAGTATACAAAGTCATTCCAACGATCCCCTACACAAATACATCGAGTTGCAAGGCCTTACCTCAACCCATTGTCTTACTTAATTACTCACACATGGTGATCGGATCACAAGATGAACTAATTGAAGACAATATATAGATGAATGATTCATTGATAATATGTCTTACAATAGTTACTAGTGCAATACACCGATTACATGTATGACCAACTTGGAGAGGGATTGCTGCAGTGATGATGGTTGCAATGGCTATGGAGATGAGATGGGAAATGGCGGCACCTAGGGTTGGAAGATGGTTATGTTGTTCTGTTTTGCGAATGGTGCTCTCTGTATTGAGAATAAGCATCGACCCTTTTATGGAAGTTGATCAGGTGGACCTTTAGGCATCGACGGCAAGCACTATGAGCACTGTACGAGGGCTCGCGCTCATACCACGCATTGTCTTGCGCTATGTTAATTCTGGTGTGCCTCCAATTGCTACTCCTCTTCCACCAAGCTTCGTGTGTTCCTTGTATGTGATGATTCACTTCCATGATTATGCTCTTTTCCCGTGGAAACACATTAAACAAAATATTTTGCGACCCCTCGCATTCATTAGTCATTAGTGGAAATATTAGAGTGATTTTCTTGGAAATTCCAGGAGTATTCGCTTTAAACAACTGTATGATGAGCTCAAAATATCACTCATCACCCACTTCCTCGACCACCACATCGAGGGTGCAGTCACGGGCTTCGGGATCCGCCTCTCTTGTAGTGTTCTTCTTGGATCTTTTCGTTGAAGATTTCTCCTTGGATGCATCGGCTTCTCCCAAGGCTTGCTTTGGATCCATCTAGCTGCGATGATCGAGGTAACTTCTCACATGCGGTGAGGATTCCCCGCCAACAATGTTGATGTTTTGAGAATCCACTTTCGAGTAGGAGGTATCCTTAGTAGCGTGGTCAAAAATTAACGGGGACATGTATGATGGCCTTATATCGAAGGTCACGATACACTCAACAAAGTAGCACGATGATGTTTTTTAATTAGGTCCAGTTGCCTAGCTTGTGTTAGCACGGCCTATGACCTATGGGAGGGTCATCGAGAGCGGTGCCCGGGGCACGACACAGTTGTAGTGTGGCTGTTTTCGAAGTGCCATGACTCCCAACTAGTCCCATCCTTATAAGGTCCCTCTAACACTGAGCTCCCACCCTTCGTTTTGCCCTCTTGAAGGGGCTTAGAAGGAGAGAGTGACCCTCCACTTGAGTTTATTCAAGTTAGAGTGAGTTGGTTACATGCCCATGGGGACTTTATATAGCCTAGGTGTCCTTTACAAATGACCAAGGCTACCCTTGAAGTGAGGAGGCGGGGGTAGAACTAGGTAGTTTTTTGTCCTTTGGCCCATGTGCACCTTATTGGGCTATGAGGTGGGTTGTGGCCCATCTGGGGAGAATCCCTACACTAGGAGAGGCCTCCTTGCTTGGGCTTGGGCCTCTTTACTCCCTTGTCCCCTTTAACTTATTCTTTTTTTGTGGTCTTCTTCCTTTCACTTGATTTGACTGGTCTTGACTGATGATGTGGCCTTCCACATAGGACAATGAGTGGCACCTTAAGTAGGATTAAAATCCTCCGCTACAACATATACATTACCCTCATTAGATTTAGGGCTAGCAAAGGTTAAATCCAGAACTAGCAGTTTGACTCACCTACATCCTTTGGTGGGATCCTCCAAGTGGAGAGGACTCCATTGGAGTCGAAGCCCACCTACATGGTGAAGACTCCAAAGAGTACAAGGCCACCAACATGGTGAAGACTCCATGAGCGCAAGCTCTCCTATGTGGATAAGAATTTGTCCAGATTACAAGCCCTCATGGGAAAGAACCATATATTGCTCCCTCTTTCACTCTTGTACATGATTGAGATCAATGATCTATCCATGTGTATCTTTTATTGCATTGTGTGTGTTGATTTGTTGTAGTTTCTTTGTGTTTTCTGTCGTTTTCCTTTGTGTTCTTCTAATCCAACTCTAATTCATGTAGATCGGGCCACCTACCCTGCACCAAAGAGGGTGGTGACGAAGATATGCGGGTGAGCCATGACAGAAAGGTAGGAGTAGGCACATGTTAAGCGTGGCCGGTAACAAAGACGTCGAGAAGTCAATTATGTAATCAAGCAGGTGAAAGGATTTCTATCCATTGTAGCTTCTCCTTTTCAAACATTTTTACTTGTTGATGATTTTGACGATGTCTGTATAGGATGGTGAATGTTAGTACAATGCCCTTTTTATGTATGAATGTGATGATGATGTATGATATATACAAATAAATATATAGTTGGGGTGTATGGAGGTCAATGACGGAGGAAGGAATAATTTTCATGTGTGACAAAGTTTATGCATGAGAAACCCGTACATAATGCAACTATGCAAGAGCTCAAGAGAATACTAGATATGTATTACTTTGTGTTCAGCAGATATAACTGGAATCCAGAAAAGTGAGTTATTGATACTCAAAATATTAGGAATTTCTGACAAATTTTAGGTATGGTGGACACCCAACCTTTCAAGATAGCTAGCTCCGCCCTTTATGCAGGTGGTGGATATAACTTGTCTCCATGCGAATCGGACCTTTGTGTTATCCGAGTCAATTTTTACACATGTGATTAGTTGTACACATCTTAGCCCATTTGTACCAAACATCATAGTATACATATAACACTGCGCATTAGTTTCCTTTACATAAACTCGAAAAACACAAAACCGACCAAGTCATTTGTAGGGAAACCAATGGTATTGATTTTGAAATGAATTACCTAGGTACTAGGGGTTTCTCAAGCAATTAAAATGTTAAAATGTACTTCTTTTTACTGAAGATTGTTTGATTTGTAGGATTGGAAAATATATGATTTTTTTCCTATGATTGTCTGTTTGTGCAACTTTAGAGAAAAACTTGTATAGTTTCCTGATAACACACAAGTATAGGGGATCACAACAGTTTTCGAGGATAGAGTATTCAACCCAAATTTATTGATTTGACACAAGGGGAGCCAACGCATATTCGCAAGTATTAGCAGTTGAGTTGTCAATCCAACCGCACCTGGAGAACTAAATATCTGCTGCAAGGTGATTACTAGAAGAGTAATATGATAGTTTGATAGTAGTGGTAACAGTTGCAATAGTAACAGTAACAGTAAGAGTAGCTGTTTTGTAGTGATGGTAACAACAACAACGGCGAAAGTAACTTAGCAAAGATTAATATATGAAAAGCGTAGGCATTGGATCAATGATGGATATTTGTGTTGGATAACATTCATCATGTAACAGTCACAACCTAGAGCGATGCATAATAGTTCCAATTCATCAATGTAATGTAGGCATGTATTTCGTATATAGTCATACATGCTTATAATAAGAATTTGCATGACATCTTTTGTCCTACCCTCTCGTGGCAGCGGCGTCCAAAAGGAAACTAAGGGATATTAAGGTCTCCTTTTAATAGAGAACCAGAACAAATCATTAACACATTGTGTGTCGGAGTAATGGGCCACGGGTAGCCTAACCGAGCCCCCGAGCTTTTCAAGACAACGGGGCCGGCTGCGCCCCTCAAAGACGTCAAGATAAAGACTCCGCCTTCTGGCGTCCGGTTGGCCAAGCGGCCGACTAGTCGAAGGCGGCCGAGTTCCGGAGGGCGGCATCCCGAGGGGACGACTCCTAGAGAGCGGCCTCCAGAGAGGCCGGCTCCTAGCAGTCGGCCTGTGGCGCCCTCAAAGTCTGCACCCTCATCAAAGAGACAAGACATGGTATGGCTACAGTGCAAGCCTTCCCCCCGAATCCAGGGACGGGCGTGGCCACAGTGCCCCGTACGGGCGGAGATCTCCGCACGACGCAACACTGTTGCCTCTGTAGGGGAACGTAGCATAAATTCAAAATTTTCCTACGTGTCACCAAGATCTATCTATGGAGTCATCTAGTAACGAGGGAGGAGTGGATCTACATACCCTTGTAGATCGCGCGCGGAAGCGTTCAAGAGAACGGGGTTGATGGAGTCGTACTCGTCGTGATCCAAATCACCGATGATCCTAGCGCCAAACGGACGGCACCTCCGCGTTCAACACACGTACGGAGCAGCGACGTCTCCTCCTTCTTGATCCAGCAAGGGGGGAGGAGAGGTTGATGGAGATCCAGCAGCACGACGGCGTGGTGGTGGAAGTAGCGGGATTCCAACAGGGCTTCGCCAAGCGCTGCGGGAGGAGGGAGATGTGTCATGGGAGGGAGAGGGAGGCGCCGGAGCTCAGGTATGGTTTCCCTCCCTTCACCCCACTATATATAGGGCCAAGAGAGAGGGGGGGGGTGCAGCCTTTGGCCCTTCCTCCAAGGAAGGGTGCGGCCAGGGAGGAGTCCCTCCTCCCCAAGGCACCTCGGTGGTGCCTTCCCCCTTTAGGACTCTTCCTTTCCCTCTTCTCTTGGCGTATGGGCCTCTTGGGGCTGGTGCCCTTGGCCCATATAGGCCAAGGCGCACCCCCTACAGCCCATGTGGCCCCCCGGGGCAGGTGGCCCCACCCGGTGGACCCCCGGGACCCTTCCGGTGGTCCCGGTACGATACCGGTGACCCCGAAACTTGTCCTGATGGCCGAAATAGCACTTCCTATATATAATTCTTTACCTCCGGACCATTCCGGCACTCCTCGTGACGTCCGGGATCTCATCCGGGACTCCGAACAACTTTCGGGTTACCGCATACTAATATCTCTATAACCCTAGCGTCACCGAACCTTAAGTGTGTAGACCCTACGGGTTCGGGAGACATGCAGACATGACCGAGATGACTCTCCGGTCAATAACCAACAGCGGGATCTGGATACCCATGTTGGCTCCCACATGTTCCACGATGATCTCATCGGATGAACCACGATGTCAAGGACTTAATCAATCCCGTATACAATTCCCTTTGTCTAGCGGTACGATACTTGCCCGAGATTCGATCGTCGGTATCCCGATACCTTGTTCAATCTCGTTACCGGCAAGTCTCTTTACTCGTTCCGTAACACATCATCCCGTGATCAACTTCTTGATCACATTGTGCACATTATGATGATGTCCTACCGAGTGGGCCCAGAGATACCTCTCCGTCACACGGAGTGACAAATCCCAGTCTCGATTCGTGCCAACCCAACAGACACTTTCGGAGATACCCGTAGTGCACCTTTATAGCCACCCAGTTACGTTGTGACGTTTGGCACACCCAAAGCACTCCTACGGTATCCGGGAGTTGCACAATCTCATGGTCTAAGGAAGTGATACTTGACATTAGAAAAGCTTTAGCATACGTACTACACGATCTAGTGCTATGCTTAGGATTGGGTCTTGTCCATCACATCATTCTCCTAATGATGTGATCCCGTTATCAACGACATCCAATGTCCATGGTCAGGAAACCGTAACCATCTATTGATCAATGAGCTAGTCAACTAGAGGCTTACTAGGGACATGGTGTTGTCTATGTATCCACACATGTATCTGAGTTTCCTATCAATACAATTCTAGCATGGATAATAAAAGATTATCATGAACAAGGAAATATAATAATAACTAATTTATTATTGCCTCTAGGGCATATTTCCAACAGTGTCCCACTTGCACTAGAGTCAATAATCCAGTTCACATCGATATGTGATTAACACTCAAGGTCACATCCCCATGTGACTAACACCCAAAGAGTTTACTAGAGTCAATAATCTAGTTCACATTACCATGTGACTAACACTCGATGAGTTCTGGGTTTTATCATGTTATGCTTGTGAGAGATGTTATAGTCAACGGGTCTGAATCTTTCAGATCCGTATGTACTTCGCAAATCTCTATGTCATCTTGTAGATGCAGCTACCACGTTCTATTTGGAGCTATTCCAAATAACTGTTCTACTATACGAATCCAGTTTACTACTCAGAATAATATGGATTAGTGTCAAAGTTTGCATCGGCGTAACCCTTTACGACGAACTCTTTTACCACCTCCATAATCGAGAAAATTCCTTAGTCCACAAGTTACTAAGGATAACTTTGACCGCTGTCCTGTGATCCATTCTTAGATCACTCTTGTACCCCTTGACTGACTCATGGCAAGGCACACTTCAGGTGCGGTACACAGCATAGCATACTGTAGAGCCTACGTCTAAAGCATAGGGGACGACCTTCGTCCTTTCTCTCTATTCTGCCGCGGTCAGGTTTCGAGTCTTACTCAATGTTCACACCTTATAACACAGCCAAGAACTCCTTCTTTGCCAATCCATTTTGAACTCCTTCAAAATCTTGTCACGGTATGTATTCATTTGAAAGTACTATTAAGCGTTTTGATCTATCCTTATAGATCTTAATGCTCAATACTCAAGTAGCCTAATCCAGGTTTTCCATTGAAAAACACTTTTCAAACAACTCTGCATGCTTTCCAAAAATTCTACATCATTTCTCATCAACAATATGTCAACAACATATACTCATCAGAAATTCTATAGTGCTCCCACTCACCCTTTTGGAAATACAAGTTTCTCATAAACTTTTTATACACCCAAAATCTTTAATCATCTCATCAAAGCATACATTCCAACTCCGAGATGCTCACTCCAGTCCTTAGAAGGATTGCTGGAGCTTTGCATACTTATTAGCATCTTTCAGGATTGCAAAACCTTCCGGTTGTATCACATACAACCTTTCCTCAAAAATTTTCGAGGAAACAATGGTTCTTGGCATCCTATCTGCAAGATTTCACAAATAATGCAGTAATTGCTAATATAATTCCAACAGACTCTTAGCATCGCTACAAGTGAGAAAGTCTCACCGCAGTCAACTCCTTGAACTTATCGGAAAAAATCTTAACGACAAGTCGAGCTTTCTTAATGGTGATACTTACCATCATTGTCCGTCTTCCTTTTAAAATCCATCTGTACTCAATAGCCTTACAACCATCGAGCCGCTCTGCCAAAGTCTACACTTTGTTTTCATACATGGATCCTCTCTCGGATTTTATGGCCTCGAGCCATTTATCGGAATCCGGGCCCACCATCGCTTCTCCATAGCTCGTAGGTTCATTGTTATCTAGCAACATGACTTCCAAGACAGGATTATGTACCACTCTGTAGTAGTACGCATCCTTGTCATCCCACGAGGTTTGGTAGTGACTTGATCTGAAGTTTCATGATCACTATCATAAGCTTCCACTTCAATTGTTGTAGGTGCCATAGGAACAACTTCCTGTGCCCTGCCACACACTAGTTGAAGAGACGGTTCAATAACCTCATCAAGTCTCCACCATCCTCCCACTCAATTCTTTCGAGAGAAACTTTTCCTCGAGAAAGGAACCGATTCTAGAAACAATCCCTTATTGCTTTCGAATCTGAGACAGGAGGTATACCCAACTGTTTTGGGTGTCCTATGAAGATGCATTTATCCGCTTTGGGTTCGAGCTTATCAGCCTGAAACTTTTCACACAAGCGTCGCAGCCCCAAACTTTTAAGA